>NC_141873.1:214763542-216013542 GCF_056163025.1 Triticum urartu | reverse complement strand
GGACGGCAGGACGGAGGTCATTGTGGAGCCCAAGACGGCGTCACCACCAGAGCCTTTGGCAGGCGAAGACTACTTTTGTCAGGATAGCTTGTACTAGTTGTCTCCCTTCGAATTTGGTTGTTGTGGGATCCCTTGCCGCTCAATATTTGGGAAGAGAGCCAGGGCCTCTATAAATAGGACTGGTGATGCGGAGCATCCTTCCATCATCCCCATGGACTCTACACCGACACATCAAGCCCCACGTGGACCTATGACAAGAGCGAGAACACGTGCTTTGGAAACCGTGGTGAACTCTTTCCTACTTAGCTTGCATATGGATACGAATGGAACATTGTTGCTACCTCACCAAGATATGCTATGTCTCATTAGGTACGAAGAGGAACACCACCAAGAGGCTCAGGAGCACCCCCAAGGAGAAGAGGAACCACCCCAAGGCCATGCGGACCAAGACGGAGTGCAACACCAGCAAAACTGGAAGTCCCAGGTGACCCCGTGCGCACGGGCCCCCGAGACCCCGTGCCCACGGGCTATCCAGGAAGTTGGCGCTAGAGCACCCCGTGCGCACGGGCCTGTACTGTGCCCACGGGACCCCGGTGCGCACGGGCCCAACTTACCCCGTGCGCACGGGCCTCCCAGGATGGACAGCTAAGATCCCCAAACCGAGCCCCTCTTCATCTGTTTTGACCCCAAGACTATATAAACCGTACCTAGGGCTATGTTTAGGGTTAGCAAAGTATGAGATGAGATATTTGTGAGCTTTGCTCCTTCTACCTTCCCATTTGTGGAATCAAGACCCCTTTGGGAAGAATCCTAGTGGATTTCAAGACCTCCTCTAGGAGAAGACTATCTTCAAGACCTCATCTACTAGGAGTGGGAAGAACTTTGCCATTATATCTTTCCTTTGATTGTGCTTGTGAATTGTGGATCTTATTTTGCTATTCTAGTGGATGTGTGATTGGGGAATTGTTTGAGTGATTTCCTCTTTTGTGTTCTTGTGAGTTTGCCCTTTTCCCCCTCCAAGTGTGAAAAGATCCCCCTCTAGGATTTCATCATATATCATTTTGGTATCAAGAGCAAGGTTGATTCACATCTTGGAGTCCCATCCCCCCCATTTGCTAGCTTGATTTTGTTGTTTTTTGTCCTAATTCGAAAATCCCCACAAAAATAGGCCCCAAATTTTTTTCTTGCAATTTGTTGGATCTTGTGAGATTTGGTTGTTTTGATCCACGAATTTGGAGTTTGGCAAGTGGATCTACCCATCTTCCTGCTTCCCCACCTTCCAAACCCTTGAAAGTGTCCTTATCTTGGAAAATCCCCTCGGATCTGGAGCTGTTCTTCCGCTCCCAGCACACCCCGTGCACACGGGCCTCAGTTACCCCGTGCGCACGGACCTTCCAGAAACTTTCGGCCATCTTTGTTTTGCACCATTTTGCATCCATACCAACACTCGTGTTCTTCCGCACTATTTCTCGTGGTTGTTTGAGTTTCGGACCGCGGTTTCTCTTGTGTCCTAAGGTGTTTAAGCTACTTAGGCACGTTTGGACATCATCATCGCCGCCACTCGATAATCAACTCAGACACCACACTGGCTTCACCAACTTCATTATTACCATACGATCGGACGGTAACCTCGACGACATCTCACCCTTGCTTTTGCATTGATAACCCGAGCCATTTCGCGTCGCTTACCCATCGAGACTAGCAAGTTGAGAATTGTTGGGCCACGCTTTTGTGCACCATAGTGATCTTGTTACCATCTTAGTGCCATAAGTCTCTCCCGTGCATATCTTACATACTTGTCTCATATCATACTTGGCTCTAGCTTCAAAAAAACAACAAGAAAAGCTTTTAAGAAAAAGAGGAGCAACAAAGAGCTTGTAAGCAATAGCATTGAGTCATTTTTGCATATCATCTTCGACACCTCATACGTAGCATAGTTGGGATTGAAGACGACACGTTTCTCTTATAGGTTGGTGCACATGCGTATCTAGCCCATTTGAGCAATCGAGCTAGCGTCTCTCTAGTATTTGCACAACAAGAGCATTTTCCGTGGTTGCACAGTTTGAGCTCACCCCTTGGTTGTGCAGATCCCATCTATCTTCCGTGTGTGTGTTCCTGGTGATATCTTTGGGTTTGATCTATTTGTTTTTACTTGCATTTTTGTGAATCTTCTCAACCTTATCGATATCTTGACTAACATTTGCTTGAAATTTCTGCCACAATCCTAACCGAGCTCCTCCATAAGCCTTTTATTTGTAGGTGTGAGAAACAATTCCCGGTACCAATTCCCCTATTATAGCATCGTGAGATCGTACTTGTTACATCCACAATCTTCGGAAAAGGTAACTTTGGTTTTGTTCTCTCATTTGTCCTACTCACCACCACTTGCTCATGATGGATAGGCCAAGTACTTCTACCAACCCACTCTTCATGGAGCAAGACGACGACATGAACTCCTTCATC
Organism: Triticum urartu; assembly: GCF_056163025.1. NCBI lineage: Eukaryota > Viridiplantae > Streptophyta > Magnoliopsida > Poales > Poaceae > Triticum > Triticum urartu. The sequence continues at coordinate 216,011,079 of NC_141873.1, read as the reverse complement.
ACCAAGAGTCACCTCTTTGGTGCACAACGTGCTTTGCATCAAGAGCAACAAGCTATGAGTGACCGCATCGACAACCTTGCCGCCGACTTGCGACTTTCCGAGCAACGTACAAGGGACTACTTCGACCACAAGCTCGACGATCACAAGCAACAGAATGACGCAAGGATGGACGAAATTCGTGCTTTGTTGCTCAACTGCTCGTCTTCCACTTCAAGAAGGAGCCGTTCAAGCCGCCACTCCGACTTCACCCTCTCCGGCTCAAGTACACCGACATTGAACACTCTTCGTTGAGCCGTGCGCACCGACCGTCAAGCAAGCCTCAATCCACTTCGAGACACCGACTCTCAAGAGCACTGACAACATCAAACTCAAGAGGACTTTGCGCTAGCACGAGAACGGCAACTACAACGCCAACATGAAGAGGAAGAACGTGCGCATCTCCACCAACTTGCACAAGATGCCGAGACACAACGTCAAGAACAACAACTCTGTGACGCTCAAGCACTTATGGCGCAACAAGCTCTACGCGATTCGAGTCGAGCCGTTGCCGACCGAAGCCGTCAAGCCCGTGAACAAGATGAAGCACTTCGTGAAGAAATTCAAGAACAAAGATTTCAAGCTCGCGTGCATCGTCAAGTTCCTCCTCGAACTCGCGAAGCTCCCCCACAAGCTCGCCAACACCATCAAGTTCATCAAGAGCATGAAGACAATGGAAATCTTCCACGACAAGAGCAACATGAGGTTGACAACCTTCCGCGTCAAGAGCACCACGAGTTGAACAATCATCTACAACATGGGCATCATCATCCATGACCCCAATACAATGAAGAGCAATGCTACGGCAAGCTCAAGTTCACCATGCCCAAGTTCAACAGAAGCAGCGATCCCGAAGAGTACCTTTCATGGGCATTGAAAGTTGACAAGATCTTCAGTTTGCACAATTATGAAGAAGAGAAGAAGATCGTGATGGCATCCCTTGAGTTCCAAGACTATGTCCTTATTTGGTGGGAACAAGTAATTGAGCGCCGAGAGGCAAGAGGTGATCCACCCATCACTACTTGGGCGCAAATGAAAGATGTCATGAGAGCACGCTTTGTTCCTACCTACTACAACCGTGACCTCTTCAAGAAACTCCATCAACTCAAGCAAGGAACCAAGAGCGTTGAAGAATACTACAAGGAGATGGAGATTGCAATGATAAGAGCCAATGTCACGGAAGACGATGAACAAACAATGGCACGCTTCTTGAATGGCTTCAACCATCCCATCAAGAAGATCGCCGACATCCAACCATACTCAAACCTCATCGAGCTAGTGCACCAAGCCACCAAAGCGGAACGCCAAGTGCAAGATGATTTCAAGTATGCCAAGTTCTCGTCCAAGACCTACGGCTACTCTTATCAAGCTCCCGCGACTTCGGCAACTCCTACCTCAACTAGAGCATCACCAAGTACCAGCGACAAGTCAAGTTACAAGAAGACTTCAACAAGTGCAAGTCGTCCTCCTACTACAAGCAACTTCAAGCCGAAAGCTTCATCATCATCTACCCCAACCGATGAGACCATCAAGACGAGTTCCATCAAATGTTTCACATGCGGAGGCCGAGGCCACAAATCCTTCGAGTGCACAAACAAGCGCACCATGATCCTCAACGACGACGGAACCTACGACTCCATGAGTGAAGGAGAAATGGAAGCCCTTGAGTAAGTGTCCATGCACCGACAAGTGAACAACGAAGACGAAGATGATCAAGTCTTTTGTGATAAAGATTCAAGTCCCGCTCTTGTTGTCTCCAAGATCTTGACTCTTCAACATCAACAAGACGAACATCAAAGATGCCATATCTTCCACACAAAGGCCGGCACCAACGGACGGTCCGTCAAGGTTATCATCGATGGAGGTAGTTGACACAACTTAGCAAGTGAAGAACTATGCTCCAAACTTCAATTGGTCAAGACGAAGCACACTCACCCCTACAAGGTTCAATGGCTAAGTGACACCGGCACCATACAAGTCGAGCATGGAGTACAAGTCTCTTTCAACATCGGCGCCTATGAAGACACTTTGGAGTGTGATGTCCTTCCGATGACCGTTTGCCACCTCCTTCTTGGGCGGCCATGGCAATTTGATCGAGGTGTCATTCACAATGGGCGTACCAATCACTATAGCTTCAAAATGAAAGGGAAAGAATTTGTACTACGTCCTATGTATCCAAGCCAAGTGCTCGCCGACAAGCAAAACACCCATCGTTGAGAGAATAGTGAGAGAGTGAGCCACCAAAAAGAGAGTGAGCGCCACAAGCCCAAATTGAGTGCCTCCACGATGAGCGACAAGAAAAACTTAGTCCTATTTGCCACCAAACATGAGATGAGAGAAGTGTGTGAGAACACATCAAGTGTCCTACACTATGTCCTATTGTGCAAGGATGGGGCACCAAAAACTAACACCTCTCACAATCTACCTTTTGTGTTATCTTCTCTATTGCAGCTATCTCCGGGACTACCTCCATTTCGAGGCATTGAGCACCGCATCGACCTCATCCCTGGAGCGCACTTCCAAACAAAGCTCCCTACCGCGTCAACTCTGAAGAAACCAAAGAAATACAAAGGCAAGTAAAGCATCTCATAGACCATGGCCATGTGCGTGAAAGTTTGAGCCCTTGTGCCGTACCGGTCATCCTTGTGCCAAAACGTGACGGTAGCTTTCGCATGTGCTCCGATTGTAGACCTATCAATGCTATCACCGTTCACTATAGGTACTCCATTCCACGCCTAGATGATATGCTTGATGAGCTTAGCAGTGCCACTATATTTTCAAATTTGATCTTAAGAGTCGTTACTATCAAATCCGCATACAAGAGGGTGATGAATGGAAAACCGCCTTCAAAACCAAGGTTGGTTTGTATGAGTGGTTAGTCATGCCTACGGGTCTCTCGGAAGCACCGGGCACTTTTATGCGCCTTATGAATCATGTCTTTCGCCCTTATATTGGTATATTTGTTGTGGTTTACTTCGATGACATTCTTGTGTTTAGCAAATCCATCAAAGAGCATGTCACCCATGTCCGCACCGTTTTGCAAACTCTTAGAAAAGAGCGCCTCTATGCTAATATGGAGAAATGCCTTTTTGGTGTTGATAAGCTCGTTTTCTTGGGTTTTGTTGTTTCTTCTAAGGGTGCTCATGTAGATGAGTCCAAGATCAACGCTATTAAGACTTGGCCACAACCAACCAACTTGCATCAAGTGCGTAGTTTCCTTGGTCTTCTGGGTTTCTATCGTCGCTTTGTGAAGGATTTTAGCACCATTGCTTCGCCTTTGCATGCCTTGAGCAAGAAGAATGCGCCTTTTGTTTGGGGACCATCCCAAGATACCACATTCAATGAGCTTAAGAATTTGCTTACTCATGCTCCCGTGCTTGCTTTACCCAATGAGGGAGTCCTGGATTAGGGGGTGTCCGAACAGCCGGACTATAACCTTTGGCCGGACTGTTGGACTATGAAGATACAAGATTGAAGACTTTGTCATGTGTCCGGATGGGACTTTCCTTGGCGTGGAAGGCAAGCTTCGCAATATGGATATGTAGATCTCCTCCCATTGTAACCGACTCTGTGTAACCCTAGCCCTCTCCGGTGTCTATATAAACCGGAGGGTTTAGTCTGTAGGACAACATACAATCATACCATAGGCTAGCTTCTAGGGTTTAGCCTCTCTGATCTCGTGGTAGATCAACTCTTGTAATACTCATATTATCAAGAATAAATCAAGCAGGACGTAGGGTTTTACCTCCATCAAGAGGGCCCGAACCTGGGTAAAACATCGTGTTCCCTGCCTCCTCTTACCATCTGCCTTAGACGCACAGTTCGGGACCCCCTACCCGAGATCCGCCAGTTTTGACACCGACATTGGTGCTTTCATTGAGAGTTCCTCTGTGCGTCGCCGTTAGGCTTGATGGCTCCTACGATCATCGTTAGCGATGCAGTCCAGGGTGAGACTTTTCTCCCCGGACAGATTTTTGTATTCGGCGGCTTTGCACTGCGAGCCAATTTGCTTGGCCATCTGGAGCAGATTGAAAGTTACGCCCCTGGCCATCAGGTCAGGTTTGGAAGCTTAAACTACATGGCCATTATCCGCGGAGACTTGATCTTCGATGGAAACACCGAGCGCTCTCTCCAAACGGAGGAGCACACGACGGCCCTCGTAGCAGAAGTCCAAAGCAGCCTCTCAAGGCAATTCTCCAGTCCGGTGATAAAACGTCCGAACACCGTCAAACGGGCCTGGAGTAACCTACAACAAGAGCGCCTGGCATGTTCCGAGTGAGTGTAGCAATGCGGCCCCAACCCCAGCCCTCATGAAACGGCGAAATCCGTGCTACGCGTACATAATTACGCTTTGAAAATACCATGGGCACAGGGGGAGGGGCACGACCACGGCACGCCCCAAAAACTCAGCTCAACCGCACTAGGGGCTGCCGATTTTACCATTTTTTCTTACTTTCAGGACTTTACTCTGCGGAAGACCTGTACGGCAGTACAATGGCCGCACACACGATACAACAACCATGGAGGCAGAAAGCTACGTCACTGTGGAATTCCCAGGTGGTCTCTATAACGAGCAAAATACCTGTCTTAAATACTATCCCGCAGCTCACCCCTGGAGGGGACATGTCAAATAGTCCCACCTCTTGCTTATCGCACTATTTGTATTGTTCTGCTTTTAATGCACCTTTTTCAAATAAACAATGCTTAGCTTCAGTCTATTATTGCATTCTCCATTCATTCCTTTTTATGTATATATGTTCAGTCATGACATTTAGCACCCGTACACTTTGGTACGGCCAATATGCCAGGGGCTCAAGCACCCCATAACACGGCATGAGAAGTCCGAACACTTTCACAAGTGCGGCACTCCGAACTTATAGCATTATATGCATCAGCTCCGAATCATGTCTTTGGTCAATAGTTGGGTTTGCCCGGCTCCCATGTTTTGGTACCTTACGTTCCGCTACATCGGCTAAGGTAGCACTGGGAGAACTACTGCGATTGTGCCCCGGTTCAGCTGGGCTAAGCACCTCAGTAGAGAAAGCTAAAACTGACTGTCATGATAAGGCGAGAGACTGGTCGTTGTTCGAGAGGTTTTCGAGTCCTTAAAGACTTATGCCGCTTAGAGCGAGGACTCGGCCATGTCCGGCTTAAGGCGTGTATCGCGCCCCAAGTTCGGCCTTCCGAACACTAGGGGCTTCGCCAAAATTTAAAATTATAGAATTCTATGGCTAAGTGAGAGTGATAACGCATCATAGTCCGATTACCTTGTTTGTTGTGCTGAGCACCTCCCTCGAAGGACCCAAAAATGGGAACAAGAGTGCTCAGGTTTATCCCGAACACCCCAGCACTCGTGGCATGGGGGCAGAAGCCGACGACTAGCCATCTCTCAGATTTGATAAACAGCCGAACAGAAGGTAATATTTTAAATTCAAACAAGCGTTGCATAGCGCATATGAAAAAGTTTTCAGCGTACAGGATCACAAATGCGAGTTCACTCAAAAATTACATCCTTGGAACATTCATCTGCCACAATGCGGGCACCCTTCAGGACGCCCTCATAGTACATCTCGGGGTTGAGATGCTCCTTGCCCTGCGGTGGCCCGTCCTTCACCAGCTTCTCAGCATCCATCTTGCCCCAGTGTACTTTAACATGGGCAAGCGCCCTGCGGGCTCCCTCGATGCAGACGGAGCGCTTGATGACTTCAAGCCACAGACAGGCATCCGCCAGCCGCCTCACCAGCCCAAAGTAGCTCCCAGGAATGGCCTCTCCAGGCCACAGCCAGACTATAAGACCCTTCATGGCCTGTTCGGCCACCTTATGGAGCTCGACCAGTTGCTTCAGCTGGTCACTCAAGGGCACCGGGTGTCCAGCCTAAGCATACTAAGACTAGAACACCTTCTCTGTCGAGCTCCCTTCCTCGGCCCGGTAGTAGGTGGCGGCATCTGACACGCTGCGGGGCAAATCTGCGAACGCTCCTGGAGAGCTCCGGACTCGGGTAAGTAACAAGTAATTCACTTTCACGTGCTTGCTTTGCATAATGAATGCCTTACCCGCCGTTATCTTCTTCATCGCCTCAATTTCCTGGAGGGCTTTTTGGGCTTCGGCCTTGGCAGATTTGGCGCTTTCAAGGGCCACCGCGAGCTCGGACTCTCGCGTCTTCGAGTCAAGCTCCAAACTCTCGTGTTTTTCACGAGAGCCTAGAGCTCTTGCTGCACCTCCTCCACCCGCGCTTCCTGTTTCCCTCGCTCGGTGCGCTCCGTGGCCGCTTTGCTTTTGGCCTCAGATAGCGCTTGCTTCAGGGTCGCCACCTCGTTCGTGGCCCCTGCCATAGCCATGATGATCCTGTCATTTTTTGCAACCACATATTTTTAATATATACTTACACAAGGTATTACTTACCTTCTTTTTCCTCGAGTTGCTTCTTGGCAAGGCCGAGCTCTTTCTCAGACCACTCGAGGCTCTGCTTCAATGCATCGACCTCCGCAGTCAGTGCGGCAGAGGTCAGCAGCACAGCCTGCATACCCATATTGACATACTTATGTTAGACTCCTGCGTTTATTATTAGATCCTCTATTCGGCTTTTCTTTGTGAACACCAAACAGAGCATCAGGGGCTACTGTCTATGCGGTAATATTTTCATATATTTTTTACATACCTCAAAGCCTATTAGAAGGCTGGCACAGGCTTCAGTCAGCCCGCTCATGGCGGACTGAACTTTCTAGATCACCGCACTCATAATAGTGCGGTGCTCCTCGTCGATGGAGGCGCCGTTAAGCACCTCCAGCAAGTTATCTGGTGCCTCCGATTGGACGGAGTTCACCGGCGCGGTAGGCTTGCCCTTCTTAGTGGGGGCCGCCTGCCGGAGTCTGGAACCACTGAAGGTTCCGGTGCGATGTTCAGCCCAGGGCCGGACTTGGAGCCCTTGGGAGCCTTGCTCCCTTTTCGCCTGCAGTCCGGAAGGTCGCCTTGCGGTGCCTCCAGGACCACCTCCCCTTGGCTTGGAACCTTTTGGGACAACACCTCAGTGTTGTCCGTAGGGCGAGGGGTGGAAGCGGTCGGAAGTGAAAAGCTATTCACGTCCGACGAATCCAAGGAACCACTCGACGATATGTCGACTTGGGCTCGGGGCGGACTGCATGATTATATTCGGCGTTAGGAGAAGCTGCGCAATAAAGGAACGCTACGAGTCACTCTGGTGTCCGAATACTTACGACTTCACCAGGGGCTTGGCCCTGGGCGGCCACTCCTCTTCGCTGTCGGCAGCGTTGGTGGAGTAGTCCGGAGGAAGGGTCCTTCCCTTCTTGGACCCTCCAGCCTCCCTAGTTGGGGCGGCCTTCCTTTTCTCTTCTCCCCCTGCTGGAGGGGAAGAAGCCTCTTTTTCCTCCTCCTCATCTTCGTGGGAGGAGTGCGCCTCGGAGTCATCGGACGATGATTCCGACACCAACGGGCGCCGGGAACTCTTTCGGGTTCCCGTGGCCTTCTTCTTGGCCTTCTTCTCTGGCACCACGTAAGGTGTCGGAACCAGTAGCTCCGCCAAGCGGGCGTCTGCTAGGCCTTTGGGCAAAGGAGACAGACAGTCGATATGTCCAGTCGTCTCCTGCCAATCCTGTCAAAGGTACGGGAGCTTAGATTCCGCATAGAGTCAAACTATGAAAAACGAGTATCCTGTAAGAGGTAAAACAGCTTACCACGCTGGCTTGGCACTTCGCGCAGAATCCACGATCCTCGGTAGTGGGAGGGGGAACCTCGGCGCCCTTGAATAGCACCTTCCAGGCATCCTCGTGTGTTGTGTCGAAGAGCCTGTTCAGAGTTTGGTGTTGGGCCGGGTCGAACTCCCACAAGTTGAAAGCCCGTTGTTGACACGGGAGGATCCGGTGGATGAGCATGACCTGGACTACGTTGACGAGCTTGAGCTTCTTGCTCACCATGTTTTGGATACATGTTTGGAGTCCGGTCAGCTCTCCCAAACTACCCCAGGATAGGCCCTTCTCTTGCCAGGAGGTGAGCCGCGTGGGGATGCCAGATCGGAACTCGGGGGCCGCTGCTCATTCAGGGTCACGTGGCTCGGTGATGTAGAACCACCCCGATTGCCACCCCTTTATGGTCTCCACGAAGGAGCCCTTGAGCCATGTGACGTTGGGCATATTTCCCACCATGGCGCCTCCGCACTCCGCCTAGCGGCCGCTCACTACCTTCGGCTTGACATTGAAGGTCTTCAGCCATAAGCCGAAGTGGGTCTTGATGCGGAGGAAGGTCTCGCACACGATGATAAACGCCGAGATGTTGAGGATAAAGTTCGGGGCCAGATCTTGGAAATCCAGGCCATAGTAGAACATGAGCCCCCGGACGAATGGGTGGAGAGGGAATCCCAGTCCGTGGAGGAAATGGGTAAGGAACACTACCCTCTCGTGGGGCCTGGGGGTGGGGATGAGCTGCCCCTCATCTGGGAGCCGGTGCGCGATGTCGTCGGGCAGGTATCCGGCTCTCCTCAGCTTCTTGATGTGTCCCTCCGTGATGGAGGAGATCATCCACCTGCCTCCCGCTCCGGACATGGTTGGAGAAGGTTGAGGTGGGAAATGCGGACTTGGGCGCTGGAGCTCGAGTGTGCGAAAATGGATGAGCAAAGGAGGAAGAAGGCGTGGATGAAAAGGTGAATCCTTATCCCTTTATATGGGCGGGCGAAACTATGCATCCCCACCAGCCTGGTAAAACTCGCTTATCCCTCAAGCGTCGTAATCAATGGCACGGTTGGGTTACCCACGCCCGTATTGATGAGAATCCCATGATAAGGGGACATGATCTCTGCTTCGACAAGACGTGCCAAGGAAATAGCCTCGCAAAACGCGCTGAGGAGGGACAGTAAAAGATGATTCGAATGAAGGCTTGGCTGTGGGGTGATGTCACGCTACAGAATACGTCAGCAGATTAGATTTGTGAAAATGTTACTCTCTCTCTACGATGGTATGTGGAACTTGTTTTGCAGAGCCGAACACGATCCTCGTGTTCAAAATCTTCTATGAAGTATTCAGAGGAGGAACCCGCCTTTCAATGTCGAAGACAATCTGCGCGCCAGACTCGTCGTCATTGAAGCCTGGTTCATGGGCTACTGAGGGAGTCCTGGATTAGGGGGTGTCTGGACAGCCGGACTATAACCTTTGGCTGGACTGTTGGACTATGAAGATACAAGATTGAAGACTTCGTCCTGTGTCCGGATGGGACTTTCCTTGGCATGGAAGGCAAGCTTGGCAATACAGATATGTAGATCTCCTCCCATTGTAACCGACTCTGTGTAACCCTAGCCCCCTCCGGTGTCTATATAAACCGGAGGGTTTAGTCTGTAGGACAACATACAATCATACCATAGGCTAGCTTCTAGGGTTTAGCCTCTCCGATCTCGTGGTAGATCAACTCTTGTAATACTCATATCATCAAGAATAAATCAAGTAGGACATAGGGTTTTACCTCCATCAAGAGGGCCCGGACCTGGGTAAAACATCGTGTTCCCTGCCTCCTGTTACCATCCGCCTTAGACGCACAGTTCGGGACCCCCTACCCGAGATCCGCCGGTTTTGACACCAACACCCAACTTCGACAAACCTTTTGAAATTCATTGCGATGCTAGTGGTAATGGCATAGGAGGTGTGTTAACGCAAGAGAAGCGCCCCATAGCTTACTTTAGTGAGAAACTTTCCGGAGCGCAACTCAATTACCCCATCTATGAAAAAGAGCTATATGCTTTAGTCTGCGTTTTACATGAATGGGAACATTACCTTCGTCCCCATGAGTTTATCTTTCATAACGATCATGAGACTCTCAAGTATCTTAAGGGTCAAACTAAGTTGAACAAGCGTCATGCTAAATGGAGTGAATTCACTGAGTCTTTTCCCTATGTCATCAAGTACATCAAGGGTAAAGAAAACATTGTAGCGGATGCGCTTTCCCATATATGCATGCTTGTCACCCAACTTGAATTGAATGTCATTGGTTTTGAGCATATCAAAGACTTGTATGAGCATGATGCAACTTTTTCTACTCCTTATGCGAAGTGTTTGTCGCATACATCTTGGGAACGCTATTACTTAAAAGACGGATATCTTATGAGAGCTAACAAACTTTGCATTCCCGAGTCCTCCCTCCGTTTGTTGCTTTTGCAGGAATCCCATGGAGGAGGCTTAATGGAACACTTCGGACGCGACAAGACACTCTCTACACTCTCCAAGAACTATTTTTGGCCAAAGATGGTTCGCGGTGTCAATCGTTTCACCAACCGGTGTTCTACATGTCGCAAAGCTAAGTCCAAAGCTCAATCTCATGGTCTCTATATGCCTTTACCAATTCCATACCAACCGTGGGAAGACATTAGCATGGACTCTGTACTTGGTTTGCCTAAAACTTGAAATGGCAAGGACTCCGTGTTTGTTGTTGTGGACCGTTTCTCCAAAATGGCTCATTTCATTCCTTGCAACAAGATAGACGATGCTTCACATGTTGCAAATTTGTTTCGTAGGGACATATTACGTCTTCATTGAATGCCAAGGACAATTGTCTCGGACCGCGACGTCAAGTTCTTGAGTTACTTTTGGAAGACCTTATGCGCCAAGCTCGGAATAAAGTTACTCTTCTCCTCGGCGTACCACCCTCAAACCGACGGCCAAACGGAGGTGACAAACCATACACTCTCCACTCTACTACGAGTCTTGATCAAGAAGAACATCAAGGAGTGGGAGGAGTGCCTACCAATCGCCGAGTTCGCCTACAACCGTGCAACACATTCGACTACCGGCAAGTCCCCTTTCGAAGTCGTCTATGGATTCAACCCATTGTCCCCATTGGACATTCTTCCTCTACCACTACAAGAGCGCATCAACATGGACGCGAGCGACCGAGTGAACCACCTCAAGAAGATGCATGAAGATACAAGGCACACCATAGAGCGCCAAGTACAACGACTCGCGACCAAGCGCAACGCCAACAAGTCCCCAATGGTGTTCCAACCAGGTGACCTAGTTTGGGTACATCTCCGCATGGATCATTTTCCCAAGGAGCGCAAGTCCAAGCTACTTCCAAGAGCCGATGGCCCATTCAAGGTACTCGCACGCTACAACAACAATGCCTACAAGGTCGACATCCCACGAGACAAGTACAATGTGAGCGACACATTCAACGTCAAAGACTTAGCCAAGTACCATGGTGATGAAGATCACAATCCGTGGACGGATCTTGATGAGGACATCAATACCATTGTTACACCCACAGCCCCTGCTACTATACATACTGGACCAATTACTAGAGCTCGCGCATGCCAATTGAATTATCAGGTACTTTCGTTTCTTGGTAACGATTCTAATGTTCATGAGAATATGATGCTGCCTAAATTGGATACATTTGTTTTGCTTACAAATGAAGGGCCTAGCTTGGACAAGAAAGATGAACCTTGGATCAAGTTTAAGCATGGAGATGATGGCATGCGCAAGGGGGTCAAGAACGGAGTTACAAGTGATGATTTCAGGACTTTGAAGCCACCATAAGGAGTGCGTGAAGCCTTGGACGAAATATACAAGATTCCACTTCATAAATTTTGTCCAGAGGCTATTTGAGGTGATGTGTCACCTTATTATTGGGCCAGGCCCATGTATTTTCGAAATACTTAAGTATAGGCTGTTTTTAGAGTCCGTATGTGTGGGGAAACAAGAGTTAGGGTTGGTTTCGGACCCTTTCTCCAAGGGCCATGAAATCCCCCCTCTTCCTCCATATATACAGCCCTTAGGGCGTCGTTTAGACTTTGGGTTTTGTTTAGATTAAAGTTCGCCATAGCTGCAACTTCGCGTACTTCGTTTGTGTTCAATGAACAGACAAAGGCGTCACAGAACCCCACCTTGATCAATAAAGCTTTCATATTATATTCACAATATCCAGATTGCAATCTCAGTTTCTTGCTTGTTCTTTGTTTGCTCGCAGGAAACAGACCCTCGTGGTCAGGTTGATCGTGCTCTGGCGTGGTCAATAACCCTCGGAAGTTGGTTTAGCGATTGCTAAGGCGGGACGTCTCGCACGTTCGTAGTCGGATCGTCAAGGTCGACTCCCACAGAAAACGATAGCCACCATCTCATCGAAACATCGGGACACCTTTGCCCCTATCAAGTGGTATCAGATTTCCAGGTTGCTCGGTTAGATTTTATAGTTTTTCGTAGTTTAGGTCGAGTCTATTCTTCATAACTATAGTCCACGAAAAAGCCAAAAAATAGGGTTAGGTCATCATATCCGAACCAATCTGAGCCTTTCCATAGTCTTTTTAGAGTTTTGCGTTGTTGAATTTGCGGTTGCATCACCGTGTCGAGTTGCTGGTCTTAGCGTCTAGTCCCTTAGAGTTTCAACTTCTGTTCACAGGTTGTCACACCGCCGCTGCACCATCGTCATCATCATTACCATATACCACCACCCCACCATATACATCGCTGCTGCCATATACAACCACCAATCTGAGTCCACATATACCATCGCCATATACCACCACCAATCCGAGTCCAGATATACCATCGCCATATACTACCACCAATCCGAGTCCAGATATACCACCAGTCTGAGTTCCACCAGATTCATCTCCGCCACTAGTCCTAGTCCAAGTCCAATATTTGTTGCTTTGTTTTTGAGTTCCAGATCACGCCATACTCCGAGTCGTGACAGAGTAGGACTCCCGAGATTCCGTGCTACCCGCAGTAGAAAAATAGTTCCAAACTCAAAGAAAACTGGAAAATTCTGGCTAGGCAGTTTTTAGACCATTTGTAGACTTTTTCAAAAAAAATTATTACGGAGCAAAAAAAGGAAAAAGGTGCAAAAAAAAATTTAGAGAGTGCTCCTCCCTTGTTTACGTGCTGCACCGTGATATTGTTCGTGTTCTAGGCTTGCGTCTCTAGTACGGTCTAGCCTAGGACCAGCACAGTACCATCGTTGAGCGTTTATTCAACATTGCATTTCTGAATTGATTATTGCTGACCCTTTTTACTACCATATTATAAGCCTTCCCAGCTCCACATACATCTACATCGTGCGTTTGACTCTCCCTGGTAATCGCTCTATCCACGCTTTGAGAGTTTTGACTACGATGGTTGCTGATCACCGCCTGCTGCTGGGTAAGAACTGGTAAGAATTTGAGATTTGCTTGACGGATTTGTGACATCCACCACCACCTCTTGTTAGTAGTCTGTAGGATCATATTCTTGTGTGTTTCTATTGCTGCTAACCATGGCAGGATCACAAGCCGACGAGACTGACTGGGAGAACATGACGAATAAGGAGTTGCATGATAAATTTCAGCAAATGATGAGTGGACAGGTGCAAGATGTGCTAAACAGATTGGAAGAGGCCATGGAGAAGATAGATGGCATGGAGAAGACGTTCGAAACAAAGCTCGCTAACAAGTTTAATGAATTGCTCGCGCGTCTTCCACCACCGCCACCGGCTGCCCCTAACGCACCTCTCCAACAACAACAACAACATCACTTTCCAAATCAAGTGGGACGAGCACAGCATGTTCCCATTGACCCTAGGCAAAATTCTGGTGTCGCTGTTGATGCTTCTGCCGCTCCTGCTGCTACTGCAGAGGTGGAGGACCATTACAAGGATGAGGTTGACAAATAACAGAACTACGTGGAACCACCAGCACCACCACCATCAGGTCGTCCTCATGCATATCATCGCAACGGTAGGGCTGCACCACCACCTGAGGTACATGACCATCTTCCTAAACTAAAATTGAATATTTCACCATTTGAGGGTAGATATGTTCGTGATATATATCTTACTTGGGAGTTAGAAACTGAACAATGATTTACATGTTTACAATATCCTGAGGAGAGACGTGTTCCTGCTGCTGTTTGTGCTTTCACTAACTTTACATGTGTTTGGTGGTCTGAACATTGTAGATTATATCCTATTCCACCTACTTGGGCTGCTTTGAAAACTGCTATGCGTACTCGTTGGGTTCCACCGTATTATCAACGTGAATTACTTCAAAAATTGCAGCGTTTAAGACAAGGAAAAATTCTATAGAAGAATATTATCAGGAATTACAAACTGGCATGATTAGATGTGGTGTTGTTGAGGAGAATGAAGCTATGCTTGCACGTTTTATGGGTGGATTAAATAGAGAGATTCAGACCATTCTAGAGTATAATGAGTATACTAATATCACTCGTTTAATCCATCTTGCTTGTAAAGCTGAACGTGAAGTGCAGGATCGACACGCATTGGCACGAACTAACTTTTCTGCAGGTCGATCTTCATCATGGACACCACGTGCATCCTCTACTTCCACTCCACCAGCACCTCCATCAGGTGCCACCTCCAGCCGTGATACAAGAAAGCAGGCACAACCACCAATCTCTGCCAAGAGCACACCTGCCGGACCTGCGTAGAGCTCTTCTTCTTCCGTGGCATCAACAGGGCACACAAGTGATATTATTTGTCGTCGTTGTAAGGGAAGAGGACATTTTGCGAGAGAATGCCAATCTCAGCGTGTGATGATTGCTACTGAGGATGGTGGGTATGAGTTCGCTAGTGACTATGATGAGGAAACTTTGGCTCTTATTACACATGAAGAACACGATGGAGAGGATTCTGATCATGAGACGCAATACATGGCTGCTGAAGATGCTGATAGGTATGAATGTTTAGTTGCTCAACGTGTTTTGAGTGTGCAGGTTACACAAGTTGAGAAAAATCAGAGGCATAATTTGTTCCATACAAAGGGAGTTGTGAAGGAACTTTCTGTTCGCGTCATCATAGATGGAGGGAGCTGCAATAACTTGGCTAGCATGGAGATGGTGGAGAAGCTATCTCTCACCACAAGACCACATCCACATCCTTACTACATCCAATGGTTCAACAACAGCGGCAAGGTTAAGGTAACACGTACTGTTCGTGTGCATTTTAGTATCTCTACATATGCTGATTATGTTGATTGTGATTAGGTACCTATGCAAGCATGTTCCTTATTACTTGGTAGACCATGGCAATTTGATAAAAATTCTATTCACCATGGTAGAAACAATCAGTATACTCTTGTTCATAACGATAAAAATATTACTTTGCTTCCTATGACTCCTGATTCCATTTTGAAAGATGATATTAATAGAGCTAATAAAGCAAAACAGGAGAAAACTAAGAGTGAAAATCAGATTGTGGCAAAAGAATTTGAGCAACAAATGCAGCCTAATAATAAACCATCTAGTGTTGCTTCTGAAATTAAATTGAAAAGTGCATGTTTACTTGCCACCAAATCTGATATTGATGATTTAGATTTTAGCAAATCTGTTTGCTATGCTTTTGTGTGCAAAGAGGCATTATTTTCATTCAAGGATGTGCCTTCCTCTTTGCCTCGTGCTGTCACTAACATTTTACAGGAGTTCGTTGATGTCTTTCCACAAGACGTGCCACGGGGATTACCACCTATTCGAGGGATTGAGCATAAAATTGACTTAATTCCCGGTGCATCATTACCCAACCGTGCACCATACCGTACCAATCTAGAGGAGACGAAGGAGATTATGCGTCAAGTACAAGAACTGCTCGACAAAGGTTATATACGCGAATCCCTTAGTCCTTGTGTTGTTCCTATCATTTTAGTGCCGAAAAAGGATGGTACGTCGCGTATGTGCATTGATTGTAGAGGCATTAATAATATTACTATTCATGATCGTCATCCTATTCCTAGGCTAGATGATATGCTTGATGAATTGAGTGGCTCTACAATATTCTCCAAAGTTGATTTGCGTAGCGGATACCATCAAATTCGTATGAAATTGGGAGATGAATGGAAAACAGCATTTAAAACTAAGTTTTGATTATATGAGTGGTTAGTCATGCCTTTTGGGTTAACTAATGCACCTAGTACTTTCATGAGGTTAATGAACGAAGTTTTACGTGCTTTCATTGGACAATTTGTGGTAGTTTACTTTGATGACATATCGATTTATAGCAAATCTTTGGAGGAACATTTGGAACATTTACGTGTTGTTTTTATTGCTGTACGTGATGCACGTTTGTTTGGTAACCTTGGAAAGTGCACCTTTTGCACCGACCGAGTATCTTTTCTTGGCTATGTTTTTACTCCACGGGGAATTGAAGTTGATAAAGCAAAGATTGAAGCTATTGAGAGTTGGCCGTAGCCCAAAACGGTCACACAAGTGAGGAGTTTCCTTGGCCTCGCTGGTTTCTATAGGCATTTTGTGAGAGATTTCAGCACCATTGATGCACCTCTCAACGAGCTTACAAAGAAGGATGTGCCTTTTGTTTGGGGTACCGCACAGGAAGAAGCCTTCATGGTATTGAAAGATAAGTTGACACATGCTCCTTTACTCCAACTTCCTGATTTTAATAAGACTTTTGAGCTTGAATGTGATGCTAGTGGAATTGGATTAGGAGGTGTGTTATTACAAGATGGCAAACCTGTTGCATACTTTTCTGAAAAATTGAGTGGGCCTAGTCTGAACTATTCTACTTATGATAAAGAATTATATGCTCTTGTTCGGACCTTAGAAACATGGCAACATTATTTATGGCCCAAGGAATTTGTTATACATTCTAATCATGAATCATTGAAACACATTAAAAGTCAAGCAAAAGTGAATAGTAGACATGCTAAATGGATTGAATTCATTGAGACTTTCCCTTATGTCATTAAACACAAGAAGTGTAAAGAAAATGTTATTGCTGATGCATTGTCTTGTCGTTATACTATGCTTTCACAACTTGACTTTAAAATATTTGGTTTGGAGACCATCAAAGATCAATATGTGCATGATGCTGAATTTAAAGATGTATTGCAGAATTGTAAGGAAGGGAGAACTTGGAACAAGTTTGTTCTTAATGATGGATTTGTGTTTTGTGCTAACAAGCTATGCATTCCAGCTATCTCCGTTCGTCTTTTGTTGTTGCAGGAGGCGCATGGAGGAGGATTAATGGGACACTTTGGCGTCAAGAAGATGGAGGATATACTTGCTACACATTTCTTTTGGCCAAAGATGAGACAAGATGTTGAGCGTTTTGTTGCTCGCTGCACTACATGTCAAAAAGCTAAGTCACGACTCAATCCTCATGGTTTATATATGCCTTTGCCTGTACCTAGTGTTCCTTGGGAGGATATATCTATGGACTTTGTTTTAGGTTTACCTCGAACAAAGAAGGGGAGGGATAGCATATTTGTTGTCGTGGATAGGTTCTCGAAAATGGCACACTTTATACCATGTCATAAAAGCGATGATGATGTTAATGTTGCTGATTTGTTCTTTCGTGAAATTATTCGCTTGCATGGTGTGCCAAATACTATTGTTTCAGGTCGTGATACTAAATTTCTTAGCCACTTTTGGAGATGTTTATGGGCTAAGTTGGGGACTAAACTGCTTTTTAGTACTACTTGTCACCCCCAAACTGATGGACAAACTGAAGTAGTCAATAGAACATTGTCTACTATGCTTAGGGCTGTTTTGAAGAATAACAAGAAAATGTGGGAAGAATTCTTGCCTCATATTGAATTTGCTCATAACCGTTCATTGCATTCTACTACAAAGATGTGCCCTTTTGAAATTGTGTATGGTTTCCAACCTCGTGCACCTATTGATTTGTTGCCTCTTCCATCTTCGGAGAAGGTTAATTTTGATGCTAAAGAACGTGTTGAATTGATTTTAAAAATGCATGAGTTAACTAAGGAAAACATTGAGCGTATGAATGCTAAATATAAACTTGCTGGAGATAAGGGTAGAAAACATGTTGTGTTTGCACCTAGAGATCTTGTTTGGTTACATTTGCGTGAGGATAGATTTCCTAATTTGCGCAAATCAAAGCTAATGCCATGTGTTGATGGTCCTTTTAAGGTGTTAGAGAAAATAAATAATAATGCATATAAACTTGAGCTGCCTGCAGATTTTGGGGTTAGTCCCACTTTTAACATTGCAGATTTGAAGCCTTATTTGGGTGAGGACGATGAATTTTCGTCGAGGACGACTTCATTTCAAGAAGGGGAGGATGATGAGGACATCATTACCATTGTTACACCCACAGCCCCTGCTGCTATACATACTGGACCAATTACTAGAGCTCGCGCATGCCAATTGAATTATCAGGTACTTACGTTTCTTGGTAACGATTCTAATGTTCATGAGAATATGATGCTGCCTAAATTGGATACATTTGTTTTGCTTACAAATGAAGGGCCTAGCTTGGACAAGAAAGATGAACCTTGGATCAAGTTCAAGCATGGAGATGATGGCATGCGCAAGGGGGTCAAGAACGGAGTTACAAGTGATGATTTCAGGACTTTGAAGCCACCATAAGGAGTGCATGAAGCCTTAGACGAAATATACAAGATGCCACTTCATAAATTTTGTCCAGAGGCTATTTTAGGTGCTGCGTCACCTTATTATTGGGCCAGGCCCATGTATTTTCGAAATACTTAAGTATAGGCTGTTTTTAGAGTCTGTATGTGTGGGGAAACAAGAGTTAGGGTTGGTTTCGGACCCTTTCTCCAAGGGCCATGAAATCCCCCCCTCTTCCTCCATATATACAGCCCTTAGGGCATCGTTTAGACTTTGGGTTTTGTTTAGATTAAAGTTCGCCATAGCTACAACTTCGCGTACTTCGTTTGTGTTCAACGACCAGACAAAGGCGTCACAGAACCCCACCTTGATCAATAAAGCTTTCATCTTATATTCGCAATATCCAGATTGCAATCTCAGTTTCTTGCTTGTTCTTTGTTTCCTCACAGGAAACAGACCCTCGTGGTCAGGTTGATCGTGCTCCGGCGTGGTCAATAACCCTCGAAAGTTGGTTTAGCGATTGCTAAGGCGCGACGTCTTGCACATTCGTAGTCGGATCGTCAAGGTCGACTCCCACAGAAAACGATAGCCACCATCTCATCGAAACATCAGGACACCTTAGCCCCTATCAAGTGGTATCAGATTTCCAGGTTGCTCGATGAGATTTTACAGTTTTTCGTAGTTTAGGTCGAGTCTGTTCTTCATAACTATAGTCCATGAAAAAGCCAAAAAAAATAGGGTTAGGTCATCATATCCGAACCAATCTGAGCCTTTGCATAGTCTTTTTAGTTTACCTAAACAGCCCCTACTTTTTATTTACGTGCACTTTTTATTCTTGCAAACCTATCCAAAAACACCTACAAAGTACTTCTAGTTTCATACTTGTTCTAGGTAAAGCAAACGTTAAGCGTGCGTAGAGTTGTATTGGTGGTCGATATAACTTGAGGGAATATTTGTTCTACCTTTAGCTCCTCGTTGGGTTCGACACTCTTACTTATCGAAAGAGGCTACAATTGACCCCCTATACTTGTGGGTTATCACTCGCCGCTCGAAGAAGGAACCAAGACTGAGGCCATCCAGTCACCATCTATAACTAGAGGAGGAGACCTTGGCACGCTCGTCACGCCCCCGACGATGCCATGAAGAAGAGACGGCAGGAGCGCAGGCTCAGGGCGCCAAGCCAGCGCATCTGCCTCTCTAGCCGACCCTGCGACGGGGGCAGCATATTGGCCTGGGACGCTCAAGGCCAGCAAAAGATCTGAGGCCGGAGGAGTTTGCTTCCCGAGGGGCTTCGCGGCCTTAGCAGATGGGATCCTGAAGAACCACCGTCAGTAAGGGAAGCAACACTCAAAGAATTACAAAGATAAGGTACTTACTCATCTATGGCGATGTACTTCCTTTGTTTCAACGGCCAGAAAACGCCACTGCCGCAGCTTGGGGACCCTTTCCTCTTGCAGAGCGCATCAGTCTACACGGAGCCAGCCGAAGTGTTGGGCATGGCGACCAGCGCAGGGCGCGGCTAGTGAAGTGCCCGAGGGGATGACCTTAGGAGCACCAAGCTGGGGAGAGCCGTCAAGTACCGCCTCGTGATGGCCTCCAGAGGCCTCGGGAGCTTTGGCCTCGGGAGCAGTAGGTTGCGTTGCCCCCTCAATTGATTCCTCAGCGGGGGAGTTGTGGGCTCCCGAGGTTGACGCCTCAGGAACTGCGGGCGGCTCCAGCGCTGCGCCGCCCGCACCTCCAGCTTCCGGTGATGCTTGCCTCCCTGCATCCACTCTTGGGGAAAGTTCGGCGTCAACAGCAAGGATGGGAACCACGGTGACAGGGTTCTCACGGGACCCCTCAAGACCAATCGGACGCAGCCCCCATTCATCAAAGAAGGGCATCTGTCCCGCGAACTCCACCCTGTTCGAGCAGCCGTACAAGAGACAGCCCGCCGGTGGCAGATCGGCTAGCGAGGGGTTGCCCGCTAGGACCTCGAGCACTGTTCTTCGTGCCTCAAGCGGAAGCTCTGACTCCTAGAGCATCATGCGATCCGGGCCGACAGAAAGGGCCCACATCGGCTGGGAATGGCGCTGGAGTGGGGCGACGCGGCGTCGGAGGAACTCCTTCATCACCATGGGTGTGGTCAAGCCAAGGTCTTTCAACCTCCTCATTTGGAGCCAGACGAAGGCAAGGCGGGAGCTCGTAAGCTTCTCGTGAGCCCAGCCAGAGCTGGGAATGGCGGGCACAGACGGAGGTGAGAGCAAAGGGCTGAGCACTCTGACATCCACGTACACCCACCGCTAGAAGTCAATCCACGAGCCGGCCATCGCCGCCACGGCCTGGAAGCTCAGGCACCCCGAGCATTGCCGGGGGTCGGTCAGGTGCAGCGAGAAGAAATGGCGTAGAAGGGCCACGGAAGGGGCAATGCCCACCATGGCCTTGCAGGCGAAGGCGAAGACGGCAAGAAGAGCGACATATTGTGGATCCAAGTGCAGCAGATGAATCTGGTAATGGGAAAGCACGACATTGAAGAAGGCAGGGAAAGGGGGAACCAGACCGGCCCATAGGGCGTCGACGAAGAACTGGACCTCGGTGGCTGCTCTATCAACAGAAGCTCGGGATGCCGGCCAGGCCGCCGTCCTACCCCATTCGTTGAAGCTGGTGGCGAGCGCAAGGCGGACCTTGTCCATGGCCTCCTCATTGAGCACCCGCGATTGGCCGACAGCAGGCTCGAGAGCAGGAGGCGGATTGACTAAGGACAGGGGCTTCTTCCCTTTCTCCATCTGGTTCGGTGCCATAACGATGGGGAGGACTGAGCTCAGGTTGGATTGCGAAAGGAAGCTGAGGTTCAAGGAAGTGAAGGAGTCGGGGGTGTGTTGCCAGCAAGGGGGAAATAACTGTGTGGAACGCCGTGGCCGCCTAGCCAGGTGGATATCAAGGCTGCGTGGGGAAGCGGGGCCACCCACGTCCAATCGATCGCCACGTGTCAGGAAGGGTCGCAGGCTATTGGGGCCCGCGGCGCTCCGTCCTTGACCTTTGGCTTCGCCTCAAAGCCAAACCCGAGCGCGCCTTGGGCCCGGGGGCTACTGTCGGCATTCTCGGAACGGGGGTCCCCAGACTTGCCTGCATGCGGCCCGCAGCGTGGCTCCACCAACGGCCCTGTACGGCCGATCTTCACCAGCAAACATTCAAGACCCTCGCGAGGGGCCAAGCCTCACGAGGCGGACGATGCAAGACCTCCTCAGGGGCGGCCTCACCAGGCTGGCTCGCGAGGGGCGGAGAGATCAAGGCGAGGGGCACCTCACGAGGTTTCTGTGATGCGAGCCATGACGACTAGAGCCAGGCGGGCGCCAGCGCGTGCAGTGTCCTCGTTTCCTCTTTGGTGCTAAAGGGGCAAGCCCAGACGAGGAGTCCCAAGGCATCAGGCAAAGGTTTCCATATCAGTGCAACAAGACCAAGACCAGCAGGACGGCAGGACGGAGGTCATTGTGGAGCCCAAGACGGCGTCACCACCAGAGCCTTTGGCAGGCGAAGACTACTTTTGTCAGGATAGCTTGTACTAGTTGTCTCCCTTCGAATTTGGTTGTTGTGGGATCCCTTGCCGCTCAATATTTGGGAAGAGAGCCAGGGCCTCTATAAATAGGACTAGTGATGCGGAGCATCCTTCCATCATCCCCATGGACTCTACACCGACACATCAAGCCCCACGTGGACCTATGACAAGAGCGAGAACACGTGCTTTGGAAACCGAGGTGAACTCTTTCCTACTTAGTTTGCATATGGATACGAATGGAACATTGTTGCTACCTCACCAAGATATGATATGTCTCATTAGGTATGAAGAGGAACACCACCAAGAGGCTCAGGAGCACCCCCAAGGAGAAGAGGAACCACCCCAAGGCCACGCGGACCAAGACGGAGTGCAACACCAGCAAAACTGGAAGTCCCAGGTGACCCTGTGCGCACGGGCCCCGGAGACCCCGTGCGCACGGGCCCCGGTGACCCCGTGCCCACGGGCTATCCAGGAAGTTGGCGCTGGAGCACCCCGTGCGCACGGGCTTGTACCGTGCCCACGGGACCCCCGTGCGCACGGGCCCAACTTACCCCGTGCGCACGGGCCTCTCAGGATGGACGGCTGAGATCCCCAAACCGAGCCCCTCTTCATCTCTTTCGACCCCAAGACTATATAAACCGTACCTAGGGCTATGTTTAGGGTTAGCAAAGTATGAGATGAGATATTTGTGAGCTTTGCTCCTTGTACCTTCCCATTTGTGGAATCAAGACCCCTTCGGGAAGAATCCTAGTGGATTTCAAGACCTCCTCTAGGAGAAGACTATCTTCAAGACCTCATCTCGTAGGAGTGGGAAGAACTTTGCCATTGTATCTTTCCTTTGATTGTGCTTGTGACTTGTGGATCTTATTTTGCTATTCTAGTGGATGTGTGATTGGGGAATTGTTTGAATGATTTCCTCTTTGCGTTCTTGTGAGTTTGCCCCTTTCCCCCTCCAAGTGTGAAAAGATCCCCTCTAGGATTTCATCCTATATCAACTAGCCACCACCATAGGAAAGGGAGAGGTTCGGACCTAGATAGAACCCATAACACCCCAACCACTCAAGTTCACGAAGCACAAGAACACCTCTCCTTGCGAGGCTATTCTTCCTCTGCAACTGTTCATCCTCAGCCCAAGAGGCAATCCACCACACCACACTGGAGTAGGGTATTACACCACAACGGTGGCTCAAACCAGTATAAATCTTGTGTTTGATGTTCTTTGGGTTCGACGAGTTAGGCCGTGAGATCGTAGAGTGTGCGAGCTAGAGAGGGGGAGAGATCTTTGTGCGCACCCCAGTGTTCGAACCTCATGGGTTTTGCCGGAACCTGAAATCTGACAACGGCAAGCTCCGACGCAACAAACACAAGCGCCGAAACAACAGTGACAATACCGATGACACGTCGGTCAACGCCGGATTCAGTGGCTCCAAGTCCGACCATCGGAAGAAGCCATTTAAAAGAAACAATCCGGGCCCATCCAGCTTGGACCACATACTCGATCGTCCATGTCAGATCCACGGCACCCCCGATAAACCAGCCAATCATACCAACAGAACATGTTGGGTCTTTAAACAGGCCGGTAAGTTAAATACGGAGAACAAGGAGAAGGGGTCGCAAACTGAGGATGACGACGAGGAGCCCCGCCCGCCGAACACAGGGGGACAGAAGAAGTCCCCCCCCCCCCCCAAGTTAAAATGGTGAGTATGATATATGTTACCCATATCCCCAATAGGGAGTCAAACGCACGCTCAGGGACATCTACGCGATAGAGCCAGTCGCCCCAAAATTCAATACATGGTCGTCCTGCCTGATCACCTTCGATCGTAGGGACCACCCGACCAATATCTGTCATGGTGGTTCAGTCGCACTGGTCCTCGATCCAACCATTGATGGATTCCACCTCACGCAAGTCCTCATGGACTGTGGCAGCGGCCTCAACCTACTTTATCAGGATACAGTCCGCAAGATGGGCATCGATCCATCAAGGATCAAGCCCACAAAAACTACCTTGAAAGGAGTAATACCATGTGTAGAGGCCCGTTGCACGGGCTCAATCACATTGGAAGTCGTCTTCGGATCCCCAGACAACTTCCGAAGCAAAGACTTGATCTTTGATATCGTCCCCTTCCGCAATGGCTATCACGCACTACTCGGACGAACTGCATTTGCTCAATTCAATGCGGTGCCACACTATGCTTATCTCAACTCAAGATGCCCAGACCATGCGGTGTCATAACAGTCAATGGAAACACTAAACGCTCCCTCTGTACTGAGGAGCACATCGCAGCCCTGGCAGCGGAAGTACAGAGCGGCCTTCTCAAGCAGAACTTTAATTCAGCGGCCAAGCTACCGGACACTGTCAAACGAGTCCGCACTACTCCGCAACTTGATAGTCCAGCTCGTCAGGAGCTCGACTAGCAATTCGGCCTCTGATACGTCCATTTTGCATCATGCTTTTATATCAATATTTATTGCATTATGGGCTATTATTACACATTATGTCAAAATACTTATGCCTATTCTCTCTTATTTTACAAGGTTTGCATGAAGAGGGGGAATGCCGACAGCTGGAATTCTAGGCTGGAAAAGGAGAAAATATTAGAGACCTATTCTGCACATCTCCACAAGTCCTGAAACTTCACGGGAGCATGTTTCAGAATATATATAAAATATTGGGCGAAAGAAGTACCAGAGGGAGCCACCCACCGTCCACGAGGGTGGGGGGCGCGCCCTACCCCCCTGGGCGCACCCCCTGCCTCGTGGGCCCCCTGGTGGCCCTCTGATGCCCATCTTCTGCTACATGAGGTCTTTCGTCCGAGAAAAATCATAAGCAAGCTCACGGGATGAAACTCCGCCGCCACGAGGCGGAACCAATCTAGGGCTCCGGCAGAGCTGTTCTGCCGGGGAAACTTCCCTCCGGGAAGGGGAAATCATCACCAACGATCCTCTCATCAAGAGGGGGTCAATCTCCATCAACATCTTCACCAGCACCATCTCATGTCAAACCCTAGTTCATCTCTTGTATCCAATCTTTGTATCCAAACCTCAGATTGGTACTTGTGGGTTGCTTGTAGTGTTGATTACTCCTTGTAGTTGATCCTAGTTGGTTTACTTGGTGGAAAATCATATGTTCAGATCCATTATGCATATTAATACCCCTCTGATTATGAACATGAATATGCTTTGTGAGTAGTTACGTTTGTTCCTGAGGACATGGGAGAAGTATTGCTATAAGTAGTCATGTGAATTTGGTATTCGTTTGATATTTTGATGAGATGTATGTTGTCATCCCTCTAGTGGTGTCATGTGAACGTCGACTACATGACACTTCACCATTGTTTGGGCCTAGAGGGAGGCATTGGGAAGTAATAAGTAGATGATGGGTTGCTAAAGTGATAGAAGCTTAAACCCTAGTTTATGTGTTGCTTCGTAAGGGGCTGATTTGGATCCATATGTTTCATGCTATGGTTAGGTTTACCATAATACTTCTGTTGTAGTTGCGGATGCTTGCAATAGGGGTTAATCATAAGTGGGATGCTTGTCCAAGTAAGGGAAGTACCCAAGCACCGGTCTAGCCACATGTCAAATTATCAAAGTACCGAACGCGAATCATATGAACGTGATGAAAACTAGCTTGACGATAATTCCCATGTGTCCTCGGGAGCGCTTTCCTTTATATAAGAGTTCGTCCAGGCTTGTCCTTTGCTACAAAAAGGATTGGGCCATCTTGGTGCACCTTATTTACCTTTATTACTTGCTACTCATTACAAATTACCTTGTCACAAAACTCTCTGTTACCGATAATTTCATTGCTTGCAGAGAATACCTTACTGAACACTGTTTATCATTTCCTTCAGCTCCTCGTTGGGTTCGACACTCTTACTTATCGAAAAGGCTACGATAGATACCCTACACTTGTGGGTCATCAAGACTATTTTCTGGCGCCGTTGCCGGGGAGTGAAGCGCCTTTGGTAGGTGGAATTTGGTAAGGAAAAATTTATATAGTGTGCTGAAATTTACTGTCACTTGTTACTATGGAACATAATCCTTTGAGGGGCTTGTTCGCGGTATCTTCACCCCGGCCAGTAGAGCAAAGAGTTGCTCCTCAACCTACTGAACCTACTAAAAATGTTTACTTTGAAATTACTTTGGGTATGATAGAGAAACTGCTAGCTAATCCTTTTGCAGGAGATGGAACATTGCATCCCGATTTACACTTAATCTATGTGGATGAAGTTTGTGGATTATTTAAGCTTGTAGGTATGCCCGAGGATGTTATCAAAAAGAAGGTCTTCCCTTTATCTTTGAAGGGAGATGCATTGACATGGTATAGGCTATGTGATGATATGGGATCATGGGACTACAAGCGATTGAAATTGTAATTTCATCAGAAGTTTTATCCTATGCATCTTGTTCATCGTGATCGTAATTACATATATAATTTTTGGCCTTGCGAAGGAGAAAGCATCGCTCAAGCTTGGGGGAGGCTTAAGTCAATGTTATATTCATGCCCCAATGATGAGCTCTCAAGGGAAATGATTATTCAAAAAATTTATGCTCGGCTTTCTCTCAGTAATCGCTCCATGCTCGATACTTCTTGTACTAGATCTTTTATGATGAAGACTATTGAATACAAATGTGATTTATTGGAAAGAATTAAAGCAACTCTGAAGATTGGGACCTCGACGAAGGTAAGGAGTCAGGTATAACACCTAAGTTTGATTGTGTTAAATCTTTTATGGATACCGATGCTTTCCGTGAATTTAGCACTAAATATGGACTTGACTCTCAGATGGTAGCTTCTTTCTGTGAATCCTTTGCTACTCATGTTGATCTCCCAAAGGAGAAGTGGTTTAAGTATAATCCGCCCACTTAAGTAAAAGTAGTTGCACCTATTAAAGTTGAAGAAAAGACTATCACCTATAATGATCTTGTTGTTCCTGCTGCTTATATTGAGAAGCCACCTTTTCCTGCTAGAATAAAGGATCATGCTAAAGCTTCAACTGTAGTCAACAAAAGTAATATTAGGACACACAATCCCCCTGGGCGCCCCCTGCCTCGTGGGCACCTCGTGTGCTCTCCAGACTCCGTTTTCTTGTACGATACTTCTTTTGGTCGGTAAAAATTCATTATATAATCTCCCGAAGGTTTTGACCACCGTATCATGCAAAAAAACTCATGTTCTTGTTTCGAGCTGTTTTCTGCCAGGGTTGTCAAGGCCAAGCATCATGTCGTCTCCCTCCTCCTCCAACAATGAGGGCAGCGATGCTTGGCTAATGAAGATAGAGCTGAAGAGAGAAGAACCCGGAGAGATCAACAAGGATGATGGGATCAAGAAGGCCATGGGGGATCAAGTCCCAGCAGTAGCAGAAGAAGACATCCTTCCACCTCACCACAATCTCTTTACCCCAACGGAGATTGAGGCTTTCAAGATGATTGAGTTAGCTCGTATTCAAAACAAGTATCTCACAAGTGAAAATATTCTGTTGAAGGTGCATATCATCGCACTCAAGGTTATTATACGCAAATTGGAGGATCTCTTACGCTCAATGTGCGACCACCCATCATCGCCAACACCTTCTTCACCAACAAAGAAGAATTGAGCATCGGGTATGGGCACTCCCCTTGGCAACTGCCAAGCTTGGGGGAGTGCCCCGTATCATATCAACATCACTTTTATCTTTACCGTTTTTGTTAGTTCAATCCTTTTGATAATATCTTGATCTAGTAGAATAAAGTTTTAGTATGATCTAGTTGTGAGTTTTGCTTTATGATCTTCCTATGTAATCGAGTCCATGAGCTATATAAATAAAGTTTAGTGTTGAGTCAAGGGCTTGATTACTTTGCTATGATCTTGAGGGCATAAAATAAAAGAGAAGAAATAAAAAGAAATAAATAGATCATATGGATCTTATGGAGAGTAATGAGCTCACATATAGGGAGTATGATGAATAAAAGTTGTTGAGAGTTGATAAACATAGTTTTTGTCATCGTTGCAATTAATAGGAAGTAATAGAGAAAGAGAGGTTCACATATAAATATACTATCTTGGACATCTTTTATAATTGTGAGCACTCATTAAAATATGACATGCTAAAGAGTTGACGTTGGACAAGGAAGACAACGTAATGGGTTATGTTTTCTTACATCTGCGATAAATTATATTGTCATGGATCATCCAACATGTTGAGCTTGCCTTTCCCTCACTTGCTAGCCAATTTCTTTGCACCAAGTAGAGATACTACTTGTGCTTCCAAATATCCCTAAACCCGTTTTTGCCATGAGAGTCCACCATATCTACCTATGGATTGAGTAAGATCCATCAAGTAAGTTGTCATCGGTGCAAGCAATAAAAATTGCTCTCTAAACATGTATGACTTATTAGTGTGAAGAAAATAAGCTTTATACGATCTTGTGATATGGAAGAAATAAAAGCGACGAACTGCATAATAAAGGTCCATATCACAACTTGCAATATAAAGTGACATTCTTTTGCATTAAGATTCCATGCATCCAACCATAAATGTGCATGACAACCTCTGCTTCCCTCTGCGAAGGGCCTATCTTTTATTCTTGTCTTATACTTCATGCAAAGAGTCATGGTGATTTTCACCTTTCCTTTTTATATTTTATCCTTTGGAAAGCACAATGTGTTGGAAAGATCCTGATATATATAGCTAATTCGATGTGAGTTTTAATGAACTATTATTGTTGACATTACCCTTGAGGTAAAACGTTGGGAGGCAAAACTATAAGCCCCTATCTTTCTCTGTGTCCGATTAAAACTTCATACCCATAAATATTGTGTGAGTGTTAGCAATTGTGAAAGACTAAATGATAGTTGAGTATGTGGACTTGCTGAAAAGCTCTTATATTGACTCTTTCCTATGTTATGATAAATTGTAATTGCCTCAATGACTGAGATTAGAGTTTGTTGGTTCCCAATGAAGTTTATGATTCATACTTGAAATTGTGATTGAATTGTTACTTTAGCATAAGAGACCATATGACAATATATATAATTATATATATGTATATGTTGCTTCTCTAAGAATGATCATGATGCCCTCATGTCCGTATTTTATTTTTATCGACACCTCTATCTCCAAACATGTGGACATATTTTTCGATTTCGACTTTCGCTTGAGGACAAGCGAGGTCTAAGATTGGGGGAGTTGATACGTCCATTTTGCATCATGCTTTTATATCGATATTTATTGCATTATGGGCTATTATTCCACATCACGTCACAATACCTATGCCTATTCTCTCTTATTTTACAAGATTTGCATGAAGAGGGGGAATGCCGGCAGCTGGAATTCTGGGCTGGAAAAGGAACAAATATTAGAGACCTATTCTGCACATCTCCAAAAGTCCTGAAACTTCACGGGAGCATGTTTCAGAATATATAAAAAATATTGGGCGAAAGAAGTACCAAAGGGGGGCCACCCACCGTCCACGAGGTTGGGGGGCGCGCCCTACCCCCTGCTCACGCCCCCTGCCTCGTGGGCCCCCTGGTGGCCCTTTGATGCCTATCTTCTGCTATATGAGGTCTTTCGTCCGAGAAAAAATCATAAGCAAGCTCACGGGATGAAACTTCGCCACCACGAGGCGGAACCAATCTAGGGCTCCGGCAGAGCTGTTCTGCCGGGGAAACTTCCCTCCGAGAGGGAGAAATCATCACCATCGTCATCATCAAAGATCCTCTCAGTAGGAGGGGGGTCAATCTCTGATGAGGACATGACTACCTTGGATACGACCAAAAATATTGCATACATGCATATTTGTCAGGTGATTTCTAATGCAAACTATTCAATAATCTATTTATGTTATCCAGAACAAAAATACTTCACACACTTTTGTGTTTTGTCTAATTGCAGGTGTATGGGACATTTGTATAATCCACATATGAAGATAAGGGAAAAGGAGAAGTTTATGTTGTGTTCAAAAAGTCCTCTCACGTCACTTTTGGGCCAAGAGAAGATAGAGTCCAAGTCTTTCACGTTCTGGATTCAGATTTGGACTGCACAGACATACCTGACTCAAAACGCCAACAACTTTTTCATACGGACTCCGAATTGGGTGATTCTTTTTTTGTTGGAAACTAGATTTCGTGCTCTTTCCAACCCAATTGGATTCACCTTCAAATTCGTCCGGATAGTTGAGTTACGGACGAAACAATCTGACATTGCAGCAGAATCCGAGTCAAACTACAAGCCCAAAGGTGTTGCATCACCTCCACTTGGGCCCATGAGCCTTGTACGACCTAGGGTTAGTTTTAGGCTGCCTTGGGACGTCCTCCCACCTCCTTGGCCGCCACCCCTTGCTCCTATATAAGTAGATCCATCTAGTAGCTTTTTCCTTGGGATTTGTTTAGTTAAAAGTTAGCCATTGCAACTTCGTGTACTTCGTTTGTGTCCAACGACCAGACCAAGACCGCTTCCGGATCCCCACCATTATCAATACTTCATATATATTTGCGATATTCAGATTGCTTTATCATATTCTTGCTCGTTCTTCGATTGCTTGCAGGAATAGACCTTCGTGGTCAGGCTGACCGTGCTTCCAGCATTGTCAGTAACCTCAGGAGATTGGTTTAGCGGTTGCTAAGGCGCAACGTCGTGCACGTTTGTAGTCGGATCGTCAAAGTCGTCTCCACCAAATCGATAGTTATCATCTCATCGAAAGATCGGGACACCCTCGCCCTCTATCAAGTGGTATCAGTTTTCAGGTTGCTCGGTGAGAATTTCCAGTTTTCCTAGATTAGATTTATTTTCTTACCTATTGTCCAAGAAAAAGCCACGAAAAAGGGTTAGATCTATTCATCCTTGGTCCAAGCCAGTCTGAGCCTTTGCAATTTTCTTTTCATTGCTTGCATAGTTGAATTATCGGTTGCATCGTCGTGTCGAGTTGCTGGTCTTAGTGTCTAGTTCGTTTAGAGTTTCGAGTTCTGTTCACATTAGTCACGCCACCGCTGCATCATTATCTCTTCCGCTGTCCACCACCCATCCATCAATTTCCACCACGTGCTACCCACCATTCATTGTCATAATAATAGTTGAGATCGTTCACATCTTCACTTGATCCAATCTGCATCTTATCTAGTTTGTTTTGGAAAGAGGGAGAAAAAAAAGAGAGAGAAAAAAATGAGAGAAAAAAAGAGAAAAAAAAGAGAAAAAAAAGTCAGAGAAAAAAAGGAGAGAAAGAAAAAAAGTGTGAGAAAAAAAAAGAGAAAAAAAAACAAAATTCGGATCTTTTTAGACTCAATCTCGTAGTTGAATTCGGATTGGAATCTGTTTTGTGCACTGTTCAGTAAAACAGCTTGGCTGTTGTTTCACATCATTATCTTTACTGCCGTTGTGATCTTCACTTATATCTTGCTGTCCAGAGCTACTTAGTATCCTTCATTGATGCTGGTTGTGCTACGACGTGACCTCATTAGTGTTCTAGGCTCGCGTCTCTAGTTCGGTCTAGCCTAGGACCAGCACAGTACCGTCGTTGAGCGTTTATTCAACATTGCATCTCTGAATTAATTATTGCTAATCTTTTGCTACCATATATAGCCAACCCAGCTCCACATATTTCTACACCGTGTATACGCACGTTCCCCTGGCAATCGCTTTACACAATCTTCGGAGTTATTTGACACCGCTGGTTACCTGTCACTACCTGCCGCATGGTAAGAACTTGTAAGATATTGATATTTGCTTTACTGTGAGCACTTTACAACCACATCCTAGTAGTTCATAGGAACATTATTCTCGAATTTTGGTTCTTGTTTCTACTAATCATGACAGGTTCCAGAGATAGAAGTTCTTGGACGACGGACACATCTTCACCATCACGAGAGTTGGGACAACACACACAAGCATATGGTCAGGTTATCTCTTTACCATCATTTGAGGGTAGATTTAATCCTGCTATTTATCTAGCTTGGGAGCTTGAAGTAGAACAAGTTTTTAGTCACCATGATTTTTCTGAACTTGAGAGAGTACGAGCTACCATTAGAGCATTTACTGGTTTTGCTTCTGTTTGGTGGAGTGTACATTGTAAGAAAAACATTGATAACCAACCCACAACTTGGAAAGTTTTGAAAGCTGTAATGAGACAACAATTTTTCCCTCCTTATTATCGTCGTGAATTGCTTCGCAAATTTGAACAATTTAAACAAGGCAACAACACTGTTCATGCTTACTACCAAGAGTTCAAATCTTATATGCATCATTGTGACATAAAAGAATCTGAGAATGATACAATGAATAGATTTTTTGGTGGTTTGAACCATAATATTCAGGCAAGATTTCAGTATATTCCTCGTTGTATTACTGGTATGTATGTCCGTGCATGTACCTTTGAGAGACAGATACAGGAGGATGCATTAGGTGACTACGACAACTACTATTCCAGTTCATGCTCACCACCGCCGGTGGGTTCCTCCATCATTGCACCTCAGATTATGAGCGCGGCATCATCTCAAGGATATGGTACATTGTCAACGTCCGTACCTACATCAGCTACATCTTTGCCACAAGGTAACAGTAAAGGTATTGATGATATAACTTCACATGAGAATGATGCATGCCTAGTTAACTTGAATGCGTCATGTATTGAGTTACCTGTTGATTTGAGCACACCACCTATTTTAGAGAATCTTGTTACTGTCATGAATGCGTCATGTGATCAAACAACTGAAATATCAATAATTTTGAGTGCACCCATTGAATTAACTGTTGATGCAAAAGAACTAATGTTTAATCATTTTGATATGGCCTCCAATCTTGGTGATGATTCTGTGTCCAATGACTTATTGCATGTTTGCTTATTTAAGCATGTTGTAGCATTTAAATTTGATGCAAGTAAGGTTTATTCACCAAAGTTGGGATGGTTTAATGATGAACATTGCGAATCTTTTGAAATGAATAAGAGCTTCACTTATATGTGCAAACCGAGTTCTAATATTTTCATGTCTTCTACTTCTTGTGATAATTTTTTGGCTTTAGTTTTTATGAACTATGAAAGTTACTCATGTATACATGTGTCATACGTGCAAAAATCAAAGGAAGTTAAACTGGATGACATATACATATACAACATGTACACCTTGTCTCTTTTGTTAGCCACATTTCAGATTAAGCAACGCCGAGGACGGCTTTGTTTTCAAAAAGGGGAGGATGATGAGGACATGACTACCTTGGATACGACCAAAAATATTGCATACATGCATATTTGTCAGGTGATTTCTAATGCAAACTATTCAATAATCTATTTATGTTATCCAGAACAAAAATACTTCACACACTTTTGTGTTTTGTCTAATTGCAGGTGTATGGGACATTTGTATAATCCACATATGAAGATAAGGGAAAAGGAGAAGTTTATGTTGTGTTCAAAAAGTCCTCTCACGTCACTTTTGGGCCAAGAGAAGATAGAGTCCAAGTCTTTCACGTTCTGAATTCAGATTTGGACTGCACAGACATACCTGACTCAAAACGCCAACAACTTTTTCATACGGACTCCGAATTGGGTGATTCTTTTTTTGTTGGAAACTAGATTTCGTGCTCTTTCCAACCCAATTGGATTCACCTTCAAATTCGTCCGGATAGTTGAGTTACGGACGAAACAATCTGACATTGCAGCAGAATCCGAGTCAAACTACAAGCCCAAAGGTGTTGCATCACCTTCACTTGGGCCCATGAGCCTTGTACGACCTAGGGTTAGTTTTAGGCTGCCTTGGGACGTCCTCCCACCTCCTTGGCCGCCACCCCTTGCTCCTATATAAGTAGATCCATCTAGTAGCTTTTTCCTTGGGATTTGTTTAGTTAAAAGTTAGCCATTGCAACTTCGTGTACTTCGTTTGTGTCCAACGACCAGACCAAGACCGCTTCCGGATCCCCACCATTATCAATACTTCATATATATTTGCGATATTCAGATTGCTTTATCATATTCTTGCTCGTTCTTCGATTGCTTGCAGGAATAGACCTTCGTGGTCAGGCTGACCGTGCTTCCAACATTGTCAGTAACCTCAGGAGATTGGTTTAGCGGTTGCTAAGGCGCAACGTCGTGCACGTTTGTAGTCGGATCGTCAGAGTCGTCTCCACCAAATCGATAGTTATCATCTCATCGAAAGATCGGGACACCCTCGCCCTCTATCAATCTCTATCAACATCTTCACCAGCACCATCTCATCTCAAACCCTAGTTCATCTCTTGTATCCAATCTTTGTATCCAAACCTCAGATTGGTACCTGTGGGTTGCTAGTAGTGTTGATTACTCCTTGTAGTTGATCCTAGTTGGTTTACTTGGTGGAAAATCATATGTTCAGATCCACTATGCATATTAATACCCCTCTGATTATGAATATGAATATGCTTTGTGAGTAGTTACATTTGTTCCTGAGGACATGGGAGAAGTCTTGCTATAAGTAGTCATGTGAATTTGGTATTCGTTCGATATTTTGATGAGATGTATGTTGTCATCCCTCTAGTGGTGTCATGTGAACGTTGACTACATGACACTTCACCATTGTTTGGGCCTAGAGGGAGGCATTGGGAAGTAATAAGTAGATGATGGGTTGCTAGAGTGACAGAAGCTTAAACACTAGTTTATGCGTTGCTTCGTAAGGGGCTGATTTGGATCCATATGTTTCATGCTATGGCTAGGTTTACCTTAATACTTCTGTTGTAGTTGCGGATGCTTGCAATAGGGGTTAATCATAAGTGGGATGCTTGTCCAAGTAAGGACAGTACCCAAGCACCGATCCACCCACATATCACATTATCAAAGTACCGAACGCGAATCATATGAACGTGATGAAACACTACAAGAAATATGTCAACTAGTGACCTTCTGTCAGTTACCCTGGAAGAATTGGTCATGGATCTATGACCATTTGAGACCAATTGGTCAATAGCTGTTCGGGGGGCTCCAAACCCTAAACCATTGCGACCATTTTGGTCAGAAAGGTCGTAATTTCCTTACACGAAATGGTCATAAAGCAAACAGCGCTAGTCCGCTGCCTTATTTCTAGTTGGTAACGACCAATATAGATGGTCATAGCCTTGTAAATTGTGGTGGGTTGCGATGACTAGGCGCCATCTCATCAGTTTTGCCTATGTGTCATGTCCATGTGTCAATTTTTGCCCTAGGTTGTGAAGCAACCTATATTTTTGTTATTCCAAAAATTCCCAGCAAATTCTCATAATTTTTTTGGATCATATCTTCATCAAATATGCAAAAACCTTCCTTGCTTAGTTCAAAAATAGTTCAACAATATTCATTTTCCTATTCTATTCAGAGCAGCACTTTGTGAAGGAAGTACCACTGATGAGGACATGACTACCTTGGATACGATCAAAAATATTGCATACATGCATATTTGTCAGGTGATTTCTAATGCAAACTATTCAATAATCTATTTATGTTATCCAGAACAAAAATACTTCACACACTTTTGTGTTTTGTCTAATTGCAGGTGTATGGGACATTTGTACAATCCACATATGAAGACAAGGGAAAAGGAGAAGTTTAGGTTGTGTTCAAAAAGTCCTCTCACGTCACTTTTGGGCCAAGAGAAGATAGAGTCCAAGTCTCTCACGTTCTGGGTTCAGATTCGGACAGCACAGACATACCTGACTCAAAACGCCAACAACTTTTTCATACGGACTCCGAATTGGGTGATTCTTTTTTTGTTGGAAACTAGATTTCGTGCTCTTTCCAACCCAATTGGATTCACCTTCAAATTCGTCCGGAGCGTTGAGTTATGGACGAAACAATCTGACGTTGCAGCAGAATCCGAGTCAAACTACAAGCCCAAAGGTGTTGCATCACCTCCACTTGGGCCCATGAGCCTTGTACGACCTAGGGTTAGTTTTAGGCTGCCTTGGGACGTCCTCCCACCTCCTTGGCTGCCACCCCTTGCTCCTATATAAGTAGATCCATCTAGTAGCTTTTTCCTTGGGATTTGTTTAGTTAAAAGTTAGCCATTGCAACTTCGTGTACTTCGTTTGTGTCCAACGACCATACCAAGACCGCTTACGGATCCCCACCATTATCAATACCTCATATATATTTACAATATTCAGATTGCTTTATCATATTCTTGCTCGTTCTTCGATTGCTTGCAGGAATAGACCTTCGTGGTCAGGCTGACCGTGCTTCCGGCATCGTCAGTAACCTCAGGAGATTGGTTTAGCGATTGCTAAGGCGCAACGTCGTGCACGTTTGTAGTCGGATCGTCAAAGTCGTCTCCACCAAATCGATAGTTATCATCTCATCGAAAGATCGGGACACCCTCGCCTCTATCAAGTGGTATCAGTTTTCAGGTTGCTCGGTGAGAATTTCCAGTTTTCCTAGATTAGATTTATTTTCTTACCTATTGTCCAAGAAAAAGCCACAAAAGAGTTAGATCTATTCATCCTTGGTCCAAGCCAGTCTGAGCCTTTGCAATTTTCTTTTCATTGCTTGCATAGTTGAATTATCGGTTGCATCGTTGTGTTGAGTTGCTGGTCTTAGTGTCTAGTTCGTTTAGAGTTTCGAGTTCTGTTCACATTAGTCACACCACCGCTGCATCATTATCTCTTTCGCTGTCCACCACCCATCCATCAATTTCCACCACGTGCTACCCACCATTCATTGTCATAATAATAGTTGAGATCGTTCACATCTTCGCTTGATCCAATCTGCATCTTATCTAGCTTGTTTTGGAAAGAGGGAGAAAAAAACGAGAGAAAAAAGTCAGAGAAAAAAAGGAGAAAAAGAAAAAAAAGTGTGAGGGAAAAGGTAAGGTTTATTCATCGAAGTTGGGATGGTTTAATGATGAACATTGCCAATCTTTTGAAGAGAATAAGAGCTTCACTTATATGTGCAAACTGAGTTCCAATATTTTCATGCCTTCTACTTCCTGTGATAATTTTTTGGCTTTAGTTTTTATGAACTATGAAAGTTACTCATGTATACATGTGTCATACGTGCAAAAATCAGGGGAAGTTAAAATGGATGACATATACATATACAACATGTACACCTTGTCTCTTTTGTTAGCTACATTTCAGATTAAGCATTGCCGAGGACGGCTTTATTTTCAAAAAGGGGAGGATGATGAGGACATGACTACCTTGGATACGACCAAAAATATTGCATACATGCATATTTGTCAGGTGATTTCTAATGCAAACTATTCAATAATCTATTTATGTTATCCAGAATAAAAATACTTCACACACTTTTGTGTTTTGTCTAATTGCAGGTGTATGGGACATTTGTACAATCCACATATGAAGACAAGGGAAAAGGAGAAGTTTAGGTTGTGTTCAAAAAGTCCTCTCACGTCACTTTTGGGCCAAGAGAAGATAGAGTCCAAGTCTCTCACGTTCTGGGTTCAGATTCGGACAGCACAGACATACCTGACTCAAAACGCCAACAACTTTTTCATACGGACTCCGAATTGGGTGATTCTTTTTTTGTTGGAAACTAGATTTCGTGCTCTTTCCAACCCAATTGGATTCACCTTCAAATTCGTCCGGAGCGTTGAGTTATGGACGAAACAATCTGACGTTGCAGCAGAATCCGAGTCAAACTACAAGCCCAAAGGTGTTGCATCACCTCCACTTGGGCCCATGAGCCTTGTACGACCTAGGGTTAGTTTTAGGCTGCCTTGGGACGTCCTCCCACCTCCTTGGCCGCCACCCCTTGCTCCTATATAAGTAGATCCATCTAGTAGCTTTTTCCTTGGGATTTGTTTAGTTAAAAGTTAGCCATTGCAACTTCGTGTACTTCGTTTGTGTCCAACGACCAGACCAAGACCGCTTACGGATCCCCACCATTATCAATACCTCATATATATTTGCAATATTCAGATTGCTTTATCATATTCTTACTCGTTCTTCGATTGCTTGCAGGAATAGACCTTCGTGGTCAGGCTGACCGTGCTTCCGGCATCGTCAGTAACCTCAGGAGATTGGTTTAGCGATTGCTAAGGCGCAACGTCGTGCACGTTTGTAGTCGGATCGTCAAAGTCGTCTCCACCAAATCGATAGTTATCATCTCATCGAAAGATCGGGACACCCTCGCCTCTATCAACCACTTTGGCATGTACAAATAGTATCCATTTTCTACAGTGTTTTCCTATGCCCAAATAACCATCCTCCACCAAATGCCAGCTCAATCCATTCATTATTTTGAGCCCAGCTTCAACATTCGTATTTATGTCCAGTGTGGTACTTTGCAAAGCAAGTACCACCTAGGCTCCTCCTTTTGAGCTGAAAATTTGTGAAAACGGTCTCCTTAGTAACTGATCACCCTCAGCCAAAACTCACGCCCATTAGCCATGTACATTTCCCGTACCGCTAATCAAACACTTGGGTTGCTAATTCATGTTTGAGCATCGATCGGTCTCCTCGTTAGAATCTTATGTTGTAATTTTATTCCTAGCACCTACCTGGGGAGTGCCCAACCCACTAGACATACCTAGGCCGCCCAGAACACATGGCAACGCCACGGTCACGCGGTGACCACGCGGCGGGCATGTGAGTTTACGCGCTCTAGAGTTGGGGCCCTCGGCCACCACCCAAACCTCGACGTATCGCCACCAAACCATGTATTTATGATTAAATAGGTACTTATGTAACTAGAAATGATTTTTGGAAAAAATAAATAGCAAACTATGAGGCAACTGCAGTTCAAATTTGACCCGCTTCCAACTGAATCGGCGGAAATTTGTCTTTTTCACAAGAGGTGGATGCAAACTTTTTACACCCTACCATTTTGTCAATTGTGCATTAAATATGTCCTAGTATTTTATAAAATTGATTTGGTCGAATTTTACAACAATTATTTGGGAAGTCCTTCACAAAAAAAACCTCCTTTTGGGCACTCAAAAAATGGAAAATGATTTTTTCGTCCAAGGAAAATGAAAAATTCCTTAGGCAACATTGTTTGCCATTCCAATATGCACCCTTATGCACAATATAAGATCATTTGAACAAACTATGCCATGGATGTGGCCATAAGATTGATCATTTGGCTTGAAAGCCATTGATCTCCACACGCGATAGCTCGTTTCTGAGAACACTTTTTTAAAATAATTGCCGTATTACAAGTTTTTTATTTTTCCTAGGAACTTGGCCATATATAATGACACAATGCGTAGGTTTCCCAATTTTTTGATTTTTTTAAATTTTTTATGTCCGTTTCAAAATGCGGTCAAAACGACGGGAATGACCGTTCCTAGCTAGTGGTTGAATCTTGAAATTTTTTTGGTGTTTCTCTAATTAAATAGATACTTATGTACCTAGAAATGATTTTTGGAAAAAATAAAGAGCAAACTACAAGGCAGCTATAGTTCAAATTTGACCCGCTTCCAACTGAATCGGCGAAAATTTGTCTTTTTCACGAGAGGTGGATCAAAACTCTTTACACTCAACCATTTGGTCAATTGTGCATTAAATATGGCCTAGTATTTTAGAGAAATGATTTGGTCCAATTTTGCAACAATTATTTGGTAGGTCCTTCACAAAAAAACCTCCTTTCGGGCACTCGAAAAATGGAAAATGGTTTTTTCGTCCAAAGAAAATAAAAACTTCCTTAGGCAATATTGTTTGCAATTCCAATATGCACCCTTGTGCACAATATGAGATCATTTGAACAAACTATGCCATGAATGTGGCCATAAGATTGATCATTTGGCTTGAAAGCCATTGATCTTCACACATGATAGCTCGTTTCTGAGAACAGTTTTTTAAAAGAATTGCCGTATTACAAGGTTATTATTTTTCCTGGTAACTTGGTCACATATAATGACACAATGTGAAGGTTTTCCATTTTTTTGAATTTTTTATGCCCATTTCAAAATGCGGTCAAAACGGCGGGAATGACCGTTCCTAGCTAGTGCTTGAATCTTGGATTTTTTTGGTGTTTTTCCTGATTAAATAGATACTTTTGTACCTAGAAATGATTTTTAGAAAAAAATAAATAACAAACAATGAGGACGCTGCAGTTCAAATTTGACCCGTTTCCTGCTGAATGAGCGGAAATTTGTCTTTTTCATGAGAGGTGGATCAAAATTTTTGATACCCAATCATTTGATCAATTGTGCATTAAATATGTCCTAGTATTTTAAAAAATTGATTTGGTACAGTTTTGCAACAAATATATGGTAGGTCCTTCACAAAAAAATCATTTTGGGCACTCAAAAAATGGAAAATCGATTTTTCGTCCAAAGAAAATGAAAACTCTCTTAGGCAACATTGTTTGCCATTCGAAGATGCATCCTTATACACAATATGAGATTATTTGAACAAATATTTGGTTGATCCTTTACAATAAAATTCATTTTGAGCACTCAAAAAATAAAAAATGAATTCATGAAATAACTTATCTTTAATCGATTAAGATCAATTTAGATGGTCATAAAGTCTTCAAATTTCTTGCTGCGTTTTGATTGGTCCAAAAGCGGATCATGCCTCAGACACCGTCCAATGCTCCCGAATCCAAGGACAGCCCTCACCCCTCACCCTCTCACCCACGCCCCCACTCCCCATCGTACCCGCAATCCCCACGCACCCACTCACCACCATTCCAATCCCGCACCCGCACCCGCTCGCCGAAACCCTAACCGCCGCCCCTCACCTTGGCCGACCCTCAGCCCGTCGACGGCGAGGAGCCCTCAGCCCGTCGCCTGCCTTTACCGACAAATCACGCGACCGCATGCCCACCAAATCCCAAATCTCACCGTCTCCGCCCTCTCCCCGTCCCCTCCACCAAGATCGCACCAACCACCTCGATGGCCGCCACCGCACCGCCGCACGCCGCGGCGCTCCTTGCCGCACTCGCCCTCGCCCTGCTCGCGCTCGCGCCCCCGGCGGTGGCCGAGATCCGGTCGATGGCAATCCGGGCCGACCCGCGCACTATGATCCCGTGCGGTGCGGGAGAGCGGCACGGCGGCGGAGAAACCTCGGCGACCAGACGACGGCGCAGGTAAGCTTCGCCCCGCTCGCATCTTCCCCCACTAGCCTGTGCTCCCTCCCGCCACTCCCACCCCATCCCCTCCCTCCTCCCTCTCCTCCGTGTCGCCTCTCTCCTCTGAACCGCCTAGAACAGCAACGCCAAAAATCCTAACCCTTTCCCTCCCATTATCGCAGGTTGACTCCGGTTCGGCGTGGTGAATCTGCAGCGGCGGTCAGATCAAGGCAAGGTAACAGAAATACGTACCATCCATCTGTTGTGATTTTCTTTTGACTACTAGATCCGCCCCTGCTCCGGGCGCACGCACGCAAACTGTTCGACTACTAGATTCGTCTCAGCATAAGTCAAGTTTCACCAAATGGTAGCGCAGGGATAGATGAGCACACGCCGCTATTTCCGTCTGATGACGTGTTTGTTCCTTAGATGATGTGGTGCCCGCTGTTCTACTGCCGTGATGGCCAACAAATTCGGTGCATCTTTGCGTGGCATATATAATACCTACTCTGTTTCTTTGAAAGGGAAATTTCGCGGTTCACGGTTATTGAAGGAACTCGGTTTCTCCCAGATTAGGCAGTGCCACACTGTTTCTTTGAAAGAAAATTTCGCACTTCACGGTTGTTGGAGGAACTCTGTTGCTCCTACGCTACACTAGCTAGTAAAACATCACCATATGCCGTGCTCTTTTCTCCAGATGTTTGGTTCAGATGATTCATTTCTCTCGCATTGCTTGTTTGCCCACGCATTATCGTGTTGCTCCTGTAGGCATTTGTTATAGACAGAGTACTGATTGTGAGTGGTCACTGAGTAGTCAGCCTTTGCTACTGCATAAAAATTCACACTTGTAATTGATATAGCAGGATTGGTCGGAAAGCTGGGCTGTACATAAACTCAAAGAAGTTTGGCGGCGACATTAAGCCGTGCATGCTGGAGACGACGGCCTTCCTCAACTGCCCCGCCTTGAACAAGCAGATCGATCAAAGTAATTCCATATCTAGCGATGATTATCTCAGTAAGTCTACTAGAATTGTGCTGTCCTTGTACATAAACATCGAGGAAAAGGGTTTTTCATCTAGAGATAATAAACTATGTCTAATATGAGTACCTGTATATGTGTTAAAATTCCCGCGGATTCAAATGTAAAGTGTGGTCTCTGTTTGCTGAAGTATCCTTTGAGGTGTAATGCTTCCACCAGAGATTAGCTACACCAGCACCTCCGTAAAGCAACTAGTATTATGGAATCTGGTAGCCATGGAGGTGATTGCTCATTGCTGTACTTCACTAGCTTCTACTTACTGAAAGACTAACTACATTGAAACTGTTAACTGGTTCAAGATTAAACTGAACCACTGCAGCTACCTTGGTTAGATAATCTGGCTGAAATAAGAACTCAAATCCTTGGTTAGTCTGGGAGATGTATCTGTTAAGGGTTGAGCTTACATAATTCAGGCTTACATAGTTCAGATGGTTTTACCTTAGCTTGTTTGAACCAAGAAACTGAGCAACATGGGTAACTGTCAACTCAAGGATTTGAATTTATTTGGCAGGCACCAATTGGCAGTGAGAGGTAGAAGGGGAATGTTGACACCATGTTCCATGCTCCTTCAGACATGGAGTCCAGGCGCGCACGGCTCCGTCGCCCCGCGCGCTCCATTGGAGGAGCCCCCGCCCTGCGCGTGGCCGCCTTGGAGTTGGAGCGCTTCCTGCCCCACACCCCTTGTCTGCTCTGGCGGCGGGTTCCTCCTGGCCGCGATGATGCCTGAGGCCGGCCGCTACACCCACAAGAAGGATGACGGCATCTGCAACAGTGAGTTGCAGGGTTTTGCTTGCTCGCTTGCTTGCTTTGCTGCCTGTCAGTAACCTGGTAAATTTTGTTTTCTTCTACCATTCTCTGTCGTGAAAATGGAGATGCATGTCTAACTGCTTCACATGCTTAATCTAATTTAATGTGTAAAATGGCAGGCAAATGTTGCTGCAAAGATATTAGTGGTATATGTGCATGCATTTGACAATATGATTTCACATGTGTGTTTGAACATTAACCATACAAATTATGGCACTGTTAATTTGGTGCAGTTGAATGAGTGCTTGGTGTTGATATTTTGTTAAATGAGCATTATTTTGTCTTACAATAGATTGATTTTCACTGTTTTGGTTAATCAAAGTCCCACAATCATATGTGATTTAATTGACTGAGATGTTGCAGTAGACTTTGTTGCTAGCTATTTAAGATCACTTAAGATATTGTATAAACATCATATTGTGATAGTGGTGGTCATTGTGTGCATGCAATTAACCAGGACGACGAGCGCGGCGACGAGTCCGACCAGGGCGCGCTGGCAGAGGAGGCCCAGGAGCTCGCCGCCCCTGATGGCGAGGGCGTGCGCGACTTGGATGGTGGCCGCCAAGGCCAACGCCAGTGAGGACGTTGTCCTGGAGTTCATTGGGGGGTTCATCCCATTTGATAATGCACGTGCCACGACAAGTGCGTCCCCGTGGACGGCATGAGGTAATGTATCCTAGTACCTTGTTCATCCCGGATCGATTTGTCTCCTTTCTGTGTAGCTGAATGTTGTTCATGTGACTGTGTCTGGGCAGAAATAGTGAGGATGAAGAGGTGAATGGTGTTGATTATTGAACTGAAAGCTTGATTTGGTCAGGTGGAGGGTGGCTTTGTGAAGGATGTGGAGGTGGGAGAAGAACTCTGAAGGTAAACAATCTAACACTGCTGCTCACAATCTGAGGCTTGTTTATTTCTGCACTGAACTGAAGCTTGTGTTTATAAGTGTAGCTTGTGTTATACTCTTTACTGAACGCTCTGTGCCACGATCCCATGAGTAACAACTTTGATTCTTAATCCTATTTGTAATTATACTTTGACTGTACTGAAGCTTGTGTCTGATTGTAGGCATATGGTACTGAACTATAGTACTGAACTGCACTATAGTAACAAGAGTAGCGTGTTTAATGCTTGTTGCTGTTGCAAAACTAACCTTCGAGATGAAATTAGTTTGCTGGCGTTTACTCTCTACTAAAGAGATTTAGTAAAGCTGTCGTTGGTGGTTCAATTCTGAATACATACTGATATATGAATTTTGAATATTACTCTGTTCTAAAGAGATGTGTACTGAACTGAAGATTGTAGGCACTGATATATACTTTGTCTTTGACTTTGTGCTCTGCTCGAACCTGGCCAATTTAGTTGAATTGTCTCTGGGGCCTGTACGTGGGCGTGTGATCCAAGTAGGGCTAAACGTGTTGATGCTACTGATCTCTCGGCTGTACCACTATGCATTGTCGTTGCTTAGGCAGCATGCTACAGGCACATCACAACAACTTTGAAATTTGAGCCGCGTTGTAGTTGTGTTGTGGCTGCTGTTTATATGCTGCATCCTTTTGTTATGAGTATCAAAACCAATCAACAGATGTGTGAAACTGTTTATTCGGTAGCTTCTCGTAGAGCGAGGGGAATTGTTTAGATCCACACAGGCAAATCAGAGTGCCTCTCTGCTAGAATATGTCTGTTGATAAACGAGTTGGCACAAGCGTTCAAAGCCAATGTTTCTTGGGGTAGTAATGTAGAACATATAAAAAAGGCATCTACCCTGCACCTAGATTCATGCGAGAGATTTCAAATAAGGGCAGTAATGTGTGTGATTCAGTAAAACCAGTAAATAAATAGCACTGGGGTTTCTGGACTTATCATGCATATACAACATATTTCTGGACTTATAGAGCTACTGTAATATGAATGTATATTAGGACTGTATTGAACCCTTCCATGTTTCTGGACTCATGAAAATAAACTACATGCGATATACTCAAATAACATGGGTTTGGGACTATTTTATGGTGTTGTGGATATACTTTGTGATTTAAAGCTACTAATCTATGGTCTGGTGTCATATCATGGTCTAATACTTTTTTGTTTGACTCTTTCTCCATTGCCAGGAAAGCGGTGAGTAGATGTCGATGATGTCTACTTGCTTGGCTGCTATGGTGATGCATGCACCGGTGAAGCACGCGCACATTTAAGGCTGGCCCCATGTCTTCCTTGGCTGCG
The DNA here is from genome assembly GCF_056163025.1 of Triticum urartu. NCBI lineage: Eukaryota > Viridiplantae > Streptophyta > Magnoliopsida > Poales > Poaceae > Triticum > Triticum urartu. Next base: position 215,966,170 of record NC_141873.1, on the reverse strand, counting down.
AACATCATCTACAGGTACAGCATTGTCCCACATCTCTGTGCTGTTTTGCTCGTTCTTCTCCTTGCATCCAAGAAAATTGGTGCTTAATCTGCTATTGATTACAGTCTTTGTTCGTTAATACCAAGTCTAAATTGTTCCTTTCATTTTTCCTGTTCCCCAGGCTAGCAGTATGACCGGATGCGAGGACCTGCTCATTGACCAGGACAATCTATGAGCTCCCAGCGCCTCTCATACAAGGTGCGTTAGGGCCAACCTCTTCCGGAAGAAGGCCACACTCATGTACCCTCTGGATCAAAATTGGTATCCCTTCCTGCCTCTCCTTTTGGATTCACATGATTTTGCCTCATGGATTGATGGATGTGTCTGTAATTGTAAAGTCTGGTCCTCGTTTACTTTCTATAATTTATTGCATGCTTGATGAGGCTATGTCAAGTGTCTAAATTTTGAATGCATGCTAGCTAAGGCATTTTTGAGCACTTCACGTTGATTGGGCGTTTAGCTCCTGTAATGTTCTTGAAGTTCATTGTTATATACTTCTTGTTGTAGGATGGCAAGTTGTCGCAGCTGGAGCAAGTCTCACGAGAGAGAGCAAGTTCTTCCTGTTATATAATTCTTGTTGTAGGATGGCAAGTTGTAGGATGTGCCATAATTGTCTTATTGCATATTCCCTCTGTTCCTTCTATATTCCTGTGTAAGGAAATGTATTCCTGAGATGATTTGTTATGTAAACCTGATGTGATGCGATGGATGATTTGAATTTGATATGGAATTTTCTTGATTTGAATATGAAATAATGTTGGATGTACGTGTGTGTGTGTAACTGGGCTAGAGGCTGGTCCAAAAGGCTGAGATCTAATGCCGGACAAATAATTGGGCTGAAGAAGGCCACAGCCCAAAAAGCACTGGACCGTTTAAGAAATGAAACAAAATAAAATCTCAGAAAATAAAAAAGGAAGTAGATTGCAAAAAGGATGAGGCCCAAAAAAATGGAAGAAGCTCATGAAAGCCAAATTGTTGGGCCAGGCCCATGTAGCTAATCAAAGCATAGGAAAAAACAACAAATAGGCTGAATTGTTGGGCTCGGCCCATGTAAAACACCTAATCGGACCGGGCTGAATCTTGTCAGTGACCTTTTCAATTGGTCGCAATTTTGCCACATCAGATTGGCACGTTGGATCTGGCGTGGCCTGAGCAGACAGCCAGTGACCAAAATAAAAGGTCATGGGTTTAACAACCTTCTATTTTGGTCAAAAACATCTACGACCTTCTCACATAGAAGGTCGTTAATTTCAGTTTATGACCGACAGCTTTTGACCTTCTGTTTTTGTCACAAAAAGGTCGCAAATGAAAAACTATGACCTTTCAGAGACCAATAGTGAGGCTCATAAGTTGACATATTTCTTGTAATGAAAACTAACTTCACGGTAATTCTCATGTGTCCTCGGGAGCGCTTTCCTTTATATAAGAGTTCGTCCAGTCTTGTCCTTTGCTACAAAAAAGATTGGGCCATCTTGCTGCACTTTATTTACCTTTATTACTTGCTACTCGTTACAAATTACCTTATCACAAAACTCTCTGTTACCGATAATTTCAGTGCTTGCAGAGAATACCTTACTGAAAACTGCTTATCATTTCCTTCTGCTCCTCATTGGGTTCGACACTCTTACTTATCAAAAAGGCTACTATAGATCCCCTACACTAGTGGGTCATCAAGACTCTTTTATGGCGCCGTTGCCGGGGAGTGAAGCGCCTTTGGTAGGTGGAATTTGGTAAGAAAAAATTTATATAGTGTGCTGAAATTTACTGTCACTTGTTACTATGGAACATAATCCTTTGAGGGGCTTGTTTGGGGTATCTTCATCCCGACCAGTAGAGCAAAGAGTTGCTCCTCAACCTACTGAACCTACTGAAAATGTTTACTTTAAAATTCCTTCAGGTATGATAGAGAGACTGCTAGCTAATCCTTTTGCAGGAGATGGAACATTGCATCCCGATTTACACTTAATCTATGTGGATGAAGTTTGTGGATTATTTAAGCTTGTAGGTATGCCCGAGGATGTTATCAAGAAGGTCTTCCCTTTATCTTTGAAGGAAGATGCATTGACATGGTATAGGCTATGTGATGATATGGGATCATGGGACTATAAGTGATTGAAATTGGAATTTCATTAGAAGTTTTATCCTATACATCTTGTTCATCATGATCGTAATCATATATATAATTTTTGGCCTCGCGAAGGAGAAAGCATCGCTCAAGCTTGGGGGAGGCTTAAGTCAATGTTATATTCATGCCCCAATCATGAGCTCTCAAGAGAAATGATTATTCAAAAATTTTATGCTCGGCTTCCTCTCAGTAATCGCTCCATGCTCGATACTTCTTGTACTGGATATTTATGATGAAGACTATTGAATTCAAATGGGATTTATTGGAAAGAATCAAATGCAACTCTGAAGATTGGGACCTCGACGAAGGTAAGGAGTCAGGTATAACACCTAAGTTTGATTGTGTTAAATCTTTTATGGATACCGATGCTTTCCGTGAATTTAGCATTAAATATGGACTTGACTCTGAGATAGTAGCTTCTTTCTGTGAATCCTTTGCTACTCATGTTGATCTCCCAAAGGAGAAGTGGTTTAAGTATAATCCTCCCACTGAAGTAAAAGTAGTTGCACCTATTAAAGTTGAAGAAAAGACTATCACCTTTAATGATCATGTTGTTCCTGCTGCTTATATTGAGAAGCCACCTTTTCCTGTTAGAATAAAGGATCATGCTAAAGCTTCAACTGTAGTCAACAAAAGTAATATTAGGACACACAAACCCCCTGGGCACCCCCTGCCTCGTGGGCACCTCGTGTGCTCTCCGGACTCCGCTTTCTTGTACAATACTTCTTTTGGTTGTAAAATTCATTATATAATCTCCCAAAGGTTTTGACCACCGTATCACGCAAAAATATCCTGTTCTTGTTTCGAGCTGTTTTCTGTCAGGGTTGTCAAGGCCAAGCATCATGTTGTCTCCCTCCTCCAACAATGAGGGCAACGATGCTTGGCTAATGAAGATAGAGCTGAAGAGAGAAGAACCCGGAGAGATCAACAAGGATGATGGGATCAGGAAGGCCATGGGGGATCAAGTTCCGGAGAGATCAACAAGGAAGACAACGTAATGGGTTATGTTTTCTTACATCTGAGATAAATTATATTGTCATGGATCATCCAACATGTTGAGCTTGCCTTTCCCTCTCTTGCTAGCCAATTTCTTTGCACCAAGTAGAGATACTACTTGTGCTTCCAAATATCCCTAAACCCATTTTTGCCATGAGAGTCCACCATATCTACCTATGGATTGAGTAAGATCCATCAAGTAAGTTGTCATCGATGCAAGCAATAAAAATTGCTCTCTAAACATGTATGACTTATTAGTGTGAAGAAAATAAGCTTTATACGATCTTGTGATATGGAAGAAATAAAAGCGACGAACTGCATAATGAAGGTCCATATCACAACTGGCAATATAAAGTGACGTTCTTTTGCATTAAGATTCCATGCATCCAACCATAAATGCGCATGACAACCGCTGCTTCCCTCTGCGAAGGGCCTATCTTTTATTCTTGTCTTATACTTCATGCAAAGAGTCATGGTGATTTTCACCTTTCCTTTTTACATTTTATCCTTTGGAAAGCACAATGTGTTGGAAAGATCCTAATATATATAGCTAATTGGATGTGAGTTTTCAGGAACTATTATTGTTGACATTACCCTTGAGGTAAAACGTTGGGAGGCAAAACTATAAGCCCCTATCTTTCTCTGTGTCCGATTAAAACTTCATACCCATAAACATTGCTGAGTGTTAGCCATTGTGAAAGACTAAATGATAGTTGAGTATGTGGACTTGCTGAAAAGCTCTTATATTGACTCTTTCCTATGTTATGATAAATTGCAATTGCCTCGATGAGTGAGATTAGAGTTTGTTGGTTCTCAATGAAGTTTATGATTCATACTTGAAATTGTGATTGAATTGTTACTTTAGCATAAGAGACCATATGACAATATTATATATATATATATATATATATATATATATATGTTGCTTCTCTAAGAATGATCATGATGCCCTCATGTCCGTATTTTATTTTTATCGGCACCTCTATCTCCAAATATGTGGACATATTTTTCGATTTCGGCTTTCGCTTGAGGACAAGCGAGGTCTAAGCTTGGGGGAGTTGATACGTCCATTTTGCATCATGCTTTTATATCGATATTTATTGCATTATGGGCTATTATTACACATTACGTCACAATACTTATGCCTATTCTCTCTTATTTTACAAGGTTTGCATGAAGAGGGGGGATGCCGGCAGCTGGAAAAGGAGCAAATATTAGAGACCTATTCTGCACATCTCCAAAAGTCCTAAAACTTCACGGGAGCATGTTTCAGAATATATAAAAAATATTGGACGAAAGAAGTACCAAAGGGGGGCCACCCACCGTCCATGAGGTTGGGGGGCGCGCCCTACCCCCTGGTCACGCCCCCTGCCTCGTGGGCCCCCTGATGCCCATCTTCTGCTATATGAGGTCTTTCGTCCGAGAAAAAATCATAAGCAAGCTCACGGGACGAAACTCCGCCACCACGAGGCGGAACCAATCTAGGGCTCCGGCAGAGCTGTTCTGCCGGGGAAACTTCCCTCCGGGAGGGAGAAATCATCACCATCGTCATCACCAACGATCCTCTCATCGGGAGGGGGTCAATCTCCATCAACATCTTCACCAGCACCATCACATCTCAAACCCTAGTTCATCTCTTGTATCCAATCTTTGTATCCAAACCTCAGATTCGTACCTGTGGGTTGCTAGTAGTGTTGATTACTCCTTGGTGTTGATCCTAGTTGGTTTACTTGGTGGAAGATCATATGTTCAGATCCATTATGCATATTAATATCCCTCTGATTATGAACATGAATATGCTTTGTGAGTAGCTACGTTTGTTCTTGAGGACATGGGAGAAGTCTTGCTACAGGTAGTCATGTGAATTTGGTATTCGTTCGATATTTTGATGAGATGTATGTTGTCATCCCTCTAGTGGTGTCATGTGAACGTCGACTACATGACACTTCACCATTATTTGGGCCTAGAGGGAGGCATTGGTAAGTAATAAGTAGATGATGAGTTGCTAGAGTGACAGAAGCTTAAACCCTAGTTTATGCGTTCCTTCGTAAGGGGCTGATTTGGATCCATTTGTTTCATGCTATGGTTAGGTTTACCTTAATACTTCTGTTGTAGTTGCGGATGCTTGCAATAGGGGTTAATCATAAGTCGGATGCTTGTCCAAGTAAGGGTGGTAACCAAGCACCGGTCCACTCACATATCAAATTATCAAAATACTGAACACGAATCATATGAACATGATGAAAACTAGCTTGACGATAATTCCCATGTGTCCTCGGGAGCGCTTTCCTTTATATAAGAGTTTGTCCAGGCTTGTTGTTTGCTACAAAAAGGATTGGGCCATCTTGTTGCACCTTATTTACCTTTATTACTTGCTACTCGTTACAAATTATCTTATCACAAAACTATCTGTTACCGATAATTTCAGTGCTTGCAGAGAATACCTTACTAAGAACTGCTTATCATTTCCTTCTGCTCCTTGTTGGGTTCGACACTCTTACCTATCGAAAAGGCTACGATAGACCCCCTATACTTGTGGGTCATCAGCCTCCGTCTCAGTCTCGACCAAATGGCGGCGTAGGTACCGCGCGTACATAACTACGCACTCAAAATACCATGGGCATAGACGGAGCCATAACTTGATTGTGGTCCATAATACGGCTCGACCTTCCTTGGACACACATACTTTACCTTTTCTTTTCCACAGGTCCCTCACGATGGCCCGATCACCGATCCTTTCGAAGGATGGATATATCAAGGTGGCAAGCAGCATAGACGTGTGGCGAAATCTCTAGGTGGTCTTCTTGACGATCACTCTACCTGTTTTCAGGACCCGCACGTGGCTCCCCTCGGTCTTGGCATGTTAAATCGCCCTATTGCTTATCGCACTATTTGTACAAATACGCTTCAACGTATTAATCAAATTATAATGGAAACAGTTTGTGGCCCAACTTACGTGGCACTGGCTTACTACTTCATTTTATTTCTCTATTTTTATCTAGTGCACCCGTACACTTTGGTACGCTTTAATTCACGAGGGGCTTCATTGCACCCCATACTACGGCAACAAAGTCCAAACACTTTTACAGTATAGTTCGGCACCCCGAATTTAGCATTATATGCATCGGCTCCGAATCATGTCTTTGGTCAATAGTTGGATTGCCCAGCTCCTGTGCTTGTTACCTTATGTTTCGTACTATCGGCTAGGGTAGTAAAGGGAGAACTACCGCGATTGTGTTTCTAGTTCGTCCGGATTAACACCTCAGTAGAGAAAGTCGGAAACTGACTGTCATGATGCGGCGAGAGCTGGTCAGATATTCGGAGGTCAAAATCTTTTGCGATTTTTTCCGCATTATGCGATGGATCGGCCTCCACCCGATCAGGTGTCTACATCACCCTAGTCCGGATTAAAATATACTAACTAGGGGATGCGCCTACATTTCTATTGTCAAACTCCTATGGCTAAGTAAGGGTGATAAAGCCACATAGTCCAATTGCCTGGTTCGTTGCGCTAAACACCTCCTTCAAGGACCAAACTCTTGGATCAGGAGTGTTTAGGTTCCAACCCGAACACCCCCATACTACCTATGTGGGGGCTGAAGCCGATGACTGGCGAACTCTCAGATTTAATAAAACGGCCGCACAGGAGGCAAAATTTTAAAACAAACAACAAGCATTACATTACATATCAGCTTTGTTTCATGATACACGACGGGATAACATGAATGTCTTCATTCAAAGGTAATGTCTTTTGAACACTGGCCCTGTATAATGCGGGATCCCTTCAGGACATCATCAAAATACCGCTCGGGCGTGCGGTGCTCCTTACCCGTGGGCGGTCCCTCGGTCGCGAGCTTGACGGCGTCCATCTTCGCCCACTGCACCTTGACACGAGCGAAGGCCATCCATGCACCTTCGATGCAGATCGACCGCTTGATGGCATCAAGCCGAGGGCAGGCATCCACCAGCCGCTTCACGAGCCCGAAGTAGCTGCTGGGTATGGCTTCGACAGCCACAGACGGGTTATCAAATCATTCATGGCCGATTCGGCCACCCTATGCAGTTCGGTCAGATGTTTCAGCAGATCGCTAAAGGGCACCGGATGCTCTGGCACAAGGTATTGCGACTAGAATAGCTTCTTCGTTGAACTCCCCTCTTTGGCTCGGAAGAACTCCGCAACATCAGTCACACTGCGCGGCAGATCCGCAAACGCTCCTGGAGAACTCCAAATCTGGGTTAGTAAGAGATACCTTTTCTTCACATATTTGCTCTTCATAATAAAGGCCTTACCCGCCGCGATTTTTCTGGCCTCCTGGATTTCCTGGAGGGCGCCCTGGGCCTCAACCCGGGCCTCTTGTGCGCTTGGTGGGCCTTGGCAAGTTCGGACTCTTGGTCCGCACTCTTGCGCTCCAAGGACTCTCACACTTCTTTACGGCGTCCTGGAGCTCTTGCTGGACCTCCCCAACCCTTGCCTCGTGTTTTTCATGGGCGGCTTGTTCATTTGCTGCTCTCTTCTGGGCCTCGGCCAGCGCGCTCTTGAGGGTCTCCACCTTGGTCGCAGCTCCTGCGAAATATCATGATAACATGGTCAACACAAACAATTCATATCTTTCTAAAGATCTGAATAAGCCATTGCATACCTTGCTTTTCCTCTAGTTGTTTTTGACACGGTCGAGCTCTTCCTCGGCCCGCTCCAGACTCTGCTTCAGTTTGGAGACTTCGGCAGAATGGGAGGTCGCAGCTAGCATCCACGCTTGCTTATTCACATAGACATGTATGGTTAGTCTCCTGCGAATTATTTTTTTGATCCTCTGTCCGGCTTTTCTTTTCGAGCACCGGATAGTGTCTTAGGGGCTACTGTCTATACTATGACATTCTCTTTGCATAATTACATCACGTACCTCAAAGCCTGTTAGAAGGCTGGCGCAGTCTTCGGTCAGTCCGCTCTTAGCGGATTGAACCCTCTCAACCACCATACCCACAATGATACGGTGTTCCTCAACAATGGAAGCACTTTGCAGCGCTTCCAGTAGAGTATCCGGTGCCTCTGGATGGACAGAGGTCACCTACGGAATAGGTGCACCTCCTTCTTTGGAAGGAGGTTGCTTGCCTGATTCCGGAGCCGTATGGGCCTTCGAAATAGTATTCAGCTGGGGGCCGAATTGGATATGGCCCCCATCGCCAGTCTCCAGGGGGATTTGCTCCCCCATGTGTCCGGCGGCCGAGGTATCACCCTCTGGCGCCACCCTGACAGCCTCATGTACCTCTCCTTAGCCTGGGAAGGTCCTTCGGGACAACACCTCGGCGTTGTCCGTGGCCTTGGGAGAGGAGGCCGCCGGAAGTGACCCGTTGTCCATCGCCTTTGGATCCAGCGAATTCCCGAAGATGAGGATCGCTGGGGGCGGGCATGGGCCGGACTGCAGCGTATAATTCGACATATTAAAACCACGAAAGTAAAGAAGTGGGATATATGTGTGTGTAAGTGCCTTTGAGTACTTATGGTTCGGCCAGGAGCTTCTCCCTGGGGCACCACTCGGAGTTGCTATCAGTGTCCTGAAGGAAATATGCCCTAGAGGCAATAATAAAGTTATTATTTATTTCCTTATATCATGATAAATGTTTATTATTCATGCTAGAATTGTATTAACCGGAAACATAATACATGTGTGAATACATAGACAAACAGAGTGTCACTACTATGCCTCTACTTGACTAGCTCGTTAATCAAAGATGGTTATGTTTCCTAACCATGAACAAAGAGTTGTTATTTGATTAACGGGATCACATCATTAGGTGAATGATCTGATTGACATGACCCATTCCATTAGCTTAGCACCCGATCGTTTAGTATGTTGCTATTGCTTTCTTCATGACTTATACATGTTCCTATGACTATGAGATTATGCAACTCCCGTTTGCCGGAGGAACACTTTGTGTGCTACCAAACGTCACAACGTAAATGGGTGATTATAAAGGTGCTCTACAGGTGTCTCCAAAGGTACATGTTGGGTTGGCGTATTTCGAGATTAGGATTTGTCACTCCGATTGTCGGAGAGGTATCTCTGGGCCCTCTCGGTAATGCACATCACATAAGCCTTGCAAGCATTGCAACTAATGAGTTAGTTGCGAGATGATGTATTACGGAACGAGTAAAGAGACTTGCCGGTAACGAGATTGAACTAGGTATTGAGATACTGACGATCGAATCTCGGGCAAGTAACATACCGGTGACAAAGGGAACAACGTATGTTGTTATGCGGTCTGACCGATAAAGATCTTCGTAGAATATGTAGGAGCCAATATGAGCATCCAGGTTCCACTATTGGTTATTGATCGGAGACGTGTCTCGGTCATGTCTACATTGTTCTCGAACCCGTAGGGTCCGCACGCTTAAGGTTTCGATGACAGTTATATTATGAGTTTATGAGTTTTGATGTACCGAAGTTAGTTCGGAGTCCCGGATGTGATCACGGACATGACGAGGAGTCTCTAAATGGTCGAGACATAAAGATTGATATATTGGACGGCTATATACGGACACCGGAAGTGTTCCGGGTGATTTCGGAGAAAACCGGAGAGCCGGAGGGTTACCGGAACCCTACCGGGAGAAGTAATGGGCCTTATGGGCCTTAGTGGAGAGAGAGAGGGGCAGCCAGGGTGGGCCGCGCGCCTCCTCCCCCCTGGTCCGAATTGGACTAGGAGGGGGGGGGGCGCCCCCCTTTCCCTCTCCCTCCCCACTTCCTTCCCCCTCCTAGTAGGAGTCCTACTCCTACTAGGAGGAGGACTCCTCCTGGCGCGCCTATAGGGGGCCGGCCGGCCTCCTCCCCTTGCTCCTTTATATACGGGGGCAAGGGGGCACCCCTAGACACAAGTTGATCCACGTGATCATATTCTTAGCCGTGCGCGGTGCCCCCTTCCACCATAGTCCTCGATAATATTGTAGCGGTGCTTAGGCGAAGCCCTGCGACGGTAGTACATCAAGATCGTCACCACGCCGTCGTGCTGACGGAACTCTTCCCCGACACTTTGCTGGATCGGAGTCCGGGGATCGTCATCGAGCTGAACGTGTGCTAGAACTCGGAGGTGCCGTAGTTTCGGTGCTTGATCGGTCGGGCCATGGAGACGTACGACTACATCAACCAAACGCTTCCGTTGTCGATCTACAAGGGTACGTAGATCACACTCTCCCCTCTCGTTGCTATGCATCACCATGATCTTGCGTGTGCGTAGGATTTTGTTTTGAAATTACTACGTTCCCCAACATGTCCAACGCGGAGTTATCCGTGAGGGAGACCCTCCCCTTCTTGGACGCCTCTACCTCCAGATCCAACGAGGCCATCCTTTTCTTCCTTCCCCCTCAGGGGGAGAGTAGCTTTCCTGCTCCTCGTCGTCCTCGGTGGTGGGGGAGGAGTGGGTTTTGGCGTCTTCGAACGTCACATCCGAAGTGCCTTTACGACGAAGGCCGCTTCTTCCCATCGGGCCCTTCTTCTCTGGCGCCTGGTAGGGCGACGGAACCAGCATCTTCGTCAGAAGTGGGATTGCTGGGTTTTTCGGGAACGGAGCCGGACATTGAATCCGCTCCGCCTTACTTGTCCAGCCCTGGAAAGACACATGGGGAAGCTTAGACATATCCCTTGAATGTAGGGGTGAAGGATACACCTTGAAATATGAAAAACCTACCGGACTGGCAGGATGGGTCAGGTTGTACCCACGGTCCTCGGTCGTCTTCGGCCACGTCTCATTGGCCTTAAAAAGCACCTTCCAGATGCCTTCGTGTGTGACGCCGAAGAACTGTTGTGAGGTCTGGTGCTTGGCCGGATCGAACTCCCACAAATTGCAAGTCCGGCTTTGGCAAGGAAGGATCCGGCAAAAAAGCATCACCTGGATCACATTGACAAGCTTGATGTTCTTGTCCACCATGCTCTTGATGCGCATCTGCAACGCAGACACCTCATCTGACGACGCCCAGTCCATGTCCTTTTCTAGCCAGGAGGTGAGCCGCATTTGGGGCCTAGACTTGAATTCGGGAGCCGTGACCCAGGTGGTGTCGCGGGGCTCTATGACGTAGAACCACTGCTTCTGCCACCCTTTGACGGTCTCCACAAAGGTTCCTTTGGGCCATGAGACGTTGGACATCTTGCTCACCATAGCGCCTCCGCACTCTGCATGTTGACCACCCACCACATTCGGCCTCACATTGAAGGTATTCAACCACAATCTGAAGTGCGGTGGGATGCGGAGGAAGGCCTCACACACGACAATGAATGTGGAGATGTTGAGGAAGGACTTTGGAGCCAGATCATGGAAATCTAGCCCGTAGTAGCACATGAGTCCGTGGACAAATGGGTGGAGAGAAAATCCCAGCCCGCGGACGAAGTGGGGGATGAATACCACCCTCTCATGAGGCTCTGGGGTGGGGACGATCTTCCCCTTGGCCGGAAGCCAGTGGGTGATTTCTTGGGCCAAGTATCCCGCCTCCCGGAGCTTCGTGATGTCCTTCTCCGTGATGGAGGAGGCCATCCACTTGCCCTGCGCTCCAGATCCGGACATGGTCAGAGTGCTTTTTGGAGGCGGAAAGGATGGAAGCTTGGGTGCTGGAGCTTGAGAATGGATGAGAAGAGAGGAAGAAGGCGTGGGTGAAAGAATGGATCTTCATCCTCTTATAAAGGCAGCGAATATCAATCGCCTCCCCATTTGCCTTAAAACTCGCCTGTTCCCCAAGGGCTGTGCGAACGGCGCGGTTGGATTACCCACGCCCGTATTGATGAGGATCCTGCAATAAGGGGACACGATCTCTGCTTTGACAAGACGTGCCAATGAAAACCGCATCTCAAAACATGGAGCGGGAGGCTGAAAAACTGTTCAAAATGATGACCTGGCGGAGATGTGGCGTCTCGGTACAAAAGTTGTCAGTAGATGGGACTCATGAAATATTATACTCTCTACGGTTGTGTGTGGTACTTGTTTTGCAGAGCCGGACACGTTTTCTGTGTTCGAGGACTACATTAAAGTATTCGGAGAAGGAACCCGCCTTGCAATGCCAAATACAATCTTCGCGCCAGACACATCGTCATTGAAGCCTGGTTCAGGGGCTATTGAGGGAGTCCTAGATTAAGGAGTCCTCGGGCATCCGGGCTATGTGACGTGGGTCGGACTGATGGGCCGTGTAGATACAAGACAGGAGACTTCCTCACGTGTCCGGATGGGACTCTCCTTTGCGTCGAAGGCAAGCTTGGCGTTCGGACATGAAGATTCCTTCCTCTGTAACTGACTTTGTACAACCCTAGGCCCCTCCGGTGTCTATATAAACCGGAGGGTTTAGTCCGTAGATGATAGAGGCTAAAGTGTCCCGATGTTTCGATGAGATCGTGGCTATCGTTTTCTGTGGGAGTCGACCTTGACGATCCGACTACGAACGTGCGAGACGTCATGCCTTAGCAATCGCTAAACCAACTTCTGAGGGTTATTGACCACGCCGGAGCACGATCAACCTGACCACGAGGGTCTGTTTCCTGCGAACAAACGAAGAACAAGCAAGAAACTGAGATTGCAATCGGGATATTGCGAATATAAGATGAAAGCTTTATTGATCAAGGTGGGGTTCTGTGACGTCTTGGTCTGGTCGTTGGACACAAATGAAGTACGCGAAGTTGCAGCTATGGCGAACTTTTAATCTAAACAAAACCCAAAGTCTAAACGATGCCCTAAGGGCTGTATATATGGAGGAAGAGGGGGGAATTTCGTGGCCCTTGAGGGTGGGGTCCGAAACCAACCCTAACTCTTGTTTCCCCACACATACGGACTCTAAAAATAGCCTATACTTAAGTATTTCGAAATTACATGGGCCTGGCCCATTAATAAGGTGACGCAACACCTAGAATAGCCTATGGACGAATATTATGAAGTGGCATCTTGTATATTTCATCCAAGGCTTCATGCACTCCTTATGGCGGCTTCAAAGTCCTGAAATCATCACTTGTAACTCCGTTCTTGATCCCCTTGCGCATGCCATCAACTCCATGCGTGTTCTTGCTCCAATGTTCATCCTTCTCCAAGCTAGGCCCTTCATTTGTAAGCAAAACAAATGTATCCAATTTAGGCAGCATCATAATCTCATGAACATTAGAATCATTACCAAGAAGCGAAAGTACCTGGTAATTTAATTGGCGTGCGCGAGCTCTAGTAATTGGTCCAGTATATGTAACAGTAGGGGCTGTGGGTGTAACAATGGTATTGATGTCCTCATCATCCTCCCCTTCTTGAAATGAAGTCGTCCTCGACGGAAGCGCATCTTCCTCACCCAAATAAGGCTTCAAATCTGCAATGTTAAAAGTGGGACTAACCCCAAAATCTACAGGTAGCTCAAGTTTATATGCATTATCATTTATTTTCTCTAACACCTTAAAAGGACCATCAGCACGTGGCATTAGCTTTGATTTGCGCAGATTAGGAAATCTATCTTTACGCAAATGTAACCAAACAAGATCTCCAGGCGCACACACAACATGTTTTCTACCCTTATCTCCAGCAAGTTTATATTTAGCATTCATACGCTCAATGTTTTCCTTAGTTAACTCATGCATTTTTAAAATCAATTCAGAACGTTCTTTAGCATCAAAATTAACCTTCTCTGAAGATGGAAGAGGCAACAAATCAATAGGTGCACGAGGTAGGAAACCATACACAATTTCAAAAGGGCACATCTTAGTAGTAGAATGCAATGAACGATTATAAGCAAATTCAATATGAGGCAAGCATTCTTCCCACATTTTCTTGTTGTTCTTCGAAACAGCCCTAAGCATAGTAGACAATGTTCTATTGACTACTTCAGTTTGTCTATCAGTTTGGGGGGTGACAAGTAGTACTAAAAAGCAGCTTAGCCCATAAACATCTCCAAAAGTGGCTAAGAAATTTAGTATCACGATCCGAAACAATAGTATTTGGCACACCATATAAGCGAATAATTTCACGAAAGAACAAATCAACAACATTAACAGCATCATCGCTTTTATGACATGGTATAAAGTGTGCCATTTTCGAGAACCTATCCACGACAACAAATATGCTATCCCTCCCCTTCTTTGTTCGAGGTAAACCTAAAACAAAGTCCATAGATATATCCTCCCAAGGAACACTAGGTACAGGCAAAGGCATATATAAACCATGAGGATTGAGTCGTGACTTAGCTCTTTGACATGTAGTGCAGCGAGCAACAAAACGCTCAATATCCCGTCTCATCTTTGGCCAAAAGAAATGTGTAGCAAGTATATCCTCCGTCTTCTTGACGCCAAAGTGTCCCATTAATCCTCCTCCATGCGCCTCCTGCAACAACAAAAGACGAACGGAGCTAGCTGGAATGCATAGCTTGTTAGCATGAAACACAAATCCATCGTTAAGAATGAACTTGTTCCAAGTTCTCCCTTCCTTACAATTCTGCAATACATCTTTAAATTCAGCATCATGAACATATTGATCTTTGATGGTCTCCAAACCAAATATTTTAAAGTCAAGTTGTGAAAGCATAGTATAACGACGAGACAAGGCATCAATGAATTCAAAACATTTTCTTTACCCTTCTTGTGTTTAATGACATAAGGGAAAGTCTCAATGAATTCAACCCATTTAGCATGTCTACGGTTTAGTTTTGCTTGTCTTTTAATGTGTTTCAAAGATTCATGATCAGAATGTATAACAAATTCCTTGGGCCATAAATAATGTTGCCATGTTTCTAAGGTCTGAACAAGAGCATATAATTCTTTATCATAAGTAGAATAGTTCAGACTAGGCCCACTCAATTTTTCAGAAAAGTATGCAACAGGTTTTCCATCTTGTAATAACACACCTCCTAATCCAATTCCACTAGCATCACATTCAAGCTCAAAAGTCTTATTGAAATTAGGAAGTTGGAGTAAAGGAGCATGTGTCAACTTATCTTTCAATACCGTGAAGGCTTCTTCTTGTGCGGTACCCCAAACAAAAGGCACATCCTTCTTTGTAAGCTCGTTGAGAGGTGCAGCAATGGTGCTGAAATCTCTCACAAAACGCCTATAGAAACCAGCGAGGCCAAGGAAACTCCTCACTTGTGTGACCGTTTTGGGCTGCGGCCAACTCTTAATAGCTTCAATCTTGGCTTTATCAACTTCAATTCCCTGTGGAGTAACAACATAGCCAAGAAAAGATACTCGGTCGGTGCAAAAGGTGCACTTTCCAAGGTTTCCAAACAAACATGCATCACATAGAGCAATAAAAACAGCACGTAAATGTTCCAAATGTTCCTCCAAAGATTTGCTATAAATCAATATGTCATCAAAGTAAACTACCACAAATCGTCCAATGAAAGCACGTAAAACTTCGTTCATTAACCTCATGAAAGTACTAGGTGCATTAGTTAACCCAAAAGGCATGACTAACCACTCATATAATCCAAACTTAGTTTTAAATGCTGTTTTCCATTCATCTCCCAATTTCATACGAATTTGATGGTATCCACTACGCAAATCAACTTTGGAGAATATTGTAGAGCCACTCAATTCATCAAGCATATCATCTAACCTAGGAATAGGATGACGATAACGAATAGTAATATTATTAATGCCTCTACAATCAACGCACATACACGACGTACCATCCTTTTTCGGCACAAATGATAGGAACGGCACAAGGACTAAGGGATTCGCGTATATAACCTTTGTCGAGCAGTTCTTGTACTTGACGCATAATCTCCTTCGTCTCCTCTGGATTGGTACGGTATGGTGCACGGTTGGGTAGCGAAGCACCGGGAATTAAGTCAATTTGATGCTCAATCCCTCGAATAGGTGGTAATCCCGGTGGCACGTCTTGTGGAAAGACGTCAGCGAACTCCTACAAAATGTTAGTGATAGCAGGGGGCAAAGAGGAAGGCACGTCCTCGAATGAAAATAATTCCTCTTTGCACACAAAAGCATAGCAAACAGATTTGCTAAAATCTAGCTCATCAATATCAGATTTGGTGGCGAGTAAACATGCACTTTTCAATTTAATTTCAGAAACAACAGTAGATGGTTTATTATTAGGCTTCATTTGGTGCTCAAATTCTTTTGCCACAATCTGATTTTCACTCTTATTTATCTCCTGTTTTGCTTTATTAGCTCTATTAATATCATCTTTCAAAATGGAATCAGGAGTCATAGGAAGCAAAGTAATATTTTTATCCTTATGAACAAGAGTATACTGATTGTTTCTACCATGGTGTATAGAATTTTTATCAAATTGCCATGGTCTACCAAGTAATAAGGAACATGCTTGCATAGGTACCACATCACAATCAACATAATCAGCATATGTAGAGATACTAAAATGCACACGAACAGTACGTGTTACCTTAATCTTGCCGCTGTTGTTGAACCATTGGATGTAGTAAGGATGTGGATGTGGTCTTGTGGTGAGAGATAGCTTCTCCACCATCTCCATGCTAGCCAAGTTATTGCAGCTCCCTCCATCTATGATCACGCGAACAGAACGTTCCTTCACAACTCCCTTTGTATGGAACAAATTATGCCTCTGATTTTGCTCAGCTTGTGTAACCTGCACACTCAAAACACGTTGAGTAACTAAACATTCATACCTGTCAGCATCTTCAGGAGCCATGTATTGCGTCTCATGATCAGAATCGTCTCCACCGTGTTCGTCACGTGTAATAAGAGCCAAAGTCTCCTCATCATAGTCACTAGCGGACTCATACCCACCATCCTCAGTAACAATCATCACATGCTTAGATGGGCATTCTCTCGCATAATGACCTCCACCCTTGCAAAGTCGACAAATAATATCATATGTTTGCCCTGTTGATGCCATGGATGAAGAAGAGCTCTTTGCAGGCCCAGAAGGTGTGCTCTTGGCAGATAGTGGTGATTGTGCTTGCTTTATTGTATCATGGTTGGAGGTGGCAGCCGACGAAGGCGCTGGTGTAGCAGAACGTGTGGAAGTAGATGATGCACGTGGTGTCCATGATGAAGGTCGACCTGCAGAAAAGTTAGTCCGCGCCAATGCCTGTCGATCCTGCACTTCACGTTCAGCTTTACAAGCAAGATGGAATAAACGAGTGATATTAGTATACTCCTTATACTCTAGAATTGTCTGAATCTCTCTATTTAATCCACCCATAAAACGTGCAAGCATAGCTTCATTCTCCTCAACAATACCACATCTAATCATGCCAGTTTGTAATTCCTGATAATATTCTTCTACAGAATTTTTTCCCTGTCTTAAGCGCTGCAATTTTTGAAGTAATTCACGTTGATAATATGGTGGAACCCAACGAGTACGCATAGCAGTTTTCAAAGCAGCCCAAGTAGCTGGAATAGGATATAATCTACAATGCTCAGACCACCAAACACATGCAAAACTAGTGAAAGCACAAACAGCAGCAAGAACATGTCTCTCCTCGGGATATTGTAAACATGTAAATCATTGTTCAGTTTCTAACTCCCAAGTACGATATATATCAGGAACATATCTACCCTCAAATGGTGGAATATTCAATTTTAGTTTAGGGAGATGGTCATGATCTCGTACCTGAGGGTGAGCCCTACCATTGCCATTATTTGCATGTGGACGACCTGGTGGTTGCTGTGCTGTTGGTGGCACGTAGTTCTGATTTTGATCAACCTCATCCTCATAATCTCCCACATAATCATCCTCCTCCACATCAGCAGTAGGAGCCACAGAAGTATCAACAGCAGCACCAACAGTTTGGCCCAACTGAAGAGGGACACGGCTCGCTCGGCGGAGGGCTGTTTCCCGACGTGGAGGTAGTCGGTGTTGTTGCTGTTGTTGCAGAGGTGCGGCAGGAGCAGCCGGTGGTGGTGGTGGAAAACGCGAAAGCAATTCAGCAAACTTGTTATCGAGCTTTATTTCAAATGTCTTCTCCATGCCATCTATCTTCTCCATGGCCTCTTCAAATCTGTTTATCACATCTTGCACCTGTCCACTCATCTTTTGCTGGAACGTATCATGAAGCTCCTTGTTCGTCAAGTTCTCCCAGTCAGTCTCGTCGGCTTGTGATCCTTGCATGGTTAGCAGCAATAGAAACACACAAGAATATGATCCTACAGACTACTAACAAGTGGTGGTGGTGGCGGGTGTCACAAATCCGTCAAGCAAATCTCAAATTCTTACCAGTTCTTACCCAGCAGCAGGCGGTGATCGGCAACCGTTGTAGTCAAAACACTCAAAAGCTTGGATAGAGCGATTGCCAGGGAGAGTCAAACGCACGACGTAGATGTATGTGGAGCTGGGAAGGCTTATAGTATGGTAGCAAAAAGGGTCAGCAATAATCAATTCAGAGATGCAAAGTTGAATAAACGCTCAACGACGGTACTGTGCTGGTCCTAGGCTAGACCGTGCTAGAGACGCGAGCCTAGAACACTAACAAAATCACGGCGCTGCACGTAAATAAGGGAAAAGCACACTCTGGAACTCTCTTTGTTTTTCGCTCTTTTTTTGTGCTCCTTTTTTTTGCGCTCTTTTTTTTGCGAAAAATCACTATAATGGCGAGTGTCTCAAAACTCTTCCCTCGTCAAACTGATAGGATGGGCACGGATTTTTTTTTCACTTTTTTTTCGGAAATCAGGGCAGCGACGACGAAAAAGTGCGACAAAAAATCACTATGATGGCACGTGGCTCAAAAGACTCAGAAAAGCCTAAAAATAGGATAGGGAAAAAAAAATTTGCCCATGAAAATTTTGGCCTAAAAACTGCCGGGGGGTCTCCAGACTCCTTTTTTTTTCCAAGACCTACGCAGGCAAGGAAACACGAATCGGAATTTAGATTGATCTCAAGAACAAACCTAACATGAGAAGAACTCGGATTGGTGGTGGATATATGGTTGTGGTATATGGCAGCGGTGGTGGTATATGGTAGCGGTGGTGGTATATGGATAGAGATTGGTGGTTGTATATGGATACAGATTGGTGGTGGTATATGGATATGGATTCAGAGCGGTGGCGGATAAGCAAAAGTGGTAGATGGGCGATGATGATGGTGCAGCGGCGACGTGACAACTTATGACCAGAACTCGAAACTCTAAAAGACTAGACTCTAAGACCAGCAACTTGACACGACGATGCAACCGCAAATTCAACAAAGCAAAAACCCTAAAAAGATTATGCAAAGGCTCAGATTGGTTCGGATATGTTGAACTAACCCTAATTTTTTTGTGTGGCTTTGTCGTGGACTGTAGGTATGAAGAACAGACTCGATCTAATGTACGAAAAACTGTAAAATCTCACCAAGCAACCTGGAAATCTGATACCACTTGATAGAGGCTAAAGTGTCCCGATGTTTCGATGAGATGGTGGCTATCGTTTTCTGTGGGAGTCGACCTTGACGATCCGACTACGAACGTGCGAGACGTCGTGCCTTAGCAATCGCTAAACCAACTTCCGAGGGTTATTGACCACGCCGGAGCACGATCAACCTGACCACGAGGGTCTGTTTCCTGCGAACAAACGAAGAACAAGCAAGAAACTGAGATTGCAATCGGGATATTGCGAATATAAGATGAAAGCTTTATTGATCAAGGTGGGGTTCTGTGACGTCTTGGTCTGGTCGTTGGACACAAACGAAGTACGCGAAGTTCAGCTATGGCGAACTTTTAATCTAAACAAAACCCAAAGTCTAAACGATGCCCTAAGGGCTGTATATATGGAGGAAGAGGGGGGGGGGGGGAATTTCGTGGCCCTTGATGGTGGGGTCCGAAACCAACCCTAACTCTTGTTTCCCCACACATACGGACTCTAAAAATAGCCTATACTTAAGTATTTCGAAATTACATGGGCCTGGCCCATTAATAAGGTGACGCAGCACCTAGAATAGCCTATGGACGAATATTATGAAGTGGCATCTTGTATATTTCGTCCAAGGCTTCATGCACTCCTTATGGCGGTTTCAAAGTCCTGAAATCATCACTTGTAACTCCGTTCTTGATCCCCTTGTGCATGCCATCAACTCCATGCGTGTTCTTGCTCCAATGTTCATCCTTCTCCAAGCTAGGCCCTTCATTTGTAAGCAAAACAAATGTATCCAATTTAGGCAGCATCATAATCTCATGAACATTAGAATCATTATCAAGAAATGAAAGTACCTGGTAATTTAATTGGCGTGCGCGAGCTCTAGTAATTGGTCCAGTATATGTAACAGTAGGGGCTGTGGGTGTAACAATGGTATTGATGTCCTCATTAGTAGAGGCAATCACAATCATACAGGCTAGACATCTAGGGTTTAGTCCTTACGATTTTGTGGTAGATCAACTCTTGTAATCCTCATATTCATCAAGATCAATCAAGCAGGAAGTAGGGTATTACCTCAATCAAGAGGGCCCGGACCTGGGTAAACATCATGTCCCCTGTCTCCTGTTACCATCGACCTTAGACGCACAGTTCGAGACCCCCTACCCGAGATCCGCCGGTTTTGACACCGACAGGCACCGCTGGGCATGCATCATAGGTGAGGTGAGCTGCCCTCCTTCCCCGCTGGTGATGTAGTGACCTACTCAGTTGCTGCTGCAGTGAACTTGTGGCACCATGGCGGTTTGCAACTGTGACAATCACTCCAGCTATATGTATTGTATTCCTGTGAAAATACTTGGTCGTTTGGAAAAAGATGGTGATTGATTTATCACTAGTTTCTGAATGCTTGGTCGTGAAAATCACCCGAAGCCACAACCAGAAGTCTCCATCACGTAATACTTATGGTCGGTCGCACCAATAGACGGTCGGTCCAACCCGCGACACACATCGGCTTGGTCTGACATGTACGACCAGGTACATCAGTGACTTGTGCGACCGTATTTGAGAAGTAGTACTTGAAATTTGTGTTCCAGGAAACTCATCGGGAGCCGTTTCGGGCCTCGAAACCAAAACCATCAATTAATCTTTAGCTTGTTCACATCACATTCCAAAGTGTATAGTATAATTAAGTGCAAACCTTCTCACACCTAGTACGTATCAAACCTGAACGTGTTCTCACTATGCAGGTTTTAGTACTAGTGCTAGTACTACGTTATAAAAAGGGGAACTAGTACATAGCCGAAAATCACTCTACCTCTTCCTCCTCATAAGTCTTTCTTGTTCGTCTGTCCTTGTCATGGCCGGTGTGCAGAGCTCTAGGTCGAGAACTCGACAACCAAGGCCGCGGAAAAAAAGAGGGCTCGCCGCCTCGCAGAGACCTCGAAAGATCGCTCACGGGCAGGCGAGGGCTCCCAAGAGCTTAGCATGCAACCATTCAATCTCAGATCCAAGGGTTGCTAGCAGCCCATATCATGGTCGCGCCTACCACGACCGTCGCCTCGCTCGCGCGGTCGCGCCCTTGGAGATTTCAAATGGTGTGTTAGGCTATCTGATGTTGGCATGTCATACATAGTCATCACTTAGTCACTCATACAACAAGGTTAGCTATAAGGTTAGCTATAAGAGTTTTTTTACTTCTCTCTATCTCTTCCTTCGTAGTATTTATTGCATTGGCACCAAGGAGTGACCTCTTCAAATAAAATGGTGCTTAGATGAAAACTAAGGGCATTAAATGGTTTAGCAACTCAAGTCCCCAATGCATAGGTGCTTAGTTTTTGTTGCTAAGCTTGCTTCATTTAATTAGCTATACTCAAAATTGTCTTTTCACCTAGGTACACGCGCTTAGCACCGTTTCTTCCTGGGGTCACCAAACTAGTCTCTCTCTTCTTAATTAACTTGTCACATCAGACTTTATGCCTATGTGGCAGGCTTAGCACCTGTATGAGCAAGTACAATAGTGGGCTATAAGAAAAAAGTGGAGGAGTGGGCTCTCATGCAAGAGCCAACCTCTACACGTTCTCCTAGACAAAGGAGAGAGATAGAGAGAAAGTGAGAAAAACCTTAGCCAACCCTATTGTATGACTAATAAATAATACTACTAACTTTTGATGACATGGCATGTTTATATACTGATGCAGCACCAGCAGCTGGCTATACTATTAACCATGCTCTACATGGTGAAGCATTGGGGGAGGCACATGTATACCATGGAGGTGGTCAGGAATCGGGAGACTCACGTCGGTCGCAGCGCCGCAGTTAAAATGATAATGGCAAGTCAAATCACAGGCCCCACCTGTCTAGCAGTAACTCGCTGTCAAATTGCACAACCCTACGTTTGCAGCAGCCTACTCCCTCATCTTCTCGCGTCTCTGTCAAACCGACTAGGCGGGACTGCCCCGCCTACCACACGGGAAAATCCCTGCCCTTGACTTTTAAATAGTATAATTTTGTATCCAGGGATTGCGCCACGGATCAAAGCCTCAAAAAACGGCGGTACACATGTACGGAGTATACAGCATGCCCGTCGCATTCGTGTCGCACCCCAGACAGTCAGCCGGTCTGGCACGCCGCTCTCCGAATGGAACGCATGTCATATTGCGTTTGCACACACATGTGGGACCACAACTGAGAACCGACCATAGGCACACTCCCCGGCCCCGCAAGTTGGTGAGTTAATAGAAGAGAGAGACGAGCGATAGTACTGGAGCAGTGTTGTACAGACGTCGGTGCCTGGACGATCCCTGCATGACTCGGAAGATCAGTTCGTCCATGCATGTGACCAGACTCCAGCAGACACGGCTGGATTGGCTATCATCTACATATCGTGCAGGCAGTGTTGTACAGGGTTGTTGTTCTGATGAGAAATCTAAAAAAAGGTTTCTTGTCATCTTGCAATATTAGGTGTCATGTGCTTCGGATCACTGCGAGGGTTAAATAGCGACAACTGAGTTCCTCCAAGGCGCTGGTCATTGGGGGCACATGCACGAAGACTACTCGGCTGCCATCTAGGTCGAGCCGGGTATGTTAATTAGGACATCTATCGATGGCCCCTTTTCTATGAGTTTATCTTTAATTTGAGCTTTGATCCTTGTCTAGTTTGTTTGTCGGGATTCATGTTGTCTCCTTGGGGCAGTGAGGTTATGGTTTCTTGTCATGTGGCATTTTTTGTGTTATATGTTAATCTGGTGCTCCGGATGAAAATGGCGACAACTGCGCCTCCGGGGCACCTGCATGAAGACTTCTCGACAGTCATTGACGAGGTCAAGCGGGCTCCGGTAGATAAAAGAAAACTACTCCACTATATATGCGGGAGACTCCGCGCTTACTTGCTAGTGTTGCTCTCTTCACACTATCTCGTCCTCTCCAGATCTAACCACGACAGTGGTGGCCACACTCTCTCTGCTCACCGCTTGATGAGGACATCAATACCATTGTTAGACCCACAGCCCCTACTGTTACATATACTGGACCAATTACTAGAGCTCGCGCACGCCAATTAAATTACCAGGTACTTTCGTTTCTTGGTAATGATTCTAATGTTCATGAGATTATGATGCTGCCTAAATTGGATACATTTTTTTTGCTTTCAAATGAAGGGCCTAGCTTGGAGAAGGATGAACATTGGAGCAAGAACACGCATGAAGTTGATGGCATGCGCAAGGGGATCAAGAACGGAGTTACAAGTGATGATTTCAGGACTTTAAAGCCGCCATAAGGAGTGCATGAAGCCATGGACGAAATATACAAGGTGCCACTTCATAATATTCGTCCATAGGCTATTCTAGGTGCTGCGTCACCTTATTAATGGGCCAGGCCCATGTAATTTCGAAATACTTAAGTATAGGCTATTTTTAGAGTCCGTATGTGTGGGGAAACAAGAGTTAGGGTTGGTTTCGGACCCCACCCTCAAGGGCCACGAAATTCCCCTCTCTTCCTCCATATATACAGCCCTTAGGGCGTCGTTTAGACTTCGGGTTTTGTTTAGATTAAAAGTTCGCCATAGCTGCAACTTCGCGTACTTCGTTTGTGTCCAACGACCAGACCAAGACGTCACAGAACCCCACCTTGATCAATAAAGCTTTCATCTTATATTCGCAATATCCAGATTGCAATCTCAGTTTCTTGCTTGTTCTTCGTTTGCTCGCAGGAAACAGGCCCTCGTGGTCAGGTTGATCGTGCTCCGGCGTGGTCAATAACCCCTCGGAAGTTGGTTTAGCGATTGCTAAGGCGCGACGTCTCGCACGTTCGTAGTCGGATCGTCAAGGTCGACTCCCACAGAAAATGATGGCCACCATCTCATCGAAACATCGGGACACCTTTGCCTCTATCAAGTGGTATCGGATTTCCAGGTTGCTCGGTGAGATTTTACAGTTTTTCGTAGATTAGATCGAGTCTGTTCTTCATACCTACAGTCCACGAAAAAGCCACACAAAAAAAATTAGGGTTAGTTCATCATATCCGAACCAATCTGAGCCTTTGCATAATCTTTTTAGGGTTTTTGCTTTGTTGAATTTGCGGTTGCATCGTCGTGTCAAGTTGCTGGTCTTAGAGTCTAGTCTTTTAGAGTTTCGAGTTCTGGTCATAAGTTGTCACGCCGCCGCCGCACCATCATCATCGCCCATCTACCACTTTTGCTTATCCGCCACCGCTCTGAATCCTTATCCATATACCACTACCAATCCGTATCCATATACCACCATCAATCTCTATCCATATACCACCACCGCTACCATATACCACCACCGCTGCCATATACCACAACCATATATCCACCACCAATCCGAGTTCTTCTCATATTAGGTTTGTTCTTGAGAGCAATCTCAATTCCGATTCGTGTTTCCTTGCCTGCGTAGGTCTCGGAAAAAAAAGAGTCTGGAGACCCCCGGGCAGTTTTTAGGCCAAAATTTTCACGGGCAAAAATATTTTTTCCCTATCCTATTTTTAGGCTTTTCTGAGTCTTTTGAGCCACGTGCCATCATAGTGATTTTTTGTCGCACTTTTTCGTCGTCGCTGCCCTGATTTCCGAAAAAAAAGTGAAAAAAATAATTTCGTGCCCATCCTATCAGTTTGACGAGGGAAGAGTTTTGAGACACTCGCCATTATAGTAATTTTTCGCAAAAAAAAGAGGAGCGCAAAAAAAAGAGGAGCGCAAAAAAAAGCGAAAAAAAAAGTTCCAGAGTGTGCTTTTCCCTTATTTACGTGCAGCGCCGTGATTTTGTTAGTGTTCTAGGCTCGCGTCTCTAGCACGGTCTAGCCTAGGACCAGCACAGTACCGTCGTTGAGCGTTTATTCAACTTTGCATCTCTGAATTGATTATTGCTGACCCTTTTTGCTACCATACTATAAGCCTTCCCAGCTCCACATACCTCTACGTCGTGCGTTTGACTCTCCCTGGCAATCGCTCTATCCAAGCTTTTGAGAGTTTTGACTACAACGGTTGCCGATCACCGCCTGCTGCTGGGTAAGAACTGGTAAGAATTTGAGATTTGCTTGACGGATTTGTGACACCCGCCACCACCACCTCTTGTTAGTATTCTGTAGGATCATATTCTTGTGTGTTTTCTATTGTTGCTAACCATGGCAGGATCACAAGCCGACGAGACTGACTGGGAGAACATGACGAATCAGGAGTTGCATGATAAATTTCAGCAAATGATGAATGGACAGGTGCAGGATGTGCTAAACAGATTTGAAGAGGCCATGGAGAAGATAGATGGCATGGAGAAGACATTTGAAATAAAGCTCGATAACACGTTTGCTGAATTGCTTTCGCGTTTTCCACCACCACCACCGGCTGCTCCTGCCGCACCTCTGCAACAACAGCAACAACACCGACTACCTCCACGTCGGGAAACAGCCCTCCGCCGAGCGAGCCGTCTCCCTCTTGCACCTGGCCAAACTGTTGGTGCTGCTGTTGCTACTTCTGTGGCTACTGCTGCTGATGCGGAGGAGGATGATTTTGCTGGCGATTACGAGGATGAGGTTGATCAAAATCAGAACTACGTGCCACCACCAGCACAGCAACCATCAGGTCGTCCACATGCAAATAATGGCAATGGTAGGGCTCACCCTCAGGTACGAGATCATGACCATCTCCCTAAACTAAAATTGAATATTCCACCATTTGAAGGTAGATATGTTCCTGATATATATCTTACTTGGGAGTTAGAAACTGAACAACGATTTACATGTTTACAATATCCCGAGGAGAGACGTGTTCCTGCTGCTGTTTGTGCATTCACTAGTTTTGCATGTGTTTGGTGGTCTGAGCATTGTAGATTATATCCCATTCCTGCTACTTGGGCTGCTTTGAAAACTGCTATGCGTACTCGTTGGGTTCCACCATATTATCAACGTGAATTACTTCAAAAATTGCAGCGCTTAAGACAGGGAAAAAATTCTGTAGAAGAATATTATCAGGAATTACAAACTTGCATGATTAGATGTGGTATTGTTGAGGAGAATGAAGCTATGCTTGCACGTTTTATGGGTGGATTAAATAGAGAGATTCAGACGATTCTAGAGTATAAGGAGTATACTAATATCACTCGTTTATTCCATCTTGCTTGTAAAGCTGAACGTGAAGTGCAGGATCGACAGGCATTGGCGTGGACTAACTTTTCTGCAGGTCGACCTTCATCATGGACACCACGTGCATCATCTACTTCCACACGTTCTGCTTCACCGGCGCCTCCGTCGGCTGCCACCTCCAACCGTGATATAATAAAGCAGGCACAATCACCACTATCTGCCAAGAGCACACCTTCTGGGCCTGCAAAGAGCTCTTCCTCATCCATGGCATCAACAGGGCAAACACATGATATTATTTGTCGATGTTGCAAGGGTGGAGGTCATTATGCGCGAGAATGCCCATCTAAGCGTGTGATGATTGTTACTGAGGATGGTGGGTATGAGTCCGCTAGTGACTATGATGAGGAGACTTTGGCTCTTATTACACGTGACGAACACGGTGGAGACGATTCTGATCATGAGACGCAATACATGGCTCCTAAAGATGCTGACAGGTATGAATGTTTAGTTGCTCAACGTGTTTTGAGTGTGCAGGTTACACAAGCTGAGCAAAATCAGAGGCATAATTTGTTCCATACAAAGGGAGTTGTGAAGGAACGTTCTGTTCGCGTGATCATAGATGGAGGGAGTTGCAACAACTTGGCTAGCATCGAGATGGTGGAGAAGCTATCTCTCACCACAAGACCACATCCACATCCTTACTACATCCAATGGTTCAACAACAGCGGCAAGGTTAAGGTAACACGTACTGTTCGTGTGCATTTTAGTATCTCTACATATGCTGATTATGTTGATTGTGATGTGGTACCGATGCAAGCATGTTCCTTATTACCTGGTAGACCATGGCAATTTGATAAAAATTCTATTCACCATGGTAGAAACAATCAGTATACTCTTGTTCATAAGGATAAAAATATTACTTTGCTTCCTATGACTCCTGATTCCATTTCGAAAGATGATATTAATAGAGCTAATAAAGCAAAACAGGAGAAAACTAAGAGTGAAAATCAGATTGTGGCAAAAGAATTTGAGCAACAAATGCAGCCTAATAATAATAAACAATCTAGTGTTGCTTCTGAAATTAAATTGAAAAGTGCATGTTTACTTGCCACCAAATCTGATATTGATGATCTAGATTTTAGCAAATCTGTTTGCTATGCTTTTGTGTGCAAAGAGGCATTATTTTCATTCGAGGACGTGCCTTCCTCTTTGCCTCCTGCTGTCACTAACATTTTGCAGGAGTTCGCCGACGTCTTTCCACAAGACGTGCCACCGGGATTACCACCTATTCACGGGATTGAGCATCAAATTGACTTAATTCCCGGTGCATCATTACCCAACCGGGCACCATACCGTACCAATCCAGAGGAGACGAAGGAGATTATGCGTCAAGTACAAGAACTGCTCGACAAAGGTTATATACGCGAATCCCTTAGTCCTTGTGCTGTTCCTATCATTTTAGTGCCGAAAAAGGATGGTACGTCGCGTATGTGCGTTGATTGTAGAGGCATTAATAATATTACTATTCGTTATCGTCATCCTATTCCTAGGCTAGATGATATGCTTGATGAATTGAGTGGCTCTACAATATTCTCCAAAGTTGATTTGCGTAGTGGTTACCATCAAATTCGTATGAAATTGGGAGATGAATGGAAAACAGCATTTAAAACTAAGTTTGGATTATATGAGTGGTTAGTCATGCCTTTTGGGTTAACTAATGCACCTAGTACTTTCATGAGGTTAATGAACGAAGTTTTACGTGCTTTCATTGGATGATTTGTGGTAGTTTACTTTGATGACATATTGATTTATAGCAAATCTTTGGAGGAACATTTGGAACATTTACGTGCTGTTTTTATTGCTCTACGTGATGCACGTTTGTTTGGTAACCTTGGAAAGTGCACCTTTTGCACCGACCGAGTATCTTTTCTTGGCTATGTTGTTACTCCACAGGGAATTGAAGTTGATAAAGCCAAGATTGAAGCTATTGAGAGTTGGCCGCAACCCAAAACGGTCACACAAGTGAGGAGTTTCCTTGGCCTCGCTGGTTTTTATAGGCGTTTTGTGAGAGATTTCAGCACCATTGCTGCACCTCTCAACGAGCTTACAAAGAAGGATGTACCTTTTGTTTGGGGTACCGCACAGGAAGAAGCCTTCACGGTATTGAAAGATAAGTTGACACATGCTCCTTTACTCCAACTTCCTAATTTCAATAAGACTTTTGAGCTTGAATGTGATGCTAGTGGAATTGGATTAGGAGGTGTGTTATTACAAGATGGAAAACCTGTTGCATACTTTTCTGAAAAATTGAGTGGGCCTAGTCCGAACTATTCTACTTATGATAAAGAATTATATGCTCTTGTTCGGACCTTAGAAACATGGCAACATTATTTATGGCCCAAGGAATTTGTTATACATTCTGATCATGAATCTTTGAAACACATTAAAAGTCAAGCAAAACTGAACCGTCGACATGCTAAATGGGTTGAATTCATTGAGACTTTCCCTTATGTGATTAAACACAAGAAGGGTAAAGAAAATGTTATTGCTGATGCCTTGTCTCGTCGTTATACTATGCTTTCACAACTTGACTTTAAAATATTTGGTTTGGAGACCATCAAGGATCAATATGTTAATGATGCTGAATTTAAAGATGTATTGCAGAATTGTAAGGAAGGGAGAACTTGGAACAAGTTCGTTCTTAACGATGGATTTGTGTTTCGTGCTAACAAGCTATGCATTCCAGCTAGCTCCGTTCGTCTTTTGTTGTTGCAGGAGGCGCATGGAGGAGGATTAATGGGACACTTTGGCGTCAAGAAGACGGAGGATATACTTGCTACACATTTCTTTTGGCCAAAGATGAGACGGGATGTTGAGCGTTTTGTTGCTCGCTGCACTACATGTCAAAGAGCTAAGTCACGACTCAATCCTCATGGTTTATATATGCCTTTGCCTGTACCTAGTGTTCTTTGGGAGGATATATCTATAGACTTTGTTTTAGGTTTACCTAGAACAAAGAAGGGGAGGGATAGCATATTTGTTGTCGTGGATAGGTTCTCGAAAATGGCACACTTTATACCATGTCATAAAAGCGATGATGCTGTTAATGTTGCTGATTTGTTCTTTCGTGAAATTATTCGCTTACATGGTGTGCCAAAGACTATTGTTTCAGATCGTGATACTAAATTTCTTAGCCACTTTTGGAGATGTTTATGGGCTAAGTTGGGGACTAAGCTACTTTTTAGTACTACTTGTCACCCCCAAACTGATGGACAAACTGAAGTAGTCAATAGAACATTGTCTACTATGCTTAGGGCTGTTTTGAAGAATAACAAGAAAATGTGGGAAGAATGCTTGCCTCATATTGAATTTGCTTATAATCGTTCATTGCATTCTACTACTAAGATGTGCCCTTTTGAAATTGTGTATGGTTTCCTACCTCGTGCACCTATTGATTTGTTGCCTCTTCCATCTTCGGAGAAGGTTAATTTTGATGCTAAAGAACGTTCTGAATTGATTTTAAAAATGCATGAGTTAACTAAGGAAAACATTGAGAGTATGAATGCTAAATATAAACTTGCTGGAGATAAGGGTAGAAAACATGTTGTGTTTGCACCTGGAGATCTTGTTTGGTTACATTTGCGTAAAGATAGATTTCCTAATCTGCGCAAATCAAAGCTAATGCCACGTGCTGATGGTCCTTTTAAGGTTTTAGAGAAAATAAATGATAATGCATATAAACTTGAGCTACCTGCAGATTTTGGGGTTAGTCCCACTTTTAATATTGCAGATTTGAAGCCTTATTTGGGTGAGGAAGATGAGCTTCCGTCGAGGACGACTTCATTTCAAGAAGGGGAGGATGATGAGGACATCAATACCTTTGTTACACCCACAGCCCCTACTATTACATATACTGGACCAATTACTAGAGCTCGCGCACGCCAATTAAATTACCAGGTACTTTCGTTTCTTGGTAATGATTCTAATGTTCATGAGATTATGATGCTGCCTAAATTGGATACATTTGTTTTGCTTTCAAATGAAGGGCCTAGCTTGGAGAAGGATGAACATTGGAGCAACAACACGCATGAAGTTGATGGCATGCGCAAGGGGATCAAGAACGGAGTTACAAGTGATGATTTCAGGACTTTGAAGCCGCCATAAGGAGTGCATGAAGCCATGGACGAAATATACAAGGTGCCACTTCATAATATTCGTCCATAGGCTATTCTAGGTGCTGCGTCACCTTATTAATGGGCCAGGCCCATGTAATTTCGAAATACTTAAGTATAGGCTATTTTTAGAGTCCGTATGTGTGGGGAAACAAGAGTTAGGGTTGGTTTCGGACCCCACCCTCAAGGGCCACGAAATTCCCCTCTCTTCCTCCATATATACAGCCCTTAGGGCGTCGTTTAGACTTTGGGTTTTGTTTAGATTAAAAGTTCGCCATAGCTGCAACTTCGCGTACTTCGTTTGTGTCCAACGACTAGACCAAGACGTCACAGAACCCCACCTTGATCAATAAAGCTTTCATCTTATATTCGCAATATCTAGATTGCAATCTCAGTTTCTTGCTTGTTCTTCGTTTGCTCGCAGGAAACAGGCCCTCGTGGTCAGGTTGATCGTGCTCCGGCGTGGTCAATAACCCCTCGGAAGTTGGTTTAGCGATTGCTAAGGCGCGACGTCTCGCACGTTCGTAGTCGGATCGTCAAGGTCGACTCCCACAGAAAACGATAGCCACCATCTCATCGAAACATCGGGACACCTTTGCCTCTATCACCGCTGGTCACAGATCCAGCCGGATCCTCTCTGCCGGGGAAGGTGAGAAGGTGCAATGTTCACGCGGTCGTCCTCGGCGACGGCTCTTACCCACTGCCGACGCGTCCCGATCAACGTGCCTTGTCATTCTCTTATGCGCACCACCGGCTAGGGAGGGCCTCTGACCCCTTCTTCCTTGCTGCCATAGTGTGGGCAGATCCGGCCTCCCGTTGCCCACCTAGCGACATCCTGGCGACCCTCAGGTATAACTTCCTTCGAAACCGGCCTTACTCTACTTCCCCAGCTCCTGACATCCCTGCATTTGTATCTTTTACTATTTCTCAAGCCCCCTCATAGATAGGATCGATCGGCTATTCGAAACCCACCTAAATTTTTACTGTTAAGAGGTAAAACTAGTTCATGCACTCGAATCTAGTACTACTTGGTTCAAACAAGGAAGAAAGGTGGTGGGTGGGGGGAGATTTGTTACCTAAATCTAGGACTTGGTCGAAAGAGGAAATAATGGGGGCGAAAAGTAGTAGAGACTGGATGTCCAACTGGTCTCTTGGTCTAATAGGGAAATAAAGGGAAACGCAGTACAATCTCAATATAAACCCGATCTATTGGTTGAAAAAGGAAAGAAAGTGGGGACTAGGGGACAAGTTAATAGAGTATGTCCAACACTAGATTTGCTAGCCTCACACGGTATAAGGTGGCTATGCCGAACAAAAATGGGACCAACCCAAATATCCTGTTCTGATGTTTGTTGCCCCGAGCCCGCCTTATGTAATGCCACTGGTAAAATATAGCAGTCACACTGTTAAAAGTAAGGACACGTTAAACCAATGTTGTTTTCAATGTAATGCCTCTAGTAATATGAATCAATGGCATTGTTTTTCATGTCCTGCTAAATTTCCCATTAAGATAAGTTGCTTCTTTTTGTTAGAAATGCAACTGTCCTGGTCCGCCTACTCTCCCGTGCCCAAATACAAACTCTGTAGCAGCTATTAATGTAATGTTGCTGGTAAAATGAAGCAATGGCACCATTAAAGTAATATCATATTTAACAGTTGTCATAGTTAATCCTAATGCCCACACTAATATCTAGCAATGCTGCTGCTTTAGAAATTGCTACTGTCCTTGTAGGATTGCCATTCAAATAAGGAACATGCTTCTTTTCATTTGATGTATGTTTCATCACTTGTTAGTCACCCTCCTTTCCACCTTTTTTGCGCAAACAGAGATATACATTTCACGCTTGATCTTAGTTGAACTGCACAAATGATATCCAAATTATAGTTGAACATTCCACGAGCTTCAGAACCAACCTTGATGGTGCTCAATTTTATTTCAACTAATGAAGAGGAAGCTCCATGTGTTTTGTTTTCTGATGGAAATGGAACCGAGGCTGGAGCCCT
Source organism: Triticum urartu (assembly GCF_056163025.1). Classification (NCBI taxonomy): domain Eukaryota; kingdom Viridiplantae; phylum Streptophyta; class Magnoliopsida; order Poales; family Poaceae; genus Triticum; species Triticum urartu. The sequence continues at coordinate 215,933,477 of NC_141873.1, read as the reverse complement.
TTTCTTAAAAAATGAAGAATAAGCTGCTAGCTCATGGGACATTGCTTCACTTTAGGTGAACTGCACAAAAAGGTCCCATGAATTGGATCATCCATGTTGGTGACTGGTGTCATCCCTTCTACGATGGCGTTGACTGCAGATATGGTTCCCATCATGAGGTATGTTCCTTTTTGGTCCAACCGTTTGCCAAAGATCCTGCATGTTGAGTATGTTCTTGTGCTACTGTTTTGGCACTAGCATGATAAAGCAGTAATGTTATTATTTTGCACCTTAATCTAGTGGCACTATTAATTTGAGGCAATGTTTTTGCACCACTAGTGCCACTAATTTTTTTTATATATCAAAAGAGGGGGTTTCCTCCGATTTCATTAAAGAAACCCAACCATAGAGAACCATTATCCGACAACATCTCAGTGTAAACGGGCAGTTATGCAACTACTACTAGAACAGACTGAGTACTAGCAGGAGACAAGTTTGCCACATAAGCTACGCAGGTACGGGCGCAACACCAGCTCGACCAAGTTTGGATTACAACCCAAATGCTACCACAGAAACATCAGGGTGAAGATAGGGATTGAAAAAGGCAGCTTTAGCATCCTAGTCTAAGCACCCCCGGCCTCCATCCTTGCGACGCACGGTACACCTTGCTTGCCACCTGCTCGACCCTAGTGCCACTGATAAAATGAAGTAATAATACAGTTAAAATAGAACAAGTGTCCTCTCTATCATTTCATTTCAAATGTAGATAAAGAAAGTGATTCTCTTTGTTAGTATATGTTTCATCAATTAGTCCCATTGTTAATGTTTAAGCGTTTCTGCAAACTGGGGTGCTTAATTTTAGTTGATCTGCACAAAAATAGAGATCGGAATGTCTCAAGGCCCCTCCTTGTACTACCGTTGTACACTGATGTTCATCACTTGCAGAAGGTGTATCAGGGAGAATTGGGTCGATTTCCAGTATGAGGCCTACCGTATGAGGCGTCGTAGGGCCCATCTCTCCCTCGCAGCGTGGCATACTACGATACTATCGCAATATTTTCTTCTATTTATTAGTGTATATTTCATCAACTAGTCCCACTATAATGTAATCATGCTTTTTCATTATCTGTGCAAACAGGGTTATTCATCTGTATTTTGGTGGAACTGCACAAATGTACGGATGGAACCGGCATATATGCAGAGTGCGAGGTGTGCCAAGTAAAAATTACCGACACAAACCATGCTCCAAGCACACATTGGCATCCACCACCACCAGCGGGATGTGTGGCGCTCTCTGTGGACGGATCTTTCTCGGCAGCAAATCCTCTAACCAAATACTAGTTGCTTATATTGGCAGTTTTCTAGGGAGTACTCTTTTCTGAAAGAAGCACCAATCTATTTTCCTTTATTTGTACACAGTGTCACAAGTTTGACCCAAAGGTCCAGAGCTATTTTAGGGTGATTGGCGTAGTACTCGGAGACTGATTTTAAGCATGATTTTCAGTAGCCGTCACACTGATTGTAAGCATGAGCAGGTGGAAGATTAGGTTAGTGCGAAGCTTACCTTAAACTCTACCATCGCCATTGAAATGAGGCGAGTGTCGAGGGAACCATGGAGAACGGCGGGGAAGCAACATCGCGCCATCCAGCCTCCTCTTGCGGTGGGAAAATGAATACTCTTGTGGCTCCGGCTAGCTCTACACCCTCATGAACGGCACACGGTACTCGATCGATTCGTTATCCTCTCAATGCTCAACCTTCGACTTTTACGCCCACCACCTCCGCCTGACTTTCGCCTCGGGCGAATCAGTCTACTCCATCACCCAGAGGAGATACTCGATGAACTCGAAGGACTACGGCGTGACTGCCGCCGAGGAGTACATTGCCGCCCTCATCATCGTCATCTCACTCTTTTGCATACATTGCCACATGTCCCTCACCGTCCTTGAAATCTCCCACTCATTGTCAAACCAAGTAAGGATCTCCTTCAACATGTCTAACATTGCCTGGTCGCCGCCGGCGATCTGTCCAATTCACTGCTACATCCTCTCCATAGATGTCCTTCCGAGAGATCCGGTGCTAGCTTTGGAAGATGGGAGGAGAGACAGTGCTCTTGCAATAGAGAAGAGGGAGAGGCGAGATGGTGGTTTTGGAATGGAGATGATGGAGAGGAGAGGAGGTGGTTTTGCAATGGAGAAGAGGGAGAGGAGCGTGTGGCAGCGATTTAGGATTGGACGAGAGGGTCAGCGCGCTGTGACTGGATCAAAATCAAAATCAATTTACCCTTCAATTAACAAAGCGACCCCACATTAACTAGTCTCCTTTTTATTCTGGGTCATAATTGACCATGATTTTCACAAATAAAATATATGTTATACGTTGCAAAAATAATATAATTTGAAAGTACATTCAGATACGAACCAAACGATACAATTTTTGGTGACATGCATTCACATTTTGCTTGTCAAATACAATACATGGTCAAACTTTGACCCAAAATACGCAAAACAAAAAAATATTTCCAAGCCCAGCGCCGCTCCTCTCCTCTTAAACCACCGCCGCTCCTCTCCTGTTCCAATCTAAATCGAGCGCTGCTCCTCTCCTCTTCCATTTCAAAACCACCGCTCCTCCTCTCCTGTTCCAGTCCAAAACCAACATCGCTCCTCTCCCATTCTAATCAAAACCAGCGCCGCTCCTCTCCTCTTTCATTCAAAAACCACCGTCGGCGAGTGAAGGTGTTGTGGAGAAGTAGATCGATTCAGGAGTACAACCGATACGTGAGGATCACAGACGGCGACCATGTGAAGCTAGCTAAGATGTTGGAGATATAGTCTTGGTTTGACAACAAGGACCAACTAGCGGCGACGGCGACATCCATGGCCAAATATCTGCAACAGAGCGAAAAGGCAGCGATACTCCCGAAGGGAGTCGCGCCGGAGTACATAGAGTTGCTCCTCTGGGCCATGGAGCAAATAGATTCACCGAATCCGATCGTGAGGCAGCAGTGGTGGAAGTATCGATCCCAGATGGAGCATCCACCAGAAATTGAAGGATTGAGCATTTATAGGGTGTCGTTTGTGAGGGTGCCATGCCAGAGCAAGCCGGTGGAGTCTTCGTCGACTGAACCCAACTTCAAGAGGAGAAAAACAGTTGGCCCGATGACGCTTCCCCACCATCCTCTCCCTCACCATTCACATCGTCTCATGGGGCGGCTGTCTGCCGCCGAGGAATAGGAGGGGACTACCCCCAGCCCAATAGTCGAGCAGGTTGTGAATTGTCAGGAGGAGCTTAGGGTTGTCAGTATTTGCAGGTTGTGAATTGTGTTTTGTGTTGTGTATTTTGAGAGTATTTTCAGATATGAATGTCTTTTGAATTTCAGATTTGCAGTATTGAGCATATGAAGTATTTTATGAATTCTAGAGATCTATTTTTAGCATTTAAAAAATGTAGTTTCATAGGAGTATAAAAGTGCATACAATGTGATTCTTAGAGAAGAAACTACAAGCTTTAGTTTCATATAAGAAACTGCAAGTTTTAGTTTCAGATAAGAAACTACAAATTTCAGAGGCAAAGCATTTATATTAACATGCCCTTTTCAAACAGGAATAACATCATATTGGAAGTTTTATCCATGGTCGAAAATGGAACTACCAACTAGTTAACATCATGCTGATCAACATTCATGCATAGCACATCTTCATATGATGCACAGTCAAAAAGATATGCTATTTTCAAAATGCCCACACAATGTCGAGTGTGTGAAAAATAGAAAAAATGAGGGTCGAAGTTTTAGAAAGTGTTGAATGTGGTGTGCGTAGATGACAATGGGGACCCACATGTCAATAATGGCAGAGGCAAAAAAATTGGAGATATTTTCCCTTCATCAGGTGGAATCGAACCCGGACGGAACAACGGCCGGGTAGTGTCACTTGGCCACTGGGCTAGTTCAGTAGTTTCAGTAGAAATAAGGCACTGCCTCCGGTGGTTCTTTCTCGTGCCTTTGTGCACTCGCCGTGGCGCCGCTGTCTGCCGTTGTGAACATGCTGAACAAACGAGAAGAATCTGGAGAGGACTGTACGTGGAGAGGCGGACAGTCGGGACCCACCAGGTCTATGGTCGTACGCAAGCAAGTGCCTCATTGAAAAAAATACTTCCTCCTAATGCTATACTGATGTTGGGGCCCACAGATTTGTCAACATAGTTACATTTTTAGGTGCTTCAACGTAGTTACTAAAGGAGATAAATTTACAACGAAGCCGGGGAGCTGGCAAGTATCATTTATTATCAGTGGGCCAACAAGTATCAGCTGGGGCATGGACTGCCCCATCTAGGCTTTCTTTTTTAACATGCGCAGCCCACGACATGCCGATTTGTATTTTCTTGAGGGCCGTCATGTATCGACCGGCCTATGGACCTCCCCATCTGAGGTTTTTTTTCTCTGAAACATCGGCAACCCAACTTATGTTTTTTTGAAAAAAATGCAGAGGTCTATTCTATTTTTCTGTAAAGAAATAGGAACGCCATGTCCTACTTATGTTTCCCTTCTAACTATATTATATATATTTAAATTATTGTATATGTTATTATATATTATTGTTATTGTCATCATATATTTAACAGATACTTACATATATAAGAAAACAATATTCCACATCTTATTAACTTATAAAAATAAATTTTTTAACAGTAAAATCCTGGATTTTTTTGTATTAAGGCAATGAAAATCCTGGTGATTGTGTACAAAAGCTTGGTAAGATTTAAGGACCAATGTAATAATAAATCACTTATTATTTAAATATATTTATAACAAAATGCTCAGCCCCTATTTATTTTTTGATAACATTTTCGACCCAACCCAATACTATAATTAGAACCAGCCCAGCAAAATCGTGTATTTTGAGAAAGTGCAAATGGCTTGTAATTTTTTAGAAAAAAAATAAATGGGACACATTGACACTACATTATTTGTTCAGCCAACCCAGCAAATTCGTGTATTTCGAGAAGGTGAAAATGAGCTGTAGTTTTAAAAAATGGGCCGCATGGACACTACATTATTTGTTCACCCAGCCCAGCAAATTGGCTGTAATTCTAAAAAAATCAAATGCACTGTAAATTCTGAAAAAAAAATGGATTGAATATGTGCTATATTTTTTTAGGCTAAAATATGGGCCAATAGGTCGAAGCCAACGCAAGTCGTTGTCAACTTAGTCAATAAATGATTCTGACATCATTAGCCCTCGTACACCTCTTCGTCTGCGACTCCACTCCCGCGTCTTCCCATCTCCGGCTCATTGCTGTCCGGGGCCTCGCCCTCGTCCACCACCTTGGATGCGCTCGGCGCGGCGTGGTCAACACAAAAAAAATACTTCCCCTGCTAGCTGGGACCCACAATAGTGGGAGGCAGACTTGTGGGCCTACTAAGTTGACGGGGACGGAGGGCTTTGTCAACTTAGTCAATATGAATGATTCTAGCTCCAGTGACCGTATGATGTCCATCCAATAGCCGTAGTGCTTCTTCAACCTCTGGTCTTCTTGGTCCAGCCGCCCAAACCAGCGCCGGTCATGCCGCCTGCTCCTGCCTCCCGTGGCCAGCTGTGCTGCCGCAGAGGCCTCATCGCTCCCTACTAATCCCACTGCTCGACAGGCCATCCCTCTACTCACCCACACCCCCTATTATTCTGCGGCGACGGCAGCCTCACACCGCAGCCGAACCAGTGAACCCTCATACTCCTCTCCACGTGGGCATCAACTGTCGCGTCTTCCCCAGCTCCGTGTCGTCCCCTTCCTAGGCCTCGCTGTCGTTCACTGCCTTGGTGCTCTCGACGCGGCGTGGTCCATGTGGTCAAGGAACGACTTCCAACGGAAGAGTACTATACGTGGAGAGGTTGACAGCTGGGTCCATGGCCACAGCAAGGAAGTGCCTCCTTATTACGCGCAAAATAATGATTCCTCCACCTGACAGCTAGGACCCACCGGCCGGGCCACCGTATTTCACAAAAAAAACATTTCCCCCTGACTGCTGGGACCCACCAGCTACATCTTCGCATGCAAGGAAGCGCGTCCTTATCCTCCCTGACAACTGGGACCCACCCGGTCGAAGCGTATGTACTATTGTCTGTCTTGTCGTGAACGTGTACGTACATACTGGTCGATCGGTCGCTCTGCAACGATGAACCATGGCCGAGTAAGTAGCGGCACATCTCATAGTAGAGCCCCCCATGCAACAGTTTTGGCTGTCCCATCTAAACCGTGTACACGTATATACAGCCACACACCAAAAAATACGTCCACGTACGTACATACGGGCGGGGTCTTGAACACCTACTCGCGCATACGTATGGCCAGGGCTCATGTACATGGAGAGGCAGCACAGCGTCCTGTTCACCGACAGCCAACCGGCTGGGTCGGAACGGAATGTGTCATGTTCATCAGGAGCCAACCGGCTTGGACGGAACAGCCGATCAAAACAAGGCCTAGCGTACCGCAAAACGGAGGAAACGGCCTTGTGTTCGACCGCCTACGGTCGAAACGGGATCCTGTTCACCGGGAGGGGTGTGGCGTATCGCAAAACGGAGAAAACGGACTTCTTTTGGACCTCCTACGGTCGAAACGGGGTCCTGTTGATTAGGAGGGTGTGGCGTACCGCAAAACGGAGGAAACAGACTTTTGTTGGAGCGCTACTGTCGAAACGGGGGTCCTGTTCATCGGGAGGGGTGTGGCATACTGCAAAACAGGACTCCATGGGCTATTGTTCATCTCCACTGTCGACCTCTTCCAGCCTCCGCGGGCTACTGCTCATCCACCGTCGACCTCCTCCAGCCTCCACCTGCGACTGTTCATCCACGGGCTCCTGTTCATCCAGCCTCCACCGGCTACTGTTCAACCAGCCCTCTCCACAGGGTCCTGTTCAACCACCCCTCCACGAGCTTGTAGGTGAACGTAGCAGAATTTTAAAATTTTCTACGCATCACCAAGATCAATCTATGGAGTCATCTAGCAACGAGGGAGAGGGGAGTACATCTACATACCCTTGTAGATCGTGAGCGGAAGCGTTCAAGAGAACGGGGTTGATGGAGTCGTACTCGTTGTGATCCAAATCACCGATGACCTAGCGCCGAACGGACAGCACCTCCGCATTCAACACACGTACGGTTGGGAAGATGTCTCCTCCAACTTGATCCAGCAAGGGGGAAGGAGAGGTTGATGGAGATCCAGCAGCACGACGGCGTGGTGGTGGAAGCAACGGTGATCTCGGCAGGGCTACGCCAAGCTTAACGAGAGGGAGAGGTGTCACGGGAGGGAGAGGGAGGCGCCAGGGGCTAGGGTGCGGCTGCCCTCCCTACCCCCCACTATATATAGGATCCCTAGCGGGGGGCGCCGTCCCTAGGAGATGGGATCTCCAAGGGGGGCGGCGGCCAAGGGGGGTGGAGTGCCCCCCAAGCCAAGTGGGGCGCCCCCACCCCTAGGGTTTCCAACCCTAGGCGCAGGGGGAGGCCCATGGGGGCGCACCAGCCCACTAGGGGCTGGTTCCCCTCCCACTTCAGCCCATGGGGCCCTCCGAGATAGGTGGCCCCACCCGGTGGACCCCCGGGACCCTTCTAGTGGTCCCGGTACAATACCGATTACCTCTGAAACTTTCCCGATGGCCGAAACTTGACTTCCTATATATAAACCTTCACCTCTGGACCATTCCGGAACTCCTCGTGACGTCCGGGATCTCATCCGGGACTCCGAACAACTTTCGGGTTACCGTATACTAATATCTCAACAACCCTAGCGTCACCGAACCTTAAGTGTGTAGACCCTACGGGTTCGGGAGACACGCAGACATGACCGAGACGAACCTCTGGTCAATAACCAACAGCGGGATCTGGATACCCTTGTTGGCTCCCACATGCTCCTCGATGATCTCATCGGATGAACCACGATGTCGAGGATTCAATCAATCCCATATACAATTCCCTTTGTCAATCGGTACGTTACTTGCCCGAGACTCGATCGTCGGTATCCCAATACCTCGTTCAATCTTGTTGCCAGCAAGTCACTTTACTCGTACCGTAATGCATGATCCCATGATCAACCACTTGGTCACATTGAGCTCATTATGATGATGCATTACCGAGTGGGCCCAGAGATACCTCTCCGTCATATGGAGTGACAAATCCCAGTCTCGATTCGTGCCAACCCAACAGACACTTTCGGAGGTACCCGTAGTGCACCTTTATAGTCACCCAGTTACGTTGTGACGTTTGGCACACCCAAAGCACTCCTACGGTATCCGGGAGTTGCACAATCTCATGGTCTAAGGAAATGATACTTGACATTCGGAAAAGCTATAGCAAACGAACTACACGATCTTTGAGCTATGCTTAGGATTGGGTCTTGTCCATCACATCATTCTCCTAATGATGTTATCCCGTTATCAATGACATCCAATGTCCATAGTCAGGAAACCATGACTATCTTTTGATCAACGAGCTAGTCAACTAGAGGCTCACTAGGGACGTGTTGTGGTATATGTATTCACACATGTATTACGATTTCCGGATAACACAATTATAGCATGAACAATAGACAATTATCATGAACAAGGAAATATAATAATAACCATTTTATTATTGCCTCCAGGGCATATTTCCAACAGTCTCCCACTTGCACTAGAGTCAATAGTCTAGTTACATTGTGATGAATCGAACACCCATAGAGTCCTGGTGTTGATCATGTTTTGCTCTAGGGAGAGGTTTAGTCAATGGATCTGCCACATTTAGGTCCGTATGTACTTTACAAATATCTATGTCTCCATTTTGAACACTTTCACGAATGGAGTTGAAGCGACGCTTGATATGCCTGGTCTTCCTGTGAAACCTGGGCTCCTTGGCAAGGGCAATATCTCCAGTGTTGTCACAGAAGAGAGTCATTGGGCCCGACGCATTGGGAATGACTCCTAGGTCGGTAATGAACTCCTTCACCCAGATTACTTCTTGTGCTGCCTCCGAGGCTGCCATGTACTCGGCTTCACATGTAGATCCTGCCACAACGCTTTGCTTGCAACTGCACCAGCTTACTGCCCCTCCATTCAAAATATACATGTATCCGTTTTGTGACTTAGAGTCATCCAGATCTATGTTGAAGCTAGCATCGACGTAACCCTTTACGACGAGCTCTTCGTCACCTCCATAAACGAGAAACATATCCTTAGTCCTCTTCAGGTACTTCAGGATATTCTTGACCGCTGTCCAGTGTTCCGTGCCGGGATTACTTTGGTACCTTCCTACCAAACTTATGGCAAGGTTTACATCAGGTCTGGTACACAGCATAGCATACATGATAGACCCTATGGCCGAGGCATAGGGGACGACACTCATCTTTTCTCTATCTTCTTTCGTGGTCGGGCATTGAGCCATGCTCAATCTCGTACCTTGCAATACAGGCAAGAACCCCTTCTTTGACTGATCCATATTGAACTTCTTCAATATCTTGTCAAGGTACGTACTCTGTGAAAGACCAATGAGGCGTCTCGATCTATCTCTATAGATCTTGATGCCTAATATGTAAGCAGCTTCTCCAAGATCCTTCATTGAAAAACACTTGTTCAAGTAGGCCTTTATGCTTTCCAAGAATTCTATATCATTTCCCATCAACAGTATGTCATCCACATACAATATGAGAAATGCTACAGAGCTCCCACTCACTTTCTTGTAAATGCAGGCTTCTCCATAAGTCTGCGTAAACCCAAACGCTTTGATCATCTCATCAAAACGAATATTCCAACTCCGAGATGCTTGCACCAGCCCATAGATCGAGCGTTGGAGCTTGCACACCTTGTCAGCATTCTTAGGATCGACAAAACCTTCTGGCTGCATCATATACAATTCTTCCTTAAGGAAACCATTAAGGAATGCCGTTTTGACGTCCATTTGCCATATCTCATAATCATAGAATGCGGCAATTGCTAACATGATTCGGATGGACTTTAGCTTTCACTACGGGTGAGAAAGTCTCATCGTAGTCAACCCCTTGAACTTGTCGATAACCCTTAGCGACAAGCCGAGCTTTATAGATGGTTACATTACCATCCGCGTCTGTCTTCTTCTTAAAGATCCATTTATTTTCTCTGGCTCGCCGATCGTCGGGCAAGTCAGTCAAAGTCCATACTTCGTTTTCATACATGGATCCTATCTCGGATTTCATGGCTTCCAGCCATTTGTCGGAATCTGGGCCCGCCATCGCTTCTTCATAGTTCGAAGGTTCACCGTTGTCTAACAACATGATTTCCAAGACAAGGTTGTCATACCACTCTGGTGCGGAACGTGTCCTTGTGGACCTACGAAGTTCAGTAGCAACTTGATATGAAGTTTCATGATCATCATCATTAACTTCCTCTCTAGTCGGTGCAGGCACCTCAGGAACAATTTCCTGAGCTGCGCCACTCTCCGGTTCAAGAGGCAATACTTCATCAAGTTCTACTTTCCTCCCACTTACTTCTTTCCAGAGAAACTCTTTCTCTAGAAAGGATCCATTCTTGGCAACAAAGATCTTGCCTTCGGACCTGAGGTAGAAGGTATACCCAATAGTTTCTTTAGGGTATCCTATGAAGACGCATTTTTCCGATTTGGGTTCGAGCTTTTCCGGTTGAAGTTTCTTGACATAAGCATCGCATCCCCAAACTTTTAGAAACGACAGCTTAGGTTTCTTCCCAAACCATAATTCATACGGTGTCGTCTCAACGGATTTCGACGGAGCCCTATTTAAAGTGAATGCGGCAGTCTCTAAAGCATAGCCCCAAAATGACAGCGGTAGATCGGTAAGAGACATCATAGATCGCACCATATCCAATAGAGTGCGATTACGACGTTCAGACACACCATTACGCCGAGGTGTTCCAGGCGGCGTGAGTTGTGAAACTATTCCACATTTCCTTAAGTGCGTGCCAAATTCGTGACTCAATTATTCTCCCCCACGATCTGATCGCAAGAACTTGATTTTTCTGTCACGTTGATTCTCAACCTCACTCTAAAATTCCTTGAACTTTTCAAAGGTCTCAGACTTGTGTTTCATTAAGTAGACATACCCATATCTACTCAAGTCATCAGTGAGGGTGAGAACATAACGATAGCCACCGCGAGCCTCAACACTCATTGGACCGCACACATCAGTATGTATGATTTCCAATAAGTTGGTTGCTCGCTCCATTGTTCCTGAGAACGGAGTCTTGGTCATTTTACCCATGAGGCATGGTTCACACGTGTCAAATGATTCGTAATCAGGAGACTCCAAAAGTCCATCCACATGGAGCTTCTTCATGCGTTTGACACCTATGTGACCAAGGCGGAAGTGCCACAAGTATGTGGGACTATCATTATCAACCTTACATCTTTTGGTATTCACACTATGAATATGTGTAGCATTACGCTTGATATTCATTAAGAATAAACCATCCACCAGCGGGGCATGACCATAAAACATATCTCTCATATAAATAGAACAACCATTATTCTCGGATTTAAATGAGTAGCCATCTCGAATTAAACGAGATCCTGATACAATGTTCATGCTCAAAGCTGGTACTAAATAACAATTATTGAGGTTTAAAACTAACCCCGTAGGTAAATGTAGAGGTAGCGTGCCGACGGCGACCACATCGACCTTGTAACCATTCCCGACGCGCATCGTCACCTCGTCCTTCGCCAGTCTCCGCTTATTTCGCAGCTCCTGTTTTGAGTTACAAATGTGAGCAACCGCACCGGTATCAAATACCCAGGAGCTACTATGAGTACTGGTAAGGTACACATCAATTACATGTATATCACATATACCTTTAGTGTTGCCGGCCTTCTTGTCCGCTAAGTATTTCGGGCAGTTCCGCTTCCAGTGACCACTTCCCTTGCAATAAAAACACTCAGTCTCAGGCTTGGGTCCATTCTTTGACTTCTTCCGGGCAGCTTGCTTACCGGGCGCGGCAACTACCTTGCCGTCCTTCTTGAAGTTCTTTTTACCCTTGCCTTTCTTGAACTTAGTGGTTTTATTCACCATCAACACTTGATGTTCCTTTTTGATTTCCACCTCTGCTGATTTCAGCATTGAATGTACCTCAGGAATGGTCTTTTCCATCCCCTGCATATTGAAGTTCATCACAAAGCTCTTGTAGCTCGGTGGAAGCGACTGAAGGATTCTGTCAATGACCGCGTCATCCGGGAGTAACTCCCAGCTGAGTCAAGCGGTTATGCAACCCAGACATTTTGAGTATGTGCTCACTGACAGAACTATTTTCCTCCATCTTACAACTGAAGAACTTGTCGGAGACTTCATATCTCTCGACCCGGGCATGAGCTTGGAAAACCATTTTCAGCTCTTCGAACATCTCATATGCTCTGTGTCGCTCAAAACGCTTTTGGAGCCCCAGTTCTAAGTTGTAAAGCATGCAGCACTGAACGAGGGAGTAATCATCAGCACGTGACTGCCAAGCGTTCATAACGTCTTGGTTCTCTGGGATGGGTGCGTCACCTAGCGGTGCTTCTAGGACATAATCTTTCTTGGCAGCTATGAGGATGATCCTCAGGTTCCGGACCCAGTCCGTATAGTTGCTGCCATCATCTTTCAGCTTGGTTTTCTCTAGGAACGCATTGAAGTTGAGGGCAACATTAGCGTGGGCCATTTGATCTACAAGACATAATGTAACGATTTTAGACTAAGTTCATGATAATTAAGTTCATCTAATCAAATTATTCAATGAACTCCCACTCAGATAGACATCCCTCTAGTCATCTAAGTGAAACATGATCCGAGTCAACTAGGCCGTGTCCGATCATCACGTGAGACGGACTAGTCAACATCGGTGAACATCTTCATGTTGATTGTATCTTCTATACGACTCATGCTCGACCTTTCGGTCTTCCGTGTTCCGAGGCCATGTCTGTACATGCTAGGCTCATCAAGTCAACCTAAGTGTATTGCGTGTGTAATTTGGCTTACACCCGTTGTATTCGAACGTTAGATTCTATCACACCCGATCATCACGTGGTGCTTCGAAACAATGAACCTTCACAATGGTGCACAGTTAGGGGGAACACTTTCTTGAAATTATTACGAGGGATCATCTTATTTAAGCTACTGTCGTTCTAAGCAAATAAGATGTAAAACATTATAAACATCACATGCAATCAAATAGTGACATGATATGGCCAATATCATTTGCTCCTTTTGATCTCCATCTTCGGGGCTCCATGATCATCGTTGTCACCGGCATGACACCATGATCTCCATAATCGTGTCATCTTGAAGTTGTTTCATCATCTATTACTTCTACTACTATGGCTAACACTTTAGCAATAAAGTAAAGTAATTACATGACGTTTATGTTGACATGCGGGTCATAAATAAATTAAGACAACTCCTATGGCTCCTGCCGGTTGTCATACTCATCGACATGCAAGTCGTGATTCCTATTACAAGAACACGATCAATCTCATACATCACATATATCATTCATCACATCCTTTTGGCCATATCACATCACACGGCACATGCTGCAAAAACAAGTTAGACGTCCTCTAATTGTTGTTGCAAGTTTTTACGTGGTTGCTATAAGTTTCTAGCAAGAACGTTTCTTACCTACGCCAAAACCACAACGTGATATGACAATTTCTATTTACCCTTCATAAGGACCCTTTTCATCGAATCCGATCCGACTAAAGTGGGAGAGACAGACACCCGCTAACCACTTTATGCAAGTAGTGCATGTCAGTCGGTGGAACCAGTCTCACGTAAGCGTACGTGTAAGGTCGGTCTGGGCCGCTTCATCCCACGATGCCGCCAAATCAAGATAAGACTAGTAACGGCAAGTAAATTGACAATATCGACGCCCACAACTGCTTTGTATTCTACTCGTGCATAGAAACTACGCATAGACCTAGCTCATGATGCCACTGTAGGGGAACGTAGCAGAATTTTAAAATTTTCTACGCATCACCAAGATCAATCTATGGAGTCATCTAGCAACGAGGGAGAGGGGAGTGCATCTACATACCCTTGTAGATCGCGAGCGGAAGCGTTCAAGAGAACGGGGTTGATGGAGTCGTACTCGTCGTGATCCAAATCACCGATGACCTAGCGCCGAACGGACGGCACCTCCGTGTTCAACACACGTACGGTTGGGAAGACGTCTCCTCCAACTTGATCCATCAAGGGGGAAGGAGAGGTTGATGGAGATCCAGCAGCACGACGGCGTGGTGGTGGAAGCAACGGTGATCTCGGCAGGGCTTCGCCAAGCTTAGCGAGAGGGAGAGGTGTCACGGGAGGGAAAGGGAGGCGCCAGGGGTTAGGGTGCGGCTTCCCTCCCTCCCCCCCACTATATATAGGACCCCTAGGGGGGGCGCCGGCCCTAGGAGATGGGATCTCCAAAGGGGGGCGGCGGCCAAGGGGGGTGGAGTGCCCCCCAAGCCAAGTGGGGCGCCCCCACCCCTAGGGTTTCCGACCCTAGGCGCAGGGGGAGGCCCATGGGGGGCGCACCAGCCCACTAGGGGCTGGTTCCCCTCCCACTTCAGCCCATGGGGCCCTCCGGGATAGGTGGCCCCACCCGGTGGACCCCCGGGACCCTTCCGGTGGTCCCGGTACAATACCGATTACCCCCAAAACTTTCCCGATGGCCGAAACTTGACTTCCTATATATAAATCATCACCTCCGGACCATTCCGGAACTCCTCGTGATGTCCGGGATCTCATCCGGGACTCCGAACAACTTTCGGGTTACCGTATACTAATATCTCAACAACCCTAGCGTCACCGAACCTTAAGTGTGTAGACCCTACGGGTTCGGGAGACACGCAGACATGACCGAGACGACCCTCCGGTCAATAACCAACAGCGGGATCTGGATACCCTTGTTGGCTCCCACATGCTCCTCGATGATCTCATCGGATGAACGACGATGTCGAGGATTCAATCAATCCCGTATACAATTCCCTTTGTCAATCATTACGTTACTTGCCCGAGACTCGATCGTCGGTATCCCAATACCTCGTTCAATCTCGTTGCCGGCAAGTCACTTTACTCGTACCGTAATGCATGATCCTGTGATCAACCACTTGGTCACATTGAGCTCATTATGATGATGCATTACCGAGTGGGCCCAGAGATACCTCTCCGTCATACGGAGTGACAAATCCCAGTCTCGATTCGTGCCAACCCAACAGACACTTTCGGAGGTACCCGTAGTGCACCTTTATAGTCACCCAGTTACGTTGTGACGTTTGGCACACCCAAAGCACTCCTACGGTATCCGGGAGTTGCACAATCTCATGGTCTAAGGAAATGATACTTGACATTCGGAAAAGCTATAGCAAACGAACTACACGATCTTTGAGCTATGCTTAGGATTGGGTCTTGTCCATCACATCATTCTCCTAATGATGTTATCCCGTTATCAATGACATCCAATGTCCATAGTCAGGAAACCATGACTATCTTTTGATCAACGAGCTAGTCAACTAGAGGCTCACTAGGGACGTGTTGTGGTATATGTATTCACACATGTATTACGATTTCCGGATAACACAATTATAGCATAAACAATAGACAATTATCATGAACAAGGAAATATAATAATAACCATTTTATTATTGCCTCTAGGGCATATTTCCAACAGAACTACTGTTCATCCAGCCCTCCACCGGCTACTATTCAACCAACCCTCCACGGGGTCGTCCTGTTCATCCACCCCCAACCGGCTCGACCGAGGTTCTGTTCATCCAGCGGCAACGACCTCTACTACCACGGGGTCCTTTTCATCCAACCCCCATCGAGAACTGTTCATCCACCCCCCCCCACAACGCTAACAACGCTCACTATTCATCAAGAGGCAGCAGGTTCGATCGGCTTTAGTTAGCAGCAGTAGCGAAGGAATCGCTTGATCGGGTTTAGTTCACAGCCAGATCAATCGGTCGCTCAGGTTCAGTAATGCGTAGCCTGCAGTGCAATCTCTCGGGTTCAGTAGGCGAACGCCTCGGTCGGGTTTAGTTAGATCCCAATGCCTTTCACCCACGCGCGTACGTGTACGAGAGAAACACGCATCGCTCGGCCCCCGACCACCCACCCTAACTGGGAACTCCCCGATAATTTCCTCGCCCTCGCTTCTACCATGGTTTTTTTGTCATGGACGGCCCAAAGAATGTCATGCAGCTGCATCTCCAGCCCGCCCAGGACGAAAAGCCCACTTCTGTCATGATTTTTTGTCATAGAAGTAGGAGCCCACCACATCTATGATGATACCGGGTTTTGTCACAATTATCGTCATATAAGTGTCATAAGCATGACAGGGAAAAAATTCGTTCGGCCCAAAATGTCACGGATGTGTCTTTTTTTGTAGTGTCTCCACACCGCTACATATCTTCTAAATATTCATCCTACCACCAATATCATCCCCTATTTTTCTCTATTTCTGTGCCATCCAAACTGCTTCGACATTCGTGTTTTCGGTTGTCTCTGTTTCCCTAACACTTCCGCTACCGCCGCTCATAAGCTCTCTCCCCACTCTCCCCCGTGTGTTCTTCTTAGTTTTTCGAATGAGCACAAAGGCTATCGCTGCCTTGACTTATACACTGGTCGGGTTCTTGTATCTCGGGTTTAGGGTTTCCATTTGCTCAACGTACTACCCCATGATACACCACTACTTCCACACCTAGCCACCCTCCTACCCGCTTCCCTCTATATGCTCCTCTCCTGACGCCTCTTGTTGAGAAATACACAATTTATGGAGGAACACAATTTATTGGCCTTCTAAGCTTTTCTCCCATTTTGGCAATCGATGCCAATGGGGGAGAAGTTTCAGAGAGTTTTGTGGAGAAGTTTTCAGAGTTTTGCATTGCTTTGGTTTTGTTCATAAGCATTCGCATCTCATACGCATGCATTATTGGTTGTTGCATTGCATGATGATGCATAATTCCTTGTATAAACTCTCTTGAAAGTGATTGTCATCAATTACCAAAATGGAGAGATTGAAAGAACATGCGGTGCCCCCATGTTTGGTTTTGTTAATTGATGACAATCTCTGTGGACTAATGGTTGCCTTGAGTTATATCTGAAGGTTTTGTCCATAGGCTTTTCTTAGAGTACATTTGTTGGTTTCAATGAGAGTTTGTGATGACCAAGGTGCTATTCAAGGAATTACCTAAAGATTGGTCTTGTGAGAGGTTGATCAAGACTAAGTAAAAGAGTGAATCAAGTTGATCAACACACAAAGCGTAGAAGATGTACCGAGAGGGATCAAGCGATCCCATGGTATGGTAAGCATTGTCAATTACGCTTTGTGTACTAACCCATGATCTTCGTGAGAGTTCTTTGTGGGGTTAGGTTGTGGTGTGCAAATTCAAGTGAAGCATCATGAAGAGATCAAATGCTTGAATCTTGCCGTCCATTGTGGTGACAATCGACTTGTGAAGATGTGCGGAAGAGTGGCTCACCCATAGTGGAGTATGGGGGAGCAAGCAACTAGTCTTCATCGAGTCAACGCAATCAATAAAGGTGGTCCAACTTGAGGGAGTCAAGATCGTCATCATCTAGCTCAAGTGGACCATGTGCAAGGCAAAGGTTTACCCTTGATAGGTTTTCTATTTTACCGGTCTCATGATGGTAGTTGGGAGACCGGGTTATAGGATCGATTGTCGTACTATCAAGGGGGGCTCTCGATGAGTAGCTTGATCGTATCATTCGTAGGGAGCTCAAACCATTGCATCCTTGCATCATCTTTCTTTGTTCTTGTTTGGTTCTCTTTGTAAGTCTTAGAGCTTATGGTCATCTTGATGACAAGCTTGAGTTCATCGAAAACGGAGTTCGCATGCATCTTCTATGATGTTTTCGGTGTTGGAGGTTTTACCGGTCTTATCCAAGGAAGGGTTCTCACCATTTTCTTATGGTCCTTTTCTCATTCGATCCTTATTGTTATTTCTATCAAGATTGTGTTAGCCATTGTCACTAGCTTTCCAACAAACTTGGTTTCGTTGAATTCGGAGTCCGTTTACAGAAGTTGTGTCAGTTTTGGTGTCCTCTTAAAAGCTGTAGCGGTACTACCGCTCGTGGGAGCGGTACTACCGCTTGAGCGGTACTACCACGACTACTTCCGTGGCTACCTTCGCTCCGGACCAAAAACTCGTCATAAGTCCAGCGGTGGTAGGCACGGATGTAATTTTTTAGTACCGCTCGCAAGCAGTAGTACCGGTACCCTTAGTGGTAGTACCGCTACCCCTAGCGGTAGTACCGTGAGGACGAGTGGTAGTTCCGCTCTGTGCGGGCTGTGAGCATAACGGTTGGATTTTTTCCACCTATAAAAAGGGGGTCTTCTTCCCCAATGAACCTTATCTCTTGAGCTCGTGTTCTTCCCCCATTGTTGACCTTCTTCGAGCTTGCTAACTCTCAATCCCTCCATGGATTCTTGCTAGTTTTTGGGGGAAAAGAGAGAGGAGATCCAGATCCACATTTCCACCAATCACTTTCTCCTCTATGTGAAGGGAACCCCTTGGATCTAGATCTTGGAGTTCTTGGTGTTCTCTTTCTTGTTCTTCCTCTCATTTTCCTCCCTAGCATTAGTTGCTTCGGTGGGATTTGAGAGAGAAGGACTTGGGCACTCTGTGTGCCCTTGCCATTGCATTTGGTGCATCGGTTTGAGTTCTCCACGGTGATACGTGGAAGTTACAAGTTGAGAAGCTTATTACTCTTGGGTGCCTGGTACCCTTGAGCTTGTTCCTCTTGGGTGCCTGGGTGCCCTAGACGGTTAGTGGTGTTCGGAGCTCAATCATTGTGGTGTAAAGCTCTGAGCAAGCGTCGGGGTCTCCAATTAGGTTGTGGAGATCGCCCCGGGCAATTTGATGGGTTCCGGGGACCGCCCCAAGGGTTGCCAACGTGTACGGGTTCGGTGACCGCCCCCAAGGGTTGCCATTTGTATGGGTTCGGTGACCGCCCTCAAGGGTCCCTTAGTGGAATCACGGCATCTTGCATTGTGCGAGGGCGTGAGGAGATTGCGGTGGCCCTAGTGGCTTCTTGGGGAGCATTGTTCCTCCACACAGCTCCAAACAGAGATTAGCATCCGCAAGGGTGTGAACTTCGGGATACATTGTCGTCTTCGCGTGCCTCGGTTATCTCTTACCCGATCCCTTTACTTATGCACTTTACTTTGTGATAGCCATATTGTTTCTTGTCTTATATCTTGCTATCACCTAATAGTTTATATTGCTTAGCATAGGTTGTTGGGGCACATAGGTGAGCCTAGTTGTTGTAGGTTTTGTGCTTGACAAATTAACCGCTAGGTTTATTCCGCATTTGTTCTAGCCTAAACCGTAATTATTTTAAAACGCCTATTCACCCCCCCCTCTAGGCGACATCCATGATCTTTCAATTGGTATCAGAGACTCGTCTCTCTTTGTTAGGCTCAACTGCCTAGAGAGTAAAGATGTCAACTAGGGGATTACGATTCTCTGACACTCTTAGTTTCGATGGCACAAATTTTGATGTTTGGGTAACTCGCATGCTAAATCTATTTAGGGTCATGGACCCAAACTTAGAGCGAATTGTAGATATGGTTTTTTCTCCTGCAAAGAATCCCCAAAGATTATCTTTAGAGGATGAGAAAAACTCTTATCTCAATGCTCAAGCTTCTAATGTGTTTTTCGATGCTTTGAGAAATGTAGTTATATTTCAACTCATGCCGTTCCGGGATGCTAATGAGTTGTGGACAAAACTTCAAGATAAATATGGTGTGTCCAAGATTTGTGGGGATGATCATTCTCCCTCCACCTCCGGGCGTGTTGCCTTCTCAAGTTCTTCTACTTCGCCTACATGTGGATTGCCACAAGGTAATGTTATGGTGAGTAGTGTTGGTCATTGCAATGATGATAGTGTGCTTATCGTTGATGACTCTTCTTCACTATCTTGTTGCAATGCTCCATCTTTGGACTTTAGCACTTCGAGCACTCCAAATGTCTCACATGCTTGTGTTGATAGTCCTTGCATATCATGTAGAAATTGCTTGTCTAAATCTCATGATGATATGCTTGCTATGCCTTGTTGCCATGATAAAAATGTATCTATTTCCTCGAGTTGTTGTGCTAACAATTTAGAGGAAATCCAACACTCCATGGAACAAGATGTGGTCTTGAACGGTGCTTCAAGGGATCCTACATCATCATCGATTGCTTTTTGCCTTATGGCTAAGTCTTCAAAGGTATCTCCCACTTTGAATCCCAATATATCTTGTGATGATATTGATGATGGCAAGAATGATGATGATGTTGATTATGATGAAGAGAATGATAATGTTTCCTCCTTAAAAATTAAGGGGGAAATGGTTTTTAAAGCTCTTCATAAAAATAAAATTGCCTGTTCCAACTTCATGGAAATTATGTCCATTGCCATTGAGGGCAAGAAATATATTAAGGAGTTGGAATCTCATCTCCAGGAGCACGATGTCACCATTGAGAAAATGGAAGGTCATGAGCATTATTACGCTAATGAGATTGCGGACCTCTCTCAAGCTCTTGAACTTGAACAAACCACCAAGGAATCTCTTGAGGAGACTTTTGCTCTAGAATTATATAGAGTGAGGGAATCTCGTGATAGAGCTCTTGAGGTGGCCAATGATTTTGAAACTAAAAATGAGGAGCTTGAAGTTGCGCATGCTAAACTCCTTGAGGACTTTGAGCACCTCGAAAATGGCTCAAGGGTCATTAAGAGTGAGCTCATCAAACTCACCGAGTATCATGCTCAACTTAAAGCTTCATATTCAAAACAGCTTGCCAAGTTGTCTTCTCCTCTTGTTGCTAATGATGATGCTTGTGCTACTAACTCTATCTCTTGTGAAGCATCCATATTGAAGGAGAATGTTGAGCTAAGGGCTCAACTTGAGTTGCTATCTAGCAATTATGGGATGTTGGAAGAAAATCATATAAAGCTCACAAGCTCTCATGATGATCTTCTAGTATCCCATAATGTGCTAAAGTTAGCTCATGAGGCCATGCTTGCTAAGGTAACATCTAGTGAGCCTCATGTGGATACTAGCACTAATTTTATTCAAAATGCTATATTGCCTTGTGCTAGTCCTCGCGATTCGTCCATGCATAACATTGGTACATCTTGTGATGAATTGCTTTCCTTGCCTTGTTGCTCTAAATATGAAGCTTATACTTCCTCTAGTGCTTGTGTTGAGACTAACCATGTAGAGGAAATCAAAGAGCTCAAGGCCCAAGTCACTTCTTTAAAGAAAGATTTGGAAAAGTGTCATGAAGGGAATGCCACACTCAACAATATCTTGAGTGTACAAAAATCCCCCAATGACAAAGGTGGACTTGGATTCAACTCCAATAAGAATAAGAAGTCCAAGAGCAACAACAAGAAGGGCCAAAAACAAGTCAAGAGTTCGGCCAAGATTATTTGCTTCAAGTGCAAAATTGAAGGGCATCATGTTAGATCTTGCCCATTGAAGAAGGCCATTAGTGACAAGCAACAAGGAAAGCGGCTACAAGTGCATTCTCATGCTCAACCTCAAGTTGAAGAAATGCCTCTTCCCAAGAAGACTCAAGCTAATGCTTCTCAAGTTGAGAAATCAAGTGAGAAGAAAGTGAAAAGTAGACGTTGCTACCTATGTCGTGAGAAAGGTCACCTCGCTCTTCATGCACTAGTGGTAACTTATCCAACCCAATTATTATTGATGATGTCTATTCTCTTGGGAAGGATAAGGTTGGTAATGTGGTTGCCAAGTTTGTTGGTACTCAAAGTGGTTTGAAGCAAAGAACTATTTGGGTAGCCAAGTGTAACGCCCCGAGACCGATGTGCCAGGTGTCCTCCAGTTATTCGCTGTTGTTGCCTTGTCATTGCTTGCGTGACATGCATTGCATATCATGTCATCATGTGCTTTTCATTTGCATACATGTTCGTCTCATACATCCGAGCATTTTCCCCGTTGTCCGTTTTGCATTCCGGCGCTCCGTTCTCCTCCGGTGGTCATTTCTACCTTCTTTCGTGTGTGGGGATTAAACATTCCGGATTGGACCGAGACTTGCCAAGCGGCCTTGGTTTACTACCGGTAGACCGCCTGTCAAGTTTCGTGCCATTTGGACTTTGTTTGATACTCCAACGGTTAACCGAGGGACCGAAAAGGCCTCGTGTGTGTTGCAGCCCAACACCCTTCCGAAGTGGCCCAAAACCCACCTAAACCCTCTCCATCATCTAGAGCGTTCGATCACGATCACGTGGCCGAAAACCGCACCTCATTTGGACTCTCCTAGCTCCCTCTACCTATATATATGTGCTCCCCTCCGAATTTTTCACGGATAAACCCTAGCCATCTTCCTCCTCGCGCCTGGACAAAACTCCTCCACCGCCGGACATGTCCGCGCCGCCCTCCCCGGCGAATCGCAGCGCGACACCTCACTCCCGCCGGACCTCCTCTCTCCTCCGCTGCCGCGGGCCCGCGCGGCCCAGATCCGGCCCGCGGGGCCCGAACCGCCGCCGATCCCGCGCCTGAGCGCGCCTCGCCTCCCGCTCTGTCGAGCGTCGCCCGAGCCGCCCCGGCTCCGCCTCCGCACATGCGCCGCCCTCACCGCACCTCTCGCCGGTGGGCTCGGCCTCCGCCCGATCCGGCAGGCCGCCGCCACCGTCCGCGCCCGCCGGGGACGCCGCCCCTCGCCGCGGCCATGCCACCACGACCGCGCCGCCCCGGCAGCTCCCTCCTCTCCTTCCTCCGGCGCCCCGAGCTCGAGCCCAACTCCGACGACCAGCGTCTCCATCGATCCTCGGTTTTTGCGCCCGATCTGGATCCAGATCCAGATCCACCTCGCGGTTGACTTTTTCCCCCGAACCCTAATTATTTTGCATACTTTGCCGCATCGTAACTCCTCATCTGTAGCTCCGATTCATGCATATAGCATATCA
The DNA here is from genome assembly GCF_056163025.1 of Triticum urartu. Classification (NCBI taxonomy): domain Eukaryota; kingdom Viridiplantae; phylum Streptophyta; class Magnoliopsida; order Poales; family Poaceae; genus Triticum; species Triticum urartu. Next base: position 215,910,584 of record NC_141873.1, on the reverse strand, counting down.
AAATGTTCGCTTCAGAGAGTACATCATTTCATCTCATTGCATCATTTTCATTTGAGTTCATCTTGATGCCCGAAATGCTGTTAGAAGAGTGCTACTTGAGATAATTGTCAGATCTGCTACTCCATTTAGATATTTGTCATTTTTGCCATGATTATTGTGTGCATGATATGATAGAGGCAAAGGTGTCCCGATGTTTCGATGAGATGGTGGCTATCATTTTCTGTGGGAGTCGACCTTGACGATCCGACTACGAACGTGCGAGACGTCGCGCCTTAGCAATCGCTAAACCAACTTCCGAGGGGTTATTGACCACGCCGGAGCACGATCAACCTGACCACGAGGGCCTGTTTCCTGCGAGCAAACGAAGAACAAGCAAGATACTGAGATTGCAATCTGGATATTGCGAATATAAGATGAAAGCTTTATTGATCAAGGTGGGGTTCTGTGACGTCTTGGTCTGGTCGTTGGACACAAATGAAGTACGCGAAGTTGCAGCTATGGCGAACTTTTAATCTAAACAAAACCCAAAGTCTAAACGACGCCCTAAGGGCTGTATATATGGAGGAAGAGAGGGGAATTTCGTGGCCCTTGAGGGTGGGGTCCGAAACCAACCCTAACTCTTGTTTCCCCACACATACGGACTCTAAAAATAGCCTATACTTAAGTATTTCGAAATTACATGGGCCTGGCCCATTAATAAGGTGACGCAGCACCTAGAATAGGCTATGGACGAATATTATGAAGTGGCATCTTGTATATTTCGTCCATGGCTTCATGCACTCCTTATGGCGGCTTCAAAGTCCTGAAATCATCACTTGTAACTCCGTTCTTGATCCCCTTGCGCATGCCATCAACTTCATGCGTGTTCTTGCTCCAATGTTCATCCTTCTCCAAGCTAGGCCCTTCATTTGAAAGCAAAACAAATGTATCCAATTTAGGCAGCATCATAATCTCATGAACATTAGAATCATTACCAAGAAACGAAAGTACCTGGTAATTTAATTGGCGTGCGCGAGCTCTAGTAATTGGTCCAGTATATGTAACCGTAGGGGCTGTGGGTGTAACAATGGTATTGATGTCCTCATCATCCTCCCCTTCTTGAAATGAAGTCGTCCTCGACGGAAGCTCATCTTCCTCACCCAAATAAGGCTTCAAATCTGCAATATTAAAAGTGGGACTAACCCCAGAATCTGCAGGTAGCTCAAGTTTATATGCATTATCATTTATTTTCTCTAAAACCTTAAAAGGACCATCAGCACGTGGCATTAGCTTTGATTTGCGCAGATTAGGAAATCTATCTTTACGCAAATGTAACCAAACAAGATCTCCAGGTGCAAACACAACATGTTTTCTACCCTTATCTCCAGCAAGTTTATATTTAGCATTCATACGCTCAATGTTTTCCTTAGTTAACTCATGCATTTTTAAAATCAATTCAGAATGTTCTTTAGCATCAAAATTAACCTTCTCCGAAGATGGAAGAGGCAACAAATCAATAGGTGCACGAGGTAGGAAACCATACACAATTTCAAAAGGGCACATCTTAGTAGTAGAATGCAATGAACGATTATAAGCAAATTCAATATGAGGCAAGCATTCTTCCCACATTTTCTTGTTATTCTTCAAAACAGCCCTAAGCATAGTAGACAATGTTCTATTGACTACTTCAGTTTGTCCATCAGTTTGGGGGTGACAAGTAGTACTAAAAAGCAGCTTAGTCCCCAACTTAGCCCATAAACATCTCCAAAAGTGGCTAAGAAATTTAGTATCACGATCTGAAACAATAGTATTTGGCACACCATGTAAGCGAATAATTTCACGAAAGAACAAATCAGCAACATTAACAGCATCATCGCTTTTATGACATGGTATAAAGTGTGCCATTTTCGAGAACCTATCCACGACAACAAATATGCTATCCCTCCCCTTCTTTGTTCTAGGTAAACCTAAAACAAAGTCTATAGATATATCCTCCCAAGGAACACTAGGTACAGGCAAAGGCATATATAAACCATGAGGATTGAGTCGTGACTTAGCTCTTTGACATGTAGTGCAGCGAGCAACAAAATGCTCAACATCCCGTCTCATCTTTGGCCAAAAGAAATGTGTAGCAAGTATATCCTCCGTCTTCTTGACGCCAAAGTGTCCCATTAATCCTCCTCCATGCGCCTCCTGCAACAACAAAAGACGAACGGAGCTAGCTGGAACGCATAGCTTGTTAGCACGAAACACAAATCCATCGTTAAGAACGAACTTGTTCCAAGTTCTCCCTTCCTTACAATTCTGCAATACATCTTTAAATTCAGCATCATTAACATATTGATCCTTGATGGTCTCCAAACCAAATATTTTAAAGTCAAGTTGTGAAAGCATAGTATAACGACGAGACAAGGCATCAGCAATAACATTTTCTTTACCCTTCTTGTGTTTAATCACATAAGGGAAAGTCTCAATGAATTCAACCCATTTAGCATGTCGACGGTTCAGTTTTGCTTGACTTTTAATGTGTTTCAAAGATTCATGATCAGAATGTATAACAAATTCCTTGGGCCATAAATAATGTTGCCATGTTTCTAAGGTCCGAACAAGAGCATATAATTCTTTATCATAAGTAGAATAGTTCGGACTAGGCCCACTCAATTTTTCAGAAAAGTATGCAACAGGTTTTCCATCTTGTAATAACACACCTCCTAATCCAATTCCACTAGCATCACATTCAAGCTCAAAAGTCTTATTGAAATTAGGAAGTTGGAGTAAAGGAGCATGTGTCAACTTATCTTTCAATACCGTGAAGGCTTCTTCCTGTGCGGTACCCCAAACAAAAGGTACATCCTTCTTTGTAAGCTCGTTGAGAGGTGCAGCAATGGTGCTGAAATCTCTCACAAAACGCCTATAAAAACCAGCGAGGCCAAGGAAACTCCTCACTTGTGTGACCGTTTTGGGTTGCGGCCAACTCTCAATAGCTTCAATCTTGGCTTTATCAACTTCAATTCCCTGTGGAGTAACAACATAGCCAAGAAAAGATACTCGGTCGGTGCAAAAGGTGCACTTTCCAAGGTTACCAAACAAACGTGCATCACGTAGAGCAATAAAAACAGCACGTAAATGTTCCAAATGTTCCTCCAAAGATTTGCTATAAATCAATATGTCATCAAAGTAAACTACCACAAATCATCCAATGAAAGCACGTAAAACTTCGTTCATTAACCTCATGAAAGTACTAGGTGCATTAGTTAACCCAAAAGGCATGACTAACCACTCATATAATCCAAACTTAGTTTTAAATGCTGTTTTCCATTCATCTCCCAATTTCATACGAATTTGATGGTAACCACTACGCAAATCAACTTTGGAGAATATTGTAGAGCCACTCAATTCATCAAGCATATCATCTAGCCTAGGAATAGGATGACGATAACGAATAGTAATATTATTAATGCCTCTACAATCAACGCACATACGCGACGTACCATCCTTTTTCGGCACTAAAATGATAGGAACAGCACAAGGACTAAGGGATTCGCGTATATAACCTTTGTCGAGCAGTTCTTGTACTTGACGCATAATCTCCTTCGTCTCCTCTGGATTGGTACGGTATGGTGCCCGGTTGGGTAATGATGCACCGGGAATTAAGTCAATTTGATGCTCAATCCCGCGAATAGGTGGTAATCCCGGTGGCACGTCTTGTGGAAAGACGTCGGCGAACTCCTGCAAAATGTTAGTGACAGCAGGAGGCAAAGAGGAAGGCACGTCCTCGAATGGAAATAATGCCTCTTTGCACACAAAAGCATAGCAAACAGATTTGCTAAAATCTAGATCATCAATATCAGATTTGGTGGCAAGTAAACATGCACTTTTCAATTTAATTTCAGAAGCAACACTAGATTGTTTATTATTATTAGGCTGCATTTGTTGCTCAAATTCTTTTGCCACAATCTGATTTTCACTCTTAGTTTTCTCCTGTTTTGCTTTATTAGCTCTATTAATATCATCTTTCGAAATGGAATCAGGAGTCATAGGAAGCAAAGTAATATTTTTATCCTTATGAACAAGAGTATACTGATTGTTTCTACCATGGTGAATAGAATTTTTATCAAATTGCCATGGTCTACCAGGTAATAAGGAACATGCTTGCATCGGTACCACATCACAATCAACATAATCAGCATATGTAGAGATACTAAAATGCACACGAACAGTACGTGTTACCTTAACCTTGCCGCTATTGTTGAACCATTGGATGTAGTAAGGATGTGGATGTGGTCTTGTGGTGAGAGATAGCTTCTCCACCATCTCGATGCTAGCCAAGTTGTTGCAACTCCCTCCATCTATGATCACGCGAACAGAACGTTCCTTCACAACTCCCTTTGTATGGAACAAATTATGCCTCTGATTTTGCTCAGCTTGTGTAACCTGCACACTCAAAACACGTTGAGCAACTAAACATTCATACCTGTCAGCATCTTCAGGAGCCATGTATTGCGTCTCATGATCAGAATCGTCTCCACCGTGTTCGTCACGTGTAATAAGAGCCAAAGTCTCCTCATCATAGTCACTAGCGGACTCATACCCACCATCCTCAGTAACAATCATCACACGCTTAGATGGGCATTCTCTCGCATAATGACCTCCACCCTTGCAACGTCGACAAATAATATCATGTGTTTGCCCTGTTGATGCCATGGATGAAGAAGAGCTCTTTGCAGGCCCAGAAGGTGTGCTCTTGGCAGATAGTGGTGATTGTGCCTGCTTTATTGTATCACGGTTGGAGGTGGCAGCCGACGGAGGCGCCGGTGAAGCAGAACGTGTGGAAGTAGATGATGCACGTGGTGTCCATGAAGAAGGTCGACCTGCAGAAAAGTTAGTCCGCGCCAATGCCTGTCGATCCTGCACTTCACGTTCAGCTTTACAAGCAAGATGGAATAAACGAGTGATATTAGTATACTCCTTATGCTCTAGAATCGTCTGAATCTCTCTATTTAATCCACCCATAAAACGTGCAAGCATAGCTTCATTCTCCTCAACAATACCACATCTAATCATGCCAGTTTGTAATTCCTGATAATATTCTTCTACAGAATTTTTTCCCTGTCTTAAGCGTTGCAATTTTTGAAGTAATTCACGTTGATAATATGGTGGAACCCAACGAGTACGCATAGCAGTTTTCAAAGCAGCCCAAGTAGCAGGAATGGGATATAATCTACAATGCTCAGACCACCAAACACATGCAAAACTAGTGAATGCACAAACAGCAGCAGGAACACGTCTCTCCTCGGGATATTGTAAACATGTAAATCGTTGTTCAGTTTCTAACTCCCAAGTAAGATATATATCAGGAACATATCTACCCTCAAATGGTGGAATATTCAATTTTAGTTTAGGGAGATGGTCATGATCTCGTACCTGAGGGTGAGCCCTACCATTGCCATTATTTGCATGTGGACGACCTGATGGTTGCTGTGCTGGTGGTGGCACGTAGTTCTGATTTTGATCAACCTCATCCTCGTAATCGCCAGCAAAATCATCCTCCTCCGCATCAGCAGCAGTAGCCACAGAAGTAGCAACAGCAGCACCAACAGTTTGGCCAGGTGCAAGAGGGAGACGGCTCGCTCGGCGGAGGGCTGTTTCACGATGTGTAGGTAGTCGTCGTCGTTGTTGTTGTAGAGGTGCGTTAGGTGCAGCCGGTGGTGGTGGTGGAAGACGCGCGAGCAATTCATTAAACCTGTCATCGAGCTTTGTTTCGAACGTCTTCTCCATGTCATCTATCTTCTCCATGGCCTCTTCAAATCTGTTTAGCACATCCTGCACCTGTCCATTCATCATTTGCTGAAATTTATCATGCAACTCCTGATTCGTCATGTTCTCCCAGTCAGTCTCGTCGGCTTGTGATCCTGCCATGGTTAGCAACAATAGAAAACACACAAGAATATGATCCTACAGAATACTAACAAGAGGTGGTGGTGGCGGGTGTCACAAATCCGTCAAGCAAATCTCAAATTCTTACCAGTTCTTACCCAGCAGCAGGCGGTGATCGGCAACCGTTGTAGTCAAAACTCTCAAAAGCTTGGATAGAGCGATTGCCAGGGAGAGTCAAACGCACGACGTAGAGGTATGTGGAGCTGGAAAGGCTTATAGTATGGTAGCAAAAAGGGTCAGCAATAATCAATTCAGAGATGCAAAGTTGAATAAACGCTCAACGACGGTACTGTGCTGGTCCTAGGCTAGACCGTGCTAGAGACGCGAGCCTAGAACACTAACAAAATCACGGCGCTGCACGTAAATAAGGGAAAAGCACACTCTGGAACTTTTTTTTCGCTTTTTTTTTGCGCTCCCCTTTTTTTTGCGCTCTTTTTTTTGCGAAAAATTACTATAATGGCGAGTGTCTCAAAACTCTTCCCTCGTCAAACTGATAGGATGGGCACGAAATTATTTTTTTCACTTTTTTTTCGGAAATCAGGGCAGCGACGACGAAAAAGTGCGACAAAAAATCACTATGATGGCACGTGGCTCAAAAGACTCAGAAAAGCCTAAAAATAGGATAGGGAAAAAATATTTTTGCCCGTGAAATTTTTTTTCTTTTCCCGAGACCTACGCAGGCAAGGAAACACGAATCGGAATTGAGATTGATCTCAAGAACAAACCTAATATGAGAAGAACTCGGATTGGTGGTGGATATATGGTTGTGGTATATGGCAGCGGTGGTGGTATATGGTAGCGGTGGTGGTATATGGATAGAGATTGATGGTGGTATATGGATACGGATTGGTAGTGGTATATGGATAAGGATTCAGAGCGGTGGCGGATAAGCAAAAGTGATAGATGGGCGATGATGATGGTGCGGCGGCGGCGTGACAACTTATGACCAGAACTCGAAACTCTAAAAGACTAGACTCTAAGACCAGCAACTTGACACGACGATGCAACCGCCAATTCAACAAAGCAAAAACCCTAAAAAGATTATGCAAAGGCTCAGATTGGTTCGGATATGATGAACTAACCCTAATTTTTTTTGTGTGGCTTTTTCGTGGACTGTAGGTATGAAGAACAGACTCGATCTAATCTACGAAAAACTGTAAAATCTCACCGAGCAACCTGGAAATCTGATACCACTTGATAGAGGCAAAGGTGTCCCGATGTTTCGATGAGATGGTGGCTATCGTTTTCTGTGGGAGTCGACCTTGACGATCCGACTACGAACGTGCGAGACGTCGCGCCTTAGCAATCGCTAAACCAACTTCCGAGGGGTTATTGACCACGCCGGAGCACGATCAACCTGACCACGAGGGCCTGTTTCCTGCGAGCAAACGAAGAACAAGCAAGAAACTGAGATTGCAATCTGGATATTGCGAATATAAGATGAAAGCTTTATTGATCAAGGTGGGGTTCTGTGACGTCTTGGTCTGGTCGTTGGACACAAACGAAGTACGCGAAGTTGCAGCTATGGTGAGCTTTTAATCTAAACAAAACCCAAAGTCTAAACGACGCCCTAAGGGCTGTATATATGGAGGAAGAGAGGGGAATTTCGTGGCCCTTGAGGGTGGGGTCCGAAACCAACCCTAACTCTTGTTTCCCCACACATACGGACTCTAAAAATAGCCTATACTTAAGTATTTCGAAATTACATGGGCCTGGCCCATTAATAAGGTGACGCAGCACCTAGAATAGCCTATGGACGAATATTATGAAGTGGCATCTTGTATATTTCGTCCATGGCTTCATGCACTCCTCATGGCGGCTTCAAAGTCCTGAAATCATCACTTGTAACTCCGTTCTTGATCCCCTTGCACATGCCATCAACTTCATGCGTGTTCTTGCTCCAATGTTCATCCTTCTCCAAGCTAGGCCCTTCATTTGAAAGCAAAACAAATGTATCCAATTTAGGCAGCATCATAATCTCATGAACATTAGAATCATTACCAAGAAACGAGAGTACCTGGTAATTTAATTGGCGTGCGCGAGCTCTAGTAATTGGTCCAGTATATGTAACCGTAGGGGCTGTGGGTGTAACAATGGTATTGATGTCCTCATCATGATATGCCCCTGAGCTCTACATGTGTTTTGTTAAGGGTTTTGCCATCTATCCAGAGGTGCAAACCATGTATTTTTTGTGATGTGTGTGGTGACTAGCACAAGCTTGCAAAATGAGGAACTTGGTAATTCTGATTTCAGGGACTTAGCATTTCCACTAAGTCCTTGAGCTGTTTATCTCATATGGCCATATGTTCATGTTGTTTCCTAGCGATCCGTGCCTCTTTTGAGGATGATCAGTAAGGATGTTTTGTTATTATTGTAGTTTTCTATCCATCCATGTCTTTGTTTGCAATTATGGAGTACCCTAGCTTGAGTCAATCGAGCTCTACTTTTCCTACTTCGTGAATCTGGGCAGATTGTCTACTTGTTAGCGATTTGCCGAGGATGTTGTAGTTGATCCGTGCATGCTATGGTATTGTTCTTGCCATGTCTAGCTTGCATTTTGTGTATTCTTGATGGGTGTATGCTTAGATTGTCATGCCTTGCTCTGTAGTGAGTGCATCGAGCTCGTAAACATGCCTACTTGATATCTGTTTCAGCATGCTCCAGTTTTCACTAAGTCTGAGAACTGATTATGTTTTTGCCATGTTCACATGCTTGCAATTGTATTTTCTGATCCCTTTTGGCTCAAGGTCACTAAGGTCACTAAGGGACTTTTGTTAAGCTCTTTGAGTAGAATATTGTTTTCTTGCTCCAAAGAGTGCTATCTCATCTGAAATTCCAGACAAGTGTTAATTTCACTAAGTCTGAAATCTGTTTACCAAATGCATTTTTGCCATGCTTGTTTGAACCTGTTAATGGATGAATTGGCCGTAGCTCAGTGCTAGACTTTTGTTAAGCATCATGAATGGATTCCAGCCATGTATTTTGTTGCCATGATTGGGTGCTGTAGCATGTTCATCTCATTGCATTTAGATGGCTACTTGTTGTATATCGCAGACCGGTGTCTTATTTGAAATTGCTTGCCATTTGCAAACCGTAACTCCGATTCCGGCATTCTTTATATCGTTTTCAAGCGATTTCATCTCACCTTTCTAGTGGAACACCTGGATTTCCAAGTTGAGGCCAGGTTCATTCATATCTTGTCAAATCATGCATATGCATCGCATACCGCATCCCGCATATCATACCATGTTCATGTGTTGGTTGTTTACTATGTTGTGTGCTTCTTTCCGGTGTTTGCTTCTTCGGGTTAATTCCGGTAACATCGCGTTTGTGAGGACCCGTTCGTCTACGCCCGTTTGTCTTCTTCATGGACTTGTTCTTCTTCCTTGCGGTATTTCAGGCAAGATGATCATACCCTCGAAATCACTTCTATCTTTGCTTGCTTAGTTGCTCGCTCTTTTGCTATGCCTATGTTGCGATACCTACCACTCGCTTTTCATGCCTCCCATATTGTTGAACCAAGCCTCTAACCCACCTTGTCCAGCAAACCATTGATTGGCAATGTTACCGCTTTGCTCAGCCCCTCTTATAGCGTTGTTAGTTGCAGGTGAAGATTGAAGTTTGTTCCTTGTTGGAACATGGAGATGTTGTTCCTTGTTGGAACATGTTTACTTGTTGGGATATCACAATATCTCTTATTTAATTAATGCATCTATATACTTGGTAAAGGGTGGAAGGCTCGGCCTTATACCTGGTGTTTTGTTCCACTCTTGCCGCCCTAGTTTCCGTCATATCGGTGTTATGTTCCCGGATTTTGCGTTCCTTACGCGGTTGGGTTATAATGGGAACCCCTTGATAGTTCTCTTTGAATAAAACTCCTCCAGCAAGCCCAACCTTGGTTTTACCATTCGCCACCTAGCCTCTTTTTCCCTTGGGTTAGGCCAGCCCAAGGATCATCTTTATTTTAACCCCCCCCCCCCCGGCCAGTGCTTGTCTAAGTGTTGGTCCGAACTGAGTAGACTGCGGGGCCACCTCGGGGAAACTTGAGGGCTGGTTTTACTTGTAGGATGTCTCATCCGGTGTTGCCCTGAGAACGAGATATGTGCAGCTCCCATCAGGATGTCGGCGCATCGGGCGGCTTTGCTGGACTTGTTTTACCATTGTCGAGGATGTCTTGTAGAACCGGGATACCGAGTCTGATCGGAATGTCTCGGGAGGAGGTCTATTCCTTCGTTGACCGTGAGAGCTTGTCATGGGCTAAGTTGGGACACCCCTGCAGGGTTTTGAACTTTCGAAAGCCGTGCCCGCGGTTATGGGCAGATGGGAATTTGTTAATGTCAGGTTGTAGAAAACCTGAAGTTGAACTTAATTAAAATGAATCAACTACGTGTGTAACCGTGATGGTCTTTTTCCGGCGGAGTCCGGGAAGTGAACACGGTGTTGGAGTTATGCTTGACGTAGGTTGTTTTAGGATCACTTCTTGATCATACTTTTATCGACCGTGCTTTGCCTTCTCTTCTCGCTCTCATTTGCGCATGTTAGCCACCATATATGCTAGTCGCTTGCTGCAGCTCCACCTCATACCTTTTACCCTACCTATAAGCTTAAATAGTCTTGATCACGAGGGTGCGAGATTGCTGAGTCCCCGTGACTCACAGATACTTCCAAAACCAGTTTGCAGGTGCCGATGAGACCGTGCAGATGACGCAACCAAGCTCAGGAGGAGCTCGATGAAGATCTTGTCCTTTGTGTTGTTTTCGTTCTAGTTGTTCAGTAGTGGAGCCCAGTTGGGGTCGATCGGGGACCTTTGTCGCATTTGGGGTTCTTCTTTTATTTTGGCTCCGTAGTCGGGCCCTGTTTGTATTTGGATGTTGTAATGCTTTATTCATGTATTGTGTGAAGTGGCGATTGTAAGCCAACTATGTATCTCTTTCCCTTATGTATTACATGGGTTGTGTGAAGATTACCTCACTTGCGACATATGCCTTCAATGCGATTATGTCTCTAAGTCGTGCCTCGACACGTGGGAGCTATAGTCGCATCGAGGGCATTACAAGTTGGTAATCAGAGCCTTCCCCGACCTTAGGAGCCCCATTGCTTGATCGTTTTTAGCGGCCGAGTTGTGTCTAGAAAAATGTTTTGAGTCATTTAGGAATTATATATCGGAGAGTTTAGGAATTATTTTTACTCCCCAGTCTCCCCATCGCTCTGGTAAGGCATCCTGACGTAGAGTTTTGACTCTTCTCTTCTCAAATTTCACTAATTTTTTTTAGGATCACGCGGGTATCTTGGAATCGTTCCGATGGTTTTGTGATGAGAACATTGTCTTGGTGCCTCCTGTCAGGGGTTTTGTGGAAGTGTCCCGGGGAGTTGAGCTCTGAGGTGTTATCGTCACAATTTTATCGTTGCAGTTCTGGAATACCTGACTTTAGTACGCCGACATCGAAAATCTCTTTTATGCAGTTCGTTGGTGAGATAACCTCAACGCCACCCAGTACTGGGGCGGGAGTTCGGGAGTATTGCCATAACTTGTATAACGGATGCTTTTCGAAGGTTGAGGTAGACGATTTCCGAAGGTTTCTTGGTTATGTGTTGAAGGATGGATACAGCTGGATGTAGGATTTGCTAGTTTTGGGTGAGATATTATGCTTCCCCTGTATCCCCAACACCTGATTGCATAACCGGAAAATTTCGGGAGTTTATAAGTGGGAATTCAAGTAGCTCTTAGGATATCTTTCCGACAGATGTATGATTTGAAATTGGGGTTCGACATCTAGTGGTCCGCCTATTCACGGTCGGTTTTACAGTGGTCTCGTTGTGTCTTAAAGAGTCCTTGGCTATGTCGACACGGGGACGCTTCGTATGTCATGTGCACTGCCTTGTACATGATGGTGTTGTACGATCGAGCCCGTGTAGGCCCCACCACGAAAACTTCGGACAAAATCTCTATCATATGTTTGTTCTGGCTTATTTTGCAAGCCAATCCTTTGTTTTGTTTTGAGTTGTGGTATTCGAGTTGCTTCGAAGTCAAATGTTGATTCCATGCCTTTTCCTAGATGGTGTTCTCATACTCCGACGTGAATACCAATCCTTCTTGGTAATCGAGATTGTCATGTCAATCCTTTTTCTACCGGCGTGTTTCTCTTCAAGTGGATCCGATCATTTCAACAACCGCAAGATCAAGTATCAGTTCTTCTCAACGGTGTTCGTTTTATCCATTCCAAATTGTCTTTGTTTTTCCCACCCTCCCTCCCTTTGTTTTTCTCCAAGGATTCAGATCTCTTAATCAAGTATCCTTTGGTTCATGTGAAGTCTCTCCATTCTTTTCCGTCATGTTCTTATTCGGTGATTCTAATGAAGATGCTCTTCAGGTCCATCACTGTTCGTTCTCTTTCTTCTCCGGTGGTTTCAAGTCAAGCTTTGTTGATCATATCCTTTCCTCGTTTCAATGTTTTCTCATGCCGGTGCAATTCTTAATCATTCACTTCTCGCTATTTATTATTCCGGAGTTCTCAAGATATCTCGAAGATTCGTGTTTCCACTCTGCAGTCGTTCAAGATCTTTCGAGGATGTTATGCCATTCAAGCCATTTAATGCAACCGGCGCAATCTATCTTTTAAATCGTTCTACGGTGTTTCTTTTGAGTGGGCCCTAACCCACAGGTCATTTTTCCAGGACCTTACCTGACTCTTCTTATTTTCCCGGCGTTACTCTCAAATTCTTTTCCAAATTTGACATAAGAATGATTCATCATCTGTCATATGTTTTTCTCCAAGATCTTCCAAATTCTTTTCATCTTTGGCTCAACCTCTCCTCTTTTCTTCATTCTAGAGTGTCTAAATAATTCATGGTGGTGTCTCTCATCGTCTTTCATAACACCTGAAGACCGAAGAAGAGTTTCTCTTTAATCTTGCTCCATTCTTTTCAAGATTCGTGATTCTAGCTTGTTGCCATCCTCTCATAATTGTTTGATTGTGAGAATTCTTTTCACTTATCTGAAGCAATTCAAGAGTCCTTTCAGTTTGATTCTCTAAAGGCCATCATTTCAGTATTATTCATTCCAGCTTTCAGTTATCGTTCTCCAAATCATAACGGAGTTACAAGTGATGATTTCAGGACTTTGAAGCCGCCATAAGGAGTGCATGAAGCCATGGACGAAATATACAAGATGCCACTTCATAATATTCGTCCATAGGCTATTCTAGGTGCTGCGTCACCTTATTAATGGGCCAGGCCCATGCAATTTCGAAATACTTAAGTATAGGCTATTTTTAGAGTCCGTATGTGTGGGGAAACAAGAGTTAGGGTTGGTTTCGGACCCCACCCTCAAGGGCCACGAAATTCCCCTCTCTTCCTCCATATATACAACCCTTAGGGCGTCGTTTAGACTTTGGGTTTTGTTTAGATTAAAAGTTCGCCATAGTTGCAACTTCGCGTACTTCGTTTGTGTCCAACGACCAGACCAAGACGTCACAGAACCCCACCTTGATCAATAAAGCTTTCATCTTATATTCGCAATATCCAGATTGCAATCTCAGTTTCTTGCTTGTTCTTCGTTTGCTCGCAGGAAACAGGCCCTCGTGGTCAGGTTGATCGTGCTCCGGCGTGGTCAATAACCCCTCGGAAGTTGGTTTAGCGATTGCTAAGGCGCGACGTCTCGCACGTTCGTAGTCGGATCGTCAAGGTCGACTCCCACAGAAAACGATAGCCACCATCTCATCGAAACATCGGGACACCTTTGCCTCTATCAAGTGGTATCAGATTTCCAGGTTGCTCGGTGAGATTTTACAGTTTTTCGTAGATTAGATCGAGTCTGTTCTTCATACCTACAGTCCACGAAAAAGCCACACACAAAAAATTAGGGTTAGTTCATCATATCCGAACCAATCTGAGCCTTTGCATAATCTTTTTAGGGTTTTTGCTTTGTTGAATTTGCGGTTGCATCGTCGTGTCAAGTTGCTGGTCTTAGAGTCTAGTCTTTTAGAGTTTCGAGTTCTGGTCACAAGTTGTCACGCCGCCGCCGCACCATCATCATCGCCGATCTACCACTTTTGCTTATCCGCCACCGCTCTGAATCCATATCCATATACCACCACCAATCCGTATCCATATACCACCATCAATCTCTATCCATATACCACCACCGCTACCATATACCACCACCGCTGCCATATACCACCACCAATCCGAGTTCTTCTCATATTAGGTTTGTTTTTGAGATCAATCTCAATTCTGATTCGTGTTTCCTTGCCTGCTTAGGTCTCGAAAAAAAAAAGAGTCTGGAGACCCCCGGGCAGTTTTTAGGCCAAAATTTTCACGAGCAAAAATATTTTTTCCCTATCCTATTTTTAGGCTTTTCTGAGTCTTTTGAGCCACGTGCCATCATAGTGATTTTTTGTCGCACTTTTTCGTCGTCGCTGCCCTGATTTCCGAAAAAAAAAGTGAAAAAAAAAATTTCGTGCCCATCCTATCAGTTTGACGAGGGAAGAGTTTTGAGACACTCGCCATTATAGTAATTTTTCGCAAAAAAAAAGAGGAGCGCAAAAAAAAAGAGGAGCGCAAAAAAAAAGAGGAGCGCCAAAAAAAAGCGAAAAAAAAAGTTCCAGAGTGTGCTTTTCCCTTATTTACGTGCAGCGCCGTGATTTTGTTAGTGTTCTAGGCTCGCGTCTCTAGCACGGTCTAGCCTAGGACCAGCACAGTACCGTCGTTGAGCGTTTATTCAACTTTGCATCTCTGAATTGATTATTGCTGACCCTTTTTGCTACCATACTATAAGCCTTCCCAGCTCCACATACCTCTACGTCGTGCGTTTGACTCTCCCTGGCAATCGCTCTATCCAAGCTTTTGAGAGTTTTGACTACAACGGTTGCCGATCACCGCCTGCTGCTGGGTAAGAACTGGTAAGAATTTGAGATTTGCTTGACGGATTTGTGACACCCGCCACCACCACCTCTTGTTAGTATTCTGTAGGATCATATTCTTGTGTGTTTTCTATTGTTGCTAACCATGGCAGGATCACAAGCCGACGAGACTGACTGGGAGAACATGACGAATCAGGAGTTGCATGATAAATTTCAGCAAATGATGAATGGACAGGTGCAGGATGTGCTAAACAGATTTGAAGAGGCCATGGAGAAGATAGATGACATGGAGAAGACGTTCGAAACAAAGCTCGATGACAGGTTTAATGAATTGCTCGCGCGTCTTCCACCACCACCACCGGCTGCACCTAACGCACCTCTACAACAACAACGACGACGACTACCTACACATCGTGAAACAGCCCTCCGCCGAGCGAGCCGTCTCCCTCTTGCACCTGGCCAAACTGTTGGTGCTGCTGTTGCTACTTCTGTGGCTACTGCTGCTGATGCGGAGGAGGATGATTTTGCTGGCGATTACGAGGATGAGGTTGATCAAAATCAGAACTACGTGCCACCACCAGCACAGCAACCATCAGGTCGTCCACATGCAAATAATGGCAATGGTAGGGCTCACCCTCAGGTACGAGATCATGACCATCTCCCTAAACTAAAATTGAATATTCCACCATTTGAGGGTAGATATGTTCCTGATATATATCTTACTTGGGAGTTAGAAACTGAACAACGATTTACATGTTTACAATATCCCGAGGAGAGACGTGTTCCTGCTGCTGTTTGTGCATTCACTAGTTTTGCATGTGTTTGGTGGTCTGAGCATTGTAGATTATATCCCATTCCTGCTACTTGGGCTGCTTTGAAAACTGCTATGCGTACTCGTTGGGTTCCACCATATTATCAACGTGAATTACTTCAAAAATTGCAACGCTTAAGACAGGGAAAAAATTCTGTAGAAGAATATTATCAGGAATTACAAACTGGCATGATTAGATGTGGTATTGTTGAGGAGAATGAAGCTATGCTTGCACGTTTTATGGGTGGATTAAATAGAGAGATTCAGACGATTCTAGAGCATAAGGAGTATACTAATATCACTCGTTTATTCCATCTTGCTTGTAAAGCTGAACGTGAAGTGCAGGATCGACAGGCATTGGCGCGGACTAACTTTTCTGCAGGTCGACCTTCTTCATGGACACCACGTGCATCATCTACTTCCACACGTTCTGCTTCACCGGCGCCTCCGTCGGCTGCCACCTCCAACCGTGATACAATAAAGCAGGCACAATCACCACTATCTGCCAAGAGCACACCTTCTGGGCCTGCAAAGAGCTCTTCTTCATCCATGGCATCAACAGGGCAAACACATGATATTATTTGTCGACGTTGCAAGGGTGGAGGTCATTATGCGAGAGAATGCCCATCTAAGCGTGTGATGATTGTTACTGAGGATGGTGGGTATGAATCCGCTAGTGACTATGATGAGGAGACTTTGGCTCTTATTACACGTGACGAACACGGTGGAGACGATTCTGATCATGAGACGCAATACATGGCTCCTGAAGATGCTGACAGGTATGAATGTTTAGTTGCTCAACGTGTTTTGAGTGTGCAGGTTACACAAGCTGAGCAAAATCAGAGGCATAATTTGTTCCATACAAAGGGAGTTGTGAAGGAACGTTCTGTTCGCGTGATCATAGATGGAGGGAGTTGCAACAACTTGGCTAGCATCGAGATGGTGGAGAAGCTATCTCTCACCACAAGACCACATCCACATCCTTACTACATCCAATGGTTCAACAACAGCGGCAAGGTTAAGGTAACACGTACTGTTCGTGTGCATTTTAGTATCTCTACATATGCTGATTATGTTGATTGTGATGTGGTACCGATGCAAGCATGTTCCTTATTACTTGGTAGACCATGGCAATTTGATAAAAATTCTATTCACCATGGTAGAAACAATCAGTATACTCTTGTTCATAAGGATAAAAATATTACTTTGCTTCCTATGACTCCTGATTCCATTTTGAAAGATGATATTAATAGAGCTAATAAAGCAAAATAGGAGAAAACTAAGAGTGAAAATCAGATTGTGGCAAAAGAATTTGAGCAACAAATGCAGCCTCATAATAATAAACAATCTAGTGTTGCTTCTGAAATTAAATTGAAAAGTGCATGTTTACTTGCCACCAAATCTGATATTGATGATCTAGATTTTAGCAAATCTGTTTGCTATGCTTTTGTGTGCAAAGAGGCATTATTTTCATTCGAGGACGTGCCTTCCTCTTTGCCTCCTGCTGTCACTAACATTTTGCAGGAGTTCGCCGACGTCTTTCCACAAGACGTGCCACCGGGATTACCACCTATTCGCGGGATTGAGCATCAAATTGACTTAATTCCCGGTGCATCATTACCCAACCGGGCACCATACCGTACCAATCCAGAGGAGACGAAGGAGATTATGCGTCAAGTACAAGAACTGCTCGACAAAGGTTATATACGCGAATCCCTTAGTCCTTGTGCTGTTCCTATCATTTTAGTGCCGAAAAAGGATGGTACGTCGCGTATGTGCGTTGATTGTAGAGGCATTAATAATATTACTATTCGTTATCGTCATCCTATTCCTAGGCTAGATGATATGCTTGATGAATTGAGTGGCTCTACAATATTCTCCAAAGTTGATTTGCGTAGTGGATACCATCAAATTCGTATGAAATTGGGAGATGAATGGAAAACAGCATTTAAAACTAAGTTTGGATTATATGAGTGGTTAGTCATGCCTTTTGGGTTAACTAATGCACCTAGTACTTTCATGAGGTTAATGAACGAAGTTTTACGTGCTTTCATTGGATGATTTGTGGTAGTTTACTTTGATGACATATTGATTTATAGCAAATCTTTGGAGGAACATTTGGAACATTTACGTGCTGTTTTTATTGCTCTACGTGATGCACGTTTGTTTGGTAACCTTGGAAAGTGCACCTTTTGCACCGACCGAGTATCTTTTCTTGGCTATGTTGTTACTCCACAGGGAATTGAAGTTGATAAAGCCAAGATTGAAGCTATTGAGAGTTGGCCGCAGCCCAAAACGGTCACACAAGTGAGGAGTTTCCTTGGCCTCGCTGGTTTCTATAGGCGTTTTGTGAGAGATTTCAGCACCATTGCTGCACCTCTCAACGGGCTTACAAAGAAGGATGTACCTTTTGTTTGGGGTACCGCACAGGAAGAAGCCTTCGCGGTATTGAAAGATAAGTTGACACATGCTCCTTTACTCCAACTTCCTAATTTCAATAAGACTTTTGAGCTTGAATGTGATGCTAGTGGAATTGGATTAGGAGGTGTGTTATTACAAGATGGAAAACCTGTTGCATACTTTTCTGAAAAATTGAGTGGGCCTAGTCTGAACTATTCTACTTATGATAAAGAATTATATGCTCTTGTTCGGACCTTAGAAACATGGCAACATTATTTATGGCCCAAGGAATTTGTTATACATTCTGATCATGAATCTTTGAAACACATTAAAAGTCAAGCAAAACTGAACCGTCGACATGCTAAATGGGTTGAATTCATTGAGACTTTCCCTTATGTGATTAAACACAAGAAGGGTAAAGAAAATGTTATTGCTGATGCCTTGTCTCGTCGTTATACTATGCTTTCACAACTTGACTTTAAAATATTTGGTTTGGAGACCATCAAGGATCAATATGTTAATGATGCTGAATTTAAAGATGTATTGCAGAATTGTAAGGAAGGGAGAACTTGGAACAAGTTCGTTCTTAACGATGGATTTGTGTTTCGTGCTAACAAGCTATGCATTCCAGCTAGCTCCGTTCGTCTTTTGTTGTTGCAGGAGGCGCATGGAGGAGGATTAATGGGACACTTTGGCGTCAAGAAGACGGAGGATATACTTGCTACACATTTCTTTTGGCCAAAGATGAGACGGGATGTTGAGCGTTTTGTTGCTCGCTGCACTACATGTCAAAGAGCTAAGTCACGACTCAATCCTCATGGTTTATATATGCCTTTGCCTGTACCTAGTGTTCCTTGGGAGGATATATCTATGGACTTTGTTTTAGGTTTACCTAGAACAAAGAAGGGGAGGGATAGCATATTTGTTGTCGTGGATAGGTTCTCGAAAATGGCACACTTTATACCATGTCATAAAAGCGATGATGCTGTTAATGTTGCTGATTTGTTCTTTCGTGAAATTATTCGCTTACATGGTGTGCCAAATACTATTGTTTCAGATCGTGATACTAAATTTCTTAGCCACTTTTGGAGATGTTTATGGGCTAAGTTGGGGACTAAGCTGCTTTTTAGTACTACTTGTCACCCCCAAACTGATGGACAAACTGAAGTAGTCAATAGAACATTGTCTACTATGCTTAGGGCTGTTTTGAAGAATAACAAGAAAATGTGGGAAGAATGCTTGCCTCATATTGAATTTGCTTATAATCGTTCATTGCATTCTACTACTAAGATGTGCCCTTTTGAAATTGTGTATGGTTTCCTACCTCGTGCACCTATTGATTTGTTGCCTCTTCCATCTTCGGAGAAGGTTAATTTTGATGCTAAAGAACATTCTGAATTGATTTTAAAAATGCATGAGTTAACTAAGGAAAACATTGAGCGTATGAATGCTAAATATAAACTTGCTGGAGATAAGGGTAGAAAACATGTTGTGTTTGCACCTGGAGATCTTGTTTGGTTACATTTGCGTAAAGATAGATTTCCTAATCTGCCCAAATCAAAGCTAATGCCACGTGCTGATGGTCCTTTTAAGGTTTTAGAGAAAATAAATGATAATGCATATAAACTTGAGCTACCTGCAGATTTTGGGGTTAGTCCCACTTTTAATATTGCAGATTTGAAGCCTTATTTGGGTGAGGAAGATGAGCTTCCGTCGAGGACGACTTCATTTCAAGAAGGGGAGGATGATGAGGACATCAATACCATTGTTACACCCACAGCCCCTACTGTTACATATACTGGACCAATTACTAGAGCTCGCGCACGCCAATTAAATTACCAGGTACTTTCGTTTCTTGGTAATGATTCTAATGTTCATGAGATTATGATGCTGCCTAAATTGGATACATTTGTTTTGCTTTCAAATGAAGGGCCTAGCTTGGAGAAGGATGAACATTGGAGCAAGAACACGCATGAAGTTGATGGCATGCGCAAGGGGATCAAGAACGGAGTTACAAGTGATGATTTCAGGACTTTGAAGCTGCCATAAGGAGTGCATGAAGCCATGGACGAAATATACAAGATGCCACTTCATAATATTCGTCCATAGGCTATTCTAGGTGCTGCGTCACCTTATTAATGGGCCAGGCCCATGCAATTTCGAAATACTTAAGTATAGGCTATTTTTAGAGTCCGTATGTGTGGGGAAACAAGAGTTAGGGTTGGTTTCGGACCCCACCCTCAAGGGCCACGAAATTCCCCTCTCTTCCTCCATATATACAGCCCTTAGGGCGTCGTTTAGACTTTGGGTTTTGTTTAGATTAAAAGTTCGCCATAGCTGCAACTTCGCGTACTTCGTTTGTGTCCAACGACCATACCAAGACGTCACAGAACCCCACCTTGATCAATAAAGCTTTCATCTTATATTCGCAATATCCAGATTGCAATCTCAGTTTCTTGCTTGTTCTTCGTTTGCTCGCAGGAAACAGGCCCTCGTGGTCAGGTTGATCGTGCTCCGGCGTGGTCAATAACCCCTCGGAAGTTGGTTTAGCGATTGCTAAGGCACGACGTCTCGCACGTTCGTAGTCGGATCGTCAAGGTCGACTCCCACAGAAAACGATAGCCACCATCTCATCGAAACATCGGGACACCTTTGCCTCTATCATTCTTTTTGTTGTTGGTTTTCCAACAACTCCATTCTAGCCTTTGTTGTAAGCGTGCTCTACCAAGATATTGTTTTCTACTTCGTTCACTCCTTTCCATTCTCTCTTTTCTTCCGGAGGCATTTTGATGTGGCTCTCTTCTATTTTTTTCTTTTTGTTCTTGTCAAGATCAAGTTCTTTTCATCTTATCAAGTCTTGCATCTCTTTCCAACCGGAGCGCTATACGAATTTGTTCTTCTTTGTTCCTCCTTTCTATCGGTGTGTTTTCAATTTTGTTCATCTCCGTTGTATTCTTTTCTCGTATTTTCTTAACCTCTTCAAGGTTCGTGGTTTCACTCGTTTGTCAATGAAGCAACTTAGTTTTACCTCTCCTCTTTTCTCTTTTGTTGTTCTTCCGGTGCCATTCTAGATCTCGGGACGAGATCCTCTCGTAGTGGTGGAGTGTTGTAACGCCTCGAGACCGATGTGCCAGGTGTCCTCTAGTTATTCGCTGTTGTTGCCTTGTCATTGCTTGCGTGACATGCATTGCATATCATGTCATCATGTGCATTTCATTTGCGTACATGTTCGTCTCATACATCCGAGCATTTTCCCTGTTGTCCGTTTTGCATTCCGGCGCTCCGTTCTCCTCCGGTGGTCATTTCTACCTTCTTTCGTGTGTGGGGATTAAACATTCCGGATTGGACCGAGACTTGCCAAGCGGCCTTGGTTTACTACCGTAGACCGCCTGTCAAGTTTCGTGCCATTTGGACTTCGTTTGATACTCCAACGGTTAACCGAGGGACCGAAAAGGCCTCGTGTGTGTTGCAGCCCAACACCCTTCCAAAGTGGCCCAAAACCCACCAAAACCCTCTCCGTCATCTAGAGCGTTCGATCACGATCGCGTGGCCGAAAACCGCACCTCATTTGGACTCTCCTATCTCCCTCTACCTATATATATGTGCTCCCCTCCGAATTTTTCGCGGATAAACCCTAGCCATCTTCCTCCTCGCGCCTGGACAAAACTCCTCCACCGCCGGACATGTCCGCACCGCCCTCCCCGACGAATCGCAGCGCGACACCTCACTCCCGCCGGACCTCCTCTCTCCTCCGCCCCCGCGGGCCCGCGCGGCCCAGATCCGGCCCGCGAGGCCCGAACCGCCGCCGATCCCGCGCCTGAGCGCGCCTCGCCTCCCGCGCTGTCGAGCGCCGCCCGAGCCGCCCCGGCTCCGCCTCCGCGCCGGCGCCGCCCTCGCCGCACCTCTCGCTGGTGGGCTCGGCCTCCGCCCGATCCGGCAGGCCGCCGCCACCGTCCGCGCCCGCTGGGGACGCCGCCCCTCGCCGCGGCCATGCCACCACGACCGCGCCGCCCCGGCAGCTCCCTCCTCTCCTTCCTCCGGCGCCCCGAGCTCGACCCCAACTCCGACGACCAGCGTCCCCGTCGATCCTCGATTTCCGCGCCCGATCTGGATCCAGATCCAGATCCACCTCGCGGTTGACTTTTCCCCCCGAACCCTAATTATTTTGCATACTTTGCCGCATCGTAACTCCTCATCCGTAGCTCCGATTCATGCATATAGCATATCAAAATGTTCGCCTCAGAGAGTACATCATTTCATCTCATTGCATCATTTTCATTTGAGTTCATCTTGATGCCCGAAATGCTGTTAGAAGAGTGCTACTTGAGATAATTGTCAGATCTGCTACTCCATTTAGATATTTGTCATTTTTTCCATGATTATTGTGTGCATGATATGCCCCTGAGCTCTACATGTGTTTTGTTAAGGGTTTTGCCATCTATCCATAGGTGCAACCCATGTATTTTTTGTGATGTGTGTGGTGACTAGCACAAGCTTGCAAAGTGAGGCACTTGGTAATTCTGATTTCAGGGACTTAGCATTTCCACTAAGTCCTTGAGTTGTTTATCTCATATGGCCATATGTTCATGTTGTTTCCTAGCGATCCGTGCCTCTTTTGAGGATGATCAGTAAGGATGTTTTGTTATTATTGTAGTGTTCTATCCATCCATGTCTTTGTTTGCAATTATGGAGTACCCTAGCTTGAGTCAATCGAGCTCTACTTTTGCTACTTCGTGAATGTGGGCAGATTGTCTACTTGTTAGCGATTTGCCGAGGATGTTGTAGTTGATCCGTGCATGCTATGGTATTGTTCTTGCCATGTCTAGCTTGCATTTTGTGTATTCTTGATGGGTGTATGCTTAGATTGTCATGCCTTGCTCTGTAGTGAGTGCATCAAGCTCGTAAACATGCCTACTTGATATCTGTTTCAGCATGCTCCAGTTTTCACTAAGTCTGAGAACTGATTATGTTTTTGCCATGTTCACATGCTTGCAATTGTATTTTCTGATCCCTTTTGGCTCAAGGTCACTAAGGGACTTTTGTTAAGCTCTTTGAGTAGCTCCATGCCGTGCTTTACTTTGCCATGTTCAGGTCTTGTAGAATATTGTTTTCTTGCTCCAAAGAGTGATCGGAATGTCTCGGGAGGAGGTCTATTCCTTCGTTGACCGTGAGAGCTTGTCATGGGCTAAGTTGGGACACCCCTGCAGGGTTTTGAACTTTCGAAAGCCGTGCCCGCGGTTATGGGCAGATGGGAATTTGTTAATGTCAGGTTGTAGAAAACCTGAAGTTGAACTTAATTAAAATGAATCAACTTTTATCGACCGTGTGTAACCGTGATGGTCTTTTTCCGGCGGAGTCCGGGAAGTGAACACGGTGTTGGAGTTATGCTTGACGTAGGTTGTTTTAGGATCACTTCTTGATCATACTTTTATCGACCGTGCTTTGCCTTCTCTTCTCGCTCTCATTTGCGCATGTTAGCCACCATATATGCTAGTCGCTTGCTGCAGCTCCACCTCATACCTTTTACCCTACCTATAAGCTTAAATAGTCTTGATCACGAGGGTGCGAGATTGCTGAGTCCCCGTGACTCACAGATACTTCCAAAACCAGTTTGCAGGTGCCGATGAGACCGTGCAGATGACGCAACCAAGCTCAGGAGGAGCTCGATGAAGATCTTGTCCTTTGTGTTGTTTTCGTTCTAGTTGTTCAGTAGTGGAGCCCAGTTGGGGTCGATCGGGGACCTTTGTCGCATTTGGGGTTCTTCTTTTATTTTGGCTCCGTAGTCGGGCCCTGTTTGTATTTGGATGTTGTAATGATTTATTCATGTATTGTGTGAAGTGGCGATTGTAAGCCAACTATGTATCTCTTTCCCTTATGTATTACATGGGTTGTGTGAAGATTACCTCACTTGCGACATATGCCTTCAATGCGATTATGTCTCTAAGTCGTGCCTCGACACGTGGGAGCTATAGTCGCATCGAGGGCGTTACACCAAGCCTATTGTGACTAACCTTTTAGGACCCAACTTGGTTGGGGACCAACATCTCAAACTTGATCAATAGGTGATGTTGGAGGTCATTGGAGACTTGGCTACATTATGAAGAATTAAGGGGACTTCATCATTCTTATTGTCTCAAGCCAAGTCATTCGGATTATCAAGTTTCTATCTTATATCCAATGTTCCTCCTTGCGGTAACTCGTGCTTAAAGTGTTTACATTGATAGTTACTTGCCCCTTTGCATGTTTGGGTTTGTTCCTTGCATGTGTTTGTATATGTTGTGCTTCCAACTTGATTATCTTAAGCAATCAAGTATGTGTGTGTTGGTTTGCACATCATGTACGTGTGTGTCTTGCATTGAGCCTTTTGCATCTTGTTGATTTCTTAGTTGGCTCCTGTGAGAGATTAATGGAATATCCCATTATGGGGGAGTGATGTGCTTTGTGCACCTCACAATCCTATAAATGTGTGTACATGAGTAATACCATCTAGTATTGATATTTCAAAATTATCTAGTCGTTATGTGGTATGTCTTCTCATGAGAAATTCAAATTATAAATAGTCCATTAATTATCTCTTGTTGGATACTTTTATTTGCCTCTTGTTTATCCTTAATCGGTATCACATTATGGGGAAGTAATATGCTATGTGTATATTACTAGCCTAGAAAATGTGTACATTTGAGATATTGTCACCTAGAGTTGATATTGTAAATTATCTTGTTCCTAGGTGGCATGTTAGCTCTACAAGTTGCATTTTGCTTTTTGTTTGGTGTGAAGATGATGTCGGATATCCTTGCTATCTACCACCGGGAATTATTTCCATTTACATCTTGTCTTTTGACAATTGGTACTCACTTGTGTGGTAGAATTTGTTGATCATATTTACATTAGCGTTTGCTTTTATTTTCCTTCCCTTTGCCAAGGCATGTATCAACTCCCTTTGTCTTCCATACCACTTGTGGATCTTGTTTATTTCTTGATCTTGTCTTGTGTTTTCTAGATATAGTGAAAGTGGTGATCCCACCTTGTGCATTTTGTATTCAAATGCAAATTCTCTTTAATGCACTAGTCTTGGGGGAGCTATCCTATTTTATATAGAACACTCATCTTGCGATCCTTATCAAGTGTGTGTTCGTGGAAGGCAAGCCGTTTTCATTTTGGTACTTTGTGCCATCATGAAACTTTGTAGAGAGCTTGGTTTGTTTGGACCCATCCTCTCTTTTGGGAGTTTGATATCTTTTATTTTGAGTGTATCAATGGATATCTCATTCCTTGATGTATCTTTTATGGATATCCTCCAAGTGATGTTTTATTCATTTGGTATCTTTTCTTCACTTGGTTTTTCTTTGTCTTTTGGTATCGGTTCTTGAAGGTCTTGAGCATGCATATTTACTTCATGTAGTCTCTGTGGCTTGCTTTCTTTCTTTGACCCATTATATAAGGGAAACTCCACCATGTCTCAAATTGGATGAGATGTGCATGAAATTCCATTTCATATCAATGTGCACATATTTCTGTGGAGTTTGTCCTATGTATTGGTGTTTCTAACTCTATGGTCCCAATGAGTTTGGGTACCATTTTGTTTGTGTTGTTGTTCTAGGGACTATTGGAGATGCATTGGATGCTCGGCTCACTCACAACGAAGGTGGTGTCACTATGTGCTTATTGGAGTTAAGCTAGGATGATCAATGAACTACTATCTACTACCTTCAATTGGTTTATTATACATCTTTCCAATGATATCTCGGTAACAAGTATCTATTCATGCATTCAACCTTGTGTAGGTTGCATCTTGGCATCATATTCATTCCATCATGTGATACTTGTTTCCTTTCTCAAAGCATCTCAACGATGATCTCATGTTGCTAGTTGTGATGTCTTTGATGGGTGTGTGGTAGGAATTCATTTATATACAATAATACCATATCTAGCCATGTGCTATGCTTCCAAGCAAATATCTTATTGGTATATGTATGACCTCCCTTTGGATATCTTGTTCCTCGTGTTGTAACTATTTCGGGTGTACATCCTTCTTTGTAGATATATATCATCATGATTTCATCTACCTAGAATCTTACACACTTGAGAGAAGTTGCATATCTAGTTGATATCCTTTCTTTCATGTCCACCTTGTCTTTCTTATGTTATTTCTTTGGTGGCTCCGTGAAAGCTTTTGCCTTGAGTGCGTGTCTTCTATCGTTGCATCTTGATGCACTCTTGTGTGGTGAAGATTATTTTCCTCATGCTTATCTTTACGAGGCTTTTGCCATCTTAATTGGCATCCTCGTCTTGATGAGGCTTTCATCTTCTATCTTCACCACGGGTTGTCACAAGCATAGGTTCTTTATATGCTTATTAGTAAGCTTGTGAACCCATTTGCTAGTTGTGTGTGGGAATGATAGGCCGTGCACCGTGTGCCTCATTCTTTCAAGACTTTATTGATGCTTAATGCTCATCCGTACATTAGTCTTCTCAAGTGCATTGCCTTGACTCACACACATCATTTTGGTTGAGCCCATTCTTAAGTTGCCTCTTTTACTTGTTGCTCAACCATGTGTTTGTTGCAAGTACTAGGCTTTGTTTCCTACATGCTCACTTACACTTGTTGTAAGTTTCTATTGATTTTGGTGGAGCTATCATCCTATTTTGTGCACTTTGTATCCAAATACAAATATTCTTATGTGTGCACAAATCATGGGGAGCTTCTCTAGTTTCTTTAGAACACTCCTTTGCTCATATCATAATATCATTTATTCATGTGGCTCGTAGGATCTTTGGTCCAATTGGTTCAATTGATAACCTTTGATTGCATACTTCAATTGGTATCTTTTGATTGCTTGATTGCTTCTGTATCTCTTGTTATGTCCTTGTGGCATATCATTCTTCAGGAATCTTTGTGCCTCAATATAGTTTGTGTTCCTCCAAGTATTTACCTTTGGATATGTGTATGGCATTCCACTCTCTTGTTGAGAAATACACAATTTATGGAGGAACACAATTTATTGGCCTTCTAAGCTTTTCTCCCATTTTGGCAATCGATGCCAATGGGGGAGAAGTTTCAAAGAGTTTTGTGGAGAAGTTTTCAGAGTTTTGCATTGCTTTGGTTTTGTTCCTAAGCATTCGAATCTCATGCGCATGCATTATTGGTTGTTGCATTGCATGGTGATGCATAATTCCTTGTATACACTCTCTTGAAAGTGATTGTCATCAATTACCAAAATGGGGGAGATTGAAAGAACATGTGGTGCCCCCATGTTTGGTTTTGGTAATTGATGACAATCTCTGTGGACTAATGGTTGCCTTGAGTTATATTTGAAGGTTTTGTCCATAGGCTTTTCTTAGAGTACATTTGTTGGTTTCAGCGAGAGTTTGTGATGACCAAGGTGATATTCAAGGAATTACCTAAATATTGGTCTTGTGAGAGGTTGATCAAGACTAAGTAAAAGTGTGAATCAAATTGATCAACACACAAAGCGTAGAAGATGTACCGAGAGGGATCAAGCGATCCCATGGTATGGTAAGCATTGTCAATTACGCTTTTGTGTACTAACCCATGATCTTCGTGAGAGTTCTTTGTGGGGTTAGGTTGTGGTGTGCAAATTCAAGTGAAGCATCACGAAGAGATCAAATGCTTGAAGCTTGCCTTCCATTATGGTGACAATGGACTTGTGAATATGTGCAGAAGAGTGGCTCACCCATAGTGGAGTATGGGGGGCAATCAACTAGTCTTCATCGAGCCAACACAATCAAGAAAGGTGGTCCAACTTGAGGGAGTCAAGATCATCATCATCTAGCTCAAGTGGACCATGTGCAAGGCAAAGGTTTGCCCTTGATAGGTTTTCTATTTTACCGGTCTCATGATGGTAGTTGGGAGACCGGGTTATAGGATCGATTGCCATACTATCAAGGGGGGTTCTCGATGAGTAGCTTGATCGTATCATTCGTAGAGAGCTCAAACCATTGCATCCTTGCATCATCTTTCTTGGTTCTTGTTTGGTTCTCTTTTTGAGTCTTAGAGCTTATGGTCATCTTGATGACAAGCTTGAGTTCATCGAAAACGGAGTTCGCATGCATCTTCTATGATGTTTTCGGTGTTGGAGGTTTTACCGGTCTTATCCGAGGAAGGGTTCTCACCATTTTCTTATGGTCCTTTTCTCATTTGATTCTTATCGTTATTTCTATCAAGATTGTGTTAGCACTTGTCACTAGCTTTCCAACAAACTTGGTTTCGTTGAATTCGGAGTCCGTTTGCAGAAGTTGTGTCAGTTTTGGTGTTCTCTTAAAAGCTGCAGCGGTACTACCACTCGTGGGAGCGGTACTACAGCTTGAGCGGTACTACCGCTCATGGGAGCGGTACTACCGCTTGAGCGGTACTACCACGGCTACTTCCGTGGCTACTTCCGCTCCGGACCAAAACTCGTCATAAGTCCAGCGGTGGTAGGCACAGATGTATTTTTTTAGTACCGCTCGCAAGGAGTAGTACTGCTACCCTTAGTGGTAGTACCGCTACCCCTAGCGGTAGTACCGTGAGGACGAGCGGTAGTACCGCTCTGTGCGGGCTGTGAGCATAACGGTTGTATTTTCCCCACCTATTAAAGGGGGTCTTCTTCCCTAATGAACCTTATCTCTTGAGCTTGTGTTCTTCCCCCATTGTTGACCTTCTTTGAGCTTGCTAACTCTCAATCCCTCCATGGATTCTTGCTAGTTTTTGAGGGAAAAGAGAGAGGAGATCTAGATCCACATTTCCACCAATCACTTTATCCTCTATGTGAGGGGAACCCCTTGGATCTAGATCTTGAAGTTCTTGGTGTTCTCTTTCTTGTTCTTCCTCTCATTTTCTGATAGAGGCGAGGGGGCTAATCTTTCGATTAGATGGTGGCTATCGTTTTGGTGGAAGTCGACTTTGACGATCCGACTACGAATGTGCAAGGACGTCGCGCCTTAGCAATCGCTAAACCAACTCCGAGAGGTTATTGACCACGCCAGAGCACGATCAACCTGACCACGAGGGTCTATTTCCTACAAGCAACGAAGAACAAGCAAGAACTTGAAATTGCAATCTGGATATTGCGAATATAAGAGGAAAGCTTTATTGATGAAGGTGGGGTTCTGTGACGTCTTGGTCTAGTCGTTGGACACAAACGAAGTACGCGAAGTTGCAGCTATGGCAAACTTTTAATCTAAACAAAACCCAAAGTCTAAACGACGACCTAAGGGTTGTATATATGGAGGAAGAGGGGGGGATTTTGTGGCCCTTGGAGGAGGGGTCCGAAATCAACCCTAACTCTTGTTTCCCCACACATACGGACTCTAAAAACAACCTATACTTAAGTATTTCGAAAATACATGGGCCTGGCCCAATAATAAGGTGACGCAGCACCTAGAATAGCCTCTAGACGAAATTTATGAAGTGGCATCTTGTATATTTTGTCCAAGGCTTCATGCACTCCTTATGGTGGCTTCAAAGTCCTGAAATCATCACTTGTAACTCCGTTCTTGATCCCCTTGCGCATGCCATCATCTCCATGCTTGGTCTTGCTCCAGTGTTCATCCCTCTTATCCGTACCAGGCCCTTCATTTGTAAGCAAAACAACTGAATCCAATTTAGGCAACATCATATTCTCATGAACATTAGAATCATTACCAAGAAACGAAAGTACCTGATAATTTAATTGGCGTGCGCGAGCTCTAGTAATTGGTCCAGTATGTATAGCAGCAGGGGCTGTGGGTGTAACAATGGTATTGATGTCCTCATCATCCTCCCCTTCTTGAAATGACGTCGTCCTCTACGGAAGCTCATCTTCCTCACCCAAATAAGGCTTCAAATCTGCAATGTTAAAAGTGGGACTAACCCCAAAATCTGCAGGCAGCTCAAGTTTATATGCATTATCATTTATTTTCTCTAACACCTTAAAAGGACCATCAGCCCGTGGCATTAGCTTTGATTTGCGCAAATTAGGAAATCTATCCTTTACGCAAATGTAACCAAACAAGATCTCCAGGTGCAACCACAACATGTTTTCTACCCTTATCTCCAGCATGTTTATATTTAGCATTCATATGCAATGTTTTCCTTAGTTAACTCATGCATTTTTAAAATCAATTCAGCACGTTCTTTAGCATCAAAATTAACCTTCTCTGAAGATGGAAGAGGCAACAAATCAATAGGTGCACAAGGTAGGAAACCATACACAATTTCAAAAGGGCACATCTTATTAGTAGAATGCAATGAACGATTATAAGCAAATTCAATATGAGGCAAGCATTCTTCTCACATTTTCTTATTATTCTTTAAAACAGCCCTAAGAATAAGTAGACAATGTTCGATGGACTACTTCAGTTTGTCCATCAGTTTGGGGGTGACAAGTAGTACTAAAAAGCAGTTTAGTCCCCAACTTAGCCCATAAACATCTCCAAAAGTGGCTAAGAAATTTAGTATCACGATCTGAAACAATAGTATTTGGCACACCATGCAAGCGAATAATTTCACGAAAGAACAAATCAGCAACATTAAGAGCATCATCGCTTTTATGACATGGTATAAAGTGTGCCATTTTCGAGAACCTATCCACGACAACAAATATGCTATCCCTCCCCTTCTTTGTTCGAGGTAAACCTAAAACAAAGTACATAGATATATCCTCCCAAGGAACACTAGGTACGGGCAAAGGCATATATAAACCATGAGGATTGAGTCGTGACTTAGCTTTTTGACATGTAGTGCAGAGAGCAACAAAACCCTCAATATCCCGTCTCATCTTTGGCCAAAAGAAATGTGTAGCAAGTATATCCTCCGTCTTCTTAACGCCAAAGTGTCCCATTAATCCTCCTCCATGCACCTCCTGCAACAACAAAAGACGAACGGAGCTAGCTGGAATGCATAGCTTGTTAGCACGAAACACAAATCCATCGTTAAGAATGAACTTGTTCCAAGTTCTCCCTTACTTACAACTCTGCAATACATCTTGAAATTTAGCATCATGCACATATTGATCTTTGATGGTCTACAAACCAAATATTTTAAAGTCAAGTTGTGAAAGCATAGTATAATGACGAGACAATGCATCAGCAATAACATTTTCTTTACCCTTCTTGTGTTTAAGTATATAAGGGAAAGTCTCAATGAATTCAACCCATTTAGCATGTCTACGGTTCAGTTTTGCTTGACTTTTAATGTGTTTCAAAGATTCATGATCAGAATGTATAACAAATTCCTTGGGCCATAAATAATGTTGCCATGTTTCTAAGGCCCGAACAAGAGCATATAATTCTTTATCATAAGTAGAATAGTTTAGACTAGACCCACTCAATTCTTTAGAAAAGTATGCAACAGGTTTGCCATCTTGTAATAACACACCTCCTAATCCAATTCCACTAGCATCACATTCAAGCTCAAAAGTCTTATTAAAATTAGGAAGTTCGAGTAAAGGAGCATGTGTCAACTTATCTTTCAATACCGTGAAGGCATCTTCCTGTGCGGTACCCCAAACAAAAGGCACATCCTTCTTTGTAAGCTCGTTGAGAGGTGTAGCAATGGTGCTGAAATCTCTCACAAAACGCCTATAAAAACCAGTGAGGCCAAGGAAACTCCTCACTTGTGTGACCGTTTTGGGTTGCGGCCAACTCTCAATAGCTTCAAACTTGGCTTTATCAACTTCAATTCCCTGTGGAGTAACAACATAGCCAAGAAAAGATACGCGGTCGGTGCAAAAGGTGCACTTTCCAAGGTTACCAAACAAACGTGCATCATGTAGAGCAATAAAAACATCACGTAAATGTTCCAAATGTTTCTCCAAAGATTTGCTATAAATCAATATGTCATCAAAGTAAACTACCACAAATCGTCCAATGAAAGCATGTAAAACTTCGTTCATTAACCTCATGAAAGTAGTAGGTGCATTAGTTAACCCAAAAGGCATGACTAACCACTCATATAATCCAAACTTAGTTTTAAATGCTGTTTTCCATTCATCTCCCAATTTCATACGAATTTGATGGTATCCACTATGCAAATCAACTTTGGAGAATACTGTAGAGCCACTCAATTCATTAAGCATATCATCTAGCCTTGGAATAGGATGACGATAATGAATAGTAATATTATTAATGCCTCTACAATCAACGCACATACGCGATGTACCATCCTTTTTCGGCACTAAAATGATAGGAACAGCACAAGGACTAAGGGATTCGCGTATATAACCTTTGTCGAGCAGTTCTTGTACTTGACGCATAATCTCCTTCGTCTCCTCTGGATTGGTACGGTATGGTGCACGGTTGGGTACTGATGCAGCGGGAAATAAGTCAATTTGATGCTCAATCCCTCGAATAGGTGGTAATCCCGGTGGCACGTCTTGTGGAAAGACGTCAGCGAACTCCTGCAAAATGTTAATGACAGCAGGAGGCAAAGAGGAAGGCACATCCTCGAATGAAAATAATGCCTCTTTGCACACAAAAGCATAGCAAACAGATTTGCTAAAATCTATATCTTCAATATTAGATTTGGTGGCGAGTAAACATGCACTTTTCAATTTAATTTCAGAAGCAACACTAGATGGTTTATCATTAGGCTTCATTTGTTGCTCAAATTCTTTTGCCACAATCTGATTTTCACTCTTATTTTTTTCCTCCTATTTTGCTTTATTAGCTCTATTAATATCATCTTTCAAAATGGAATCAGGAGTCATAGGAAGCAAATTAATATTTTTATCCTTATGAACAAGAGTATACTGATTGTTTCTACCATGGTGTACAGAATTTTTATCAAATTGCCATGGCCTACCAAGTAATAAGGAACATGCTTGCATAGGTACCACATCACAATCAACATAATCAGCATATGTAGAGATACTAAAATGCACACGAACAGTACGTGTTACCTTAACCTTGCCGCTGTTGTTGAACCACTGGATGTAGTAAGGATGTGGATGTGGTCTTGTGGTGAGAGATAGCTTCTCCACCATCTTCATGCTAGCCAAGTTATTGCAGCTCCCTCCATCTATGATGACGCGAACAGAACGTTCCTTCACAACTCCCTTTGTATTGAACAAATTATGCCTCTGATTTTGCTCAACTTGTGTAACATGCACACTCAAAACATGTTGAGCAACTAAACATTCATACCTATCAGCATCTTCAGGAGCCATGTATTGCGTCTCATGATCAGAATCATCTCCACCGTGTTCTTCATGTGTAATAAGAGCCAAAGTCTCCTCATCATAGTCACTAGCGGACTCATACCCACCATCCTCAGTAGCAATCATCACACGCTGAGATTTGCATTCTCTCACAAAATGTCCTCTTCCCTTACAACGATGACAAATAATATCACTTGTGTGCCCTGTTGATGCCATGGAAGAAGAAGAGCTCTACGCAGGCTCGGCAGGTGTGCTCTTGGTAGATAGTGGTGGTTGTGCCTGCTTTCTTGTATCACGGCTGGAGGGGGCACCTGATGGAGGTCCTGGAGTAGTCGAAGTAGAGGATGCACGTGGTGTCCATGATGAAGATTGACCTGTAGAAAAGTTAGTTCGCGCCAATGCCTGTCGATCCTGCACTTCACGTTCAGCTTTACAAGCAAGATGGAATAAACGAGTGATATTAGTATACTCCTTATACTCTAGAATGATCTGAATCTCTCTATTTAATCCACCCATAAAATGTGCAAGCATAGCTTCATTCTCCTCAACAATACCACATCTAATCATGCCAGTTTGTAATTTCTGATAATATTCTTCTACAGAATTTTTTCCTTGTCTTAAATGCTGTAATTTTTGAAGTAATTCACGTTGATAATATGGTGGAACCCAACGAGTACGCAGAGCAGTTTTCAAAACAGCCCAAGTAGTTGGAATATGATATAATCTACAATGTTCAGACCACCAAACACATGCAAAACTAGTGATAGCACAAACAGCAACAGGAACACGTCTCTCCTCGGGATATTGTAAACATGTAAATCGTTGTTCAGTTTCTAACTCCCAAGTAAGATATATATCAGGAACATATCTACCCTCAAATGGTGGAATATACAATTTCAGTTTAGGAAGATGGTCATGATCTTGTACCTCATATGGTGGTGCAGCCCTACCGTTGCGATGATATACCTGAGGACGACCTAGTGGTGGTGGTGCTGGTGCTGGTGGTTGCACGTAGTTCTGATTTTGATCAACCTCATCCTCGTAACTCCCAGGGTCAATGGGAACGCGTTGTGCTCATCCCACCTGATTTGGAAGGCGACGCTGTTGTTGTTGTTGTAGAGCAATTCATTAAACTTGTTATCGAGCTTTGTTTCGAATGCCTTCTCAATGCCATCTATCTTCTCCATGACCTCATCAAATCTATTTAGCACATCTTCCACCTGTCCACTCGTCATTTGCTGAAACTTATCATGTAACTCTTTGTTTGTCATGTTCTCCCAGTTAGTCTCGTTGGCTTGTGATCCTGCCATGGTTCGCAGCAATAGAAACACACAAGAATATGATCCTACAGACTACTAGGAAGTGGTGTTGATGGTGTGGTGGACAGTCACAAATCCGTCAAGCGAATCTCAAATTCTTACCAGTTCTTACCAAGCAGCAGGTGGTGATCAGCAACCGTTGTAGTCAAAACTCTCAAAGCTTGGATAGAGCGATTACCAGGGAGAGTCAAACGCACGACGTAGATGTATGTGGAGCTGGGAAGGCTTATAATATGGTAGCAAAAAAAAGGTCAGCAATAATCAATTTAGATATGCAAAGTTGAATAAACGCTCAACGACGATACTGTGCTGGTCCTAGGCTAGACCGTACTAGAGACGCGAGCCTAGAACACTAACAAAATCATGGTGCTGCACATAAATAAGGGATGAGCACACTCTGAATTTTTTTCTTCTTTTTTTCAATTTTTTTTGCACTTTTTTTGCTCCGCAACAATTTTTTTCGAAAAAGTCTACAAATGTCCTAAAAACTGCCTAGCCAGAATTTTCCAGACTTAGTTTTTTTTGAGTTTGGAACTATTTTTCTTCTGTGGATGGCTCGGAAGTTGGGGAGTCCTACTCTGTCACGACTCGGAGTATCACGTGATCTGGAAATCGAAAACAAAGCAACAATTATTGGACTCTGAATAGGACTGGTGGCGGAGATGAATCTAGTGGAATCTCGGACTAGTGGCAGAGATGAATCTGGTGGAACTCAGACTGGTGGCGGATATATGTTGCAGGTGGACTCGGATTGGCGTGATGGCGACTGATATTTGGTGGCGTATATGGACTCGGATTGGCGGTGAATATCTGGTGGTGGTGGTATATGGCAGCGGTGATGAAGTTGGTGCGGTGGTGGTATATGGCAGCAGCGATGATGATGATGCGGTGGTTATATATGGTAGCGGCGACGTGACAACCTGTGAACAGAACTCGAAACTCTAAAGGACTAGACGCTAAGACCAGCAACTTGACACAATGATGCAACCGCAAATTCAACAAAGCAAATACAGAAAAGATTATTCAAAGGCTCAGATTCGTTCGGATAGGATGAACTAACCCTATTTTTTTGGCTTTTTCGTGGACTATAGGTATGAAGAACATACTCGATCTAAACTACGAAAAACTGTAAAATCTCACCGAGCAACCTGGAAATCTGATACCACTTGATAGAGGCGAGGGGCCCGATCTTTCGATGAGATGGTGGCTATCGTTTTGGTGGAAGTCGACTTTGACGATCTGACTACGAACATGCAAGGACGTCGCGCCTTAGCAATCGCTAAACCAACTCCGAGAGGTTATTGAACACGCCGGAGCACAATCAACCCGATCACGAGGGTCTATTTCGTGCAAGCAACGAAGAACAAGCAAGAACTTGAAATTGCAATCTGGATATTGCGAATATAAGAGGAAAGCTTTATTGATGAAGGTGGGGTTCTGTGACGTCTTGGTCTGGTCGTTGGACACAAACGAAGTACGCGAAGTTGCAGCTATGGCAAACTTTTAATCTAAACAAAACCCAAAGTCTAAATGACGCCCTAAGGGCTGTATATATGGAGAAAGAGGGGGGATTTCGTGGCCCTTGGAGGAGGGGTCCGAAATCAACCCTAACTCTTGTTTCCCCACACATACGGACTCTAAAAATAGCCTATACTTAAGTATTTCGAAAATACATGGGCTTGGCCCAATAATAAGGTGACGCATCACCTAGAATAGCCTCTGGACGGAATTTATGAAGTGGCATCCTGTATATTTCGTCCAAGGCTTCATACACTCCTTATGGTGGCTTCAAAGTCCTGAAATCATCACTCGTAACTCCGTTCTTGATCCCCTTGCGCATGCCATCATCTCCATGCTTGGTCTTGCTCCAGTGTTCATCCCTCTTATCCGTGCCAGGTCCTTCATTTGTAAGCAAAACAAATGTATGCAATTTAGGCAGCATCATATTCTCATGAACATTAGAATCATTACCAAGAAACGAAAGTACCTGATAATTTAATTGGCGTGCGCGAGCTCTAGTAATTGGTCCAGTATGTATAGCAGTAGGGGTTGTGGGTGTAACAATGGCATTGATGTCCTCGTCATTTTCCTCCCTAGCATTAGTTGCTTCGGTGGGATTTGAGAGAGAAGGACTTGGGCACTCCGTGTGCCCTTGCCATTGCATTTGGTGCATCGGTTTGAGTTCTCCACGGTGATACGTGGAAGTTACAAGTTGAGAAGCTTATTACTCTTGGGTGCTTGGTACCCTTGAGCTTGTTCCTCTTGGGTGCCTGGGTGCCCTAGACGGTTGGTGGTGTTCGGAGCTCAATCATTGTGGTGTAAAGCTCCGAGCAAGCGTCGGGGTCTCCAATTAGGTTGTGGAGATCGCCCCGAGCAATTTGACGGGTTCCGGTGACCACCCCCAAGGGTTGCCAAAGTGTACGGGTTTGGTGACCGCCCTCAAGGGTCCCTTAGTGGAATCACGGCATCTTGCATTGTGCGAGGGCGTGAGGAGATTACGGTGTCCCTAGTGGCTTCTTGGTGATCATTGTGCCTCCACACCGCTCCAAACGGAGATTAGCATCCGCAAGGGTGTGAACTTCGGGATACATTGTCGTCTCCGCGTGCCTCGTTTATCTCTTACCCGAGCCCTTTACTTATGCACTTTACTTTGTGATAGCCATATTGTTTCTTGTCTTATATCTTGCTATCACCTAGTAGTTTATATTGCTTAGCATAGGTTGTTGGTGCACATAGGTGAGCCTAGTTGTTGTAGGTTTTGTGCTTGACAAATTAACCGCTAGGGTTATTCCGCATTTGTTCTAGACTAAACTGTAATTATTTTAAAAAGCCTATTCACCCCCCCATCTAGGCGACATCCACGATCTTTCATATGCGCACTCGTTCAAAATCAGGTTTTCGTCAACCCATCGACCGTCTCAACCTTCATGCCACCCTGTCCCTCTCTCAAGTACCCAAATCATACAAAACCGCGCTTCTTGATCCTAATTGGGCTGTAGCTATGCAAGAAGAATATCCGGCCCTTACTGAAAATAATACCTGGCAGCTTGTTCCTCACCCTTCCAACACCAACATTGTCTCTGGTAAGTGGGTGTTTCGCCAGAAGTTTCACTCCGATGGTACTCTTTCCCGCTACAAAGCATGTTGGGTATGTCACGGCTATTCCCAACAGAATCGCATTGATTACGGTGAAACCTTTTCTCCTGTAGTTAAGCCCAGTCCCATACACACTGTTCTCTGTCTTGCTGTCTCCTCCACCTAGCCCATTCACCAATTAGACGTCAAAAATGCCTTTCTTCATGGTTCTCTTCAATAGGCCATCTACTGTCAGCAACCTCTCAATTTTGAAGACCCTTCCTATCCCAACCATGTTTGTCTTCTTCAAAAATCTCTCTATGGCCTTAAACAAGCTCCACGTGCATGGTTTCAACGCTTCTCTTCCTTTATTCAAACCATAGGCTTTATTCCCTCTCTTTCTGACGCCTCTCTCTTTGTCTATCATCATAATTCTGACATTGCCTACTCACTTCTTTATGTCGACTATATCATTCTCACTGCGTCTTCTCAACCTTTTTTGGACCACATCATTACTCATCTACGTTCTGAGTTTTCTATGACAGATCTTGGTCTTCTTCATCATTTTTAGGCATTGCAGTGATTCATGATTCACCTGGTCTGTTTCTTTCCCAACGTCAATACATCCTAGATCTTCTCAATCGTGCTGGTATGCTAGACTGTCATCCTTCCCATACTCCTGTCGACACTAGTTTCAAAATTTCTCCCAATGGCGATCCTTTCTCTGATCCTACTCTTTATCGTAGTCTTGCCGGTGCTCTCCAGTATCTTACCATCACTCGTCCTGAAATATCATTTGCTGTCCAACAAGCTTGTCTCTATATGCATGATCCTTGAATTCCTCACTATAATCATATCAAACGCATGCTTCGGTATCTAAAAGGTACTCTCGATCATGGTCTCCACATAAACAATTCATCCCCCACCTCTCTCATCGCGTATTCTGATGCAGACTGGGCTGGTTGTCCCGACACTCGACGATTTACATCCAGTTTCTGTGTTTTTCTTGGCGACAATTTGATTTCTTGGTCCCCGAAAAGGCAGGTAACCGTCTCGCGCTCGTCCACTTAAGCTGAATATCGTGCGGTTGCACATGCTGTGGCTGATACGATCTGGCTTCGTCAGTTGCTCTGGGAGTTGCATCGACCGCTTGCACATGCTACCATAGTTTATTGTGATAACATATCAGCTGTCTACATGTCTGGGGTCCTGTTCAACATCGTGGACTAAACATATTGAGATTGATATACACTTTGTTTGCGAGAAGGTGGCTCTTGGACAAGTTCAGGTGCTGCATGTTCCTTCTACGGCTCAATTTGCTGATATATTTACCAAAGGACTGCCATCTACATTATTTTGTAATATTCGATCCAGTCTCCATGTTGTCGAGCCTCCCGTTGATACTGCGGGGGGATGTTAGACTATTACTTGGCTTTCAAGTTACCTAGTCCTAGTCGTATTGTAATAGGTCTAGTTGGCTTGTAATCTCTCATATATACCGTTGTATGCGGCCAGCAATAAACAACAACAATAGTTTTATTCAATCTTACAGATCCATCCTCCAACCAGTGGGATCAGGAGTTAGTGTTCCAAACGTTTTGCCCTAAAGACGCTCGTACTATTCTTAGCATACCGATTTGTGATCAGTATGATGATTTCCTGGCATGGCACTTTGACAGCAAGGGCTTGTTCTCGGTGAGATCGGCTTACAGAGTCCGTGTGCAAATGCTCATGCCACAACAGGCGCACCAAGTGGGAGACTTTTGGCGCACTCTTTGAAGACTAGATGTCTGGCTCGTGTACACCACTTTTTATGGCGCTTTGCGCACAACAGTCACCCGCTCCTCCGCAATGTTCAACGAGTTGGGGTAGAACTTGATGCTCGTTGTGTGATCTGCCATAGACAACTGGAAGATGGCGGACATCTGTTCCTTAGATGCAAGGAGGTGAAAAAGATTTGGAGGGCATGCGGTCCCGACAGTTACTGCTCCAATGTGAAACATTAAAAACCTTGCTGGAGGCTATCTTGAAGCTTCAGGAGGCCGTGAAGCTGCATGTAATCTGCTGTTATGGACCTGGTGATCAGA
This sequence comes from Triticum urartu, assembly GCF_056163025.1. Classification (NCBI taxonomy): domain Eukaryota; kingdom Viridiplantae; phylum Streptophyta; class Magnoliopsida; order Poales; family Poaceae; genus Triticum; species Triticum urartu. Next base: position 215,870,978 of record NC_141873.1, on the reverse strand, counting down.
GAGGAACAATGTGAACCAAAAAAACAAAGCTATCCTCGAAAGCATTCCAGGCACGCGTGGGCTACTTGGCCCTTGAATGGTCTGAATCCCTAAGGGCAAAGGAGCAAAGAAGGCCCGCAACCACTCCATGATGGGTGGCTCCAACGACAGAGTTCGTCAAGCTAAATGTCGATGCGGCATTTAGGTTTGTCTCTGGCGAAGGGGGTTGGGGAGTGATTGGCCACGATGACACGGGAGAGGTGATCTTCGCTGCATCGGGGCGGCTCCTACACCAAACCAGTGCGCTCCAGGCTGAAACGGAGGCCCTCATCAAATCGATCCAGCTTGCGAAATCTTTCGGAGTGGGTCGCATAAATTTTGAAACAGATTGTCTGAATCTACAACAGGCTATATCATCCACTACCCAGGACCGGGGACCTCTTGGTGTGCTCTTCCGTGAAGCAAAGTTCCTCCTTCGGCTAAATTTCATTGCTTATAAGATCATGTACTGCCCCTGCACTCGAAACCTCCCAGCTCATATGCCAGCTGCGGCTGGAGCTAATGCCACACTTGGTAGCCAATAGGTGTGGCATGAAGATCTCCTCGATGATGTAACCCCTGCTGTGACCACCGATTCGGCTAGTCCCTCGTAATTCTAGAATGCAAGGTGTTCCTGCTCAAAAAAGAAAAAAAAGAAGATACATAAGTTTTATCGTATTCGTGAAAAAATTGGCACTCCTCCTGGTGTTGGTGTTTGGTGCTAGGGCCGACGGGGTATAGTGCCCATGCCCCACGCTCCGGGGAAAACCCTTGATCTAGTTTAGATCGGACGATGACAACGCTATTCGGTGTCGCATTCTTTTTTGGGGGCATCGTCTTGGAGGTGGATCTGGTCAGAGGGACCCGTGGCTTGTGAGGATGTGTGTGTTGTTTCCCTCTGTATAGTTTTTGGATTGGATTACCCTCGTAAACTGGACCAACCTTTCTATCTATTCGATGAACGGTTCTCCAGCTAACATTAAAAAAGAAGGAAAACACTAACACCCACACGTGTGGCATCTTGCATATCGCCCGCGCGCCTTCTTTACCACTCATTTTGCCACATGTGAACAGATGACATCAGCAAGAATTTTTTTGGTTTTCGGTTTAAAAATATTTTATATCCTAATTAAAAAATCAAATTAAAAATTCATTTTCACCATTAAATCCATCTCGACAAGATGTTCAAAACTAGACCCCATGTTGATATGTTTCGACGAAATATTTTTTGCTCAAAAGTTGCCATGATGTTAACACTGTAGTTGTCATAGTGCTTAAACTTAAGTTGCCATGTGGCAATTTCAGTTTGTAGAGCATGGCAATTTTAGTATTTTGATGATGGCAACTCCAGTACTTTGACCATGAAAATTATTTTTTTATGAACCATGGCAATTTTAAGTGCATTTATCATGGCAATTTAGTTTATGGTTCATGGCAAGTCTAATTTCTTAATTCCTCGTTTTATAAATGCCAAAATTTACTTTTAAATGTAGAAAAAAAATAGCTGAAACATAACATGACAACTTTAGTGTAAACATCATGGTAATTCATGTGCAATAGACATGACAACTTTTAATCCAAAAAAAATCATCAGAAGATATTGATATGACATCTAGTTTCGAAAATCTCGTTGCGAGGGATTTAATGTTAAAAAGTAGATATTTAATCGGATTTTTCAATTAAAAGATAAAATATTTAAAAAATTAAAAATCCAAAAAGATTCTCACATGCATGTATGCGGTGACGTGGCGCAATATGTATGTTATAGAATGTGTGGGCAGATTTCGCTCTCATTACACATGTAGGTGTTAGAGCATCTCCAGCCGAGCCCCCAACACGCTCTCCCCAGGTGATTTTTTCGCGCCGGCGTACAAAAATCAGCCCAATCGCGCCCCCAGAAGCCCAATTTTCGCCGGCTCAGGCCGAATTCGGCGCCGGCGGGCCCAGACCGAACCCGGCGCTCGGGGGCGCCGGGTGAAATGATTTTGGCACGAAAGAGCCGCGGGCCCGCCGAGTCAGCGACACTCGCCTCGTTGTCGTGTGAACGCCTCGGTTTCCCGCGGGGAATCAATGCCAAGGCTGCTACCAGTCAGCCTTTCATTGATTCCTCACGGGACGGCTCTTCACGGGCGGTGCGGCGCCGCCCCCCGCCCGTGTACACACGCCTCCCCCGACGGCTATAAAAAGCGCCCCCGCCATTGGCCACAGACGCCGTGCTCTCTCTCTCTCTCCGCCGACGAACCTCTGTGTCTCTCTCCGGCGCCGACGAACCTCTCCTCTCTCCCAGCCCCATTCACGACAATGTGTGAGCGGTTCCCTGGCGACGAAGCGGCGGTCAACGGCTTCGGCTGCCGCTCGCTGCAAACGTGGGAGGCGTACATGCTTTTCGAGGCCAACATTCCGGCGCCTCCAGACATGCGCGCTGGGCCGACAGGATGGAGGCTCAGCGCCGAGGCGTCCCCATCCTCCCCTGCCCGGCGTGGTCGACCGCGTTCGGTCGTCGCTGACCGAGGAGCAGCGCGCCTTCCCGCAGTACGCCGCCGACAAACACGAGGCGTGGGCGGCGTATTTCCAGCGCCATCAGGAGCAACGCCTCGCCTCCACCAACGAGGCACCGGTGGTGGCGGGCGGCCAGTGGAGCAGCGAGGAGCGACGCCTGTGGTGGTCCGTCCCCGGTCAGACGCTCGACGAGGTTCTCGCGCACATCGAGGGCGACAACAACCCGCCGCTCGCACACCCTCGGGGACCGGCCGTCGCTCTGGTGCCCCGCCCGGCGCCGGGCAATGGATGCCAAGGAGGTTTGCCTCCGGTTCGTCGTCCTCGTCCCGTTCCTCCTCCCACTCCTCTTCCCACTCCTCCGGCTCTCCAGCGGTGTTCGGCGTCAAGGCCGAGCCCGTAGCGGAGACCCCGCTCGGCCGGCATCGTCATCAACGAAGGCGGTGGCCGCGCCTCGTCTTTGGCTCCTCTCCGACTCGTCAAGCCGAAGACGGAGCCAGGGCTCCCCGCTGTGAAGACAGAGCCCGGGCTCGCCAGCGGCGTCAAGGAGGAGGCGCTCGACGACGAAGCGGCCCTCAAATGGGCGCACGACGACTGGGTGCAGACGGAGAGGGAGCGCCAGTGCGCCGCCCTCGCGCGGCTTGAAACTCGTCGCCGTGGCCGGGACGAGGGAGGCATCGTCGTCCTTGACGACGACGATGACGCGCCGCCACCTCCTGTCCGCCATGGAGACGCCGGACAGGGGTCCAGTAGGGGCGGCCGCGCCATCAAGAAGGAGAAGGCCGCCGCCGACGAGGACGGCGGCGACTTCGCCGCGCTGATTGAGTTCTTCGCCCCATAGATTAGTTTTTTTAAATAATTTATGTAAAACGCCGAACATGTTTAATATGAATATCAAGTTTGCCGAACTTTAGCCGAACTTTGTCAAACTTCACCGAATTCAGCTTTTTTAAAAATAAAAAGATGCGTCCGGGACGACCCTGGGGCGAGCGGCTGGGAACCCGCTCGCTCGCCCCCGCGCCGATTTAAGCGCCGGCTCGTTCTCAGATAGCGCATAAAATCACCGTCTAAGGAGCCAACGGCTGAAGATGCTCTTAGCGTTGTCAAAAAAAAATCCCCACCGACAGATCCACCGGGAGGAAAAAGGAGGAGTCCAGCCCCGATCTCCACGCCGCGCTCGGCTCCGCTGTTCCCGCTGCCGCCACCGTCCGGCCCACGCCCCACGCGGGAGGCCACCAGCTGGCGCAAACTACCACGTACGCTTCCCGTGCCCACTCGAGCGATAACGCCGTCCGCTCTACCATGCTCCTCCTACCAGCCGACGGCTATAGGGCCGACGGCGTCGTTGGGATCCTCCCTCCGCACCGCACGTACGCCTGGATGGTCCGCCTGAATTTCTACTCCACTCTGTAGACACGAGCAGGTGGGGCCCGCTCACGGAATCAGTTTCCTGTAGAGAGAAAATGTTTAACAAACCCTCTGGCAGGGACGGGGCCCCTCCGAGGCGCATTGGCGCCAAACGCCGACGAAATTTTTCGGTTTTCCCTCCCTATCGTTTTCTCCGTTCGTACAAATGCTTTCCCCCCTTTCCTTTCTCTCTCCTCTCCTTTCACCCATCCATTCCACACGTCCATCCACCAGGATTCAGGAGAGAGAGAGAGATTGACGGGAGAGAGAGAGAGAGATTGCGGAGAGGAGAGAGAGATTCTGCTGGTTCTCGCTGCCCGGCGGTTCGGCGGCTGTGATTCGGTTGCTCGCGTCTATTGCAGAAAGAGAGTTGAATCCAGCAAAGCCTATGGGAGCTGGCTCCTGAGCCGCGGCGGCAGGCGGGTGTATCTGGTAAAGACCAATTCTTTTTACTTCTTCCTTTCCATGCGTCTTCTTGCTTCTATACTACTGATTCGGGTCGAATTTTCTCGGCGACCTCGTCCTGCCTTCCTACACGAACCCAATCGAATCGAATCGGGATAGGACCGGGGCTTCTAGGTTTACCGTACCAAGGGATGAATCTGGCTGCCCATACATGTGCTTGCGTCCATCCTTACTACTGTAGTTTGTATTATCACTTACTACTGTTCAATGGAGATCTTCAATAGGAGTACTCTCTTGTGACTGATTACCCATAGATGTTAGAAAGGGGACATTGCAGAGCGCTAGCCCTTCTTAACCCCTCCTCTGCGATTACCCATAGACACTACTCTCTTGTGACTGATTACCCATATATGCTATGCTAGTACAATGAATTGATACCCACTACTACTACGGTTCCTTTGTGCATTGCTCTCTCAGGTTGTTGCTAAGGGGACTGTTAATGTAGTCAATCATGACCCATACCTCTCTGAATGTCGTTAATCATGACCCATATCTGTTTTAATGTGGTTAATCACGACTCGTAATAATGGCCTCTCCAGCTAGTCGGCTTTCAGCGACCATGCCACTATTTGTTTACTAGTACAAAATTAGACAACCTAATATTAGCACATTAACAACACAATAATTATAGCACCCTTCTATGGCCCTGTCGCATGTGCTAACCTCCCCTTTATATGTTCAGTTTTATACTAGTGCGGTAGTGCCATTCATGGCATCCTTTAGATAAACAAAGGAAGCCGTCTTTGTTTTCTTGCAACATATACTAATGCTAATTCTACATATGCCACTGCCTACTTTCTGTAATTGAAAAATGCCTTTGCAAAAAAAAGAAAACTTACGGACAAAGCCACTGCAAAAAGGGCTAATTCGATATATGCCACTGCCATAATGGCATTTATCAAAGTACCCAAGTGTTGACCATGGAAATGTTTTTGTAAGTTTTTTTTGCAGTCATATTTTTGGATACGCGAAATTGGCAGTGGTATGTATAGAATAAACCCATAATAAAATAGTTACATCCATTGATTAAGATAGTTGATCAATAGTGTCCAGTTCTGTCTTAAAATAGTAAATTTGATATCAAGGTTTGGGCGGAGACGTGGGGAACACAACACGGGTGCAAATTAGCATGACATCACCAGGCAGGTTATGCATTGGGAAAAGAGTACAATTACTGGGTCTAGACCCTATCGCGAGGGGCCTGATCAAACTGCCAGTTCATGTTCAACCAAATCCCAAGACAAATTCAACAGGCAGGGAGGTGTGCACACTTACTGACTGAAACAGAAAATCCTCACTCTAAACGGTAAACACCTAAACCAAACATGGGAACGTCACATGAACGAAATTAAAAGTTCACAACAACTTAGACCCTTTACAGTAGGAAAAATAGCATCGAAAGTTTGGTTTTTGAAATGAGGATTCTGGGTGTGGCTGTACTTCCGTTTGTATACGTTACTCTTTCTATACCTGCCAAATCTTACGGACAGAGCATAGGACAAGTCTTTCTACACCTGCCAAATCTTACCGACAGAGCATAGGACAAGCCTTTCTATACCTGCCAGCTGTGCATTGTGTAGCTGCTGTTAGCCTACCCACTGTTTTTATCTCGCTTTCCTTTCCTAATGATTGTTTGACCGGTGTAGACACATGTCGGCTGCTTGTGGTGCGCACACGTACCTACCATGCCACAAAGTCATTTTCATTACCGTTTAATGCACTCTAGAACCTGAAGTTACATTTGTATCACTATGTATTGCAATTTTGTTCAGTTATCCTGATCTTAGGCTGCATAAACTAATTATCAGCTTCTTCAATGGAGAACAGAGAACTGTTATACTTGCTTAGTTACCAAATAACAAATGAATACATTTGAATAGTTGGTATGAGCTTATTTGGTGGCAATGTGCTCACCTTCCCATTATTTTCCCATATAACTATCTCATTGTCCTGCTTCTGACCCAATCTAGGAGATGCGGAGGCCGCCGCTTGTTGTTTGTCTAGCATAGGATATTATGTTGCAGTTTCCTTTCTTACATCCTAGCTCTACCTGACGTTAGAGTATTTTTTGTACCAACTGGCAAGATAGCAAAGCTTTTGATGTTCATAATGAGTTTAGTTCTCCTGTTATATTATCTTTGTTGTTGCTGTACTCCTTTCTTAATTTGTGCTCCCTCTTATTGAAGCTGGGAGATGAAACTGGAAGATAAGCAAGGTTTTGCATTATCTGCCGTTCCAAATTTTCTTGCTAGTAGTAGACATCATGGGGTCTGGATCAGTGACTCTGAAGCAAAAGAAACGAGTGAAACATACAAAGAACAAGTACTTGAAGCCTGGTGCCCTGGCTCAGATTCGTTATAGTAGGAGCACAAGCAGGGATATAGGGAAGAAACGGATTCTGTTAAATGTGGAGAAGGATGATGAGCTGGAGATATCACCACATGCCGAGGTTGTGTTTGAAAGCAGTACACCAATTATGTCTCCAGCAAGACTCAGTTTTGAGACATTTAGTGGCATCAAGGGACAGTTGTTGCCAACAACTCCAAAGACTCCTCAAGCAACTGAATGCGATGGGCATTCAAGGCTTGAGTCACTTCCACTTGATCTGCTGGTATAGAATCGAAACTACTTCTTGTTAACTCCAATGTGCATTGTATTTGTATCACATCTGACTACCATTGTTTTATTGAAAAGATCAAGATCGTCTGTTACTTGCACCATGACCAGCTGAAGGCTGTTTTCCACGTTTCATCAAGGATCCGGAAGGCAGTAAGTATCATCTTTTGTACATAGTTTATTAGTCCAGTTACTAAGTGTTTTTCCTTTTGCACTTTCAATACCCTTGTCAAACTTAGTTCTCACTAGAATCATGAACCAAATGATGTTTTGGTAACAGTAGGTGAGACCTATGAGCATACATAACACGCTACATTTCTTATTTTATTTTTACATTGGTGTATGGTATCCATGTAACCTGCATAGTAACTACCTACCATGGTATCTGACATGGCAGAAAGTCTGCTTTTCCATTGCTTAATTAGTTAATTACATAGGATTCCAAATCTTTCTGTAGCGTGCCTAGTCATTTCTATACTTGTTAATTGGTCCAGTGTTTTGGATGTTTGGTATCCCCTCAGTCTGGTGCTCATGTTGGTCATGTGAACTAGGTGGAACTGGCAAGGCAGTACCATTTCAACTACACCACTCCAGATCGCAGCAGGCAGGAACTGCTCCAAAACAAGACCCCTCTCCGGAGTGAGCATTGGCCTTTCACGAGGTTAGTCATATCTATCATGATTACCCTCAAAAACATTTAATTTGCTTGAATGAAGCTCTAATCTGTTTGAAAACCACTTAATTTTCAGCAGAATAGATGGCAAAGATGTGAGGGTGGCCACCCCTCGAACCCCAAAGGCTCCAAAACACGGCCCTCGGCCATCACATTTCAAGCTGCTCGATGTGAAGCCGATCACAGCCGTTCTTTTCCCAGATTCGTTGCCTTCAAAAAAGCGCCGTCTGCGGCGTCTGATGCCGCCAGGATTGCCAAGGCCTGTACCCAAGGCCGCAGCTTCTCCCAGAGTTTTGCTATACGAGGAAGAGCTTTGCGAAGCGGTGGCGCAGAATAAGCTCCTATGAAGCCCCAAACGAAGTGGTCTGGTTGCGATGGATTGACATCGCTTCTCATGCCTCATCTCATAATGTATATACAGTGTTTATCATTCATGTCATGTCTCTGGGTATGCTTTGTTTCTTCTTTTTGCCTGGTGGCACCTGTGTGTCATCTTGGATAATCATGGTCAGATTAGGCAGTTTTAGGTTAGTCATTAGCCTGTCATACTCTCCTGCTCATAAGGACCAAAGTCTGCTTTATTCCCTGGTTTGTATATACTATAGTAGCGGTTGAATATCTTGGAAGGATAATAGTGTTTTGGCTTCAAAATTGGTGTCTGCTTATCAGGATTCTGGAGACACTGCAAATTCGTACTTGTTCATTTTTTTAGAAAAGGAGGATGGCCTTTGCATATAGGAGATGCATGCGGCCATTTTATTAATTATTCTCAAGGACCTTACAAAGTAGTACTGTCTGAATCCGCCATCTTGGCAACATCTGCCGTTACACCAATCCATATGATGAAGGGGTGCAAGCTGGGTCAAATACTCAGACCTCTCGCCTAAGCCTAACATCTAAAGTCGGAGGCTCCGACCGAGCCACATACTGGGTCCGGGTCACAAACCGGTTCGACGCACTCACATGTGTCGTCGCCGTCATCTTCCACTGGTCCATCTTCAGAGCAGATTGATGTGCCAACCTTGGCAGGTACCTCCGCCATCGACGCCACTATGACGCCAAACGACGACCTCCACCTACGCGAGTCCATCTCCAAGCAACGGACATAGATCCATGCTGGGACAGGGCCGCACCACCGCTGTCGCCCACCACCCACAAGCGCCACCTAGCCCCAAGGTTCCCAAAGCGGTGCCTTCAAGAAGGGAACGACGCCGTGAGCGCCGTCGCCGCCCAACAAAGTTAGGGCTTTCGTCCGGGAGATCTAGAGGAAGGAGAAGTGAGGGGATCAGTCCATACCGACGCCTCCAAGGAGGGGAACGACGCCCTCAGGCGTCGCCGTCGACGCGGCCGGCCATGGCCGACTAGGGATTTCGCCCGAACTAGATCCCCGCCACCAGCAGCGCCTCCTGTACAGAACCGGCGACCCTAGGAAGCACGGTCCGACGAGGATGACCTGCACGCCAAACAGGGGAGGAGGGGAGGCACCAGATCGCGTGCACCGGCCATCGCAGAAACCACTGCTGACCGCCAATGACCACCGGATCCCGCCGCCCGCGCGGCCGGGACGCCAGATCCACCACCCGCACGGCTGCTAGCCGGCCGTGCCTTGCCAATGGAGCCGCCGCTCCAGATCCGGAGTTCCCCACGCAGAGGCAGGGCAACCGAGGCCCCGCCGCCACCATCCTTGGCGCCCCGGGCTTGTCCGGCGGCTGCCTCAGGCGGCGGCGAGGAAGGGAAGAGGAGGAGGGGCGGCTAGGGAGGAGGAGGGAGGGCCTAGGGGTGGGAGGGAGGAGGAGGAGGGGCGGCTATCAAAAATTCGTACTTGTCCATACATACATGGATATAGAGATTGTAAAGTTTGATGATGCTGAATCTACCACAGGCCGTAGCGGTTGATGATCTGCGCCATGAGGAGGTTGTAGCCCGTCTCGGTGAGATGGTAGGTGTCCCAGAAGAGGAACTTGGTCGGGTCGCTGCAGGCGTGCGCCGTGTACCTGTTGCAGGTGAGCGTCACCTCGAACAGCCCGGTGCCGCAGCAGCCGCGGTCGGACACCTGGAAGCCGTAGGCGGCCGGGCGCTGGATCATGTCCAGCAGCGGCGTGTAGAGGTCGATGTACTTGAGCACCGACCCCGGGAGCAGCGCCGTGCCGTTGAGCCGCCGGAGCTCCTTCTCCAGCGCCGCGTTGTACAGCACGGCCGCCTGGTTGTACAGGGACACGCACCCCCTCTCCTCGCCGCCGGCGTTGGTCCGCTGCGACGGCACGCACCCGATGGGCGGGGCGCCGGCGATGCTCACCCGCCGCGCGCCCAGCCCGTGCAGCTTCTGGATGAAGGCCGAGGCGCACTGCACGATGAACTGGATGTAGGACTCGAGGTCGTAGTCTCGCCGGAGCGGCGTCGTGAAGTAGGTGTTGGCCAGGTCGTCGGTGCCGGTCACCACCAGGTACAGGCTCGTCGAGACGATGTCGGCGGCTCGCTGCGCGCTGGCGATGCGGCTGAGCTTACCCTTGTACTCCTTGAACAGCTCCAGCTGGTCGTCCATGCTCAGAACCGACTGATGAAATGCCATGGCAATGTAAATCAGCAAGGCAACTAATGGGCTTTCAAGTCGAGTGTTCGATCTTGGAAGTGCGAGCAGCGCTCACCACGATCTTGGCCGTGAGGGGATCGAAGCCGCAGCCACCGGAGGCGAAGCTGACGCCGGTGAGGAGGTCCGAGTCGCTGAGCTCCGTGCCGAGGTACGCTGGCACGTACTGCTTCAGGCCCATCCGGGTGGCTGGATCAAATGCAAACCATCAGTTTCTGTGCCATGCATACATGAACCGAGTAGCTAGAGAGAGTCGTCAATGGAGTGCCTGCCATGCATATACCCATACCGAGGATGTCGCCGACGATCTTGCCGTTGCTGAACCTGCCGGTGGCGTTGTGGGCGGGGAAGTCCTGGCCGTAGGGAGCGAAGTCGCATCGCACCGCCGTGGTGAGGCCGTTGTTGTTGCCCGGGTCCACGATGGAGTCCCCGAACAGGATCAGCGCCGGCGGCCGCGTCTGGCTCGAGCCCGGCTGGGAAGCGGCAGTGCAGCAGGAGGGACGCGCAAGCATCAATGCCACGACTGCTGTGACGATGAGAATGAGGCGGCGCGTTGCTCCTCCGGCTCCGGGCGTGCATTCGCTGGCCATGGCCATGCCTGCTCCGGTGTTGGTGCTGATCTCTGATCAGCTCACTCACACCACACGCCTACCGCTGCTCTGTCCGATCGATGCTTCTCTTGTAGCCAGAGCGCATTGTAGTTATAGATAGAGAGACATTCAATCTCATCTTAACTTGTGTAATTCCCTCCCCATTTCTTGCAAGATTGAGACTCCAAATTCACAAGTTTTGGCCACCTCGGTTAATGCAATTTTGTTGTTTCGTCAAGCGAGGTGACACACGTCCGTGTGAGCATTGTCTTCGTTTTTTTAGCGGAATCTTGGAATGGAAATTTTCGTGCCTACCCCAACCGTTCGCCACCTTCTAGAGATGGGCTGGGTTGTCTGAGCCGAGCGGATGGGGCAGGTTGGGCTTTCAAAGTTTTGACCGGCCCGATCCACAACCCTGACAGGACGATGAGGCGGACCACGGCGTTGCTGCTGCGCCACGTCGGCGGCGGGATCCCGCAGGCGCTCGCCGACATGCTCGTCTGCCCCCTGTCCAAGAAGCCTCTCAGGTAGCCAAGCCAGGCAATATCTGGGCCCTCCTACTTCCACACTACTCCCTTTGATTGATCTCGTCTCTTTCCTTTGCCCACCAGGTACTGCGACGCCAGCGGCTCTCTGGTCAGCGACGCCGTCGGCATGTCCTTCCCGGTGAGTTCCGGTGTCCCCTCCCGCTCCTCTATGTGCCGCGCTTGTTGAATGCTTGGGCCTGCAACCCTCTGGTGGTTTTAGCCGGTATATTGCATGCTTGCGGCTTACCTGTTTGCTGTATTGCCTCGGCGAAAATGGAAACACATTCATCATGTGCAAAACGAAAAGGGGGCCGATTTCCTAGCATCGCTACTTAATGGCACCATGAAATCCGCAGTGGAGACTCAATTCAGGAAGTAGCTAGTGATAACTAGTCTTCACACAGCATGTCTTTGTGATTATCGAGAATTTGACTGTTTGATGAAGTTTTTGAGCATGAGAGAGGATCATGTTACTAGAAAGTACTACTGGTGTTAGCATGCTGGGATCAGCGCGTGTGCAGTGGCGTGTGGGACAGACTCACATACTAGAGAGAGAAGGTGAGAGGAGAAAATGATTAAAGTGCACATATAATGGCTAACAACCAACTGATTTGATGTTCTAAAACGGGGATATTTTACGTCAACTTTGAACTTTTAGGATAAACATGTTCCTATGGAATTTCAGGATCTCAATTTATTGCTTCCTGTAGCATTTCATCAATTTCTTGCGGCATCTCTGGCATGCTTACACCACTCATTGTGAACAGCATCGCTGGCATTTCCACTCATCATTTCTGCTTAGCAGTTAGCCCTGATTTCATCCTGACATTAACTGCAGATAGTAGATGGAATTCCTTGTCTCCTTCCGAAAGACGGCAAGTTGCTCGAGGACCACCAGAGGGAATCAGGACATGAAACCAGCCCTAGGGATTCCTCTGATTGAATCCACGTTGTTGTACAAGCCGGCAACATCGTTCTGTATTTAAAAAGTAATCGAGATGGAAGCAAGAGTATGTGCTGTCCTCAAACTGTTTCTTGTCGCCGTAAATCATTCTCACGTTGATTTGTACTGACTATTTTGCACAATGGAAATAAAATTATTACATGGTATTGCTCTTAGCCGTAATTTATTTCGGCTTCATGTTTCTCTTTGCTGCTGTACCTGTAGAGTGAACCTTGCGTACTACTCCCTTCGTCACATAATATAAGAGTGTTTTTGACACTACAATAGTGTAAAAAACGGAGAATAGTGTTTTGGCTCTCGGCCTCCATGGAAGTCGTTTTTTTTAATTCAAAATTTTGGTTTAAAAGAAATCTGAAAAAATTTGTACAAGTAAACAAGGATATGAGGCGTATGTGTGTAAAGTTTCAGGATGAAATGCGTTGAAATGCGACCTTGAAATGCGACCTGTACAAAAAAGACAAATTCATGGTCTTGAAGGATGAATTGTATCATGTATTAAAAAGCCTCCGATTTGTCTTTTTTGCACCGCCCTCATTTCAAAGTATTTCGTTCTGAAAATTTACACACTTGTGCACTATGCCTTCATCTATCTCTGTATTTGTTTTCAGAATTTTTTAAAATAAAATATGAATTTTCATGAATTTTGAATTTTGCATTTGAAGGCCTCCATGGAGCTCGGCCTCCAAAAGCAATTTCCGGTAAAAAATGCTCTTATATTATGGGACGGAGGGAGTAAATCAGAAAAACCCTAGAATCCGGATGTCAATGTTAGACTATGCTTTGGTCTACTGTTGGACTTGGTGTTACCGGTCAAAGCTGGTCGTACGCTTCACCCACCCACCGCCCTTGCATGGCGCATGCAAGGCTGTTAGCCACACTCTATCTTCCCATCGATCTAGGATCGATTGTTAGGCCCTCTTTGATTTGCAGGATTTTCAAAACACGGGAATAGGGAAAATACAGGATTTGAGTGGCATGTCCACTTGAATCCTATAGGATTAGCATAGAGTGTTTGATGCTACAGGAAAAACAAAGGAATTGAAAAAAGAGGTTGGAGTGGATGCTAGATTTCCAATGAAATGGTAGTACACTTGATTCCATAGGAAAAATTCCTATAGGATTCAATCCTATGAATCAAACGACAAACGTAGGAAAAAATCCTAAGGATTCTGACCCTCCAAAAGTCTCATGAAATTTCTTTGAATCAAAGGAGCCCTTAGTCTGTTTACGTGCGTGTGTATCTCTCTTCCTCTCTCTCATGTACTCTATTATATATTACCCTACTGTGGGTGAATACGAGTGTGTGATGCATTGTAACCCCTAGTTTATCTTCTATCATGGTATCAAATTAGGTCCTTCCACTGCTTTCGCCATGGACGCCGACGCCGCCTCCGCTGTGGTGAGCTCTACCCCATCTTCGCCAACAACGCTTCAAGCGACGCCTCCGTTGCCTTCACCGCCACCGTCTCCCGGCTCATGGATCTGTGGCATCGCCGGCTCGGCCACCCCGGCACCAATACTTTTTCTAATAAAGGGTTTCCTTCATGTAATACAAACTCTGCTTGTGGACCACTTTGTCATGCCTGCCAATTAGGCAAGCACGTTCGTTTGCCTTTTTATCCATCACGTAGCTCTACTAGTGCTGCTTTCGAAATAATGCATTGTGATCTCTGGACAGCTCCCATCTCCAGTGTTTCTGGCAACAAATACTATCTTATCATCATCGACGGTTACACTAAATACCGGTGGACTTTTCCTCTTGTTCTTAAGTCCGATGTGCATGCTATTTTTCGCTCGTTTCATGCCCTTGTTCGCACCCATTTTCATCACACTATCGCCACATTTCAATGCGACAATGGCTGAGAGTTCGATAACGCTAGTAATCGCGACTTCTTCCTTCCTTTTGGTACGACCATGCGTTTCTCGTGTCCCTACACGTCTTCGCAAAATGGCACTGCCGAGCGTGCTATTCGCTCCACTAACGACGTTGTCCGGACCCTTCTAATTCAAGCCAACATGCCGCCTAAGTACTGGGCTGACGCCCTCTCTACTACCACCCATCTTCTCAATCTTCGGCCAACCAAAACCCTTCTCCGATCTACTCCTCACGAGGCTCTTTTTTCTCAACCTCCTATGTATGATCACCTTAGGGTTTTTGGATGTCTTTGTTTTCCCAACATGTCCGCCACTGCCGCCCACAAGTTGGCACCGCGGTCGACGGCGTGTCTCTTTCTTGGATATCCTACGGATCACAAAGGCTACCGCTGTCTTGATCTCTCTACACACCGGGTTCATATCTCTAGGCACGTTGTTTTCGACGAGACCGTTTTCCCGTTCGCTAGTCACCCTCCTGCGAAACCCTCCGTTGATGATCTTTTTCTCGATCTACCAAGCGGCCCAAGTTTCCCAGCTAGTCCCCTCCAACCATTTCTTCCTGGCCCGGTAGCAAAACCAGATCGTCCCGCTTCGTCCACTCAAGCGGCCATCCCGTCCTCCCACATCTCCTCTACGGACGTTGTCACACCAGCCACTACATCCAGCCCTTGCTCCTAGCCTAGTTCATCTAGCGAACCCAACCCGACGTCTACCGCACCCAGCCCAGCCTTGGCGGGTCCTATAGGAACGACCACCTCGTAAGCTCCCGCGCCGGCTAGCGCTAGTCCTTCCTATCCTACCACGCCTCCACGATGAAGGAAATATGCCCTAGAGGCAATAATAAAGTTATTATTTATTTCCTTATATCATGATAAATGTTTATTATTCATGCTAGAATTGTATTAACCGGAAACATGATACATGTGTGAATACATAGACAAAACAGAGTGTCACTAGTATGCCTCTACTTGACTAGCTCGTTGAATCAAAGATGGTTATGTTTCCTAACCATAGACAAAGGGTTGTCATTTGATTAACGGGATCACATCATTAGGAGAATGATGTGATTGACCCGACCCATTCCGTTAGCTTAGCACTTGATCGTTTAGTTTGTTGCTATTGCTTTCTTCATGACTTATACATGTTCCTGTGACTGAGAGATTATGCAACTCCCGTTTACCGGAGGAACACTTTGTGTGCTACCAAACGTCACAACATAACTGGGTGATTATAAAGGTGCTCTACAGGTGTCTCCAAAGGTACTTGTTGGGTTGGCGTATTTCAAGATTAGGATTTGTCACTCCGATTGTCGGGGAGGTATCTCCGGGCCCACTCGGTAATACACATCACTTAAGCCTTGCAGGCATTGTAACTAATGAGTTAGTTGCGGGATGATGTATTACGGAACGAGTAAAGAGACTTGCTGGTAATGAGATTGAACTAGGTATTGAGATACCGACGATCGAATCTCGGGCAAGTAACATACCGATGACAAAGGGAACAACATATGTTGTTATGCGGTTTGACCGATAAAGATCTTCATAGAATATGTAGGAGCCAATATGAGCATCCAGGTTCCGCTATTGGTTATTGACCAGAGACGTGTCTCGGTCATGTCTACATAGTTCTCGAACCCGTAGGGTCCGCACGCTTAAAGTTCGATGACGGTTATATTATGAGTTTATGTGTTTTGATGTACCGAAGGTAGTTCGGAGTCACGAATGTGATCACGGACATGACGAGGAGTGTCGAAATGGTCGAGACATGAAGATTGATATATTGGACGACTATATTCGGACACCAGAATGGTTCCGGGGGTTATCGGATATATACCGGAGTACCGGGGGGTTACCGGAACCCCTCGGGGGTTATTGGGCCTCATGGGCCCAAAGTGGTGGAAGAGGAGAGGCAGCAGGAGGTGGCGCGCGGCCCCCCTTGCCCTAATCCGAATTGGGAAAGGGAAGGGGGCGGCGGCCCCCCTTCTCCTTCCTTCTGTCCACCTCCTCCTTCCCCCTCTCCTAGTTGGAATAGGAAAGGGGGGCAAAACCTACTTGGAGTAGGATTGCCCCCCCCCTTGGGCGCGCCTCCTCCTCTTGGCCGGCCCCCTCCTCCTCCCCCTTTATATACAGAGGAGGGGGGCACCCCATAGACACGATAATTGATCTCTTAGATCTTTTAGCCGTGTGCGGTGCCCCCTCCACCATAATCCACCTCGGTCATATCGTAGCGGTTCTTAGGCGAAGCCCTGCGTCGGTAGAACATCATCATCGTCACCACGCCGTCGTGCTAACGGAACTCTCCCTCAAAGCTCGGCTAGATCAGAGTTGGAGGGACGTCATCGAGTTGAACGTGTGCAGAACTCGGAGGTGTCATGCGTTCGGTGCTTGATCGGTCGGATCGTGAAGACGTATGACTACATCAATCGCGTTGTGCTAACGCTTCCGCTTTCGGTCTACGAGGGTACGTGTACAACACTCTCCCCTCTCGTTGATATGCATCACCATGATCCTGTGTGTGCGTAGGATTTTTTTGAAATTACTACGTTCCCCAACAGTGGCATCCGAGCCAGGTTTTATGCGTTGATGTTATATGCACGAGTAGAACACAAGTGAGTTGTGGGCGATACAAGTCATACTGCTTACCAGCATGTCATACTTTGGTTCGGCGGTATTGTTGGATGAAGCAGCCCGGACCGACATTACGCGTACACTTACGCAAGACTGGTTCTACCGACGTGCTTTGCACACAGGTGGTTGGCGGGTGTCAGTTTCTCCAACTTTAGTTGAACCGAGTGTGGCTACGCCCGGTCCTTGAGAAGGTTAAAACAACACTAACTTGACGAACTATCATTGTGGTTTTGATGCGTAGGTAAGAACGGTTCTTGCTCAGCCCGCAGGAGCCACGTAAAACTTGCAACAACAAAGTAGAGGACGTCTAACTTGTTTTTGCAGGGCATGTTGTGATGTGATATGGTGAAGGCATGATTCTATACTTTATTGTATGAGATGATCATGATTTGTAACCGAGTTATCGGCAACTGGCAGGAGCCATATGGTTGTCGCTTTATTGTATGCAATGCAATCGCCCTGTAATGCTTTACTTTATCACTAAGAGGTAGCGATAGTCGTAGAAGCATAAGTTGGCGAGACGACAACGATACTACGATGGAGATCAAGGTGTCGCGCCGGTGACAATGGTGATCATGACGGTGCTTCGGAGATGAAGATCACAAGCTCAAGATGATGATGGCCATATCATATCACTTATATTGATTGCATGTGATGTTTATCTTTTATGCATCTTATCTTGCTTTGATTGACGGTTGCATTATAAGATGATCTCTCACTAAATTATCAAGGTATAAGTGTTCTCCCTGAGTATGCACCGTTGTGAAAGTTCTTCGTGCTGAGACACCACGTGATGATCGGGTGTGATAGGCCCTACGTTCAAATACAACGGGTGCAAAACAGTTGCACACGCAGAATACTCAGGTTAAACTTGACGAGCCTAGCATATGCAGATATGGCCTCGAAACACTGAGATCGAAAGGTCGAGCGTGAATCATATAGTAGATATGATCAACATAGTGATGTTCACCATTGAAACTACTCCCTCTCACGTGATGATCGGACATGGTTTAGTTGATTTGGATCACGTTATCACTCAGAGGATTAGAGGGATGTCTATCTAAGCGGGAGTTCTTAAGTAACATGATTAATTAAACTTAAATTTATCATGAATTTAGTACCTGATAGTTTTTGCTTGTCTATGTTGTTTGTAGATAGATGGCTCGTGCCGTTGTTCCGTTGAATTTTAATGCGTTCCTTGAGAAAGCAAAGTTGAAAGATGATGGTAGCAATTACACGGACTGGGTCCGTAACTTGAGGATTATCCTCATTGCTGCACAGAACAATTACGTCCTGGAAGCACCGCTGGGTGCCAGGCCTGCTGCAGATGCTGCTGACAACGTTAAGAACGTTTGGCAGAGTAAAGCTGACGACTACTCGATAGTTCAGTGTGCCATGCTTTACGGCTTAGAACCGGGACTTCAACGACGTTTTGAACGTCATGGAGCATATGAGATGTTCCAGGAGTTGAAGTTAATATTTCAAGCAAATGCCCGGATTGAGAGATATGAAGTCTCCAATAAGTTCTATAGCTGCAAGATGGAGGAGAATAGTTCTATCAGTGAACATATACTCAAAATGTCTGGGTATCATAATCACTTAACTCAACTGGGAGTTAATCTTCCTGTTGATAGTGTCATTGACAGAGTTCTTCAATCACTGCCACCAAGCTACAAAAGCTTCGTGATGAACTATAATATGCAAGGGATGGATAAGGCAATTCCCGAGCTCTTCACAATGCTAAAGGCTGCAGAGGTAGAAATCAAAAAGGAGCATCAAGTGTTGATGGTCAACAAGACCACTAGTTTCAAGAAAAAGGGTAAAGGGAAGAAGAAGGGGAACTTCAAGAAGAACGGCAAACAAGTTGCTGCTCAAGAGAAGAAACCCAAGTCTGGTCCTAAGCCTGAAACTGAGTGCTTCTACTGCAAACAGACTGGTCACTGGAAGCGGAACTGCCCCAAGTATTTGGCGGATAAGAAGGATGGCAAGGTAAACAAAGGTATATGTGATATACATGTTATTGATGTGTAGCTTACTAATGCTCGCAGTAGCACCTGGGTATTTGATACTGGTTCTGTTGCTATTATTTGCAACTTGAAACAAGGACTACAGATTAAGCGAAGATTGGCTAAGGACGAGGTGACGATGCGCGTGGGAAATGGTTCCAAAGTCGATGTGATCGCAGTCGGCACGCTACCTCTACATCTACCTTCGGGATTAGTTTTAGACCTGAATAATTGTTATTTGGTGCCAGCGTTAAGCATGAACATTATATCTGGATCTTGTTTGATGCGAGACGGTTATTCATTTAAATCAGAGAATAATGGTTGTTCTATTTATATGAGTAATATCTTTTATGGTCATGCACCCTTGAAGAGTGGTCTATTCTTATTGAATCTCGATAGTAGTGATACACATATTCATAATATTGAAGCCAAAAGATGTAGAGTTGATAATGATAGTGCAACCTATTTGTGGCACTGCCGTTTAGGTCATATTGGTGTAAAGTGCATGAAGAAACTCCATACTGATGGACTTTTGAAACCACTTGGTTATGAATCACTTGGTACTTGCGAACCGTGCCTCATGGGCAAGATGACTAAAACGCCATTCTCCAGAACTATGGAGCGAGCAACATATTTGTTGGAAATCATACATACAGATGTATGTGGTCCGATGAATGTTGAGGCTCGCGGCGGGTATCGTTATTTTCTCACCTTCACAGATGATTTAAGCAGATATGGGTATATCTACTTAATGAAACATAAATCTGAAACATTTTAAAAGTTCAAATAATTTCAGAGTGAAGTTGAAAATCATCGTAACAAGAAAATAAAATTTCTACGACCTGATCGTGGAGGAGAATATTTGAGTTATGAGTTTGGTCTTCATTTGAAACAATGCGGAATAGTTTCGCAACTCACGCCACCCGGAACACCACATCGTAATGGTGTGTCCGAACGTGTAATCGTACTTTACTAGATATGGTGCGATCTATGGTGTCTCTTACTGATTTACCACTATCATTTTGGGGTTATGCTTTAGAGACGGCTGCATTCACGTTAAATAGGGCACCATCAAAATCCGTTGAGACGACGCCTTATGAACTGTGGTTTGGCAAGAAACCAAAGTTGTCGTTTCTTAAAGTTTGGGGTTGCGATGCTTATGTGAAAAAACTTCAACCTGATAAACTCGAACCCAAATCGGAGAAATGTGTCTTCATAGGATACCCAAAGGAAATTGTTGGGTACACCTTCTATCACAGATCTGAAGGAGAAACGTTTGTTGCTAAATTTGGATCCTTTCTAGAGAAGGAGTTTCTCTCGAAAGAAGTGAGTGGGAGGAAAGTAGAACTTGATGAGGTAACTGTACCTACTCCCTTATTGGAAAGTAGTTCATCATAGAAACCGGTTCCTGTGACACCTACACCAATTAGTGAGGAGGTTAATGATGATGATCATGAAACTTCAGATCAAGTTGTTACTGAACCTCGTAGGTCAACCAGAGTGAGATCCGCACGAGAGTGGTACGATAATCCTGTTCTGGAGGTTATGTTGCGAGACCATGACGAACCTACGAACTATGAAGAAGCGATGCTGAGCCCAGATTCCGCAAAATGGCTTGAGGCCATGAAATCTGAGATGGGATCCATGTATGAGAACAAAGTGTGGACTTTGGTTGACTTGCCCGTTGATCGGCAAGCCACTGAAAATAAATGGATCTTCAAGAAGAAGACTGACGCTGACGGTAATGTTACTGTCTATAAAGCTTGACTTGTTGCAAAATGTTTTCGACAAGTGCAAGGGATTGACTACGATGAGACTTTCTCACCCGTATCGATGCTTAAGTCTGTCCGAATCATGTTAGCAATTGCTGCATTTTATGATTATGAAATTTGGCAAATGGATGTCAAAACTGCATTCCTGAATGGATTTCTGGAAGAAGAGTTGTATATGATGCAACCGGAAGGTTTTGTCGATCCAAAGGGAGCTAACAAAGTGTGCAAGCTCCAACGATCCATTTATGGACTGGTGCATGCCTCTCGGAGTTGGAATAAATGTTTTGATAGTGTGATCAAAGCATATGGTTTTATACAGACTTTTGGAGAAGCCTGTATTTACAAGAAAGTGAGTGGGAGCTCTGTAGCATTTCTGATATTATATGTGGATGACATATTGTTGATTGGAAATGATATAGAATTTCTGGATAGCATAAAAGGATATTTGAATAAGAGTTTTTCAATGAAAGACCTCAGTGAAGCTGCTTATATATTGGGCATCAAGATCTATAGAGATAGATCGATACGCTTAATTGGACTTTCACAAAGCACATACCTTGACAAAGTTTTGAAGAAGTTCAAAATGGATCAAGCAAAGAAAGGGTTCTTGCCTGTGTTACAAGGTGTGAAGTTGAGTAAGACTCAATGCCCAACCACTGCAGAAGATAGAGGGAAAATGAAAGATGTTCCCTATGCTTCAGCCATAGGCTCTATCATGTATGCAATGCTGTGTACCAGACCTGATGTGTGCCTTGCTATTAGTTTAGCAGGGAGGTACCAAAGTAATTCAGGAGTGGATCACTGGACAGCGGTCAAGAACATCCTGAAATACCTGAAAAGGACGAATGATATGTTTCTCGTTTATGGAGGTGACAAAGATCTCGTCATAAATGGTTACGTCGATGCAAGCTTTGACACTGATCCGGACGATTCTAAATCGCAAACCGGACATGTGTTTTTATTAAACGATGGAGCTGTCAGTTGGTGCAGTTCTAAACAAAGCGTCGTAGCGGGATCTACATGTGAAGCGGAGTACATAGCTGCTTCGGAAGCAGCAAATGAAGGAGTTTGGATGAAGGAGTTCATATCCGATCTAGGTGTTATACCTAGTGCATCGGGTCCAATAAAAATCTTTTGTGACAATACTGGTGCAATTGCTTTAGCAAAGGAATCCAGATTTCACAATAAAATCAAACACATCAAGAGACGCTTCAACTCCATTCGGGATCAAGTCTAGGTGGGAGACATAGAGATTTGCAAGATACATATGGATCTAAATGTTGCAGACCCATTGACTAAGCCTCTTCCACGAGCAAAACATGATCAACACCAAGGCTCCATGGGTGTTAGAATCATTACTGTGTAATCTAGATTATTGACTCTAGTGCAAGTGGGAGACTGAAGGAAATATGCCCTAGAGGCAATAATAAAGTTATTATTTATTTCCTTATATCAAGATAAATGTTTATTATTCATGCTAGAATTGTATTAAACGGAAACATGATACATGTGTGAATACATAGACAAAACAGTGTCACTAGTATGCCTCTACTTGACTAGCTCATTGAATCAAAGATGGTTATGTTTCCTAACCATAGACAAAGGGTTGTCATTTGATTAACGGGATCACATCATTAGGAGCATGATGTGATTGACCTGACCCATTCCGTTAGCTTAGCACTTGATCGTTTAGTTTGTTGCTATTGCTTTCTTCATGACTTATACATGTTCCTGTGACTATGAGATTATGCAACTCCCGTTTACCGGAGGAACACTTTGTGTGCTACCAAACGTCACAACGTAACTGGGTGATTATAAAGGTGCTCTACAGGTGTCTCCAAAGGTACTTGTTGGGTTGGCGTATTTCAAGATTAGGATTTGTCACTCCGATTGTCGGAGAGGTATCTCTGGGCCCACTCGGTAATACACATCACTTAAGCCTTGCAAGCATTGTAACTAATGAGTTAGTTGTAGGATGATGTATTACGGAACGAGTAAAGAGACTTGCCGGTAATGAGATTGAACTAGGTATTGAGATACCGACGATCGAATCTCGGGCAAGTAACATACCGATGACAAAGGGAACAACGTATGTTGTTATGCGGTTTGACCGATAAAGATCTTCGTAGAATATGTAGGAGCCAATATGAGCATCCAGGTTTTGCTATTGGTTATTGACCAGAGACGTGTCTCGGTCATGTCTACATAGTTCTCGAACCCGTAGGGTCCGCACGCTTAAAGTTCGATGACGGTTATATTATGAGTTTATGTGTTTTGATGTACCGAAGGTAGTTCGGAGTCCCGAATGTGATCACGGACATGACGAAGAGTCTCGAAATGGTCGAGACATGAAGATCGATATATTGGACGACTATATTCGGACACCGGAATGGTTCCGGGGGTTATCGGATATATACCGGAGTACCGGGGGGGGGGGGGGGTTACCGGAACCCCCCGGGGGTTATTGGGCCTCATGGGCCCAAAGTGGTGGAAGAGGAGAGGCAGCAGGAGGTGGCGCGCGCCCCCTTGCCCCAATCCGAATTGGGAAAGGGAAGGGGGCGGCGGCCCCCCTTCTCCTTCCTTCTCTCCACCTCCTCCTTCCTCCTTCTCCTAGTTGGAATAGGAAAGGTGGGCAAAACCTACTTGGAGTAGGATTGCCCCCCTTGGGCGCGCCTCCTCCTCTTGGCCGCCCCCTCCTCCTCCCCCTTTATATACGGAGGAGGGGGGCACCCCATAGACACAACAATTGATCTCTTAGATCTTTTAGCCGTGTGCGGTGCCCCCCTCCACCATAATCCACCTCGGTCATATCGTAGCGGTGCTTAGGCGAAGCCCTCCGTCGGTAGAACATCATCATCGTCACCACGCCGTCGTGCTAACGGAATTCTCCCTCAAAGCTCGGCTGGATCGGTGTTCGAGGGACGTCATCGAGTTGAGCGTGTGCAGAACTCGGAGGTGCCGTGCGTTCGATGCTTGATCGGTCGGATCGTGAAGACGTACGACTACAACAACCGCATTGTGCTAACGCTTCCGCTTTCGGTCTACGAGGGTACGTGGACAACACTCTCCCCTCTTGTTGCTATGCATCACCATGATCCTGTGTGTGCGTAGGAATTTTTTTGAAATTACTACGTTCCCCAACACACGACCCCTACCGCCCCATGCAGTCGCTGTTCAACCCCCTGCTAACCCACATCCCATGCGCACGCGTTCTAAAGCCATGTTTCACCTTCCCTCTCGCAAACTTAACTTTCTTGTCGACGCTCCTTCCATTTCCCCCTACCTCGCACTTACCGTGCCACCCTTGCCGACCCAAACTGAGCTGATGCCATGACCGATGAGTATCAGGCGGAAGTGGGTTTTTCATGTCAAGTATCATTCTGATGGAACCCTTGCGCGCTACAAAGCACGTTGGGTTGTCCGTGGTTTCTCTCAGACCGAGGGGATCGACTACGACGAGACCTTCTCACCAGTCATTAAGCCTAGCACCATCCACGTCGTTCTCACTCTCGCCATTTTAGCCTCTTGGCCCATTCACCAGCTCGATGTCAAGAACGCCTTCCTGCACGGTCACTTAGCCGAGACTGTCTACTGTCAGCAGCCTCTTGGGTTCGAGGATCCCACCGCGCCTTCGCACGTGTGTCTCCTTCGTAAATCTCTCTACGGTCTTAAGCAGGCCCTACGCGCCTGGTTCACTCGCTTCGCCGCCTTCCTAGTGACTATAGGATTCACCGCCTCTAAGTGCGACACCTCCTTGTTTATCTACCGATCCTCGGGGCACACTGCCTATCTCCTCTTATATGTCGATGATATCATACTAACTGCGTCATCCCCCAGTTTTCTTCAGTATGTCATTTCTCGTCTTTGGCAGGAGTTTGCCATGACTGATCTGGGATCTCTCTCGCACTTTCTCGGAGTCTCTGTTACCCGCTCTTCCTCCTCCCTTTTTCTTTCGCAACGGCAATACGTGCTCGACATTATCCAGCGTGCCGGCATGTCCGAGTGTCATATTGTTCGTACCCCCATTGATTCCGGAGCCAAGCTTTCCGTTAACTCCGGTGACCTCCTTGACGCCGCTGATGCTACCACCTACCAAAGTCTCACCGGTGCTTTGCAGTATCTCACTATCACTCGCCCCGATCTATCTTACTCCGTTCAGCAGGCGTGTTTGTTCATGCATGCGCCTCGCACCTCCCACCTTAACCTTGTCAAACACATAGTTCGGTACGTTAAGGGCACTTTAGATTTTGGTATGCACATCACACCTTCTACCTTCACCTCTCTTGTTGCGTACTCCGATGCCGACTGGGCTGCTTGTCCCAACACTCGTCGTTCGTGTCACATCCCTAGCTTCTGGTAATGCTCTAGGCTAGCTTCATGTGTGCGTCATGTCTATATTCCGAAAGTTGAAATGAGGAAATTGAAAGCCTCAGAAATCATTTTAATAAAAGGGCAAGAAACCCTAAAATTGCAATCAGTAAATCCAAAATGCCCTAGAAATAGCTCTGACAATTTTGGCAAGAGTTATAAATCAAACCAAAATTTTGGAACATTTCTAAGGGATTATTTGGGCTCTGATTTTAAATCAATATTCTATTTGAATTTGGAGTTATATTCATAATATATAATGAATATATTTTCAAATGCCCTGAGACATTTTATGTATATGAGGAGTAGACCTTAAGTGACATAAAATTATCCACGGGAGTTTTGGCACTGTTTTCAAATTTGTTTGAATTTGAATTCAGTGGCAATTAAACAAAACAAAACAGAAACAAAAGAAACAAAAGAAAAACGAAAGCCCACCGGGCCTCTTACCCGCACCTACCTGGTCCAGCCCACGTACCCCCACCGCGTCGTCTTCCTCCTGCCAGTAGGAGCAGGTGCGTGTCGACGCACGCGCAGCTACGGCCACCTCCTGCTTCACGCTGGAGGCCCGTCCTTCTCCCTGATCCCGCATTTGGAGATGCCTAGAGACCTCCTAACCTCTCTCTCTCCCTCACCCGCAACCTCTCCCCTCCCCTGGCTCTCTCTCTCTCACCGGCCGAGCGCCACCATCGCTGACCCTCGCTGCCCTCGCGGCCACAGCCCACCCCTTGCCTCCCTAGCCGTCCAACCGCTCCGCCAAGACGTCGCGGGCCTATCCATCGAAGCAAGCGAGCTTGGGACACGCTGCTCCGTTGCCATCGTCTTCGTCTTCAACGTCGGCCACCGGAGGGAGCCACCATCGGTCTGTCACCTGCCGGTCACCCCCGAGCTCTTCGAGCCCAAGTTCTACTCCCTGTGAGGCCGCCGTCGTTTCCCCTCTCTCCTCTCTGTTAATTTCGTTCCCTAGACCTGATCCCCATCGACGCCGTACTCCGGCCGCCGCCCAACTCGCCGTCCCCGCCGTTGCACGCCACCCCAGCGCCGCCCGAGGCCACCAACGGACGCGCCTCATTGCGCCGCTTCCAACGCGCCCGGCCGCGCAACCTCTCGTTGCCGGAGTTGGCCGGACGAGCAACCTCGCCGTGCTCTGTTTACGCCGGTGGTTGTAACGCCGGCGATGATGACGTGGACGCGTCATTAGCGGCTAATTGAACCACTAACTAACCCCCTGGCTCGCTGACATGCGGGCCCGGCTGCCTAACTAACCAGCTAACAAAAATAGATTAAGATTAATCTAAACGCAGTGGCCCCACGCGTCACCGTTGACCTCGCTGACATGGCCGTTGACTGGACCCACCTGTCTGTGACACTAAATGTCACCGGGTCACTGACCAGTGGGTCCCACTGGTCAGGTTTGACCTGGACCGTGCCCCGTTGACCTGCTGACGTCATGATGATGTCATGCTGACGCAGTAATTAATTTCTGTTTTAAAACAATTCAGGAGTTCCAGAAAATGACTTAAGCTTCAAAAAATCATAGAAATTAAACCGTAACTCCAAATGAAATAATTTATATATGAAAAATTATCAGAAAAATTCAAGGAATCTGTTTATGGAATTTTCATGCATGTTAGAACAACTTATGGCTGCTGTTTAGGCCAATTCACATAAATAGAATTTAAACTCTCACATACGGAGTTTGAATTTGAACCTAGGGTTCAAACCAACTCCATTTAACATGTTGCTAGTTGCATTAGCTCAAACCACAGCATATTGACATGTCATGATCATGCATCATATTGTGCATTGCATTGATTGTGTTTCTTTCTCTGTTGCCGGTATTTGTCCCCTCTCGATAGACGTTGTACCGACGCTGTGATCGTTGACACTGATGAAGACCCAGTGATATCTTCAGAAGTGCCAGGCAAGCAAAACCCCCTTGTTCATTCTGATACAATTCCACGCTCTCGCTCCGGCTCTCTTTTACTGCATTAGCACAACAACGATTCATCTGTTACTTGCTGCGGTAGTTGAACCCCTTATCCTCTGCATGACCTGTCATTGCCACAGTAAATAGATGAAACCCACTAGCACGAGTAGGAGTTGTTTGAGCCCTGATGTGCCTACTCATTCATGCTTGTTTGTCATGCCTGCTATTGCATAGAGTTGTGTCGGGTCTGATTCATCGGGGATGAATCGGAGGTGTGTGAACATGTCCTACTGTGTGTGAGCTAAGTGTGTGAACACGATTTGGTAAAGGTAGCGGTGAGAGGCCATGTAGGAGTACATGGTGGGTTGTCTCATTGCAGCCGTCCTCAGGAACTGAGTTCTGTGTCTGTGATCCATGAACAGCTACTACCACTCATTGGGATCCTTAATTGACCCTCTCAGCTTCTTAGTCACCCTAGTACTCTGTCCAGGAGTTGCAACTAGTTTCTGGTGTTTGTAGGTTATGTGTTGGCGGCCGTGCGTAGCGCTGACCCTAGGGGTGGGCTATGTTGCGGTAGATACACCGTGGCACGGTGTACCGGGCGCCTGTTTGGTGTCTCGGGAACCCTGTTCACATCGTTCGGGGCCGTATGTGGAAACCTCGGCCGGACTCCCCGCGGATGGAACCTGAATAGGCGATAAACCTGGACTAGAGACTTAGGTGTTTAGGTAGGCCATGGCCGACACCCTCGTTGGGCTTCCGCTTGAAGGTTGCCGAGTACATGTCGTGTAAACGACGGTAAGTGGTGGGAGCGTGTGTGAAGAAGTACACCCCTGCAGGGTTATCATTATCTATTCGAATAGCCGGATTCCTCGGATATGGAAACTTGGACCCCTTGCATAGTTCATAGACAAGTGAAAGTGGTTACTCTAAAACTCGCAAGATAAGCGTGAGTGCTATGGATGGCGTTCTCGCAGGGAGACGGGAGCGGATCAGTAGTGGTGTATTGATATGGTGAATTGATGGACTCGTGTGCGCCACCTCAAACGAGTTACTTGCAGTCATAGTTCAGGTTAGCCACTGAGTCAAAGCTGGCTTGCTGCAGTTAAACTCCACCACCCCTTTGTTGATACTGATGCATATGTAGATAGTTCTGATGTAAGTCTTGCTGGGTACATTTGTACTCACGGTTGCTTATTTTATGTTTTGTAGAGAGACTTCAGTCTCGCTAGTAGTTCCGCTTGGACTTCGACGTTTAGCTTGTTACCTCAGCTACGATCTTGTACCCTTGGGAGGTTCTGGTAGATAGTCAGGCTCCCCAGCCTTCTTCATTTTTAGTTGTCTGTACTTAGACAAGTTAAGCTTCCGCATGTGCTTTGACTTGTATGCTCTGAATGTTGGGTCATGAGACCCATGTTTGTAATATCTCACTCCTCGGAGCCTAATGAATAAATACTTGAGTCATAGAGTTATGTTGTGATGCCATGTTGTATTTACACATATCGAGCATATTGTGTGTATGATTGAAATGCTTGGTATGTGTGGGATCCGACAACCTAGTTGTTTATCCTTGGTAGCCTCTCTTATGGGGAAATGTACTCTTGTGCTTCCATGAGCCATAGTAGTCCGCTACAGCCCGGTTCACCGGAGTCCTGCTAGCCCAGCACTACTGCTCCAGAGCACTTGACTGGCCGGCATGTGATTCACTTCGTTCCTGTGTCTGTCCCTTCGGGGAAATGTCACGCGATGACATCCGGAGTCCTATTAGCCCAGTGCTACAGCCCGGATTCACATGCTCCTGACCGACATGCTCGATGTTGATTCATGTATGCCTGTTCCCGTAAGTTAGTGCCACTTTGGGTTCACGACTAGTCATGTCGGCCCGGGTTCTCTGTCATATGGATGCTAGCGACACTATCATATACGTGGGCCAAAAGGCGCAAACCATCCCGGGCCATGGTAAGGCAACACCCGTGGGAATACCGTGCGTGAGGCCGCAAAGTGATATGAGATGTTACAGGCTAGATCAGTGTGACTTAGAATCGGGGTCCTGACAACTTTGGTATCAGAGCCTGACTGCTTGTAGGATTACCAAGCCAAGCTGGTCGAAGTCGTGTCTAGAAATGCTTTAGTTATGTAAGGGAATTGATTGTGGATGGGAACGTAAGGCTCTTTTACTCCTTATCCTCATGACCTTCTGATCTGAGTCATCTTATCTTTTCTACGGGGTTAAGAACTAGGCTTCTCTTCTATCTCTCAGGATGACGTGTTACTAAACCGTAGTTGCCTAGGATTGTTGAGTTCAAGCCTCAGTTCAGTTCCTACTACTTCCATATGTTCGTAGCTGGCCTCAGAACTTTGATATTGTGATGTTGAGTGGTTATGCCACCATTTTTGTAGGATGTCTCAAATCTTTTGAGCATTTACAACCGTTATGCTGTCCGAGTCATCCTAGGTTTTTAAATAGTCCGATGCATTTGCAACTCCCTTCTTCCTATTCTCGATGTTCCTTTGGGCCAGATTAAGCACACTAATCGGTCTGTTGAGGTACTCCATTGCCTTGACATGTATGTTGGAGTTAGTATTATGACCCTAGGTGTCTTCGAGAACCACTCAGTGATCTAGCAATGTTTCTGTTCCCAGTGTGATGATTCTGGCCACCATTCTCGAAAACATCCCATGATGCCATTTAGTAGTAGATATTCTACTTCTGGGTTCTTAAGCCCAAGATTCACCCTACTTGCTTCATGTTGATAGTGTTGCTAGTTCCTTTAGGATATTAGTAACCTTTGCGATAGTACTCGAGGTCTGTGGTATTTCCTTCTTCCAAATACCATGAACCATTAAGGCAGAAGTTCTTTGAACCAAAAGATCACCATTAGAGTACTCCTGAGGAGTTCTCCATTCATAATTGTGATTCTGCCAGCTCTACCTTTCTGCATGGGTTATTCGGAAGAAACCTATTGAACTTGGTTCGACATACTAATCTATGCATCCACAACTCAGAAAATTATATGTTCCCTTGAGTTGTCCCTCTTTAGTTGTTTTATGACTCTCGTCTATCAACTGATAGTCGGGAGTAGTTATGCGATCGTGTTCATTGATGCCTGCTATTCTTGTGGTCCGTCAAGCCATTCTATTCCAGAATGACTAGGAGAAACAAACTCCAGTACCTATCCATATCTAGGATTGGGTCAAAGTAGTTGTATTCCATGGATCAAAATGCCAACCCAGCTTTTGCTCTGTTCTACCTTGGAGTGTTACCATATTTATGTCAAGAATGTCATGAGAATTGCACCACCTCTTATTAATTCTTGACGCAGTGATACTTATCGCCATCATTATTCATTCATCGGTTACATGTTGTTGTAACCGGAATGCCGACAAGTGAACTGTGATGTGTGAAATCAATACTCCTAGCAACCCCGTTGCTTCGTAGTTAATGGACAATAAACTCATTCTTAGCGTGTTGGTTATTGAATCATCATTCTAAGATTGATCGTGCTACCTAGTCCTTATTTCCGGAGCACTATTCGATCAATGAGTTAGGATTGTGTCAAACCCTTGCTCTATTGATCACATCGTCTTGCCTCGCAAAGCAAGATTGTTCTTGAGCTTAATAACACATCGGTGGGTTGTGATTTTCCAAATATCTTCTTGGAAGTATCACCAGGTTGTCACCTGATCGCTATGTTGAGTTCGTGATCAAGTTGGTTTCTTGTAGCCGCCCTTTTCTCCAAGAATCTGTGTTGGATACCCCTGAGATAGTTTGTTAAGCTTAACAACAACTTGGAGAGTTGGAAGATAAAAGCTTGTCTTGCTTAGTTCGTGTTAAGGGATATCTTTTGTGTGTGTGTGTTGAAGAAAGATGATATCTTCATTGATTGGTCCTCGTGATCAGTTATTGGATCTATTGTCTTGTCCAAACTTTGATTTGAGTGTGGGCTATCCTCAAATCAAATCAGAACCAACGATGTTCGTAATGTTGTCCTACTCGAGGTTGATTCCTCGGGCATACACCATTACATCCTTTGTTATGACCAATGCTATCACCGTGTTCACTTAATTGTGGAATTCCATCTATATGGAAGCCTGGATGGTTGTTTGTTGAGCCCATTGACAACATTGTCATCTTGTCCATGATTCATGTTGAACATCTAAGTTAGCGTTGGAAACATTGAAAGCATTTCTTCATGGTAGCTCATGAAGCATATGTTTGGATGAAAGAAGTGACTACCTCTGATTCACGTGCATTTGGTGAAAGTTGCCGCCGTGGATTCAAGAAAGCTTGTTCTGCTTCCTTGGAATCATCCCAAGTTAGTCATGCATGTGCGAAGTATTCTATGGTTTGATAGGCTCGCTACCTCCAGTCCATATGTGTCCCTAGCACACCAAGCCACTGACTGATTTGTTCTAGGAGAAGGAGTTAAGTGCTAATCCATGGTAATGCACAAGACTTCGATATCCTCGATGATGGTTCCCAACCTGAACTTGGTAGTGTTTTATCATAAGACTACTATGTGGTCATGCTTGTCTGGGATAGCGTGTTCACATGTGTTTAGCAGAACCAACTCATGTTTTGGAGCTTGCTACCGTAGTTCATTTCCCCGAGAGTCTCGCAACATCATATCGTCGATTTGTGTTGCAAACTTTCATTTTTCTTTCTAGACTTGATGAGTCTGGAATATCCTGACACCAACCAGATCTGAATCTCAGGCAGATATGATGGTTGGAACACACTCCAAGAACTATAATATTGGTCTCTCTGTAACCGGTAAAGTGGATGTCGTGGCCAACACACCCAGCCGGAATACCTATTATTGTAGTATCTTGATTGAGGAAGTTGGCCACCTCCCCATAAGGATTTCGTAGGATTTACTCCAGAAGTTGTTCCTTATGGATCTATTGTATTCCGAAGTCCGACCACTACTTGATGGCTATGCTGATGCTTTAAAGCATGACCGTGGTAACCAGTATATCAAGGAGAACATTAGAAGCGGAGTGCTAAATGTCTCTCGATCGATCATCCAGATTTCATTCCCTTGGCCTCGCTAAGGTGAAATCTAAGAAAGGGTTGTCTTTCTATGCATCTGCATTGTCCATCACTATTTGTCAAGGTAGTAAGATGTGTTGCCAGGATCCTCGACTCGGATGTTGGTAGAAACTTGATGAATATGGAAATGCTCAAGTTCTTGAGAGCACGCGCAAGCAAAATCATCCCTTGTGTTGTCTTCAACAAGGTAGTTCACATCATCCATTCTAGCCCGAGTGTGTCGCTCTCCCGAACTCCGTCAAACGATCGCTCGTAAATTGCCTTAGGCTGGTATAGAGAGTTCCAATGATCTCTGTATCAAAAGTAATTCTTTTTGCCACTTAAGGGATAATTCCACGAGTCACCTTCCTTAAGGTATCATGTTACGAAATCATGGCAATTATCTCCTTGCTACTTGAAATTCATGCTCCATCTTAGTCAAGTGTGGATTTGTAACCTGCCAAATTGAAACCTCGTCATTTGTTTCTTTCCTCCCCTCTCGATATGTGTTTTGTGTCTCAGCTCGAGAGATGTTTCAATTTCTCACTCCGTGAGTTGATCCTGAGTTGTTCGACCTTCGATAAGATTGATCCCTCTCGAGTTTTCCTTCTCCTCTCATTGTCATGTTAGTTGGAGTTCTCGGGGCAAGACATTGAGACAAAGATGGTGATTGAATCAACGTTCATTTGAAGTGCAACCTGGATCGTGAGGATTGCGTTAGTTGCGTTCCCCCATCATCTTACCCTACGCTTGAATCTCGGGACGAGATTCTTGTTTAGTAGGGGTGAGCTGTCACATCCCTAGCTTCTGGTAATGCTCTAGGCTAGCTTCATGTGTGCATCATGTCTATATTCCGAAAGTTGAAATGAGGAAATTGAAAGCCTCAGAAATCATTTTAATAAAAGGGCAAGAAACCCTAAAATTGCAATCAGTAAATCCAAAATGCCCTAGAAATAACTCTGACAATTTTGGCAAGAGTTATAAATCAAACCAAAATTTTGGAACATTTCTAAGGGATTATTTGGGCTCTGATTTTAAATCAATATTCTATTTGAATTTGGAGTTATATTCATAAGATATAATGAATATATTTTCAAATGCCCTCAGACATTTTATGTATATGAGGAGTAGACCTTAAGTGACATAAAATTATCCAGGGGAGTTTTGGCACTGTTTTCAAATTTGTTTGAATTTGAATTCAGTGGCAATTAAACAAAACAAAACAGAAAAACAGAAACAAAAGAAAAACGAAAGCCCACCGGGCCTCTTACCCGCACCTACCTGGTCCAACCCACCTACCCCCACCGCGTCGTCTTCCTCCTGCCAGTGGGAGCAGGTGCGTGTCGACGCACGCGCAACTACGGCCACCTCCTGCTTCACGCTGGAGGCCCGTCCTTCTCCCTGATCCCGCGATTGGAGATGCCCAAAGACCTCCTGACCTCTCTCTCTCCCTCACCCGCAACCTCTCCCCTCCCCTGGCTCTCTCTCTCTCACCGGCCGAGCACCACCATCGCTGCCCCTCGCTGCCCTCGCGGCCACAGCCCACCCCTTGCCTCCCTAGCCGTCCAACCGCTCCGCCAAGACGTCGCATGCCTATCCATCGAAGCAAGCAAGCTCGGGACACGCTGCTCCGTCGCCATCGTCTTCGTCTTCAACATCGGCCACCGGAGGGAGCCGCCATCGATCTGTCACCTGCCGGTCGCCCCCGAGCTCTTCGAGCCCCAGTTCTACTCCCTGTGAGGCCGCCGTCGTTTCCCCTCTCTCCTCTCTGTTAATTTCATTCCCTAGACCCGATCCCCATCGACGCCGTACTCCGGCCGCCGCCCAACTCGCCATCCCCGCCGTTGCACGCCACCCCAGCGCCGCCCGAGGCCACCAACGGACGCGCCTCATTGTGCCGCTTCCAACGCGCCCGGCCGCGCAACCTCTCGTTGCCGGAGTTGGCCGGACGAGCAACCTCGCCGTGCTCTGTTTACGCCGGTGGTTATAACGCCGACGATGATGACGTGGACGCGTCATTAGCGGCTAATTGAACCACTAACTAACCCCCATGGCTCGCTGACATGAGGGCCCGGCTGCCTAACTAACCAGCTAACAAAAATAGATTAAGATTAATCTAAACGCAGTGGCCCCACGCGTCACCGTTGACCTCGCTGACGCGGCCGTTGACCGGACCCACCTGTCCGTGACACTAAATGTCACTGGGTCACTGACCAGTGGGTCCCACTGGTCAGGTTTGACCTGGATCGTGCCCCGTTGACCTGCTGATGTCATGACGATGTCATCCTAACGCAGTAATTAATTTCTGTTTTAAAACAATTCAGGAGTTCCAGAAAATGACTTAAACTTCAAAAAATCATAGAAATTAAACCGTAACTCCAAATGAAATAATTTATATATGAAAAATTATCAGAAAAATTCAAGGAATCTGTTTATGGCATTTTCATGCATGTTAGAACAACTTATGGCTGCTGTTTAGGCCAATTCACATAAATAGAATTTAAACTCTCACATATGGAGTTTGAATTTGAACCTAGGGTTCAAACCAACTCCATTTAACATGTTGCTAGTTGCATTAGCTCAAACCACAGCATATTGACATGTCATGATCATGCATCATATTGTGCATTGCATTGATTGTGTTTCTTTCTCTGTTGCCGGTATTTGTCCCCTCTCGATAGACGTTGTACCGACGCTGTGATCGTTGACACTGATGAAGACCCAATGATATCTTCAGAAGTGCCAGGCAAGCAAAACCCCCTTGTTCATTCTGATACAATTCCACGCTCTCGCTCCGGCTCTCTTTTACTGCATTAGCACAACAACGATTCATCTGTTACTTGCTGCGGTAGTTGAACCCCTTATCCTCTGCATGACCTGTCATTGCCACAGTAAATAGATGAAACCCACTAGCACGAGTAGGAGTTGTTTGAGCCCTGATGTGCCTACTCATTCATGCTTGTTTGTCATGCCTGCTATTGCATAGAGTTGTGTCGGGTCTGATTCATCGGGGATGAATCGGAGGTGTGTGAACATGTCCTACTGTGTGTGAGCTAAGTGTGTGAACACGATTTGGTAAAGGTAGCGGTGAGAGGCCATGTAGGAGTACATGGTGGGTTGTCTCATTGCAGCCGTCCTCAGGAACTGAGTTCTGTGTCTGTGATCCATGAACAGCTACTACCACTCATTGGGATCCTTAATTGACCCTCTCAGCTTCTTAGTCACCCTAGTACTCTGTCCAGGAGTTGCAACTAGTTTCTGGTATTTGTAGGTTATGTGTTGGCGGCCGTGCGTAGCGCTGACCCTAGGGGTGGGCTATGTTGCGGTAGATACACCATGGCACGGTGTACCGGGCGCCTGTTTGGTGTCTCGGGAACCCTGTTCACATCGTTCGGGGCCGTATGTGGAAACCTCGGCCGGACTCCCCGCGGATGGAACCTGAATAGGCGATAAACCTGGACTAGAGACTTAGGTGTTTAGGTAGGCCGTGGCCGACACCCTCGTTGGGCTTCCGCTTGAAGGTTGCCGAGTACATGTCGTGTAAACGACGGTAAGTGGTGGGAGCGTGTGTGAAGAAGTACACCCCTGCAGGGTTATCATTATGTATTCGAATAGCCGGATTCCTCAGATATGGAAACTTGGACCCCTTGCATAGTTCATAGACAAGTGAAAGTGGTTACTCTAAAACTCACAAGATAAGCGTGAGTGCTATGGATGGCGTTCTCGCAGGGAGACGGGAGCGGATCCATAGTGGTGTATTGATATGGTGAATTTATGGACTCGTGTGCGCCACCTCAAACGAGTTACTTGCAGTCATAGTTCAGGTTAGCCACTGAGTCAAAGCTGGCTTGTTGCAGTTAAACTCCACCACCCCCTTTGTTGATACCGATGCATATGTAGATAGTTCTGATGTAAGTCTTGCTGGGTACATTTGTACTCATGGTTGCTTATTTTATGTTTTGCAGAGAGACTTCAGTCTCGCTAGTAGTTTCGCTTGGACTTCGACGTTTAGCTTGTTACCTCAGCTACGATCTTGTACCCTTGGGAGGGTCTGGTAGATAGTCAGGCTCCTCAGCCTTCTTCATTTTTAGTTGTCTGTACTCAGACAAGTTAAGCTTTCGCATGTGCTTTGACTTGTATGCTCTGAATGTTGGGTCATGAGACCCATGTTTGTAATATCTCGCTCCTTGGAGCCTAATGAATAAAATACTTGAGTCGTAGAGTTATGTTGTGATGCCATGTTGTATTTACACATATCGAGTATATTGTGTGTATGATTGAAATGCTTGGTATGTGTGGGATCCGACAACCTAGTTGTTTATCCTTGGTAGCCTCTCTTATGGGGAAATGTAGTCTTGTGCTTCCATGAGCCATAGTAGTCCGCTACAGCCCGGTTCACCGGAGTCCTGCTAGCCCAGCACTACTGCTCCGGAGCACTTGACTGGCCGGCATGTGATTCACTTTGTTCCTGTGTCTGTCCCTTCGGGGAAATGTCACGCGGTGACATCCGGAGTCCTGTTAGCCCAGTGCTACAGCCCGGATTCACATGCTGCTGACCGACATGCTCGATGTTGATTCATGTATGCCTGTTCCCGTAAGTTAGTGCCACTTTGGGTTCACGACTAGTCATGTCGGCCCGGGTTCTCTATCATATGGATGCTAGCGACACTATCATATACGTGGGCCAAAAGGCGCAAACCGTCCCGGCCATGGTAAGGCGACACCGTGGGAATACCGTGCGTGAGGCCGCAAAGTGATATGAGATGTTACAGGCTAGATCGGTGTGACTTAGAATCGGGGTCCTGACAGCTCGACGTCTGGTTACTGCATTTATTTTGGGATAATTTGGTTTCGTGGTCATCCAAGCGACAGCTAACCGTTTCCAGGTCCAGTGCGGAGGCTGAGTATTGCGCCGTCGCTCATGCTGTTGCCGAAACTTCATGGCTGCGGCAACTTCTGCAGGAGCTTCACCAGCCAGTGTCCAGATCCACTGTTGTCTATTATGACAATGTGTCTGCTGTCTACATGTCTGCTAACCCAGTGCAACACCGTCATATGAAGCATATCGAGATCGACATTCACTTTGTGCGTGACAAGGTTTCGCTTGGCGAGGTTCGGGTCCTGCATGTTCCCACTTCTTCGCAGTATGCTGAAATTTTCACAAAAGGGTTGCCGACCATGCTCTTTGCTGAATTCCGCTCCAGTCTTAACGTCCGGCAAGCCCACGTTGACACTGTGGGGGGCTGTTAGACTATGCTTTGGTCTACTGTTGGACTTGGTGTTACCGGTCAGAGCTGGTCGTACGCTTCACCCACCCACCGCCCTTGCATGGCGCATGCAAGGCTGTTAGCCGCATCTATCTTCCCATCGATCTAGGATCGATTGTTAGTCTGTTTACGTGCGTGTGTATCTCTCTTCCTCTCTCCCATGTACTCTATTATATATTTCCCCACTGTGGATGAATACGAGTGTGTGATGCATTGTAACCCCTATTTTATCTTCTATCAGTCAATATGTTTGAAATCTGCCTTGGGAACTGGGAAGGACTTCTCCAAATAGATAGAATTCTTGAATTTTGCCTCAAAATAGTTTACCTTTCGGATATGGAAAAAACAATTGCTTGATATTATGGACCTGTCCTATCTATTAGTTGACAGTTGTTTAAAGAAGAGATCTTCAGGTTTCCCCCTGAAATAAATACCTCTGCACCTCACCCTGGAATGCATGTGTTGTTAAACCCCTCAGTTTGAACATTTTCTTCTTCCCTAGAAGCAGATGATTTCGCATAGTGTTGATATGCCGAAATGTTTCCAAAGCCTGCTGAAATGCTGCCAAACTACTGGTCGAGATTTCACTACAAGC
Organism: Triticum urartu; assembly: GCF_056163025.1. Taxonomy (NCBI): domain Eukaryota; kingdom Viridiplantae; phylum Streptophyta; class Magnoliopsida; order Poales; family Poaceae; genus Triticum; species Triticum urartu. The sequence goes on along the minus strand of NC_141873.1, from coordinate 215,833,163 downwards.
TAGGGGCGGGAAATGATGTTGTTCTCGGTGACTGGGGCCAACTGATGGAATGGACAAAGCTAGCATCAGAAGCAGCTTTTTTTTAGCATATCTGAGTCTGGACTAATTTCGGGAGAGAAATCAAGAATTCTATTGGAGGAATAATTATCTGGACTGATGATCAATCATTTGCACCTGCCTGAATTTTCTTCTCTCCGCCGAAAAGATGATTTGGGAGGATTTGCTTGGACCAGCCACGGATAATCGACAGGAAAAGCCTACTAGTACCTTGTAAAGCCGAAAGGTATGGAAAGTTGGAGAGTACCTGCCGAAGAAAAGTTTGGTCCCAGAAAGCAAATCTTACGTCTGTCCGACTGTTCGTCCGGTGAGGAACATAGTACGTACATACTGTACATACATTGCATGTCGGCCATCTCACGCACCCAGATCTGCCAGCGGCAGCTCATAGCCTGGTTGGCGGTGGCAGCGGTGAAGGGACGGCGCCAATGCGAAGAGGTCGCCTCTGCCACAAGGTTTCTAGTGTAGAGCACATGCGCGTGAGATGGCTCCAGCGACGTTCAATTCTGCGAGTTCCGGGACAGTTAGAGCAACTCCAACGGGGAGACCCAAACGGACATCGATTTTGTCCGCATTTTGTCTGTTTGGGTCGTTCGTCTGCGTGTCCGCGTCCGCTTTTTCATTTGGGTCGGCTAATGCGCCCAGCAGGAGGCAGACGCATTTTTTGCATGTCCGCGTCGGCATTCAATCGAACACTTGATGGGCGTGCTCCCGCACCACCTCGCCCCGCCCCCGCGCCCGCGAGCTCCGCCTCCTCGCGCGAGCTCTCGGCCGCCGCTCGCCCCGCAAGCCCCACCCTTCGCCCCGCAGCTCACTCCGTCCCCGCGCCCGCATGTGCTCCATGTTGCATGCTCCGGGTCGCGCCCGCCTGCGCTCCGAGTTACGCGTGCGGCTGGCTGCGGCTAGCTAGCTAGCAGCCGGGCGCGACAGCACCAGCATGCATGCATGGCTCCGACACGCTTGCGCGGTTCCTCCTCCTCGCCGACGACGTCCGGGTGCTCGTGTATGACTCGCACCTGCCGTGGGCGCGACGCGTGGCGAGTGAGGCCGGCGTGGCCGCGACAGCGTTCTTCACGCAGATGTGCGCGGTGGACGTGCTGTACGGCGAGGTCTCCGTGGGGCGGGTCGCGCTGCCACTGGCAGACGGGAGCGCGCTTCGGGGGAGGCTCTCCGTGGAGCTCGGGCCCAACGACGTGCCACCGTTCGTCGCCGCGCAGGCGTGGTACCCGACGTTCACGGACTCGGCGCTGTCGCAGTTCGATGGGCTGGACCAGGCCGACCACGTGCTCGTCAACTCCTTTCATGACCTCGAGCCAATGGTGAGCACCAGCTACCAGCACCTGGACCAGGCCGTCGCGACGGGGCCGGGCGCGGCCGGGGCGAGGCGAGTCGAGGATGGGCGCGGCCGGGCGCAGCCGAGCACAGCGAGGCGAGGCCACGACGAGTTGAGGACGGGCACGGGTGGGCGCGGCAGGGCGCGGCGAGGTGACGCTAGGCGCGACCGGACGCAGCAGCGGGGCGCGGCTGGGAGCAGCGAGGCAAGGCCGTGGCAAGTCGACGCCGGGCGCAACAGGGCGAAGCCACGACGAGGAGCGGGGTCGATGAAGATGCCACGGGAGGAGGCCGACGTGGCACTCGCGGTGTGGCATGGATGAGGAGAGAGAAAAAGGATGAGAGAGATGGGTGTGATGGGTTGGTGGTTGAATGACATGTGGGCCATGCGGCACATGCAGTGGGCAGAAGCGGACGAGGAGAGCAGAGAAAACGTATGCATTGTGGTGACACCCCGAGACCGTTGCGCCAGGTGTCTTCCAGTTATTCGCCGTTATTGCCTTGTCTTTTGCTTGCGTGTTGCATCTTGCCATGTCATCATGTGCATTGCATCATCATGTTTTCAAAACTTGCATCCGTCACGGCCTCCCCGTTCTTTCCGTTATCTGTTCCGAGCCCAGACACACTTGCACGCGCCAGCGGCACCTCCGAAGTATTATTTTATAAGTGGCCGAAAAATGTTCTCAGAATGGGCTGAAAGTTGGCATGCGGTGTTGTTTTGTTGTCAGTAGGCCGCCTGCCAAGTTTCATCGCATTCGGAGTCCATTTGACGCCCCAACGGATAACTATAACGATAATATAGTCGGTCAAATCGTCGGACGTTTTCGGTCTCAGAAAACTGTTGCCGGGCTTTCCCTCTCTTTCCTCCCTAGACCATCTACACAGTTCACTACTTACCGCCAGGCCCAATCTAACCTCTCTCGTCAGCCCGCGGCCCTCCCCGCGCACGCGTCCGAAAGCTGTCCCGGACCCGTACCGCTCAGTCATCACCGTTGGATCCGGAACATCCTCAAACATCTACAAAATATCATCGTTTTATTTATTGGACTCTTTAGCATATTTATTCTCGTCCGTCGGATTTCGATCCGATGATCCAAATCCCTCTCCTTTCACCCACATGCTATATATAGCCCTAACCCTAAATTCTAGGGACCTTGTCCCATCCATCCCATCCCCACGCCACCGCCACTCTCCTTGTTTTCAGCGTCGGACCAACCAGCCGCCCTCCTCATTTTCCCCTCGATCCAATCCACCAACCAGTGCTCCCCCATGTCCCTCCTCGATCCCGAGCGCAGTCACCTGCAAGGCCACCGCCACCTCACCTCCCTTCTCCTCGCTGATGGCTCCGCCTGCGCCGGAGCACGTGAACAACAGCAGCAATCGAGGCCTACCTCCAGTCTGCACCCGCATGGAGCTCCTTTGCGCCCGAGCTGCACCAGGCCCGAGCGACCCCGCCGGAGAGCGCCACCGCGGGAGCTACTCCGTTCCTCGCCCGAACCAGCATGTCTTCCTCACCGCCACTTGCCTCTCCCTTCGCCTCGCGCTCCTCTCCTTCTCTCACCTCTCTGCCTTTCTTCAGGAAACTGCAGGAGCGCAGCCGCCCTCGACCCATCTCCGTCCGGCCGACAACGAGCAGTAGCTCGCCGGAGTTGAGCTCCACCGGATCCGCCTCCCTCTGCCCGTTGCTGGCGCTCCTCCGCCGCTGCAAGTCCCTCGCCACGCCACTTCTCCTCTGCAATGAGCGGCAGCTGCAGCCGACGCAACCGCCGCGCGCCCTTGGCTGCGTCGTCTCGTGCCGGACCCCGCCGGAAGGAGCATCACTGCCAAGTCCAACTGCTGCCCTGATCCGGTCACGCCGCCTTGGATCCGGCAGGTTTCCCGTCGCCGTGCCAAGTCCCGCTTCGCCGTGGCGTCCTCTGCTTCCCCTACAACGAGCCGCAGCTGCTCGCTCGTCGTCCCATTGACCGCGCCCCCATCCACCTCCTCGTTCGACTAAGCAGAGGCCCAGCCGCGCCAGATCCGCCAGCCCAAGCCGGCCTGCTGCACTGACCGGGCCTTGGCCCATGTTTGCAGAGCCCAGCCTCTCTCCTGTGTTTGTTGGGCTAGGTAGTTTCAGCCCGTGGACGTGTTTTTTTTCCTGGATGAATTTACTAATTTTCCTTCACATGCATAATTACAGAATATGCCATCATGTTAAATGCTCACACCTAAATAACCGTGCATCGGTTTAAAATGTTTTATATATGTAAATTGCTTAGAATTTTGTCCAGTTTCATAATTTGCAACTTTCATCTATGTTTAAAGTGCTTAAAATGTTTTTTGTTTAATTTTGCTCACATGCCATGTTAAAATGCTTTATTTCATAACTTAATAACCGTAGCTCCAAATTTACTAAACTTTATATGTAAATGGGGTAGAAAAATGCATAGATTAACATGGTAGCATTACTTTGCATGTTTAACAACTCTAAAATTGTGTTTAGGGCAGAACAGTACCAAACCTAAAGTATGCACATGGGGTTTTCCCGGATTTGTTGTTTGTTGTTCCGGCCTCATTTAAACTTGCCTAGTTAGTTAGTTTTCATATGCTTCACCCTTTTGCCATGTTAATCAACATGTAATATTGTTGGATACATAAACGAGATCAAACTAAATAACTTGAATGTGGTGTTCCGTCAATATGCAACTCGTTGCATATTGAGCTCCACTTAATTTGTAGTATTGTTTGTGCATTTTGCCATGCCATGCCTCATTAAACCGGACATGCATCATACTTGGTTGTGCATCATGCCATGTTTATGTGATGGTTGTTTACTATGTTGCTTGCTTCTTTCCGGGTTGCTTCTCTCGTTAGCTTCGGTTTCGTTTCGGAGTTGTGAGGATCCGTTCGACTCTGCCCGTTTGTCTTCTTCATGGACTCGTTCTTCTTTCTTACGGGATCTCAGGCAAGATGACCATACCCTCGAAATCACTTCTATCTTTGCTTGCTAGTTGTTCACTCTATTGCTATGCTGTGATACCTACCACTTGCTATATCATTCCTCCCATATTGCCATGTCAAGCTTCTAACCCACCTTGTCCTAGCAAACCGTTGTTTGGCTATGTTACCGCTTTGCTCATCCCCTCTTATAGCATTGCTAGTTGCAGGTGAAGATTGGAGTTTGTTCCATGTTCGAACATGATTATTGTTGGGATATCACAATATCTCTTATTTTAATTAATGCATCTATATACTTGGTAAAGGGTGGAAGGCTCGGCCTTATGCCTGGTGTTTTGTTCCACTCTTGCCGCCCTAGTTTCCGTCATACCAGTGTTATGTTCCTTGATTTTGCGTTCCTTACACAGTCGGGTTATAATGGGAACCCCTTGACAGTTCGCCTTGAATAAAACTCCTCCAGCAAGGCCCAACCTTGGTTTTACATTTACACTAACAACCTATCACCTTCCCTTGGGTTCTGCAGACTCAAGGGTCATCTTTATTTTAACCCCCCCGAGCCAGTGCATGTCTAAGTGTTGGTCCAAACTAGAGCCCCTTGCAGCGCCACCTCGGGGAAACTTGAGGGCTGGTTTTAGTTGTACAGATTGCTCATCCGGTGTTGCCCTGAGAACGAGATATGTGCAGCTCCTATCAGGATGTGGGCGCATCGGGCGGCTTTGCTGGTCTTGTTTTACCATTGTTGAGATGTCTTGTAACCGGGATTCCGAGTCTGATCGGGTCTTCCTGGGAGAAGGAATATCCTTCGTTGATCGTGAGAGCTTGTGATGGGCTAAGTTGGGACACCCCTGCAGGGTATATACTTCCGAGAGCCGTGCCCACGGTTATGGGCAGATAGGAATTTGTTAATGTCCGGTTGTAGAGAACTTGACACTTAACTTAATTAAAATGAATCAACCGCGTGTGTAGCCATGATGGTCTCTTTTCGGCGGAGTCCGGGAAGTGAACACGGTTCTTGTGTTATGTTTGACGTAAGTAGTTTTAGGATCACTTCTTGATCACTTCTAGTTTACGACCGTGGTTTGCTTCTCTTCTCGCTCTCATTTGCACAAGGTAGCCACCATATATGCTAGTGTTTGCTGTAGCTCCACCTCAGTACCTTTCATAAGCTTAAATAGTCTTGATCGCGAGGGTGTGAGAATGCTGAGTCCCCGTGACTCACAGATTACTTCCAAACCAGTTGCAGGTGCCGATGATGCCAGTGCAGGTGACGCAACCCAGCTCAAGTGGGAGCTCGATGAAGATCGTGTTCGTTGTGTTGTTTCGTTTCCAGTTGATCAGTAGTGGAGCCCAGTCGGGGCGATCGGGGATCTAGCATTAGGGGTGGTCTTCTTTTATTTTGGTTTCGTAGTCGGACCTTGATTGTATTCTGGATGATGTAATGCTATATTTATGTATTGTGTGAAGTGGCGATTGTAAGCCAACTCTTTATCCCCTTCTTATTCAATACATGGGATGTTTAAAGTGTTGGGTTTCGTAGTAATTTCAAAAAACTTTCCTACGCACACGCAAGATCATGTGATGCATAGCAACGAGAGGGGAGAGTGTTGTCTACGTACCCACGCAGACCGACTGCGGAAGCGTTGACACAACATAGAGGAAGTAGTCGTATGTCTTCCCGATCCGACCGATCAAGCACCGAAACTACGGCACCTCCGAGTTCGAGCACACGTTCAGCTCGATGACAATCCCCGGACTCCGATCCAGCAAAGTGTCGGGGAAGAGTTCCGTCAGCACGACGGCGTGGTGACGATCTTGATGTACTACAGCAGCAGGGCTTCGCCTAAACTCCTCTACAGTATTATCGAGGATTATGGTGGCTGGGGGCACCACACACGGCTAAGGAATAGATCACGTGGATCAACTTGTTGTGTCTTTGGTGCTAGCCCTGCCCCTCTATTTATATGTTGAGCCCCGGGGTCGAAACTTGGAGCAAAAGCCTCCTCAAATTCGGTTTTGCCCGAAAGGCAAGAGTCCCACTCGGACTCCAGGACCAAACGCCACAAACCTTGGTGTCTGGCCCAGATGCCATGGGCCTCGGCGTCTGGCCCAGGGCCAGACGCCAGGGTCTCCGGCGTTTGGCCCCCTGGCCTCCGCAAAACTCCTTTTGCACCGACCTAAAGCCTCATGGGCTTGACCCCTTGGCCTAACCATATCATCCAATATATGAATCTTTACGTCTCGACCATTTCGAGACTCCTCGTCATGTCCCCGATCTCATCCGGGACTCCGAACTCCTTCGGTACATCAAAACATGTGAACTCATAATATAACTATCATCGTAACCTTAAGCGTGCAGACCCTATGGGTTCGAGAACAATGTAGACATGACCGAGACACGTCTCCGGTCAATAACCAATAGCGGGACCTGGATGCCCATATTGGCTCCTACATATTCTACGAAGATCTTTATCGGTCAGACCGCATAACAACATACGTTTTCCCTTTGTCATCGGTATGTTACTTGCCCGAGATTTGATCGTCGGTATCCAATACCTAGTTCAATCTCGTTACCGGCAAGTCTCTTTACTCGTTCTGTAATACATCATCCCGCAACTAACTCATTAGTTGCAATGCTTGCAAGGCTTATGTGATGTGCATTACCGAGAGGGCCCAGAGATACCTCTCCGACAATCGGAGTGACAAATCCTAATCTCGAAATACGCCAACCCAACATCTACCTTTGGAGACACCTGTAATGCTCCTTTATAATCACCCAGTTACGTTGTGAGATTTGGTAGCACCCAAAGTGTTCCTCCGGCAAACGGGAGTTGCATAATCTCATAGTCATAGGAACATGTATAAGTCATGAAGAAAGCAATAGCAACATACTAAACGATCGGGTGCTAAGCTAACGGAATGGGTCATGTCAATCAGATCATTCAACTTAATGATGTGATCCCGTTAATCAAATAACAACTCATTGTTCATGGTTAGGAAACATAACCATCTTTGATTAACGAGCTAGTCAAGTAGAGGCATACTAGTGACACTAAGTTTGTCTATGTATTCACACATGTATTATGTTTCCGGTTAATACAATTCTAGCATGAATAATAAACATTTATCATGATATAAGGAAATAAATAATAACTTTATTATTGCCTCTAGGGCATATTTTCTTCAGTCTCCCACTTGCACTAGAGTCAATAATCTAGTTCACATCGCCATGTGATTTAACAACAATAGTTCACATCACCATGTGATTATCACCCATAGTCCACATCGATATGTGATCAACACCCAAAGGGTTTACTAGAGTCAGTAATCTAGTTCACATCGCTATGCGATTAACACCCAAAGAGTATTAAGGTGTGATCATGTTTTGCTTGTGAGATAATTTTAGTCAACAGGTCTGTCATATTCAGATCCGTAAGTATTTTGCGAATTTCTATGTCAACAATGCTCTGCACGGAGCTACTCTAGCTTATTGCTCCCTCTTTCAATATGTATCTAGATCGAGACTTAGAGTCATCCAGATCTGTGTCAAAACTTGCATCGACGTAACTTTTTATGATGAACCTTTTTTTCACCTCCATAATTGAGAAATATTTCCTTATTCCACTAAGGATAATTTTGACCGCTGTCCAGTGATCTACTCTTAGATCACTATTGTACTCCCTTGCTTAACACAGTGTAGGGTATACAATAGATCTGGTTCACAGCATGGCATACTTTATAGAACCTATGGCTGAGGCATAGGGAATGACTTTCATTCTCTTTCTATCTTCTGCCGTGGTCGGGCTTTGAGTTTTACTCAACTTCACACCTTGTAATACAGGAAAGAACTCTTTCTTTGACCGCTCCATTTTGAACTACTTCAAAATCTTGTCAAGGTATGTACTCATTGAAAAAACTTATCAAACGTCTTGATCTATCTCTATAGATCTTGAAGCTCAATATGTAAGCAGCTTCACCGAAGTCTTTCTTTGAAAAATTCCTTTCAAACACTCCTTTATGCTTTACAGAATAATTCTACATTATTTCCGATCAACAATATGTCAATCACATATACTTATCAGAAATGTTGTAGTGCTCCCACTCACTTTTCTTGTTAATACAGGCTTCACCGCAAGTCTGTATAAAACTATATGCTTTGATCAACTCATCAAAGCGTATATTCCAACTCCGAGATGCTTGCACCAGTCCATAGATGGATCGCTGGAGCTTGCACATTTTGTTAGCACCTTTCGGATTTGACAAAACCTTCTAGTTGCATTGTATACAACTCTTCTTTATTAAATCCATTAAGGAATTCAGTTTTGTTTATCCATTTGCCAGATTTCATAAAATGCGGCAATTGCTAACATGATTCGGACAGACTTTAAGCATAGATACGAGTGAGAATCTCTCATCGTAGTCAACACCTTGGACTTGTCAAAAACCTTTTTGCGACAATTCTAGCTTTGTAGATAGTAACACTACTATCAGCGTCTATCTTCCTCTTGAAGATCCATTTATTTTCTATGGCTTGCCGATCATCGGGCAAATCCATCAAAGTCCATACTTTGTTCTCATACATGGATCATATCTCAGATTTCATGGCCTCAAACCATTTTGCGGAATCTGGGCTCATCATCGCTTCCTCATAGTTCGCAAGTTCGTCATGGTCTAGTAACATGACTTCCAGAACAGGATTACCGTACCACTCTGGTGCGGATCTCACTCTGGTTAACCTACGAGATTCGGTAGTAACTTGATCTGAAGTTACATGATCATTATCAGTAGCTTCCTCACTAATTGGTGTAGTAGTCACAGGAACAGATTTCTATGATGAACTACTTTCCAATAAGGGAGAAGGTACAATTACCTTATCAAGTTTTCTACTTTCCTCCCACTCACTTCTTTCGAGAGAAACTCCTTCTCTGGAAAGGATCCATTCTCAGCAACGAATTTGCCTTCGGATCTGTGATAGAAGGTGTACCTAACATTTTTCTTTTGGGTATCCTTTGAAGACGCACTTCTCCGATTTGGGTTTGAGCTTATCAGGTTGAAACTTTTTCACATAAGCATTGCAACCTCAAACTTTAAGAAACGATAACTTTGGTTTCTTGCCAAACCACAGTTCATAAGGCGTCGTCTCAACGGATTTTGATGGTGCCCTATTTAACGTGAATGCAGCTGTCTCTAATGCATAACCCCAAAACGATAGTGGTAGATCGGTAAGATACATCATGGATTGCACTATATCCAATAAAGTATGGTTATGACGTTCGGACACACCATTACATTGTGGTGTTCCAGGTGGCATGAGTAGTGAAACTATTTCACATTGTTTTTAACTGAAGGCCAAACTCGTAACTCAAATACTCTTCTCTATGATCAGATCGTAGAAACTTTATTTTCTTGTTACGATGTTTTTTCACTTCACTCTGAAATTCTTTGAACTTTTCAAATGTTTCAGACTTATGTTTCATCAAGTAGATATACTCATATCTGCTCAAATCATCTGTGAAGATCAGAAAATAATGATACTTGTCGCGAGCCTCAATATTCATCGGACCACATACATCAGTATGTATGATTTCCAACAAATCTGTTGCTCGCTCCATTGTTCCGAAGAACAGAGTCTTAGTCATCTTGCCCATGAGGCATGGTTCGCAAGCATCAACTGATTCATAATCAAGTGATTCCAAAAGCCCATCAGCATGGAGTTTCTTCATGCGCTTTACACCAATATGACCTAAACGGCAGTGCCACAAATAAGTTGCACCATCATTATTAACTTTGCATCTTTTGGTTTCAATATTATGATTATGTGTATCACTACGATCGAGATCCAACGAACTATTTTCATTGGGTGTGTAACCATATAAGGTTTTATTCATATAAACAGAACAACAATTTATTCTCTTACTTAAATGAATAACCGTATTACAATAAACATGATCAAATCATATTCATGCTCAACGCAAACACCAAATAACACTTATTTAGGTTCAACACTAATCTCGAAATTATAGGGAGTGTGCGATGATGATCATATCAATCTTGGAACCACTTCCAACACACATCGTCACTTCACCCTTAACTAGTCTCTGTTTATTCTGCAATTCCCGTTTTGAGTTACTAATCTTAGCAACTGAACTAGTATCAAATATTGAGGGTTTGCTATAAACACTAGTAAAGTACACATCAATAACATGTATATCAAATATACTTATGTTCACTTTGCCATCCTTCTTATCCACCAATCACTTGGGGTAGTTCCGCTTCCAATGACCAGTCCCTTTGCAGTTGAAGCACTTAGTCTCAGGCTTAGGACCAGACTTGGGCTTCTTCACTTGAGCAGCAACTTGCTTGCTGTTCTTCTTGAAGTTCCCCTTCTTCCCTTTGAACTTTTCTTGAAACTAGTGATCTTATCAACCATCAACACTTGATGCTTTTCTTGATTTCTACCTTCGTTGATTTCAGCATCACGAAGAGCTTGGGAGTTGTTTCCGTTATCCCTTGCATATTATAGTTCATCATGAAGTTCTACTAACTTGGTGATGGTGACTAGAGAATTCTGTCAATCACTATCTTATCTGGAAGATTAACTCCCACTTGATTCAAGCGATTGTAGTACCCAGACAATCTGAGCACATGCTCACTAGTTGAGCGATTCTCCTCCATCTTTTAGCTATAGAACTTGTTGGAGACTTCATATCTCTCAACTCAGGTATTTGCTTGAAATATTAAGTTCAACTCCTGGAACATCTCACATGGTCCATGACGTTCAAAACGTCTTTGAAGTCCCGATTCTAAGCCGTTAAGCATGGTGCACTTAAACTATCAAGTAGTCATCATATTGAGCTAGCCAAACGTTCATAACGTCTGTATCTGCTCCTGCAATAGGTCTGTCACCTAGCGGTGCATCAAGGACATAATTCTTTTGTGCAGCAATGAAGATAAACCTCAGATCACAGATCCAATCCGCATCATTGCTACTAACATCTTTCAACACAATTTTCTCTAGGAACATATCAAAATAAACATATGAAAGCAACAACGCGAGCTTTTGATCTACAACATAGATATGCTAATACTACCAGGACTAAGTTCATGATAAATTAAAGTTCAATTAATCATATTACTTAAGAACTCCCACTTAGATAAACATCCCTCTAATCTTCTAAGTGATCACGTGATCCAAATCAACTAAACCATAACCGATCATCACGTGAGATGGAGTAGTTTTCAATGGTGAACATCGTTATGTTGATCATATCTACTATATGATTCACGCTCGACCTTTCGGTCTCCGTGTTCCGAGGCCATATCTGCATATGCCAGGCTCGTCAAGTTTAACCTGAGTATTCTGCGTGTGCAAAAACTGGCTTGCACCCGTTGTAGATGGACGTACAGCTTATCACACCCAATCATCACGTGGTGTCTGGGCACGACGAACTTTGGCAACGGTGCATACTCAAGGAGAACACTTCTTGATAATTTAGTGAGAGATCATCTTATAATGCTACCGTCAATCAAAGCAAGATAAGATGCATAAAAGATAAACATCACATGCAATCAATATAAGTGATATGATATGGCCATCATCATCTTGTGCTTGTGATCTCCATCTCCGAAGCACCGTCGTGATTACCATCGTCACCGGCGTGACACCTTGATCTCCATCGTAGCATCGTTGTCGTCTCGCCAAGCTTGTGCTTCTACGACTATCGCTACCGCTTAGTGATAAAGTAAAGCATTACATCGCGATTGCATTGCATACAATAAAACGACAACCATAAGGCTCCTGCCAGTTGCTGATAACTCGGTTACAAAACATGATCATCTCATACAATAAAATTCAGCATCATGTCTTGACCATATCACATCACAACATGCCCTGCAAAAACAAGTTAGACGTCCTCTACTTTGTTGTTGCAAGTTTTACGTGGCTGCTACGGGCTTAAGCAAGAACCAATCTCACCTACACATCAAAACCACAACGATAGTTTGTCAAATAGACTCCGTTTTAACCTTCGCAAGGACCGGGCGTAGCCATACTTGGTTCAACTAAAGTTGGAGAGACAGTCGCCCGCAAGCCACCTATGTGCAAAGCACGTCGGGGGAACCGGTCTTGTGTAAGCGTACGCGTAATGTTGGTCCGGGTCGTCTCGTCCAACAATGCCGCTGAACCAAAGTATGACATGCTGGTAGGCAGTATGACTTATATCGCCCACAACTCACTTGTGTTCTACTCATGCGTATAACATCAACATAAATAACCTAGGCTCGGATGCCACTGTTGGGTTTCGTAGTAATTTCAAAAAAATTTCCTACGCACACGCAAGATCATGTGATGCATATCAACGAGAGGGGAGAGAGTTGTCTACGTACCCACGCAGACCGACTGCGGAAGCGTTGACGCAACATAGAGGAAGTAGTCGTACGTCTTCCCGATCCGACCGATCAAGCACCGAAACTACGACACCTCCGAGTTCGAGCACACGTTTAGCTCGATGACGATCCCCGGACTCCGATCCAGCAAAGTGTCGGGGAAGAGTTCCGTCAGCACGACGGCGTGGTGACGATCTTGATGTACTACAGCAGCAGGGCTTCGCCTAAACTCCTCTACAGTATTATCGAGGATTATGGTGGCTAGGGGCACCGCACACGGCTAAGGAATAGATCACGTGGATCAACTTGGTGTGTCTTTGGTGCTAGCCCTGCCCCTCTATTTATATGTTGAGCCCCGGGGTCGAAACTTGGAGCAAAAGCCTCCTCAAAGTCGGTTTTGCCCGAAAGGCAAGAGTCCCAATCGGACTCCAGGACCAAACGCCACAAACCTTGGCGTCTGGCCCAGACGCCATGGGCCTCGGCATCTGGCCCAGGGCCAGACGCCAGGGTCTCCGGCGTTTGGCCCCCTGGCCTCCGCAAAACTCCTTTTGCACCGACCTAAAGCCTCATGGGCTTGACCCCTTGGCCTAACCATATCATCCAATATATGAATCTTTACGTCTCGACCATTTCGAGACTCCTCGTCATGTCCCCGATCTCATCCGGGACTCCGAACTCCTTCGGTACATCAAAACATGTGAACTCATAATATAACTGTCATCGTAACCTTAAGCGTGCGGACCCTACGGGTTCGAGAACAATGTAGACATGACCGAGACACGTCTCCGGTCAATAACCAATAGCGGGACCTGGATGCCCATATTGGCTCCTACATATTCTACGAAGATCTTTATCGGTCAGACCGCATAACAACATACGTTTTCCCTTTGTCATCGGTATGTTACTTGCCCGAGATTTGATCGTCGGTATCCAATACCTAGTTCAATCTCGTTACCGGCAAGTCTCTTTACTCGTTCTGTAATACATCATCCCGCAATTAACTCATTAGTTGCAATGCTTGCAAGGCTTATGTGATGTGCATTACCGAGAGGGCCCAGAGATACCTCTCCGACAATCGGAGTGACAAATCCTAATCTCGAAATACGCCAACCCAACATCTACCTTTGGAGACACCTGTAATGCTCCTTTATAATCACCCAGTTACGTTGTGATGTTTGGTAGCACCCAAAGTGTTCCTCCGGCAAACGGGAGTTGCATAATCTCATAGTCATAGGAACATGTATAAGTCATGAAGAAAGCAATAGCAACATACTAAACGATCGGGTGCTAAGCTAACGGAATGGGTCATGTCAATCAGATCCTTCAACTTAATGATGTGATCCCGTTAATCAAATAACAACTCATTGTTCATGGTTAGGAAACATAACCATCTTTGATTAACGAGCTAGTCAAGTAGAGGCATACTAGTGACACTAAGCTTGTCTATGTATTCACACATGTATTATGTTTCCGGTTAATACAATTCTAGCATGAATAATAAACATTTATCATGATATAAGGAAATAAATAATAACTTTATTATTGCCTCTAGGGCATATTTCCTTCATAAAGATTACCCCTCTTGCGACATGCCTACTATGCGGTTATGCCTCTAAGTCGTGCTCCGACACGTGGGAGATATAGCCGCATTGTGGGTGTTACAAGTTGGTATTAGAGCCTTCCCCGACTTAGGAGCCCCCTGCTTGATCGAATCGCTGGCGTTGTTGAGTCTAAAAAAATGTTTTGAGTCTTACAGGATTATATATATCGAAGAGTAGGATTCTTGTTACTGCGCAGTCCCTTTGTCGCTCTGGTGAGGCCTCCTGACGTAGAGTTTTGACTCTTCTCTCCTAAAAATTTCACGAATTTTTTTTAGGATCACGCGGGTATCTTGGAATCGTTCCGATGGTTTTGTGATGAGAACATTGTTCTTGGTGCCTCCTGACATTTAGGGGTTGTGGCAGTGTCCCGGGGAGTTGAGCTCCGAGGTGTTCTCGTCACAATTTTATCGTTGTAGTTCTGGAATACCTGAGTTTCGCCGACATCGAAAATCTCTTTTATGTAGTGGTTGGTGAGATAACCTCAACGCCACCCAGTACTGGGGCGGGAGTTCGGGAGTATTGCCATAACTCGTATAACGGATGCTTTTCAAAGGTTGAGGTAAACGATTTCCGAAGGTTTCTTGGTTATGTGTTGAAGGATGGATACAACTGGATGTAGGATTTGCTAGTTTTGGGTGACATATTATGCTTCCCCTGTATCCCCAACACCTGATTGCATAACCACAAAGTTTCGGGAGTTTATAAGTGGGAATTCATTTAGCTCCTAGGATATCTTTCTGACAGATGTATGATATGAAATTGGGGTTCGACGTCCAGTGGTCCGCCTATCCATGGTTGGTTTTATAGTGGTCTTGTTGTGTCTTAAAGAGTCCTTGGCTATGCTGACTCGGGGACGCTTCATATGTCCTGTGCACTGCCTTGTACATGATGGTGCTGTACGATCGTGCCCGTGTGGGCCCCACCACAAAAACTTCGGACGAAATCTCTATTTATTCCGGTTTATTCTGCAAGCCAATCCTTATTTCGTTTTGAGTTGTGGTATTCGAGTTGCTTCAGTGTCAAATGTTGATTCCATACCTTTCCCAAGCGGCGTTCTCATATTCCTATGTGAATACAAATCCTTCTTGATCATCGAGCTTGTCATCTAAATTTCTTCTCGACCGGTGTGCTCCTCTTCAAGTGGATCCGATCATGTCAACATTCGCAAGACCACCTTTCAGTTCTTCTCAACGGTGTTTGTTTCATCCGTCTCCAAGTTGACTTTGTTTTCCCGCCCTCCCACCCTTGTTTCTTCAAGGACTCAGATTTCTTAATCAAATATCCATTTTATTCATGTGAATTTTCTCCATTCCTTTCTTTCAGTGTTCTTATCCGGTGATTCACAGGAAGATTCTAACGGAGCGTCAAATTCATCATTCTTCATTCATTTTCTTCTTCGGTGGATTCAATTCAAGCTTTTGGTGTTGATCATATCCTTTTACTCGTTTCAAATGTTTTCCATGCCGGTGCACCTCATTATCATTCCACTTCTCGCTATTCATTTGTTCCGGAGTGCTGAAGATATCTCAAAGATTCGTGTTTCCACTCTGCATTCGTTCAAGCTCTTTTGAGGATGTTATCTTTTTCAAGCCATTTAATTCAACCAGTGCAATCTCCTTTTCAAATAATCGTTCGAAGGTGTTTCTTTTGAGTGGGCCCTAACCCACAGGTCTTCTCCCAGTTTCTTACTTGACTCTTCTAATTTTCCTGGAGTTACTCTCAAATTCTTTTCCAAGCTTGACATAAGAATGAATTTTCCATCAGTCAATTGCCGTCTCCAATATCGCTTTCAAATTCTTTTCATCTTTGGCTCAACCTTTCCTCTTTTAATCATTCCGGAGTGCCTCAATAATTCTTGGTGGTGCTTCTCATCGTCATTCTCGGATTTTGAAGACCGAAGAAGAGTTTTTCCTCCATATCCTATGATGTAGGGTAGAACCCTAATCGCCTGATCTTTCACGAAAGGAGCGGATCCCGTGAAGAACAAGAGGAACACAAAGAGGGGAACGAGGGAAATCACAAGGGGAAACACGAGAGGAACACTCAAACTAACAAGAACAAGTCACACATGGGCTAGATCCTCGAGTACATAAAGTAAGATACACTATCCATGATCAACTAGGGACGATACAAAAGGGTAACCATTTCTTCTTCGTGAGGAGGTCTTGATGTTCTTCCCTAAAGAGGGGTCTTGAATCTGCTTGGGGGATCTTCTCCAGTGGAGGCTCGAATCTCCGAGGAGAAGGTAACCAAGTGGATGAGCAAAGCTCTCACACAAAATATGAGCTAATCCTTTGCTAACCCTAGAAAGTTGTACGGGATGGAGTATATATAGTCTAGGGGGGAGAAGGGATACACGGGCCTCGGCCCTTCACTGTGCGAAGACAGGGGTGAAGGAAATATGCCCTAGAGGCAATAATAAAGTTATTATTTATTTCCTTATAATCATGATAAAAGGTTTATTATTCATGCTAGAATTGTATTAACCGGAAACATAATACATGTGTGAATACATAGACAAACAAAGTGTCACTAGTATGCCTCTACTTGACTAGCTCGTTAATCAAAGATGGTTATGTTTCCTAACCATGAACAATGAGTTGTTATTTGATTAACGGGATCACATCATTAAGAGAATGATCTGTTTGACATGACCCATTCCATTAGCTTAGCACCCGATCGTTTAGTATGTTGCTATTGCTTTCTTCATGACTTATACATGTTCCTGTAACTATGAGATTATGCAACTCCCGTTTACCGGAGGAAAACTTTGGGTACTACCAAACGTCATAACGTTACTGGGTGATTATAAAGGAGTACTACAGGTGTCTCCAAAGGTACATGTTGGGTTGGCGTATTTTGAGATTAGGTTTTGTCACTCCGATTGTCGGAGAGGTATCTCTGGGCCCTCTCGGTAATGCACATCACATAAGCCTTGCAAGCATTGCAACTAATGAGTTAGTTGCAAGATGATGTATTACGGAACGAGTAAAGAGACTTGCCGGCAACGAGATTGAACTAGGTATGGGATACCGACGATCGAATCTCAGGCAAGTAACATACCGATGACAAAGGGAACAACGTATGTTGTTATGCGGTCTGACCGATAAAGATCTTCGTAGAATATGTAGGAGCCAATATGGGCATCCAGGTACCGCTATTGGTTATTGACCGGAGACATGTCTCGGTCATGTCTACATTGTTCTCGAACCCGTAGGGTCCGCACGCTTAAGGTTACGATGACAGTTATATTATGAGTTTATGCATTTTGATATACCGAAGGTTGTTCAGAGTCCCGGATGTGATCACGGACATGACGAGGTGTCTCGAAATGGTCGAGACATAAAGATTGATATATTGGAAGCCTATGTTTGGATATCGGAAGTGTTCCGGGTGAAATCGGGATTTTACCGGAGTACCGGGAGGTTACCGGAACCCCCCGGGAGCTATATGGGCCTTAGTGGGCTTTAGTGGAAAGGAGAAAGGGGCAGCCCAAGGTGGCTGTGCGCCTCCCCCCTTCCCCTAGTCCTATTAGGACTAGGAGAGGTGGCCGACCCCCTCTCTCTCTTTCCCCCCTCAAGGAGTCCTATTCCAACTAGGATTGGGGGGGGGGGGAATCCTACTCCCAGAGGGAGTAGGACTCTCCTGGTGCACCACACCTTGGCCGGCCAGCCTCCCCCCTCTAGTCCTTTATATACTGAGGCAGAGGCACCCCAGAAACACACAAGTTGATCCACGTGATCTATTCCTTAGCCGTGTGCGGTGCCCCCAGCCACCATAGTCCTCGATAATACTGTAGCGGAGTTTAGGCGAAGCCCTGCTGCTATAGTACATCAAGATCGTCACCACGCCGTCGTGTTGACGGAACTCTTCCCCGACACTTTGCTGGATCGGAGTCCGGGGATCGTCATCGAGCTGAACGTGTGCTCGAACTCGTAGGTGCCGTAGTTTCGATGCTTGATCGGTTGGATCGTGAAGACGTACGACTACTTCCTCTACGTTGTGTCAACGCTTCCGCAGTCGGTCTGCGTGGGTACGTAGATAGCACTCTCCCATCTCGTTGCTATGCATCACATGATCTTGCGTGAGCGTAGGAATTTTTTTGAAATTACTACGAAACCCAACAGTGGCATCCGAGCCTAGGTTATTTATGTTGATGTTATATGCACGAGTAGAACACAAGTGAGTTGTGGGCGATATAAGTCATACTGCCTAACAGCATGTCATACTTTGGTTCGGCGACATTGTTGGACGAGACAACCCGGACCAACATTACGCGTATGCTTACACGAGACCGGTTCCCCCGACGTGCTTTGCACATAGGTGGCTTGCGGGCGACTGTCTCTCCAACTTTAGTTGAACCAAGTATGGCTACGCCCGGTCCTTGCGAAGGTTAAAACGGAGTCTATTTGACAAACTATCATTGTGGTTTTGATGCGTAGGTGAGATTGGTTCTTGCTTAAGCCCGTAGCAGCCACGTAAAACTTGCAACAACAAAGTAGAGGACGTCTAACTTGTTTTTGCAGGGCATGTTGTGATGTGATATGGTCAAGACATGATGCTAAATTTTATTGTATGAGATGATCATGTTTTGTAACCGAGTTATCGGCAACTGGCAGGAGCCATATGGTTGTCGCTTTATTGTATGCAATGCAATCGCGATGTAATGCTTTACTTTATTACTAAGCGGTAGTGATAGTCGTAGAAGCACAAGCTTGGCGAGACGACAACGATGCTACGATGGAGATCAAGGTGTCATGCCGATGACGATGGTGATCACGACGGTGCTTCGGAGATGGAGATCACAAGCACAAGATGATGATGGCCATATCATATCACTTATATTGATTGCATGTGATGTTTATCCTTTTATGCATCTTATCTTCCTTTGATTGACGGTAGCATTATAAGATGATCTCTCACTAAATTATCAAGAAGTGTTCTCCCTGAGTATGCACCGTTGCGAAAGTTCTTCGTGCTGAGACACCACGTGATGATCGGGTGTGATAGGTTCTACGTTCAAATACAACGGGTGCAAAACAGTTGCACACGCGGAATACTCAGGTTATACTTGACGAGCCAAGCATATACAGATATGGCCTCGGAACACGGAGACCGAAAGGTCGAGCGTGAATCATATAGTAGATATGATCAACATAACGATGTTCACCATTGAAAACTACTCCATCTCACGTGATGATCGGTTATGGTTTAGTTGATTTGGATCACGTAATCACTTAGAGGACTAGAGAGATGTCTATCTAAGTGGGAGTTCTTTAATTAATTTGATTAAACTACACTTAAATTTATCATGAAACTTAGTACCTGATTAGTATCTTGCTTGTTTATGTTTGATTGTAGATAGATGGCTCGTGTTGTTGTTCCGTTGAATTTTAATGCGTTCCTTGAGAAAGCAAAGTTGAAAGATGATGGTAGCAATTACACGGACTGGGTCCGTAACTTGAGGATTATCCTCATTGCTGCACAGAAGAATTACGTCCTGGAAGCACCGCTGGGTGCCAGGCCTGCTGCAGGAGCAACGCCAGATGTTATGAACGTCTGGCAGAGCAAAGCTGATGACTACTCGATAGTTCAGTGTGCCATGCTTTACGGCTTAGAATCGGGACTTCAACGACGTTTTGAACGTCATGGAGCATATGAGATGTTCCAGGAGTTGAAGTTAATATTTCAAGCAAATGCCCGGATTGAGAGATATGAAGTCTCCAATAAGTTCTATAGCTGCAAGATGGAAGAGAACAGTTCTGTCAGTGAGCATATACTCAAAATGTCTGGGTATAATAATCACTTGATTCAATTGGGAGTTAATCTTCCAGATGATTGCGTCATTGACAGAATTCTCCAATCACTGCCACCAAGCTACAAGAGCTTCGTGATGAACTATAATATGCAAGGGATGAACAAGACTATTCCCGAGCTCTTCGCGATGCTGAAAGCTGCGGAGGTAGAAATCAAGAAGGAGCATCAAGTGTTGATGGTCAACAAGACCACTAGTTTCAAGAAAAAGGGCAAAGGGAAGAAGAAGGGGAACTTCAAAAAGAACGGCAAGCAAGTTGCTACTCAAGAGAAGAAACCCAAACCTGGACCTAAGCCTGAAACTGAGTGCTTCTATTGCAAGCAGACTGGTCACTGGAAGCGGAACTGCCCCAAGTATTTGGCGGATAAGAAGGATGGCAAGGTGAACAAAGGTATATGTGATATACATGTTATTGATGTGTACCTTACTAATGCTCGCAGTAGCACCTAGGTATTTGATACTGGTTCAGTTGCTAATATTTGCAACTCAAAATAGGGACTACGGATCAAGCGAAGATTGGTTAAGGACGAGGTGACGATGCGCGTGGGAAACGGTTCCAAAGTCGATGTGATCGCAGTCGGCATGCTACCTCTACATCTACCTTCGGGATTAGTATTAGACCTAAATAATTGTTATTTGGTGCCAGCGTTAAGCATGAACATTATATCTGGATCTTGTTTGATGCGAGACGGTTATTCATTTAAATCAGAGAATAATGGTTGTTCTATTTATATGAGTAATATCTTTTATGGTCATGGACCCTTGAAGAGTGGTCTATTCTTGTTGAATCTCGATAGTAGTAACACACATATTCATAATGTTGAAGCCAAAAGATGCAGAGTTGATAATGAAAGTGCAACTTATTTGTGGCACTGCCGTTTAGGTCATATCAGTGTAAAGCGCATGAAGAAACTCCATTCTGATGGACTTTTGGAACCACTTGATTATGAATCACTTGGTACTTGCGAACCGTGCCTCATGGGCAAGATGACAAAAACGCCGTTCTCCGGTACTATGGAGAGAGCAACAGATTTGTTGGAAATCATACATACAGATGTATGTGGTCCGATGAATATCGAGGCTCGTGGCGGATATCGTTATTTTTTCACCTTCACAGATGATTTAAGCAGATATGGGTATATCTACTTAATGAAACATAAGTCTGAAACATTTGAAAAGTTCAAGGAATTTCAGAGTGAAGTTGAAAATCATCGTAACAAGAAAATAAAGTTTCTACGATCTGATCGTGGAGGAGAATATTTGAGTTACGAGTTTGGTGTACATTTGAAAAATTGTGGAATAGTTTCGCACCTCACGCCACCCGGAATACCTCAGCGTAATGGTGTGTCCGAACGTCGTAATCGTACTTTACTAGATATGGTGCGATCTATGATGTCTCTTACTGATTTACCGCTATCGTTTTGGGGATACGCTCTAGAGACGGCCGCATTCACGTTAAATAGGGCACCATCAAAATCCGTTGAGACGACGCCTTATGAACTGTGGTTTGGCAAGAAACCAAAGTTGTCGTTTCTGAAAGTTTGGGGCTGCGATGCTTATGTGAAAAAGCTTCAACCTGATAAGCTCGAACCCAAATCGGAGAAATGTGTCTTCATAGGATATCCAAAGGAAACTATTGGATACACCTTCTATCACAGATCCGAAGGCAAGACTTTTGTTGCTAAATTCGGAAACTTTCTAGAGAAGGAGTTTCTCTCGAAAGAAGTGAGTGGGAGGAAAGTAGAACTTGACGAGGTAACTGTACCTGCTCCCTTATTGGAAAGTAGTACATCACAGAAAACTATTTCAGTGACACCTACACCAGTTAGTGAGGAAGCTAATGATAGTGATCATGAAACTTCAGATCAAGATACTACTGAACCTCGTAGATCAACCAGAGTGAGATCCGCGCCAGAGTGGTACGGTAATCCTGTTCTGGAAGTCATGCTACTAGATCATGATGAACCTACGAACTATGAAGAAGCGATGGTGAGCCCAGATTCCGCAAAATGGCTTGAAGCCATGAAATCTGAGATGGGATCCATGTATGAGAACAAAGTATGGACTTTGGTTGACTTGCCCGATGATCGGCAAGCAATTGAGAATAAATGGATCTTCAAGAAGAAGACTGACGCTGACGGTAATATTACTGTCTACAAAGCTCGACTTGTCGCAAAAGGTTTTCGACAAGTTCAAGGGATTGACTACGATGAGACCTTCTCACCTGTAGCGATGCTTAAGTCTGTCCGAATCATGTTAGCAATTGCCGCATTTTATGATTATGATATTTGGCAGATGGATGTCAAAACTGCATTCCTGAATGGATTTCTGGAAGAAGAGTTGTATATGAGGCAACCAGAAGGTTTTGTCGATCCAAAGGGAGCTAACAAAGTGTGCAAGCTCCAGCGATCCATTTATGGACTGGTGCAAGCCTCTCGGGGTTGGAATAAACACTTTGATAGTGTGATCAAAGCATTTGGTTTTATACAGACTTTCGGTGAAGCCTGTATTTACAAGAAAGTGAGTGGGAGCTCTGTAGCATTTCTGATATTATATGTGGATGACATATTACTGATTGGAAATGATATAGAATTTCTGGATAGCATAAAGGGATACTTGAATAAGAGTTTTTCAATGAAAGACCTCGGTGAAGTTGCTTACATATTAGGCATAAAGATCTATAGAGATAGATCAAAACGCTTAATTGGACTTTCACAAACAACATACCTTGACAAAATTTTGAAGAAGTTCAAAATGGATCAAGCAAAGAAAGGATTCTTGCCTGTGTTACAAGGTGTGAAATTGAGTAAGACTCAATGCCCGACCACTGCAGAAGATAGAGAGAATATGAAAGATGTTCCCTATGCATCAGCGATAGGATCTATCATGTATGCAATGCTGTGTACCAGACCTGATGTGTGCCTTGCTATAAGTCTAGCAGGGAGGTACCAAAGTAATCCAAGAGTGGATGACTAGACAGCGGTCAAGAACATCCTGAAATACCTGAAAAGGACAAAGGATATGTTTCTCGTATATGGAGGTGACAAAGAGCTCATCGTAAATGGTTACGTTGATGCAAGCTTTGACACTGATCCGGACGATTCTAAATCGCAAACCGGATACGTGTTTACATTAAACGGTGGAGCTATCAGTTGGTGCAGTTCTAAACAAAGCGTCGTAGCGGGATCTACATGTGAAGCGGAGTACATAGCTGCTTCAGAAGTAGCGAACGAAGGAGTCTGGATGAAGGAGTTCATATCCGATCTAGGTGTCATACCTAGTGCATCGGGTCCAATGAAAATCTTTTGTGACAATACTAGTGCAATTGCCTTGGCAAAGGAATCCAGATTTCACAAGAGAACCAAGCACATCAAGAGACGCTTCAATTCCATCCGAGATCTAGTACAGGTGGGAGACATAGAGATTTGCAAGATACATACGGATCTGAATGTTGCAGACCCGTTGACTAAGCCTCTACCACGAGCAAAACATGATCAGCACCAAGGCTCCATGGGTGTTAGAATCATTACGGTGTAATCTAGATTATTGACTCTAGTGCAAGTGGGAGACTGAAGGAAATATGCCCTAGAGGCAATAATAAAGTTATTATTTATTTCCTTATAATCATGATAAAAGGTTTATTATTCATGCTAGAATTGTATTAACCGGAAACATAATACATGTGTGAATACATAGAAAAACAAAGTGTCACTAGTATGCCTCTACTTGACTAGCTCGTTAATCAAAGATGGTTATGTTTCCTAACCATGAACAATGAGTTGTTATTTGATTAACGGGATCACATCATTAAGAGAATGATCTGATTGACATGACCCATTCCATTAGCTTAGCACCCGATCGTTTAGTATGTTGCTATTGCTTTCTTCATGACTTATACATGTTCCTGTAACTATGAGATTATGCAACTCCCGTTTACCGGAGGAACACTTTGGGTACTACCAAACGTCACAACGTTACTGGGTGATTATAAAGGAGTACTACAGGTGTCTCCAAAGGTACATGTTGGGTTGGCGTATTTCGAGATTAGGTTTTGTCACTCCGATTGTCGGAGAGGTATCTCTGGGCCCTCTCGGTAATGCACATCACATAAGCCTTGCAAGCATTGCAACTAATGAGTTAGTTGCGAGATGATGTATTATGGAACGAGTAAAGAGACTTGCCGGCAACGAGATTGAACTAGGTATGGGATACCGACGATCGAATCTCGGGCAAGTAACATACCGATGACAAAGGGAACAACGTATGTTGTTATGCGGTCTGACCGATAAATATCTTCGTAGAATATGTAGGAGCCAATATGGGCATCCAGGTCCCGCTATTGGTTATTGACCGGAGACATGTCTCGATCATGTCTACATTGTTCTCGAACCCGTAGGGTTCCGCACGCTTAAGGTTACGATGACAGTTATATTATGAGTTTATGCATTTTGATATACCGAAGGTTGTTCGGAGTCCTGGATGTGATCACGGACATGAAGAGGAGTCTCGAAATGGTCGAGACATAAAGATTGATATATTGGAAGCCTATGTTTGGATATCAGAAGTGTTCCGGGTGAAATCGGGATTTTACCGGAGTACCGGGAGGTTACCGGAACCCCCCGGGAGCTATATGGGCCTTAGTGGGCTTTAGTGGAAAGGAGAGAGGGGCAGCCCAAGGTGGCTGTGCGCCTCCCCCCTTCCCCTAGTCCTATTAGGACTAGGAGAGGTGGCCGGCCCCCTCTCTCTCTTTCCCCCCTCAAGGAGTCCTATTCCAACTAGGATTGGGGGGGGGGAATCCTACTCCCAGAGGGAGTAGGACTCTCCTGGCGCACCACACCTTGGCCGGCCAGCCTCCCCCCTCTAGTCCTTTATATACTGAGGCAGAGGCACCCCAGAAACACACAAGTTGATCCACGTGATCTATTCCTTAGCCGTGTGCGGTGCCCCCAGCCACCATAGTCCTCGATAATACTGTAGCGGAGTTTAGGCGAAGTCCTGCTGCTGTAGTACATCAAGATCGTCACCACGCCGTCGTGCTGACGGAACTCTTCCCCGACACTTTGCTGGATCGGAGTCCGGGGATCGTCATCGAGCTGAACGTGTGCTCGAACTCGGAGGTGCCGTAGTTTCGGTGCTTGATCGGTTGGATCGTGAAGACGTACGACTACTTCCTCTACGTTGTGTCAACGCTTCCGCAGTCGGTCTGCATGGGTACGTAGACAGCACTCTCCCATCTCGTTGCTATGCATCACATGATCTTGCGTGAGCGTAGGAAATTTTTTGAAATTACTACGAAACCCAACAAGGGGAGGCCGGATGTCCAGGCTGGTCGGGCCGGATGTCCGGGCTTTCAGGCGACGCCGGATGTCCGGGCTGGAGTGATGGCATTTGTTGCTCTCGGGTTCGGAGGGGCTGGATTTCCGGGCCGGTGGCCGGATGTCCGGGGGCTCGGAAGGGGCCGGATGTCCGGGCTACCGGGGCCGGATGTTCGGGGCCTGTAGCCTTCTGCGGCTGGGCTGCTGTAGAGGAAGACGCTCTAGGGGCCGGATGTCCGGGGCCTTGGCCGGATGTCCGGGGCCTGGGAGATGCTCTTGGCTCCTTCCGTTGGTTCTCCTCATCTGTGGACTTGGGGACTTGTACATCTTCATGCGCATCTTCGGGAGGGCCCTCTTGGTGCCTAATCATGCACAACACCTCGGACTTAGGTAGTAGCCATGTCTCATGCATAGAAAGTGGAAGTTCCGAGAGGAGCGAGTTCACCTTATCTTCGATAGCTTTGGCTCGGGCTCGTGTCATTGGTCCAAGTGGTGTCGTTGGAGGTGTCGGTGCGTCCATGGGGATGATCATGGGATGCTCTGCATCATCTCCCCTCCCTCGGGGAAGGTCCGTCCTCGGATCAAAATCCTCATCACCATGGTAGGGCGAGAGATCTTTGATGTTGAAGATGTCGCTCACGGAGTACTTGTCACGAGGGATGTTGATCTTGTATGCGTTGTTGTTGTAGCATGCAAAGCACCTTGAATGGTCCATCCGCACGTGGTCGAAGTTTGGACTTGCGTTCTTGGGGAAAGCGGTCCTTGTGAAGGTGTAGCCACACGAGGTCTCCAATGTTGAATATCATAGGGTGCTTGTTGATGTTGAGCTTGGTCGCAAGGCGTTGTACTTGGCGCTCGATGGTGTTTCTTGTATCTTCATGCACCTTCTTGAGATGGGTCGCTCATGCACTTGCGTCCAAATTGATTCGCTCTTGGAGTGGTAGAGGTAGAATATCCAATGGTGACAAAGGGTTGAATCCGTAGACGACCTCGAAAGGGGACTTGCCGGTTGTTGAGTGTCTTGCTCGGTTGTAGGCGAACTCGGCGATGGGTAGACACTCCTCCCACTCCTTGATGTTCTTCTTGATGAGTACTCGAAGTAGAGCGGAGAGTGTGCGGTTTGTCACCTCCGTTTGGGCGTCAGTTTGAGGATGGTACGCCGTGGAGAAGAGTAGCTTGATACCGAGCTTGGCACATAGGGTCTTCCAAAAGTAGCTAAGGAACTTGACGTCGCAGTCCGAGACGATGGTCTTTGGCACACCATGGAGACGCAATATTTCCCTACAAAAGAGATTTGCAACATGTGAAGCATCGTCTATCTTGTTGCAAGGAATAAAATGTGCCATTTTTGAGAAACGGTCCACAACGACAAATATGGAATCTTTCCCATTTCGAGTCCTAGGCAAACCAAGTACAAAGTCCATGCTAATGTCTTCCCATGGTTGGTATGGAATTGGTAAAGGCATATAGAGGCCATGAGATTGAGCTTTGGACTTAGCTTTGCGACATGTAGAACATCGGTTGGTGAAACGATTGACGTCCCGAAACATCTTTGGCCAAAAGTAGCTCTTCGAGAGCGTGGCAAACGTCTTGTCGCGTCCGAAGTGTCCCATTAAGCCTCCTCCATGAGATTCCTGCAAAAGCAACAAACGAAGATAGGACTCGGGAATGCAAAGTTTATTAGCTCTCATAAGATATCCGTCTTTAATGTAATAGCGTTCCCAAGATGTATTCGACAAACACTTGGCGTAAGGAGTAGAAAAAGTTGCATCATGCTCATACAAGTCTTTGATATGCTCGAAGCCAATGACATCTAACTCAAGTTGCGTGACAAGCATGCATATGCGGGAAAGAGCATCCGCTACGATGTTTTATTTTCCCTTGATGTACTTTATGACATAGGGAAAGGACTCAATAAATTCACTCCATTTAGCATGACATTTGCTCAACTTCGCTTGACCCTTAAGATACTTGAGGGTCTCATGATCGGTATGAATGATAAACTCATGGGGACGAAGGTAATGTTGCCATTCAGGCAAAACGCGGACTAAAGCATATAGCTCTTTGTCATAGATGGGATAATTGAGTCGCGCTCCGGAAAGTTTCTCAGTAAAGTAAGCTATGGGGCGCTTCTCTTGCATTAACACACCTCCTATGCCATTACCACTAGCATCGCAATGAATCTGAAAAGGCTTGTCGAAGTTGGGTAAAGCAAGCACGGGAGCATGAGTAAGCAAATTCTTAAGCTCATTGAATGCGGTATCTTGGGATGGTCCCCAAAGAAAAGGCGCATTCTTCTTGCTCAAAGCATGCAAAGGCGAAGCAATGGTGCTAAAATCCTTCACAAAGCGACGATAGAAACCCGCAAGGCCAAGAAAACTACGCACTTGATGCAAGTTGGTTGGTTGCGGCCAAGTCTTAATAGCATTGATCTTGGACTCATCAACATGAACACCCTTAGAAGAAACAACAAAACCCAAGAAAACGAGCTTATCAACACCAAAAAGGCATTTCTCCATATTAGCATAGAGGCGCTCTTTTCTAAGAGTTTGCAGAACGGTGCGGACATGGGTGACATGCTCTTTGATAGATTTGCTAAACACAAGAATGTCATCAAAGTAGACCACAACAAATATACCAATGTAAGTGCGAAAGACATGATTCAGGAGGCGCATAAAAGTGCCCGGTGCTTCCGAAAGACCCATAGGCATGACTAACCACTCATACAAACCAAACTTGGTTTTGAAGGCGGTTTTCCATTCATCACCCTCTTGTATGCGGATTTGATAGTAACCACTCTTAAGATCAATTTTGGAAAATATAGTGGCACCGCTAAGCTCATCAAGCATATCATCTAGGCGTGGAATGGGATACCTATAGCGAACATTGATAGCATTGATAGGTCTACAATCGGAGCACATGCGAAAACTACCATCATGTTTTGGCACAAGAATGACCGGAATGACACAAGGGCTCAAACTTTCACGCACATGTCCATGGTCTATGAGATGCTCTACTTGCCTTTGTATTTCTTTTGTTTCGTCGGGGTTGACACGGTATGTAGCTTTGTTCGGAAGAGGTGCTCTGGGGATGAAGTCGATTCAGTGCTCAATGCCTCATAGAGGAGGTAGACCCGGAGGTAGCTCATCGGCGAAAACATCTTGAAATTCCTGCAAAAGAGAAGACAACACTAGAGGAAGAGTGTGAGAAGTGTTAGTTTGTGGTGCATTGTCCTTGCACACGAGGGTGTAGTGTAGGACACTAGATAGGTCGTCACACACTTCTCTCATCTCACGTTTGGTGGCAAATAGAACTAGGTTCTTGTTTTCGCTCATCGTGGAGGCACTCAATTTTGGCTTGTGGCGCTCACTCTCTTTTTGGTGGGTTGCTCTCTCACTATGATCTCCACGATGGGTGGCTTGCTTGTCGGCGATCACTTGACTTGGCGACATTGGACGGATGACGTACTCCTTGCCCTTCATATTGAAGATGTAGTGGTTCGTTTGGCCGTTGTGGACGACTCCTCTATAGAATTGCCATGTCCGTCCAAGGAGAAGATGACAAACGGTCATTGGAACGACGTCGCACTCCAAGGTGTCTTCGTAGGCGCTGATTTTGAAAGAGACTTGTACTCGGAGCTTGACTTGGATGGTGCCGGAGTCACTAAGCCATTGCACTTTGTATGGATGTGGATGCTTCGTCTTGGGCAATTGGAGCTTGGAGCAAAGCTCTTCGCTTGCGAGATTATGACAACTTCCTCCATCGATGATGACCTTGACGGATCGTCCATTGATGCCGGCCTTGGTGTGGAATATGTCGCATCGTTGGTCTTCTTCTTGGTGATGTTGGAGAGTCAAGACTTTGGATACAACAAATGCGGGGCTTGAGTCTTCATCGCAAAAGACTTGTTCTTCTTCATTGTTCACTTGGCGGTGCATGGCGACTTGCTCAAGGGCTTCCATTTCGCCTTCACTCATGGAGTCATAAGTGCCATCGTCGGTTCGATTGTTGGTGCACTCGTAGGACTTGTGGACTCGGCCTCCGCAAGTGAAACACTTGAAGGAACTCGTCTTGACGGTCTCATCGGTTGGTGTTGATGATGATGAAGCTCTCAGCTTGAAGTTGCTCGTAGGAGGATGGCTTGTAGTTGACGAAGCTTTCTTGGAAGTCGACTTGTAGATGTTGGAAGTAGAAGGTCTTGTAGTCGGTGTTGGAGTCGTTGAAGCTTGGTTGTTGGAGAAGCCGTAGGACTTGGATGAGAACTTGGCATACGTGAAATCATCTTTCACTTGGCGTTCCGCTTTGGTAGCTTGGTGCACTAGCTCGATGAGATTTGAGTATGGTTGGAAGTCGGCGATCTTCTTTATGGGATGATTGAGTCCATTCAAGAAACATGCCATTGTATGCTCATCATCTTCTGTGACATTGGCTCTTATCATTGCAATCTCCATCTCCTTGTAATATTCTTCAACGCTCTTTGTTCCTTGCTGGAGTTGTTGGAGTTTCTTGAAGAGGTCGTGGTTGTAGTAGGTAGGTACGAAGCGTGCTCTCATGACATCCTTCATTTGCGCCCAAGTAGTGATGGGTGGTTCACCTCTTGCCTCTCGACGCTCTATGATTTGTTCCCACCAAATGATGACATAGTCTTGGAACTCAAGGGATGCCATCGTGATCTTCTTCTCTTCTTCATAATTGTGCAAACGTAATATCTTGTCAACCTTCAATGCCCATGAAAGGTACTCTTCGGGATCGTTGCTTCCGTTGAACTTGGGCATGGTGAACTTGAGTTTGCCATAACGTTGCTCTTCATTGTGTTGGGGTCGGGGGTGATGACGCCCATGTTGTTGATGATTGATCAACTCGTGGTGCTCTTGGCGCGGAGGGTTGTTATCGTCATGTTGTTCTTGCCATGGAGGATCTCCATTGTCTTCGTGCTCTGGATTGACATGTTGTTCTTGGCGAGCTTGTGGAGGAGATCGTCGAGCTCGAGGAGGAACTTGACGATGCACGCGAGCTTGAAATCTTCGTTCTTGAATTTCTTCGCGAAGTGCTTCCTCTTGTTCACGGGCTTGTCGGCTTCGGTCGGCAACGGCTCGACTCGAATCGCATAGAGCTTGTTGCGCCGCAAGTGCTTGAGCGTCATGGAGTTGTTGTTCTTGACGTTGTGCCTAGGCATCTTGAGCATCTTGGTGTAGACGCACTCGCTCTTTCTCTTCATGTTGGCGTTGTCGTTGCCGTTCTCGTGCTAGCGCAAAGGCCTCTTGAGTTTGACGTTGTCGGCGCTCTTGAGAGTCGGTGTCTCATAGGGGATTGAGGCTTGCTTGACGGTTGGTGCGCGCGGCTCGATGAAGAGTGTTCGATGTCGGTGTACTTGAGCCGGAGAGAGTGAAGTCTGAGTGTCGGCTTGAACGACTCCTTCTCGAAGTGGAAGACGAGCGGTTGAGCAAGAAAGCACGAATTTTGTCCATCCTTGCATCATTCTCTTGCTTGTGATCATCGAGCTTGTGGTCGAAGTAGTCCCTTGTATGTTGTTCGGAAAGTCGCAAGTCGGCGGCAAGGTTGTCGATGTGTTCACTCATAGCTTGTTGCTCTTGATGCAAAGCATGTTGTGCACCAAAGAGGTGACTCTTGGTGACGAAGGTGTTCATGTCGTCGTCTTGCTCCATGAAGAGTGGGTTGGTAGAAGTACTTGGCCTATCCATCATTCCAAGACAAATGTGAGTGGTAGAAAGAGAAGAATGAGTACCAAATGTGATATAGGATGAAATCCTAGAGGGGGATCTTTTCACACTTGGAGGGGGAAAAGGGAAAACTCTCAAGAACACAAAGAGGAAATCACTCAAACAATTCCCCAATTACACATCCACTAGAATAGCAATATAGGATCCACAAGTCACAAACACAATCAAAGGAAAGATACAATGGCAAAGTTCTTCCCACTCCTAGGAGATGAGATCTTGGTGATCCTGTGATGGGGATCTATCCACCAGGGATCTTCTCCATAGGAGGTCTTGATCTATCCACTAGGGATCTTCTCCATAGGAGGTCTTGATCTGCAAAGGAGAGGTCTCTCTCTCTCAAGAGGAGGAGTGGTAGAAGGAGCAAAGCTCATCAATATCTCATCTAATACTTTGCTAACCCTAAACATAGCCCTAGGTACGGTTTATATAGTCTTGGGGTCAAAGTAGATGAAGAGGGGCTCGGTTTGGGGATCACAACCGTCCATCCTGGGAGGCCCGTGCGCACAGGGTAAGTTGGGCCCGTGCGCACGGGGGTCTCGTGGGCACGGTACATGCCCGTGCGCACGGGGTGCTTCAGCGTCAACTTTCTGGATAGTCCGTGGGCACGGGGTCTCAGGGGCCCGTGCGCACGGGGTCACCTGAGACTTCCAGTTTTGCTGCTGTTGCACTCCGTCTTGGTCCACGTGGCCTTGGAGTGGTTCCTCTTCTCCTTGGGGGTGCTCCTGAGCCTCTTGGTGGCGGTCGTCCTCGTACCTAGTGATGCACAATGATCCAAGGTGAGGTAGCGACCAAGTCCAATAGATAATCATGTAAATCTTGAAGAGGAGCGGGTTCACCTTAAGTCCGGTAGGTCCACTTGGAGCTTGATGTGCTATGAAGGTGTACATGGTGATGTCCGTAGGATGCTCCGCATCATCCCCTCCCCCTTGGTAAAGATCCGAACTCGGATCGTAAACCGTATCGCCATGTACACGGTAGGAATTGATGCCTTGTTGCTCGGTGAGGTGCTCTAAGATGTTGCCATGCAACGTGTATGCCTTCCCATGACGATGATAGCTCGTGATGGTACCACCTTGCAAGACCTTCAAAACTAAAGAACATGATAAGCACTTGGAAAAACCCATAAGGTAGCGTGAACGCAAAGCCTATCATTCGGGGAGGGAAATGCCCAACAAGTGAATTTATCATGTGTATCATAAGGAAGGGCAAGGTAGGGGGACAAGTCGTGGACGCATATGATGCGAGTACGCCCAACTATAATAAATTCAAGCAAACAAACATGCTTCACAAGTAACATGTCATGTGTGTAAATGGTGGGCATATGTAATGCACATGACATAACACAAGCATGAAAGCAAGATATTAGCAAAGCATCGTCAATGTATTGGTGAGAGGGCGTATGTAAATAGCAATGGGGCATAATGACTCTCCCAACACAACAAGCATCGAAAGCATTGGGCACAAAGAAATCATGGCAATAGCTATTAGGATCTCCACCAAGCATGCAAATACACATAGAAGTAGTATAATGGTGAATCACATGTAATTGCAAGCAAGGGTCACAATTGCATGGCAAAGGCATGGAAAGAGGCATAACATGCAAAGTGAACAAGGTACAAAGGGCATAAAGTAACAAGTGATATATAGCCCATAGCCTTGTGAGAGCCAGGTAGAAGAGATGCGCATAGTCGTTGCGCGAAGAGAATGGTAGGAAGGATAATCCACGGGATCCCAAATCGTCGTTTCTCTCAAGAGCTCGTTTTGTCAACTCTTGGGATTGAGAGGTTGACGAGTATACATGAGTACCTATACACAACAAAAACAAAGGGAAAATTGTGTGTGCATGGTAGATGTACATATCATCCATCATGATGCGCACGGGCTTGTGTTGGTTAGCACAAAATATCCAATGCTCAAATAAATGAGTTGCATGATATAGAAATGTAACACCCCGGATATAACTTTCCCTATTTGTACTCCAACTCTTGCCGTTTCCGGTGTTAAGTTACATTTATTTCCTCGGGTTCGGGTTTTGTCTCCGTGTGTTGTTGTCGTTGTCATGCATATCATATCATGTCATCATGTGCATTGCATTTGCATAAGTGTTCGTCTCATGCATTCGAGCATTTTCCCCGTTGTCCGTTTTGCATTCCGGCGCTTCGTTCTCCTCCGGTGGTCATTTCTAGCTTTCTTTCATGTGTGGGGATTAAACATTTCCGGATTGGACCGAGACATGCCAAGCGGCCTTGGTTTACTACCGGTAGACTTCCTGTCAAGTTTTGTATCATTTGGACTTCGTTTGATACTCCAACGGTTAACCGAGGGACCGAAAAGGCCTCATGTGTGTTGCAGCCCAACACCCCTCCAATTTGGCCCAAAACCCACCTAACTCTGCTCCATCATCTAGATCGTTCGATCACGATTGCGTGGCCAAAAACCGCACCTCATTTGGACTCTCCTAGCTCCCCCTATGCCTATATATACACCCCCCATTCCAAATTCGCGGATCCTCTCCCCCCTAACCCTAAAAAAATCTCCCCGCCGCTGACGGACATGTCCGCCGCCTAACCGGACACGTCCGCCGCCCCCCCGGGCCAGTCCCGCGCCGCCACGTGGCGCGTGCCCACATCGCCGCCGCCACTCCCGCTGAGGCCCGCTCGGGCCCAAGGCCGGCCCTCCCCGCGCGCGCCCGTGCCCCGCCTCCTCTCCCGTCGACCTCCGCCGCGCCGCCTCCTCCTCCTGCCGCGCCGCCCGAGCCGCCCAGCTCGCCGGCGAGCGCCGCCCCGACCTCCGCCGCGACGCGCCTCGACGGCCGCCGCCTCGCCCTTGCCTCCCCGAGCCGGCGCCGCCCCGACCTCCGCCGTTCGCCGCCCCGGCCGCCGCGTCCGGCCACCGCCCCGCTCCGGCCACCTCCTCACCCGCCGGCCCGGCCTGCTACAGTGAGCTCCAGCGAGAGCTCCATCTAACCTCGTTTTGCGTGCAGATCTAGATCCGGTGAACAGTAACCCTAGGGTGATATTTTTTTGTCTAAGTCCTGAAATTTTCAGTTCAAGTGCTCATGTTCACGGCTCCGTGACTTTGCATTCGTAGCTCCGATTCATGCATATAGCATATCAAAATGTTCATCTCAGAGAGTTCATCATTTCATTCCATTGCATCATTTTCATTTGAGTTCATCTTGATGCCCGAAATGCTGTTAGAAGAGGGCTACTTGAGATAATTGTCAGATCTGCTACTCCATTTGCATATTTGTCTTTTTTGCCATGATTTTTGTGTGCATGATATGCCCATGTGCTCTACATATGTTTTGTTAAGGGTTTTGTCATCTCTCCAGAGGTGCAACCCATGTATTTTTAGGATGTGTGTGGTGACTTGTGCAAGCTTGCAAAGTGGTGCACTTGCTAATTCTGTTTTCAGGGACTTAGTAATTTCACTAAGTCCTGGAGCTGTTTATCTCATGATGCCATATGTTCTTGTTGTTTCTTAGTGATCCGTGCCTCTTTTGAGGATGGTCAATAAGGATTTTTTGTTAATATTGTAGTTCTCTATCCATCCATGTATTTGATTGAAATTATGGAGCACCCTAGCTTTAGTCAATCGAGCTCTACTTTTGCTACTTTGTGAATCTGGGCAGATTGTCAACTTGTTTGCAATTTTGCCGGTGATGTTGTAGTTGATCCATGCATACTATGCTATTGTTCTTGCCATGTCTAGCTTGAATTTTGTGCCTTCTTGATAGATGTATGCTTGTCTTGCCATGACTTGCACCGTAGTGAGCGCATCGAGCTCGTAAACATGCCTACTTGAGTTATATTTCAGCATGTGTCAGTTTTTCTCTAAGTGTGAAAACTGATTATGTTTTTGCTATGTTCACATGGTTGCAATTGTATTTTCTGATCCCTTATGGCTCAAGGTCACTAAGGGACTTTTGTTAAGCTCTTTGAGTAGCTCCATGCCATGCTTTGCTTTGCCATGTTCAGATCCTGTAGCATGTAGTTTTATTGCTCCGAAGCGGGCTACCTGATCTGAAATTCCAGACAAGTGTTAATTTCACTAAGTCTGAGATCTGTTTGTCATTTGCATTTTTGCCATGCTTGTTTGAACCTATTAATGGATGATTTGGCCGTAGCTCAGTGCTAGACTTTTGTTAAGCATCTTGTGTGCATCCCTGACATGTATTTTGTTGTCATGTTTGGGTGCTGTAGCATGTTCATTTCTTTGCATTTAGATGCCTACTTGCTGTAAATCGCAGACCGGTGTCATTTTTGAATCGCTTGCCATTTCCAAACCGTAACTCCAATTCCGGCGTTCTTTATATCGTTTTCAAGCGATTTCATCTCATCTTTCCAGTGGCACACTTGGTTTTCCAAGTTGAGGCTAGGTTCATGCATTTCCTGTCATATCTTGCATTTTGCATCCCGCATCGCATCCCGCAAAGCATATCATCTTTGCATTGTGTTGTTTGAGTTTGCACGTGGTTGATTGTATCCTTGTTGCTTGTTTGTCTTGTTAGGGTAGAGCCGGGAGACGAGTTCGCTAACGAGGAGCCCATTGAGTTTGCTTTCGAGGATCCAGGCAACTCTGACAACTGTGCAGGCAAGATGATCATACCCTCGAAATCACTACTATCTTTGCTATGCTAGTTTGCTCGCTCTTTGCCATGCCATTGCTACGATGCCTACCATTTTCTTGCAAGCCTCCCAAATTGCCATGTCAAACCTCTAACCCACCATTGTCCTAGCAAACCGTTGATTGGCAATGTTACCGCTTTGCTCAGCCCCTCTTATAGCGTTGCTAGTTGCAGGTGAAGATTGGAGGCCGTCCCTTGTTGGAACATCTTTTATTTACTTGTTGGGATATCATTATATTATCTTGTTATCTTAATGCATCTATACACTTGGTAAAGGGTGGAAGGCTCGGCCTCTCGCCTAGTGTTTTGTTCCACTCTTGCCGCCCTAGTTTCCGTCATATCGGTGTTATGTACCCGGATTTTGCGTTCCTTACGCGGTTGGGTTATAATGGGAACCCCTTGATAGTTCGCCTTGATTAAAGCTTTTCCAGCAGTGCCCAACCTTGGTTTTACCATTTGCCATCTAGCCTCTTTTTCCCCTGGGTTTCCGGAGCCCGAGGGTCATCTTATTTTAAACCCCCCCCCCGGGCTAGTGCTCCTCTGAGTGTTGGTCCAAATAGAGCCACTTGCAGCGCCACCTCGGGGCAACTTGAGGGTTGGTTTTAGTTGTACGTAGTGTTCATCTGAGTGTGCCCTGTGAAAGAGATATGTGCAGCTCCTATCAGGATTTGTCGGCGCATTCGGGCGGTGTTGCTGGATTTGTTTTAACCTGTCGAAGTGTCTTGAATTACCGAGATACCGAGTCTGATCGGAACGTCTTGGGAGGAGGT
The DNA here is from genome assembly GCF_056163025.1 of Triticum urartu. Taxonomy (NCBI): domain Eukaryota; kingdom Viridiplantae; phylum Streptophyta; class Magnoliopsida; order Poales; family Poaceae; genus Triticum; species Triticum urartu. Next base: position 215,796,583 of record NC_141873.1, on the reverse strand, counting down.
CTATTCCTTCGTTGACCGTGAGAGCTTGTCATGGGCTAAGTTGGGACTCCCCTGCAGGGATTTGAACTTTCGAAAGCCGTGCCCGCGGTTATGGGCAGATGGGAATTTGTTAATGTCCGGTTGTAGATAACTTGAACCTTAACTTAACTAAAATGAATCAACCGAGTGTGTTACCATGATGGCCTCTTCTCGGCGGAGTCCAGGAAGTGGACACGGTGTTGGAGTAATGTTTGCGCAGGTTGCTCTCTAGTTTCTCGCTCGTGCTTTGCCTCCTCTTCTCGCTCTCTTTTGCGAATAAGTTAGCCACCATACTTTCTAGTCGCTTGCTGCAGCTCCACATATTTTTTTACCTTACCATACCTATAAGCTTAAATAGTCTTGATCGCGAGGGTGCGAGATTGCTGAGTCCCTGTGGCTCACAGATTACTATTACACCAGATGCAGGGCCTGATGACTCCGCTCCAGGAGACGCGTATGAGCTCAAGTGGGAGTTCGACGAAGACTCTCAACGTTACTACGTTTCCTTTCCCGATGATCAGTAGTGGTGCCCAGTTGGGGGGTGAACGGGACCGTTGTCGCATGTTGGGTTCTCTTTTATTTTGGCGCCGTAGTCGGGCCATGAGTGTTTGGGTGATGTAATGTTATTTATGAACTTGATTGATGTGGCGAGTGTAAGCTAACTATTGTTATCTCCCCTTTATTATTTATATTACATGGGATGTTGTGAAGATTGCCTAGCTTGCGACATATGCCTTCAATGCGATTATGTCTCTAAGTCGTGCCTCGACACGTGGGAGCTATAGTCGCATCGAGGGTGTTACAAGAAATATGTCATCCACCATGAGAGGTTTGTTGTTATGTATAGCATAATGGAGACTCCAAGGATGTAATGCATCACGAGAAATATGTACATCATTGTTATTCATGGAATGCATATGGTGCACATAAGGGATGTAATGATGCGATACACAATAATTTTCATGGCATGACATATGAGATGAATTGCACAAGTCATGTAAAGGAAGCATGGCAATATCATCACATGAAAAACAAAAGCCAATGACCATCATCTCATCATCTATGCCATAAGTACAAATGGGATTTATTTTAATGGGGCATGCATAGCTACTATGTTGAGATTGAAATGATGCAATATGGGATATCTCTCTCATAGCATATGACAAGTTCAAAGGATTTTCAAACATGATGTGACCAAAAGAATTTTCACATGATATCCTATGGAGCATAGCATCACAACTAGACAACTCAACATGCTCATCATCATATTCATCATAAATAGGTAGCACATCTAAGCATGTAGAAGACATAGTATGTGGTGCATCCATAAGGTGATCATCATCATGCAAGCAATCGATGTGAAGATAGTCCACTAGTGGGACAAGCGAAGCACCATCACCTATGTTACCTATGGGGCTCCACTCATGTGGTGTAGGTGAGGTGTCGAAGACCAAGTCGTGGTCATCTTCATCATGATGGAACCATGTGGGGGAGTGCATCATATTCCACCATGGCCATCGTCGTCTCCATTGGAGTTATGGACTCGTCGAGGATAAGCACGTCGTCATGTAGGAGACCTAGCACCAAAGAAGAAAACACACTCGGAGTAGAGGTTAAGTCATTAGAAATCATAGTGGCCTCACATGCCATCTCAACTACCTCACTCACTAAGTGTTGTGGCTCACTCACTCCCTCTTGGATGCTCTCACTCATATGGTTGGTAGAGTCACTCAAATGGCTCTCAACCTCACATAGGATGTGAGGCATGCTCTCAAGTGTGGGGCTAGTGGTGGTCACACTCATCCTCTCATAGGAAATTCTCTCAATGTCATGTAGGGTGGAGTCACTCATGGTACTCATGTGGTGGTGGCTCTCTGTAACGACCAAACCTCGAAGGATTTGAGTCTCTGTGCTTACCGTGCTAGTCCCTAGATCGAACTCGCTAGCACACATAGTATAGATGAATACCAGAATATCAAGTGCATCATTTATTACAACGTATGATCCAGAATATATAAAATAAAACAATCTACATAGCACTTGGCTAGCTCTATTCAATCAAACAGCGGAAAGTAGCAGAAAATAACGATGAGTCCCATCATAGCCCACTGGCGATGCTGAGTGCAGACTCGCGACCCTAATGGTACCTTACTCTTCGTTTGAATATCCTGCAACATGAGACGTTGCAGCCATATAGGTCAATAATTGGAATGTATTGGCAAGTTACACAGGAGTAATAATAAAGCAGACCTACATGTATATGCATAGTACAACAAAGGAAGGCTTGATGGTTTATTTTCGCAGAAAGCTGATTTTATCCTCATAACTACCTAACAGTCAAATTTTTATTTAGTTCTTTTATTACTACAATTAAATGCACACGGTTGAGTTGGCAAAATCAACTCCAACCTACCCTTTTATTAGGTTGCCCACAAATATTATTAAGTGTCACATCTGTCAAGATCATCCAACAACTGTAATGGCATAGTGGCTCAAAGTTGCGTATAACCGGGGGCACGGCTAATCATGATTAATTTTAATACTCTCCAGAGTTTAGTACGCTTTACTCACTGGATCCAACCCAAAGATTGAGACGAAGTCTTTCAGAAGCAGTCCCCTAGTCCCAACAGGAGGCCCATCCCAACTATTATATCTACATCTTCTGGCACATCCCGGTAAGGGTCCCACAACTGATCAACTAAGCCAGAGACCATTTAGCCAGTGGTCGCACATGGAAGCTACTAGTCACTAAGTCTGTCTGATCTTTTTGAGCCTGGGCGGCCGTCCACTTACATTCAGAGGGTATAAACCATGATGTTCTTGAAACCACCCTAGCAATACCACTTCCGCCCAGAGGTGAATTAAATCCTAAGTTACTACTCAAATTATTATTATATATATATAATCCTCACATAAGCTCAATGAATACATGAACCAACCCCATCTACAAGCATAGCAAAACTACAACTTCCATGATTTGCAAAGACGGGAAGATAGCTCAACCGCATAGCAAAATAATATAGTAATCCTATACATGCATATATTCAAGGTGTTATATAACTACATGCATAGAAAACAATAGGTAAAGGATGATCAAGGTGTAACTTGCCTTGGTTCTGGTTCAAAAAGTCACACTCCTAACAATAGCTCGCGTCGCACTCCGGAAAATCTACACGTTTCACACAATTCAACAAATCAATCACCGGAACACGAATAGAACCAAAACAAAACCAACAGCAACAAAATCATTTTTAAAACTCAAAAAACAGAAGCTTAGCAGCACCTAAATTGCACAACGGTCACAATGCAAAAAGAATCACTCGATTCCGATAAACGGTTTGAAAGTTACGGCCTCCGGAAGATCTGATTCAAATTCAAACGAATTCAAATTTGAACAGTGCAAACATGCGCAAAGTTGGTACTGTGATAATGTGCCGATTTTTGTGAGTGCACAGGAAAAAGAGTTACCTAAATTGGATATATAGAATAAAAGATATAGCTAGTTGAATTTTGGATGAAAATCTGTGAAAAACAAAAAGAAACAGAAATCCCCTGGTCCTGTAGCGAACTCTTATGCTGTTCCTGTAGCGAACTGCCACATGGCAGGGGCCTATTGGCTGAAAACCTCCTGTGCGCGCGTGCTCACCGTGTACAGAGGAAAACGGCGGTGGCGGTCGGCGTCGGCGGTGGCGCTCCTCCAGCGACTCTCTGGCGAGGAGGAAGTGACAGGAGGATGCGGTGGTGAGTGGTGGAGGTGGTGGTGGTGTTCAATGGCGACGGGGCTCCCTCGAGCGGTGGTGGCGAGCTTCTGAACTCTGACGTGCTCCGGCGAAGTCGGGCGTCGGTGGCGGCGTCGTCCTGGTGCGCTGCAGGTTAACCCGAGGTGTCAAACGAGTGCAGCGTCGAGAGGGGGTTCGAACGGTGACAAGTGGAGCGGCCGGGCGTCCTTACGGCAGTGGATTCGGACGGTCAACGACGGCGGCAGCTGAAGCTCCTCGGTGAGATCCAATTTGCCCAACAGAGGCGTGCAGACGACGGAAAGGATCGGAAAGAGGCTTCGGGGCAAACCCTTATGCGTCCAGGGAGTCCTAGGGGAGCACCAGGTTGAATAGGGGGCGAGATCGATCCGGCTCGCGCTCGGGTGTGCGAGCGATGTGGCTGCGCGCGTGTTTGTCCGACCGGAGGAAGGGGATGGGGAGCGGGGCCCGCTGGTCAGCGGCTGGGGCGAGGTGGATCGGGTGCGGGCGAGCGATGCGGGTCAGGTGCGGTTGTGCGGCGCGTACCGCTTCGCTGGGAAGGTGGGCTGCGGGGTGTGCTGCTGCTGCGCTGGCTGGCTGGGCCGCGGGGTGTGCTGCTGCTGCGCTAGCTGGCTGGGCCGCGGCGATGGGCCGGTTGGCTGGCCCTGTTTTTTTATAAAGACAACAGCAGGACAAAATAAATAAAATAAAATACACATTATAAATTCTAAATAAAAATACCTAGACACACAGTAAAAATAGCTCTTCAGTTATAAAATACAGGAACACTAGTTCCAACACTAATGCAATTTTAGAAATTCATTTTGATGCAAAAGGCCACACAAACAGTAAAATAACACACAATTAAAATACTTTGAAGATCACAAAAATTACCAGAACATATCAGATGAACTGGAAACAATATTCTGCACATTATGAACATTTTAAACAGGGGAGAAGTCATGTTATCTCCACTCCAACAAATTGCCTTTAGTTGCATAATGAAGAGAATATTCCCGAAAAGAAAATAATGCATGGAAAAATATGAGATGCATATGAATGATCTATTAACATCCAAATTGGGAAAATTGGGATGTTACAAACCTACCCCCCTTAAGATGAATCTCGCCCTCGAGATTCGGGCTGGCTAGCAAATAGGTGTGGGTGATCCTGCCTGAGATCTTCCTCTCGTTCCCAGGTAGCTTCCTCCTCTGTGTGATGATCCCACTGAACCTTGCATAACTTAATTGTCTTGGTGCGAGTAACTCTCTCTGCTGTCTCCAGAATCTTAATAGGCTTCTCCTAATATGTCAAATCACTCTCCAACTGAATTGCCTCAAGTGGCACTGTGTCCCCCAATGGAACATCCATCATCTCTGCATGGCACTTTTTCAACTGAGATACATGAAACACATTATGAACTCCTGACAAGGATTCTGGCAACTCCAGTTGATAAGCTACCTCTCCTCTACGCTCCAAGATCTTGTAAGGCCCCACAAAACGTGGTGCTAACTTACCTTTGATTCCAAACCTCTTAATTCCACGAAGTGGTGAAACTCTAAGATATGCACGGTCTCTTACCTCATATGTCACCTCCTTACGTTTTGCATCTGCATAACTCTTCTGCCTGGACTGTGCTATCTTCAACCTGTCATGAACCAACTTGACCTTCTCCTCAGCATCTTTGATCAAGTTTGGTCCAAATAACTGACGTTCTCCAACCTCATCCCACATCAACGGTGTCCTGCACTTCCTACCATACAATACCTCAAATGGTGCCATCTTCAGACTAGCCTGGTAACTATTATTATATGAGAACTCTGCATAAGGTAAATTATCATCCCAACTGGACCCATAGTCCAAAGCACAAGCTCTCAACATATCCTCCAAAATCTGATTTACCCTCTCTGTCTGCCAATCTGTCTGTGGATGGAAAGCAGTACTGAACTCCAGCCTGGTGCCCAAGGATTCATGCAACTGACGCCAAAATTTGGATGTGAACTGAGTACCTCTATCAGACACTACCTTCCTTGGAACTCCATGCAGACAAACAATCTTAGACATATAAATCTTTGCTAGCTGAGCACTGGTATAAGTAGTCTTTACCGGGATGAAGTGAGCAACTTTAGTCAAACGATCAACAACTACCCATATAGAATCATAACCTGATCGAGTCCTGGGTAGACCTATAATGAAATCCATACCAATCTCATCCCACTTCCAATCAGGTATAGGCAATGGCTGTAACAAACCTGCTGGTCTCTGATGTTCTGCTTTAACTCTGTGGCACACATCACATGTTGCAATATATCTAGCAATTTCCCTCTTCATGCTAGGCCACCAAAATCTTTCCCTCAAATCCAAATACATCTTAGTATTACCTGGGTGAATAGAACAGGGTGAATCATGCGCCTCTTGAAGAATCAACTTCCTGATATCTACATCTTGAGGTACACAAATACGCTTCTCAAACCATATGGCCCCATGTTCATCCTCATGGAAACCTTCTGCCTTACCTTTAACCATGTTCTCTTTTATCTCAGCAATCTCCTTATCATTCTTTTGAGCTTCTCTGATCCTGTCAAGCAAAGTAGGCTTTACCTCCAGTGTTGCTAAATATCCCTTAGGAACCATCTCCAATCTGAGATTCCTAAACTGTTCACATAACTCGGGTGGCATATTATCAATATTAATTGCATTAGCATGGCTCCTACGACTCAATGCATCAGCAACAACATTAGCCTTACCAGGATGATACTGCACATTCAAATCATAATCCTTAATAAGCTCCAACCATCTCCTCTTCCTGAGGTTCAAATCCTTCTGAGTAAAAATATACTTCAAGCTCTTATGATCAGTAAATATATCATAATGATTACCAATAAGATATGCCCTCCAAGTTTTCAATGCATGCACAACTGAGGCTAAATCCAAATCATGTGTAGGATAATTAAGCTCATGATTCTTAAACTGACGTGAAGCATAAGAAACAACTTTACCTTCCTGCATCAAAACACTCCCAAGTCCTTGATGAGAAGCATCACAATATACCTGGAAGTCCTTACGTATGTCTGGCAGAGTTAAAACTAGTGCCGTAACCAAACACTGCTTCAATTCCTGAAAGCTGGCTTCACATTCATCAGTCCAAACAAACTTCTTCTCCTTCTTCAATAATTCAGTCATAGGCTTTGCAATTTTGGAAAAGTTCTCAATAAACCTCCTGTAATAACCTGCAAGGCCCAAAAAGCTGCGAATCTCTCCAACTGACGTGGGTGTCTCCCACTCTGTAACTGTAGCAACCTTAGATGGATCAACTGCAACTCCATTACCTGACACAACATGTCCAAGGAATGCTACCTCATCCAGCCAAAACTCACATTTGCTGAACTTGGCATACAACTGATGTTCCCTCAATTTCTCCAATACCAAACGCAAATGCACCTCATGCTCTTGCTTATTCTTGGAGAACACCAATATATCATCAATGAAAACAACCAAAAATTTATCCAAGAACTCCATAAACACCTTGTTCATCATATTCATGAAGTATGCAGGGGCGTTAGTCAATCCAAATGACATAACAGTATATTCATACAACCCATACCTCATAGTAAAAGCAGTCTTTGGAATATCTTGCTCACGAATCTTCAATTGATGATAACCAGAACGAAGGTCAATCTTAGAAAACAAAGTAGCTCCCCCCAACTGGTCAAATAGATCATTTATCATAGGCAAAGGACACTTATTCTGAATGGTTACCTCATTCAGAGAACGATAATCAACACACATCCTCAAGGTCCCATCCTTCTTCTCCACAAACAAAACTGGGGCTCCCCAAGGTGATGAACTTGGGCGAATAAATCCTTGCGCCTGCAATTCTCTTATCTGCTTCTTCAGTTCCTCCAACTCTTGAGGAGGCATTCTATACGGTCTCTTTGCAATAGGTCTAGTGCCCGGTATTAAATCAATAAGAAACTCAATATCTCTATCTGGTGGCATACTTGGCAACTCCTCTGGAAACACATCCGGATAATCTCTCACAACTGGCACCTCTTCTAGGCTACCCCCCTTAAGAGAGTTCACCTGCACATGATTACGCTTATACTTACACACATATTTGATCCTCTTCCCTCCTGGTGAACTAAGAGTAATAGATCGACTGGCACAATCAATACGACATTTATATAACTGCAACCAATCCATACCCAAAATAATATCCAGACCTTGTGACTTCAATATAATCAAATCCGTAGGAAAATCATGCTTTCCAATAGACAAAGTCAATTGATGGCAACCAACACCTGCTATCATCTCAGCCCCTGGGGAACTCACTCTAATAGGCATACTAAGTGTTTTGGTTGGCAATCCATGTTTATCAACAAATACCCTCGAAATAAATGAATGCGATGCACCAATATCAAAAAGAACAAGTGCAGGTACTGAATTAATCAAGAACTTACCAATCACTGCATCAGGTTCATTATAGACTTCCTCAACATTAACTTGGTTGACATGACCCTTTTGGAAGGGGTTTGGCTTGCTGACTCCTGAATCCCCATTACCGTTCTTGTTCCCTGGACAAGCATTGGAGTAGTGGCCCATCTGCCTACACTTATAGCATTGAACCTGGCTAATATCCCTCTACACAGGCATACTCTGGTGGCTCTGGTTATTATTCCCTCCATTACCATTACCATTACCTCTACCATTGTGATTGTTACTCTTGTGTCCATTGTGATGATGGTGGCCATTATGGTTGTGGCCATTCCCTCCATGATGATTATGTCCGTTACCTCCATGATGATTATGCCCATTACCTCCATTACCATGATATGAAGTGCGTGGCTTCTGCTGTGGTCCTGAATTATACCTGTTATTATTGTTGTACTTCCTCTTGCGATAATCTATGGCATGTTGCTTTCCCTCCAGCACAATAGCCTTATCAATCAAATCCTGGCAATTCCTAAAAGTGGCCACTGTCAACTGAAGGCTCAACTCATCATTAAGGCCCTCCAAGAATTTCTCTTGCCTAGCTGCATTAGTGTTAACATCATTAGGAGCATAACATGCAAGATTATTAAATTCCTCCACATACGCATTAACTGTGCGACCTCCCTGGCGCAAACTGCGAAACTCCTTCTTTTTCAGACTCATAGCACCAGCAGACACATGTGCAGCATGGAAAACATCCTGAAACCGAGGCCATGTGATAGTAGCAATGGGATAAGTGACCAAGTAGTTGTCCCACCAAGCTGCAGCAGGACCCTCCAACAAATGTGAGGCAAACCTCACCCTCTCTGCATTAGTGCATCCAACCGTCTCCAGGTTCCTATTGACTGCACGGAGCCATTCATCAGCCACAATAGGTTCAGGGGAACCGGAGAACCTCTGAGGATTGAACCTCAAGAACCTGGTAAGCATATCCACAGGTGGCGCTGGCGGCGGATTGTTGTTGTTATTGTTGTTGTTCTGGTTCTGAGTAAGCAACTAGATCAACTGGGCCTGTCCCTCAATAACCTGCTGTATGTATGGTGGTACTCCATTGCCATTGTTGTCTCCTCCTGCAGTATTGCATCTAGTATCACGCCTCGGCGGCATCTGGTGGGCAAGCATAGAAGAGTTATAGATATAATAGGGCCAAAGACTATGTATATATAAATATATTCTACCCATATGCATATTATGATCAAGCCAACAAAACACAACAACGAATAACACCAACAAACAAACAACAAACAATATGGTAATATTATATATATATATATATATATATATAGTCGCATAATTTCGACACTAAGCAATTTAACAAACAACTATCAATCAAGCAAACAATCTAGTATCTTCATACCACAAAAGTGGGCATAATCAGATATGCTAACACAATAACGCTGTAATATAAAACAAACATGAATGGTGGTCTCAGCACTAGTTCCTACTTAACTATTCAAGATACTTGAGGGAGTTAACTAATAAACAGCAAGAAGTATAACTAGCTGATAAAATAATTTTCACTCCTATGGCTTTTCTAATCCATTTTCTAGGGTCACATCCTACAGTCAACACACTGCTCTGATACCATCTGTAACGACCAAACCTCGAAGGATTTGAGTCTCTGTGCTTACCGTGCTAGTCCTTGGATCGAACCCGCTAGCACACACAGTATAGATGAATACCAGAATATCAAGTGCATCATTTATTACAACGTATGATCCAGAATATATAAAATAAAACAATCTGCATAGCACTTGGCTAGCTCTATTCAATCAAACATCGGAAAGTAGCAGAAAATAACGATGAGTCCCATCATAGCCCATTGGCGATTCTGGGTGCAGACTCGTGACCCTAACGGTACCTTACTCTTCGTCTGAATATCCTACAACATGAGACGTTGCAGCCATATAGGTCAATACTTGGAATGTATTGGCAAGTTACACAGGAGTAATAATAAAGCAGACCTACATGTATATGCATAGTACAACAAAGGAAGGCTTGATGGTTTATTTTTGCAGAAAGCTGATTTTATCCTCATAACTACCTAACAGTCAAATTTTTATTTAGTTCTTTTATTACTACAATTAAATGCACAAGGTTGAGTTGGCAAAATCAACTCCAACCTACCCTTTTATTAGGTTGCCCACAAATATTATTAAGTGTCACATCTGTCAAGATCATCCAACAACTGTAATGGCATTGTGGCTCAAAGTTGCCCATAACCAAGGGCACGGCTAATCATGATTAGTTTTAATACTCTGCAGAGTTTAGTATGCTTTACCCACTGGACCCAACCCGAAGATTGAGACGAAGTCTTTCAGAAGCAGTTCCCTAGTCCCAACAGGAGGCCCATCCCAACTATTATATCTACATCTGCTGGCACATCCGGGTAAGGGTCCCACAACTGATCAACTAAGCCAGAGCCCATTTAGCCAGTGGTCGCACATGGAAGATACTAGTCACTAAGTCTGTCTGATCTTTTTGAGCCTGGGCGTCCGTCCACTTACATTCAGAGGGTATAAACCATGATGTTCTTGAAACCACCCTAGCAATACCACTTCCGCCCAGAGGTGAATTAAATCCTGAGTTACTACTCAAATTATTATATATATATAATCCTCACATAAGCTCAATGAATACACGAACCAACCCCGTCTACAAGCATAGCAAAACTACAACTACCATGATTTGCAAAGACGGGAAGATAGCTCAACAACATAGCAAAATAATATAGTAATCCTATACATGCATATATTCAAGGTGTTATATAACTACATGCATAGAAAACAATAGGTAAAGGATGATCAAGGTGTAACTTGCCTTGGTTCTGGTTCAAAAAGTCACACTCCTGACAATAGCTCGCGTCGCACTCCGGACAATCTACATGTTTCACACAATTCAACAAATCAATCACCGGAACATGAATAGAACCAAAACAAAACCAACAGCAACAAAACCATTTTTAAAACTCAAAAACAGAAGCTTAGCAGCACCTAAATTGCACAACGGTCACAATGCAAAAAGAATCACTCGATTCCGATAAACGGTTTAAAAGTTACAACCTCCGGAAGATTTGATTCAAATTCAAACGAATTCAAATTTGAACAGTGCAAACATGCGCAAAGTTGGTACTGTGATAATGTGCCGATTTTTGTGAGTGCACAGGAAAAAGAATTACCTAAATTGGATATATATTAAAAGATATAGCTAGTTGAATTTTGGATGAAAATCTGTGAAAAACAAAAAGAAACAGAAATCCCCTGGTCCTGTAGCGAACTCCTGTGCTGTTCCTGTAGCGAACTGCCACGTGGCAGGGGCCTATTGGCTGAAAACCTCCTGTGCGCGCGTGCTCACCGTGTACAGAGGAAAACGGCGGTGGCGGTCGGCGTCGGCGGTGGCGCTCCTCCAGCGACTCTCTGGCGAGGAGGAAGTGACAGGAGGATGCGGTGGTGAGTGGTGGAGGTGGTGGTGGTGTTCAACGGCGACGGGGCTCCCTCGAGCGGCGGCGGCGAGCTCCTGAACTTCAGCGTGCTCCGGCGAAGTCGGGCGTCGGTGGCGACGTCGTCCTGGTACGCTGCAGGTTAACCCGAGGTGTCAAACGAGTGCGGCGTCGAGAGGGGGTTCGAACGGTGACAAGTGGAACGGCCGGGCTTCCTTACGGCGGTGGATTCGGACGGTCAACGACGGCGGTGGATGAAGCTCCTCGGTGAGATCCAATTCGCCCAACAGAGGCGTGCGGATGACGGAAAGGATCGGAAAGAGGCTTCGGGGGTGCGGGGCAAACCCTTACGTGTCCAGGGAGTCCTAGGGGAGCACCAGGTCGACTAGGGGGCGAGATCGATCCGGCTCGCGCTCGGGTGTGTGAGCGGTGCAGCTGCGCGCGTGTTCGTCTGACCGGAGGAAGGGGATGGGGAGTGGGGCCTGCTGGTCAGCGGCTAGGCCGAGGTGGATCAGGCGCGGGCGAGCGATGCGGGTCAGGTGCGGCTATGCGGCGCGTACCGCTTCGCTGGGAAGGTGGACTGCGGGGTGTGCTGCTGCTGCGCTGGCTGGCTGGGCCGCGGGGTGTGCTGCTGCTGCGCTGGCTGGCTGGGCCACGGCGATGGGCTGGTTGGCTGGCCGGCAGGCTGGCCCTGTTTTTTTATAAAGACAACAATAGGACAAAATAAATAAAATAAAATACACAGTATAAATTCTAAATAAAAATACCTAGACACACAGTAAAAATAGCTCTACAGCTATAAAATACAGGAACACTAGTTCCAACACTAATGCAATTTTAGAAATTCATTTTGATGCAAAAGGCCACACAAACAGTAAAATAACACACAATTAAAATACTTTGAAGATCACAAAATTACTAGAACATATCAGATGAACTGGAAACAATATTCTGCACATTATGAACATTTTAAACAGGGGAGAAGTCATGTTATCTCCACTCCAACAAATTGCCTTTAGTTGCATAATGAAGAGAATATTCCAGAAAAGCAAATAATGCATGGAAAAATATGAGATGCATATGAATGATCTATTAACATCCAAATTGGGAAAATTGGGATGTTACACTCTCCTCACATGGCAATTGGGGCAACTCGTCACATGTCGTTGTCGGAGAGATGTTGGTGCAAATGTCTCCATGCTCAATCATGTCGTGGTCGTAGCCGTGGATGAAAGCCGAATATGGCACATCATCATTCTCCTCGAAGACCAAAGATAAGGTCTCATGAGCGGTCTCGTAGCTTGACTCGGAGTATGAGTCCAATATGGGCGCCGTCTTCATGTTGTTGAAGAGGTTCGTGCTCGTCGCGATGGTCGAATCGGATGGCCCTTGCTCGACCTTCTTGTTGCCGTCTTGTTGTTGGAGGCCCAAATGATGTGGCACCTCGTAGCTCGTCTCCATGACCGAAGGGAAATTCCCATGCTCGACCATCTCCCTTGTGGGACTTCCGAAGATTGAAGTGTCTCCCTCGCTCGTAGGTGATCGCCTTGGACTTGATGATGTCGAAGTAGGCATACTCGTGGGAAGTAGGCGAAGATGGTATGTCCAAAGGCGAAGATGCCAAAGTTGTTGTCGAAGCCGCAACCTTGGGGTTGATGGTGCTGTTGTGAAGAGCCCGTGCGCACGGGGGTCCAAGGCTCGTGTGCATGGGGGTGGCAGAGAAGCCAACTCTCGTCCCGAAGGTCGCTCTTCATGGTCTTGGTGGTCGCCTCGAAGATGATGACGGTGCCGCGTGGTACTTGCATCGCATGGCCGTAATGAAGACTTGCGACTAGAGCGTCTCCGCCATGAAGAGGACGAAGTTGTAGAAGAGCGATTGACCATCATGGTTCGGATATCGTCTTTGAGGGAACTCAATGATGTGTCGAAGTAGTCCCTTGTACGTTGCTCGGATTGTCGTAGGTCGGTGGTGAAATTGTCTCCGGTCGCCCAAAGCAGGTTGTTCTTGATGCAAAGCTCGATGTGCGCCAAAGAGTTGCAACTTGGTGACGAAGTTTGTCATGTCTCCATATTGCTCGAGGAAGAGTGGGTTGGTAGAAGTACTCGGCCTATCCATCATGAGAAAGTGGTGGTGAGTAGGAAAAATGAGAGAACAAAACCAAAGTTACCTTTTCCAAAGATTGTGGATGTAACAAGTATAATCTCACGATGCTATAATAGGGGAATTGGTACCGGGAATTGTTTCTCATACCTACAAGTAAAAGGCTGTCGGCATTCTGGGAATGGGGGTCCCTAGACTTGCCTGCCTGCGGCCTGCGGCGTGGCTCAAAGGGGGGGCCCAGCACGGCCCGTCTTCACCAACACAAACCCAAGACCCTCGCGAGGGGCCAAGCCTCGCAGGGCGGACGACGCAGAGCTTCCTCAGGCACGGCCTCGTCAGGCTGGCTCACGAGGAGGCGGAGAGATCAAGGCGGGGTACCTCACGAGGTGCCCGTGACGCAAGCCATGACGACTCAGGGCGCCAGGCGGGTGCCAGCCCGCGCAGCGTCCTCCTTCCCTCTTTGGTGCAAAGGGGGCAAGCGCAGCCGCGGAGTACCGAGGCACCAGGCAAAGGTTGCCATTTCAGTGCAACGAGACCAAGACCAGGAGGACTACGAGACGGAGGTCATCGTGGAGCCCAAGACGGCGTCATCACCAGAGCTTTGCACAGGCGAAGACTGCTTTTGTCAGGATAGCTGATACTTGCTGTCCCCCTTCAAATTAGCCCGCCATTGTTGGCTCCCTTCCCGCTCAATATTTGGGGAGAGGACCAGGGCCTCTATAAATAGGACTAGCCACCCCCAGGGTAGGGAGGATCGAGAATCAGCCAACCCAGAAACAAGCTGGGGTCGAAATCAGGGTCGGTCAGTTGGAGGAAATCAGAGAGAGAGAGAGAGAGAAAGGTGACTGAACTCCACCGAGCAGTTCATCGCCCCAGCCAAGAACAGACCCTCGCGAGGCTATTCTCCCTTGTATTGTTCATCATCATCAGCCCAAGAGGCAATCCACCACACCACACACTGGAGTAGGGTATTACACCACAACGGTGGCCCAAACCAGTATAAACCCTGTGTCTCTTGTGTTGTTCTTTCCTGAGTTTAGATCCTAGCATGGCGGAGGGGTGTAGGTAGGTAGGGGGCGAAATCTCCGCGCGCACCCCAGTGTTCGAACCTCAAGGGTCTGCCGGAACCTGAAATCCGACATTTAGCGCGCCAGGTAGGGGTGCGCCGGAATTCGTCTTCCACTGCCCCGTTCTCCTCCGACCATCATGCCCATGTCTGACGCTCGTCGGGCCCGCGCCGAGCGCCGGGCCGCACTCGCTTCCCGCGTCGCCCAGACGGCCCCTGTCGGCAGGCATCCACGCCGTTCCCCGTCACCTGCCGTCAACGCCGCCACCGGCCCGGTGGGGGATGGGCAGCAAGCATCGTCCCAGCATCCGTCCGTGCGGCAAGACGGCCGCACCGCAACTCCCTCGCTCACCCCAGCTGGTTCTTCGTCCCGTGCGCTCCGTGCGCCCATGGAGGCTCGAGCTGCACTCATCGCGGCAAACGAGCTCCTGCGCTACCGTCCCGTCGATGACGTCTACGAAGAATGGCTCGACCACGTTGCCGAACTTGTCCGCGCCGCAGGGGGCTCTCCTGCGCCGTCCGTTCCACTGCACCGCACCCCGCCCCGCGCGGGCGACAAGGCTCTGGCGGCGCCCCGGCCGCCTCCTCCTCAAGAAGACGCCATGGCCCCAAGACGCGTGGCCCCTGGGTGGAACCCGCTCCGTCAGGCGCCAGCGTGGCAAGAGCAGAGCTGCCAGGAAGTCCCTCGCCCACAAGAAGCTGTCCGGGCGCTCCCTGCTCCAGCACGTCGCGATCATGCTCCTGCTCCCGCGCGTCAAGACCCCGCGCTGCTCCTAGCCGCAGCGCGTGGGGACATGCAAGACCAGGCTCTCCATCACCCAAGGCCTCCCGTTTCCACAGTAGGCTGCCGTGCCTTCACCACCGAACTACGCAGCGTAGCGTGGCCCGGAAAGTTCAAGCCAGACCTGCCTCCTCGCTACGACGGCACGGCTGACCTTGCAGAGTTCCTCCAGCTCTACGAGCTAGGCATCGAAGCTGCCAACGGAGACGAGAAGGTCATGGCGAACTGGTTCCCCATGGCACTCAAGGACGGGGCCCGCACCTGGCTCCTGAACCTGGCTCCAGGCACAAGATGCGCACCCGCTTCATCGCCAACTTCCAAGGCACTCGCGACCGGCCACCCGCCGTGAGCGACATGCGCCACATCAAGCAACAGCCCGGGGAAACCCTGCAGAAGTACATCCAGTGCTTCAACAACGCACGCCTCAAGATTCCCAAGGTGACTGAGGAGGCCATCATCTCAGCCTTCTCCGACGGCGTGTGCGACGTCAAGATGAAGGAGGAGCTGGCGATGCATGAAGACCTGTGCACTTCCTTGGAGCTGTTCAACTTGGCAAACAAGTGTGCCAGGGCTGAGGAAGGGCGTCTCTCCCTCCTCGAGTTGCCTGCCGCGGACCCAGAAGAGAAGAAGCCCAAGGCCAAGGACGTGAAGCGCAAGGGGGCTGCCGTGCTCGCGGCAGAACCAGACACCAAGCGGGGCAGAGATCAGCCCGAACCCTCCAAGGGCAGCCGGTACTATGTGTACCACGACCTCCACACCCACAACACCAACAAATGTCAAGAACTCCGAGCCGTGCGAGAAGGAAGGATCGGCCGTCGCCCCGACCGGGGCTACGGCCGAGGAGGAGGAGGAAGAAACGCAGGACGCTGGGAAGACCGTGGGCCGCGCCAAGGGTGGCGCGACCAACCTCGTGAGGATCGCTGGCAAGACCCGCCTCGCGAGAGAGGATGGAGGGATCAACCTTGCGAGGGAGACTGGAGGGATCAGCCTCACGAGGATCGCCCGCAAGGCAACGCAGGCCTCCCACCGCTGCCGCCGCAGCCAAGGAGAAACGAGGACCGCCACCAGGACGAGGAGGCTGGGGGCTTCCTGGAGCCGCGCGCGATCGCCTGCATCTTGGGCGGAGCACAAGCCCCAGCCTCTCAGCGCATCTTCAAGCAGTTCGCCTGCGAGGTGAATGCAGTCCTCCCCAGGCTCGAAGCCACGCGCCCCCTCAGGTGGTCAGCGTGTGCCATCACGTTCAGCTCAGCAGATCAGCTCAAGTGTGCGGCTACAGCCGGAGTCCTCCCGATGCTTTGTTCCCCAATCATCAGCAACGTGGTGGTCACCAAGACCCTCATCGATGGAGGGGCAGGGCTCAACGTCCTATCCGTGGAGACGTTCAACAACCTCCAAGTGCCCTACAGCCAGCTTTAGCCAACCAAGCCCTTCTCCGGTATCACTGACGGCTCCACGGTCCCGATTGGGCAGGTTCGCCTCCCTGTCACCTTCGGGGCACGCGACAACTACCGCACCGAGTTCATCGACTTCGACGTCGCTCACATTCGCCTGCCATACAACGCCATCCTTGGGTACCCAGCGCTGGCCAAGTTCATGGCCGTAACTCACCACGGCTACAACGTCCTCAAGATGCCAGGAAGCGGCAGAGTCATCACGGTGCCCTGTGAAGAGAAGGACGCGGTGTGTTCCCTGGAACGAGCCTTTCAGGCCGCGTCACTGGAAGACCCGGATCATGGAAGCAGGAGGCCTCCCGAGACCACCCCCAAGAAGAAGAAGACATTGTCCGGCCCGACCACTCAGGAGGCAGGCCCCTCTGGGCCCGTGCCTGCCCAGGGGGAGCCTCCCTCCATCGCATAGGAAAGCGCGCCCGGCGCCCTCCTCAGGCAGGGCTCGGGGGCTCTCCCCTGGAGGGCCACTGACCTGGCTAGGGTCACGAGGGAGGCGCTTGGGCACCACATGGAGGCGTGTTTTGAAGCATGTTTTCCTCAAGAAGGAGCAAGGCAAGGAGATCCAGATCCTCAGGAGTTCGTCAGCAAGGCCATTCAGGAGCTACAGGAGGCAAGAGTCATGAAAGGCGGCCGCCGCTTGCCAGCAGTGGCCCCCCATCCAGGCGAGGATGGTGGGCTGCGCGTCTGCATCGACATACCAGGGCTCAACCGGGTCGCCTCTCTGGAGAGCCTCTGGCCCTCGCGAGTGGGGCGCTGCGGAGGTCCACCCCATAGCTACGTTCGCATGCCTTACGGCTTGCCGAATGCGGCTGACGCGTACCAGCGCCTCATGAGGGGCATCACGGAGGCACGAGAGGCCAAGCATCCCACAGCCCTGGCAGAGATGGAGATGGCCCGCGAGGAGCCGCCAGCGCCTCCGGAGCCTCCCGAGGCCCCTGGTCCTGGGGGCTCGTGAGGATCGGCTCCCGCAGCCCACCAAGCCTGCTACACCAACACCCCTTCGTCCTCAACATCATCAGGTGACATCTTTTGAGTTTTACTTGTAGCTGGGAGCGCCCCCAGGGCTGCATTATTCCCAGGCCGCGTGGGTCTGTCCCTGCGGCGTGTATCCCTTTATTCCATGTTGTTAGCTTACCTTGTTGGGGGTGCCCCTCAGGCTGCATGATCCCCAAGCCGCTCGTGCCAGGCCCAGTGGCATGTATCCCATTTACGTTTATTTCCGATTATGCGTTAGACCCACCATGCTTGATTATTTGATGCCGGTCCACGGCACCTCTTCTCCTCCATGCCGACCACTTGCATGTTAAAGGGGGGGGGGGTACCTGAGCATCGCGACTCAGGGCTCTTACTGGCTCTCCAGCCCTCACCCTCTGTCCTTGTCCATGGCATCGCGACCTGGCATACTAGCGACGGCTGAGACCAGATCGAGGGCCGGGACCCAAGGACGTAGAGTGCCGACATCTAACCAAATTTGCAGGGACACATCACAAGATAAGGCCCAGTACCAGGCGCAACCCGCCTAGAGGTAGGGCCCCGTGAGTCCCACGCTGGCTCACGGGTGCTCAGATACACCTCGCCAGGCCCTACCATGCCAGCCACGTGTCAGGGCGGGGCTGTACACGCCCCGGGGGATCCTCCCGGAGGGCCCCCCCTCCCACGTACCAGTGGAAGCACCATGCTCTGCGCTGGCTGACGACACTGCCGAGGAGCGGCTATGCCCGTACGCATACGGTAGCACTATGCTCCGCGCTGGTGATAAACAACTGAGGGTGGCCCCCGGGCCGCATCAACCTCAGGGAGCCCAGAGCTCAGTGTCTAGCCTCATCGTAACGCCTCCCCTCAGGAGTGCCGCGCGAGGGGGCTGGGCACGGGGGCTGCGCCTGGGTCACACCCAGACGCACGCCGCCCAGCCAGGTCCCCCCCGGGCCTGGTTCGTCACGCGTCTCTCCCCGAGCGGAGCCAAGGTACGAAGGCCGTTTGAGCGTCAAGGGGGACTCCTGAGCATCGCGACTCAGGAGCCTAACTGGTCACGTAGCCCCTCACTCCGTGGCCCCGTCCTGGTTTCCGGTCGGGACCATCGCTGGGTGAGGCACACGCGCGGCCGGGTTCTGTAGACGTAGAACGGTAGATCCACCCGCATCACACCTCCCTACTTGTTGTTCGTGCGCCAAGGGGGACTCCTGAGCATCGCGACTCAGGAGCCTAACTTGTCACGTAGCCCCTCACTCCTTGGTCCCGTCCTGGTTTCCGGTCAGGACTATTGCTGGGTGAGGTACGCGCGGGGCCAGGCTCTGCCGGCGTAGAACATAAGCAAGTAGGAAGGAAAAGCGCTAATTTCAAGGAATTCAAAAGCAAATATTACAGTCCACACTGTTATCTCAATGCCAAACGCAAGTTTAAACGCCTCCCCGAGGCATGATACGTGTGCAGGAATTAAAAGCAGGACAGGAGCCACGATGGAGTCACTTGGCGCCGGGGGAGCAGCGCGGAGCGGGTTCGCCTCATGGAGCAGCGGGGTTGGCAGCGCCTTGCTCCGGCTTGGTGCTGAAGGCCCAGAACTTCCCCAGCAGAGCCTCTGCGCGACCCTTCACGGCCTCGGCAGCGGCAGCGGCACGCTCACCACTCACTGGCTCCAGCAGGCTGTCGAGGTTGACACCGGGATCGCGAAGGTAGATGTGGGTGAGGACCCACGTCAGTGCTGCAGAAGACAGGACATGCGCCTCGGCCTCAGCCGTGGGGCCAAGGCCAAGGGTGACATCTTCAAGAGCGTGAACCAGGAAGGGAAGCAGCTTGGCGGGGCTGTCCTCGGCGCCAGCTAGCGGGCTCTCCAGGCCGCTGTCGTAAAGCGTCCTCAGCGAGGAGCGAGCCTTCGCCTCCAACTCCGTGAAGGCCGCGCGGTCCTCGGCAAGAACCAGGGCCTTGCCGTCCAGCTCGGCCTTCCTCACCCCCAACTCCTGCTCCAGCGCGCCTAGGCGGTCGTGGTGCTTCCTGAGCTTGGCCTCCCGGCCCTCGACGGCTGCCTCGCGAGCCTTCACGCCCTCTTCCTGCTCTTGGCGAAGGCGGACCTCTTTCGCGAGCTGATCCCGCAGACCTTGCAGCTCGTCCTCCAGCGCCTTGCAGCGACCGCGGACGTCGACCACCTCCCCCAGGGCTGCATCATGAGCAGCCTTCGCCTCCAGGACGGCCTGCTTCTCCTCGTCGCATGCCGTCGAGGCCTGGACCAGCGCCGCCCGAATCGAGGCGTCGGAGCGAACCCATCCAGAAGCCAGCTCCAAACGCCCGGTCACCAAGCGAGGGTCGGCGCCAAGAAGATCCTGCCGCAGTTGGTCCAGCTCAGCAAGAGCACGATCCAGAACGGCATAAGGAGTCAGAGAGATAGTGGCCGGTGGAGTAGGAGGAGAAGGCGGCAGCACAGCCGCAACATCCTGAGGCGGAGTCTGCCGCGCCCTGACAGCTGTAGTGGCGGCGGCAGGCAAGAGCACCTCGAGAGCCACTTGGGCCGTGGGGGCTGAGCTTGCCCCAGCCGGCTCAGCCAAACCTCACGAGGACGATCGGGCAGGAGAAGCCTGTGCGTCGCGGTCACCCTCCTTCGCGGGCAGAAGCGCCGCCACGGATGGAACCTCGGGAGCCCCCTTCGGCTTCTTTGCTGCGGGCGCCAACCTATCCAAAGATGCGGACGTCAAGCCTCAGAAGCAGAGCAAGAGATAAAGACAAGAATCGAATGCTTACGGGTCGTCGCCAGTGAGCTCAAGCGGCCTCCGGCCAAATTTGAATCCTGAAAGCCGGCTGGAAGGGTCAACCTCGGGAAGCTTGGAGGCGGAAGGTGCGTCTGCGGTTCGCCCCGGGGCCGGGGGAGACCCGTGGGAGATCAGCCCGGTCCTGTCCTTCTTCGTGATCGGGGGCGAGCTCCCGCCGTCCTGCTCGTCGTCGTCTTCGTCGTCATCCTTGCCGTCATCGTTCAGAGAGAGGCGGAGAATGCGGGACCTGCGCCGGGGGAGGGGAGCCCTCGACTCTCCGTCAGTCGCCTCGGAGTCAGGCCCTTTTCCTCGCTCCCCTCCTTCTTCCTCTTCGCTGGAGTCGCCGGAGGGCACGTCTACTGGTTCCTCGGGAGCTTCCAGGGGCACTGGCCCATCCCCGTTGAAGACGGGCATGGACTTCACCACCCGCTCCCAGTCGTTGCAGAGGAACAAGGGCGTAGGAGCGCCCTCCAGCCTCGCCACATTGCCCCCGACCAGAGATTGAAGAACCGCAGCCAGGTCTCCGTCGGCCAAGGCCGCGGGGCTCGGACGGGGCCTCCACATTGGAAGCGAGTACTGCCGAAGCGGAGCCAGCCGGTGCTCCAGGAACTCCCTCAGCAGCGACGCACCGGTCAGCTTCGCCACCGCCATGTCGGTCAGCCTCAGATCCGCATCCATCTTCTCCAACACCATCTTCGCGCGGGGATCCGCGAGCTCCGCTCGACCCCAGTCGCTGGAGCTCGTGGGCTGCTCCGTGGGCAGGATCAGCCGAGGGTGGATGCGCCCAGCGTCCACGAAGATCCACTTGCTCCTGAAGCCCTCAATCCTCTTCCCAGAGTTCGAGATGGCAATGGTGCCGCCGTACGCGACGAAGCTCGCGCACGTGGAAGCAGTCCCACGAGAGGTCCGAAGGTAGAAGTAGTGGCGCAGCAAGGCCACTGAGGGCTGCACCCCAATGTGTGCTTCGCAATAATAAGCAAAGATTGCCAGGAGAAGGACGGAGTTGGGATGGAGATGCAGAGCTAGTAGCTTGTAATGGCGGAGGACAGAGAAGAAGAACTCGGAGAAGGGAGGCACCAGGCCAGCAACAATGGCACTTACGAAGAGTGGATAGAAGGTGCTCCTTTGACCCTCAGGGGTGGCGGAGCCTGCCTTGAACACCTTCGCCCCGTCGATGCCCCACGCCGTCGCCATCCGGCGCAATCGGGTAAGGCCCGCCTCCGACACGTTCGGCGAGTCCAGGGCAGACGAGTACCAAGCTGCGGCCGGGGACTGACGAGGTGCCATGGCTCCCTAGGTCGCGCGGTTAGAGCAGATCTGGAAATCTCGGAGGAAGGAAGGAGAGGCACAAGAAAGGGGATCTGAACAGCAACCGGAGAAAGCAAGAAGCAGGGCCTAGGCGGATGCGACTCCTTTATCAACTCGCGCGGTTGCTAAGGCGCCCACGTCCAGTCAACCGCCACGCGGCGCCCAAGGCCGCAGGCTGTTAGGGCCCGCGGCGCTTCGCTCTTGCCGTTCCGCCTCCCCGCACGGCCAAGCCCGGGCGTGCCTTGGGCCCGGGGGCTACTGTCGGCATTCTGGGAACGGGGGTCCCCAGACTTGCCTTCCTGCGGCGTGGCTCAAAGGGGGGGGCCCCAGCACGGCCCGTCTTCACCAACACAAACCCAAGACCCTCGCGGGGCAGACGACGCAGAGCTTCCTCAGGCACGGCCTCGTCAGGCTGGCTCACGAGGAGGCGGAGAGATCAAGGTGGGGTACCTCACGAGGTGCCCGTGATGCAAGCCATGACGACTCAGGGCGCCAGGCGGGTGCCAGCCCGCGCATCGTCCTCCTTCCCTCTTTGGTGCAAAGGGGGCAAGCGCAGCCGCGGAGTACCGAGGCATCAGGCAAAGGTTGCCATTTCAGTGCAACGAGACCAAGACCAGGAGGACTACGAGACGGAGGTCACTGCGGAGCCCAAGACGGCGTCATCACCAGAGCTTTGCACAGGCGAAGACTGCTTTTGTCAGGATAGCTGATACTTGCTGCCCCCCTTCAAATTAGCCCGCCATTGTTGGCTCCCTTCCCGCTCAATATTTGGGGAGAGGACCAGGGCCTCTATAAATAGGACTAGCCACCCCCAGGGTAGGGAGGATCGAGAATCAGCCAACCCAGAAACAAGCTGGGGTCGAAATCAGGGTCGGTCAGTTGGAGGAAATCAGAGAGAGAGAGAGAGAGAGAGAGAAAGGTGACTGAACTCCACCGAGCAGTTCATCGCCCCAGCCAAGAACAGACCCTCGCGAGGCTGTTCTCCCTTGTATTGTTCATCATCATCATCCCAAGAGGCAATCCACCACACCACACACTGGAGTAGGGTATTACACCACAACGGTGGCCCGAACCAGTATAAACCCTGTGTCTCTTGTGTTGTTCTTTCCTGAGTTTAGATCCTAGCATGGAGGAGGGGTGCAGGTAGGTAGGGGGCGAAATCTCCACGCGCACCCCAGTGTTCGAACCTCAAGGGTCTGCCGGAACCCGAAATACGATAAAGGCTTATGGAGGAGCTCAGTTAGGATGGTGGAAAAAATTTCAGGCAAATGTTAGTCAAGATATCCATAAGGTTGAGAAGATTCACGAAAATGCAAGTAAAAACAAATAGATCAAACCCAATGATATCACTAGGAACACACACACGGAAGATAGATGGGATCCGCACAACCAAGGGGTGAGCTCAAAATGTGCAACCACAGAAAATGCTCTTGTTGTGCGAATACTAGAGAGATGCTAGCTCCATTGCTCAAATGGGCTAGATACGCGTGTGCACCAACCTATAAGAGAAACGTGCCGTCTTCAATCCCAACTATGCTACGTATGAGATGTCAAAGATGATATGCAAAAATGACTCGATGCTATTGCTTACAAGCTCTTTGTTGCTCCTCTTTTGCTTAAAAGCTTTTCTTATTTTTTTTTGAAGCTAGAGCCAAGTATAATATGAGACAAGTATGTAAGATATGCACAGGAGAGACTTATGGCACTAATATGGTAACAAGATCACTATGGTGCACAATAGCATGGCACGACAATTCTCAACTTGCTAGTCTCAATGGGTAAGCGACGCGAAATGGCTTGGGTTATCAATGCAAAAGCAAGGGTGAGATGTCGTCGAGGTTACCGTCCGATCATATGGTAAGAATGAAGTTGGTGAAGCCGGTGTGGTGTCCGAGTTGATGATCGAGTGGCGGCGATGATGATGTCCAAATGCGCCTAAGTAGCCGAAACACCTTAGGACACAAGAGAAACCGCAGTCCGAAACTCAAACAACCACGAGAAATAGTGCAGAAGAACACGAGTGTTGGTTTGGAAGCAAAATGGTGCAAAACAAAAGATGGCCGAAAGTTACTGGATGGTCCGTACGCACAGGGTAAGTGAGGCCTGTGTGCACGGGGTCCCGTGTGCACGGGGTCTCGAGGGCCCGTGTGCACGGGGTGTGCTGGGAGCGGATGAAATGCTCCGGATCCATGGGGATTTTCCAAGTAAGGCAATTTTGAGGGTTTGGAAGGTGGGGAAGCAGGAAGATGGGTAGATCCACTTGCCAAACTCCAAATTCGTGGATCAAAACAACCAAATCTCACAAGATCCAACAAATTGCAAGAATTTTTTTTGGCTATTTTTGCGGGGATTTTCGATTTTGGACGAAAAACAACAAAATCAAGCTAGCAAATGGGGGGATGGACTCCAAGATGTGAATCAACCTTGCTCATGATACCAAAATGATATAGGATGAAATCCTAGAGGGGGATCGTTTCACACTTGGAGGGGGAAAAGGGCAAACTCTCAAGAACACAAAGAGGAAATCACTCAAACAATTCCCCAATTACACATCCACTAGAATAGCAATATAAGATCCACAAGTCACAAACACAATCAAAGGAAAGATACAATGGCAAAGTTCTTCCCACTCCTAGGAGATGAGGTCTTGGTGATCCTATGATGGGGATCTATCCACCAGGGATCTTCTCCATAGGAGGTCTTGATCTATCCACTAGGGATCTTCTCTATAGGAGGTCTTGATCTCCAAAGGAGAGGTCTCTCTCTCTCTCTATCTCAAGAGGAGGAGTGGTAGAAGGAGCAAAGCTCACTAATATCTCATCTAATACTTTGCTAACCCTAAACATAGCCCTAGGTGCGGTTTATATAGTCTTGGGGTCGAAGTAGATGAAGAGGGGCTCGGTTTGGGGATCACAGCCGTCCATCCTGGGAGGCCCGTGCGCACGGGGTAAGTTGGGCCCGTGCGCACGGTGGTCCTGTGGGCACGGTACAGGCCCATGCGCACGGGGTGCTTTAGCGTCAACTTTTTGGGTAAACCGTGGGCATGGGGTCTCGGGGGCCCGTGTGCACGGGGTCACCTGGGACTTCCAGTTTTGCTGCTGTTGCACTCCGTCTTGGTCCGCGTGGCCTTGGGGTGGTTCCTCTTATCCTTGTGGGTGCTCCTGAGCCTCTTGGTGGCGGTTGTCCTCGTACCTAGTGATGCACAATGATCCAAGGTGAGGTAGCGACCAAGTCCAATAGATAATCATGTAAATCTTGAAGAGGAGCGGGTTCACCTTAAGTCCGGTAGGTCCACTTGGAGCTTGATGTGCTATGAAGGTGTACATGGTGATGTCTGTAGGATGCTCCGCATCATAATGTACCTTGAAAGAAGTTGAAAGTGGATCGAGGATCACTCCAATGTAGGACAAGGAAATAGCACAATTGGTACTAGTTCTTATCGGTTTCTCACACCTACACAAGTAAAAGCTTTTGGTGGAGCTTGGTTAGGATGGTGGCACCAAATTTGATGCAATTGTAAGTGAGCTTCAATATGTTGGAAAAGATTCGCAAGATGCAATGTAAGAAGTAGACCAAGCATATAAGGTACACGGAAACACACACGCAAAAAGATAAGTGGGGTTGTGCAACCAAGGGTGAGCCAAAATGTGGAATCCATAAAAATGCTCTTGTTGCACAACACTAGAGAGACGCTAGCACGATTGCACAATAGGAGGATACAAGAACTTGTGCACAACCTACTTAGCAAAAATGCAATGACTTCTGTCCCAAGTATGCTCTATGCAAGGTGTTTCTATGCGATGATCCAAGATGATCGAGTATGACAATCTTAATGTTGTATGATGCTATGGTTCTTGCTTAAAAGCTCTTTGCTTATCTCTTCCTTTTGCTTAAAAGCTTGTTTGGCTCTTTGATGTTTGAGCTCTTTTCTCATGTAATGCTTGACGAACCAAGATAGCAAATGAGTATGTGATGACACTTTGTGACACAAGAGATGATACCAATATATGCAACAATGATGTATGTATGCTATGGGAAGTATGATCACTAATGTGCACAAGTCTCGTTACTGGCAATACTCAATGGCTAGTCTCGATGGGTAAGCAACGCAAAGGAGTAAGGCTATGATGGCTATCAATGTAATGGCAAGAGTGATATGTCCAATACCAAGATGAGGTTACCAGTCTTGCTTCCGGTATGGTGTCAAAATGGTGGCACGAATACCAAGATGTAGTCGAGGTGGTCATTGTTGATGATGATGTAGGACGGTGGTGATGATGTAGGACACGTCTGTGGCGAAGATGAGCGACGGTGCTGTCGATGTCAAACCGTACCTGGATAGCCAAAACACAAAAGGATACGGCACCGCAACTCAAATTCTCAAACCTCGAAGTAGCAAATGTGTCGAAGAGCAAAATGGTCCAAAAATTGTTGGGATATGCGGAAGTGGTGGAGGTATGCGGAAGTATATATGGTATATGGTGGGCATTGGAACAAAATTTGGTGGAAATTGGGCAGAAAATGGGGCGGTGGATGGAGATGTTGCTGCCAGGGGTCGGATGTCCGGGTGGAAGGCCGGACGTCCGGGGGCCGGATGTCCGGGCTGGACGGGCCGGATGTCCGGGCTCTGGATCCGGGGACGAACGGGATGAACACCGCGAGGAGAGGTTAAATCCGGGCGAAATTCGCAGGAATTTGTGGATGGAAATTGGGGAGAAGGATGGGAAGCTAGATCCACTCAAAACAAAGCAAATCCACGGATCCAAACCAACAAAATCTCAACACACCAACAAATCACAAAAAAAAATTGGGGCTATTTTTGGTGGGGATTTTTTGAATTAGGACGAAAAACAACAAAACAAGGCTAGAAACACAACGGGGAGGCTCCGAAATCGTGATCAACGTGGCTCTAGACACCAAGATGATGTAGGGTAGAACCCTAATCGCCCGATCTTTCACGAAAGGAGCGGATCCCATGAAGCACACGCGGAACACAAAGAGGGGAACGAGGGAAATCACAAGGGGAAACACGAGAGGAACACTCAAACTAACAAGAACAAGTCACACATGGGCTAGATCCTCGAGTACATAAAGTAAGATACACGATCAACTAGGGATGATACAAAAGGGTATCCGGTTCTTCTCCGTGAGGAGGTCTTGATGTTCTTCCCTAAAGAGGGGTCTTGAATCCGCTTGGGGGATCTTCTCCGGTGGAGGCTCGAATCTCCGAGGAGAAGGTAACCAAGTGGATGAGCAAAGCTCTCACACAAAATATGAGCTAATCCTTTGCTAACCCTAGAAAGTTGTACGGGATGGAGTATATATAGTCTAGGAGGGAGAAGGGATACACGGGCCTCGACCCTTCACTGTGCGCAGACAGGGGAGGCTGGATGTCCGGGCTGGTCGGGCTGGATGTCCGGGCTTTCAGGCGACACCGGATGTCCGGGCTGGGGGGCCGGATGTCCGGGCT
The DNA here is from genome assembly GCF_056163025.1 of Triticum urartu. Classification (NCBI taxonomy): domain Eukaryota; kingdom Viridiplantae; phylum Streptophyta; class Magnoliopsida; order Poales; family Poaceae; genus Triticum; species Triticum urartu. The sequence goes on along the minus strand of NC_141873.1, from coordinate 215,768,987 downwards.
GGAGCGGTGGCATTTGTTGCTCTCGGGTTCGGAGGGGCCGGATTTCCGGGCCGGTGGCCGGATGTCCGGGGGCTCGGAAGGGGCCGGATGTCCGGGCTGCCGGGGCCAGATGTCCGGGGCCTGTAGCCTTTTGTGGCTAGGCTGCTGTAGAGGAAGACGCTCCAGGGGCCGGATGTCCGGGGCCTCGGAGATGCTCTTGGCTCCTTCCGTTGGTTCTCCTCATCCGTGGACTTGGGGACTTGTACATCTTCATGCACATCTTCGGGAGGGCCCTCTTGGTGCCTAATCATGCACAACACCTCGGACTTAGGTAGTAGCCATGTCTCATGCATAGAAAGTGGAAGTTCGGAGAGGAGTGAGTTCACCTTATCTTCGATAGCTTTGGCTCGGGCTCGTGTCATTGGTCCAAGTGGTGTCGCTGGAGGTGTCGGTGCGTCCATGGGGATGATCATGGGATGCTCCGCATCATCCTATTCGTTCTCTCAAAGATGTGTACTTCAAGCTTGAGTCCATCCTCTCATAATTGTTTTTGATTGTGAGAATTCTTTTCACCCATCCGGAGCAATTCAGGAGTCTTTTCAGTTTGTTTCTCCGGAGCCCATCATCTCATAATTATTCATTCTCAGCCTTCAACTCTCATTCTCTAAATCTTACCGGTGCATTGTTCAAATATCCTCTAATCAGTTCATGATCTCTTCGTTCATTCGCTAATTCTTCCCGGTGTTTCTTTATCTTTTCTTTGTTCTTTTTCAATCCTTACGGTGGTTTGTTGAAGATTTATTTTCCTTCATTATCATAGCAATTCATTCGTTCTTTCCAATCCTACCGACGGTTCGTAGAAGACCTTCCCAAGTTTGCGCTATATCTATCTTAATCTTTCTACGAGAATAAGTGGTATGCAATCCATTTCTTGTCATCAATTTAATTTGTGAAGGATAAGCATAATGTAATTCTTATTCTTGTTTTCATCCAAGTGATTAATTCCTTATTCCGGAGGCTCATCAAATTCTCGGTTTAAATGTTTTCATCTTTTCTTTTTCCGGAGTTCCATGTTTTCCGCATTATATCATCACGAAGATCCATCTAAATCATTGCAAGGATTCACCTTGTGTTTTCAACTTCTCTTTCCTTTCGGTTGGTCATTCTTTTGTTACCGGAGTTCTTCATGGAGGCTCTACATGATGGTTCATCAAGGATTTAATTCATTCTCGAAGTGTTCATTGAGATTCTTTTCAGAGGAGCTCAAGTTTTCTTCATCTTGTAATCCGGAGTGCAATTGTTCTCCCTTATCTTTTGAGGTGGTAATATATCATTCTTCATTCACAAGAATGAGATATTTAAACCCATCAATCTCTTCATTGGAGTTATCTTGGGTTATATTTCACCTAAAGCTTTCCCTAAGGATTGTTGCTATTTATGGTGCTTATAAATGATCCAAGTTCTTCATTTATCCTCCCGGGGAGATAAGCTTCTTGTCTTCTTGTTGATATCAATCCAATCTATTGTTTTTCGTTAGTGGTAGAATTTCACCTCAAGAATTTGAAATGTTTTCCATAAGGCCACAAAAAGCTTATCCTTTCGTTGTTGATAATCCAACAACTCCGTTCTAGCATCTCGTGTAAGCGTGCTCTTTCAAGATCTTATTTTCCCCATTCAGTAAATTCTTTTCTTTCATTTCTTCCGGAGGCATTGTGATGCTGCACTCTTCGACCCATCATCCCATTTGTTGTCAAAGATCATGTTCTTTCCTTTTGTTTATCCATTCAATCGGAGTGTCGTGTTTTCTTTTCAAGTTCTTCCCATTCTGTCAAGTTTTGCCTCCCTTCTCAACCGGAGTGCCGTCTGAAATCTTTCTTACCCTTGTGCCATTCTTTCAATAGTTCCAGAGGCAGTGTGTTGTTGATCTCATCAAATATCCTCTCATCTTGTCAAGATCATGTTCAAATCCTTCCATTTACAGCCGGAGTGCTGCCCAAATTATATCATTCTTATTCCTTGATGAGGACATCAATACCATTGTTACACCCACAGCCCCTACTGTTACATATACTGGACCAATTACTAGAGCTCGCGCACGCCAATTAAATTACCAGGTACTTTCGTTTCTTGGTAATGATTCTAATGTTCATGAGATTATGATGCTGCCTAAATTGGATACATTTGTTTTGCTTTCAAATGAAGGGCTTAGCTTGGAGAAGGATGAACATTGGAGCAAGAACACGCATGGAGTTGATGGCATGCGCAAGGGGATCAAGAACGGAGTTACAAGTGATGATTTCAGGACTTTAAAGCCGCCATAAGGAGTGCATGAAGCCATGGACGAAATATACAAGATGCCACTTCATAATATTCGTCCATAGGCTATTCTAGGTGCTGCGTCACCTTAATTTCGAAATACTTAAGTATAGGCTATTTTTAGAGTCCGTATGTGTGGGGAAACAAGAGTTAGGGTTGGTTTCGGACCCCACCCTCAAGGGCCACGAAATTCCCCTCTCTTCCTCCATATATACAGCCCTTAGGGCGTCGTTTAGACTTTGGGTTTTGTTTAGATTAAAAGTTCGCCATAGCTGCAACTTCTCGTACTTCGTTTGTGTCCAACGACCAGACCAAGACGTCACAGAACCCCACCTTGATCAATAAAGCTTTCATCTTATATTCGCAATATCCCGATTGCAATCTCAGTTTCTTGCTTGTTCTTCGTTTGCTCGCAGGAAACAGGCCTCGTGGTCAGGTTGATCGTGCTCCGGCGTGGTCAATAACCCCTCGGAAGTTGGTTTAGCGATTGCTAAGGCGCGACGTCTCGCACGTTCATAGTCGGATCGTCAAGGTCGACTCCCACAGAAAACGATAGCCACCATCTCATCAAAACATCGGGACACCTTTGCCCTTATCAAGTGGTATCAGATTTCCAGGTTGCTCGGTGAGATTTTTACAGTTTTTCATAGATTAGATCGAGTCTGTTCTTCATACCTACAGTCCACGAAAAAGCCACAAAAAAAAATTAGGGTTAGTTCATCATATCCGAACCAATCTGAGCCTTTGCATAATCTTTTTAGGGTTTTTGCTTTGTTGAATTTGCGGTTGCATCGTCGTGTCAAGTTGCTGGTCTTAGAGTCTAGTCGTTTAGAGTTTCGAGTTCTGGTCATAAGTTGTCACGCCGCCGCCGCACCATCATCGCCCATCTACCACCATTGCTTATCCGCCATCGTTCTGAATCCGTATCCATATACCACCACCAATCCTTATCCATATACCACCACCAATCTGTATCCATATACCACCACCAATCTGTAACCATATATCCACCACCAATCCGAGTTCTTCTCATATTAGGTTTGTTCTTGAGATCAATCTCAATTCCGATTCGTGTTTCCTTGCCTGCGTAGGTCTCGGAAAAAAAAAGTCTAGAGACCCCCGGGCAGTTTTTAGGCCAAAATTTTCACGGGCAAAAATATTTTTTCCCTATCCTATTTTTAGGTTTTTCTGAGTCTTTTGAGCCACGTGCCATCATAGTGATTTTTTGTCGCACTTTTTCGTCGTCGCTGCCCTGATTTCCGAAAAAAAAGTGGAAATTTTTTTTCGTGCCCATCCTATCAGTTTGACGAGGGAAGAGTTTTGAGACACTCGCCATTATAGTAATTTTTCGCAAAAAAAAGAGGAGCGCAAAAAAAAAGCGAAAAAAAAAGTTCCAGAGTGTGCTTTTCCCTTATTTACGTGCAGCGCCGTGATTTTGTTAGTGTTCTAGGCTCGCGTCTCTAGCACGGTCTAGCCTAGGACCAGCACAGTACCGTCGTTGAGCGTTTATTCAACTTTGCATCTCTGAATTGATTATTGCTGACCCTTTTTGCTACCATACTATAAGCCTTCCCAGCTCCACATACCTCTACGTCGTGCGTTTGACTCTCCCTGGCAATCGCTCTATCCAAGCTTTTGAGAGTTTTGACTACAACGGTTGCCGATCACCGCCTGCTGCTGGGTAAGAACTGGTAAGAATTTGAGATTTGCTTGACGGATTTGTGACACCTGCCACCACCACCTCTTGTTAGTATTCTGTAGGATCATATTCTTGTGTGTTTTCTATTGTTGCTAACCATGGCAGGATCACAAGCCGACGAGACTGACTGGGAGAACATGACGAATCAGGAGTTGCATGATAAGTTTCAGCAAATGATGAATGGACAGGTGCAGGATGTGCTAAACAGATTTGAAGAGGCCATGGAGAAGATAGATGACATGGAGAAGACGTTCGAAACAAAGCTCGATAACAGGTTTAATGAATTGCTCGCGCGTCTTCCACCACCACCACCGGCTGCACCTAACGCACCTCTACAACAACAACAACGACGACTACCTACACATCGTGAAACAACCCTCCGCCGAGCGAGCCGTCTCCCTCTTGCAACTGGCCAAACTGTTGGTGCTGCTGTTGCTACTTCTGTGGCTCCTGCTGCTGATGCGGAGGAGGATGATTTTGCTGGCGATTACGAGGATGAGGTTGATCAAAATCAGAACTACGTGCCACCACCAGCACAACAACCATCAGGTCGTCCACATGCAAATAATGGCAATGGTAGGGCTCACCCTCAGGTACGAGATCATGACCATCTCCCTAAACTAAAATTGAATATTCCACCATTTGAGGGTAGATATGTTCCTGATATATATCTTACTTGGGAGTTAGAAACTGAACAACGATTTACATGTTTACAATATCCCGAGGAGAGACGTGTTCCTCCTGCTGTTTGTGCATTCACTAGTTTTGCATGTGTTTGGTGGTCTGAGCATTGTAGATTATATCCCATTCCTGCTACTTGGGCTGCTTTGAAAACTGCTATGCGTACTCGTTGGGTTCCACCATATTATCAACGTGAATTACTTCAAAAATTGCAGCGCTTAAGATAGGGAAAAAATTCTGTAGAAGAATATTATCAGGAATTACAAACTGGCATGATTAGATGTGGTATTGTTGAGGAGAATGAAGCTATGCTTGCACGTTTTATGGGTGGATTAAATAGAGAGATTCAGACGATTCTAGAGTATAAGGAGTATACTAATATCACTCGTTTATTCCATCTTGCTTGTAAAGCTGAACGTGAAGTGCAGGATCGACAGGCATTGGCGCGGACTAACTTTTCTGCAGGTCGACCTTCTTCATGGACACCACGTGCATCATCTACTTCCACACGTTTTGCTACACCGGCGCCTCCGTCGGCTGCCACCTCCAACCGTGATACAATAAAGCAGGCACAATCACCACTATCTGCCAAGAGCACACCTTCTGGGCCTGCAAAGAGCTCTGCTTCATCCATGGCATCAACAGGGCAAACTCATGATATTATTTGTCGACGTTGCAAGGGTGGAGGTCATTATGCGCGAGAATGCCCATCTAAGCGTGTGATGATTGTTACTGAGGATGGTGGGTATGAGTCCGCTAGTGACTATGATGAGGAGACTTTGGTTCTTATTACACGTGACGAACACGATTGAGACGATTCTGATCATGAGACGCAATACATGGCTCCTGAAGATGCTGACAGGTATGAATGTTTAGTTGCTCAACGTGTTTTGAGTGTGCAGGTTACACAAGCTGAGCAAAATCAGAGGCATAATTTGTTCCATACAAAGGGAGTTGTGAAGGAACGTTCTGTTCGCGTGATCATAGATGGAGGGAGTTGCAACAACTTGGCTAGCATCGAGATGGTGGAGAAGCTATCTCTCACCACAAGACCACATCCACATCCTTACTACATCCAATGGTTCAACAACAGCGGCAAGGTTAAGGTAACACGTACTGTTCGTGTGCATTTTAGTATCTCTACATATGCTGATTATGTTGATTGTGATGTCGTACCTATGCAAGCATGTTCCTTATTACTTGGTAGACCATGGCAATTTGATAAAAATTCTATTCACCATGGTAGAAACAATCAGTATACTCTTGTTCATAAGGATAAAAATATAACTTTGCTTCCTATGACTCCTGATTCCATTTTGAAAGATGATATTAATAGAGCTAATAAAGCAAAACAGGAGAAAACTAAGAGTGAAAATCAGATTGTGGCAAAAGAATTTGAGCGACAAATGCAGCCTAATAATAATAAACAATCTAGTGTTGCTTCTGAAATTAAATTGAAAAGTGCATGTTTACTTGCCACCAAATCTGATATTGATGATCTAGATTTTAGCAAATCTGTTTGCTATGCTTTTGTGTGCAAAGAGGCATTATTTTCATTCGAGGACGTGCCTTCCTCTTTGCCTCCTGCTGTCACTAACATTTTGCAGGAGTTCGCCGACGTCTTTCCACAAGACGTGCCACCGGGATTACCACCTATTCGCGGGATTGAGCATCAAATTGACTTAATTCCCGGTGCATCATTACCCAACCGTGCACCATACCGTACCAAACCAGAGGAGACAAAGGAGATTATGCGTCAAGTACAAGAACTGCTCGACAAAGGTTATATACGCGAATCCCTTAGTCCTTGTGCTATTCCTATCATTTTAGTGCCGAAAAAGGATGGTACGTCGCGTATGTGCGTTGATTGTAGAGGCATTAATAATATTACTATTCGTTATCGTCATCCTATTCCTAGGCTAGATGATATGCTTGATGAATTTAGTGGCTCTACAATATTCTCCAAAGTTGATTTGCGTAGTGGTTACCATCAAATTCGTATGAAATTGGGAGATGAATGGAAAACAGCATTTAAAACTAAGTTTGGATTATATGAGTGGTTAGTCATGCCTTTTGGGTTAACTAATGCACCTAGTACTTTCATGAGGTTAATGAACGAAGTTTTACGTGCTTTCATTGGACGATTTGTGGTAGTTTACTTTGATGACATATTGATTTATAGCAAATCTTTGGAGGAACATTTGGAACATTTACGTGCTGTTTTTATTGCTCTACGTGATGCACGTTTGTTTGGTAACCTTGGAAAGTGCACCTTTTGCACCGACCGAGTATCTTTTCTTGGCTATGTTGTTACTCCACAGGGAATTGAAGTTGATAAAGCCAAGATTGAAGCTATTGAGAGTTGGCCGCAGCCCAAAACGGTCACACAAGTGAGGAGTTTCCTTGGCCTCGCTGGTTTCTATAGGCGTTTTGTGAGAGATTTCAGCACCATTGCTGCACCTCTCAACGAGCTTACAAAGAAGGATGTACCTTTTGTTTGGGGTACCGCACAAGAAGAAGCCTTCACGGTATTGAAAGATAAGTTGACACATGCTCCTTTACTCCAACTTCCTAATTTCAATAAGACTTTTGAGCTTGAATGTGATGCTAGTGGAATTGGATTAGGAGGTGTGTTATTACAAGATGGAAAACCTGTTGCATACTTTTCTGAAAAATTGAGTGGGCCTAGTCTGAACTATTCTACTTATGATAAAGAATTATATGCTCTTGTTCGGACCTTAGAAACATGGCAACATTATTTATGGCCCAAAGAATTTGTTATACATTCTGATCATGAATCTTTGAAACACATTAAAAGTCAAGCAAAACTGAACCGTCGACATGCTAAATGGGTTGAATTCATTGAGACTTTCCCTTATGTGATTAAACACAAGAAGGGTAAAGAAAATGATATTGCTGATGCCTTGTCTCGTCGTTATACTATGCTTTCACAACTTGACTTTAAAATATTTGGTTTGGAGACCATCAAGGATCAATATGTTAATGATGCTGAATTTAAAGATGTATTGCAGAATTGTAAGGAAGGGAGAACTTGGAACAAGTTCGTTCTTAACGATGGATTTGTGTTTTGTGCTAACAAGCTATGCATTCCAGCTAGCTCCGTTCGTCTTTTGTTGTTGCAGGAGGCGCATGGAGGAGGATTAATGGGACACTTTGGCGTCAAGAAGACGGAGGATATACTTGCTACACATTTCTTTTGGCCAAAGATGAGACGGGATGTTGAGCGTTTTGTTGCTCGCTGCACTACATGTCAAAGAGCTAAGTCACGACTCAATCCTCATGGTTTATATATGCCTTTGCCTGTACCTAGTGTTCCTTGGGAGGATATATCTATGGACTTTGTTTTAGGTTTACCTAGAACAAAGAAGGGGAGGGATAGCATATTTGTTGTCGTGGATAGGTTCTCGAAAATGGCACACTTTATACCATGTCATAAACGCGATGATGCTGTTAATGTTGCTGATTTGTTCTTTCATGAAATTATTCGCTTACATGGTGTGCCAAATACTATTGTTTCAGATCGTGATACTAAATTTCTTAGCCACTTTTGGAGATGTTTATGGGCTAAGTTGGGGACTAAGCTGCTTTTTAGTACTACTTGTCACCCCCAAACTGATGGACAAACTGAAGTAGTCAATAGAACATTGTCTACTATGCTTAGGGCTGTTTTGAAGAATAACAAGAAAATGTGGGAAGAATGCTTGCCTCATATTGAATTTGCTTATAATCGTTCATTGCATTCTACTACTAAGATGTGCCCTTTTGAAATTGTGTATGGTTTCCTACCTCGTGCACCTATTGATTTGTTGCCTCTTCCATCTTCGGAGAAGGTTAATTTTGATGCTAAAGAACGTTCTGAATTGATTTTAAAAATGCATGAGTTAACTAAGGAAAACATTGAGCGTATGAATGCTAAATATAAACTTGCTGGAGATAAGGGTAGAAAACATGTTGTGTTTGCACCTGGAGATCTTGTTTGGTTACATTTGCATAAAGATAGATTTCCTAATCTGCGCAAATCAAAGCTAATGCCACGTGCTGATGGTCCTTTTAAGGTTTTAGAGAAAATAAATGATAATGCATATAAACTTGAGCTACCTGCAGATTTTGGAGTTAGTTCCACTTTTAACATTGCAGATTTGAAGCCTTATTTGGGTGAGGAAGATGAGCTTCCGTCGAGGACGACTTCATTTCAAGAAGGGGAGGATGATGAGGACATCAATACCATTGTTACACCCACAACCCCTACTGTTACATATACTGGACCAATTACTAGAGCTCGCGCACGCCAATTAAATTACCAGGTACTTTCGTTTCTTGGTAATGATTCTAATGTTCATGAGATTATGATGCTGCGTAAATTGGATACATTTGTTTTGCTTTCAAATGAAGGGCCTAGCTTGGAGAAGGATGAACATTGGAGCAAGAACACGCATGGAGTTGATGGCATGCGCAAGGGGATCAAGAACGGAGTTACAAGTGATGATTTCAGGACTTTGAAGCCGCCATAAGGAGTGCATGAAGCCATGGACGAAATATACAAGATGCCACTTCATAATATTCGTCCATAGGCTATTCTAGGTGCTGCGTCACCTTATTAATGGGCCAGGCCCATGTAATTTCGAAATACTTAAGTATAGGCTATTTTTAGAGTCCGTATGTGTGGGGAAACAAGAGTTAGGGTTGGTTTCGGACCCCACCCTCAAGGGCCATGAAATTCCCCTCTCTTCCTCCATATATACAGCCCTTAGGGCGTCGTTTAGACTTTGGGTTTTGTTTAGATTAAAAGTTCGCCATAGCTGCAACTTCTCGTACTTCGTTTGTGTCCAACGACCAGACCAAGACGTCACAGAACCCCACCTTGATCAATAAAGCTTTCATCTTATATTCGCAATATCCCAATTGCAATCTCAGTTTCTTGCTTGTTCTTCGTTTGCTCGCAGGAAACAGGCCTCGTGGTCAGGTTGATCGTGCTCCGGCGTGGTCAATAACCCCTCGGAAGTTGGTTTAGCGATTGCTAAGGCGCGACGTCTCGCACGTTCGTAGTCGGATCGTCAAGGTCGACTCCCACAGAAAACGATAGCCACCATCTCATCGAAACATCGGGACACCTTTGCCCTTATCATTCCTTCTCTATTTTGTTTTAATCGGAGTGTTGTGGCTATCATTCCTTTTCTAATCGGAGTCTCATCCAAGTTCTTTCATTTTGCCAAGTTCATATATTTGCCTTCTGTTTCCAACCGGAGTGTTGTTGTAATTGATCTTTATCGTTCCTTGTTCATCTCGTTTCAACCGGAGTGCTTGAATGTACCTCTTTCCTATTGTAACACTTTTCTTACGTCTTTCAACCTACAAGGTTCTAGTAAGGTTCCTTGTTTCTCTTATCTAACGGAGTGTATTCAACTTCGTTCATCTTTGTTCTATTCTTTCTTAAAAATTGTTTAACCTCTCAAGGTTCGTGGTTTCACTCGTTTGTCAAAGAAGCAACTTAGTTTTACCTCTTCTCTTCCTCTTCTGTTTCCCTCCAGTGCCATCCTAGATCTCGAGACGGGATCCTCTCGTAGTGCTGGAGTGTTGTGACGCCCCGAGACCGTTGCGCCAGGTGTCTTCCAGTTATTCGCTGTTGTTGCCTTGTCTTTTGCTTCCGTGTTGCATCTTGCCATGTCATCATGTGCATTGCATCATCATGTTTTCAAAACTTGCATCTGTCCTGGCCTCCCCGTTCTTTCCGTTGTCCGTTCCGAGCCTAGACACACTTACACGCGCCCGCGGCACCTCCGAAGTATTATTTTATAAGTGGCCGAAAAATGTTCTCGGAATGGGCTGAAAGTTGGCATGCGGTGTTGTTTTTTTGTCAGTAGGCCACCTGCCAAGTTTCATCGCATTCGGAGTCCGTTTGACGCACCAACGGATAACTATAGCGACAATATACTCGGTCAAATTGTCGGACGTTTTCGTTCTGAGAAAATTGTTGCCGGGCTTTCCCTCTCTTTCCTCCCTAGACCATCTACACAGTTCACTACTTACCGCCAGGCCCAATCTAACCTCTCTCGTCAGCCCGCGGCCCTCCGCGCGCACGTGTCCGAAAGCTGTCCCGGACCCATACCGCTCAGTCATCACCGTTAGGTCCGGAACATCCCCAAACATCTACAAAATATCATATTTTTATTTATTGGACTCCTTAGCATATTTATTCTCGTCTGTCGGATTTCGATCCGATGATCCAAATCCCTCTCCTTTCACCCACATGCTATATATAGCCCCTAACCCTAAATTCTAGGGACCTTGTCCCATCCATCCCATCCCCACGCCGCCGCCACTCTCCTTGTTTTCAGCGTCGGACCAACCAGCCACCCTCCTCGTTTTCCCCCCGATCCAATCCACCAACCAGTGCTCCGCCATGTCCCTCCTCGATCCCGAGCGCAGTCACCTGCGAGGCCACCGCCACCTCACCTCCCTTCTCCTTGCTGATGGCTCCGCCTGCGCCGGAGCACGCGAACAGCAGCAGCAATCGAGGCTTACCTCCAGTCTACACCCGCATGGAGCTCCTCTGCGCCCGAGCTGCACTAGGCCCGAGCAACCCCGCCGGAGAGCGCCACCGCGGGAGCTGCTCCGTTCCTCGCCCGAACTAGCATGCCTTCCTCACCGCTGCTTGCCTCTCCCTTCGCTTCACGCTCCTCTCCTTCTCTCACCTCTCTGCCTTTCTTCAGGAAACTGCAGGAGCGCAGCCGCCTCGACCCGTCTCCGTCCGGCCGACAACGAGCAGTAGCTCGCCGGAGTTGAGCTCCACCGGATCCGCCTCCCTCTGCCCGTTGCTGGCGCTCCTCCGCCGCTGCAAGTCCCTCGCCGCGCCACTTCTCCTCTGCAACGAGCGGCTGCTGCAGCCGACGCAACCGCCGCGCGCCCTTGGCTGCGTCGTCTCGTGCCAGACCTCGCCGGAAGGAGCATCACCGCCAAGTCCAACTGCTGCCCTGATCCGGTCATGCCGCCTTCGATCCGGCAGGTTTCCCGTCGCCACGCCAAGTCCCGCTTCGCCGTGGCATCCTCTGCTTCTCCTGCAACGAGCCGTAGCTGCTCGCTCGTCGTCCCGTTGACCGCGCCCCCTCCACCTCCTCGTTCGACTAAGCAGAGGGCCAGCCGCGCCAGATCCGCCAGCCCAAGCCGGCCTGCTGCACTGACTGGGCCTTGGCCCATGTTTGCAGCGCCCAGCCTCTCTCCTGTGTTTGTTGGGCTAGGTAGTTTCAGCCCGTGGACGTGTTTTTTTCCTGGACGAATTTACTAATTTTCCTTCACATGCATAATTACAGAATATGCCATCATGTTAAATGCTCACACCTAAATAACCGTGCATCGGTTTAAAATGTTTTATATATGTAACTTGCTTAGAATTTTGTCTAGTTTCATAATTTGCAACTTTCATCTATGTTTAAAGTGCTTAAAATGTTGTTTGTTTAATTTTGCTCATATGCCATGTTAAAATGCTTTATTTCATAACTTAATAACTGTAGCTCCAAATTTAATAAACTATATATGTAAATGGGGTAGAAAAATGCATAGATTAACATGGTAGCATTACTTTGCATGTTTAACAACTCTAAAATTGTGTTTAGGGCAGAACAGTACCAAACCTAAAGTATGCACATGGCGTTTTTCCGGATTTGTTGTTTGTTGTTCCGGCCTCATTAAACTTGCCTAGTTAGTTAGTTTTCATATGCTTCACCCTTTTGCCATGTTAATCAACATGTAATATTGTTGGGTACATAAACGAGATCGAACTAAATAACTTGAATGTGGTGTTCCGTCAATATGCAACTCGTTGCATATTGAGCTCCACTTAATTTGTAGTATTGTTTGTGCATTTTGTCATGCCATGCCTCATTAAACCGGACATGCATCATACTTGGTTGTGCATCATGCCATGTTTATGTGATGGTTGTTTACTATGTTGCTTGCTTCTTTCCGGGTTGCTTCTCTCGTTAGCTTCGGTTCCATTCCGGAGTTGTGAGGATCCGTTCGACTCCGCCGTTTGTCTTGTTCGTGGACTCGTTCTTCTTCCTTGCGGGATCTCAGGCAAGATGACCATACCCTCGAAATCACTTCTATCTTTGCTTGCTAGTTGTTCGCTCTATTGCTATGCTGCGATACCTACCACTTGCTATATCATGCCTCCCATATTCCCATGTCAAGCCTCTAAACCACCTTGTCCTAGCACACCGTTGTTTGGCTATGTTACCGCTTTGCTCAGCCCCTCTTATAGCATTGCTAGTTGTAGGTGAAGATTGGAGTTTGTTCCATGTTGGAACATGATTATTGTTGGGATATCACAATATCTCTTATTTTAATTAATGCATCTATATACTTGGTAAAGGGTGGAAGGCTCGGCCTTATGCCTGGTGTTTTGTTCCACTCTTGCCGCCCTAGTTTCCATCATACCAGTGTTATGTTCCTTGATTTTGCGTTCCTTACACAGTCGGGTTATAATGGGAACCCCTTGACAGTTCGCCTTGAATAAAACTCCTCCAGCAAGGCCCAACCTTGGTTTTACATTTGCACTAACAACCTATCACCTTCCCTTGGGTTCTGCAGACTCAAGGGTCATCTTTATTTTAACCCCCCGGAGCCAGTGCATGTCTAAGTGTTGGTCCGAACTAGAGCCCCTTGCAGCGCCACCTCAGGGAAACTTGAGGGCTGGTTTTAGTTGTACAGATTGCTCATCCGATGTTGCCCTGAGAACAAGATATGTGCAGCTCCTATCAGGATGTGGGCGCATCGGGCGGCTTTGCTGGTCTTGTTTTACCATTGTCGAGATGTCTTGTAACCGGGATTCCGAGTCTGATCGGGTCTTCCTGGGAGAAGGAATATCCTTCGTTGATCGTGAGAGCTTGTGATGGGCTAAGTTGGGACACCCCTGCAGGGTATAAACTTCCGAGAGCCGTGCCCACGGTTATGGGCAGATAGGAATTTGTTAATGTCCGGTTGTAGAGAACTTGACACTTAACTTAATTAAAATGAATCAACCGCGTGTGTAGCCGTGATGGTCTCTTTTCGGCGGAGTCCGGGAAGTGAACACGGTTCTTGTGTTATGTTTGACGTAAGTAGTTTCAGGATCACTTCTTGATCACTTCTAGTTTACGACCGTGCTTTGCTTCTCTTTTCGCTCTCATTTGCATAAGTTAGCCACCATATATGCTAGTGTTTGCTGCAGCTCCACCTCACTACCTTTTCCTACCCATAAGCTTAAATAGTCTTGATCGCGAGGGTGTGAGATTGCCGAGTCCCTGTGACTCACAGATTACTTCCAAACCAGTTGCAGGTGCCGATGATGCCAGTGCAGGTGACGCAACCCAGCTCAAGTGGGAGCTCGATGAAGATCATGTTCGTTGTGTTGTTTCGTTTCCAGTTGATCAGTAGTGGAGCCCAGTTGGGGCGATCGGGGATCTAGCATTAGGGGTGGCCTTCTTTTATTTTGGTTCTGTAGTTAGGCCTTGATTGTATTTTGGATGATGTAATGCTATATTTATGTATTGTGTGAAGTGGCGATTGTATGACAACTCTTTATCCCTTTCTTATTCAGTACATGGGATGTGTCAAGATTACCCCTCTTGCGACATGCCTACTATGTGGTTATGCCTCTAAGTCGTGCTCTGACATGTGGGAGATATAGCCGCATCATGGGTGTTACATTTGTGTCCGCCGGCGACCCAAATGCAACCCAAATTTGAGACGGAAATGGGTCCGCGCGGACACAAAGCGGACGCAAAATGGAAATGGGTCTCTGCATTGGGCAGTCCTTTTTGTCCGTGCCGACCCAAACAGACACAGGCGGATGAAATGGGTCGCCCCTTTGGAGTTTCTCTTAGAGCATCTCCAGATGATGTAAAACGGCGGCCGTGTACAAAACCTGTAGCTCGGGGCATTTGAGGCAGAAAATACTTCTTCAAAAACTGTAGCTCAGGGCATTTGAGGCAGAAAATACCGCTTCAATAGATGATGCATTTTTATTTGGTGTAAAAAGGAAAAAAAACTGTAGCGACCTCAAATTTTAGCCTCAAGTGTTGTATACTTGCAGAACATGCAAGGCTGCTGCGAAATCCACCGCACGAACCCTCAACCACCTGCTGAAGTTTCCTAGCCCACAGTCAATGCCCACCGATTTCGGCCGCCCCCACACCGATACCGACACCCCACTTCCTGATTTTGCCCCCATCTGTCGGTGTATAGGAGCCAGACATTGGGTTGTGTACGATAACCCTTTGTGAGTTCGGTGAGTGACTGAACACATCTTCTCGTCTAGGTTATTGTCGCTGGATATGAAGGAGAGCGAAAGGAAACACCAGAGTTTACCCAGGTTCAGGTCACCGTGAAGGTGTAACATCCTACTCCTGCTCTTTATTGATATATGAGTGGTCTTCTCGCCTAGGTCATTGTCGCCGGAGATGAAGGAGAGGGAAAGGAAACACCAGAGTTTACCTAGGTTCAGGCCACCGTGAAGGTGTAACACCCTACTCTTGCTCTTTGTTGATATATGAGTGTGTGTTTACAATGCTTTGAAAAGAAGTCCCTCTACCAGGTGACTACCCTCCCCTATTTATATAGTTGCCCCTCCTCTTCCTCCTCTCGTAGGTTGGGCATAAACAAGGACAGTCGCCTAGGTAGCCTGTACCGCCATGATGCTCCCGATTGTGGCACGCCTACCCGGATCGATATGATCACACTTGACGCCATGGTTTGTTCGACGGATAGACGGATGCAAGTCGGCCTGTACCGCACATGCACTCGTCGGACACTCCCTTGCAGCGACGTGAAGAACAGGTAAACTGCCCTATAGCCATAGTGGATGCTCTCACCCAAACGGGGGCCTTGCCGGAGCCCATGCGCATCGACTGGTCATCTGCTTCCCATCCCTCTGTTGACGTTGGCAACATTGGACAAGGAATTGGACACCATCCACTCGTCTGACATCAGGATTCTTGCCTCCTTGGCGGAACAACTATCGCACAGGAGAGGCTCCGCGGGAGGCTCCGCGAGGCACTTCCCGGGGCTGGTCAGTCTTTCTCACGCCTCGAACTGTCCCTCGATGGCTCACGCCATAGTCCGCTAGGGAGCACTAGGTCTTCAAGGCTATCCTCCGGATGGAGCCAAGTCGTGTGACCACCATCAAGGCCGAAGTCCCTAGGCCCGCAGTACCCTAGTTTTTCTTGGGCCGACGGTAGCCTCTTGCCCCGTCACCCGTCTGCGCAGCTACTTGGCATAAGAGGGGAGATGGGGCCTAGCAACTCCAGGGTCTTGACGCGTGGTGGCCGTTCCCGCATGATGGGGCCTAGCGCTGGTGACTTTTGCCCCCATCGCCTTTACGAAGACTTCGTGGGCTGCCTTATCAAAAGAAAAAAGGCGGGGGCTCCTCGATTCCCGCTCCATGTCTGCAGGGTGCCCATGGGGAGTGGAGAACATGGGCGGTCATGACCTAGAGGCGGGAAGTTTCTCTTTCGCATGTCCCTTGGGTTATAAAGGGGAAACACCGAAGATGTCTCGTCCGTCCCATCATCTTCATCCTCTTGCTTTCTCATGCTGCCGCCACTGTGTTTTCCTTCTCCACTATTTTCTGTTCCCGCACAGATTTCTCTCCCCGCATGGCGTCTCATAGACCTAAATATGCCATAGACAAGGGGAAAGGGAGCAAGGAGGTGGCTCAGCAAGGGGAGGCGATATTGGAATACCTTCTACTTCTTCCTGACCGAGATTTGAGTATTATGGGGTACAAAATGTACAGAAATGATAGCCATTTCAGCTTGGTATCTATGGTGGGAAAGATGAAAATTAGTGCACAAGGAATTATCTCAGAATGCAAATCAGATATCAATGGGGATCATAGCCCTCACATCCAATTTTGTAAATGCATCATCTCCAAAGGCATCCTTGAAAAAGGGGGGCTGGTACTGTCCTCCTAGGGGTTTTGTGAAACTTAATGTTGAGCCTCTTTTGATCATGACATGCTGAAGGGCACGATGGGGGCAGTATTGAGGGACGATAAAGGTAGGTTTATTGCAGGAGGAAATGGAAAAATTGACTAGTGTGCGGATGTTCTGATGGAGGAAGCTTTAGCACTCAAATTTGGCCTAACACTGGTGCAAAGGGTGGGGTGTAACCTCATAATCATCAGTTCAGACAATCTGGAGGTGATAGAGACTATGCAGGACGGAGGACAATCAACGGATGCGGCGGCAACAATTTTTGATGACTGCTTTCACTATGCATGTGATTTTTTCATGACTAGATTCGAACATTGTTATAGAGAGGCAAATAAAGTAGCTCATGAACTTGCCAGATTAGCTAGATTTTCCTTGACTTCAGACTATTTTGAGGAGCCTCTAAATGAAATTGTAGTGATCCTCACAAACGATATAACGATTATCTCAAATGAATAAAGTTTCATTTTATTTCAAAAAAGAAGGTGGCTCAGCAAGAGCCAACGCCGGCCCTGCACGGGTCTGAGCTCTTGGACGTCGATAGGGTGCAGGCGCTCAGCTTCCTGGCCATGGTCTGAACAACGACCGGGGGTGGACGGTGCTGCTGCCGGCAGGCAACCAAGAAGTGGAGGAAGGCGTAGTGCCCACCTTTGTCAACTTCCTCGCTGCCGGTTTGGTACCCCATTTTTCCGACTTCTTCCTCGCGGTGCTGGAGGACTACCGGCTACATATGCTGCACCTTTATCCGAATGCGGTGCTGGTCCTGGCTATCTTTGCCGACCTATGCGAGGGGTTCGCCGGGGTGCGGCCGTCGCTGGAACTCTTCTGGCATTTTTACTCCCCTTGTCTGAGCTACAAGGATAACCAGACCTTGAGCTGCACGACTTTCCTCCTTGCCGGGAAGAAAGAGAAGAAGAGTTTCATCCCCATGACGCTCTACTCGCATGGGAAGGCTTTCGAGCCGGTTCTTCAACGCATCAGGCTGTTTGCGGAGTGGGGGCTGAATGATAGCGAGTAGCTTTGTGCGACTCCGCATGGGCCCCCTCCAGGCCCGACAGGAACCAGTCTGGTTGCTCAAGGGTACCAAAGACCACCGACGCCTCCATTGGGCCGCTATTCACGACAAGAGCTTGGTGTGGATCATGGAGACCCTATTCCACGCCAAGGATGTCCCAAGCTTTCCACCATCCGCTGTAATGCTCCAAACCAACCCAGAGCGCGACACCATACTAAGGGCCTTGCAGGAGTGCGACAAGTGGGGAATCGCCCCTAGAGGCTCGGCAGGCGCCGACCAAGCGAACCCCATCTTGCGGCGCGCGAGCTCTTCCGACCTCAATTCTGAAGAGGCCACAGAGGATGATGAAGAGGAGGGGAGGAGGGTGAGGATGACTCTGAGGGCTCCTCCACCACTCGGTTAGGACGGACGCGTCCCCGCCTCCTAGTCGAAAATGCACCCTGCCTACGTCGACAATCTCTAGGCCCACCATTGGGGCCCAGCGGCGACATCGTATGGCCATCACCAAGTAAGTATTGATTTCGCAACATGAATTGTCGTTTTTGCTATCGGGGCAACCTGCTCATAGTAATCCTTTGTTGTCAGTCTGGCAGACGTAGAGGACAACGTGGTGGAAGTGGCCCTGCCCTTGGCCACCGGCGAGGCGGCTGGCGAGGCCATGGTGGTTCCTGGTGGCTCCGGCAACCCCTGAGCCTGGGCGAACTCGCGTTCCTAAGGAGCGATCCGATGCCCAGGCAGAGGCCCCTGGCGAGGCCAGCGCCAGTGTGTGCACAATTGATGTCGCGTGGGGGGGGGGATACTACGCGTCTCCTTCCTCCCTGGACAGCTTTAGAGGCAATGGCATGCCAAGGATGAGTATGTGGCCATTCCTGCGGGTGAAGATATGGAGTTTTTGGGCTGCCCCTTATTAATTATTTTGCCATGCGTGCAACCCATCCCGCGCTGGCCGCCCTCCTGCGAAGAGGGCGCTGAGAGCAACAACGGAAAAACAGTCGAAGAGGGCGACAACTCCGTCCCGCTAGTCGATGAGAGCCACACAACCCCCACCTCTGGCGGGAGTCTTGACACTTCCGACCAGCCCAGAGGCTCTGAGAGGGTAGGCTCACTGTTTGTCTCGACAATGTATTCAATGTTGATAGCTTGCTGGGGCTTCATCAGGGAATAGTCTTCTTGGCGCGAATAGCCTTCCCCCCTTTTTCTTTGTTTTCGCAGGCCCGACTATTGCGCCCGACACGGAAAACCCTGCCGCGGTAGTGCCGCCACCGGAGCTGGTGATGGCGGACATTTCTTTGGCCTTTGCTCCGGTCTCCGCCTCTGTACCCCATGCTGACATGACAATAGACGTCGGAGCCATCAATTTGGGGGTGAGGGCCATGACATAGGAGGCCGAGCTATTGGGATACGTAGTAGAAAACAAAAAACATTGTGCCTATGCACACCCAAGATCAATATGAAGATGCATAACGGGTTGGCATAACGATCATTGCCGTCACCGAGTTGCAGCGAAAGAAGAATGTGTTACTATAGATCGTACTTGGAGTCCCTCGAACCGCTGATGAATGATCCCGCAAACCGCCCACAAATAGTCCCTCAAACTAATGACTGAAAGCACGACCTCTCTACTTGGTTGCAAGCGTGCAACCTTCATGATCTGGCAGCGCTTCACCGTCCAGAGCTAATCATTGCTGGAGCATTACAGGGAGGCCATTAGAACCACACTGGCTTCTAATTATGAGGATTAGAGGAACTAGACCAAGCTCTAATTAGTCTAACTATGACCAAACATAACTAGGTCTAGATGAACTAGAGGAGGCTCCAAAACTTGTGTGTAGAAAAAGGGTCAACACCTCATGTATATATAGGTTAGAGGGGAGAGGGAGAGCTGCTACCAAGGAGGGAAACCCCGTCCTTTGTGTGCCGGCCAAGGGGGGGGAGGAGGAATCCCCCCCTTGTCTAATTCGGCCTGCCCCTTCCATAAGGGGGGTGGGGGCGCCACCTCCACTTGGGCCCTTGTGGCCCAAGTTACCTTCTCCGGTTTTGCCTTTTAAGACCCAGTGATATTTAATTAAATATAAAAGCCTTCTAATAAAATTGATAAGAAAGATTAAAATTTGTAGTCTCCTATTCACCCCCTCTAGTCGACCGTATCGATCCTTTCAACATGTCTTAGTGACAAGAGACTAAATCATATATAAAGAACAAAGGATCTCGAAAAGAACAGGAAAGAACAACTGCTTGCCCAGTTGAAACAACGATGAACTAGGATATGAAGTTGTTACATGTCCACAACAAAATTAAGTGACAAAGTGTGGGAGCCTGCATGATCATTATCATAGTGAATATGAGCTATCATTTGTCACATACCTTTTATCCCAAACCGTTCCACTAAAAAGTGATGAACTCATGCCTTTTTCATAGTTGTATCTCATAAACACAAGGTTGACCTTGTTCTTTACAAGCTGCGACACTTGCTCGGAGACGAGCAAGACTTAAGCTTGGGGGAGTTGACGAGTCCAATTTATGCGATAGTTTTGCTATGTATTTTGTGCCTACATGGTAGGCTTCATGGAATTTTACCGTGTTCACGCACTTCTTTTTGTTGATAATCCCTCTGGTGATGCCTTTTGGATAAATTATCATTTAATGGAGAAAATCCTCAAAATGGTAGTGAAATCACATATTTAAAGTGATAATCACTTTCCATAAAACAATCAAGCTAGAAGGCCAAAGGAACGTGTGTCCTCGTGCTTCCAGAGTGAAAGACAACATTCCGTACGACCGCGAGCGCCCGTATGAGCGGTCGTATGGCATGCTGCCGCCACCGCCACCGCCAAATCGACTATTTCCACCCCTTTGAATCGGATCATGGATCAGACGCCCAGAGACACTAGAAACTCATCCAAAAGGCAGAACCCTAGCCTTGAAAGTTCATCAGGAGGAGGGATTGACAAGGAGGAGGAGATCCTTCCCACTACAAGGAGGGGGACAACATCATCACCACTATCATCATCATGTACTTCATCATCATCATCATCATCATCCACATCCTTATCATCTGCAACATCAAGAACCCAAGTGGATCCTTCGGTGTATCATTTGAATCACTCATCCATGAATTCCATTAGGGTTGCTAGGTTGTTTGTTGTCCTCATGTGTGAGTAGACCCCTAGTTCTCAGGTATATGGATGAACCTTTGTATGTGTAGGATATGAAACGTTATTGTGGATATGAGATCCGCTATTGAATGCTTAGTTTAATAACTCCGTGAATGTTGTGAAGGGGCCCCAATCGGCATTTGAGCCTTATGGCCATGAAGTATATCACCGTCGTCGTAAAGGTTTAGGACGCGGGGGTAATTCAGGTGACAGTAAAAACCTACTACTCCTAGCCTTTGCAATTGACTAGGGAATTAGGGAGAACCCTTAGAGAGGTCGCATCCACAGGGAAACCCTTAATTATCATGGGTTGTATCCCTCTGGGGGAGACTATGATGGTGGTGTGCGTGGCACGAAGTGTACTATGAGTAGAACATGTTCTGTACCCGACTCCGCCCAGCATAATCGTCAACAGTGGCTCAAGTATCCGGTCTATACTATGCTTATGCATATGTGCTCTCGAAACATACCAATGGGATTCCAGACTCCGTGAGAACACCTTTTTATTCTGTTTGTTTCACTAGTCATCACAATCCTTGCACTTCATTTACTTTTATATTATTTAGTTACCAGTCACAACACTACTCAAAAATCATTTATATCCGCCCTCACTCTACTTTGAGTCTACAATTATCTGTATGAACAAAAATACATAATTCTCTACAAGAGGCAAAAGTCTGATTCATGTGCTCCCAGTGGGATCGATACTCTTACTTCAAAAAGGCTACAACTAAATCCTGTGCACTTGCAGGTCATCAATAATAACATCTTTATTATTGCCTCTAGGTCATATTTCCAACAAGATGGCTCTAAGAATATTTATCCATCGTCAGAGGAGCAAATCCCACTCTCGAGCTATCTAGTCCCTTGTCAAACTGTTCGATGAGCCTGTAAGTTGTCATTATGATCACCATGTTATAGGTGATGTTTGAGCAACCCCAAAGTCCACTGTACGGTAAGAAGTGACTATGATACTCTCATGGTCTAAGGATCAAAATCACATGGTAACACTCCATGTTATTACAATTGATTACAAACGATACTAACTCAATTCATAACAGACAAGTTTGGGTCGGTTCAATATGACCATTTTTCCAATGTCATAATATCAATGTTGTTCTAGGACTCAACGATATCCTAAGATCCAGAAAACGTGATCACAAACAACACTTGAGCTAGTCCTGGAGGCTAGACTAGGAACCTTTTATTTAACCATTTATCATTCCACATGTGCATACGAGTTTTCCACTAAATCGCATACTCCAGGATCATAGCAGTTATAGCATAGAAATATAAACTCTTTAATTATGAATATATGAATATAATAATACAAATATTATTGCCTTCAGGGCATATCTCCAACAGTCTCCCACTTGCACTAGAGTCAATAATCTAGTTGCATGTATTTCTAACACACATCGCTATCTGGTGTTGCTCATGCTTTGCTAGTGGTAGAGCCTTCATCATCGGACTCAATGCTCTTCAAATCCTAATGTAATTTGTGTCAGTAATATCTGGTTTTTCTGTGTAATTCGTATGTTACATTTAATGGTAACACTATATCTCCATATAGTCCATTTTCATAGTAACACTATATCTCAATATAGTGTGTTTACTATATCTCCATAAAGTTAGTATCATTTGGAACTACACCATAATTTATTAATAAACTTTTATTGATCCATATTATGTTCTATTGAGGACTTCTCAAGCCTCAATCTCTATCATCTATAAAACCCACAATTTATGTTCGTTTCCTGAAACTATTTCAAAATTATAGCCCGATAGTTTATAATAGTCATGAAGTCGTCTTGTGTAACCTTTACAGCAAATAGTTTGTGTAACTCTTTCGTACAATCTCTTCATCCCCTCCATGGACAAAAACGAAATTTTTCGTCCAACTGAGGTACTTAATCTTTAAGCAATTACCCTTGTGAACCACTCTAGGATCAGTATGGTACTTGCTACTAACAATTAGTTCATACGAGACATATGGCTTTGTACATTTGATAGCATAGATGATGAATTCAATCTCTGAATCAAATTGAACTCTATTAACTCACACATGCTCATCAACTATTGATTTCTGCATAGTGTTATGGTATGTGACATTTTGAGAAAAAATTTCTCCTTTTAAACTTCTTTAAAACTTTGTCACAATACATGTCTTAGCATAATCAGATGTTTCAATCTATCTATATAGATTTTCATCTAATAATTCTAAGTCCATTTAAAAACATGATTTTAATCTTTTGTGCTAATATACTTTATATTTTTTTTGATCAAGTAATATGTCATACATATGTAAGATAAAAAAGCCATAGAGCTCCCACTGAACTTCTTGTATCCAAAAACTTCTTGATAAAGTTTAAATTATCCATTTATTTTATCAAATTCCAGCTACTTGATACCTTATTTCAAATCATACTCATGGCTTGAAATATTTATATCATTTCGTTGTTCCTAACAAAACCTTTTGGTTGTATTTGATATACATCCTATTTGAAATCCTACTCAAAATAGTTTTGTCACTCATTTGTTATATATCAATAATATACAACACTCACCATTGTAATCCATTTATACTTATAGTCGGGAAAACATCGAAGAGTATCTTCGGAATCTTCCGATGAAGCAGGCGATCATCTAGAATGAAGGGCTCTCCGGGAGGAAGTAGTTTCGAGAACCTAGAGTTAGAGTTAGTAAATTCTTTAACCCAGATAGAAGAGACATTAGAATCCTAGAGTAAAGATGAGCAATAAAAGATCCTAATACCACCCCTTTGTGATGTGGGCCCATAAGCCACACAACAATGTTAGTAAAATAGTTTTTCAAAGACTAGACTCAACTTCGGCCAAGGAGTTGGAAAGGGGCTTCGTATAGGCAGTCGACTCTAATACCAACTTGTGATGCCCCCGACTTAATCATGCACTAATCATAGACGCAAATGCGCATGATCAAGAACAGAGACTCACAGGAAGATATCACAACACAACTCTAGACACAAATAAAATAATACAAGCTTTATATTACAGGCTAGGGACCTCGAGGGCTCGAATACACAAGAGTCAGCGGAAGCAACAACATCTTAGTACAGACATAAGAAAACAAGTTTGACTTAAGAGGGCTGAGCAAACAATTAGCATCTAGATTGAAAAGGCGCACACCTCCTGCCTGGGAGCCTCCTAACTACTCCTGGTCAGATGTCTCCACGTAGTAGTAAGCTCCGTCGGGGTAGTAGTAGTCATCGGCGGCATCAGCTGGCTCCCGGGCTCCGTCATCTGATCGCAGCAATTGGGTGGAGGGGAAAAGAGGTAGCAAAGCAACCGTGAGTACTCACCCAAAGTACTCGCAAAACTTACATCAGATCTATGCTAACTATGCATCAGTATCAATGGGAAGGGGCTGTATCTGTGGACTATACTGCAGAAATGCCAGAATAGAAGGGAAGTCGTAGCCTATCAAAGACTACCATCTTGCAGCAACAGAAGAGAGTAGAGTAACTATAATATGGTAAAAACATATTATAGTAAGCCCAGAGATCCTTCGGGTCATGTCCGGTCTCGGCTGATCGACACACCATAGTCCTACCTAGGCTCAACAGAGAGGCCAGCACGCCGGTCTACATCCTAAGCGCTCAGTGGTCTTGGGCCCATTGCCCTTTGCACTCGTGCGTGTTGCATACGCGGCCTAGAGCAGTCGCACCCTTATACAAGCGCAGGTGGTTCCCGTCCAACCGGGCACGTGCCGCTCAATCGCTGACGTTTGAAGAGGTTTCGAAGAATCGTACGATGCCAAGTGCCCATACTTATTCCTGCGTGGTTGTTAGTGCAAAAAGGCCAGAGGCCTACTCAGATCACACATCCAAACCCGTTAGTGTCTTGGGAGCGCGTTGAGATGATTAATGATCCTGTTGCCCCGTCTCGAGCACTTACAACAAGGGTCAGGCCCATCCCTCTCTAGGGCGGTCTGCCTGCCCGGTCATGCCTCATAATTATCTCACGGGTACCCACTTGGTCAATCCGACTAAAAAGAGACTATCGGGAACTCAGGTCCACCTCTACCGGGGTGGTACCGCTTGTCGCTTCAGTCCCACAACACCAGTAAAAGGGGCAACAGGTAAAGGTAACAGTGTGTCTGTGTCATCAAGGGGGAAATCCAAGGAATGACCCTCGATAGATTCCCACTCTATGTAACCATCAATGTGAACTTGGAGTAATCACCCTCGGTAGGTTGACACTTGAGGGGCTGCACGACAGAGGCATCATCGGAGGTGGTGAAAGAGGAATCACCCTCGGTAACCGACAACTAACTAGCTACGCTACAGAGGTATCATCAAGAGTGAGGTAGGAGGTATCACCCTCGGCACTCGATAGTAGCTCTGTAGAGTCGTACAACTAAAGGGGGGGGTGTGTGCGGTGATGTGTCGGTCTCTGTACATCGATCACGTTGATCGAGTCTTCCGGTAAGAAAGTGGGGCAACACAAACAAGGGTGAGGGGTCACTGATGGATCAGTAACCAACCTATAATAGGACAACAGGTAAAGTAACAATAGCAGGCTATGCATCAAAATAGGAGCTATCGAACAACAGTAGCAAAATCTAATGCAAACATGAGAGAGAAGGAATGGGCGATATAGGAATGATCAAGGGGTTTTTGATTTCCTGGAAGCTCCACCGACAGACTCAGACCCTCGACGGTGAAGTACTCGATCACCAGATCAACAACGGTCTTGGGGTCTATTGGAGAAGCAGGGGAAGAAACAAGAAATAACAGGCATACAAATGCAACACAAAGCATGACATGACAGTAGCCTATGTTAGGGGTGACCTAACGCAGTGCTAAGTGTTATAGGTGGAGCGGGAAAATATCCAGGAATATTTTCCTGGCTCCAGGCATTTATCGTCAGATGATCCAGAGGGGAAGGTTCCATGTTTGCTGTGTTGGAGGTATGTGATAGGTATGTGGATAGCATATTTGGATTCGTCTTATTTTTCTCATCAACTTCATATATAAATTATTTTCATCGGAGTTACGGTCTATTTTCTATTAGTTTTCAAAGTTTAAATGATTTTATGAAATTACTAGAATTAAATTAATTCAAAATAAAATCCAACTAAAATGCTAGGTGCACCCGACACTACTGCAGGATGCTGCTAACGCGACACTACGATCAGAGACCCTTCGACGAAACTGTGTGCGATGCCATAATCGCAAACGGTGGTGTAAAACACCCGTCAAAAAAGGTGCAAAACATTTGCGATGACGGATGCATCAAACATGGTTCAGATTTTAGTTGTGTGTGCGATTGAGGGCATACGGTTCAGTTCAATTAACCGTTTGCGATGAGGAGGAACAAAAGAAACGGGTAGCCAGATGAAGGTGTGTGCGATGTACAGTACGGTTCACTCGGATGAACTGTTTGTGATTAGGCAACACAAAATAAACGGTCAGCCAGATCAAAGGTGTTTGCGATATACGACATGCGGTTCACTTGAATGAACTGTTTGCATTGATACATGAGAACAGAAATGGTTCAAATGAACAAGATGTGTGTGATATGAGGCAAACAGGTTTGTAATCGAAAACGTGTGCGAAGACCGATAACAACATAGACGATTACTGCTAACAAGCCGTGTGTGTTGTGAGCAAACGATTGCTGGTATACAATTGTGAGTGATTGATGAAAACATCACCGATGGGTTCCATTGTTTAGTCCGTGTGCGATGTGATTTTCTTTGTCCGCACAACATCTATGCTCTGTCTACAGAGCATCAACATACATACTTAAAAATACAACATTGCATAACCAAATTAAGCATACAATTACACAAGTGACTACACACATGACATTTCCACACACCAAAGAAAGCAATTACATGCATACTAAAGTAGGAGAAACGAGGATCTAATCATCTACTTATTGTTGCGACGACGCTTGCCATTGCTCTGCTTCCGGCTGGATCCACCTGTACATGTCGTAGCTCGTGTATGCCTCCTTGGCCGCGTACACGATGTGAGCTTTGTCGAGTTTCTCCATCCAGGTCGAGTGCCAGGCACACTTGTCCTTGTTGCACAAATCCTTCATGTCTCTGTAGTAGGGGTTGATGATGGCCTCGGCAAGGTGAACCAGTGAGTCCTTCTCATGCTCCTTGCTGCCCCAGATCTTGTATTGGCCCTGGATGTCGACAAGATTCTGGCAGGTGATGCCCGAATTCTCGAGCGCCTTTACATCGTTGGTGATGTCCACCGTAGCGAACATGTAGCGGGGGCTGTTGACAAACTTGGCGAAACGGTCACAAGGCCTTGTGGCCAGGCAGTAGTGGTAGACGAGGACATGGTGGCGCAAGCAAATCTGGGTGACGGCGACCTTGGGACGAGACCCGGCACAAGCGCGGGTGTACTCGAGGTCGAACCCGACCACCTTGTACTTCTCCGCGGCAAGCAACAGCTCCATGATGTGGATGGAGTGCTCCACCCAGACCGGGTCATTGGTGTACACCACCGAGAGGTCCATTAACCTTCTGTGGGTGTCCACCACGACACGCATGGTGAACTGCTGCTCATCGTCGGCAGCCGCTCGGAGCGCCATTGGAGCCGCGCAGGATACCCTCTAAGAATTTCTCGTGGTGGCTGTGCTTCTTGCAATGGTGGGGCATGATCGGAAGGTTGAAGAGACATAAGGGTAGGTTAAATGGCCACTATAATAAATGGGGGCCGCCCGGCCTGTAATCGTCACGTCTTGTCACGACGTTCATAGCGGAGGATTCCAGTGCACGCTTGACAACACCACACCGCATGAGTGGGATTGAAGAGGCGCCAAATGTATCGTCGGTGAGCCTGTTCCCGCGCTACCGTGCTATTTACCGCGCAAGCGTACCGCCCGGCTAGTTTGGCCACGCGTCGGCTAGAAGAGGGACAAATCGTGGGCGTTTATTGGCAAAAAGCTTTGTAAAAACGAAGTGTGTGGAATGACTGTGGTCATAAGTTTACCCCTGGGTGATGAGGTCAAAGTTACACAGAAGGGTGATGATGGACACTCGACAGCGATAATTAATTCTGCGCTCTAGAGTGCACACGGTGGAAGAAACCAACTGTGTGCAATAATGTCGAAGATCACAGTTGAGTTAGCTATACAGATTGTTTGTTGTGAGATCATCATGGTAAACTGATTCGAGAATGGTTAATAAAATCTAAGACCATTGCATATTAAGGTCAAAATAGTGCTAGCAATATACGAGTCTCATACGATGCCATTTCAACGATTGTACCACAAAAGCTCGAAATGTTACAAGGTTCAAGTTCCAGAGTTATATGGCTCAAATTCGAAGATTACAAGGTTCAAACTAATATTAGAAATGAAATTCATCTCTTCAGCTGCAAACGCTCGCGCTGATCCGCTGAACATGGATATCAGAGAGGTTCAAACTAATATCACCGCTTCTAAGTCTGGCTTCGAAACCTCACAATTTTTGCAAAGGGGTCAGCCACGGAGAAGTCATGTATGGGGTTGACACGATGACTGCTGATTACTTTGTCATCTGAAGTCCCAAAATGAAATTCAGCATTTTTGGAGCCTACTCCATTTTGCTGCAGGCGCCGGCGCTGATAAAAAAACCAATCATTTTTGCGAAATAAATGTAGGGAAAACCTCATTTCCTTTAGCACCCTTGCTCTGAGAACAAAGAACCTGGCGAATACAATCTCCGGTAAGGTCCCTCGGTAGGAGTTCAAAGTAATTTCTAAGAGATGCAGATCTAGGCATTTGACGTGATTGTTATATTGGATCGCATTATCCACCACTGGGCCTAATCTTATCTGCAAAAGAAGAAAACGTGTTAGTGCCTACATGCAGTTTTGAACATTACTACAGGCCTAGCTATTTGGTATGCAAGATTTGTAAAATGCACTAACATGCCATCTTCGATCTGACATGATTAACACGGGCATTTGATTATATTCTAGAAAAATGTAGCCTTCTTCACAAGAGGTTGGAGTGGATGAAAAATTCCCTAAGAAAATTTGTACAGATGAATCCAAAGGAGAAATGCTTATTGATTGTAACCATATGGATCAAGCAACCAACATGGGGGGAGGGGGACATGTATGTACTAAAATTGTCAAAAAGAACCTTCTAAAATTGTAGTACATTGTCATTGTAAACTTGGAAAAAGGTGTCACACATCGAACTCCCTTATGGTTAACATTTAATAGGAAAGGAACATCACCTCGATATGTAGCTTCTCCAGGGATGAAAAGCATCTCAGGAAATTGACAACTTGCTCCAGGTCGGTCCTGATAGATTCTAGTGCCAAGACCTTCACTGTGCGCAGTTTCGGGGTCAAGCTTGTCAGAATCATTTTCTGAATGACAGACTGATGAGGACATCAATACCATTGTTACACCCACAGCCCCTGCTGCTATACATACTGGACCAATTACTAGAGCTCGCGCAATTATTAGGTACTTTCGTTTCTTGGTAACGATTCTAATGTTCATGAGAGTATCATGCTGCCTAAATTGGATACATTTGTTTTGCTTACAAATGAAGGGCCTAGCTTGGACAAGAAAGATGAACCTTGGAGCAAGTTCAAGCATGGAGGTGATGGCATGCGCAAGGGGATCAACAACGGAGTTACAAGTGATGATTTCAGGGCTTTGAAGCCACCATAAGGAGTGCATGAAGCCTTGGACGAAATATACAAGATGCCACTTCATAAATTTCGTCTAGAGGCTATTCTAGGTGCCGCGTCACCTTATTATTGGGCCAGGCCCATGTATTTTCGAAATACTTAAGTATAGGCTGTTTTTAGAGTCTGTATGTGCGGGGAAACAAGAGTTAGGGTTGGGACCCCTCCTACAAGGGCCATGAAATTCCCCCCTCTTCCTCCATATATACAACCCTTAGGGCGTCGTTTAGACTTTGGGTTTTGTTTAGATTAAAAGTTCGCCATAGCTGCAACTTCACGTACTTCGTTTGTGTCCAACGACAAGACCAAGACGTCACAGAACCCCACCTTCATTAATAAATCTTTCCTCTTTTATTCACAATATCCAGATTGCAATCTCAGTTTCTTGCTTGTTCTTTGTTTGCTCGCAGGAAATAGACCCTTGTGGTCAAGTTGATCGTGCTCCGGCGTGGTCAATAACCCTCAGAAGTTGGTTTAGCGATTGCTAAGGCGCGACGTCTTCGCACATTCGTAGTCGGATCGTCAAAGTCGACTCCCACAGAAAACAATATCTATCTCATCGAAACATCAGGACACCTTCGCCTCTATCAAGTGGTATCAGATTTCCAGGTTGCTTGGTGAGATTTTACAGTTTTTCGTAGTTTAGATCGAGTCTGTTCTTCATACCTATAGTCCATGAAAAAAGCCAAAAAAATTAGGGTTAGTTCATCATATTCGAACCAATCTGAGCCTTTGCATAGTCTTTTCAGTATTTTGCTTTGTTGCATTTGCGGTTGCATCGTCATGTCTAGCTACTGGTCTTAGATTCTAGTCTTTTAGAGTTTCGAGTTCTGGTCATAAGTTGTCACGCCGCCACCGCACCATCCTCATCGCCCCTGCCGTCTACCACCATCGCTTATCCGCCATCGATCCATCTCCATATACCATCACCAATCCGTATCCATATACCACCACCAATCCGTATCCATATACCACCACCAATCTGTATCCATATACCACCACCAATCCGTATCCTACCACCATATATCCACCACCAATCCGAGTTCCTTTCATATTAGGTTTATTTTCGAGGTCCGTCTAATTTCCGATTCGTGTTTCCTTACCTGAGTAGGTTTCGGAAAAAAGTTAGTCTGGAGACCCCCGGGCAGTTTTTTGGCCAAAATTTTCACAGGCAAAAATATTTTTTCCCTATCCTATTTTTAGGCTTTTCTGAGTCTTTTGAGCCATGTGCCATCATAGTGATTTTTTGTCGCACTTTTTCGTCATCACTGCCCTGATTTCCAAAAAAAATCAAAAAAAATTTGTGCCCATCCTGTCAGTTTGATGAGGGAAGTGTTTTGAGACACTCACCATTATGGTGATTTTTCGCAAAAAAAAGAGGAGCGCCAAAAAAAAGAATAGCGCCAAAAAAAAACAGAGCGAAAAAAGTCCCAGAGTGTGCTTTTCCCTTGTTTACGTGCAGCGCCATGATTTTGTTAGTGTTCTAGGCTCGCGTCTCTAGCACGGTCTAGCCTAGGACCAGCACAGTACCGCCGTTGAGCGTTTATTCAACTTTGCATCTCTGAATTGATTATTGCTGACCCTTTTTGCTACCATATTATAAGCCTTCCCAGCTCCACATACATCTACGTCGTGCGTTTGATTTTCCCTGGTAATCGCTCTATCCAAGCTTTGAGAGTTTTGACTACGACGGTTGCCGATCACCGCTGCTGCTGGGTAAGAACTGGTAAGAATTTGAGATTTGCTTGATGGATTTGTGACACCCACCACCACCTCTTGTTAGTAGTTTGTAGGATCATATTCTTGTGTGTTTCTATTGCTGCTAACCATGGCAGGATCACAAGCCGACGAGACTGACTGGGAGAACATGACGAATAAGGAGTTGCATGATAAATTTCAGCAGATGATGAGGGGACAGGTGCAAGATGTGCTAAACAGATTTGAAGAGGCCATGGAGAAGATAGATGGCATGGACAAGACATTTGAAATAAAGCTCGATAACAAGTTTAATGAATTGCTCGCGCATCTTCCACCACCACCACCGGCTGCCCCTAATGCACCTCTACAACAACAACAACAACAACAACAACGTCACTTTCCAAATCAAGTGGGACGAGCACAGCGCGTTCCCATTGACCCTGGGCAAAATTTTGGTGCCGCTGTTGATGCTTCTGTCGCTCCTGCTGCTACTGCAGAGGTGGAGGACCATTACGAGGATGAGGTTGATCAAAATCAGAATTACGTGCAACCACCAGCACCACCACCACTAGGTCGTCCTCAGGTATATCATCGCAACGGTAGGGCTGCACCACCATATGAGGTACGAGATCATGTCCATCTTCCTAAACTGAAATTGAATATTCCACCATTTGAGGGTAGATATGTTCCTGATATATATCTTACTTGGGAGTTAGAAACTGAACAACATTTTACATGTTTACAATATCCCGAGGAGAGACGTGTTCTTGCTGCTGTTTGTGCTTTCACTAGCTTTGCATGTGTTTGGTGGTCTGAACATTGTAGATTATATCCTATTCCAACTACTTGGGCTGCTTTGAAAACTTCTATGCGTACTCGTTGGGTTCCACCATATTATCAACGTGAATTACTTCAAAAATTGCAGCGTTTAAGACAAGGAAAAAATTTTGTAGAAGAATATTATCAGGAATTACAAATATGCATGATTAGATGTGGTATTGCTGAGGAGAATGAAGCTATGCTTGCACGTTTTATGGGTGGATTAAATATAGAGATTCAGACCATTCTAGAGTATAAGGAGTATACTAATATCACTCGTTTATTCCATCTTGCTTGTAAAGCTGAACGTGAAGTGCAGGATCGACAGGCACTGGCGTGAACTAACTTTTCTGCAGGTCGATCTTCATCATGGACACCACGTGCATCCTCCATCAGGTGCCACCTCCAGCCGTGATACAAGAAAGCAGACACAACCACCACTATCTGCCAAGAGCACACCTGTCAGGCCTGTGCAGAGCTCTTCTTCTTCCATGGCATCAACAGGGCACACAAGTGATATTATTTGTCGTCGTTGTAAGGGAAGAGGACATTTTGCGAGAGAATGCAAATCTCAGCATGTGATGATTGCTACCGAGGATGGTGGGTATGATTCCGCTAGTGACTATGATGAGGAGACTTTGGCTCTTATTACACATGAAGAACACGCTGGAGATGATTCTGATCATGAGACACAGTACATGGCTGCTGAAGATGCTGACAAGTAGCATGTGATGATTGCTACCGAGGATGGTGGGTATGAGTCTGCTAGTGACTATGATGAGGAGACTTTGGTTCTTATTACACATGAAGAACACGGTGGAGATGATTCTGATCATGAGACATAGTACATGGCTGCTGAAGATGCTGACAAGTATGAATGTTTAGTTGCTCAACGTGTTTTGAGTGTGCAGGTTACACAAGCTGAGCAAAATCAGAGGCATAATTTGTTCCATACAAAGGGAGTTGTGAAGGAACGTTTTGTTTGCGTCATCATAGATGGAGGTAGCTGCAACAACTTGGCTAGCATGGAGATGGTGGAGAAGCTATCTCTCACCACAAGACCACATCCGCATCCTTACTACATCCAATGATTCAACAACAGCAGCATGGTTAAGGTAACATGTACTATTCGTGTGCATTTTAGTATCTCTACATATGCTGATTATGTTGATTGTGATGTGGTACCTATGCAAGCATGTTCCTTATTACTTGGTAGACCATGGCAATTTGATAAAAATTCTGTACACAATGGTAGAAATAATCAGTATACTCTTATTCATAAGGATAAAAATATTACTTTGCTTCCTATGACTCCTGATTCCATTTTGAAAGATGATATTAATAGAGCTAATAAAGCAAAATAGGAGCAAAGTAAGAGTGAAAATCAGATTGTGGCAAAAGAATTTGAGCAACAAATGAAGCCTAATAATAGACCATCTAGTGTTCCTTCTGAAATTTAATTGAAAAGAGCATGTTTACTTGCCACCAAATCTGATATTGATGATCTAGATTTTAGCAAATCTGTTTGCTATGCTTTTGTATGCAAAGAGGCATTATTTTCATTCGAGGACGTGCCTTCCTCTTTGCCTCCTGCTGTCACTAACATTTTGCAGGAGTTCACTGACGTCTTTCCACAAGACGTGCCACCGGGATTACCACCTATTCGAGGGATTGAGCATCAAATCGACTTAATTCCCGGTGCATCATTACCTAACCGTGCACCATATCATACCAATCCAGAGGAGACGAAGGAGATTATGTGTTAAGTACAAGAACTGCTCGACAAAGGTTATATACGCGAATCCCTTAGTCCTTGTGCTGTTCCTATCATTTTAGTGCCGAAAATGTAGCGACCCGACGTCAAACGGTCAAGCCTCTGTGTATCCGTGCCATCCCTGGATCGGTATGCTGGCACACACAGTACATCAATGTATATATCAAAGTGCAATCGCATGTATAAATAACATAAAACTGATATATACCTCATAAGTCTCAGCGGAAACAACATAAGGGTGTGGAGTCCATCAACACCAACGGCAAGTTGAGTGTAGACCGTAACCCTACAACGTAACTCTTACTCGTCGTAAAAAAATCCCTACAACATAAGACGTTGCAGCCCTGTAGGTCAGTACATTGAATGTACTGGCAAGTCACATCATAAGAATAATGAACCTATTTGTACATGCAAATTGGCTAGTGGAAAGCTCTAAGTTTAGTTTTTGCATAAAGCTAGTTTTTCCCTAGAATAAAAGATATTATTCTACCACTACTGTATAGCATAGGATGAGTAATCCATTCCCAAAGTTTCATTAAAACCCAACTGTTTAATTAAGGGTGATGAGATCTCCCAGCATTTCCACTACTAGATGCTCAAGTTATCCGTAACCGGGGACACGACTAATCGATTAGGTTTTAACACTCTGTAGAGGTTTGCACACTTTTCCCCACAAGACTCGATCGCCTCCCTTGAAGTTCTCGCACTGCCTAGCGTTTGAGAACAGGATGACCGAGACATAGTCTTTCGAAAATGTTCCTCCTTAACCCACGGATAGGCCGGTACACCTACGTCATTCTACATCTGCTAGCCTATCCTGGAAGGGGTCACACTAACTACTCAACTAAACCAGAGCCCATATTGGCTTGTGGCTACACACGTAAGCTTCTAGACATGAGAATACGATTGATCTCTTTGAGCCTGGGCGGCCGACCACTAGTGGTGCACCACCATGGATTAATCATGCATGCTCCCACTGTACTTCACCACCATTCAAACCAACTACCGCCCAGGTAGTTCATTTACAAATCTTGGTCCTAATTACTACTTTGTCACTCATATCTCACCATGTTCGCTTCCCAAACCACGTCTACATTTGGCGAGGCAAAAAATAAACTTACACATTGGTGACAAGGATGTATAGATCAGACCTACCTCAAATGAACTACTAGGTAACGACATAGCCATCTGGAAACAATAAATCCTACCATGCAATCCTACCACAACAGGACTAAGTGCATAATAAAAACATTGGTAATTGAAGGAATGGTCAAATGTGAACTTGCCTGGTAATAGTTGATGAAGATTATATCACTCTCAGAAATTTACTTAATAGAACTATTCGTCACTCTCCAATGAAAATCTATAAAGTCAAACATTGCATTCACGTAAGCAATCATTTCTGAGAACCAAATAACATGCAACATGAAAATACTCGGAAAATCCAAACGAACACACAACACACTTAACTATTAGAAGTAAATACTAAGTGCAAAACAACATAGGGCATGGGTGCCAAAAATTGTGACGTGGACCATAGTGCGTACTAGGCATACGAGTAAAACTACTATGGATAGATCATAATGTGTGAAAAATATCGTGAGATAGGTCCAAGTGATAGGGTTTGGCAACGGTGACATGGTGCAAAAAGAATCACATCAATCGAAGCTATGGTTTAGGAGATATGGCCAGTTGAAGTTTGAATTCAAACCTGAATAAATTCAAATTTTAAATTGTCCAAAAGTTTTAAAAGTTGGTTCTCTGGATAGAGCTATTCGATACGAACATTTTGCCACTGGTTTCATCAAATTTGGACTTACGGTTAAAAAGTTGTGGCTATTCTAAGTTTAGGGGCTAAATTGCTAATTCCAGGGACCTAACCGTGAAAGAAATAACTACGAACAGGCCCTGGCCACGTGGCGGCTTGCGGGTGGCTGAGCAGTGTTCGCTGTGGAAGCCTATACGGCGAACAGTCGCTATATAAGTAAAACAGCGGCGGCTAATTAGAACAAAAACCGATCAGTTTTTTAATAAAACCCGCGGTTTAAGGAAACCTCAGTTAACCGATCTAATACTAAACCAATAACAAAAGAATAAAAGAAAACTAAACGAACCGGGGGGTTTCGCCTTACAGAAGCGACGACGACGAGCAGGAGACGGCGGCGCTGGCTTCAGGCGGCGGACATGGCGGCGGCTCCGGCGGTCTTCAGCGGTGGCGAAGGTGTCGGGGAGGTCGGGCGCGGCGTGGGCGGCGTGCTGGTGGGGTCGGCGGGCGGGGGGGGCGACGAGTGGAGGGAGGCGGCGGCGTTCGGCGCTCTGGTGAGGACGCGACACGTCGGGACATCGTCTCCGGTGGTTCCTAAGGGCAAAGAAAATGTCAAACGGATGCTCATCGACCCGGGCAATATTTTGGTGAAGAAGAACAGGGTCGGGGCGGTTTACTCCGGCAAGGAAGCTTCGGCTCCGGCGATATCCAACACGGCAGTGCGGTGGTTGTGAGGAGCTAGGGACGACGTGGAGTGGCAGAATGGAGAGAGGGGGTCGAGGGCTCTTTATAGGCGAGGTTAGGGCGTCGAGGAGTACAAGGATAAGCTTTACCCCGAGAGCTTCAGCCGACAGGTTCGGGAGTGCGCGTGTGCGTGCTCATCCAGCGGGAGGAGCGGGAGGTTGGGGGTGACTCGGGTGGGGCCCTCCTGCAGCGGGCGCTACGTGTGAGCGAGAGGGAGAGGCGGGGAGCGAAGGTGCTCGGGCGCTGGCCCTGGGCCGAATTGGCCAGCGGCTAGCTGCTGGCTGGGCCGCGGGGTGCTCCTGGGCCGAGCTGGCCACGGTCCAGGTGGTGTGTGTGTGTTTTTAACACAAAGGAAACTGTAGCAGAGTAAAATAAAAATAAAAAATTAACATAGGCATATTATATATCAAAATGCTCAGAAAAATACCAAGAATAAGATGAACTATTTTCCAAGTTCAAACAAATTCCAAAGAAAATCATAAAGTCAAATAGTGCTAGTTTTGCATTTAAAATCAATAAAAATCATTTTTCAAATAGCAAAATGATTTCAAATTTATTTTCTCCTAATTTTCCATTGAAGGGAATCATTTTACCCTTATTTCCATTTATTTATTTTTAGGAGAAAATATTTTGAAAAGAAACTCAAATAACTCCCAATTGGATTTGAATTTGGGAATTTCAAACAACTTCGAATGGAAAAAATGAGTTTCAAATAACTTCAAAGTGACTCCCAATTTATTTCTTTGAAACTTACAACTCTCTTTCCTCAAATATGAAGAAGTCATTTTATCTTCCCTCATGAACTCATTGAGTTGCTTAAAGTTTCTAAATTTGAAATATTTCAAATGGAATTCAAATCATTTTCGAACCCCTTTTCATTTCTTTAAATGGAAGAGGTCATATTCTCTTCACTCTAGGGTTTTGTAATGAAATGAATTTGAACTCAGGGAGATCAAAATGCAAGATGAAAGTTTTGGGAAAGTCCTTTTATTCCCTCTCATTCAACTTTCAAAAAGTTTCAATTTCCACTCAGTTTCACACAATCAATCACACAAAAATCAAACAAACAACCACAATTATTTATTTAATATAACATTCCAAAATTTAGAATTTTGGGATGTTATAAAACTACCACCCTTAAAATGAATCTCGTCCTCGAGATTCGGAGAGGCTAGAAAGAAGGTTAGGTTTGGGGGGTCTCCTTGAAAATCCATTCATCAACACATGGTATGGGGTGCTACCACCCTTAGAAGCATGGTTACGGTTCCAACAAAACTCTGGTACTCCATCCTTTGCGTTGACGGTGCCGGTCTTCTCGTATTCTCCGAGATAACTCCTTCACTTTTGCTCTTCCGGTAAGGGCATGGCCTTTTCCTCAAAATCAGGAGTCGTTGCATCAAAATAGGATCCTTCTGAGACTTGACAGGTCTGGCGCCAATGCTAAACAACTATCGAAAACCTCATGGTGGTCGACAAATTTTTTTGGTTTCTCCTGTAGGAAATGGGTCTGGGTTGAACCTTACCGCATAACCTACGATTGGCAATAGGTGCCTGTACAGGGTTTCCATCATCCTGCCATTCTGAGGCTTTTGGCTTGTCGTGTCGACACTCTTCTAGGGTTTTAAGGCTCTCTGATTTTCCATCAACATATGATAGCTCATGATAGAAGTCTCCGGTATGGGGGCCAATCCATCCCGTACTTGAATCATTACCACATACGTAGATAGTGAATCACGTATTCTAACACTTGGGCATCCTCACAAGCATTGCAGAACTTCTCTTCTCCACAAACTGGGTCCGAATAAATCTATTGGTTCTGCAAGCCAAACAAAACCTCTATCGTTTCTTCACAACTCTCGGGTTTACGTAACCTCCTATGGAACGTCTGCTGATGAACTCACAGCTTCTTTCAGAATTCTTTTCTTCAACCAGATTGTGCTTGTTTCCTTATCAAATCCTGGGTCCTATGGGTTATGGCCCACTTCAACACTTGTATATCTTTAACTCATCCTTGGAGCTACTATTGTTCCATATTCCAACATTACATCTCCTTTAAATCCAATATCACTTCATTCTTGCCTACTCTTGGGGTAACCATCATAACTAAAACCAAACTCCAACTCATCTGTCCAAACTTCACTCTATGGAATACATTTTCTTTTCCATTGGCCAAGTGTTCACACAAACAAGTATCGCCAAAAAATGCACTGGTTCATCCATAATTCATATTCTCTTCATATCAAATCCTTTATTACACCTTAACCACTACTCAAAACTCAAATTTCACAAGTACTCTATTATAGGAGCTGCCATCCACAAGTTTGGTATGGTCAAGCATTACTTCCATCTTTATTCATTTGCCCTTCTTGAAGATACTTCAGTCCCACTAGAATTGTGCGATGTGATCCTTCAAATCATTGATGTTTTGCTTCATCGTGGTGGCCATGAGCTT
Source organism: Triticum urartu (assembly GCF_056163025.1). Lineage (NCBI taxonomy): Eukaryota > Viridiplantae > Streptophyta > Magnoliopsida > Poales > Poaceae > Triticum > Triticum urartu. Next base: position 215,730,212 of record NC_141873.1, on the reverse strand, counting down.
CATCTCCATCATCTGTGCATGCACCTCTCTCAGGTATTCCTGAGTGTGATGGAGTCTTGCTTCAAGTATTTCTCCAATCTGATGTATGGCTTCCATAGCAGCTTCACGAACAGAGTCGAAGAACGTGGCTCATGGTACTCGAGAAATGAAAAAAGTATTGCCCCATAGTCTTTGGGCAAACTCCCCTCACACGGTGGAGGTGTACCTCCACGTACCAAAGTTCAACTCCATTCTCCATGAAAGGATAACCCTTGTAGACTGCATCTCCGTCAAGATCAATATGCTTCATCATGTCCTTCAGGATTTTTGGGTAATCCTGATCACTAGTCAGGGTCATGATCGTTTCTGGGCCCTTGAGAAAGGAGTCGTAAAGGGTTGTCATCTGCAGGCATAAGATAGAAGGGGTACTCAGTATAATGTATGTATTTCCTCGGGTGAAATGTGATTGTTTTTCTGGGAAAAGCTTGGGGTCAGCTTGTCCATGGGTTCAAGGTTTAAGTCTGGGTGACATGGTGAGAGAGGCACTCACAATCAACAAACAACTCATAACATTTCATATGAGATTCCAAACACCTCAACTTTTATTGCTTCATGAGCTATTACAATTTCCATTTCACAACTCAACTCAACATCCCCAACAAAAATAAAAGTGTGTTCCAACTTTATTACATGCTTTATTCTAATATCAAGATCTCAACTACTCTGCTCAAGCTCTCCTCGGGTCTGAACATTCTCTGGCAAAATGTCCTACTCCTTTGCAGCATAAACAAATGACTTCAGACAAATCCAGGGCTTCCTGGTGGTTATCTTCGCTCCTTGGGTTCTTGGCTTCCTTGCTGGGCATTTGCTAGCGTAATGACCTAAATCCTTGCACCTGTAACAAGTGATTTGACTCAGGTCCTTTTCTACATAAATTGGGTTGTTATGGGGATACATGCTCTTTCTGTTCCTCGACTTCTTCGTTCCGATCAACTCCTCTATCTCTTGTCGATCAAACTCCACTTCTTCCATCGGGAAGTTTCCCAGATACCCTTGGCTTTCCTTCTTGCAATACTGTGAAAAATGTCCTTCTTCTCCACATGAATAGCAAGCATTGGAGTAAAATCGGTTTAGGGTTTCTCCATTAGGGTCGTCAACATCTTCTTTCATCACTGGTTTTCTTAAACTTTCCCCGAGGGCTTCTTTCACTGCTTCCTTCTGCTGCTTGGTAATTTCTTGTACCTTGGGATAAATATGACACTGGGCAGGGTAGTGCGTAGTTCCTTCACACAAGAAACAAGTAACCTTCATGGTTGGACATCCTTCAGCTTTGTGATTTCCTTCACAATGAGGGCATCCATCCTTGTGTTCTGCATGGGTATGTCCTATCTTACCACAAATCTTGCATGCACAAGGTTTCTTCATTTTATTGCCATAGGGCTTCTGAATAAGACGAGACCTCAGTAGAGTCATCTTGAATTCCTCCCAAGTTTTTGCTCCATTACATCCTTGTAAGGCCTGATGCATTTTCCACCAGGTTGCAACACTTTTTGTAAAGTACTGAAGAGCGTATTGAACCTCATACTTCCTTGCAACCAAATTGCTCCTGAAGTGATTCTCCATGTTTTGAATCCATAGCTCTGCCTCCAACTGAGTCATCGGTTCAAAGAATACAAGTCCATCTTCATTCATTATCTATTGGGTCCAAGGGTTTTGGGATGAGACACGAGAGAGGGATAGAGAAAGATACACACAATACAAACAATATAGTTTTTGAAAATAAGTTTTATTTTTTGATGTCAGAAAACACACACAAAATATGACAACTCACATATCATCACATCTAACATGAGTATACAACAATGGTTTGGTATTCTAAAGGTCATATAAATCTTGGAATTCGTCGGTGTCTTCAAATTCTTCAATTCTTTAGAGGCTTTGACTGTTGTAGCTTCAATTCTTCTAGTGTATGGTGAAGTCTGATACCTTGTCCTTCTCGGAGTGGTCTCATCAGTTGATCCTCTGTGTGGTCAAAGGGAAAAGGGGTATTGTCTAACTATTTGGGGTAAAAGGAAAGATTTGATAAAGCTCGGAAAAGAAGAGAGGTAAAGGATCTTTTTGAAATAAAGTTTTAGAGAAATCCTTTCCGAAGGGCTTTCCAGTTTCTAGGGTCATGTCCTATAGTCAACATGTGCTCTGATACCATCTTGTAGCGACCCGACCTCAAACGGTCAAGCATCTGCGTATTCGTGCCATCCCTGGATCGGTATGCTGGTGGCACACACAGTACATCAATGTATATATCAAAGTGCAATCACAAGTATAAATAACGTAAAACTGGTATATACCTCATAAGTCTCAGCGGAAACAACATAAGGGTGTGGAGTCCATCAACGCCAACGGCAAGTTGAGTGTAGACCGTAACCCTATAACGTAACCCTTACTCGTCGTAAAAAATCCCTGCAACATAAGACCTTGCAGCCCTGTAGGTCAGTACATTGAATGTACTGGCAAGTCACATCATAAGAATAATGAACCTATTTGTACATGCAATTTATCTAGTGGAAAGCTCTAAGTTTAGTTTTTGCATAAAGCTAGTTTTTCCCTAGAATAAAAGATATTATTCTACCACTACTGTATAGCATAGGATGAGTAATCCATTCCCAAAGTTTCATTAAAACCCAACTGTTTAATTAAGGGTGATGAGATCTCCCAGCATTTCCACTACTAGATGCTCAAGTTGTCCGTAACTGGGGACACGGCTAATCGATTAGGTTTTAACACTCTACAGAGCTTTGCGCACTTTTCCCCACAAGACTCGATCGCCTCCCTTGAAGTTCTCGCACTGCCTGGCGTTTGAGAACAGGATGACCGAGACATAGTCTTTCGAAAATGTTCCCCCTTAACCCACGGATAGGCCGGTACACCTACATCATTCTACATCTACTAGCCCATCCTGGAAGGGGTCACACTAACTACTCAACTAAGCCAGAGCCCATATTGGCTTGTGGCTGCACACGTAAAGAAAACATCATAGTAGATGCTCTTTCCCGCATATGCATGCTTGTTGCACAACTTGAGTTAGATGTCATTGGTTTCAAGCATATCAAAAACTTGTATGAGCATGATGTAACTTTTGGTACTCCTTATGCCAAGTGTTTGTCGCACACCTCTTGGGAACGCTATTACATCAAAAATGGATATCTCATGCGAGCTAACAAAATTTGCACCCCCGAGTCTTCTCTTCATTTGTTGCTTTTGTAGGAATCTCATGGAGGAGGCTTAATGGGACATTTCGGACGCGACAAGACGTTTTCCACGCTCTTGAAGAACTACTTTTGTCCCAAGATGTTTCGGGACGTCAATCGTTTCACCAACCGATGCTCTACATGTCGCAAAGCTAAGTCCAAAGCTCAATCTCATGGCCTCTATATGCCTCTACCAATTCCATACCAACCATGGGAAGTCATTAGCATGGACTTTGTACTTGGTTTGCCTAGGACTCGAAATGGGAAAGATTCCATATTTGTCATTGTGGACCGTTTCTCTAAAATGGCACATTCCATTCCTTGCAACAAGATAGACAATGCTTCACATGTCGCTAATCTCTTTTGTAGGGAAATATTGCGTCTACATGGTGTGCCAAAGACTATCGTCTCGGACCGCGACGTCAAGTTCCTTAGCTACTTTTGGAAGACACTATGTGCCAAGCTCGGAATCAAGCTACTCTTTTCCACGGCTTACCATCCTCAAACCGACGGCCAAATGGAGGTGACCAACCGCACACTCTCTGCTCTACTGCGAGTACTCATCAAGAAGAACATCAAGGAGTGGGAGGAGTGTCTACCTATCGCCGAGTTCGCCTACAATCGGGAAAGACACTCAACAACATGCAAGTCCCCATTCGAGGTCGTCTACGGATTTAACCCATTGTCACCATTGGACATTCTTCCTCTACCACTCCAAGAGCGCATCAATTTGGACGCAAGTGCACGAGCGACACATCTCAAGAAGGTGCATGAAGATACAAGAAACACCATCGAGCGCCAAGTACAACGACTTGCGACCAAGCTCAACATCAACAAGCAAGCTATGGTCTTCAACATTGGTGATCTCATGATGAGGACATCAATACCATTGTTACACCCACAGCCCCTACTGTTACATATACTGGACCAATTACTAGAGCTCGCGCACGCCAATTAAATTATCAGGTACTTTCGTTTCTTGGTAATGATTCTAATGTTCATGAGATTATGATGCTGCCTAAATTGGATACATTTGTTTTGCTTACAAATGAAGGGCCTAGCTTGGAGAAGGATGAACATTGGAGCAAGAACACGCATGGAGTTGATGGCATGCGCAAGGGGATCAAGAACGGAGTTACAAGTGATGATTTCAGGACTTTGAAGCCGCCATAAGGAGTGCATGAAGCCTTGGACGAAATATACAAGATGCCACTTCATAATATTCATCCATAGGCGATTCTAGGTGCTGCGTCACCTTATTAATGGGCCAGGCCCATGTAATTTCGAAATACTTAAGTATAGGCTATTTTTAGAGTCCGTATGTGTGGGGAAACAAGAGTTAGGGTTGGTTTCGGACCCCACCCTCAAGGGCCACGAAATTCCCCCCTCTTCCTCCATATATACAGCCCTTAGGGCGTCGTTTAGACTTTGGGTTTTGTTTAGATTAAAAGTTCGCCATAGCTGCAACTTCGCGTACTTCGTTTGTGTCCAACGACCAGACCAAGACGTCACAGAACCCCACCTTGATCAATAAAGCTTTCATTTTATATTCGCAATATCCCAATTGCAATCTCAGTTTCTTGCTTGTTCTTCGTTTGCTCGCAGGAAACAGACCCTCGTGGTCAGGTTGATCGTGCTCCGGCGTGGTCAATAACCCTCGGAAGTTGGTTTAGCGATTGCTAAGGCGCGACGTCTCGCACGTTCGTAGTCGGATCGTCAAGGTCGACTCCCACAGAAAACGATAGCCACCATCTCATCGAAACATCGGGACACCTTAGCCTCTATCATCTCATGTGGCTACACCTTCGCAAGGACCGCTTTCCACAAGAACGCAAGTCTAAGCTTCAACCACGAGCAGATGGACCCTTCAAGGTGCTCGCACGCTACAACAACAACGCTTACAAGATCGATCTCCCGCGCGACAAATACAACGTGAGCGAAATCTTCATCATCAAAGATCTCTCCCCCTTCCATCGTGATGAAGAATTCGATCCAAGGACGGATCTTCCCCAAGGGAGGGGAGATGATGCGGAGCATCCCACGACCATCCCCATGGACGCCACCTCAACTATCCAAGCTCCAAGTGGGTCCATGACAAGGGCTAGGGCACGTGCTATTCAATCTGAGGTGACATCACTCCTACTTGAGTTTCCCTCCTCTTCAAGTGAGACATGGCTACTGCCTAAGTCCGAGCTGCTATGTGTGGTCAGGTACAATGCTCAATACACGGAGCCGAGGGCTGTAGAAGAAGAGACATGCGTCAACACTCTGGACAGCCCGGAACCTCCGGCCAGAGCCCGTAACTTCCGGCCCCCGGACCTTCCAGCCGACCCGGAGCTTCTGGCCACCGATGACTTCAACCAGCCCAGGCGTGCCAACTCTCGGGTTAGCACGGACCCCGTCCCGGACCTTTCGGCGCCCGGAACCTCCGGCCAGCCTGGACCTTCCGGCCCCCGGATGCCAACACATCTCCACCCGCGCCAACTCTATAGTTAGGCCGGATCCTCCCCGGAACCTCCAGCTCCCGGAACTTCCGGCCTCGCCCGGAACTTCCGGTCCTGCGTGCGCGCAGCGACTTGGGCCAAGGCCCGTGTACCCTTTCGTCACCTAGACTATAAATACTCTTCTCCTACCTACGTTTTAGGGTTAGCAAAGAGATAGCTCATGATTATGTGAGAGCTTTGCTCATCCACTTGGTTACCTTCTCCTCAGAGATCGCACCTCCTCGGAGAAGATTCCCCAAGCGGATTCAAGACCCCTCTTTAGGGAAGAACATCAAGACCACCTCACGGAGAAGACCAGTTACCGTTTATCGTCACTAGTTGATCATGGATCATGCATCTTACTCTATGTATTCGGGGATCTAGCACGTGTGTGACTATCTTGTTTGTTTGAGTGTTCCTCTCCTATTTCCCTTGTGTTTCCCCTCGTTTTCCCCTTTGTGTTCTTCGTATTCATCGCGGGATTCCGCTCCTTTCGTGAAATATCGGGTGACTAGGGTTCTACCCTACATCACACATGCTCCTTTACTCCAACTTCCTGATTTTAATAAGACTTTTGAGCTTGAATGTGATGCTAGTGGAATTGGATTAGGAGGTGTGTTATTACAAGATGGCAAACCTGTTGCATACTTTTCTGAAAAATTGAGTGGGCCTAGTCTAAACTATTCTACTTATGATAAAGAATTATATGCTCTTGTTCGGACCTTAGAAACATGGCGACATTATTTATGGCCCAAGGAATTTGTTATACATTCTAATCATGAATCTTTGAAAAACATTAAAAGTCAAGAAAAACTGAACCGTAGACATGCTAAATGGGTTGAATTCATTGAGACTTTCCCTTATGTCATTAAACACAACAAGGGTAAAGAAAATGTTATTGCTGATGCATTGTCTCGTCGTTATACTATGCTTTCACAACTTGACTTTAAAATATTTTGTTTGGAGACCATCAAAGATCATGATGTAGGGTAGAGACCCTAATCGCCCGATCTTTCACGAAAGGAGCGGATCCCGCGGAAATCACGAAGTACACGGCAAAGAACGGAGAGAAAACACAATAAGAAACACGAGAGGAATCACTAAACCGACACGAATAAGTCACACATGGGCTAGATCCTCGAGTACATAAAGGAAAGATACACGATCCACGGACAACTAGGGACGATACACGGTAACCGGTCTTCTCCGTGAGGAGGTCTTGATGTTCTTCCCTAAAGAGGGTTCTTGAATCCGCTTGGGGGATCTTCTCCGATGGAGGCTCGAATCTCCGTAGAGAAGACTACCAAGTGGATGAGCAAAGCTCTCTCACAAATATGAGCTAAACATTTGCTAACCCTCAAATGGAGGAGGAGGGGGTCTATATATAGTGCTAAGCCACGAAGGGGTAAGTGAGGGGCGAAGGGGTACACAGGCCTCGGCCGAAGTCATGCGCAGGCAAAGGCCGGATGATCCGGATGGGGGTCCGGATGATCCGGGCATCGTCTGGATGATCCGGGTCCTCGTCCAGATGATCCGGCTTCGCTGGGAGGATTCTGTAAGCTTCGGGTGTCGTGGCTGCGGGATTACCCGGATGATCCGGCTGAGTCCGGATGATCCGGAGGGAGGTCCCGACGTCCGGGCTGACGCCAACAGCTGCTCCATCTTCTTCTCGTTTCTTCCGTCTTCTCTTCCATGCTTGGCCTTGGTCCATTGAATCTCCATGGTCATCCCGTATGCGCCTGAGTATACACAAGGTCCATGCATGAGGTAGTAACCATGTCTCGTATGTGGGAAGATATGGTTCAAAGAGGAGTGAGTTCACCTTGTGTCCCATGGCGTATGGTCGAGGTCTTATCGTATGTCCTCTTGGGGCTTGGGGAGTAGTCGAAGTGTACATGGGGATGATCGTGGGATGCACCACGTCATCTCCGCCCCCTTGGGAAAGATCCAACCTCGGATCATGATCCTCATCACCATGGAAACGGTTGTTGTGGACGGACTTGTAGTTGGACGGAGTTGAAGACATTGCGCAATCCAAGTACTCCAAGGTATCGCCGGAGTGGTATACATGCAAGAAGAGCAAACACAAACAACACTCAGAAATACAATGGTTAACGCACAGAAGGTGTCCATCAAATAAACATGAGTTAGTCCAAAGGAATTGTTCATGAAAATGCATGAGATGCTTATCCAAATGATGTAAAATGACATGTAAAGCATTCATGGGAGCAAAAGCATTCATTGTGCACACAAATGTATTGTGGCTGTGATCAATGCAACCACGATGCAAAATGATGTCATAGTGAGACAGTTTATCAATAGCATGAATATGGCAATGTATGCTCAATATGATTATGTTATCATGCAATTGATGGTAGGCAATGTGATCATTATGTATGAATATGCCATCAAGAAATATCACAACAAATTTGCTAAGGAAATGCACAAGCTCATATATCATGGATGACATAGAAATACAAGATGCAACAAGGCAATCATAAGGTGAGTCAATCCATGCATAAGATGCAAATTTGTTATGGGTGGTGTTGTACCATAGCTCAATGTTGTGGTAGAAGTGGTGGTCCGGTGGTGAATCCACTAAGTACGAGCTCTCCTCAACTTGAATGTCCATGGAGCCAATCTCCAATGTCGCTCCTCCGTTCGCGAGATGTATCATGTGGACAACAAGAAGGAGACAACAATGAAAGAGTGATCCATCTAATATGCGTATTTGAGGATGTCTCAAAGGGAAGGAGTTCACCTTTAGGGTATTCTCGCAAATATTGGTGTCGCGCATCTTGTATGCCTTCGCATGACCAAGTTGTCGCATAACGGCACCACCTTGTGAATCTTCCCAAATGAAAGAACATGACAAACACTTGAAAAAACAAATGAGGTTATCGGAGATGCAAAACCTATCATTCGTGTGGTATAATACCCAACAAGTGGATGCATCATGCTCATCATAAGAAAGGACAAGGGAGCATTTCATAGTACGGAGGCATATGATGTGAGAACAACCAAATAGAATAGGCGCAAGCAAGCAAGCATGCATCACAAGTAAAGTGTCCAAGTCTCCACGATCAATAAGCATAGCAAGTTGGCACTCAATACAAGGGTATATGAGATATGGCACTAATGGAGACAAGAGACAATGATCAAGATGTATCATGTGAGAGGCATGAACATATACGTCATGAACCCAAGAAAGCAAGTAATAATGGAACATGGGTGATGCGACAAAGTAAGCAATCATATGAATCAAGGCAAGCAAGCTAGTAGTGCGAAGATGCAATGTACTAGAAGGAATCATGTTAAGTATGTCATGTGTGCAAATGGTAGTCATGAATAATGCACAACACACATCACAAGCATGAAGGCAAGATATGAGCAAAATAGCATCAATAGCATGAGGCACATGATAAACATGGCAATAGCAACAAGGATCTCCACCAAGCATGCAAATACACAAATGAGTAGTAAAATGGTGAATCATGGGTAAATGCAAGCAAGGGTGATGCGGAGCATCCCAAGATCATCCCCATGGACGCACCCACACCTCCAACGGCACCACTTGGACCAATGACACGAGCCCTAGCCAAAGCTATCGAAGATAAGGTGAACTCTCTCCTCTCCGAACTTCACTTTCTATGCATGAGACATGGCTACTACCTAAGTCCGAGATGTTGTGCATGATTAGGTACCAAGAGGGTCCTCCCGAAGATGCGCATGAAGACGGACAAGTCCCCAAGTCCACGAATGAGGAGAACCAACGGAAGGAGCCAAGAGCATCTCCCAGGCCCCGGACATCCGGCCCCTGGAGCGCCTTCCCCTACAGCTGCTCAACCACCAAGTGCCTACAGGCCCCGGACATCCGGCCCCGCAAGCCCGGACATCCGGCCCTTCCCGAGGTCTCGGATATCCGGCCCCCTGCCCGGAAATCCGGACACCCCCGAACCCGAGAGCAACATGGCCAGCTTCACCAGCCCGGACATCCGGTCTCCACAACCCGGACATCCGGCCCTCCGCGAACGCCCGGACATCCGGCCCAGCGCCAGGACGTCCGGCCTCCCTGTCTGCGCACAGTAAAGGGCCGAAGCCCGTGTACCTCTTCTACCCCCTAGACTATATATACTCCACCTCATCCAACTTTCTAGGGTTAGCAAAGGATTAGCTCATATTTTGTGTGAGAGCTTTGCTCATCCACTTGGTTACCTTCTCCTCGGAGATTCGAGCCTCCACCGGAGAAGATCCCGCAAGCGGATTCAAGACCCCTCTTTAGGGAAGAACATCAAGACCTCCTTAGGGAGAAGAACTGGTTACCCTTTTGTATCGTCCCTATTGTCCGTGGACCATGTATCGTTCTATGTATCTGAGGATCTAGCACATGTGTGACTTGTTCTTGTTAGTTTGAGTGTTCCTCTTGTGTGTCCCCTTGTGATTTCCCCCATTTCCCTCTTTGTGTTCCTCGTGTTCTTCGCGGGATCCGCTCCTTTCGTGAAAGATCAGGCGGTTGGGGTTCTACCCTACATCATCTTGGTATCTTGAGCCACGTTGATCACGATTTCGGAGCCTCCCCATTGTGTTTCTAGCCTTGTTTTGTTGTTTTTCGTCCTAATTCGAAAATACACCACCAAAAATAGCCCCAATTTTTTTGTGATTTGTTGGTGTGTTGAGATTTTGTTGGTTTGGATCCGTGGATTTGCTTTGCTTTGAGTGGATCTAGCTTCCCATCCATTTCCCCCCAATTTCCATCCACAAGTTCCTCCGAATTTCGCCCAGATTTAACCTCTCCACACGGTGTTCATCCCGTTCATCCCCGGATCCCGAGCCCGGCCATCCGGCCCCCGGACATACGGCCCATCCACCCGGACATCTCACTCCTGACAGCAACATCTCCATCCATCGCACCGTTTTCCGCCCAATTTCCACCAAATTTTGTTCCGGTGCCCTCCATATACCATATATACTTCCGCATACCTCCACCATTTCCGCATAACCCAACCATTTTTGGACCTTTTCACTCTCCAACATAATTGCTACTTTGAGGTTTGAGAATTTGAGTTGCGGTACCGTATCCTTTTGTATATCGGCTATCTAGGTACGGTTCGACATCGACATCACCGCCGCTCATCTTCGCCACGGACGCGTCATCAACAACGACCACCTCGACTACATCTTGGTATTCGTGCCACCATTTTGACACCATACCGGAAGCAAGACCGGTAACCTCATCTTGGTATTGGACATATCACTCTTGCCATTACATTGATAGCCATCATAGCCTTACTCCTTTGCGTTGCTTACCCATCGAGACTAGCCATTGAGTATTGCCGGCAACAAGACTTGTGCACATTAGTGATCATACTTCCCATAGCATACATACATCATTGTTGCATATATTGGTATCATCTCTTGTGTCACAAAGTTGTCATCACATACTCATTTTCTATCTTGGTTCGTCAAGCATTGCATGAGAAAAGAGCTCAAACATCAAATAGCCAAACAAGCTTTTAAGCAAAGAGAAAAGATAAGCAAAGAGCTTTTAAGCAAGAACCATAGCATCTTACAACATTAAGATTGTCATACTCGATCATCTTGGATCATATCATAGCAACACCTTGCATAGAACATATTTGGGGTAGAAGTCGTTGCATTTTTGCTAAGTAGGTTGTGCACAAGTTCTTGTATCTGCCCATTGTGCAATCGTGCTAGCGTCTCTCTAGTGTTGTGCAACAAGAGCATTTTTGTGGATTCCACATTTTGGCTCACCCTTGGTTGCACAACCCCACTTATCTTTTTGCGCGTGTGTTTCTGTGTACCTTATATGCTTGGTCTACGTGTTACATTGCATCTTGCGAATCTTTTCCAACATTATTGAAGCTCACTTACAACTGCATCAAATTTTGTGCCACCATCCTAACCAAGCTCCACCAAAAGCTTTTACTTGTGTAGGCGTGAGAAACTGACAAGAGCTCGTACCAATTGTGCTATTTCCTTGTACTACATTGGAGTGATCCTCGATCCACTTTCAACTTCGGTCAAGGTACATTTGGTACTCGTTCTTCCCTTTCCACCACTCACATTTGTCTTGGAATGATGGATAGGCCAAGTACTTCTACCAACCCACTCTTCATGGAGCAAGACGACGACATGAACTCCTTCGTCACCAAGAGCCACCTCTTTGGTGCACAACGTGCTTTGCATCAAGAGCAACAAGCTATGAGTGAACGCATCGACAACCTTGCCGCCGACTTGCGACTTTCCGAGCAACATACAAGGGTCTACTTCGACCACAAGCTTGACGATCACAAGCAAGAGAATGACGCAAGGATGGACGAAATTCGTGCTTTGTTGCTCAACCGCTCGTCTTCCACTTCAAGAAGGAGCCGTTCAAGCCGCCACTCCGACTTCACCCTCTCCGGCTCTAGTACACCGACATCGAACACTCTTCGTCAAGCCGCGCGCACCGACCGTCAAGCAAGCCTCCATCCCCTACGAGACACCGACTCTCAAGAGCGCCGACAACGTCAAACTCAAGAGGACTTTGCGCTAGCAAGAGAACGGCAACGACAACGCCAACATGAAGAGCAAGAGCAAGCACGTCTACACCAAAATGCTCAAGATGCCGAGGCACAACGTCAAGAACAACAACTCTGTGACGCTCAAGCACTTGTGGCGCAACAAGCTCTACGCGATTCGAGTCGAGCCGTTGCCGACTGAAGCCGACAAGCTGTAGCGACCTGACCCGAATGGATCACGTCTACTGTGCTACGGTGTCATCCCTGGATTAGTAATGCTGACACCACACAGTACATCGAGGTTTTATAGCAGAGTTTCAATCACACACTTATTACATCGATGGCTCAAAAAGAACTTATTACAATAAATATGGCTGAAGGCCATCTAATAACGATAACAGCGGAAGACTCGGAAGATAAATGGGTCCATCAACTCCAGCGGCATCACTGAGTATAGAACCACGACCTAAACGCCTCAATCGTCGTCTGAAAAGTCTGCAACATTAACGTTGCAGCCCGAAAACGGGTCAGCACATGGAATATGCTGGCAAAGTAACACATAGAGAGTAATGGAATGAAACAGCTATACTACATGCATATATGGCTGGTGGAAAGCTCTATGGTTACAGTTTTGCGTAAAGCCAATTTTTCCCTACTGCAAAGGAATAAATTTTATTTACTATCATGGTGGTTGTGAAACATTGAGAATGGTTGACAGCATTCTCAATCCCAATTAAAAGTAATTAAACCCAATAACATTAATTAGAAGTAACATGTTGAGATTCACAATGATATTCAAGTACTAGATACTCAAGTTGTCCATAACCGGGGACACGGCTAATCATGATTAGTTTGTTACTCTGCAGAGGTTTGCGCACTTTTCCCCACATGACTCGATCGCCTCCGTTTGTTTTCTCGCACTACATGGTGTTTGAGAAACGGATGACCGAGACATAGTCTTTCAGAAGCACTAGCACCTTACATGTGGGGTAGACCGGTACACCTACATCCCCTACATCTGCTAGTCCACCCCGTAAGAGTTCGCACAACTTAGTCAACTATGCCAGAGCCCATAATAGCATGTGGCTGCACACGGAAGTTTCTAGCATGAATTATCTTATGATCCCTTTGAGCCTGGGTGGCGGTCCAAAAAAAACAGGCAAGTCCTGATAGACATCAGGTGCCTCAATCCACCCAGATGTGTGTTTAAGTTGCCACCTTAGATAAACCATTAAAATTATCAATCTCACATCTGTCATGGATATCACTCACCCAATCCACGTCTACTAGCATAGCATGGCAATATAAGCAAACGTAGAGTAACTCCCAAAGGTTTCATAATAATACAGGTAATAGGTACTACCTCATCTACTTCCCATCCCACAATTTAATTAGATCCTAATCATGCAATGTGTGAGGATTGATCTAATGCAATAAAACTGGGTTGCAGAAAAGGTATGATCAAAGTGTTACTTGCCTTGCTGATGATCCGCGAGTCCTAGGGTTTCGAAGTAACAAGCGGCGCAATCCGGGTAATCTATCGCAGACAAACAACGAGCATACAATAAGTACTCATCTAATGCACAGGTAAAACTCGAACAAGAGATCGAACCAGGTAGTTCAACTTAAGAACTCCGGTTGCAAGAAAGAACGAAAAACAAACAACGGAAGAAAACAACTCGGTTCTAGCAAGTTGAAACTAGGTCAAAATTTTACTGTAACAAAAGCTTGTTCAAGTTGATTAGACAGAACGGTGGTTTCGAGACGAAACTCCAGGCACTTGAATCACCTGATTCCGATAAACGAGCGAAAAGATAGACTAGGAAGAAGATCGGATCTGAGATCGCGATCGCGGAATAAATCCGACGAAAAGAAAAAGAAGAACGGTTAAACGAACGGACGTTCGTTAACCTAGAAGAATCCGGTGATCACGTTCGGTAGGACGAACGGTCCGGCGAACGGTCCAAAGCAACTAAATTGGAGAAGAAAACGAATCCGATCTAGGGTTTTGGAGAAGAAAACCGATCGAAAAACTGATCTAGAAAACCGGAACGGTTTAGAGAAGAAAAGAATCGGAACGATTAGAAGAAAACGATCCGAGAAAAAGAATAGATGTAGCGCGGGGCAACCTTGGCGAGGTCTCCGGTGAGGGGCTCCGGCGGCGTCGGCGTAGGGCGGCGGCGCAAGGTGCGGTGGCGGCGCGGGGTGTGGGGCGGCGGCGCAAGGTGCGGCGGCAGCGCGGGTGTGGGGTGGCGGCGGCAAGGTGCGGCGGCGGCGCGGGGTGTGGGGTGGCGGCGCGGGTGTGGCGGCGCGGCGGCGGTGACGTAGGGCGCGGTGTGATGCGGCGCGGCGGCGGTGACGCAGGGCGCGGTGTGATGCGGCGCGGCGGCGGTGCAAGGCGCGGTGTGATGCGGCGCGGCGGCGGTGCAAGGCGCGGTGTGGAGGAGTGCTTTGATTTGATGTGTTTAGAGGGGGGGGTGCTTGGGTATTTATATTGGGGAGGGGAGGGGTTTACTTGGGGTAGAGGACAAGGAATTAGAATAGGAGTAGGAAAGATCTAGAAAATAAACGGAGGAGGACTAAAGAAAACGAAATAAGGAAAAGGGGACAAGGGGGCGCCCTAGAATCCTAAAAGGATTCGGTCCTAGCAAGAGGCGGCGGCGGCCGACCGGCTCCTGGCTCGGCGCCTGGCGCCTGGGAGCGCGGCGGTAGGTGGCTTGGCTTGGGCCTTTGGCCCAAGGCGCTGCTCAATTTTTTTAAATAGTTTCCTCGCGCAGAAAAAAAAACAAAAAAGGGATCTAAACGAACTCCGAAAAATCTAAAGTAAATTTTCCCCGACTCCTAAAAATGAGCCGAACAAAATGAACTTTTCTCCGGACCTAAAATGCAATTTTTTTGAAAACGCGCATTTTTCCCTATCCAAATAAAATGCAAATAAACACCGGAAAGCAAAATTGATCTATTTATTATATCTTCATTTTTCCTAAATTTGGGAAAGTCATATTATTCCCTCTCTCATATATTTTGACACCGGAAAAATTATTGAAGATAAAATAAATAAATCAAATGATCCTATTTTCAAAATTCGAGAGAACTCTCAAATATGAAAATAACGAAATCTCCAACTCTCTCCGAGGGTCCTTGAGTTGCGTGAAATTTCTAGGATCAACCAAAATGCAAGAAAATATGATATGCATATGATCTAGTGTATAACATTCCAAATTGAAAATTTGGGATGTTACACAAGCCCGTGAACAAGAGGAAGCACTTCACGAAGAAATTCAAGAACGAAGATTTCAAGCTCGCGTGCATCGTCAAGTTCCTCCTCGAGCTCGACAAGCTCCTCCACAAGCTCGCCAAGAACAACAAGTCAATCAAGAGCATGAAGGCAATGGAGATCCTCCACGACAAGAACAACATGGCGATAACAACCCTCCACGCCAAGAGCACCACAAGTTGATCAATCATCAACAACATGGGCGTCATCATCCCCGACCCCAACACAATGAAGAGCAACGTTATGGAAAACTCAAGTTCACCATGACCAAGTTCAACGGAGGCAACGATCCCGAAGAGTACCTTTCATGGGCATTGAAAGTTGACAAGATCTTCCGTTTGCACAATTTTGAAGAAGAGAAGAATATCGCGATGGCATCCCTTGAGTTCCAAGAATATGTGCTCATTTGGTGGGAACAAATCATAGAGCGCTGAGAGTCAAGAGGTGAACCACCCATCACTACTTGGGCGCAAATGAAGGATGTCATGAGAGCACGCTTCGTACCTACCTACTACAACCGTGACCTCTTCAAGAAACTCCAACAACTCAAGCAAGGAACAAAGAGAGTTGAAGAATACTACAAGGAGATGGAGATTGCAATGATAAGAGCCAATGTCACGGAAGATGATGAGCAAACAATGGCACGTTTCTTGAATGGACTCAATCATCCCATCAAGAAGATCGCCGACTTCCAACCATACTCCAATCTCATCGAGCTAGTGCACCAAGCTACCAAAGCGGAACGCCAAGTGCAAGATGATTTCAAGTATGCCAAGTTCTCATCCAAGTCCTACGGCTTCTCCAACAACCAAGCTTCAATGACTCCAACACCAACTATAACGCCTTCTTCTACCAACATCGACAAGTCGACTTCCAAGAAGGCTTCGTCAACTACAAGCCATCCTCCTATGAGCAACTTCAAGCCGAGAGCTTCATCATCATCAACTCCAACCGACGAGACCGTCAAGACAAGTTCCTTCAAGTGTTTCACTTGTGGAGGCCGAGGCCACAAGTCCTACGAGTGCACCAACAAGCGAACCATGGTCTTCAACGACGATGGCACTTATGACTCCATGAGCGAAGGCGAAATGGAAGCCCTCGAGCAAGTCACCATGCACCGTCAAGTGAACAATGAAGAAGAACAAGTCTTTTGTGATGAAGACTCAAGTCCCGCACTTGTTGTCTCCAAAGTCTTGACTCTCCAACATCACGAAGAGGAAGACCTACGATGCCACATATTTCACACCAAGGCCGGCATCAATGGACGATCCGTCAAGGTCATCATCGGTGGAGGGAGTTGTCATAATCTCGCAAGTGAAGAACTTTGCTCCATGCTCGAATTGCCCAAGACAAAGCATCCACATCCATACAAAGTGCAATGGCTTAGTGACTCCGGCACTATCCAAGTCGAGCACCGAGTACAAGTCTCCTTCAAGATCGGCGCCTACGAAGACACCTTGGAGTGCGACGTCGTTCCAATGACCGTTTGTCATCTTCTCCTTGGACGGCTATGGAAATTCGATAGAGGAGTTGTCCACAACGGCCGAACGAACCACTACATCTTCAAGATGAAGGGCAAGGAGTACGTCCTCCGTCCAATGTCGCCAAGTCAAGTGATCGCAAGCAAGCCACCCCTCGTGGAGATCTTAGTGAGAGAGCGAACCACCAAAAAGAGAGTGAGCACCACAAGTCAAAATTGAGTGCCTCCACGATGAGCGAAAACAAAAACCTAGTTCTATTTGCCACCAAACGTGAGATAAGAGAAGTGTGTGAGAATCCATCTAGTGTCCTACACTACGTCCTCGTGTGCAAGGACAATGCACCACAAACTAACACTTCTCACACTCTTCCTCTAGTGTTGTCTTCTCTTTTGCAGGAATTTCAAGATGTTTTCCCCGATGAGCTACCTCCGGGTCTACCTCCTCTACGAGGCATTGAGCACCGCATCGACCTCATCCCCGGAGCACCGCTTCCGAACAAAGCTCCCTACCGCGTCAACCCCGAAGAAACCAAAGAAATACAAAAGCAAGTAAAGCATCTCATAGACCATGGACATGTGCGTGAAATTTTGAGCCCTTGTGCCGTACCGGTCATTCTTGTGCCAAGACGTGATGGTAGTTTTCGCATGTGCTCCGATTGTAGACCTATCAATGCCATCACCGTTCACTATAGGTATCCCATTCCACGCCTAGATGATATGCTTGATGAGCTTAGCGGTGCCACTATATTTTCCAAAATTGATCTTAAGAGTGGTTACTATCAAATCCGCATACAAGAGGGTGATGAATGGAAAACCACCTTCAAAACCAAGTTTGGTTTGTATGAGTGGTTAGTCATGCCTATGGGTCTTTCGGGATCACCGGGCACTTTTATGCGCCTCATGAATCATGTCTTTCGCCCTTACATTGATATATTTGTTGTGGTCTACTTTGATGACATTCTTGTGTTTAGCAAATCTATCAAAGAGCATGTCACCCATGTCCGCACCATTTTGCAAACTCTTAGAAAAGAGTGCCTCTATGCTAATATGGAGAAATGCCTTTTTGGTGTTGATAAGCTCGTTTTCTTGGGTTTTGTTTTTTCTTCTAAGGGTGTTCATGTTGATGAGTCCAAGATCAATGCTATTAAGACTTGGCCGCAACCAACCAACTTGCATCAAGTGAGTAGTTTTCTTGGCCTTGCGGGTTTCTATCGTCGCTTTGTGAAGGATTTTAGCACCATTGCTTCGCCTTTGCATGCTTTGGACAAGAAGAATGCACCTTTTGTTTGGGGACCATCCCAAGATACCACATTCAATGAGCTTAAGAATTTGCTTACTCATGCTCCCGTGCTTGCTTTACCGACTTCGACAAGCCTTTTGAAATTCATTGCGATGCTAGTGGTAATGGCATAGGAGGTGTGTTAACGCAAGAGAAGCGCCCCATAGCTTATTTTAGTGAGAAACATTCCGGAGCGCAACTCAATTACCCCATCTATGACAAAGAGCTATATGCTTTAGCCCGTGTTTTTCATGAATGGGAACATTACCTTCGTCCCCATGAGTTTATCATTCATACCGATCATGAGACTCTCAAGTATCTTAAGGGACAAACAAAGTTGAACATGGGTCATGCTAAATGGAGTGAATTTATTGAGTCTTCTCCCTGTGTCATCAAGTACATCAAGGGTAAAGAAAACATCACAGCGGATGCTCTTTCCCGCATATGCATGCTTGTCACGCAACTTGAGTTAGATGTCATTGGCTTCGAGCACATCAAAGACTTGTATGAGCATGATGCAACTTTTGCTACTCCTTATGCCAAGTGTTTGTCGAATACATCTTGGGAACGCTATTACATCAAAGACAGCTATCTTATGAGAGCTAACAAACTTTGCATCCCCGAGTCGTCTCTTCATTTGTTGCTTTTGCAGGAATCTCATGGAGGAGGCTTAATGGGACATTTTGGACGCGACAAGACGTTCGCCACACTCTCAAAGAACTACTTTTGGCCAAAGATGTTTCGGGACGTCAATCGTTTCACCAACCGTTGTTCTACATGTCAAAAAGCTAAGTCCAAAGCTCAATCTCGTGGACTCTATATGCCTCTACGAATTCCATACCAACCATGGGAAGACATTAGCATGGACTTTGTACTTGGTTTGCCTAGGACTCGCAATGGGAAAGATTCCATATTTGTCGTTGTGGACCGTTTCTCAAAAATGGCACATTTTATTCCTTGCCACAAGATAGACGGTGCTTCACATGTTGCTAATATCTTTTGTAGGGAAATTTTGCGTCTCCATGGTGTGCCAAAGACCATCGTCTCGGACCGCGACGTGAAGTTCCTCAGCTACTTTTGGAAGACCTTATGCGCCAAGCTCGGAATCAAGCTACTCTTCGCCACGGCCTACCATCCTCAAACCGACGGTCAAACGGAGGTGACAAACCGCATACTCTTCGCTCTACTTCGAGTACTCATCAAGAAGAACATCAAGGAGTAGGAAGAGTGTCTACGCATCGCCGAGTTCGCCTACAACCGAGCAAGACACTCAACAACCGGCAAGTCCCCTTTCGAGGTCGTCTATGGATTCAACCCTTTGTCACCATTGGATATTCTACCTCTACCACTCCAAGAGCGAATCAATTTGGACGCAAGTGCACGAGCGACCCATCTCAAGAAGGTGCATGAAGATACAAGAAACACCATCGAGCGCCAAGTACAACGCCTTGCGACCAAGCTCAACGTTAACAAGCACCCTATGATATTCAACATTGGAGACCTCGTGTGGCTACACCATCGCAAGGACCGCTTTCCCCAAGAACGCAAGTCCAAACTTTGACCACGCGCGGAGGGACCATTCAAGGTGCTTGCACGCTACAACAACAACGCTTACAAGATCGACATTCCTCGTGACAAGCACTCCGTGAGCGACATCTTCAACATTAATGATCTCTCTCCCTACCATGGTGATGAGGATTTCGATCCGAGGACAGATCTTCTCCAAGGGAGGGGAGATGATGCAGAGCATCCCTAGATCATCCCCATGGACGCACCCACACCTCCAACGGCACCACTTGGACCAATGACATGAGCCCGAGCCAAAGCTATCGAAGATAAGGTGAACTCTCTCCTCTCCGAACTTCCACTTTCTATGCATGAGACATGGCTACTACCTAAGTCCGAGATGTTGCGCATGATTAGGTAGCAAGAGGGTCCTCCCGAAGATGCGCATGAAGACAGACAAGTCCCCAAGTCCACGGATGAGGAGAACCAACGGAAGGATCCAAGAGCATCTCCCAGGCCCCGGACATCCGGCCCCTGGAGCGCCTTCCTCTACAGCTGCTCAACCACCAAGTGCCTACAGGCCCCGGACATCCGGCCCCGCAAGCCCGGACATCTGGCCCTTCCCGAGGTCCCAGATATCTGGCCCCCTTCCCGGAAATCCGGACACCCCCGAGCCCGAGAGCAACATGGCCAGCTTCACCAGCTCGGACATCCGGCCCTCCGTGAACGCCCGGACATCCGGCCTGACGCTCGGACGTCCGGCCTCCCTGTCTGCGCACAGTAAAGGGCCGAGGCCCGTGTACCCCTTCTACCCCTAGACTATATATACTCCACCTCGTCCAACTTTCTAGGGTTAGCAAAGGATTAGCTCATATTTTGTGTGAGAGCTTTTCTCATCCACTTGGTTACCTTCTCCTTGGAGATTCGAGCCCCACCGAAGAAGATCCCCCAAGCGGATTCAAGACCCCTCTTTAGGGAAGAACATCAAGACCTCCTCACGGAGAAGAACTGGTTACCCTTTTGTATCGTCCCTAGTTATCCGTGGACCGTGTATCGTTCTATGTATCCGAGGATCTAGCACATGTGTGACTTGTTCTTGTTAGTTTGAGTGTTCCTCTTGTGTGTCCCCTTGTGATTTCCCCCGTTTCCCTCTTTGTGTTCCTCGTGTTCTTCGCGAGATCCGCTCCTTTCGTGAAAGATCGGGCGATTAGGGTTCTACCCTACATCAAAGGGTCACAATTGCATGGCAAAGGCATAGAAACAAGCATAGCATGCAAAGTAAACACAGTAAAATGAGTATGAAGCGACAAGCGGTATATTGCCCATAGCCGTGTGAGATCCAAGTGAGAGAGATGTGCATAGTCGTTGCGTGAAGAGAGCGGTGGGAAGGGTAGTTCACGGGATCCCAAGTCATCTATGCTCTCAAGAGCTCGTTTCGTCAACTCTTGGGATTGAGAGGTTGACCAGTATACGTGAGTACCTACACAAAACAAAGACAAAGGGAAAATTGTGTGTGCGTGGTAGATGTACACATCATCCATCATGATGCGCACGTGCTTGTGTTGGTTAGCACAAAATAGCCAATGCTCAAATAAATGAGATGCGCGATATAGAAACATGTCATCCATCATGATAGGTTTGTTGTTACGTATAGCATAATGGAGACTCAAATTGTGTAATGCATCATGGGAAATATGTAGAGCATTGTTATTCATGGAATGCATACGGTGCAAGCAATTATGAGAATCATGCAATGTATGGAATGCATCAAAATCTCCTGATAGAGGCGAAGGTGTCCCGATGTTTCGATGAGATGGTGGCTATCGTTTCTGTGGGAGTCGACCTTGACGATCCGACTACGAACGTGTGAGACGTCGCGCCTTAGCAATCGCTAAACCAACTTCCGAGGGGTTATTGACCACGCCGGAGCACGATCAATCTGACCACGAGGGTCTGTTTCCTGCGAGCAAACGAAGAACAAGCAAGAAACTGAGATTGCAATATGGATATTGCGAATATAAGATGAAAGCTTTATTGATCAAGGTGGGGTTCTATGACGTCTTGGTCTGGTCGTTGGACACAAACGAAGTACGCGAAGTTGCAGCTATGGCGAACTTTTAATCTAAACAAAACTCAAAGTCTAAACGATGCCCTAAGGGCTGTATATATGGAGGGGAGAGGGGGAATTTCGTGGCCCTTGGTGGAGGGCTCTGAAACCAACCCTAACTCTTCTTTCCCCACACATACGGACTCTAAAAACAGCCTATACTTAAGTACTTCGAAAATACATGGGCCTGGCCCAATAATAAGGTGACGCAACACCTAGAATAGCCTCTGGACGAAATTTATGAAGTGGCATCTTGTATATTTCGTCCCATGCTTCATGCACTCATTATGGTGGCTTCAGAGTCCTAGAATCATCACTTGTAACTCCGTTCTTGTTCCCCTTGCGCATGCCATCATCTCCATGCTTGAACTTGCTCCAAGGTTCATCTTTCTTGTCCAAGCTAGGCCCTTCATTTGTAAGCAAAAGAAATGTATCCTATTTAGGCAGCATCATATTCTCATGAACATTAGAATCGTTACCAAGAAACGAAAGTACCTGATAATTCATTTGGCGTGCGCGAGCTCTAGTAATTGGTCCAGTATGTATAGCAGCAGGGGCTGTGGGTGTAACAATGGTATTGATGTCCTCATCATCCTCCCCTTCTTGAAATGAAGTCGTCCTCGATGAAACTTCATCGTCCTCACCCAAATAAGGCTTCAAATCTGCAATGTTAAAAGTGGGACTAACCCCAAAATCTGCAGGCAGCTCAAGTTTATATGCATTATCATTTATTTTCTCTAACACCTTAAAAGGACCATCAACACGTGGCATTAGCTTTGATTTGTGCAAATTAGGAAATCTATCCTTACGCAAATGTAAGCAAACAAGATCTCCAGGTGCAAACACAACATGTTTTCTACCCTTATATCCAACAATTTTATATTTAGCATTCATACGCTCAATGTTTTCCTTAGTTAACTCATGCATTTTTAAAATCACTTTAGCACGTTCTTTAGCATCAAAATTAACCTTCTCCAAAGATGGAAGAGGCAACAAATCAATAGGTGCACGAGGTAGGAAACCATACACAATTTCAAAAGGGCAAATCTTAGTAGTAGAATGCAATGAACGATTATAAGCAAATTCAATATGAGGCAAGCATTCTTCCCACATTTTCTTATTATTCTTCAAAACAGCCCTAAGCATAGTAGACAATGTTCTATTGACTACTTAAGTTTGTCCATCAGTTTGGGGGTGACAAGTAGTACTAAAAAGCAGTTTAGTGCCCAACTTAGCCCATAAACATCTCCAAAAGTGGCTAAGAAATTTAGTATCACGATCTGAAACAATAGTATTTGGCACACCATGCAAGCGAATAATTTCATGAAAGAATAAATCAGCAACATTAACAACATCATCGCTTTTATGACATGGTATAAAGTGTGCCATTTTTGAGAACCTATCCACGACAACAAATATGCTATCCCTCCCCTTCTTTGTTCGAGGTAAACCTAAAACAAAGTCCATAGATATATCCTCCCAAGGAACACTAGGTACAGGCAAAGGCATATATAAACCATGATGATTGAGTCTTGACTTAGCTTTTTGACATGTAGTGCAGCGAGCAACAAAACGCTCAACATCCCGTGTCATCTTTGGCCAAAAGAAATGTGTAGCAAGTATATCCTCCGTCTTTTTGATGCCAAAGTGTCCCATTAATCCTCCTCCATGCGCCTCCTACAACAACAAATGACGAACGGAGCTAGCTGGAATGCATAGCTTGTTAGCACGAAACACAAATCCATCGTTAAGAACGAACTTGTTCCAAGTTCTCCCTTCCTTATAATTCTGCAATACATCTTTAAATTCAGCATCATGAACATATTGATCTTTGATGGTCTCCAAACCAAATATTTTAGATACAAGTTGTGAAAGCATAGTATAACGACAAGACAATGCATCAACAATAACATTTTCTTTACCCTTCTTGTGTTTAATGACATAAGGGAAAGTCTCAATGAATTCAACCCATTTAGCATGTCTACGGTTCAGTTTTGCTTGACTTTTAATGTGTTTCAAAGATTCATGATCAGAATGTATAACAAATTCCTTGGGCCATAAATAATGTTGCCATGTTTCTAAGGTCCGAACAAGAGCATATAATTCTTTATCATAAGTAGAATAGTTCAGACTAGGCCCACTCAATTTTTCAGAAAAGTATGCAACAGGTTTGCCATCTTGTAATAACACACCTCCTAATCCAATTCCACTAGCATCACATTCAAGCTCAAAAGTCTTATTAAAATCAGGAAGTTGGAGTAAAGGAGCATGTGTCAACTTATCTTTCAATACCGTGAAGGCTTCTTCCTGTGTGGTACCCCAAACAAAAGGCACATCCTTCTTTGTAAGTTCGTTGAGAGGTGCAGCAATGGTGCTGAAATCTCTCACAAAACGCCTATAGAAACCAACGAGGCCAAGGAAACTCCTCACTTGTGTGACCGTTTTGGGCTGCGGCCAACTCTCAATAGCTTCAATCTTGGCTTTATCAACTTCGATTCCCTGTGGAGTAACAACATAGCCAAGAAAAGATACTCGGTCGGTGCAAAAGGTGCACTTTCCAAGGTTACCAAACAAACGTGCATCACGTAGAGCAATAAAAACAGCACGTAAATGTTCCAAATATTCCTCCAAAGATTTGCTATAAATCAATATGTCATCAAAGTAAACTACCACAAATCGTCCAATGAAAGCACGTAAAACTTCGTTCATTAATCTCATGAAAGTACTAGGTGCATTAGTTAACCCAAAAGGCATAACTAACCACTCAGATAATCCAAACCTAGTTTTAAATGCTGTTTTCCATTCATCTCCCAATTTCATACAAATTTGATGGTATCCACTACGCAAATCAACTTTGGAGAATATTGTAGAGCCACTCAATTCATCAAGCATATCATCTAGCCTAGGAATAGGATGGCGATAAAAAATAGTAATATTATTAATGCCTCTACAATCAACGCACATACGCGACGTACCATCCTTTTTGGGCACTAAAATGATAGGAACAGCACAAGGACTAAGGGATTCACATATATAACCTTTGTCGAGCAGTTCTTGTAGGTGACGCATAATCTCCTTCGTCTCCTCTGGATTGGTATGGTATGGTGCACGGTTGGGTAATGATGCCCCGGGAATTAAGTCAATTTGATGCTCAATCCCTCGAATAGGTGGTAATCCCGGTGGCACGTCTTCTGGAAAGACGTCAGCGAACTCCTGTAAAATGTTAGTGACAGAAGGAGGCAAAGAGGAAGGCTCGTCCTCGAAAGAAAATAATGCCTCTTTGCACACAAAAGCATAGCAAACAGATTTGCTGAAATCTAGCTCATCAATATCAGATTTGGTGGCAAGTAAACATGCATCTTCAGCAGCCATGTATTGCGTCTCATGATCAGAATCGTCTCCACCGTGTTCTTCATGTGCAATAAGAGCCAAAGTCTCCTCATCATAGTCACTAGCGGACTCATACCTACCATCCTCAGTAGCAATCATCACGCGCTGAGATTGGCATTCTCTCGCAAAATGTCCTCTTCCCTTACAACGACGACAAATAATATCACTTGTGTGCCCTGTTGATGCCATGGAAGAAGAAGAGCTCTGCGCAGGCCCGGCAGCTGTGCTCTTGGAAGATAGTGGTGGTTGTGCCTGCTTTCTTGTATCACGGCTGGAGGTGGCACCTGATGGAGGTGCTGGTGGAGTAGAAGTAGAGGATGCACGTGGTGTCCATGATGAAGATCGACCTGTAGAAAAGTTAGTTTGCGCCAATGCCTGTCGATCCTGCACTTCACGTTCAGCTTTACAAGCAAGATGGAATAAACGAGTGATATTAATATACTCCTTATACTCTAGAATGGTCTGAATCTCTCTATTTAATCCACCCATAAAACATGCAAGCATAGCTTCATTCTCCTCAACAATACCGCATCTAATCATGCCAGTTTGCAATCCCTGATAATATTCTTCTACATAATTTTTTCCTTGTCTTAAGTGCTGCAATTTTTGAAGTAATTCACGTTGATGATATGGTGGAACCCAACGAGTACGCATAGCAGTTTTCAAAGCAGCCCAAGTAGCTGGAATAGGATATAATCTACAATGTCCAGACCACCAAACACATGCAAAACTAGTGAAAGCACAAACAGCGGTAGGAACACGTCTCTTGTCAGGATATTATAAACATGTAAATCGTTGTTCAGTTTCTAACTCCCAAGTAAGATATATATCAGGAATATATCTACCATCAATTGGTGGAATATTCAATTTTAGTTTAGGAAGATGGTCATGTACCTCAGGTGGTGGTGCAGCCCTACCGTTGCGATGATATGCATGAGGACGACCTGGTGGTGGTGGTGTTGGTGGTTGCACGTAGTTCTGATTTTGGTCAACCTCATCATCGTAATGGTCCTCCACCTCTGCAGTAGCAGCAGGAGCGACAGAAGCACTAACAGTAGGTACAGCAGCACCAGAAGTTTGACCAGGCTCAATGGGAACACGTTGTGCTCGTCCCACTTGATTTGTAAGACGATGTTGTTGTTGTTGTAGAGGTGCGATAGGTGCAGCGGGCGGTGGAAGACACGCGAGAAATTCATTAAACTTGTTATCGAGCTTTGTTTCGAACGCCTTCTCAATGCCATCTATCTTCTCCATGGCCTCTTCAAATCTGTTTAGCACATCTTCCACCTGTCCACTCATCATTTGCTGAAACTTATCATCTAACTCTTTGTTCGTCATGTTCTCCTAGTCAATCGCGTCGGGTTGTGATCCTGCCATGGTTAGCAGCAATAGAAGCACACAAGAATATGATCCTACAGACTACTAGAAAATGGCGGTGGTGGAGTGTCACAAATCCGTCAAATAAATCTCTAATTCTTACCAGTTCTTACCCAGTAGCAGGCGGTGATCGGCAACCGTCGTAGTCAAAACTCTTAAAGCTTGGATAGAGCGATTACCAGGGAGAGTCAAACGCACGACGTAGATATATGTGGAGCTAGGAAGGCTTATAATATGGTAGGAAAAAGGGTCAGCAATAATCAATTCAGAGATGCAAAGTTGAATAAACGCTCAACGACGGTACTGTGCTGGTCCTAGGCTAGACCGTGCTAGAGACGCGAGCCTAGAACACTAACAAAAATCACGGCGCTGCACGTAAACAAGGGAAAAGCACACGCTGGAACTTTTTTTTGCTCTTTTTTTTGGCGCTCCTCTTTTTTTTGCGCTCCTTTTTTTTGCGAAAAATCACTATAATGGCGAGTGTCTCAAAACTCTTCCCTCGTCAAACTGACAGGATGGGCACGAAATTTTTTTTTCGACTTTTTTTCTCTGAAATTAGGGCAGCGACGACGAAAAAGTGCGCCAAAAAATCACTATGATGGCATGTGGCTCAAAAGACTCAGAAAAGCCTAAAAATAGGATCAGGAAATTTTTTTTTGCCTGTGAAAATTTTGGCCTAAAAACTGCCCGGGGGTCTCCAGACTCTTTTTTTGCCGAAACCTACTCAGGCAAGGAAACACGAATCGGAAAGTAGATGGACCGCGAAAACAAATC
The DNA here is from genome assembly GCF_056163025.1 of Triticum urartu. Classification (NCBI taxonomy): domain Eukaryota; kingdom Viridiplantae; phylum Streptophyta; class Magnoliopsida; order Poales; family Poaceae; genus Triticum; species Triticum urartu. The sequence continues at coordinate 215,702,791 of NC_141873.1, read as the reverse complement.
TAATATGAAAGGAACTTGGATTGGTGGTGGATATATGATGGTAGGATATGGCAGCGGTGGTGGTATATGGATACGGATTGGTGGTGGTATATGGATACGGATTGGTGATGGTATATGGAGACGGATTGGTGATGGTATATGGAGACGGATTGGTGGCGGATAAGCGGTGGTGGTAGATGGCAGGGGCGATGATGATGGTGCGGCGGCGGCGTGACAACTTATGACCAGAACTCGAAACTCTAAAAGACTAGACTCTAAGACCAGCAACTAGACACGACGATGCAACCGCAAATTCAACAAAGCAAAATACTGAAAAGACTATGCAAAGACTCAGAATGGTTCGGATATGATGAACTAACCCTAATTTTTTTGGCTTTTTTTCGTGGACTGTAGGTATGAAGAACAGACTCGATCTAAACTACGAAAAACTGTAAAATCTCACCGAGCAACCTGGAAATCTGATACCACTTGATAGAGGCGAAGGTGTCTCGATGTTTCGATGAGATGGTGGCTATCATTTCTGTGGGAGTCGACCTTGACGATCCGACTACAAACGTGCGAGATGTCGCGCCTTAGCAATCGCTAAACCAACTTCCGAGGGGTTATTGACCACGCCGGAGCATGATCAACCTGACCACGAGGGTCTGTTTCCTGGGAGCAAACGAAGAACAAGCAAGAAACTGAGATTGCAATCTGGATATTGCGAATATAAGATGAAAGCTTTATTGATCAAGGTGGGGTTCTGTGACGTCTTGGTCTAGTCGTTGGACACAAACAAAGTACGCGAAGTTGCAGCTATGGCAAACTTTTAATCTAAACAAAACCCAAAGTCTAAACGATGCCCTAAGGGCTGTATATATGGAGGGGAGAGGGGGAATTTCGTGGCCCTTGGTGGAGGGCTCCGAAACCAACCCTAACTCTTGTTTCCCCACACATACGGACTCTAAAAACAGCCTATACTTAAGTACTTCGAAAATACATGGGCCTGGCCCAATAATAAGGTGATGCAGCACCTAGAATAGCCTCTGGACGAAATTATGAAGTGGCATCTTGTATATTTTGTCCCATGTTTCATGCACTCATTATGGTGGCTTCAGAGTCCTAGAATCATCACTTGTAACTCTGTTCTTGTTCCCCTTGCGTATGCCATCATCTCCATGCTTGAACTTGCTCCAAGGTTCATCTTTCTTGTCCAAGCTAGGCCCTTCATTTGTAAGCAAAACAAATGTATCCAATTTAGGCAGCATCATATTCTCATGAACATTAGAATCGTTACCAAGAAACGAAAGTACCTGATAATTCAATTGGCGTGCGCGAGCTCTAGTAATTGGTCCAGTATGTATAGCAGTAGGGGCCGTGGGTGTAACAATGGTATTGATGTCCTCATCATCTCCTAATACGCATGAGGAAACTATAGGGGTCTCATAATGATCATTAGTGGAAACATCACACGGAGAATATTGACAACATCCAAAACAATGCATATGTGGAACATTGTGATCATGGCGTGGCATAGTAGATGAATTGCGCAAATCATGTAAAGGAAGCATGGCAATATCATCACAAGAAAAACAAAAGCCAATGACCATCATCTCGTCATCTATGCCATAAGTGCAAATGGGATTTATTGTAACGGGGCATGCATAGTCACTATGTTGAGATTGAAATGATGCAATTTGGGAGATCTCACTCATAGCATATGACAAATTCAAAGGATTGGCAAACATGATGTGACCAATAGAATTTTCACATGATATCCTATGGAGCATAGCATCACAACTAGGCAAATGAACATGATCGTCATCATAGTCATCATAAATTGGTAAGTCATGACATGAAGAAGTCACACTAGCATGAAGCATGGGAATAGGTGGATCAACATCATTCAAGCAATCATTGGTGAGATAGTCCACTAGAGGGACAAGAGAAGCACCATCACCTATGTTACCTTTGGAGAATCGCTCATTTGTTGTAGGTGAGGTGTCGAAGAATAAGTCGTGGTCATCTTCATCGTGATGGAACCATGTGGGTGGTGCATCTTCTTCCACCATGGCCATCATTGTCTCCATTGGAGGTATGGACTCGTCGAGGATAGGCATGTCGTCATGTAGGAGACCTAGCACCAAAGAAGAAAACACACTAGAAGTAGAGGTTAAGTTGTTAGAAATCAAAGTGGCCTCACATGCCGTGTCAACTACCTCACTCACTAAGTGTTGTTGCTTACTCACTCCCTCTCGGATGCTCTCACTCATATGGTTGGTGGAGTCACTCAAATGGCTCTCAACCTCACATAGGATGTGTGGCATGCTCTCAAGTGTGGGGCTAGTGGTGCTCACACTCATCCTCTCATAGGAAATGCTCTCAATGTCACGTGTGGTGGAGTCAGTCATGTCACTCATGTGGTGGTGGCTCTCCTCACATGGCAATTGGGGCATCTCGTCACATGTCGTTGACGGAGAGATGTTGGTGCAAATGTCTCCATGCTCAATCATGACGTGGTCGTAGCCGTGGATGAAGGCCGAAGATGGCACATCATCACTCTCCTTGAAGACCAAAGAAAAGGTCTCATGAGCGGTCTCGTAGCTTGACTCGAAGTATGAGTCCAATATGGGCGCCGTCATCATGTTGTTGAAGAGGTTCATACTCGTCGCCGTGGTCGAAGGAGATGGATGATGAGGACATCCCAGGTTCACCTCATTTATCATCTTCTTCTGATGATAAATCTCAGCCATCAAGTGAAGCTTCTACAAAGAAGATCTATTTGGGTCCCATGACAAGGAGCCGTGCCAAACAAATAGCACAAGAGGTGAACGCGCTCCTAGCTTATCATAAGTCAAATGACCAAGAGAACTTTATACTGCCTAAATCTCGTGTGCTGATTTTACTTAGGTACCATGTTAAGGACAACCAACAACATTTAGCACATGAAGAAACAAGTTTTGGAGCCCATACAACAAGTTTGAAGAGAACAAGTTTCAACTCTGAAGAAAGCCTTGTTTTGGTGACAAGGACGGCTAGTTACACCGCAAGGAAGAATATCAAGCCATATCAACACTCTAATGTTGCATGTGCAGTTCCAAAATTCGTCCCAGAACTTTCTGAATCATGCAACGCAAATATATGAGCATCCAACATGTGTGGGAGTACAAAATGGAGAGCATATGAAGTCTACTTTCAGGAAAATCAAACGGTGCATCATTTGGAGTCCTGAGTCAAAGAATATGAGAGTTCCAATGCAAGCTGTCCAGGGCATTAATTGCTGCGCGAGGCTCCATGAGTTTGCTCCCTTGACCAGTTGGTTAGCACGAATTTGAACCCCTCTTTTGGCCTGGTTTCACACCTAAACTAGGAGGGTTGTTCCTACTATAAATACCCCTTCCCCCACTTCAGCCACAACTCTTTGGCAATTTGATTTCAGCATAGGTTAGCTAAGTGCAACCAAAATATTGTTTGAGAGTTCACTTCCTCCTTAGCTCTTGTAATCTTGCCTTGTGAGAGGGTAAACTCACTTTGTGATTTTACAACAGCAGCCGTTCAGGCGGCGACCAGTTCGTGCTTCCAACTTCGTGCGTGGTTGCGTGGATTGGAAGTAAGAGTGTGGTTGGGCGAATACTTGTCGCTGGTTGTTGCATTTGCAATAGTTAGCTTCGGTCTCGTCAGGTTGCACTAGTTATCCTTTACCCGACAGCGTTGTTGGTTGGGATCGAGGGTTTCTGTAACGCCCCGAGACCGATGTGCCAGGTGTCGTTCAGTTATTCGCTGTTGTTGCCTTGTCATTGCTTGCGTGTCATGCATTGCATATCATGTCATCATGTGCATTTCATTTGCATACGTGTTCGTCTCATGCATCCGAGCATTTTCCCCGTTGTCCGTTTTGCAATCCGGCGCTTCATTCTCCTCTGGTGGTCGTTTCTACCTTTCTTTCATGTGTGGGGTTTAAACATTTCCGGATTGGACCGAGACTTGCCAGACGGCCTTGGTTTACTATCGGTAGACCGCCTGTCAAGTTTCGTATCATTTGGATTTCGTTTGATGCTCCAACGGTTAACCGAGGGACCGAAAAGGCCTCATGTATGTTGTAGCCCAACACCATTCCAAAGTGGCCCAAAACCCACCTAAGACCTCTCCATCATCTTGGTCGTTCGATCACGATCGCGTGGCCGAAAACCGCACCTCATTTGGACTCTCCTAGCTCCCTCTACCTATAAATATGTGGCTCTCCCCGATTTTTCGCGCAGTCCAAACCCTAGCTTCTTCCCACTCCACCGCCGGACATGTCCGCGCCCGCCGGACGCGTCCAGCCTCCACCTCACCCCAGCCAATCGCGCGCCGCCACCTCAGCAGAGCCGCCGCTCCAAGCCAGTGGCGTCGCGCCACGTGTCCTGCTCCACCTCGCCAGCTTCCCCGCAGCCGCACGGGACCGTGAGCCCACGGCCGGCCCGCGCAGGCCCGGATCCCCGCCACCGCACCCGTTCCAATTTCCCGCTCGAGGGGAGGAGCCCCTCGAGGCTGCAGCTTGTCGCCGGGGCCCGCGGTGCCGACGCCGGTGATCTCTCAGGCGAGCCCCTCACCGCCTGGCCTTCTTCCCTTCCTCCCCGTGCTCTCTCTCATGCCGTCTCTCTCCTTCGCAGGGCAACCTCCGCCATGGAGCCTCGGGTCGCCTAGTACCCCGCCCGCCGCCGCCGATGGCCGGATCCACCGGTTCCCACCTTGCTCTGGTCTTCTCCTCGCCTCCCTTCCGACCGGTGCCGGCGCCGTCCTGCCATGGCCGCCTCCCCTGCTCGAGCAGGAGGAGGACGAACACCCGCTCGGGCTGCCTCCTTCGTCGTGTGGGCCCAGCCCAGCTCCGGTGGCCCACCTCCTCGCCGGCCTGCCTCACTTCCTCCTCTCCGGGCCAAGCCCATGGGTGAGCCCACACCCCAGCGCCCCCTCTTGTTTTTTCACCTATCGGGCCAGCCAGATTCGGCCCGATTCATGTTTTTTTTTCTGCGGAACGATTTTGCCCATTTATCCAGTGTAAAACAGTTTTGCAGAAAAGTCCCTCTAGATCATGCATTTAATATCTCCACAACCGTGCATCAGATTAAAACATTTTATATATGAAACTTGCTCAGAATTTTGTGTAGATTAATAATATCCAACTTTCATCTATGTTTAAAATGTTTAAAATGTTGTTTGTTTAAAATTGCTCCTATGCCATGCTAAAATGATTGAATTCATAACTAAATAACCGTAGCTCCGATTTAAATAATCTTTATATGTAAATGGGGTAGAAAAATGTCTAGTTTAACATGGTGCACTCATCTTTGCATGTTTAACAACCCTAAAATTGTGTTTAGGGCAGAACAGGACCTAATCTAAAATATGCATATGGGAATTACCGGAATTTGTTGTTTGTTGTTCCCGGCCTCATTTAAACTTGACTAGATAGGTAGTTTTGCTTTGCTTCACTCTCTTGCCATGTTTAACAACATTTAATATTGTTGGGTACATAAACGAGATCGAACTAAATAATTGATGTGGTGCTCCGTCAATATGCAACTCGTTGCATATTGAGCTCCTCTTAATTTGTAGTATTGTTTGTGCATATTGCCATGCCATGCTTCATTAAACCGGACATGCATCATACTTGATTGTGCATCATGCCATGTTCTTGTGTTGGTTGTTTACTATGTTGTTTGCTTCTTTCCGGTGTTGCGTCTTCGGGTTGGTTCCGATAACGTCGTGTTGTGAGGATCCGTTCGAATACGTCCATTTGTCTTCTTCATGGACTCGTTTTTCTTCCTTGCGGGATTTCAGGCAAGATGATCATACCCTCGAAATCACTACTATCTTTGCTATGCTAGTTTGCTCGCTCTTTTGCTATGCCATTGCTACGATGCCTACCACTTGCTTGAAAGCCTCCCAAATTGCCATGTCAAGCCCCTAACCCACCATTGTCCTAGCAAACCGTTGATTGGCTATGTTACCGCTTTGCTCAGCCCCTCTTATAGCGTTGCTAGTTGCAGGTGAAGATTGGAGGCCGTTCCTTGTTGGAACATCTTTTAGTTACTTGTTGGGATATCATTATATTGCCATGTTATCTTAATGCACCTATATACTTGGTAAAGGGTGGAAGGCTTGGCCTTATGCCTAGTGTTTTGTTCCACTCTTGCCTCCCTAGTTTCCGTCATATCGGTGTTATGTTCCCGGATTTTGCGTCCCTTACGCGGTTGGGCTATAATGGCAACCCCTTGACAGTTCGCCTTAAGTAAAGCTCTTCCAGCAATGCCCAACATTGGTTTTACCATTCGCCACCTAGCCTTTTTCTTTCCCTTGGGTCGGCCAGCCGAAGGGTCATCATTATTTTACCCCCCCCCGGGCCAGTGCTCCTCTGAGTGTTGGTCCAACTGAGCGATGTCCAAGGCTACCAGGGGCAACTCTGGGCTGGCTTACCCGACGTCTTGCTCATCTGAGTGTGCCCTGAGAAAGAGATATGTGCAGCTCCTATCGGGATTTGTCGGCACATTCGGGCGGTGTTGCTGGTCTTGTTTTACCCTGTCGAAATGTCTTGTTGTACCGGGATACCGAGTCTGATCGGAATGTCTCGGGTGGAGGTCTATTCCTTCGTTGACCGTGAGAGCTTGTGATGGGCTAAGTTGGGACACCCCTGCAGGGATTTGAACTTTCGAAAGCCGTGCCCGCGGTTATGGGCAGATGGGAATTTGTTAATGTCCGGTTGTAGAAAACCTAAACTTGACCTTAATTAAAATGAATCAACCGCGTGTGTAACCGTGATGGTCTCTTTTCGGCGGGGTCCGGGAAGTGAACACGGTTGTTGGAGTTATGCTTGACGTAGGTTGTTATAGGATCACTTCTTGATCATACTTTTATCGATCGCGCTTTGCCCTCTCTTCTCGCTCTCATTTGCGTATGTTAGCCACCATATATGCTAGCCGCTTGCTGCAGCTCCACCTCATACTTTTACCTTACCCATAAGCTTAAATAGTCTTGATCGCGAGGGTGCGAGATTGCTGAGTCCCCGTGGCTCACAGATACTTCCAAACCCAGCTTGCAGGTGCCGATGAGACCGTGCAGTTGACGCAACCAAGCTCAGGAGGAGCTCGATGAAGATCTTGTCCTTTGTGTTGTTTCGTTCTAGTTGATCAGTAGTGGAGCCCAGTTGGGGTCGATCGGGGACCTTTGTCGCTTTTGGGGTTCTTCTTTTATTTTGGTTCCGTAGTCGGACCATGAGTGTATTTGGATGATGTAATGTTTTATTCATGTAATTGTGTGAAGTGGCGATTGTAAGCCACTATGTATCTCTTTCCCTTATTATATTACATGGGTTGTGTGAAGATTACCTCATTTGCGACATATCCCTTCAATGCGATTATGCCTCTAAGTCGTGCCTCGACACGTGGGAGATATAGTCGCATCGAGGGCGTTACAGCTTCCTTCGTACCCTTCAGGTGGCGTTGATTCGCAACATAGAGCAGATCCTCCGTGAAGATTTGGCAACCCCGTATCATCTTGGTATCAGAGCTTCGGTTGACACGGTAGGATCTTGTATCCCTAGTTTAGATCATGTTATTGTTCATCCTAAAAGTCCAGAAAATAGCCCCACAAAAAAATCCCTTTACCTAGCCCTTTGCAGCCTTTAATCTGTTATTTGGTGAGTTTTATAAAGTTCTTGTCCACTAGATATTTGTTTTTAGTTGCTGAGTTCCGCCCCATCCAATCTTGTGTGTTTGTGTTCATTTTCATGCATAGATTTCAGATCTGCATTCTCCACCAAATCATGCATATCTTTGTCATCCGGAGTCCGTTTTGAGTGTTTTTGTGCATTTTGAAAAGCCCTCACTGTGTGCTCTCCATTCATCCTAGTTAGATCTGATTCCCATCATGTTTTCCACCCAGTAAAATCAGATCAGTTCGTGTGTGTTTGTTGCCAAACTTTCAGCTGCATGTTCTTGTTGGTTGACTTCATCTATTGTGATTTTCGTGATTCCCCCAAAGTGTGTGTTCAGATCCAAGTCCCTTGTTGAAAGTTTGTCAAAAAAGAGCAAAAATAAGAAGAAAAGAGGCAAAAAAAGAGATCTGCCCAAAGAAAGAATGTGTGTGCAAGAAGCAAAAGAGAGAAAACTTGGGACTGTTCTTCACTTGTATCTTGAGAAATCCCTAGTTGTGTTGTGAGCTGAAACGTGTCAAGTGTGCAAAGTCTTCAATCCTTGCTTGTAGCAAATCTGATTCCTTGGCGAGAGTTGCATGTACCTCACGTATATCTCATTCAACAACTAAATGCATTAGAATCTTGTGTGGATGATTACTTGGTTCAACAATATCTAGATTGCAGATTAGTGCATCTTTTGCTACATATATACCCCACCCAAACTCCACCAATCAGCCCCGCATGTGCAACCCTAGACTTGTATTCGCTTGATTATCACTCTTTGTGATGCGGAGCATCCCAAGGTCATCCCCATGGACCTACCATCGTCTCATCAAGTGCTTAGTGGACCCATGACTCGATCACGTGCAAGAGCTCTTGAAACCGAGGTGACATTTCCCCTCTCACAATTCCACTTCGATGCACATAAAGCATGGCTACTACCTCATATGGACACTTTGTGCATACTCAGGTACCATGGAGAAGCTAAGGAGCAAGGACAAGAAGCAGAGGAAGATGGGCGAGAAGACGGAGAAGAAGGAGGGCTGAAGGAAAAGTCCCAGCCACCGGACGACCGGCCGGGACCGGACGTCCGGCGCCTGAAGCATCAGCCGAGCCCCAGCCAGCCGACGTCCGGTCCAGACCGGACGACCGGCGCACCTGCACCCAAACCAAAGTCAGCGGAAGACCGACGCCTCCAGACGTCCGGCACCCCCATCACAGAACAGAACCAGCGGACGACCGGAGGACAGCGGACGTCCGACAGCTCCTGAGACACCGGACAACCGGTCCCCAGCGGACGTCCGGTACCTGTCTGCGCACAGTGTTCAGGCCCGAGGCCCATGTACCCTTTCACTTCGCCCCCATTTGCACTTAGACTATAAATAGACCTCCCCACCTCCTTTCTAGGGTTAGCATTGGTTTAGCTCATTTGAGAGATAGAGCATTGCTCATCCATATCGGATCTACTCCTCGAGAGAGACCGCGACCCCTCTTCGGAGAAGATCCACCTTGGATTCAAGACCCCTTTTCAAGGGAAGATCCCCTTGTGGATACAAGACCTTCTCACGGAGAAGAATCGATTACCGCGTATCGTCTCTAGTTGTCTGTGGATCCGTGTATCGTTCTGTGTACTCGAGGATCTAGCCCATGTGTGACTTATTCGTGTCGGTTTAGTGATTTCCTCTTGTGTTTTCCCTTCCGTTCATCCTTGTGTTCTTTGTGTTTTCCCCGGGATCCGCTCCTTTCGTGAAAGATCGGGCGATTAGGGTCTCCACCCTACATCATCTTGGTATCATGAGCAAGATTTATCATGATTTCGGAGCCCCCCTCTTCGTTTTTCTAGCTTGATTTTGTTGTTTTTCGTCCCAATCCGAAAATCCCCACAAAAATAGCCCCAAAATTTTTTCTTGTGTTTTGTGAGTTTTGATGATGTTTTGTTGGTTTTGATCCGTGAATTTGTTGTGTTGAAAGTGGATCTAGCTTTTCCCCCACCATTTCCACCTCGAAATCCCTCCCCAAACCCCCAAAATCACCTCCCAGATCTGAAATCTTGCGTTGACCACGACCACCGGACGACCGTCACTTCACCGGACGACCGGCGACCCAGGAAGCACCGGACATCCGACCATTACCGGACGGCCGGCGACCGGACATCCGTCCATTTCCGGACGACCGCTACTTCCGCTACATCATCCGCTACACCACCTCCAACTTCCGCAAACCGTTCCAATATCCCAACCCACACCACCACTTAACCGCTACCTACTCCAACGATTTTGGTCGCCTTTGGTTTTGAGAAGTTGAGTTGCGGTACCGTATCCTTTTGTGTTTCGGTTATCTAGGTACGGTTCGACATCGACATCACCACCTCTCTTCTTCGCCACGGACGCGTCATCAACAACGACCACCTCGACTACGACTTGGTATTCGTGCCACCATTTTGACACCATACCGGAAGCAAGACCGGTAACCTCATCTTGGTATTGGACATATCACTCTTGCCATTACATTGATATCCATCATCGCCTTACTCCTTTGCGTTGCTTACCCATCGAGACTAGCCATTGAGTATTGCCGGCAACGAGACTTGTGCACTTTAGTGATCATACTTCCCATAGCATACATACATACATCATTGTTGCCTATATTGGTATCATCTCTTGTGTCACAAATTTGTCATCGCATACTCACTTGCTATCTTGGTTCGTCAAGCATTGCATGAGAAAAGAGCTCAAACATCAAGGAGCCAACCAAGCTTTTAAGCAAAGAGGAAAGATAAGCAAAGAGCTTTTAAGAAAGAACCATAGCATCATACAACATTAAGATTGTCATATTCGATCATCTTGGATCATATCATAGCAACACCTTGCATAAAACATATTTGGGATAGAAGTCGTTGAATTTTTGCTAAGTAGGTTGTGCACAAGTTCTTGTATCCGCCTATCGTGCAATCGTGCTAGCGTCTCTCTAGTGTTGTGCAACAAGAGCATTTTTGTGGATTCCACATTTTGGCTCACCCTTGGTTGCACAACCCCACTTATCTTTTGCGCGTGTGTTTCCTTGTACCGTATATGCTTGGTCTACTTGTTACATTGCATCTTGCAAATCTTCTCCAACATTATTGAATCTTGCTTACATCCACATTAAAAATTGTGCCACCTATAACGCCCCGAGACCGATGTGCCAGGTGTCCTCCAGTTATTCGCTGTTGTTGCGTTTTCATTGCTTGCGTGTCATGCTTTTTCATATCATGTCATCTTGTGCATTTCGTTTGCATACGCGTTCGTCTCATGCATCCGAGCATTTTCCCCGTTGTCCGTTTTGCAATCCGGCGCTCCTATGTCATCCGGTGTCCCTTTCTACCTCTTTTCATATGCGGGTGTTAAACGTTTCCGGATTGGACCGAGACTTGCCAAGCGGCCTTGGTTTACTACCGGTAGACCGCCTGTCAAGTTTCGTATCATTTGGACTTCGTTTGATACTCCAACGGTTAACCGAGGGACCGAAAAGGCCTCGTGTGTGTTGCAGCCCAACACCCCTCCAAAGTGGCCCAAAACCCACCTAAACCCCCTCCATCCTCACGGTCGTTCGATCACGATCGCGTGGCCGAAAACCGCTCCTCTTTTGGACTCTCCTAGCTCCCTCTATCTATATATATGTGATCCCCTCCGAAATTCGCGCAGATGAAACCCTAAAAACTCCTCCCCGCGCCGCTGGACATTTCATCCCACCGCGCCCGGACATGTCCGCTCAATCGCCACCTCATCCCGGCCAATCGCCGGTCGACACATCAGCTGCGCCACCCCTCTCCTCCACTCAGGCGCCGCCACTTGTCACCGCCGCCTCCCACCACCGCGTGGCCCGCGGAGCCCAGATCCGACCCGCGCGGGCTCGGTCGCCGCCGCTGTCGCCCGCAGGCGCGTGCCCGCACTCGTCACCGCGCCTCTCGCCGGAAACATTGTGCTCCGCTGCCCCGTTCGCCGGACAGCGCCGCCGCCTCCTCGTCGCCTCGCCGCATGGACCGCAGCGCCACCCGCCGCCTGTCTCCGCCGCGCCACCCAAGGCTCGCCGCCGCCGCCATGCGCCTCCCGCTGGCCATCCACCACCGCGCAAGCTCCGCCCGCCGCCAAGCTTCCTCGCCGCCCGACGCTCCGGCCATCGCGGCTATCGCCGGTCGCCGCTCGACGCCACCTCATCGCCCCGGCGCCGCCCCGCCGCGCTGCACCTCCGGCCACCACCTACTCCGGCGAGCTCCGGCCTACTCCCCCTCGAACTCCGGCGAACTTCCTCCCCCGGTGAACCTCGAAGTCCGTGCACCGCTACAGTAACTGCTACAGTGATCCCAGATCCAGATCTGAGATCCCCTCCTCGGTTGACTTTTTTCCCCTCAAACCCTAATTATTTTGCAATGTTCATCATGCCATAACTCCGCATCCGTAGCTCCGTTTTGGGCGTGTAGCACATCAAAATGTTCGTCTCAGAGAGCACATCATTTCATTTCATTGCAGCATTTTCATTTGAGCTCATCTTGACGCCCGAAATGCTGTTGGAAGAGTGCTATTTGAGTTAATTGTCAGATCTGCTGCACCAAATAGCTATTTGTCATTTTTGCCATGATTATTGTGTGCATGATATGCCCCTAAGCTCTACATGAGTTTTATTATATGCTTTGCCATCTTTACAGAGGTGCTATCCATGTATTTGTGTGATATGTGTGGTGACTAGCACAAGCTTGCAAAGTAGTGCATTCGTTAATGCTGATTTCAGGGACTTAGAATTTCACCAAGTCCTTGATCTGTTTTTTTTATCAATATTCCATATGTTCATGTTGTTTCCTAGTGATCCCTGCCTCTTTTGAGGATGATCAGTAAGGATGATTTGTTAATCCTGTAGTGCTCTATCCGTCCATGTCTTTGTTTGCAATTATGGAGCACCCTAGATTGAGTCAATCGAGCTCTACTTTTGTTATTTCGTGAATCTGGGCAGATTGTCTACTTGTTAGCAATTTTGCCGAGGGTTTTGTTGTTGATCCATGCATGCTATGTTGTTGTTCTTGCCATGTATAGCTTATACAATGTGTATTCTTGATGGGTGTATGCTTAGATTGTCATTCCTTTCTCTGTAGTGAGTGCATCGAGCTCATGAACATGCCTACTTGTTAACAGGTTTGCATGTTCCAGTTTTTCTCTAAGTCTGAGATCTGATTATGTTTTTGCCATGTTCACATGCTTGCAATTGTATTTTCTGATCCCTTTTGGCTCAAGGTCACTAAGGGACTTTTGTTAAGCTCTTTGAGTAGCTCCATGCCATGCCTTGCTTTGCCATGTTAATTTCCTGTAGCATATAGTTTTCATGCTCCAAAGTGTGCTACTTGATCTGAAATTCCAGGCTTGTGTTAATTTCACTAAGTCTGAAATCTGTTTACCGTTTGCATTTTTGCCATGCTTGTTTGAACCTGTTAATGGATGAATTGGCCGTAGATCAGTGTTCATCTTTTGTAAAGCTTTATGAGTGGATCCCTGCAATGTTTTTTGTTGCCATGTTTGTGTGCTGTAGAATATTTGACTTGATGCATTTAGATGGCTACTTGCTGTTTATCGCAGACCGGTGCCATATTTGTTTTGCTTGCCATTTCCAAACCGTGCATCCGATTCCGGTGATATTTATATCGATTTCAACCGAAATCACCTCACCTTTCCAGTGGTACTCTTGGATTTCCAAGTTGAGGCCAGGTTCAATCATTCCTTGTCAAATCATGCATATGCATCGCATACCGCATCCCGCATATCATACCATGTTCATGTGTTGGTTGTTTACTATGTTGTGTGCTTCTTTCCGGTGTTTGCTTATTCAGGTTGGATCCGGTAACGCCGTGTTGTGAGGATTCGTTTGACTACGTCCGTTGTCTTCTTCATGGACTCGTTCTTCTTCCTTGCGGGATTTCAGGCAAGATGACCATACCCTCGAAATCACTTCTATCTTTGCTTGCTAGTTGCTCGCTCTTTTGCTATGCCTATGCTGCAATACCTACCACTTTCTTATCATGCCACCTACCACTTGCTTATCATGCCTCCCATATTGTTGAACCAAGCCACTAACCCACCTTGTCCTAGCAAACCGTTGTTTGGCTATGTTACCGCTTTGCTCAGCCCCTCTTATAGCGTTGTTAGTTGCAGGTGAAGATTGAAGTTTGTTCCTTGTTGGAACATGTTTACTTGATGGGATATCACAATACCTCGTATTTAATTAATGCATCTATATACTTGGTAAAGGGTGGAAGGCTTGGCCTTATGCCTGGTGTTTTGTTCCACTCTTGCCGCCCTAGTTTCCGTCATATCGGTGTTATGTTCCCGGATTTTGCGTTCCTTACGCGGTTGGGTAATAATGGGAACCCCTTGACAGTTCGCCTTGAATAAAACTCTTCCAGCAATGCCCAACATTGGTTTTACCATTCGCCACCTAGCCTTTTCTTTTCCCTTGGGGGTCGCACGCCCAAGGGTCATCATTATTTTAAACCCCCTCGGGCCAGTGCTCCTCTGAGTGTTGGTCCGACCGAGCAGACTGCGGGGCCACCTCGGGGCAACTTGAGGTTTGGTTTTACTCGTAGGATGTCTCATCTAAGTGTGCCCTGAGAACGAGATATGTGCAGCTCCTATTGGGATTTGTCGGCATAATCGGGCGGTGTTGCTGGACTTGTTTTACCATTGTGGAAATGTCTTGTAACCGGGATTCCGAGTCTGATCGGGTCTTCTCGCTAGAAGGAATATCCTTCGTTGACCATGAGAGCTTGTCATGGGCTAAGTTGGGACACCCCTGCAGGGTTTTGAACTTTCGAAAGCCGTGCCCGCGGTTATGGGCAGATGGGAATTTGTTAATGTCCGGTTGTAGAAAACCTGAAGTTGACCTTAATTAAAATGCATCAACCGTGTGTGTTACCGTGATGGTCTCTTCTCGGCGGGGTGCGGGAAGTGAACACGGTGTTGGAGTTATGCTTGACGTAGGTTGTTCTAGGATCACTTCTTGATCATAGTTCTTCGATCGTGCTTTGCCTTCTCTTCTCGCTCTCATTTGCATATGTTTAGCCACCATATATGCTAGTCGCTTGCTGCAGCCCACCTCATACCTTTTAACCTTCCTATAAGCTTAAATAGTATTGATCGCGAGGGTGTGAGATTGCTGAGTCCCCGTGACTCACAGATTACTTCCAAAACCAGCTTGCAGGTGCCGTTGAACCGGGCAGGTGAAGCAACCAAGCTCAGGAGGAGCTCGATGAAGATCTTGTCTTTTGTGTTGTTTCGTTCTAGTTGATCAGTAGTGGAGCCCAGTTGGGGTCGATCGGGGGCCTTGTCGCATTTGGGGTTCTTCTTTTATTTTGGTTCCGTAGTCGGACCTTGATTGTATTTGGATGTTGTAATGCTTTATTCATGTAATTGTGTGAAGTGGCGATTGTAAGCCAACTATGTATCTTTTCCCCTATTGTATTACATGGGTTGCATGAAGATTACCTCACTTGCGACATTGCTTTCAATGCGGTTATGCCTCTAAGTCGTGCTTCGACATGTGAGAGATATAGCCGCATCGAGGGCGTTACACCACCATCCTAACCAAGCTCCACCATAAGCTTTTACTTGTGTAGGTGTGAGAAACCGACGAGAATTCGTACCAATTGGGCTATTTCCTTGTCCTACATTGGAGTGATCATCGATTCACTTTCAACTTCAGTCAAGGTACATTTGGTATTCGTTCTTCTCTTTCTACCACTCACACTTGTCTTGGAATGATGGATAGGCCAAGTACTTCTACCAACCCACTCTTCATGGAGCAAGACGCCGACATGAACTCCTTCATCACCAAGAGTAATCTCTTCGGTGCACAATGTGCTTTGCATCAAGAGCAACAAGCTATGAGTGAACGCATCGTCAACCTTGCCGCCGACTTGCGACTTTCTGAGCAACGTACAAGGGACTACTTCGACCACAAGCTCGACGATCACAAGCTAGAGAATGACGCAAGGATGGACGAGATTCACGCTTTGTTGCTCAATTGCTCTTCTTCCACTTCAAGAAGGAGCCGTTCAAGTCGCCATTCCGACTCAAGTACACCGACATCAAACACTCTTTGTCAAGCCGCGCGCACCGGCCGTCAAGCAAACCTCAATCCGCTTCGGGATACTGACTCTCAAGAGCGCTGCTGACGTCAAGCCGAAGAAGCCTTTGCGCTAGCTTGAGAACGGCAACAACAACGCCAACATGAAGAGGAAGAACGCATGTGTCTACACCAAAATGCACAAGATCCCGAGGCTCAACGTTAAGAACAACAACTCCGTGACGCTCAAGCACTTGAGGCGCAACAAGCTCTACGTGATGCGAGTCGAGCCGTCACCGACCGAGGCCGACAAGCACGTGAACAAGAGGAAGCACTTCGCGAAGAACTTAATGAACGACGATTTCAAGCTCGCCTGCATCATCTAGTTCCCCCTCGAGCTTGACGCATTCCTCCACAAGCTCGCCAAGACCATCAAGTTCATCAGGAGCATGAAGACAATGGAAATCCTCCGCGGCAAGAGCAAAATGAGGTTGACAACCCTCCACGTCAAGAGGACCACGAGTTGGACAATCATCTACAACATGGGCGTCATCATCCCCGACCCCAACACAATGAAGAGCAACGCTACGGCAAGCTCAAGTTCACCATACCCAAGTTCAACGGAAGCAACGATCCCGAAGAAAACCTTTCATGGGCATTGAAAGTTGACAAGTTCGTTTGCACAATTATGAAGAAGAGAAGAAGATCGCGATGGCATCCCTTGAGTTCCAAGACTATGTCCTCATTTGGTGGGAACAAGTCATTGAACGCCGCGAGGCAAGAGGTGATCCACCCATCACTACTTGGGCACAAATGAAGGATGTCATGAGAGCACGCTTCGTGCCTACCTACTACAACCGTGACCTCTTCAAGAAAGTCCAACAACTCAGGCAAGGAACCAAGAGGGTTGAAGAATACTACAAGGAGATGGAGATTGCAATGATAAGAGCCAATGTGACGGAAGATGATGAACAAACAATGGCACGATTCATGAATGGACTCAATCACCCTATCAAGAAGATCGCCGACTTCCAACCATACTCAAAACTCATCGAGCTAGTGCACCAAGCCACCAAAGCGGAACACCAAGTGCAAGATGATTTCAAGTATCCAAGTTCTCGTCCAAGACCTACAGCTCCTCTTATCAAGCTCCCGCGACTTCGGCAACTCCTACATCAACTAGAGAATCACCAAGTACCGGCGACAAGTCAAGTTCCAAGAAAGCTTCGTCAACTACAAGCCATCCTCCTACGAGAAAGTTCAAGCCGAGAGCTTCATCATCATCTACCCCAACCGATGAGACCATCAAAACAAGTTCCTTCGAGTGTTTCACTTGCGGAGGCCGAGGCCACAAGTCCTACGAGTGCACCAACAAGCGAACCATGGTCTTCAACGATGATGGCACTTATGACTCCATGAGCGAAGGCGAAATGGAAGCCCTCGAGCAAGTCGCCATGCACCGCCAAGTGAACAATAAAGAAAAACAAGTCTTTTGTGATGAAGACTCAAGTCCCGCACTTGTTGTCTCCAAAATCTTGACCCTCCAACATCACCAAGAAGACGACCAAAGATGCAACATATTCCACACCAAGGCCGGCATCAATGGACGATCCGTCAAGGTCATCATCGATGGAGGAAGTTGTCATAATATCGCAAGTGAAGAACTTTGCTCCAAGCTCCAATTGCCCAAGACGAAGCATCCACATCCATACAAAGTGCAATGGCTTAGTGACTCCGGCACTATCCAAGTCGAGCACCGAGTACAAGTCTCCTTCAAGATCGGCGCCTACAAAGACACCTTGGAGTGCGACATCGTTCCAATGACCGTTTGTCATCTTTTCCTTGGACGGCCATGGAAATTCGATAGAGGAGTCGTACACAACGGCCTAACGAAGCACTACATCTTCAAGATGAAGGGCAAGGAGTACGTTCTCCGTCCAATGTCGCCAAGTCAAGTGATCACCGACAAGCACGCCACCCATCGTGGAGATCATAGTGAGAGAGCGAGCCACCAAAAAGAGAGTGAGCGCCACAAGCCAAAATCGAGTGCCTCCACGATGAGCGAAAACAAGAACCTAGTTCTATTTGCCACCAAACGTGAGATGAGAGAAGTGTGTGAGAACCCATCTAGTGTCCTACACTACGCCCTCGCGTGCAAGGACAATGCACAACAAACTAACACTTCTCACACTCTTCCTATAGTATTGTCTTCTCTTTTGCAGGAATTTCAAGATGTTTTCCCCGATGAACTCCCTCCGAGACTACCTCCACTACGAGGCATTGAGAACCGCACCGACCTCATCCCCGGAGCACCGCTTCCAATCAAAGCTCCCTACCGCGTCAAGTTCTTGCGTTGCTTTTGGAAGACCTTATGCGCCAAGCTCGGACTCAAGTTACTCTTCTCCACGGCGTACCACCCTCAAACCGACTGCAAAACGGAGGTGACGAACCGTACACTCTCCACTCTACTACGAGTCTTAATCAAGAAGAACATCAAGGATTGGGAGGAGTGCTTACCCATCGCCAAGTATGCCTACAACCGCGCAAGACATTCAACTACCGGCAAGTCCCCCTTCGAGGTTGTCTACGGTTTCAACCCGTTGTCCCCATTGGACATCCTACCTCTACCACTCCATGAGCACACAAACATGGACGCGAGTGACCGAGCCAACCACCTCAAGAAGATGCATGAAGATACAAGGCACACCATTGAGCTCCAAGTAAAACGACTCGCGACCAAGCTCAACGTCAACAAGAATCACATGATATTCAACATTGGAGATCTTGTGTGGCTACACCTTCACAAGGAACGTTTCCCCAACGAACGCAAGTCCAAGCTACTACCACGAGCCGATGGACCATTCGAGGTGCTTGCCCGCTACAACAACAACGCATACAAGATCGACATCCCACGTGACAAGTACTCCGTGAGCGACATCTTCAACGTCAAAGATCTCTCCCCATACCATGGTGATGAGGATTTCGATCCGTGGTCGGATCTTCCCCAAGGGAGGGGAGATGATGCGGAGCATCCCAAGGTCAGACCTACCATCGTTTCATCAAGTGCCTAGTGGACCCATGACTCGATCACGTGCAACAGCTCTTGAAACCGAGGTGACATCTCTCCTCTCACAATTCCACTTCGATGCACATAAAGCATGGCTACTGCCCCATATGGACACTTTGTGCATACTCAGGTACCATGGAGAAGCTAAGGAGCAAGGACAAGAAGAAGAGGAAGATGGACGAGAAGACGGAGAAGAAGGAGGGCTGAAGGAAAAGTCCCAGCCACCGGACGACCGGCCGGGACCGGACGTCCGACGCCTGAAGCAACAGCCGAGCCCCAGCCAGCGGACGTCCGGTCCGGACCGGACGACCGGCGCACCTGCACCCGAACCAAAGTCAGCGGAAGACCGACGCCTCCGGACGTCCGGCACCCCATCACAGAACAGAACCAGCGGATGACCGGAGGAGAGCGGACGTCTGGCAGCTCCTGAGACACCGGACGACCGGTCCCCAGCGGACGTCCGGTACCTGTCTGCACACAGTGTTTGGGCCCGAGGCCCATGTACCCTTTCACTTCGCCCCCATTTGCACTTAGACTATAAATAGACCCCCCCACCTCCTTTCTTGGGTTAGCATTGGTTTAGCTCATTTGAGAGATAGAGCATTGCTCATCCATATCGGATCTACTCCTCAAGAGAGACCGCGGCCCCTCTTCGGAGAAGATCCACCTTGGATTCAAGACCCCTTTTCAAGGGAAGATCCCCTTGTGGATACAAGACCTCCTCACAGAGAAGAACCGGTTACCGTGTATCGTCCCTAGTTGTCCGTGGATTCATGTATCGTTCTATGTACTCGAGGATCTAGCCCATGTGTGACTTATTCGTGTCGGTTTAGTGATTTCCTCTGGTGTTTTCCCTTCCGTTCATCCTTGTGTTCTTTGTGTTTTCCCCGAGATCCACTCCTTTCGTGAAAGATCGGGCGATTAGGGTCTCCACCCTACATCACTTTGTACACCAACCACCGACACCACGGTTGAGCATGATTCTACTCTCACTTGGAAGTTACATGAGCTTCGGTTGGTAAGTGAGGTGAGCTTGAGTTGTTATCCACATATATGCTTCTAGTACTATAGGGCTTTTGGAGAACTAACCATGGCAGGTGAAACAAACGAGTATGATGTTGAAGGAAATGGGCATCTCAATCAGCCCGTCACATGGTTTCACTTCAACGCATTACGTGATCATCTACGTCGAGAGTTCAGAAACAACCTTGACCCAATTCAAGAGAAGCAAGACAAGTTGTCGAGAGATTTGCAGAAACTTATGGGTAATGTTGATGAGCAACTCACTCAGAACATGGCAACCATGAGGACTAGTATTGTTGCTGATATTGTGCGAGAGCTTCGTCAGAACCGAGAAGATGCAAGTGTCCATGGTGAAGAACAAAATGTAAAGATGGGAAAGGTTGGGATAAATACCATGTGCATGATGGGTTCCTTTTTAGGGCTAACAAGTTGTGTGTTCCAGATTCATCGGTTAGGCCTTTGTTGTTGCAGGAATCACATGCAGGAGGATTAATGGTACACTTTGGTCGTGAGAAGACTTATGAGCTGTTGGACGATCACTTTTATTGGCCAAAGATGAGGATGGACGTTGAGAGATTTGTGTAGCGATGCATCATATGCCACAAAGCTAAGTCTAAACTGAACCCCCATGGTTTATATACTCCCCTACCTGTTCCAAATGCTCCTTGGGAAGATATTAGCATGGATTTTGTTTTAGGACGGCCTAGGACTAAGAGGGGGAGGGATTCAGTTTTTGTTGTGGTTGATAGGTTCTCAAAAATGGCACGCTTCATTTCGTGCCACAAGAATGACGATGCTTCACATGTTGCTGAATTGTTTTTCAGGGAAGTTGTTCGCTTGCATGGAATGCCAAGGACTATTGTTTCAGATCGAGATGTGAAGTTCATGAGCTACTTTTGGAAAACATTGTGAGCAAAATTAGGAACCAATCTGCTATTTTCAACAACGTGCCACCCCAAACTGATGGGCAAACAGAGGTAGTGAACCGCACACTCTCAGCATTGCTGCATACAATGATCAAGAAGAACTTGAAGGAGTGGGAAGAGTGTTTGCCGCACGTGGAGTTTGCTTACAATCAGGCAGTTCACTCTACCACAAACATGTGCCCGTTTGAGGTGGTATATGGATTCAAACCACTTGCACCAATTGACTTGCTGCCACTTCCATTGCAAGAGAGATGTAACATGGAGGCTTCAAAGCGTGCTGCATATGTGAAGAAGATTCATGAGAAGACCAAAGAAGAGATAGAAAGGAAGTCCAAGTACTATGCTGCTAAGGCAAAAAAATCGCAAGAAGGTGACTTTTCAGCCCGGAGATCTGGTTTGGATACATTTGTGCAAAGATCGGTTCCCAGAGAAGCGCAAATCCAAGCTAATGCCTCGTGGAGATGGACCATTCAAAGTCTTGGCCAAGATCAATGACAATGCTTACAAGATCGAGCTTCCTGAAGACTATGCTGTGAGTCCAACATTCAACGTTGCTGATTTGTCTCCATACTTCGATCAAGAGGGTCAAGAGTCGAGGATGACTCCTTTTGAAGAGGGGGAGGATGATGAGGACATCCCAGGTTCACGTCATTTATCATCTTCTCCTGATGATAAATCTCATCCATCAAGTGAAGCTTCTACAAAGAAGATCTATTTGGGTCCCATGACAAGGAGCCGTGCCAAACAAATAGCACAAGAGGTGAACGCGCTCCTAGCTTATCATAATTCAAATGACCATGAGAACTTTATACTGCCTAAATCTCGTGTGCTGATTTTACTTAGGTACAATGTGAAGGACAACCAACAACATTCAGCACATGAACAAACAAGTTTTTGAGCCCATACAACAAGTTTGAAGAGAACAAGTTTCAACTCTGAAGAAAGCCTTGTTTTGGTGACAAGGACGACTAGTTACACCGCAAGGAAGAATATCAAGCCATCTCAACACTCTATTGTTGCATGTGCAGTTCCAGAATTCATCCTAGAACTTGCTGAATCATGCAACGCAAATATATGAGCATCCAGCATGTGTGGGAGTACAAAATGGAGAGCATATGAAGTCTACTTTCAATAAAATCAAACGGTGCATCATTTGGAGTCCTGAGTCAAAGAATATGAGAGTTCCAATGCAAGCTGCCCAGGGCATTAATTGCTGCGCGAGGCTCCATGAGTTTGCTCCCTTGACCAGCTGGTTAGCACGAATTTGAACCCCTCTTTTGGCCTGGTTTCGCACCTAAACTAGGAGGGTTGTTCCTAGTATAAATACTCCTTCCCCCACTTCAGCCACAACTCTTTGCCAATTTGATTTCAGCATAGGTTAGCTAAGTGCAACCAGAATATTGTTTGAGAGTTCACTTCCTCCTTAGCTCTTGTAATCTTGCCTTGTGAGAGGGTAAACTCACTTTGTGATTTTACAACAACAACCTTTGAGGCGGTGACCAGTTCGTGCTTCCAACTTCGTGCGTGGTTGCGTGGATTGGAACTAAGAGTGTGGTTGGGCGAATACTTGTCACTGGTTGTTGCATTTGCAATAGTTAGCTTCGGTCTCGTCAGGTTGCACTAGTTATCCTTTACCCGACAGCGTTGTTGGTTGGGATCGAGGGTTTCCTTCGTACCCTTTAGGTGGCATTGATTCACAACATAGAGAAGATCCTCCATGAAGATTGGGCAACCCCGTATCAATGGCCCTTGCTCGACCTTCTTGTCGCCGTCTTGTTGTTGGAGGCCCATATGATGTGGCACCTCATAGCTCGTCTCCATGACCGAAGGGAAATTCCCATGCTCAGCCATCTTCCTTGAGGGGCTTCCGATGATGGAAGTGTCGCCCTCGCTCGTAGGTGGTCGCCGTGTACTTGATGATGTCGATGTAGACAAACTCACGGGAAGTAGGCGAAGATGCCGTACGTCCAAAGGCAAAGATGCCTTGATAGCACTTGGCGAAGATGCCAAAGTGGTTTATGTAGCCGTAGCTCCGTCTTGGTGGTGCTCGTCTCGTGGTCTTCTCTTGTGCTCATGAAGTTTGGACTTGGCATGACGTAGGGCTTGTTGGGACTTGTAGGTAGGCGCATCTCGAGCATCTTCATGTTGATGGTGGCGTTGTCGCACTTGAGCTCGTAGTAGATGTCGTACGTCATCGTCGTGCACATGTTGCTTGGACGTGACTTGCCCTTCATGGCGAGGTGGATCACGAACGTGATGGTGGTCGCCATGGAGATGTGGACGTGGATGACTTGCGCTTGTGTCGCTTGGGCGCTCCGAAGAGGATCGATGTGCTTTCCGTTGCCATGAAGATGATGAAGGGGAAGTAGACTTGATCAAGGCCCGAATCTCCTCCATCCTTGCATCTTGATCCTCCTTTTGTGCGGAAAGCTTGTTGTCGATGTAGTCCCTTTTCCTCGCTTAGGAGTGACGCATGTCGATGGAGAGGTTCTCGATGCGCTCTCGCAATCTTGATTGTGCGCCCTGTATGTGTCGTTGTAGATCGAAGACTGGCGCTTTGGTGATGTAGTTGTTCACGCCGTCGTTGTTGTGGAAGACCGGAGATGAAATTCCTTGCCTATCCATCACTCCAAGAGAAAAATGTGAGTGGTACAAAGATAAGAACGGATACCAAATGTACCTTGACTGAAGTTGAAAGTGGATTAATGATCACTCCAATGTGGACAAGGAAATGGCACAATTGGTACCAATTCTTATCGGTTTCTCACACCTACACAAATAAGGCTTATGGTGGAGCTCGGTGAGGATAGTGGCACAAAAAGTTGATGCGAAATGTTAGCAAGAGTCAATAATGTTGAAAGAGATTCACAAATTCGCAAGTGAAACTAGTAGACCAATAGCAATGTGGGTGGTTCACGAAAACCCACACACAGATAGATAAATGGGGCCATGCAACCAAGGATGAGCACAAAATGTGGAATCCACGAAAAACGCTTGTGTTGCACAACTCAAGAGAGACGCTAGCACGATTGCTCTATAGGCGGATATGACACTTGTGCACAACCTATGATATGCAAAATGGATAAACTTTCTATCCCAAGTATGCTATGTATGTATGGTTCCCGGTGTTTGATCCAAGATGATCGGATATGACAGTCTTATGTGCAATGTGGGATGATGCTTTGGCACTTGCTTACAAGATCTTTGTTCACTCTTTTTCTTTGCTTAAAAGCTTTATTCTTTTTTTTGAATATGGCCACTTTGCGAAATGCACAAACCAAGATAGCAATTGGGTATATACGGGAACAATCTTGAGGCACACGAGATGATATGATACCAATATGATATGGTATGTATGCAATGTATGGTGTAGATCACTAATGTGCACAAGTAACGTTGCCGGCAATACTCAAATGGCTAGTCTCGATAGGCAAGCAACGCAAAGTGGGCTAGGGGTTATCAATGCAAAGGCAAGGGAATATACAATGGAGGGGTACCACGATACCAAGATGATATGGAGGTTACCGTCCGCAGTGATGATGAGTGGCGGTGATCTTGATGGAGATACCAAGATGGGGGAGACTCATCCCTAAGTAGCCGAAACACCGTAGGAAACGGAAAAACCACAACTCAAAATCTCAAGGACAAAAGTCAAATGGTGGTACCGGAAAGCGGTGGTGTTGCACTAGGCAATGCGGAAGTGGAGGTTATGGTGGTGGACTATACACGGTGTCGGAGTTGAAAGCACGGTCCCTAAGTAACCGAAACACCTTAGGAGACACAACTCACAACACAAACAAAATTGGGTTAAGTTGAGGTGGCGGAAGTGTATGGTGGGCAAGGTTATGCGGAAGTGGTGGTGGTGGTCGATGAAGAAGCAACCGTCCCTAATTAGCCGAAACACCTTAGGAGACTCAAGTCACAACTCAAACAACCACATATACAATGGGGATCGAAATGGGTTAGGTTGCGGAAGTCGGTGGTGGTAATGCAGATGATATGGTGGAGGGCCTAGGCAAACATGCCAAATTTCAGAAACTTTTATGGAGTCAAATGATGTTGGTGGTATTTTTGTGGGAAGGGGGACGTCAAGAGCTTCAAAACGAGCTAAAGAACGTCAAAAATGGAGTTCGGATGAATTAGTTATGGCCAAAACAAAAATTCAGCCGAGTCAGTGTCAAGGTTACCCGGACATCCGGGTTCGTCAACCGGATTGCTGTCGTCTGGGGCGTCCGGACATCCGGGAGATGGTCC
Organism: Triticum urartu; assembly: GCF_056163025.1. Classification (NCBI taxonomy): domain Eukaryota; kingdom Viridiplantae; phylum Streptophyta; class Magnoliopsida; order Poales; family Poaceae; genus Triticum; species Triticum urartu. The sequence goes on along the minus strand of NC_141873.1, from coordinate 215,677,785 downwards.
AACTGATCCGGGAGCTCTTCCGAATGATCTGGGCAGGTCAAACTGCTCGGGATTTTCTCTCAGGGACGAATTTTTGGGTGGAAACGGGGATTTTCGGGGCAAATTTGAGGAGATTTTGTGGATGGAAGGTGGGGAAACTTGGGGAGATGCTAGATCCACTCGAAACCAAGCAAATCCATGGATCAAAATCAACAAAACATCATCAAAACCAACAAATCACAAAAAAATTGGGGCTATTTTTGGTGGGGATTTTCGAATTTAGGACGAAATCAAGCAAAAGAAGGCTAGAAAACAGTGGGGGAGGCTCCGTAATCGTGATCAACGTGGCTCATGATACCAAAATGATGTAGGGTAGAGACCCTAATCGCCCGATCTTTCACGAAAGGAGCGAATCCCGCGGAAATCAGGAAGAACACAGGAAAGAACGGAGAGAAAACACAATAAGAAACACGAGAGGAATCACTAAACCGACACGAATAAGTCACACATGGGCTAGATCCTCGAGTACATAAAGGAAACATACATGATCCACGAACATCTAGGGACGATACACGGTAACCGGTCTTCTCCATGAGGAGATCTTGATGTTCTTCCCTAAATAGGGGTCTTGAATCCGCTTGGTGGATCTTCTCCGGTGGAGGCTCGAATCTCCGTAGAGAAGACTACCAAGTGGATGAGCAAAGCTCTGTCACAAATATGAGCTAAACATTTGATAACCCTCAAATGGAGGAGGAGCGGGTCTATATATAGTGCTAAGCCACGAAGGAGTAAGTGAGGGGCAAAGGGGTACACGGGCCTCGGCCCAAGTCATGCGCGCAGGCAAAGGACGAATGATCCGGATGGGGGTCCGGATGATCCGGGTCCTCGTCCGGATGATCCGGCTTCGCTGGGAGGATTCTGCAAGCTTCGAGTGTCGTGGCTTCGGGATTACCCGGATGATCTGGGAGGGCATCCGGATGATCCGGCTGAGTCCGGAAGATCCGGAGGGAGGTCCGGACGTCTGGGCTGACGCCAGCAGCTGCTCCATCTTCTTCTTGTTTCTTCCGTCTTCTCTTCCATGCTTGGCCTTGGTCCTTTGAATCTCCATGGTCATCTCGTATGCGCCTGAGTATACACAAGGTCCATGCATGAGGTAGTATCCATGTCTCGTATGTGGGAAGATACAGTTCAAAGAGGAGTGAGTTCACCTTGTGTCCCATGGCGTATGGTCGAGGTCTTATCGTATGTCCTTTTGGGGCTTGGGGAGTAGTCGAAGTGTACATGGGGACGATCGTGGGATGCACCGCATCAGATCAATATGTGCATGATGCTAAATTTAAAGATTTATTGCAGAATTGTAAGGAAGGGAGAACTTGGAACAAGTTCGTTCTTAACGATGGATTTGTGTTTCGTGCTAACAAGCTATGCATTCCAGCTAGCTTTGTTCATCTTTTGTTGTTGCAGGAGGCGCATGGAGGAGGATTAATGGGACACTTTGGCATCAAGAAGACGGAGGATATACTTGCTACACATTTCTTTTGGCAAAGATGAGACGGGATGTTGAGCGTTTTGTTGCTCGCTGCACTACATGTCAAAAAGCTAAGTCACGACTCAATCCTCATGGTTTATATATGCCTTTGCATGTACCTAATGTTCCTTGGGAGGATATATCTATGGACTTTGTTTTAGGTTTACCTCGAACAAAGAAGGGGAGGGATAGCATATTTGTTGTCGTGGATAGGTTCTCGAAAATGGCACACTTTATACCATGTCATAAAAGCGATGATGCTGTTAATGTTGCTGATTTGTTCTTTCGTGAAATTATTCGCTTGCATGGTGTGCCAAATACTATTGTTCCAGATCATGATACTAAATTTCTTAGCCACTGTTGGAGATGTTTATGGGCTAAGTTGGGGACTGAATTGCTTTTTAGTACTACTTGTCACCCCCAAACTGATGGACAAACTGAAGTAGTCAATAGAACATTGTCTACTATGCTTAGGGCTGTTTTGAAGAATAATAAGAAAATGTGGGAAGAATGCTTGCCTCATATTGAATTTGCTTATAATCGTTCATTGCATTCTACTACTAAGATGTGCCCTTTTGAAATTGTGTATGGTTTCCTACCTCGTGCACCTATTGATTTGTTGCCTCTTCCATCTTCGGAGAAGGTTAATTTTGATGATAAAGAACGTGCTGAATTGATTTTAAAAATACATGAGTTAACTAAGGAAAACATTGAGCATATGAATGCTAAATATAAACTTGCTGGAGATAAGGGTAGAAAACATGTTTTGTTTGCACCTGGAGATCTTGTTTGGTTACATTTGCGTAAGGATATATTTCCTAATTTGCGAAAATCAAAGCTAATGCCACGTGCTGATGGTCCTTTTAAGGTGTTAGAGAAAATAAATGATAATGCATATAAACTTGAGCTGCCTGCAGATTTTGGGGTTAGTCCCACTTTTAACATTGCAGATTTGAAGCCTTATTTGGGTGAGGATGATGAACTTTCGTCACGGATGACTTCATTTCAAGAAGGGGAGGATGATGATGATGCGGAGCTGTAGGATCGAAAGTATGTCTAGAGGGGGGTGATTAGACTACTTGACCAAATAAAAACTTATCCTTTTCCAAATTTTAGTTCTTAGCAGATTTTAGCTAATTTAGGACAAGTCAAGCAATCATCACATGATTCAAGCAAGCATGCAAAGAGTGTATTGGCAGCGGAAAGTAAAGCATGCAACTTGCAAGAATGTAAAGGGAAGGGTTTGGAGAATTCAAACGCTATTGGAGACACGGATGTTTTTCCCGTGGTTCGGATAGGTGGTGCTATCCTACATCCACGTTGATGGAGACTTCAACCCACGAAGGGTAACGGTTGCGCGAGTCCACACAGGGCTCCACCCAAGGGCAACGGTTGCGCGAGTCCACACAGGGCTCCACCCACGAAGGGTCCATGAAGAAGCAACCACCCATAAAGGGTCCACGAAGAAGCAACCTTGTCTATCCCACCATGGCCAACGCCCACACAGGACTTGCCTCACTAGCGGTAGATCTTCACGAAGTAGGCGATCTCCTTGCCCTTACAAACTCCTTGGTTCAACTCCACAATCTTGTCGGAGGCTCCCAAGTGACACCTAGCCAATCTAGGAGACACCACTCTCCAAGAAGTAACAAATGGTGTGTAGGTAATGAACTCCTTGCTCTTGTGCTTCAAATGATAGTCTCCCCAACACTCAACTCTCTCTCATAGGATTTGGATTTGGTGGAAAGAAGATTTGAGTGGAAAGCAACTTGGGAAGGCTAGAGATCAAGATTCATATGGTAGGAATGGAATGTCTTGGTCTCAACACATGAGTAGGTGGTTCTCTCTCAGAACATATGAGTTGGAATGGTGTGTGTGTTCTGATGGCTCTCTCATCAAATGAGGAGGAGGTGGAGGGGTATATATAGCCTCCACACAAAATCCAACCGTTACACAGTTTTCCAATCTCGGTGGGACCGAATCAATAAGCTCGGTCGGACCGAAAATGTAAACCTAGTGACCGTTAGTGATTTTCGGTGGGACTGACATGCAACTTGGTAGGACCGATATGGTTAGGGTTTGGGCATAACGTAATCTCGGTGAGACCGATTACACAAACTCGGTGAGACCGAATTTGGTAATTAGCTAACCAGAGAGTTGGTTAGGCAAACTCGGTGGGACCGATTTGCTCTTTCGGTGAGACCGAGTGGAACTCGGTGAGACCGAAAAGTTATAAAGGGGAAACACTGAGTTTACATTGCAATCTCGGTGGGACCGATTCGCTCTTTCGGTAAGACCGAAAAGTTACGAAAGGGAAACAGAGAGTTTGCAACCCCATCCCGGTGAGACCGAGATCCCTATCGGTAGGACCGAATTGCTAGGGTTTGGTAGTGGCTAATGACAAGTGAAACTCGGTGGCGCCGGATAGGAAGAATCGGTAGGACCGAGTTTAGCTTAGGGTTTAGGTCATATGTGGATATGGGAAAGTAGTTGAGGGTTTTGGAGCATATCACTAAGCACTTGAAGCAAGAGGCTCATTAAGAAACACCTCATCCCTCCTTAATAGTATTGGCTTTTCCTAAAGACTCAATGTGATCTTGGATCACTAAAATATAAAATGAAGAGTCTTGAGCTTTTGAGCTTGAGCCAATCCTTTGTCGTTAGCATTTTGAGGGTTCCACTTTCACATCCATGCCATGCCAATCATTGAGCTTTCCTGAAATAATCATCTTGGAATAGCATTAGCTCAATGAGCTATATGTTGTTATGAATTACCAAAACCACCTAGGGATAGTTGCACTTTCAATCTCCCCCTTTTTGGTAATTGATGACAACATATAGATCAAAGCTTCGACAAAAGATAATAATCATGAATTATATCGTCGCTTTGAGAAGTATGTGATAAGTAAGAGCTCCCCCTAAATTTGTGCATATTTAAAATTTGCTTTGGACTGCAAATGCACAAAGAGTTAGAGTCATGGGTTACTCTTCCATGTCACATACATCTTGGTGGAGCGCTTAAAATGATAAGAATGAAATACATGCACTCATCACCAAGAATAATGAATGATCACATAAGATAGATAAGATCAGAGCATTAAGCAAGCATTAAGTGTAGCTTATGATCAAACACATGATCATCAATGTCTCACAAATAATGACGTAGTATCTCAAGCACTCAAAAGCAAACAAGTTCGAAAAACCACCAAATAAAGCAAGAGAGAAAAGCAACACTCTCTCTCTCGAAGCGTATGATCTATACATCTTCTCCCCCTTTGGCAACAAGTTACCAAAAAGTTCCTAGAAAATGCATAGTGCTAAATCGACGCTCAGGCTTGATCTTCTGGTGGTGGTGGAGTCCGGATCACTCCAAGGACGAAGGCTTCGGTAGATGCTGAAGTAGTCGCTGGAGTTGGAGCTGAAGTAGATGCTGGAGCTGAGGCTGTAGCTGGTGCTGAAGTGGTGGCTCTTGTGTGAGCAACTGGCACGGCAGATGACCTCGGGCCTCGTGGCACTCTGGAAAAGGCATGAGTGGTAGTCCTGCCTCTCCTCTCCTGCATGTCCTCCTAGAGCTGCTCCACTATAGACTGAACTTCCGTTACTTTGACATCCAAGTCATAGAACTTCTGTTCCATGATTCTCTCTAGGCTCTGCTGATTTTGAGTGAGGGTGGCCAGACTTTGCTCAATCCTCAGCATGGATGCAATCAAGTAACCAAGCTGCTCTTGTTTGGTCTTCAAGAAGTATTCAGATGCCTCCTCTTGAGTTGGCATCTTGGCAGCTTTCTCCTTCCTTGCCTTCTCCTTCTTTGCATATGCTTGTGCAGACGATGGTTCGTTCTCAGTCATCACAACTTCATTGTTCTCAAAATCTGGACGGATGGGCAGGTGTTCCTTGTCCAATAAATATATGCCCGTGCCCATCTTGGAGTTGATGAGCTCCTGAATTTGGGGGGCATATCCGCAACTCATCTTCTGATCTGCTGCAGTCCTCTTGATTGTTTCCACTATGAGGCTCATCACCTTGAACTTCTGAGGCACATCAAACACATGTAGCAAGTTGATAGCATGGCCTCTGATCATCTTGTGATCTCCAGACTTGAGCAATAAGGTGTGCCTTAGTATCCAATTGATCGTCGGGAGCCCTGACAGAAGGTAATGTACTGAGCCAAACTTGAAGGTATCAAGTGCTTCATTGGGAATTTCCTTGTACATATTGGACATGGAGTTATGGTCCATCTTCTTCTTGGCATAGATATCCAAGTCATCATCTCGCTCCTCTGGGGCATTAATGATCTGTGCCCACTCAGCAACTGTGGATTGGTACCTTGTACCCTCAGACATCCATGTGATCCTCCCATCTGGATAAAAGTGAGCTGTGGAGTAGAACTGCATGATGAGTTCCTCGTTCCACTTTGTGAGCTTCTGCCCAACAAAGTCAGCTACTCCACAAGCATTAAAGCTGTCATATACTCCTGGGTAGTGTTCTTCCTTCTCCTTGATGTATGTCCAATCAACCCATCTCATGTCACAGACTATTGGCTTCTTATCTAGCAAAACAGTCTCATAAAAATCCTGCTGCTCCTTGGTGTGAAACCTGTAGTCTACGGCAGTCCTTCTCCTTGAAGCATATGGGTCTGCTTCTCTCCACTTTCTCAGCCCTGAATCTCTCCTGAGCTTCATGTCCTCAACCACAGGATGAGCATCGTTGTGGTCTGGGATCTTGGGCTTTAGCTTCCTTAGGACATTTTCTTCCTCTTCTTCAGCAATAGTCTTAGGCACTGGGGCCTTGTTCTTTTCAACTGCAGGAATGCTCCTTGTATTTCTCTTAGGCTTTGGCTTTGGAGCTGACTTGGCCTTGGAAGCAGCTCCCCCTGATTTTATGGCATCTCCCATTAGCTTGGGTGCCTTAGGTGCTGGTGCAGCTTCTTCTTCTTCTTCTTCTTCTTCCATGATGGAAGCTTTGCCAAGCACTCTAGCCACAGTCTTCTTCACCCTTTCCTTTCTTTTCTTGCCCTCTGCAGCAACTGGCTCTTGAAGAGTGGGCTTCTCAGTTGAGGCTCTTGCTTTGGACATGGGCTGCCTGCCTGCTGGCCTTTTGATTTTCAGACCTGGCTTAGTGCCTTGAGCTGGCTCAACTCTCTTGGAAGTGGCCTCTTCCTCTGCCACATAGTACTCATCTTCGGAATCTGAAGTCCTCTTCTTCCTTTGTCTTGTGGCAGCCTTTGGCAAGTTACTAGGAGTGCTCCTGCTGCCTTCATCAGATGAACTGGAGGGACTAGTGCCCTCACTCATCACCACTTGCTGCTCTGACATATTTTGGCTATCACTCTGGTCTGACATGCTGCAAACTGACTGCTGACCCTGTGAATAGATTATAGATGAGATAGAAAAGAATGAGCATCACAAAATGCAGAGATTTTTGCAAAAGAATGATCCAAAAACTTAGTTTTAGTTTCCCACTAAAATCATCTCGGATCTACCGATTTTCAAACTCGGTGATACCGAAGCAGTTTTGGAACCTAAACTAGTGAACTCGGTAGGACCGAGTCACAGTTCGGTGGCACCGAGACTGCTAGGGTTTCACTGAGTTCAAAAATCGGTCACACCGATAAGTAATTCTCAGTTAGACCGAGTCTCACTTGTGCAATGGCATAAGCCAAATCGGTGGGACCAAGTTTTTCAACTCGGTGGGTCCGAGATAGTTTCGGCGGAAACCTAAACCTAGAATTTTCGAATCAAACCTAATCTATGAGTGTTTTGACTGGATAGGAGTGTTTCAATCGTGGCAAGAATCAATATGATCACAATGTGCTAGGAATCAGATTGGAGAATAGCACAAAGATCAAGTCCATACCCTAGTTCGGTGGGGACTTGCTACGGCGACAACGGCGGGGCAGAATTCCCGTTGACGGCGATGGAGACCAGCGACTGGAGGCTGCTGGCGGCGAGAAGATGATCCGGAGACCACGAGGGCAGAGCAGGCTATCGCGCGGGCGAAGGGGTTCGGAGAAATTTCCAAATTTTGCCCGTGACTATATATAGCCCGACCCTGTCGGTGTGAACGAGTGGAACGACTCGGTGGCACTGAGATTCATAACTGCGTGCAGTTACTGAAACTCGATATGACCGAAAGGTTCAAATCGGTTGCACCGAGATCGAAAACCTAGATCAACTTAATGATCTTGGTAGGACCGAAAGTGGAGTATCGGTCAGACCGAGAATCATAAAGAGGTTTTGGAAGTTTAAGTCTATGACGAATCGGGGACTCCGAGCGCTCCTCACACAGAGTGGTTCGAATCTGACTTGATCAAATTTTGTGATGCAGCATGAATAGAGTTTGAGACGAGAAAAACATAGATAGCTAGAGGAGGTTCTTAGGCATTCTTGTCCATCCACTTGGCAAAAAGAAATAAAGCCGAACAATCAAAACAACAAGTGGATGTCCTCGAATGAGTAAAATATGCAACCAGCATGCTCACACAATAAGATGGCAAATGAAATATGTGACAAGGCATGCACAACCAATTCTAGCATCTATCAAGCAATTTGCGATGACTAGGTCATCTATATATGAGTATATTGACTTAGGAGTCAAGTGAGATCACTTGATCATAGGTCATACTCATCGTTTAAGCTCAAGTGGGGTTACCACTTTTACATAAAGCATTGTTGTGTTCACATCTTTAGAGTTGCTTTAGCTCAATTCTTAGAGTAAAGCTCCCCCTAGATGTGATATCCCCCCTAAGAGGGATGAACTAACCTTGGGTTTTGTCGATGATGACTTCATGTAGATATTGAAGATGTGGATGCTCAATGTTGATGTAGATCTCTTGGAGCTATCCATTTGAGTGAATTGCACTTTCAATACCTACATGGGTTAGTCCCACAAGGAACAAACAAGGATATCCATAGACATAGAGTGATGCACACAAAAGATGATGTCCATGAAAACTTTTAGGTTACCTTGTCCCTTGTCTTACCAACAAGAGGGTTTGTGACTCCTTGAACTAGTGCAAGATGTGGAAGTTGATTGCACTTGTTCTTGCCAAAATGATAAGAGTGAAGTATGTTGGCGGATTCACCCTCAAGAACTCTCTAGTTCTTCTTCTTTTGGATCCACATCATCTTGATGGGAATCCTTGGAGTTGTAGTCGTACTTGATGAAGTGGAACTTGAAGTAGTCTTGGGAATCCACTTGACTAAGGTCTTTGGAGCTTCTTCAAATGCATCAATTTCCTCTTGAAGCTTGTCCTTGCCTTTTTGCTCGTAGTCTTGTGGTGGAAGATCATCTTGAGCTTGTGTCCCCTTGAAAGAAGTATACTTCTCTTGTTGAGGGACAAACTTTGTCTTGGGGTATTGATCTTCTTCCCACTCAACTCCATTGGCATTGAACTTTCGTTCAAAACCAACACCTTGATTCTTCCGGTGCATTCCTTGCTTGCGCACAATTTCCTCGAATTGCTTACTCCCGGCAAGGATTTTGTACACTCCTTTCTCTATAATTCCCTTCAATAAACTATTTTCTTGCTCAAGTGTAACTTGGCTAAGAGAATCATTAGTGGAATCAAGAGAGCTACTAGAAGTAACAATATTGGATTTAGCATGATCATTGTTACTACTAGAGGAAGAATCTTTCTTGTTACTAGACTGGACTTGAGGCATGTAAGTGGATAAGAGTAAACGCTTGGCAATGTAAGAAGAACTTTTCTTGTGGAGATCATCATTGATTGCCTTTAAGAACTCATGCTCTTGCTCAAGATTGAGCTTTTCAAAGCGTAATTTCTCATGAGCTCTTAAAAGTTCTCGATGATCTTCGAAGATAGTGTCATGAGCTAACTTAAGAGTTTTTAGTTCTTTAGTTAGAGCCTCAATCTTCTCCTTATCATTGTCATTCGTTTTATCTTGATTAGCATGATTAATTGGTCATTCATCATAGTATTCATCACTAGAGTTGTCACCAAGCAAATCATCACCTAACAAGTCATCTTCATCACTATTGAAATCAACATACTCGGGGTGTGTTACCTTAGGACCTTTGGCCATGAAGCATCTTCCAATTCCTTCATTTGGTGAGTCAAATATGTCGTAGGAGTTGGTTGACACAAGTGCTAGACCGGCAACACCTTCATCTTGAGTATCTTCGGAGTCGGAGTGATAACTTCTCTCGGAGTGGCTGTCGGAGTCGGAGCCGGATACCCATTCACCAACATGAGCTTGATGTCTTCGTCTTGTGTAGCTCTTTGATGATTTTTCCTTCCTTTCCGAATCCTTGCTTCTCCGTGAGTATCTTCGTTCATAACGATCATCTCTACTCCTTCTCTCTCTTGGTGGTGATCCGTTGCTTCTTCTTTTTGGAGAATCTTCTCTTCTCTTGTAGGGAGTCGTACACTCATTGGAATAGTGTACGGGTCTTCCACAATTGTAGCAGCTTCGCTCTCGACTAGAAGATCTTTTGTCATTGTAGGACCTTGACTTGGAGCTTCTATCTTTGCTTCTGCTCTTGTAGAACTTGTTGAAGTTCTTCACCATTAAGCTCAATTCTTCATTGAAGTCTTGTTTCTCACTTGATGATGTAGGGGCTTCACATGAGGCTTTATAGGTACCACTTGATTTGTTGTGAAGTTCCTCTTTATCCTTAAGTGACATCTCATGAGCAACAATTCTTCCAATCACCTCCGTTGGCTTGAGATCTTTGTAATTGGGCATCATTTGGATCAATGTGCACACGGTATCATATTTTCCATCCAAGGCTCTTAGAATCTTCTTGATGATGAATTTATCGGTCATCTCTTCACTTCCTAAGCCGGCAATCTCATTTGTGATGAGAGCAAGCCTAGAGTACATCTCAGCGACACCTTCACCATCCTTCATCTTGAACTTGTCAAGTTGGCTTTGAAGTACATCCAACTTGGATTCCTTGACGGAGTCGGTACCTTCGTGCATATCAATCAAAGTGTCCCAAATTTCCTTTGCATTCTCAAGGCGGTTGATTTTGTTGAATTCTTCGGGGCACAATCCGTTGAAGAGAATATCACAAGCTTGAGCATTGTATTGCAACATCTTCAACTCATCCGCGGTAGCTTCACGGTTCGGTTCTCTCCCATCAAAGAAGTCACCTTGCAAACCAACACACACAATAGCCCAAACGGCGGGGTTATGTCCAAGAATATGCATTTTCATTTTATGCTTCCAACTAGCAAAATTAGTACCATCAAAGTAAGGACCTCTACGGTGATAATTTCCCTCGCTAGACGCCATACTCTCCTAGGTTGTGAAACCAAGGCTATGACCACCAAAAGCTATGGAGATCAAGAAAATGGAGACCAAAGCTCTAATACCACTTGTAGGATCGAAAGTATGTCAGAGGGGGGTGATTAGACTACTTGACCAAATAAAAACTTAACCTTTTCCCAATTTTAGTTCTTGGCAGATTTTAGCTAATTTAGGACAAGTCAAGCAATCATCACATGATTCAAGCAAGCATGCAAAGAGTATATTGGCAGCGGAAAGTAAAGCATGCAACTTGCAAGAATGTAAAGGGAAGGGTTTGGAGAATTCAAACGCTATTGGAGACACGGTTGTTTTTCCCGTGGTTCGGATAGGTGGTGCTATCCTACATCCACGTTGATGGAGACTTCAACCCACGAAGGGTAACGGTTGCGCGAGTCCACACAGGGCTCCACCCAAGGGCAACGGTTGCGCGAGTCCACACAGGGCTCCACCCACGAAGGGGCCATGAAGAAGCAACCACCCACAAAGGGTCCATGAAGAAGCAACCTTGTCTATCCCACCATGGCCAACGCCCACACAGGACTTGCCTCACTAGCGGTAGATCTTCACGAAGTAGGCGATCTCCTTGCCCTTACAAACTCCTTGGTTCAACTCCACAATCTTGTCGGAGGCTCCCAAGTGACACCTAGCCAATCTAGGAGACACCACTCTCCAAGAAGTAACAAATGGTGTGTAGGTAATGAACTCCTTGCTCTTGTGCTTCAAATGATAGTCTCCCCAACACTCAACTCTCTCTCATAGGATTTGGATTTGGTGGAAAGAAGATTTGAGTGGAAAGCAACTTGGGAAGGCTAGAGATCAAGATTCATATGGTAGGAATGGAATGTCTTGGTCTCAACACATGAGTAGGTGGTTCTCTCTCAGAACATATGAGTTGGAATGGTGTGTGTGTTCTGATGGCTCTCTCATCAAATGAGGAGGAGGTGGAGGGGTATATATAGCCTCCACACAAAATCCAACCGTTACACAGTTTTCCAATCTCGGTGGGACCGAATCAATAAGCTCGGTCGGACCGAAAATGTAAACCTAGTGACCGTTAGTGATTTTCGGTGGGACTGACATGCAACTCAGTAGGACCGATATGGTTAGGGTTTGGGCATAACGTAATCTCGGTGAGACCGATTACACAAACTCGGTGAGACCGAATTTGGTAATTAGCTAACCAGAGAGTTGGTCAGGCAAACTCGGTGGGACCGATTTGCTCTTTCGGTGAGACCGAGTGGAACTCGGTGAGACCGAAAAGTTACAAAGGGGAAACACTGAGTTTACATTGCAATCTCGGTGGGACCGATTCGCTCTTTCGGTAAGACCGAAAAGTTACGAAAGGGAAACAGAGAGTTTGCAACCCCATCTCGGTGAGACCGAGATCCCTATCGGTAGGACCGAATTGCTAGGGTTTGGCAGTGGCTAATGACAAGTGAAACTCGGTGGCGCCGGATAGGAAGAATCGGTAGGATCGAGTTTGGCTTAGGGTTTAGGTCATATGTGGATATGGGAAAGTAGTTGAGGGTTTTGGAGCATATCACTAAGCACATGAAGCAAGAGGCTCATTAAGCAACACCTCATCCCTCCTTAATAGTATTGGCTTTTCCTAAAGACTGAATGTGATCTTGGATCACTAAAATATAAAATGAAGAGTCTTGAGCTTTTGAGCTTGAGCCAATCCTTTGTCCTTAGCATTTTGAGGGTTCCACTTTCACATCCATGCCATGCCAATCATTGAGCTTTCCTGAAATAATCATCTTGGAATAGCATTAGCTCAATGAGCTATATGTTGTTATGAATTACCAAAACCACCTAGGGATAGTTGCACTTTCAGGAGCATCCCAAGATCATCCCCATGGACGCACCTACACCTCCAACGACACCACTTGGACCAATGACACGAGCCCGAGCCAAAGCTATCGAAGATAAGGTGAACTCACTCCTCTCTGAACTTCCACTTTCTATACATGAGACATGGATACTACCTAAGTTCGAGGTGTTGTGCATGATTAGGTACCAAGAAGGTCCTCCCGAAGATGTACATGAAGATGTACAAGTCCCCAAGTCCGCAGAAGAGGAGAACAAACGGAAGGAGACAAGAGCATCTCCCAAGCCCCGGACATCCGGCCAAGGCCCCGGACGTGCGGCCCCTGGAGCGTCTTCCACTATAGCAGCCCAGCCACAGAAGGCTACAGGCCCCGGACATCCGGCCCCTCCCGAGCCCCCGGACATCCGGCCACCGGCCCGGAAATCCGGCCACTCCGAACCTGAGAGCAACAAAGGCCACCGCTCCAGCCCGGACATCCGACATCGCCTAAAAGCCTGGACATCTGGCCCGACCAGCCCGGACATCCGGCCCGACCAGCCCGGACATCCGGCCTCCCCTGTCTGCGCACAGTGAAAGGCCGAGGCCTGTGTATCCCTTCTCCCCCTAGACTATATATACTCTATCCCGTACAACTTTCTAGGGTTAGCAAAGGATTAGCTCATATTTTGTGTGAGAGCTTTGCTCATCCACTTGGTTACCTTCTCCTCGGAGATTCGAGCCTCCACCGGAGAAGATCCCCCAAGCGGATTCAAGACCCCTCTTTAGGGAAGAACATCAAGACCTCCTCACGGGGAAGAACCGGTTACCCTTTTGTATCGTCCCTAGTTGTCCGTGGACAGTGTATCGTTCTATGTATCCGAGGATCTAGCACATGTGTGACTTGTTCTTGTTAGTTTGAGTGTTCCTCTTGTGTTTCCCCTTGTGATTTCCCTTGTTTCCCTCTTTGTGTTCCTTGTGTTCTTCGCGGGATCCGCTCCTTTCGTGAAAGATTGGGCGATTAGGGTTCTACCCTACATCATCTTGGATCAGAGCCAGCTTGTCTCTTGATACCATCATCTTGGTATCTAGAGCCACATTGATCAGGATTTCGGAGCCTCCCCATTGTGTTTCTAGCCTTGTTTTGTTGTTTCTCGTCCTACTTCGAAAATTCCCCACCAAAAATAGCCCCAAATTTTTTTTGTGATTTGTTGGTGTGTTTAGATTTTGTTGGTTTGGATCCATGGATTTGCTTTGTTTTGAGTGGATATAACTTCCCATCCTTTTCCTCCCAATTTCCATCCACAAATTCCTCCGAATTTCGCTCGGATTTAACCTCCCCACGCGGTGTTCATCCCGTTCGTCCCCGGATCCAGAGCCCAGACATCCGGCCCGTAGAGCCCGGACATCCGGCCCCACCCGGACATCCGACCTCTGGCAGCAACATCTCCATCCACTGCCCCGTTTTCTGCCCAATTTCCACCAAATTTTGTTCCGGTGCCCACCATATACCATATATACTTCCGCAAACCTCCACCATTTCCGCATAACCCAACAATTTTTGGACCGTTTCGCTCTCCGACACAATTGCTACTTCGAGGTTTGAGAATTGAGTTGCGGTACCGTATCCTTTTGTGTTTTGGCTATCTAGGTACGGTTCGACATCGACATCACCGCCGCTCATCTTCGCCACGGACGCATCATCAATAACGACCACCTCGACTACATCTTGGTATTCGTGCCACCATTTTGACACCATACTGGAAGCAAGACCGGTAACCTCATCTTGGTATTGGACATATCATTCTTGCCATTACATTGATAGCCATCATAGCCTTACTCCTTTGCATTGCTTACCCATCGAGACTAGCCATTGAGTATTGCCGGCAACAAGACTTGTGCACATTAGTGATCATACTTCCCATAGCATACATAAATCATTGTTGCATATACTAGTATCATCTCTTGTGTCACAAAGTTGTCATCACATACTCATTTGCTATCTTGGTTCGTCAAGCATTGCATGAGAAAAGAGCTCAAACATCAAAGAGCCAAACAAGCTTTTAAGCAAAGAGAAAAGATATGCAAAGAGCTTTTAAGCAAGAACCATAGCATCTTACAACATTAAGATTGTCATACTCGATCATCTTGGATCATATCATAGCAACACCTTGCATAGAACATATTTGGGGTAGAAGTCGTTGCATTTTTGCTAAGTAGGTTGTGCACAAGTTCTGTGTACCTTATATGCTTGGTCTACGTGTTACATTGCATCTTGCGAATCCTTTCCAACATTATTGAAGCTCACTTAGAACTGCATCAAATTTTGTGCCACCATCCTAACCAAGCTCCACCAAAAGCTTTTACTTGTGTAGGCATGAGAAACCGACAAGAGCCCGTACCAATTGTGCTATTTCCTTGTACTACATTGGAGTGATCCTTGATCCACTTTCAACTTGGGTCAAGGTACATTTGGTACTCGTTCTTCTCTTTCTACCACTCACATTTGTCTTGGAATGATGGATAGGCCAAGTACTTCTACCAACCCACTCTTCATGGAGCGAGACGATGACATGAACTCCTTCGTCACCAAGAGTCACCTCTTCGATGCACAACATGCTTTGCATCAAGAGCAACAAGCTATGAGTGAATGCATCGACAACCTTGCCGCCGACTTGCGACTTTCCGAGGAACGTACAAGGGACTACTTCGACCACAAGCTCGATGATCACAAGTAAGAGAATGACGCAAGGATGGACAAAATTCGTGCTTTGTTGCTCAACCGCTCGTCTTCCACTTCAAGAAGGAGCCGTTCAAGCCGCCACTCCGACTTCACCCTCTCCGACTCAAGTACACCGACATCGAACACTCTTTGTCGGGCTGCACGCACCGATCGTCAAGCAAGCCTCAATCCGCTACGCGACATCGACTCTCAAGAGCACCGACAACGTCAAACTCAAGAGGCCTTTGCGCTAGCCCGAGAACGGCAACGACAACGCCAACATGAAGAGGAAGAGCAAGCACGTCTACACCAAAATGCTCAAGATGCCAAGGCACAACGTCAAGAACAACAACTCCGTGACGCTCAAGAACTTGCGGCACAAGTCGAGCCGTTGCCGACCGAAGCTGACAAGCCCGTGAACAAGAGGAAGCACTTCGCGAAGAAATTCAAGAACGAAGATTTCTAGATCGCGTGCATCGTCAAGTTCCTCCTCGAGCTCGACAAGCTCCTCCACAAGCTCGCCAAGAACAACAAGTCAATCAAGAGCATGAAGGCAATGGAGATCCTCCACGACAAGAACAACATGATGATAACAACCCTCCGCGCCAAGAGCACCACGAGTTGCACAATCATCAACAACATGGGCGTCATCATCCCCGACCCCAACACAATGAAGAGCAACGTTATGGCAAACTCAAGTTCACCATGCCCAAGTTCAACGAAAGCAACGATCCCGAAGAGTACCTTTCATGGGCATTGAAAGTTGACAAGATCTTTCGTTTGCACAATTTTGAAGAAGAGAAGAAGATCGCGATGGCGTCCCTTGAGTTCCAAGACTATGTGCTCATTTGGTGGGAACAAATCATAGAGCACCGAGAGGCAAGAGGTGAACCACCCATCACTACTTGGGCGCAAATGAAGGATGCCATGAGAGCACGCTTCGTGCCTACCTACTACAACTGCGACCTCTTCAAGAAAATCTAACAACTCAAGCAAGGAACAAAGAGCGTTGAAGAATACTACAAGGAGATGGAGATTGCAATGATAAGAGCCAATGTCACGGAAGATGATGAGCGAACAATGGCATGCTTCTTGAATGGACTCAGTCATCCCATCAAGAAGATGGCTGACTTCCAACCATACTCAAATCTCATCGAGCTAGTGCACCAAGCTACCAAAGCAGAACGCCAAGTGCAAGATGATTTCAAGTATGCAAAGTTCTCATCCAAGTCCTATGGCTTCTGCAACAACCAAGATTCAACGAATCCATCACCAACTACAAAGCCTTCTTCTACCAACATCGATAAGTCGACTTCCAAGAAAGCTTCATAAACTACAAGCCATCCTCCTACGAGCAACTTCAAGCCGAGAGCTTCATCATCATCAACCCCAACCGATGAAACCGTCAAGATGAGTTCCTTCAAGTGTTTCACTTGCGGAGGCCAAGGCCACAAGTCTTACGAGTGCACCAACAAGCGAACCATGGTCTTCAACGACGATGGCACTTATGACTCCATGAGCGAAGGCGAAATGGAAGCCCTCGAGCAAGTTGCCATGCACCGCCAAGTGAACAATGAAGAAGAACAAGTTTTTTGTGATGAAGACTCAAGTCCCGCACTTGTTGTCTCCAAAGTCTTGACTCTCCAACATCACCGAGAAGAAGACCAACGATGCCACATATTCCACACCAAGGCCGGAATCAATGGACGATCCGTCAAGGTCATCATCGATGGAGGGAGTTGTCATAATCTCGCAAGTGAAGAACTTTGCTCCAAGCTCCAATTTCCCAAGACGAAGCATCCACATCCATACAAAGTGCAATGGCTTAGTGACTCCGGCACCATCCAAGTCGAGCACCCAGTACAAGTCTCCTTCAAAATCGACGCTTACGAAGACACCTTGGAGTGCGACGTCGTTGAAATGACCGTTTGTCATCTTCTCCTTGGACGGCCATTGCAATTCGATAAAGGAGTCATCCACAACAGCCGAACGAACCACTACATCTTCAAGATGAAGGGCAAGGAGTACGTCCTCCGTCCAATGTCGCTAAGTCAAGTGATCGCCCGACAAGCAAGCCACCCCTCGTGGAGATCATAGTGAGAGAGCGAGCCACCAAAAAGAGAGTGAGCGCCACAAGCCAAAATTGAGTGCCTCCACGACGAGCGAAAACAAAAACCTAGTTCTATTTGCCACCAAACGTGAGATAAGAGAAGTGTGTGAGAACCCATCTAGTGTCCTACACTACGTCCTCATGTGCAAGGACAATTCACCACAAACTAACACTTCTCACACTCTTCCTCTAGTGTTGTCTTCTCTTTTGTAGGAATTTGAAGATGTTTTCCTCGAAGAGCTACCTCCGGGTCTACCTCCTCTACGAGGCATTGAGCACCGAATCGACCTCATCCCTGGAGCACCTCTTCCGAACAAAGCTCCATAACGTGTCAACCCCGACGAAACAAAAGAAAGACAAAGGCAAGTAAAGCATCTCATAGACCATGGACATGTGCGTGAAAGTTTGAGCCCTTGTGCCGTTCCGGTCATTCTTGTGCCAAAACGTGATGGTAGTTTTCGCATGTGCTCCGATTGTAGACCTATCAATGCTATCACCGTTCGCTATAGGTATCCCATTCCACGCCTAGATGATATGCTTGATGAGCTTAGCGGTGCCACTATATTTTCCAAAATTGATCTTAAGAGTGGTTACTATCAAATCCGCATACAAGTGGGTGATGAATGGAAAACCGCCTTCAAAACCAAGTTTGGTTTGTATGAGTGGTTAGTCATGCCTATGGGTCTTTCGGAAGCACCGAGCACTTTTATGCGCCTCATGAATCATGTCTTTCGCCCTTACATTGGTATATTTGTTGTGGTCTACTTTGATGAAATTCTTGTGTTTAGCAAATCTATCAAAGAGCATGTCACCCATGTCCGCACCATTTTGGAAACTCTTAGAAAAGAGCGCCTCTATGCTAATATGGATAAATGCCTTTTTGGTGTTGATAAGCTCGTTTTCTTGGGTTTTGTTGTTTCTTCTAAGGGTGTTCATGTTGATGAGTCCAAGATCAATGCTATTAAGACTTGGCTGCAACCAACCAACTTGCATCAAGTACGTAGTTTTCTTGGCCTTGCGGGTTTGTACCGTTGCTTTGTCAAGGATTTTAGCACCATTGCTTCGCCTTTGCATGCTTTGAGCAAGAAGAATGCGCATTTTGTTTGGGGACCATCCCAAGATACCGCATTCAATGAGATTAAGAATTTGCTTACTCATGCTCCCGTGCTTGCGTTACCCAACTTCGACAAGCCTTTTGAAATTCATTGCGATGCTAGTGGCAATGGCATAGGAGGTGTGTTAACGCAAGAGAAGCGCCCCATAGCTTACTTTAGTGAGAAACTTTCCGGAATGCAACTCAATTACCCCATCTATGACAAAGAGCTATATGCTTTAGTCCGCGTTTTGCATGAATGGGAACATTACCTTCGTCCCCATGAGTTTATCATTCATACCGATCATGAGACTCTCAAGTATCTTAAGGGACAAACAAAGTTGAACAAGCGTCATGCTAAATGGAGTGAATTTATTGAGTCTTTTCCCTATGTCATCAAGTACATCAAGGGTAAAGAAAACATCGTAGCGGATGCTCTTTCCCGCATATGCATGCTTGTCATGCAACTTGAGTTAGATGTCATTGGCTTCGAGCATACCAAAGACTTGTATGAGCATGATGCAACTTTTGCTACTCCTTATGCCAAGTGTTTGTCGAATACATCTTGGGAACGCTATTACATTACAAACGGATATCTTATGAGAGATAACAAACTTTGCATCCTCGAGTCCTCTCTTCGTTTGTTGCTTTGCAGGAATCTCATGGAGGAGGCTTAATGGGACACTTCGGACGCGACAAGACGTTCGCCACGCTCTCAAAGAGCTACTTTTGGCCAAAGATGTTTTAGGACGTCAATCGTTTCACCAACCAGTGTTCTACATGTCGCAAAGCTAAGTCCAAATCTCAATCTCATGGTCTCTATATGCCTTTACCAGTCCCATACCAACCATGGGAAGACATTATCATGGACTTTGTACTTGGTTTGCGTAGAACTCGAAATGGGAAAGATTCCATATTTGTCGTTGTGGACCGTTTCTCAAAAATGGCACATTTTATTCTTTGCCACAAGATAGACGATGCTTCACATGTTGCTAATCTCTTTTGTAGGGAAATTTTGCGTCTCCATGGTGTGCCAAAGACCATCGTCTTGGACCGTGACGTCAAGTTCCTTAGCTACTTTTGGAAGACCCTATGTGCCAAGCTCGGAATCAAGCTACTCTTCTCCACGACGTACCATCCTCAAACCGACGGCCAAACGGAGGTGGCAAACCGCACACTCTCTGCTCTACTTAGAGTACTCATCAAGAAGAACATCAAGGAGTGGGAGGAGTGTCTACCCATCGCCGAGTTCACCTACAACCGAGCAAGACACTCAACAACCGGCAAGTCCCCTTTCGAGGTCGTCTACGGATTCAACCCTTTGTCACCATTGGATATTCTACCTCTACCACTCCAAGAGCGAATCAATTTGGACGCAAGTGCACGAGCAACCCATCTCAAGAAGGTGCATGAAGATACAAGAAACACCATCGAGCGCCAAGTACAACGCCTTGCGACAAAGCTCAATGTCAACAAGCACCCTATGATATTCAAAATTGGAGACCTCGTGTGGCTACACCTTTGCAAGGACCGCTTTCCAGAAGAACGCAAGTCCAAACTTCGGCCATGCGCGGATGGACCATTCAAGGTGCTTGCATGCTACAACAACAACGCTTACAAGATCGACATCCCTCGTGACAAGTACTCCGTGAGCGACATCTTCAACATCAAAGATCTCTCGCCCTACCATGGTGATGAGGATTTCGATCCGAGGACGGATCTTCCCCAAGGGAGGGGAGATGATGCAGAGCATCCCAAGATCATCCCCATGGACGCACCCACACCTCCAACGGCACCACTTGGACCAATGACACGAGCCTGAGCCAAAGCTATCGAAGATAAGGTGAACTCACTCCTCTTCGAACTTCCACTTTCTATGCATGAGACATGGCTACTACCTAAGTCTGAGATTGATAGAGGCTAAGGTGTCCCAATGTTTCGATGAGATGGTGGCTATCGTTTTCTGTGGGAGTCAACCTTGACGATCCGACTACGAACGTGCGAGACGTCGCGCCTTAGCAATCGCTAAACCAACTTCCGAGGGTTATTGACCACGCCGGAGCACGATCAACCTGACCACGAGGGTCTGTTTCCTGCGAACAAACGAAGAACAAGCAAGAAACTGAGATTGCAATCGGGATATTGCGAATATAAGATGAAAGCTTTATTGATCAAGGTGGGGTTCTGTGACGTCTTGGTCTGGTCGTTGGACACAAACAAAGTACGTGAAGTTGCAGCTATGGCGAACTTTTAATCTAAACAAAACCCAAAGTCTAAACGATGCCCTAAGGGCTGTATATATGGAGGAAGAGGGGGGGGGGGAATTTCGTGGCCCTTGAGGGTGGGGTCCGAAACCAACCCTAACTCTTGTTTCCCCACACATACGGACTCTAAAAATAGCCTATACTTATGTATTTCGAAATTACATGGGCCTGGCCCATTAATAAGGTGACACAGCACCTAGAATAGCCTATGGACGAATATTATGAAGTGGCATCTTGTATATTTCGTCCGAGGCTTCATGCACTCCTTATGGCGGCTTCAAAGTCCTAAAATCATCACTTGTAACTCCGTTCTTGATCCCCTTGCGCATGCCTTCAACTCCATGCGTGTTCTTGCTCCAATGTTCATCCTTCTCCAAGCTAGGCCCTTCATTTGTAAGCAAAACAAATGTATCTAATTTAGGCAGCATAATATTCTCATGAACATTAGAATCGTTACCAAGAAACGAAAGTACCTGATAATTCAATTGGCGTGCGCGAGCTCTAGTAATTGGTCCAGTATGTATAGGAGCAGGGGCTGTGGGTGTAACAATGGTATTGATGTCCTCATCATCCTCCCCTTCTTGAAATTAAGTCGTCCTCGACGAAAGTTCATCGTCCTCACCCAAATAAGGCTTCAAATCTGCAATGTTAAAAGTGGGACTAACCCCAAAATCTACAGGCAGCTGAAGTTTATATGCATTATCATTTATTTTCTCTAACACCTTAAAAGGACCATCAGCACGTGGCATTAGCTTTGTTTTGCGCAGATTAGGAAATCTATCTTTACGCAAATGTAACCAAACAAGATCTCCAGGCGCAAACACAACATGTTTTCTACCCTTATCTCCAGCAAGTTTATATTTAGCATTCATACGCTCAATGTTTTCCTTAGTTAACTCATGCATTTTTAAAATCAATTCAGAACGTTCTTTAGCATCAAAATTAACCTTCTCTGAAGATGGAAGAGGCAACAAATCAATAGGTGCATGAGGTAGGAAACCATACACAATTTCAAAAGGGCACATCTTAGTAGTAGAATGCAATGAACGATTATAAGCAAATTCAATATGAGGCAAGCATTCTTCCCACATTTTCTTGTTATTCTTCAAAACAGCCCTAAGCATAGTAGATAATGTTCTATTGACTACTTCAGTTTGTCCATCAGTTTGGGGGTGACAAGTAGTACTAAAAAGCAGCTTAGTCCCCAACTTAGCCCACAAACATCTCCAAAAGTGGCTAAGAAATTTAGTATCACGATCTGAAACAATAGTATTTGGCACACCATGTAAGCGAATAATTTCACGAAAGAACAAATAAGCAACATTAACAGCATCATCGCTTTTATGACATGGTATAAAGTGTGCCATTTTCGAGAACCTATCCACGACAACAAATATGCTATCCCTCCCCTTCTTTGTTCGAGGTAAACCTAAAACAAAGTCCATAGATATATCCTCCCAAGGAACACTAGGTACAGGCAAAGGCATATATAAACCATGACGATTGAGTCGTGACTTAGCTCTTTGACATGTAGTGCAGCGAGCAACAAAACGCTCAACATCCCGTCTCATCTTTGGCCAAAAGAAATGTGTAGCAAGTATATCCTCCGTCTTCTTGACGCCAAAGTGTCCCATTAATCCTCCTCCATGCGCCTCCTGCAACAACAAAAGACGAACGGAGCTAGCTAGAATGCATAGCTTGTTAGCACGAAACACAAATCCATCGTTAAGAACGAACTTGTTCCAAGTTCTCCCTTCCTTACAATTCTGCAATACATCTTTAAATTCAGCATCATGAACATATTGATCTTTGATGGTCTCCAAACCAAATATTTTAAAGTCAAGTTGTGAAAGCATAGTATAACGACGAGACAAGGCATCAGCAATAACATTTTCTTTACCCTTCTTGTGTTTAATGACATAAGGGAAAGTCTCAATGAATTCAACCCATTTAGCATGTCTACAGTTCAGTTTTGCTTGACTTTTAATGTGTTTCAAAGATTCATGATCAGAATGTATAACAAATTCCTTGGGCCATAAATAATGTTGCCATGTTTCTAAGGTCCGAACAAGAGCATATAATTCTTTATCATAAGTAGCATAGTTCAGACTAGGCCCACTCAATTTTTCAGAAAAGTATGCAACAGGTTTTCCATCTTGTAATAACACACCTCCTAATCCAATTCCACTAGCATCACATTCAAGCTCAAAAGTCTTATTGAAATTAGGAAGTTGGAGTAAAGGAGTATGTGTCAACTTATCTTTCAATATCGTGAAGGCTTCTTCTTGTGCGGTACCCCAAACAAAAGGCACATCCTTCTTTGTAAGCTCGTTGAGAGGTGCAGCAATGGTGCTGAAATCTCTCACAAAACGCCTATAGAAACAGCGAGGCCAAGGAAACTCCTCACTTGCGTGACCGTTTTGGGCTGCGGCCAACTCTCAATAGCTTCAATCTTGGCTTTATCAACTTCAATTCCCTGTGGAGTAACAACATAGCCAAGAAAAGATACTCGGTCGGTGCAAAAGGTGCACTTTCCAATGTTTCCAAACAAACGTGCATCACGTAGAGGAATAAAAACAGCACGTAAATGTTCCAAATGTTCCTCCAAAGATTTGCTATAAATCAATATGTCATCAAAGTAAACTATCACAAATCGTCCAATGAAAGCACGTAAAACTTCGTTCATTAATCTCATGAAAGTACTAGGTGCATTAGGTAACCCAAAAGGCATGAATAACCACTCATATAATCCAAACTTAGTTTTAAATGCTATTTTCCATTCATCTCCCAATTTCATACGAATTTGATGGTATCCACTACGCAAATCAACTTTGGAGAATATTGTAGAGCCACTCAATTCATCAAGCATATCATCTAACCTAGGAATAGGATGACGATAACGAATAGTAATATTATTAATGCCTCTACAATCAACGCACATACGCGACGTACCATCCTTTTTCGGCACTAAAATGATAGGAACAGCACAAGGACTAAGGGATTCGCGTATATAACCTTTGTCGAGCAGTTCTTGTACTTGACGCATAATCTCCTTTGTCTCCTCTGGATTGGTACGGTATGGTGCACGGTTGGGTAGCGAAGCACCGGGAATTAAGTCAATTTGATGGTCAATCCCTCGAATAGGTGGTAATCCCGGTGGCACGTCTTGTGGAAAGACGTCAGCGAACTCCTGCAAAATGTTAGTGACAGCAGGGGGCAAAGAGGAAGGCACGTTCTCGAATGAAAATAATGCTTCTTTGCACACAAAAGCATAGCAAACAGATTTGCTAAAATCTAGCTCATCAATATCAGATTTGGTGGCAAGTAAACATGCACTTTTCAATTTAATTTCAGAAACAACAGTAGATGGTTTATTATTAGGCTTCATTTGGTGCTCAAATTCTTTTGCCACAATCTGATTTTCACTCTTATTTGTCTCCTATTTTGCTTTATTAGCTCTATTAATATCATCTTTCAAAATGGAATCAGGAGTCATAGGAAGCAAAGTAATATTTTTATCATTATGAACAAGAGTATACTGATTGTTTCTACCATGGTGTACAGAATTTTTATCAAATTGCCATGGTCTACCAAGTAATAAGGAACATGCTTGCATAGGTACCACATCACAATCAACATAATCAGCATATGTAGAGATACTAAAATGCACACGAACAGTACGTGTTACCTTAATCTTGCCGCTGTTGTTGAACCATTGGATGTAGTAAGGATGTGGATGTGGTCTTGTGGTGAGAGATAGCTTCTCCACCATCTCCATGCTAGCCAAGTTATTGCAGCTCCCTCCATCTATGATCACGCGAACAGAACGTTCCTTCACAACTCCCTTTGTATGGAACAAATTATGCCTCTGATTTTGCTCAGCTTGTGTAACCTGCACACTCAAAACACGTTGAGCAACTAAACATTCATACCTGTCAGCATCTTCAGGAGCCATGTATTACGTCTCATGATCAGAATCGTCTCCACCGTGTTCATCACGTGTAATAAGAGCCAAAGTCTCCTCATCATAGTCACTAGCGGACTCATACCCACCATCCTCAGTAACAATCATCACACGCTTAGATGGGCATTCTCTCGCATAACGACCTCCACCCTTGCAACGTTGACAAATAATATCATGTGTTTGCCCTATTGATGCCATGGATGAAGAAGAGCTCTTTGCAGGCCAGAAGGTGTGCTCTTGGCAGATAGTGGTGATTGTGCCTGCTTTGTTGTATCACGGTTGGAGGTGGCAGCCGACGGAGGCGCCGGTGTAGCAGAACGTGTGGAAGTAGATGATGCACGTGGTGTCCATGATGAAGGTCGACCTGCAGAAAAGTTAGTCCGCGCCAATGCCTGTCGATCCTGCACTTCACGTTCAGCTTTACAAGCAAGATGGAATAAACGAGTGATATTAGTATACTCCTTATACTCTAGAATCATCTGAATCTCTCTATTTAATTCACCCATAAAACGTGCAAGCATAGCTTCATTCTCCTCAACAATACCACATCTAATCATGCCAGTTTGTAATTCCTGATAATATTCTTCTACAGAATTTTTTCCCTGTCTTAAGCGCTGCAATTTTTGAAGTAATTCACGTTGATAATATGGTGGAACCCAACGAGTACGCATAGCAGTTTTCAAAGCAGCCCAAGTAGCCGGAATAGGATATAATCTACAATGCTCAGACCACCAAATACATGCAAAATTAGTGAATGCACAAACAGCAGCAGGAACACGTCTCTCCTCGGGATATTGTAAACATGTAAATCGTTGTTCAGTTTCTAACTCCCAAGTAAGATATATATCAGGAACATATCTACCCTCAAATGGTGGAATATTCAATTTTAGTTGAGGGAGATGGTCATGATCTCGTACCTGAGGGTGAGCCCTACCATTGCCATTATTTGCATGTGGACGACCTGGTGGTTGCTGTGCTGGTGGTGGCACGTAGTTCTGATTTTGATCAACCTCATCCTCATAATCTCCCACATAATCATCCTCCTCCACATCAGCAGTAGGAGCCACAGAAGTATCAACAGCAGCACCAGCAGTTTGTCCCAACTGAAGAGGGACACGGCTCGCTCGGCGGAGGGCTGTTTCCCGACGTGGAGGTAGTCGGTGTTGTTGCTGTTGTTGCAGAGGTGCGGCAGGAGCAGCCGGTGGTGGTGGTGGAAAACGCGAAAGCAATTCAGCAAACTTGTTATCGAGCTTTGTTTCAAACGTCTTCTCCATGCCATCTATCTTCTCCATGGCCTCTTCAAATCTGTTTATCACATCTTGCACCTGTCCACTCATCATTTGTTGAAACGTATCATGAAGCTCCTTGTTCGTCAAGTTCTCCCAGTCAGTCTCGTCGGCTTGTGATCCTGGCATGGTTAGCAGCAATAGAAACACACAAGAATATGATCCTACAGACTACTAACAAGTGGTGGTGGTGGCGGGTGTCACAAATCCGTCAAGCAAATCTCAAATTCTTACCAGTTCTTACCCAGCAGCAGGCGGTGATCGGCAACCATTGTAGTCAAAACTCTCAAAAGCTTGGATAGAGCGATTGCCAGGGAGAGTCAAACACACGACGTAGATGTATGTGGAGCTGGGAAGGCTTCTAGTATGGTAGCAAAAAGGGTCAGCAATAATCAATTCAGAGATGCAAAGTTGAATAAACGCTCAACGACGGTACTGTGCTGGTCCTAGGCTAGACCGTGCTAGAGACGCGAGCCTAGAACACTAACAAAATCACGGCGCTGCACGTAAATAAGGGAAAAGCACACTCTGGAACTTTTTTTCGCTCTTTTTTTTGCGCTCCTTTTTTTACGCTCTTTTTTTTTGCGAAAAATCACTATAATGGCGAGTGTCTCAAAACTCTTCCCTCGTCAAACTGATAGGATGGGCACGAAATTTTTTTTTTCACTTTTTTTTCGGAAATCAGGGCAGCGACGACGAAAAAGTGCGACAAAAAATCACTATGATGGCACGTGGCTCAAAAGACTCAGAAAAGCCTAAAAATAGGATAGGGAAAAGAATTGCCCGTGAAAATTTTGGCCTAAAAACTGCCCGGGGGTCTCCAGACTCTTTTTTTTTCCGAGACCTACGCAGGCAAGGAAACACGAATCGGAATTTAGATTGATCTCAAGAACAACCCTAATATGAGAAGAACTCGGATTGGTGGTGGATATATGGTTGTGGTATATGGCAGCGGTGGTGGTATATGGTAGCGGTGGTGGTATATGGATAGAGATTGGTGGTGGTATATGGATACGGATTGGTGGTGGTATATGGATATGGATTTAGAGTGGTGGCGGATAAGCAAAAGTGGTACATGGGCGATGATGATGGTGCGGCGGCGGCGTGACAACTTATGACCAGAACTCGAAACTCTAAAAGACTAGACTCTAAGATTCAGAGTGGTGGCGGATAAGCAAAAGTGGTAGATGGGCGACGATGCAACCGCAAATTCAACAAAGCAAAAACCCTAAAAAGATTATGCAAAGGCTCAGATTGGTTCGGATATGATGAACTAACCCTAATTTTTTTGTGTGGCTTTTTCGTGGACTGTAGGTATGAAGAACAGACTCGATCTAATCTACGAAAAACTGTAAAATCTCACCGAGCAACCTGGAAATCTGATACCACTTGATAGAGGCTAAGGTGTCCCGATGTTTCGATGAGATGGTGGCTATCGTTTTCTGTGGGAGTCGACCTTGACGATCCAACTACGAACGTGCGAGACATCGCGCCTTAGCAATCGCTAAACCAACTTCCGAGGGTTATTGACCACGCCGGAGCACGATCAACCTGACCACGAGGGTCTGTTTCCTGCGAACAAACGAAGAACAAGCAAGAAACTGCGATTGCAATCGGGATATTGCGAATATAAGATGAAAGCTTTATTGATCAAGGTGGGGTTCTGTGACGTCTTGGTCTGGTCGTTGGACACAAACGAAGTACGCGAAGTTGCAGCTATGGCGAACTTTTAATCTAAACAAAACCCAAAGTCTAAACGATGCCCTAAGGGCTGTATATATGGAGGAAGAGGGGGGGGAATTTCGTGGCCCTTGAGGGTGGGGTCCGAAACCAACCCTAACTCTTGTTTCCCCACACATACGGACTCTAAAAATAGCCTATACTTAAGTATTTCGAAATTACATGGGCCTGGCCCATTAATAAGGTGACGCAGCACCTAGAATAGCCTATGGACGAATATTATGAAGTGGCATCTTGTATATTTCGTCCAAGGCTTCATGCACTCCTTATGGCAGCTTCAAAGTCCTGAAATCATCACTTGTAACTCCGTTCTTGATCCCCTTGCGCATGCCATCAACTCCATGCGTGTTCTTGCTCCAATGTTCATCCTTCTCCAAACTAGGCCCTTCATTTGTAAGCAAAACAAATGTATCCAATTTAGGCAGCATCATAATCTCATGAACATTAGAATCATTACCAAGAAACGAAAGTACCTGGTAATTTAATTGGCGTGCGCGAGCTCTAGTAATTGGTCCAGTATATGTAGCAGTAGAGGCTTTGGGTGTAACAATGGTATTGATGTCCTCATCAGAGATGTTGTGCATGATTAGGTACCAAGAAGGTCCTCCCGAAGATGTGCATGAAGATGTACAAATCCCCAAGTCCACGAAAGAGGAGAACCAACGAAAGGAGCCAAGAGCATCTCCCAGGCCCCGGACATCCGGCCAAGGCCCCGGACGTCCGGCCCCTGGAGCGTCTTCCACTACAGCAACCCAGCCACAGAAGGCTACAAGCCTCGGACATCCGGCCCCTCCCGAGCACACGGACATCCGGCCACCGGCCCGGAAATCCGGCCCCTCCGATCCCGAGAGCAACAAAGGCCACCGCTCCAGCCCGGACATCCGGCGTCGCCTGAAAGCCCGGACATCCGGCCCGACCAGCCCGGACAGCCGGCCTCCCCTGTCTGCGCACAGTGAAAGGCCGAGGCCCGTGTATCCCTTCTCCCCCCTAGACTATATATACTCTATCCCGTACAACTTTCTAGGGTTAGCAAAGGATTAGCTCATATTTTGTGTGAGAGCTTTGCTCATCCACTTGGTTACCTTCTCCTCGGAGATTTGAGCCTCCACCGGAGATGATCCCCCAAGCAGATTCAAGACCCCTCTTTAGGGAAGAACATCAAGACCTCCTCACGGAGAAGAACCGGTTACCCTTTTGTATCGTCCCTAGTTGTCTGTGGACTGTGTATTGTTCTATGTATCCGAGGATCTAGCACATGTGTGACTTGTTCTTGTTAGTTTGAGTGTTCCTCTTGTGTTTCCCCTTGTGATTTCCCTCGTTTTCCCTTGTTTCCCTCTTTGTGTTCTTCGCGGGATCCACTCCTTTCGTGAAAGATCGGGCGATTAGGGTTCTACCCTAAATCAGATGAGGACATCAATACCATTGTTACACCCACAGCCCCTGCTGCTATACATACTGGACCAATTACTAGAGCTTGCGCATGCCAATTGAATTATCAGGTACTTTCGTTTCTTGGTACAATTCTAATGTTCATGAGAATATGATGTTGCCTAAATTGGATACGTTTGTTTTGCTTACAAATGAAGGGCCTAGCTTGGACAAGAAAGATGAACCTTGGAGCAAGTTCAAGCATGGAGGTGATGGCATGCGCAAGGGGATCAACAACGGAGTTACAAGTGATGATTTCAGGACTTTGAAGCCACCATAAGGAATGCATGAAGCCTTGGACGAAATATACGAGATGCCACTTCATAAATTTCGTCTAGAGGCTATTCTAGGTGCTACATCACCTTATTATTGGGCCAGGCCCATGTATTTTCGAAATACCTAAGTATAGGCTATTTTTAGAGTCCGTATGTGTGGGGAAACAAGAGTTAGGGTTGGTTTCGGACCCCTCCTCCAAGGGCCACGAAATTACCCCCTCTTCCTCCATATATACAGCCCTTTGGGCGTCGTTTAGACTTTGGGTTTTGTTTAGATTAAAAGTTCATCATAGCTGCAACTTCGCGTACTTCATTTGTGTCCAAGGACCAGACCAAGACGTCACAGAACCCCACCTTCATTAATAAAGCTTTCGTCTTTTATTCGCAATATGCAGATTGCAATATCAGTTTCTTGCTTGTTCTTCGTTTTCTCGCAGGAAATAGACCTCGTGGTCATGTTGATCATGCTCCGGTGTGGTCAGTAACCCTCGGAAGTTGGTTTAGCGATTGCTAAGGCACGACGTCTTCGCACGTTCGTAGTCGGATCGTCAAAGTCGACTCCCACAAAAAACAATATCTATCTCATCGAAACATCAGGACACCTTTGCCGCTATCACATACGAACAAACATCTTCAAAATTAGAAATAATTTTAATTTGTAGAAGGAGAGGTAGAAGGCGGCTGTTGTACCTGAACGGGTGTGGATCCAATAACAAGTTTGGAGCATTTGTCAGACGAGTAGCCCACCACTGTCAATTTTGGCGCAGAAATGACATTGATTCTTGTTGGACCTTCTTGATCAACTACAAGTAATCTCTCAAGTGTAGGTGTGTCCTGGATGACCATACCGTGGTACACATCTTGTGATGCCTTCCTGCCGCACCAGCAACACTCATAAATAGTCCAGAGAGTCATGGAGGTGATGTGGAAGGTACTCAACCCATTAATCACCTGAAGACGAAGGTACTCGAGTGCAGTACAGCCATGGAGCAGGCGCTCCATGTCACCCTTTGAGAGGCAGATGACGACGAGCTCGAGGTGCTTCTGTCGTGGTACAATAAGAGCGGGCACGTCATTAAGGGGCGGGAAATGGCAGTTCCTGAACTTGGTGACGCGCAGCGTGGGCGCGAGGCGGAGTGCGGACATTGGCAACGACCGCATATGCCCATCATCAAAAGTGAGCTCCTCGAGCTGATCTAGGGCGGGGGATCGGAACCAGTCGTCAAGCTTGGCTCGGTCCTTGCCGTTGGAATGGAACTTGCCCATTCTAAGGCCTTTGGTTGGGCCAAGGTGACCGCCGAGGATCTTGGAGAACACATCCAAGCTTTTGCGATAGCCATGGCAGAGCTCGTGGGTGTCGATGGGGTTGAGAGGGCTGGAGTTCCATAGGGGGCACCACCGACGGGAAAGGAGGGTTGTCCGCGCCCCATATTTGATTGGGAGGAGGGAGATAATGACTCCCAACATATCATCGGGGAGGCTGCTGATTAAGTCTAGGCCTGCTGGAGTCGCTTGCGGTTCTAGCTCGCCCCACCTCTGCTTGTTGGCAGCCCCATTCTCCACCTCCGGAGTCTCCTTGTCAGCGGTGCTTTCTGATAGAAATGCGAGTACAGGGAATATTTAGTTAAAATAGGTGATGTAGGGTAGAACCCTAATCGCCCGATCTTTCACGAAAGGAGCGGATCCCGCGAAGAACACGAGGAACACAAAGAGGGAAACGGAGGAAAACGGAGGAAAACGAGAGAAAACACAAGGGGAAACACAAGAGGAACACTCAAACTAACAAGAACAAGTCACACATATGCTAGATCCTTGGATACATAGAACGATTCATATCCACGGACAACTAGGGACGATACAAAAGGGTAACCGGTTCTTCTCCGTGAGGAGATCTTGATGTTCTTCCCTAAAGAGGGGTCTTGAATCCGCTTGGGGGATCTTCTCCGGTGGAGGCTCGAATCTTCGAGGAGAAGGTAACCAAGTGGATGAGCAATGCTCTCACACAAAATATGAGCTAATCCTTTGCTAACCCTAGAAAGTTGTACGGGATAGAGTATATATAGTCTAGGGGGGTAGAAGGGGTACACGGGCCTCGGACCTTTACTGTTCGCAGATAGTGAGGCCGGATGTCCGGGCGTCGGGCCGGATGTCCGGGCTTGTGAACCTGGCCATGTTGCTCTCGGGTTCGGTGGGGTCCGGATTTCCGGGCAGGGGGCCGGATATCCGGGACCTCAGGAAGTGCCGGATGTTCGGGCTTGTGGAGCCGGATGTTCGGGGCCTGTAGGTACTTGGTGGTTGAGCAGCTGTAGAGGAAGGCGTTCCAGGGGCCGGATGTCCAGGGCCTGGGAGATGTTCTTGGCTCCTTCTGTTGGTTCTCTTCATCCGTGGACTTGGTGACTTGTCCGTCTTCATGCGCATCTTCGGGGGGACCCTCTTGGTACCTAATCATGCACAACATCTCAGACTTAGGTAGTAGCCAGGTCTCATGCATAGAAAGTGGAAGTTCGGAGAGGAGTGAGTTCACCTTATCTTCGATAGCCTTGGCTCGGGCTCGTGTCATTAGTCCAAGTGGTGCCATTGGAGGTGTGGGTGCGTCCATGCGGATGATCTTGGGATGCTCTGCATCATCTCCCTTCCCTTGGGGAAGATCCGTCCCCGGATCGAAATCCTCATCACCATGGTAGGGCGAGAGATCTTTGATGTTGAAGATGTCGCTCACGGAGTACTTGTCACGAGGAATGTCGATCTTGTAAGCATTGTTGTTGTAGCGTGCAAGCACCTTGAATAGTCCATCCGCGCGTGGTCGAAGTTTGGACTTGCGTTCTTGGGGATAACGGTCCTTGCGAAGGTGTAGCCACATGAGGTATCCAATGTTGAAGATCATAGTTTGCCTGTTGACGTTGAGCTTGGTCGCAAGGCATTGTACTTGGCGCTCGATGGTGTTTCTTGTATCTTCATGCACCTTCTTGATATGGGTTGCTCTTGCACTTGCGTCCAAATTGATTCGCTCTTGGAGTGGTAGAGGTAGAATATCCAATGGTGACAAAGGCTTGAATCCGTAGACGACCTCGAAAGGGGACTTGCCGGTTGTTGAGTGTCTTGCTCGGTTGTAGGCGAACTCAGCGATGGGTGGACACTCCTCCCATTCCTTGATGTTCTTCTTGATGAGTACTCAAAGTAGAGCGAAGAGTGTGCGGTTTGTCACCTCCGTTTGGCCGTCGGTTTGAGGATGGTACGCCATGGAGAAGAGTAGCTTGATTCCGAGCTTGGCGCATAGGGTCTTTGAAAAGTAGCTAAGGAACTTGACGTCGCAGTCCGAGACGATGGTTTTGGCACACCATGAAAACACAAAATTTCCCTACTAAAGAGATTAGCAACATTTGAAGCATCGTCTATCTTGTGGCAAGGCATAAAATGTGCCATTTTTGAGAAACGGTCCACAACGACAAATATGGAATCTTTCCCATTTCGAGTTCTAGGCAAACCAAGTACGAAGTCCATGCTAATGTCTTCCCATGGTTGGTATGGAATTGGTAAAGGCATATAGAGACCATGAGATTGAGCTTTGGACTTAGCTTTGCGGCATGTAGAACACCGGTTGGTGAAGCGATTGACGTCCCGAAACATCTTTGGCCAAAAGTAGCTCTTCGAGAGCGTAGCGAATGTCTTGTCGCGTCTGAAGTGTCCCATTAAGCCTCCTCCATGCGATTCCTGCAAAAGCAACAAACGAAGATATGACTCGGGGATTCAAAGTTTGTTAGCTTTCATAAGATAGCCGTCTTTGATGTAATAGTGTTCCCAAGATGTATTTGACAAACACTTGGCATAAGGAATAACAAAAGTTGCATCATGCTCATACAAGTCTTTGATATGCTCGAAGCCAATGACATCTAACTCAAGTTGCGTGACAAGAATGCATATGCGGGAAAGAGCATCCACTATGATGTTTTCTTTACCCTTGATGTACTTGATGACATAGGGAA
This sequence comes from Triticum urartu, assembly GCF_056163025.1. Lineage (NCBI taxonomy): Eukaryota > Viridiplantae > Streptophyta > Magnoliopsida > Poales > Poaceae > Triticum > Triticum urartu. The sequence goes on along the minus strand of NC_141873.1, from coordinate 215,644,331 downwards.
AATACTCAATAAATTCACTCCATTTAGCATGACGCTTGTTCAACTTAGTTTGTCCCTTAAGATACTTGAGAGTCTCATGATCGGTATGAATGATAAACTCATGGGGACGAAGGTAATGTTCCCATTCACACAAAACACGGACTAAAGCGTATAGCTCTTTGTCATAGATGGGATAATTAAGTTGCGCTCCGGAAAGTTTCTCACTAAAGTAAGCTATGGGGCGCTTCTCTTGCGTTAACACACCTCCTATGCCATTACCACTAGCATCGCAATGAATTTCAAAAGGCTTGTCGAAGTTGGGTAGAGCAAGCACGGGAGCATGAGTAAGCAAATTCTTAAGCTCATTGAATGCGGTATCTTGGGATGGTCTCCAAACAAAAGGCGCATTCTTCTTGCTTAAGGCATGCAAAGGCGAAGCAATGGTGCAAAAATCCTTCACAACGCGATGATAGAAACCCGCAAGGCCAAGAAAACTACGCACTTGATGCAAGTTGGTTGGTTGCGGCCAAGTCTTAACAGCATTGATCTTGCACTCATCTACATGAACACCCTTAGAAGAAACAACAAAACCCAAGAAAACGACCTTATCAACACCAAAAAGGCATTTCTCCATATTAGCGTAGAGGTTCTCTTTTCTAAGAGTTTTTAAAACGGTGCGGACATGGGTGACATGCTCTTTGATAGATTTGCTAAACACAAGGATATCATCAAAGTAGACCACAACAAATATACCAATGTAAGGGCGAAAGACATGATTCATGAGGCACATAAAAGTGCCCGGTGCTTTCGAAAGACCCATAGACTTGACTAACCACTCATACAAACCAAACTTGGTTTTGAAGGCGGTTTTCCATTCATCACCCTCTCGTATGCGGATTTGAGAGTAACCACTCTGAAGATCAATTTTGGAAAAGATAGTGGCACCGCTAAGCTCATCAAGCATATCATCTAGGCGTGGAATGGGATACCTATAGCGAACGGTGATAGCATTGATAGGTCTACAATCAGAGCACATGCGAAAACTACCATCACATTTTGGCACAAGAATGACCGGAACGGCGCAAGGGCTCAAACTTTCACGCACATGTCCATGATCTATGAGATGCTTTACTTGCCTTTGTATTTCTTTTGTTTCGTCGGGGTTGACACGGTAAGGAGCTTTGTTCGGAAGAGGTGCTTCGGGGATGAGGTCGATTCGGTGCTCAATGCCTCGTAGAGGAGGTAGACCCGGAGGTAGCTCATCGGGAAAAACATCTTGAAATTCCTGCAAAAGAGAAGACAACACTAGAGGAAGAGTGTGAGAAGTGTTAGTTTGTGGTGCATTGTCCTTGCACACGAGGACGTAGTGTAGGACACTAGATGGGTGCTCACACACTTCTCTCATCTCATGTTTAGTGGCAAATAAAACTAGGTTCTTGTTTTCGCTCATTGTGGAGGCACTCAATTTTGGCTTGTGACGCTCACTCTCGTTTTGGTGGCTCGCTCTCTCACTATGATCTCCACGATGGGCGGCTTGCTTGTCGGCGATCACTTGACTTGGCGACATTGGATGGAGGACGTACTCCTTGCCCTTCATCTTGAAGATGTAGTGCTTCGTTAGGTCGTTGTGTACGACTCCTCTATCGAATTTCCATGGCCGTCCAAGGAAAAGATGACGAACGGTCATTGGAACGATGTCGCACTCCAAGGTGTCTTCGTAGGCGCCGATCTTGAAGGAGACTTGTACTCGGTGCTCGACTTGGATAGTGCCGGAGTCACTAAGCCATTGCACTTTGTATGGATGTGGATGCTTCGTCTTGGGCAATTGGAGCTTGGAGCAAAGTTCTTCACTTGCGAGATTATGACAACTTCCTCCATCGATGATGACCTTGACGGATCGTCCATTGACGCCATCCTTAGTGTGGAATATGTGGCATCATTGGTCTTCTTCTTGGTGATGTTGGAGAGTCAAGACTTTGGAGACAACAAGTGCGGGACTTGAATCTTCATCACAAAATACTTGTTCTTCTTCATTGTTCACTTGACGGTGCATGGCGACTTACTCGAGGGATTCCATTTCACCTTTGCTCATGGAGTCATAAGTGCCATCGTCGTTGAAGACCATGGTTCGCCTGTTGGTGCACTCATAGGACTTGCACTACTAGGAAAAGGGCTAAAGATGAAATTGACACTAATGGCGCACCAGAGAAGTGGTGCGCCACTACTATTTACTAATGGCGCACCACGTGAAGATATGCCATTAGTGTGCAAGACACTAATGGCGCACCAGACACAAGGTGCGCCACTAGTAAAAAATGTTTTTTTTTCATTTTTTCAAACATACTAATGGCGCATCCGGGCAAAGTGCGCCATTAGTAGTTAGAACTACTAATGGCGCACCAACCGTTGAGTGCGCCACTACTGTATTCTTTTTTTTTTTACTTTTTTGCAAAACTACTAATGGCGCACCGTCGCATAGTGCGCCATTACTAGTTCAAACTTGTAATGGCGCACTGTGCCACGGTGCGCCATTAGTATAAAAATTATTTTTAATACTTTTTTGCAAAACTACTAATGGCGCATGTATGTGTGGTGCACCCTCCCCCGCTCCACCGCCGCCGACGAGCACCCCCCGCACCCGCCTCCGCTCCACCGCCGCCGACGAGCACCCCCCGCACCCGCCCCCGCTCCACCGCCGCCGTCGAGCACCCCCCGCACCCGCCCCCGCTCCACCGCCGCCGATGAGCACCCCCCGCACCATCTCCCCCGCTCCACCGGCCGCCGCAGCCGACCCCCTGCACCCTCCCCCACTCCACCGCCGCCGACGACCCACCGCACCCTCCCCCGCTCCACCGGCCGCCGCCGCCGACCCCCGGCCCACACCCTCCCCCACTCCACCGTCGCTGATGACCCACCGCACCCTCTCCCCCGCACCTCACCAGATCTGGTCCCCCTCGCCGCCGAGCACCCCCCGCTCCACCGGCCGCCGCCGACCCCCCGCACCCTCCCCCACTCCACCGCCGCCGACAACCCACCGCACCCTCCCCCGCTCCACCGGCCGCCGCCGCCGACCCCCGGCCCGCACCCTCCCCCACTCCACCGTCGCCGACGACCCACTGCACCCTCTCCCCCGGACCCTCCCCGGCCCGCTCCACCGTCACAAATGAATGCAACTAAAATTGCCAAAAAAACAAATTTGATTATATTTTCAAATAACAAATTTGATGATATTTTAAAATAATAAATTTGATGATATTTTTTCATATTCATAAATATTTTCAAATAACAAATTTGATGATATTTTTAAAAATTATTACTTTTTTTATAAAAAAGATTACTGTTATGATTTAAACAAGTTTGAACATATTTAAACACAAATAAATATCAAACAACATTTTAAATGCATAAAAACAAAAATTGGGGAGCCTGGGAATCAAACCCAGGACCTCCTAGTGTGTGTGCTGCGTGCTGACCAGTCGGGCTAGTGGGCGTGTTCTGATGGAGATAGGGTTAAGTGGAATATAACCTGACCAGTCAGGCTAGTAATTAAAACAAAATTCTAATGGCGCACCAGGGGGAGGTGCGCCATTAGAATCGTCGTACTTATGGCGCACTAGGGGGAGGTGCGCCATTGCTAACCCTCCCCCACTCCACCTATTCCCCTCGCACTGTGTGGCCTCCCTCCCTCGCCAGATCCCCCACTCGACCCCAAACGTACGTCGCCGCCCCCTTTCTCCGCCCCCTCCGTCCGCCGCTCCTGCACGCCGTCGGGGCCGCCGCTGTGGTCTTGCGCTGCCCCGACGCCGCCGCCCCGACCCCCGCGGGACTCCACCCCCGCCGCCCCCGCGCCCCCCTAACGGGATCGGCCGAGCGCGCGCCGCCCGCTCCTCTCCTCTCTTCCTCCCTCTGACGAGCGAGGGCCTCCTCCGGCCCCTGCAGCAGCCGGCGAGCGCGGCCCCAACGCACCCACCCCGCCTGCCCCTGCCGTCCTCCGCCACCGGCCCCTGCTCTCCTTCGACCGCGGCAAGCGAGGACCCGGACGAGCTCGGACCCCGACCCCGACCCCTTCGCCGACCCCGACCCCTCCAGCGACCAGGTACCTCTCCTCCTTCCTCCTTTCTCCCTCTCTCCACCATTCCCCATTCCGCTGCTGCCTCCGGCGGCCGCTCGCTGCCTTGCACACCCGCGCACGCACCTAGCCATGCCGGCCCTGCTTGCCGTCCCGCGCGTGCCCCCGCGCCTGCCTGAGCTGCTTCTGCTTACTGTACTGCTAGCTAGCTTTTCAATTTTTACGTTGACTAACCTCCTAGACAGACCCTAATCTGTGGTTAAACAACTGGTAAAATGACTGAATAAAATATGAGTAGGTAGTATATGATCAATAGGTAATACTAGTGGATATTAGGCCTTTTTATAGGCAATAATAGTGGGTGATGTACCTGGATGTCTGTGGGCGATGCTCTGGTGGTATGTATGATGTCTCCGCTTTTTTTGAGATTGCTGCTGCTATCTCACCAGATTATATGTAGTGTGTCATTCTTGCTATGGTCATGTAAGAGAAATGCTTTGCCTTGCTAATTTTACCATGAGATTTGGGGTAATCAGCTAGTTTTGGTCAAAGCAAGTGGTTTTCCTGAGCTATGCCTTGGTTAGAAAATGATGCATGATGGTTTGTTCAGAAGAGGAATAATCCGAGGATAGCACGTATCATGGGGTCAAACCTGGGACCCCTATTGTAATTTGATTTTGATTATTAATTTTTCTGTGAGCAGATGAATTATAGTGCTTGTGTTGTAATGAAACATGAGCTGAAATAGAACTTGACAGCCTGTACAGCGAATATATACAGTCATTGTAATTTTTGGGAGTAATCTTTGGTGTCCAATCACTCAAGCAGTAACTGAATTTTTAAACTGAACTTGACATAATACTATTCAGTTAATTTGCTTGGACAGTAGTATGTATGCTCATCACTTTATGTATGGTGTTATGCACTATTATCTCTGTTCAGTTGACTAATGAAGAACTAGGCTCATCCATGGTACAAGTTCACCTGTGAACACTTGAAATTAGTCAGGACATCCCGTACTGATAGATGTAAATTGTGTCCAGTAGGCTTTGAAGCACCGGTTTTTCCTGTTTCTAACTCCGAATCTGATATAAACCATACTGTTGGCATAAGTGGTCTTTTGTATATGTGTTGATGCTTTGTTAATATAAAGCTATAGATGATGTTGTACTTGTGATGATGCTACTTGTGATCTTCTGAAATGACCCATTGGCGACTTCATTACGCGGGGATAATGATATTGCAGGTACCCCGTGAGGCCCTTGAGTTTGCCGAAATGTCGATTAACTTCCGTTCCGGCAAATTCGGGTACTCCATATGTCCTATTTTCAGCAAAGGTCATGCTGAAATTTTCCGTGAATTTTAGCATGACTTTGCTAAAAATAGGACATATGGGGTACTTGCGACTAATGTTGATTATCTTCTGCTCAAAATTTATGCTGCTATAATGTTGTAAGGGTACTAATTGGTCTCTTCTGCTGCTTATCAGAGATGGGGGGAAGCAGCCACCGCCGCTCTACCTCACCGGAGTACGAGTTGGATGCTTTCGAGTTCTTCACTATCATACTTTCTTCTTCAGTATCAGCCACGAGGCAGGTATATAAAACGAGAGATCTCCCCTTCACCCATCTCATTATGATAACTCTATTGTTTGCTACATCACTCCTTGTCCCAAATTGCATAGGCTGCCTGACGCTTTTATGAAGATGCTGGGTGAAGATCCGCCAGATAATGTGAAGCTCCGACAAGCCGGCAGCGGGGTTCGCAGGGTGTGGGACGTGGAGTTGGTGATCGAGGAGGGCCACATGTACCTGTGCCATGGCTGGGAGAAGTTCTACAGTGCCTACGACCTGCGGACCAGGTACTTTCTTCTCTTGAGGTACGACGATGACGCCACAATGCTCATCGTGAAGGTTTTCAACAAGACTATGTGTCGCATGCGCTACGCTGAAGACGAAGATGCCAGTGCATTCCGCCTCTTCTTATTCCTCCATATTTGGTTTGTCTCACATCGATTGTTAACCGTCATTGTTGCATTTGGGCAGGCAATGGGAGCAGCAGCAGTGACACTGGCTACAGCCAAAGCAGCAGCGATTATGGCTGTAGCAAAAGCACCAGTGATTCTGGCCTTAGCAAAAGTAGCAGCGATTCTGGCAGCAGCGAAGACAACAAGAAGGATGATCCGGACTGGAGTGGGGGAGAAGAGGAGCAGAGTGGGGATGAGGAGCTGCAGGATGACGATGGGCATCAGGCTGAGGATGACCTAGCGCTGGTGGTGGCTGACCAAGGGCAAGAGATGGTGGTGGCTGACCAGGTGCAAGAGATGGTGGTGGCTGACCATGGGCAAGAGATGGTGGTGGCTGACCATGGGCAAGAGATGGTGGTGGCTGACCATGGGCAAGAGATGGTGGTGGCTGACCATGGGCAAGAGATGGTGGTGGCTGAGGGTGGCCTCGCGATGGTAGTGGTGCCTGACAATTACCACGCACCGGTGGTGGCGCCGGCGATCCCACAGCTGGGCGACATGACCACGCCAATTATGGTAGAAGACTACATCCCATAGCTGCCTCCACTACCTCCACCGCCTCGCCGCTCTTGGCGCATCAGGCTGAGGAAGGAGAAGGAGAAGAACAATGAGAACTGAACTATGTCAGGTATGTCAGATCTCCAAAATGATATATATATATATATACTTAGTTACCTATTTATCTCTAATATGCTTAGTTCCTATAGGTTAGCTCCAAAATTACTTATGTTAGCACAAAATGATCAAGTTTACATAATAAGCTTATAGTCTTCTTCTTATTCTTCTTCTTATCCAAAATGACATATGTTAGCTTCATTTTACCTAAGTTGGCTCTAATATGCTAACTTAGAGCTTATATGCTTAGTTTCCTATAGGTTAGCTCCAAAATTACTTATGTTAGCACAAAATGATCAAGTTTATATAATAAGCTTATAGTCTTCTTCTTATTCTTCTTCTTATCCAAAATGACATAGGTTAGCTTCATTTTACCTAAGTTGGCTCTAATATGCTAACTTAGAGCTTATATGCTTAGTTTCCTATAGGTTAGCTCCAAAATTACTTATGTTAGCACAAAATGATCAAGTTTACATAATAAGCTTATAGTCTTCTTCTTATTCTTCTTATTCTTATCCAAAATGACATAGGTTAGCTTCATTTTACTTAATTTGTCTCTAATATGCTAACTTAGAGCTTATATGCTTAGTTTCCTATAGGTTAGCTCCAAAATTACTTATGTTAGCACAAAATGATCAAGTTTACATAATAAGCTTATAGTCTTATTCTTATTCTTCTTATCCTTCTTCTAGTCTTCTTCTTCTTCTTCTCTTCTTCTTCTTCTTCTAACTTCTTGTTTATCATTTTGCAGATTTGATTTAATTCACGGAATCTTGCATGGATGGAGTGCTTCTTTTCCATTTGTGTTTTTATTTTGTATCAATGTGAAACTTTTGTGAATTGATGGATAACGGTGTTGAATGAACATTGTGAAACTTTTGTAATATGTAACGATGGAACTATGTGTTGACTATGTATGTATATATGATGAAACTTGTGTGTTGGATATGATCTGGTGGACGCAGGTAACATCGTTACATATGGCTCCCTGTATGTAAGCTAAGCAGATCTGTGTTGTATGTTATCTCTAATATTTTTTAACCTGTGAAAATATCAGAAATGAAAAAAAATCCCTAATATTCATACTAGTGGCACACCACACAAGAAACTAATGGCGCACTGTTATAATCACACTAATGGCGCATCACCCAACAGTGCGCCATTAGTATGCCAAAGCACATGGTTAAATATGGCCCCCTGGGAGGCATACTAATGGCGCATGGTGTTCTATACTAATGGCGCATCACCCAACAGTGCGCCATTAGTATGCCAAAGCACATGGTTAAATATGGCCCCCTGGGAGGCATACTAATGGCGCATGGTGTTCTATACTAATGGCGCACTGCTCTGTGCGCCATTAGTATACCAGATACTAATGGCGCACCAGTGGTGCACCATTAGTAAGAAATACTAGTGGCGTGATACTAATGGCGCACCAGCAGTGCGCCATTAGTGGGCAAAACTGGTGCGCCATTACTAGCCCTTTTCCTAGTAGTGTTGTGGCCTCGCCCTCCGCAAGTGAAACACTTGAAGGAACTCATCTTGACGGTCTCATCGGTTGGGGTTGATGATGATGAAGCTCTCGGCTTGAAGTTGCTCGTAGGAGGATGGCTTGTAGTTGACGAAGCTTTCTTGGAAGTCGACTTGTCGATGTTGGAAGTAGAAGGTCTTGTAGTCGGTGTGGGAGTCTTTGAAGGTTGGTTATTGGAGAATCCGTAGGACTTGGATGAGAACTTGGCATACTTGAAATCATCTTGCACTTGGCGTTCCGCTTTGGTAGCTTGGTGCACTAGCTCGATGAGATTTGAGTATGGTTGGAAGTCGGCGATCTTCTTGATAGGGTGATTGAATCCGTTCAAGAAACGTGCCATTGTTTGCTCATCATCTTCCATGACATTGGATATTATCATTGCAATCTCCATCTCCTTGTAGTATTCTTCAACACTCTTTGTTCCTTGCTTGAGTTGTTGGAGTTTCTTGAAGAGGTCGCGGTTGTAGTAGGTAGGTACGAAGCGTGCTCTCATGACATCCTTCATTTGCACCCAAGTAGTGATGGGTGGTTCACCTCTTGCCTCTCGGCGCTCTATGATTTATTCCCACCAAATGAGGACATAATCTTGGAACTCAAGGGATGCCATCGCAATCTTCTTCTCTTCTTCAAAATTGTGCAAACGGAAGATCTTGTCAAACTTCAATGCCCATGAAAGGTACTCTTCGGGATCGTTGCTTCCGTTGAATTTGGGCATGGTGAACTTGAGTTTGCCATAACGTTGCTCTTCATTGAGTTGGGGTTGGGGATGATGACGCCCATCTTGTAGATGATTGTTCAACTCGTGGTGCTCTTGGCGCGGAGGATTGTTATCCTCATGTTGCTCTTGTCGTGGAGGAGCTCCAATTGTCGGATTTCTGGTTCTGGCAGACCCTTGAGGTTCGAACACTGGGGTGCGCGCGGAGATTTCGCCTCCTACCTACCTGCACCCCTCCGGCTCGCTAAGGTCTAAGCTATGGCAAGAATAACACGAGGGACACAAGGTTTATACTTGTTCGGGCCACCGTTGTGGTGTAATACCCTACTCCAGTGTGTGGTGTGGTGGATTGCCTCTTGGGCTGGTGATGATGAACAATACAAGGAAGAACAGCCTCGCGAGGGTCTGTTCTTGGCTGGGGGGATGAACTGCTGGGAGGAGTTCAGTCACCCTTCTATCTCTCTCTACAACTGATGATGCCTCTCTCAAAACCTCTCACCTCTCACCTCTTAACTCTTCACCCCTCTCACCCTGCGGGTGGCTGGTCCTATTTATAGAGGCCCTGGTCCTCTTCCCAAATATCGAGCGGGAAGGGAGCCAACAATGGCGGGCTAATTTGAAAGGGGACAGCTAGTACCGGCTATCCTGACAAAAGTAGTCTTCGCCTGCACAAAGCTCTGGTGGTGACGCCGTCTTGGGCTCCACGATAACCTCCGTCTCGCAGTCCTCCCGGTCTTGGTCTTGTTGCACCGAAACAGCAACTTTTGCCTGATGCCTCGGTACTCCGCGGCTGCGCTTGCCCCCTTTGCACCAAAGAGGAAAGGAGGACACTGCGCGGGCTGGCACCCGCCTGGCGCCCTTGGTCGTCATGGCTTGCGTCACGGGCACCTCGTGAGGTACCCTGCCTTGGTCTCTCTGCCTCCTCGTGAGCCAGCCTGATGAGGCCGTGCCTGAGGAAGCTCCACGTCGTCCGCCCCGCGAGGATTAGTCCCTTGCGAGGGTCTTGGGTTTGTGTTGGTGAAGATGGGCCGCGCTGGGCCCCCCTTTGAGCCACGCCGCAGGCCGCAGGCAGGCAAGTCTGGGGACCCCCGTTCCCAGAACGCCAACACCAATGTCGTCATGCTCTTGATTGACTTGTTCTTGGCGAGCTTGTGGAGGAGCATGTCGAGCTTGAGGAGGAACTTTCTGATGCACGCGAGCTTGAAATATTTGTTCTTGAATTTCTTCGCGAAATGCTTCCTCTTGTTGACGGGCTTGTCGGCTTCGGTCGGCAATGACTCGACTTGAATCGCATAGCGCTTGTTGCGCTGCAAGTGCTTGAGCGTCACTGAGTTGTTGTTCTTGACGTTGTGACTTGGCATCTCGAGCATTTTGGTGTAGACGCGCTCGCTCTTCCTCTTCATGTTGGTGTTGTTGTTGTCGTTCTCATAGAGGATTATGGCTTGCTTGATGGTTGATGCGCGTGGCTCGACGAAGAGTGTTCGATATCGGTGTACTTGAGACAGAGAGGGTGAAGTCGGAGTGGCGGCTTGAATGGCTCCTTCTTGAAGTGGAAGACGAGCGGTTGAGCAACAAAGCACGAATTTCGTCCATCCTTGCGTCATTCTCTTGCTTGTGATCGTCGAGCTTGTGGTCGAAGTAGTCCCTTGTACGTTGCTCCGAAAGTCGCAAGTCGGCGGCAAGGTTGTCGATGCGTTCACCCATTGCTTGTTGCTCTTGATGCAAAGCACGTTGTGCACCAAAGAGGTGACTCTTGGTGACGAAGGAGTTCATGTCATCGTCTTGCTCCATGAAGAGTGGGTTGGTAGAAGTACTTGGCCTATCCATCATTCCAAGACAAATGTGAGTGGTAGAAAGAGAAGAACGAGTACCAAATGTACCTTGACCGAAGTTGAAAGTGGATTGAGGATCACTCCAATGTAGGACAAGGAAATAGCACAATTGGTACGAGTTCTTGTTGGTTTCTCACACCTACACAAGTAAAAGCTTTTGGTGGAGCTTGGTTAGGATGGTGGCACAAAATTTGATGCAATTGTAAGTGAGCTTCAATAATGTTGGAAAAGATTCGCAAGATGCAATGTAACAAGTAGACCAAGCATATAAGGTACACACAAACACACACGCGAAATGATAAGTGGGGTTGTGCAACCAAGGGTGACCCAAAATGTGGAGTCCACAAAAATGCTCTTGTTGCACAACACTAGAGAGACGCTAGCACAATTGCACAATAGGCGGATACAAGAACTTGTGCACAACCTACTTAGCAAAAATGCAACGACTTCTATCCCAAATATGTTCTATGCAAGGTGTTGCTATGATATGATCCAAGATGATCGAGTATGACAATCTTAATGTTGTAAGATGCTATGGTTCTTGCTTAAAAGCTCTTTGCTTATATTTCCCTTTGCTTAAAAGCTTGTTTGGCTCTTTGATGTTTGAGCTCTTTTTGCATGCAATGCTTGATGAACCAAGATAGCAAATGAGTATGCGATGACAACATTGTGACACAAGAGATGATACCAAGATATGCGACAATGATTTATGTATGCTATGGGAAGTATGATCACTAATGTGCACAAGTCTCGTTGCCGGCAATACTGAATGGCTAGTCTCGATGGGTAAGCAACGCAAAGGAGTGAGGCTATGATGGCTATCAATGTAATGGCAAGAATGATATGTCCAATACCAAGATGAGGTTACCGGTCTTGCTTCCGGTATGGTGTCAAAATGGTGGCACGAATAGACTATGATGGCTATCAATGTAATGGCAAGAATGATATGTCCAATACCAAGATGAGGTTACCGGTCTTGCTTCCGGTATGGTATCAAAATGGTGGCACGAATACCAAGTCGTAGTCGAGGTGGTCGTTGTTGATGACGCGTTCGTGGCAAAGATGAGCGGCGGTGATGTTGATGTCGAACCGTACCTAGATAGCCGAAAGACAAAAGGATACGGTACCACAACTCAAATTCTCAAACCTCGAAGTAGCTATTGTGTCGGGGAGCGAAACGTTCCCAAAAAATGGTTGGATTATGTGGAAGTGGTGGAAGTATGCGGAAGTATGGTATATGGTGGGCACCGGAACAAAATTTGGTTGAAATTGGGAGGAAAAACGGGGCGGTGGATGGAGAAGTTGCTGCCAGGTGGCGGATGTCCGGGTGGGGCCGGATGTCCGGGCTCTAGATCCGGGGATGAACGGGATGAACACCGCGTGGGGAGGTTAAATCCGAGCGAAATTTCAGAGGAATTTGTGGATGGAAATTGGGGGAAAAGTGATGGGAAGCTAGATCCACTCAAAACAAAGCTATGAGTGAACGAAGGAGTGCCATGTTGCGATGATAGAAACCCGCAAGACCAAGGAAACTACGCACTTGATGCAAGTTGGTTGGTTGCGGCCAAGTCTTAATAGCATTGATCTTGGACTCATCTACATGAACACCCTTAGAAGAAAAAACAAAACCCAAGAAAACGAGCTTATCAATACCAAAAAGGCATTTCTCCATATTAGCATAGAGGCACTCTTTTCTAAGAGTTTGTAAAACGGTGCGGACATGGGTGACATGCTCTTTGATAGATTTGCTAAACACAAGGATATCATCAAAGTAGACCACAACAAATATACCAATGTAAGGGTGAAAGACATGATTCATGAGGCGCATAAAAGTGCCCGGTGCTTCCGAAAGACCCATAGGCATGACTAACCACTCATACAAACCAAACTTGGTTTTGAAGGCGGTTTTCCATTCATCACCCTCTTGTATGCGGATTTGATAGTAACCACTCTTAAGATCAATTTTGGAAAAGATAGTGGCACCGCTAAGCTCATCAAGCATATCATCTAGGCGTGGAATGGGATACCTATAGCGAACAGTGATAGCATTGATAGGTCTACAATCGGAGCACATGCGAAAACTACCATCACGTTTTGGCACAAGAATGACCGGAACGGCACAAGGGCTCAAAATTTCACGCACATGTCCATGGTCTATGAGATTCTTTACTTGCCTTTGTATTTCTTTTGTTTCATCGGGGTTGACACAGTATGGAGATTTTTTCGGAAGAGGTGCTCCGGGGATGAGGTCGACTCAGTGTTCAATGCCTCGTAGAGGAGGTAGACCCGGAGGTAGCTCATCTGGAAAAACATCTTGAAAATCCTGCAAAAGAGAAGACAACACTAGAGGAAGAGTGTGAGAAGTGTTAGTTAGTGGTGCATTGTCCTTGCACACGAGGACGTAGTGTAGGACACTAGATGGGTGCTCACACACTTCTCTCATCTCACGTTTGGTGGAATATAGAACTAGGTTCTTGTTTTCGCTCATCGTGGAGGCACTCAATTTTGGCTTGTGGCGCTCACTCTTGTTTTGGTGGCTCGCTCTCTCACTATGATCTCCATGATGGGTTACTTGCTTGTCGGTGATCACTTGACTTGGTGACATTGGACGGAGGACGTATTCCTTGCCCTTCATCTTGAAGATATAGTGGTTCTTTGGGCCATTGTGTACGACTCCTCTATCGAATTGCCATGGCCGTCCAAGGATAAGATGACAAACGGTCATTGGAACGACGTCGCACTCCAAGGTGTCTTCGTAGGCGCCAATCTTGAAGGAGACTTGTACTCGGTGCTCGACTTGGATAGTGCCGGAGTCACTAAGCCATTGCACTTTGTATGGATGTGGATGCTTCGTCTTAGGCAATTGGAGCTTGGAGCAAAGTTCTTCACTTGTGATATTATGACAACTCCCTCCATCGACGATGACCTTGACGGATCGGCCATTGATGCCGGCCTTGGTGTGGAATATGTGGCATCGTTGGTCTTCTTCTTGGTGATGTTGGAGAGTCAAGACTTTGGAGACAACAAGTGCGGGACTTGAGTCTTCATCACAAAAGACTTGTTCTTCTTCATTGTTCACTAGACGGTGCTTGGCGACTTGCTCGAGGGCTTCCATTTCGCCTTCGCTCATGAAGTCATAAGTGCCATCGTCGTTGCAGACCATGGTTCGCTTGTTGGTGCACTCATAGGACTTGTGGCCTCGGCCTCTGCAAGTCAAACACTTGAAGGAACTCGTCTTGACGGTCTCATCGGTTGGGGTTGATGATGATGAAGCTCTTGGCTTGAAGTTGCTCGTAGGAGGATGGCTTGTAGTTGACGAAGCTTTCTTGGAAGTCGACTTGTCGATGTTGGAAGTAGAAGGTCTTGTAGTCGGTGTGGGAGTCGTTGAAGCTTGGTTATTGGAGAAGCCATAAGACTTGGATGAGAACTTGGCATACTTGAGATCATCTTGCACTTGGCGTTCCGGTTTGGTAGCTTGGTGCACTAGCTCGATGAGATTAGAGTATGGTTGGAAGTCGGCGATCTTCTTGATAGGGTGATTGAGTCCGTTCAAGAAACGTGCCATTGTTTGCTCATCATCTTCCATGACATTGGCTCGTATCATTGCAATCTGCATCTCCTTGTAGTATTCTTCAACGCTCTTTGTTCCTTGCTTGAGTTGTTGGAGTTTCTTGAAGTGGTCGCGGTTGTAGTAGGTAGGTACGAAGCGTGCTCTCATGACGTCCTTCATTTGCGCCCAAGTAGTGATGGGTGGATCACCTCTTGCCTCTCGGCACTCAATGACTTGTTCCCACCAAATGAGGACATAATCTTGGCACTCAAGGGATGCCATCGCGATCTTCTTCTCTTCTTCAAAATTGTGCAAATGGAAGATCTTGTCAACCTTCAATGCCCATGAAAGGTACTCTTCGGGATCGTTGCTTCCGTTGAATTTGGGCATGGTGAACTTGAGTTTGCCATAACGTTGCTCTTCATTGAATTGGGGTCGGGGATGATGATGCCCATGTTGTAGATGATTATTCAACTCGTGGTGCTCTTGGCGCGGAGGATTGTTATCCTCATGTTGCTCTTGTCGTGGAGGAGCTCCAATGTCGTAGTGCTCTTGATTGACTTGTTGTTCTTGGCGAGCTTGTGGAGGAGCATGTCGAGCTCGAGGAGGAACTTGCCGATGCACGTGAGCTTGAAATCTTCGTTCTTGAATTTCTTCGCGAAATGCTTCCTCTTGTTGACGGGCTTGTTGGCTTCGGTCGGCAACGGCTCGACTCGAATCGTGTAGAGCTTGTTGCGCCGCATGTGCTTGAGCGTCATGGAGTTTTTGTTCTTGACGTTGTGCCTCGGCATCTTGAGCATTTTGGTGTAGGCACGCTCGCTCTTCCTCTTCATGTTGGCATTGTCATTGTCGTTCTGGTGCTAGCGCAAAGGCTTCTTGAGTTTGACGTTGTCGGCGCTCTTGAGAGTTGGTGTCTCTTAGGGGATTGAGGCTTGCTTGAAGGTTGGTGCGCGCGGCTCGACGAAGAGTGTTTGATGTCGGTGTACTTGAGTCGGAGAGGGTGAAGTCGGAGTGACGGCTTGAACGGCTCCTTCTTGAAGTGGAAGACGATCGGTTGAGCAACAAAGCATGAATTTCGTCCATCCTTGCGTCATTCTCTTGCTTGTGATCGTCGAGCCTGTGGTCGAAGTAGTCCCTTGTACATTGCTTGGAAAGTCGCAAGTCGGCGGCAAGGTTGTCGATGCGTTCACTCATTGCTTGTTGCTCTTGATGCAAAGCACGTTGTGCACCAAAGAGGTGACTCTTGGTGACGAAGGAGTTCATGTCGTCATCTTGCTCCATGAAGCGTGGGTTGGTAGAAGTACTTGGCCTATCCATCATTCCAAGACAAATGTGAGTGGTAGAAAGAGAAGAACGAGTACCAAATGTACCTTGACCGAAGTTGAAAGTGGATCGAGGATCACTCCAATGTAGGACAAGGAAATAGCACAATTGGTACGAGTTCTTGTCGGTTTCTCACACCTACACAAGTAAAAGATTTTGGTGGAGCTTGGTTAGGATGGTGGCACAAAATTTGATGTAATTGTAAGTGAGCTTCAATAATGTTGGAAAAGATTCACAAGATGCAATGTAACAAGTAGACCAAGCATATAAGGTACACACAAACACACACGCGAAATGATAAGTGGGGTTGTGCAACCAAGGGTGACCCAAAATGTGGAGTCCACAAAAATGCTCTTGTTGCACAACACTAGAGAGACGCTAGCACGATTGCACAATAGGCGGATACAAGAACTTGTGCACAACCTACTTAGCAAAAATGCAACGACTTCTATCCCAAATATGTTCTATGCAAGGTGTTGCTATGATATGATCCAAGATGATCGAGTATGACAATCTTAATGTTGTAAGATGCTATGGTTCTTGCTTAAAAGATCTTTGCTTATATTTCCCTTTGCTTAAAAGCTTGTTTTGCTCTTTGATGTTTGAGCTCTTTTCGCATGCAATGCTTGATGAACCAAGATAGCAAATGAGTATGCGATGAAAACTTTGTGACGCAAGGGATGATACCAAGATATGCAACAATGATTTATGTATGCTATGGGAAGTATGATCACTAATGTGCACAAGTCTCGTTGCCGGCAATACTCAATGGCTAGTCTCGATGGGTAAGCAACGCAAAGGAGTAAGGCTATGATGGCTATCAATGGAATGGCAAGACTGATATGTCCAATACCAAGATGAGGTTACCGGTCTTGCTTCCGGTATGGTGTCAAAATGGTGGCACGAATACCAAGTCGTAGTCGAGGTGGTCGTTGTTGATGACACGTTCGTGGTGAAGATGAGCGGTGGTGATGTTGATGTCGAACCATACCTAAATAGCCGAAACACAAAAGGATACGGTACCGCAACTCAAATTCTCAAACCTCAAAGTAGCAATTGTGTCGGAGAGCGAAACGGTCCTAAAATGGTTGGGTTATGCGGAAGTGGTGGAGGTATGCGGAAGTATATATGGTATATGGTGGGCACCGGAACAAAATTTGGTGGAAATTGGGGCGAAAACAGGGAGGTGGATGGAGAAGTTGTTGTCAGGGGCCGGATGTCCGGGAGGGGCCGGATGTCCGGTTTCTTCGGGCTGGACGTCCGGGCTCTAGTTCCGGGGATGAACGGGATGAACACCGCGTGGGGAGGTGAAATCCGGGCGAAATTTCGGAGGAATTTGTGGATGGGAAAAGGATGGGAAGCTAGATCCACTCAAAACAAAGCAAATCCACGGATCCAAACCAACAAAATCTCAACACACTAACAAATCACAAAAAAAATTGGGGCTATTTTTTGGTGGGGAATTTTTGAATTAGGACGAAAATCAACAAAATTAGGCTAGAAACACAACGGGGAGGCTCAAAAATCGTGTTCAACGTGGCTCTGGATACCAAGATGGTCCCCCTGAAGATGCGCATTAAGACGGACAAGTCCCCAAGTCCACGGATGAAGAGAACCAACGGATGGAGCCAACAACAACTCCCAGGCACCAGACATCCGGCCAAGGCCCCGGACATACGGCCCCTGGAACGCCTTCCTCTACAGCTGCTCAACCACCAAGTACCTACATGCCCCGGACATCCGGCTCCACAAGCCCGGACATCCGGCACTTCCCGAGGTCCCGGATATCCGGCCCCCAGCCCGGAAATCTGGACCCCACCGAACCCGAGAGCAACATGGCCAGCTTCACCAGCCCGGACATCCGGCCTCCACAGCCCAGACATGCGGCCCTCCGCGAACGCCCGGACATCCAGCCCGACGCCTGGACATCCGGCCTCACTATCTGCGAACAGTAAAGGTCCGAGGCCTGTGTACCCCTTCTACCCCCCTAGACTATGTATATTCTATCCCGTACAACTTTCTAGGATTAGCATTGGTTTAGCTCATTTTGGAGATAGAGCATTGCTCATCCACATCGGATCTACTCCACGAGAGAGACCGCGGCCTCTACTGAGAAGATCCCCTTGGATTCAAGACCTCCTTTTGGAGAAGAACTTCAAGACCTCCTCACGGAGAAGACCGGTTACCGTGTATCGTCCCTAGTTGATCGTGGATCATGTATCTTACTTTATGTACTCGAGGATCTAGCCCATGTGGGACTATTTCTTGTAGGTTGAGTGATTCTCTCATGTTTCCCCTCGTTTCCCCCTCGTGTCCCTCGTGTTCTTCGCGGGATCCGCTCCTTTCGTGAAAGATCGGCCGATTAGGGTTCTACCCTACATCATCTTGGTATCAGAGCCAGGTTGATCACGATGTCGGAGCCTCCCCGTTGTGTTTCTAGCCTAATTTTGTTGTTTTTCGTCCTAATTCGAAAATTCCCCAAAAAAGTAGCCCCAAAATAAACCTGTCTCTGATACCAAGATGATGTAGGGTAGAACCCTAGTGGCCCGATCTTTCACGAAAGGAGCGCATCCCGTGAAGAACACGAGGAGGGAAACGAGGGGAACACAAGAGAACACTCAAACCAACAAGTCTGATCACACATGTGCTAGATCCTCGAAACACAAAGAGAGGTACAAGATCCAAAGTCAACAACGGACGATACAAGAGGTAACCGATCTTCTCCGTGAGGAGGTCTTGAATCCATAAGGGGATCTTCCCGTGAGGGGTCTTGAATCCAAGGTGGATCTTCTCTGTAGAGGGGCCGCGGTCTCTCTCGTGGAGTAGATCCGATATGGATGAGTGAAGCTCTATCTCTCAAATGAGATATCACAATGCTAACCCTAACTAGAAGGAGGTGGGGGAGTATATATAGTCTAAGCCACGAAGGGGTAAGTGGGAAAGAGGGATACATGGGCCCTTTGGCCCGTTCACTGTGCACAGACAGGCGCCGGATGTCCGGGCTGGGGGCCGGATGTCCGGCAGCTCACGAGGAGCCGGATGTCCGGGCTGGGTGCCGGATGTCCAGGCTGGAGTGGCCGATTCTTCTGCTCTCGGGATAGCTTGTGCCAGATTTCCGGGAAGGCGCTGGATGTCTGGCCCGTCGTGGGGCGTCGGATGTCCGGGTGTCGGCCGGATGTCCGGCCGCTGTAGAGTCGTCTAGCGTCCGTCTTTCTCTGTTCTTCCTCTGGTTGGTGGCGCCGGATGTCCGGGCTCCTGCCAGATGTCCGGCCGCTGTAGCATCGCGGCGACTCCACTTGCACTTCACGCTCCGCTTTCGTGTGGACTTGGTGTGTGTCTCGAGCATCTCCATGGTCACCTCGGTTCCTAAGCACACGTAGTGTCTTTGCATTAGTTAGCAACCATGTGTCACATGAATGGAAAGCAAAAGCATCTAGGAGCGGGTTCACCTTGTGTCCAATGGCGAATGGTCGAGGTTTCATCGTATGTCCACTTGGGGCTTGGGGAGTAGTCGTAGTGTACATGGGGATGATCGTGGGATGCTCTGCATCATCTCCCCTCCCTTGGGAAAGATCCGACCTGGGATCAAAAACCTCATCACCATGGAAACGGTTGTCGTGGACGGACTTGTAGTTGGACGAAGTGGAAGACATGGCGCAATCCAAGTAGTCCAAGGTGTCTCCGGAGTGGTACACATGCAAAAAGAGCGAACACAAACGATACTCGGAAATACAATGTTTAGCGCACACAAAGTGTCCATCATGTAAGAATTAGTCCGTGCGACAAGATTGATCATGACAAGGTGCATGAAGCTTATCCAAAAGATATGGAATGGTATGCAAAGCATTCATGGGAGCAAATTCATTTATCATGTGCACAAAGGTGTTGTGAATGTGATCAATGCAACCATTGTGCAAAACGATGTCATAATGGGACGGTGTAACAAAAGCATGAACATGGTAATTGGTGCTCAATGTGATGTGATCATGCAATTGATGGTGGGCAATATGATCATCATGTATGAATACCCATCAAGGAAGATCACAACAAATTTGCTAAGGAAATGCACAAGCTCATATATCATGGACGACATGGGAATACAAGATGCAACAAGGCAATCATAATGTGAGTCAATCCATGCATAAGATGCAAATTTGTCATGTGTACGATATGTCCATCGAGCATGACATGTGTGAACACAATCAACAAATATGGAGGTGTTGGTATACCAATGCTCGATGTCGTGGCATGAGTGGAGGTTTGAAGGTGCATCCAATAAGGTCGAGCGCTCCTCAATGTGAAGGTCCATAGAGCCAATCTCCAATGTCGCTCCTCCGTTCGCGAGATGTATCATGTAGACAACAAGAAGCAAACAACAATGAAAGAGTGACCCATCCAATATGCGTATGTGAGGATGGCTCAAAGGGAATGAGTTCACCTTTATGAGGATGTCGAAAATGTTGGTGTTGTGCATCATGTACGCCTTCACATGACCAAGGTGTGTCATGACGGTATCGCCTTGTGAATCCTTCAACATGAAAGAACAAGACAAACACTCGGAAAAAGAAATGAGGTTAGCGGAAAACCTATCATTCATGCGGTAAAATACCCAACAAGTGTATGCATCATGCTCATCATAAGAAAGGACAAGGGAGCATTTTATAGTATGGAGGCATATAATGCGAGAACAACAAAATTCAATAGGCTCAATCAAACAAGCATGCATCACAATTAAGGCGTCCAAGTCTCCAAGATCAATAAGCATAATTGGAGGCAAGCGACAATGAACAAGATGTATCAAGTGATAGGCACGAGAATATATGTCATCAACCCAAGAAAGCGAGTAAGAAAGGAACATGGGTGATGCAACAAAGCAAGCAATCATAGCAATCAGGTAGTGTGAGCTAGTAGTGCGAAGATGCAACATACTAGAGGGAATCATGTCAAACATGTCATGTGTGCAAATGGTGGACATGAATAATTCACATGACATAGCACAAGCATGAAAGCAAGATATGAGCAATATAGCATCAACAGCATGAGGCACATGATAAACATGGCAATAGCAACAACGATCTCCACCAAGCATGCAAATACACATAGGACTAGCATAATTGTGAATCATGGGTAGATGCAAGCATGGATCACAATTGCATGGCAAAGTCATAGAAGAAAGCATAACATGCAAAGTGAACACGGTAAAATGAGCAAGAGAGCGGTATATAGCCCATAGCCGTGTGACAGCCAAGTGAGAGAGATGCGTGTAGTCGTTGCGCGAAAGGAACGGTGGTAAGGATATTCATGGGATCCCAAGTCATTTTGCTCTCAAGAGCTCGTTTCTTCAACTCTTGGGATTGAGAGGTTGTCGATTGTGCATGATTACCTACACAAAACAAAGGCAAAGGAAAAATTGTGTGTGCATGGTAGATGTACACATCATCCATCATGATGCGCATGTGCTTGTGTTCGTTAGCACAAAATATCCAATGCTCAAACAAATGAGATGCATGATATAGAAACATGTCATCCATGATGATAGGTTTGTTGTTATGTATAGCATAATGGAGACTCAAATTGTGTAATGCATCACAAGAAATATGTGGAGCATTGTTATTCATGGAATGCATATGGTGCAAGCAATTATGAGAATCATGAAATGTATGGAATGCATCAAAATCTCCTAATATGTATGAGGAAACTATGGGGGTCTCCTCATGAGCATTAATGGAAACATCACACGCAGAAGATTGACAACATACCAAACAATGCATATTTGGAAGAATGTGATCATGGCATGGCATAGTAGATGAATTGCGCTAATCATGTAAAGGAAGCATAGCAATATCATCGCAAGAGAAACAAAAGCCAATGACCATCATCTCGTCATCTATGCCATAAGTGCAAATGGGCTTTATGGTAATGGGG
Source organism: Triticum urartu (assembly GCF_056163025.1). Taxonomy (NCBI): domain Eukaryota; kingdom Viridiplantae; phylum Streptophyta; class Magnoliopsida; order Poales; family Poaceae; genus Triticum; species Triticum urartu. The sequence goes on along the minus strand of NC_141873.1, from coordinate 215,622,766 downwards.
CATGCATAGTCACTATGTTGAGATTGAAATGATGCAATATGGGATATCTCACTCATAGCATATGACAAGGTTAATGGATTGTCAAACACGATGTGACCAATAGAATTTTTACATGATATCCTATGGAGCATAGCATCACAACTAGGCAACTCGACATGCTCGTCATCATATTCATCATAAAGAGGTAAGTCATGACATGAAGAAGTCGCACTAGCATGAAGCATGGGAATAGGTGTGTCAACGTCATGCAAGCAATCATTCATGAGATAGTCCACTAGTGGGACAAGAGGAGCACCATCACCTATGTTACCTTTGGAGCATCGCTCATGTGTCGTAGGTGAGGTGTCGAAGACCAAGTCGTGGTCATCTTCATCTTGATGGAACCATGTGGAGGGTGCATCTTCTTCTACCATGGCCATCGTTGTCTCCATTGGAGGCATGGGCTCGTGGAGGATAGGCGTGTAGTCATGTAGGAGACCTAGCACCAAAGAAGAAAACACACTCGGAGTAGAGGTTAAGTCATTAGTAATAATAGTGGCCTCACATGCCGTGTCAACTACCTCCCTCGCTAAGTGTTGTGGCTCACTCACTCCCTCTTGGATGCTCTCACTCATATGGTTGGTGGAGTCACTCAAATGGCTCTCAACCTCACATAAGATGTGTGGCATGCTCTCATGTGTGGGGCTAGTGGTGGTCACACTCATCCTCTCATAGGAAATGCTCTCAGTGTCATGTATGGTGGAGTCACTCATTTCACTCATGTGGTGGTGGCTCTCCTCACATGGGAATTGGGGCATCTCTTTATATGTGGGTGTCGGAGAGATGTTGGTGCAAATGTCTCCATGCTCAATCATGTCGTGGTTGTAGCCGTGGATGAAAGCCGAAGATGGCACATCATCACTCTCCTCCAAGACCAAAGATAAGGTCTCATGTGCGGTCTCATAGCTTGACTCGGAGTATGAGTCCAATATGGGCGCCATCTTCATGTTGTTGAAGAGGTTCATGCTCGTCGCCGTGGTCGAAGGGGATGGCCCTTGCTCGACATTCTTGTCGTCATCTTGTTGTTGGAGGCCCATATGACGTGGCACCTCATAGCTTGTCTCCATGACCGAAGGGAAATTCCCATGCTCGGCCATCTTCCTTGAGGGGCTTCTGAAGACAGAAGTGTCGCCCTCGCTTGTAGGTGGTCGCCTTGTACTTGATGATGTCGATGTAGGCGAACTCACGGGAAGTAGGTGAAGATGCCTTACGTCCAAAGGCGAAGATGCCTTGAGAACACTTGGAAAAGATGCCGAAGTGGTTGGTGTAGCCGTAGCTCCGTCTTGGTGGTGCTCATCTCGCGGCCTTCTCTTGTGCTCTTGAAGCTTGGCCTTGGCGTGAAGTAGGGCTTGTTGGGACTGGTAGGTAGGCGCATCTCGAGCATCTTCATGTTGATGGTGTCGTTGTCGTGCTTGAGCTCGGTGGCGTTCGTCGTCGTCGTGCACATGATGCTTGGAGGTGACTTGCCCTTCATGACGAGGTGGATCACGAACATGATGGTGGTCGCCATGGAGATGTGGACGTGGACGACTTGCGCTTGCGTCATTTTTGCGCTCCGAAGACTTGTGATTGGAATGTCGCCTCCTTGAGGATGATGAAGGCAAAGAACGGTTGATCAACAAGGTCCGAATCTCCTCCATCCTTGCATCTTGCTCCTCCTTTTGTGCGGAAAGCTTGTTGTCGATGTAGTCCCTTTTCCTCGCTTTGGAGTGGCGAATGTCAATGGAGAGGTTCTCGATGCGCTCTCGCAATCTTGATTGTGCGCCTTGCATTTGAAATTGTAGATCGAAGATTGACGCTTTGGTGATGTAGTTGTTCACGCCGTCATTGTTGTGGAAGACCGGAGATGAAATGCCTTGCCTATCCATCACTCCAAGAGAAAAATATGAGTGGTAGAAAGAGAAGAACGAATACCAAATGTACCTTGACCGAAGTTGAAAGTGGATCAATGATCACTCCAATGTGGACAAGGAAATAGCACAATTGGTATCAATTCTTGTTGGTTTCTCACACCTACACAAATAAGGCTTATGGTGGAGCTCGGTGAGGATAGTGGCACAAAAATTTGATGTAAAATGTTAGCAAGAGTCAATAATGTTGAAAAAGATTGACAAATTCGCAAGTGTAACAAGTAGACCAATAGCAATATGTGTTACACGGAAACACACACACGGATAGATAAATGGGGTCATGCAACCAAGGAATGAGCTCAAAATGTGGAATCCACGGAAAACGCTCGTGTTGTACAACTCAAGAGAAACGCTAGCACGATTGCTCAATAGGCGGATACCAACATGATCCCATATCATCTTTGATGCCACGATCCCAAGATGTTATGTCAATGCGGAAATGGATGGTAAGCTGGTGTACTATACACAGTGTCGGAGTTGGAAGCACGGTCCCTAAGTAGCCGAAACACCTTAGGAGACACAACTCACAACACAAACAAAATTGGGTTAGGTCAGGGTGGCGGGAGTGTATGGTTGGTAAGCCTATGTGGGAGTTATGGTGGTGGTGGTTGATGAAGAAGCAATCGTCCCTAAGTAGCCTAAACACCTTAGGAAACTCCAATCACTACTCAAACAACCACAAATGCTATAAGGAACAAAAAGGGTTAGGTTGCAGAAGTCGGTGGTGGTTATGCGGAGGTTGTGGTGGAAGCCCTAGGCAAAGATGCCAAAGTTCCGAAAATTTGATGGAGTCAAATGATGTTGGTGGTATTTTTGTGGGAAGGTTTGTGTCAAGAGCTTCAAAACGAGCTAAAGAACGTCAAAAACGGACTCCGGATGAATTAGTTATAGTCAAAACGGTGAAATGGGGGAGGCTGAAATGTACAAGGGCCGGACATCCGGGGGTGGGGGCCGGATATCCGGGGGCTGATGTCCAGAACCGTGCGGGTTTTATGCTCCAGGAGCCGGATGTCCGGCTTGGGGCCCGGATGTCCAGCCGATGGCCCAGATGTCCGGCCCGATGATTCCAGATCTCGTTTGGGACATCAAAACTCGATTTGGCGGCGGAAATAGATGAATTTAGGGGCAAAATTGATGGGATTTCGTGGATGGAAAGTGGGGAAAAGTGGGGATATTCTAGATCCACTTGAAACCAAGCAAATCCATGTATCAAAATCAACAAAACATCATCTCACCAACAAATCACAAAAAAAATTGGGGCTATTTTTGGTGGGGAATTTTCGAATTAGGACGAAAAACAACACAACAAGGCTAGAAACACAACGGGGAGGCTCCGAAATCGTGATCAACGTGGCTCTAGATACCAAGATATGTAGGGTAGAACCCTAGTGGCCCGATCTTTCACGAAAGGAGAGAATCCCGCGATGAACATGAAGAACACGAGGAGGGAAACGAAGGGAAAATCACGAGGGGAACACAACAGAACACTCAAACCAACAAGAATGATCACACATGCGCTAGATCCATGAACACAAAGGAGATACAAGATCCAAAGTCAACAACGGACGATCCAAGAGGTAACCGGTTCTTCTCCGTAGAGGAGGTCTAGAATCCACAAGGGAATCTTCCCATGAGGGGTCTTGAATCCAAGGTGGATCTTCTCTGTAGAGGGGCCGCGGTCTCTCTCGTGGAGTAGATCCGATATGGATGAGCGAAGCTCTATCTCTCAAATGAGCTATCATAACGCTAACCCTAAAATGTAGGTGGAGGGGGAGTATATATAGTCTAAGGGACGAAGGGTACATGGGCCACGACCCAAATGCGCTGCACGCAGGCAGGGGGGCCGGATGTCCGGGCGTCGGGCCAGATGTCCGGGCCTTCCCGAGACGCCGGATGTCCGGGCTGGCAGGGTCCAGCCTTGTTGCTCTCTGGAATGGCGGGGTCCGGATTTCCGGGGGCTCGGGACGCGCCGGATGTCCGGGCTGGTCGCCGGATGTCCGGGCCCTGTAGACTTGGCCGCTGGCTCCTTGCTGCTGGTGACACGTCCAGGGGCCGGATGTCCGGGCCAGGGCCGGATATCTGGGTCTTGGAAGCTGTCTCCGTCTTCTTCCGTCGTCGCTTCCATGCTTCCCTCGCTAATGGTGTAGTTGTTCCTTGGTGCTTGCACTCCTCCCCGTCGTCCATAGTGTTCCGACAATACCTATGCATGCACACGAGAGGGGGTCAAGTAGTATACCATCCTCGAAGGGGTCAAGTGAGCACGTGTAAAGGAGATGATTCACCTTTATGTATGTGAAGTAGATATCGCACGTGTCACTTGCCAAACGGACTCTTGACATGGTGATGTCCATGGGATGCTCCGCATCATGAATGATGCGGAGCATCCCAAGATCATCCCCATGGATGCACCCACACCTCCAACGGCACCACTCGGACCAATGACACGAGCCCGAGCCAAAGCTATCGAAGATAAGGTGATAGCTCATTTGAGAGGTAGAGCTTCGCTCATCCATATCGGATCTACTCCACGAGAGAGACCGCAGCCCCTCTATAGAGAAGATCCACCTTGGATTCAAGACCCCTCACGGGAAGATCCCCTTGTGGATTCAAGACCTCCTCTCGGAGAAGAACCGGTTACCTCTTGTATCATCAGTTGTTGACTTTGGATCTTGTATCTCTCTTTGTGTTTCGAGGATCTAGCACATGTGTGATCATACTTGTTGGTTTGAGTTTCTCTTGTGTTCCCCTTGTGATTTTCCCCTCGTTTCCGTCCTCGTGTTTTTCGTGTTCATCGCGGGATTCGCTCCTTTCGTGAAAGATCGGGCCACTAGGGTTCTACCCTACATCATCTTGGTATCTAGAGCCACGTTGATCACGATTTTGGAGCCTCCCCTTGTTGTTTTCTAGCCTAATTTTGTTGTGTTCTTCCCCAAATTCGAAAATCCCCACCAAAAATAGCCCCAATTTTTTTGTGATTTGTTGGTTTGACGAAGTTTTGTTGATTTTGATCCATGGATTTTCTTGGTTTTGAGTGGATCTAGCATATCCCCAATTTTCCCCACTTTCCATCCACGAAATCCATCAAATTTTGCCCTTGGAATCATCAATTTCCACCACCAATTCGAAAATTTCCGCCCCAAACGAGATCTGGAATCGTCGAGCTGGACATCATGGCCAAAGGCCGGACATCCGGGCCATCGGGCCGGACATCCGGGCCCCAAGCCGGACATCCGGGCCATCGGGCCGGACATCTGGGCCCCAAGCCGGACATCCGGCTCCTGGAGCACCAAATCTTCTTGGTTCTGGACATCAGGTCCCGGATTTCCGGCCCCGAGCCCGGATGTCCGGCCCCTGACATTTTAGCCATCCCCGTTTCACCGTTTTGTCCATAACTAATTCATCCGGAGTCCGATTTTCATGTTCTTTAGCTCGTTGAAAAGCCCTTGACATCCCCCTTCCAACAAAAATACTACCATAGCCATTTGACTTCATCAAAGTTTTGGAAATTTGGCGTCTTTGCCTAGGGCTTCCACCACAACCTCCGCATAACCACCACCGACTTCTGCAACCTAACCAATTTTGTTCCTTATAGCATTTGTGGTTGTTTGAGTTGTGATTTGAGTCTCATAAGGTGTCTAGGCTACTTAGGGATGATTGCTTCGTCATCAACCACCACCACCACCATAACTCCCACATAGGCTTGCCCACCATACACTTCCACCACCCCAACTTAACCCAATTTTGTTAGTCTTGTGAGTTGTGTCTCCTAAGGTGTTTCGGCTACTTAGGTACCATGCTTCCAACTCCGACACCGTGTATAGTACACCACCTTACCCTCCTTTTCTATGTTGCGTACTCTGCAACCCATCATTGCCATTCCGCAATTCCATTGAGCTCCCGCTTCCACCATTTTGACATTTGACATTTGAGATTTTGAGTTCGCGGTTTTTCCGTTTCCTAAGGTGTTTCGGCTACTTAGGGACGAGTCTCCATCATCTTGGTATCTCCATAAAGATCACCGCCACTCATCATCGACACGGACGGTAACCTCCATATCATCTTGGGATCATGGCATCAAACATATGCGGATTTGATAGTTCATCTTGGATCGTAGGACGCTCTGATACCAAGATGATGTAGGGTAGAACCCTAATCGTCCGATCTTTCACGAAAGGAGAGGATCCCGCGAAGAACACGAGGAACATGAGGGGGAAAACACGAGAGAATCACTCAACCAACAAGAAATAGTCACACATGGACTAGATCCTTGAGTACATAAAGTAAGATACACGATCCACGATCAACTAGGGACGATACACGGTAACCGGTCTTCTCCGTGAGGATGTCTTGAAGTTCTTCTCCAAAAGGAGGTCTTGAATCCAAGGGGATCTTCTCTGTAGAGGCCGCGGTCTCTCTCATGGAGTAGATCCGATGTGGATGAGCAATGCTCTATCTCTAAAATGAGCTAAACCAATGCTAACCCTAAAACGTAGGTGGAGGGGGAGTATATATAGTCTAAGGGGCGAAGGGGTGCATGGGCCTTAGCCCAGATGCACTGCACGCAGGCAGGGGAGGCCGGACGTCCGGGTGATGGGCTGGATGTCCAGGGCTTCACAGAGAGCCGGATGTCCGGGCTGGCACGGCTGGATGTCTGGGCTGGAGGAGCTGACTTTGTTGCTCTCTGTTTGGAGGGCGCCGGATTTCCGGGGGCGAGGCCGGATGTCCGGGACTTGGCGAGGCGCCGGATGTCCGGGGTTGACGCCGGATGTCCAAGGCCTGGAGCACTTGGCGGCTGGGCGGCTGTTGCTGTAGTGGTCGCCTCCAGCGGGCGGATGTCCGGGCCTGGGGCCGGATGTCCGGGTCCTGGAGCTGCCTTCTTCTCCTTTCGGCGTTTCTCTTCATCCGTGGACTTGGCGGTTTGTCTGACTTCACATGCATCTTTGGGAGGATCCTCTTGATACCTAATCATGCATAACATTCCGGACTTAGGTAGTAGCCATGCCTCGAGAGGATCAAATGGGATATCACTAAGGAAAGAAGTCACCTCGTTCTTGAGAGCTCCAGCTCGTGCTCGTGTCATGGGGATGATCGTAGGATGCTCCGCATCATCTCCCCTCCCTTGAGGAAGATCCAACCTCGGATCGTGGTCCTCTTCACCATGGAAACGGTTGTTGTGGACGGACTTATAGTTGGACGGAGTTGAAGACATTGCACAATCCAAGTACTCCAAGGTGTCACCGGAGTGGTATACATGCAAGAAAAGCAAACACAAACGACACTCGAAAATACAATGGTTAGCGCACACAAAGTGTCCATCAATGAAGTATGAGTCCATGCGGCAACAATGTTCGTGACAAAATACATGAAGCTTAGCAAGATGATATGGAATGGTATGCAAAGCATTCATGGGAGCAAAAACATTCATTATGCACACAAATGTGTTGTGAATATGATCAATGCAACCACGGTGCAAAATGATGTCATAGTGAGACGGTTTATCAATAGCATGAATATGGCAATGGATGCTCAATAGGAGTGTGTGATCATGCAATTGATGATGAGCAATATGATCATGATGTATATATATGCCATCAAGGAAGATCACAACAAATTTGCTAAGAAAGTGCACAAGCTCATATATCATGGATGACATGGGAATACAAGATGCAACAAGGCAATCATGATGTGAGTCAATCCATGCATAAGATGCAAATTTGTCATGTGTATGATATGTCCATCGAGCATGACATGTGTGCGCATAATCAACAAATAAGGAGGTGTTGGTGTACCAATGCTCGATGTCGTGGCATGACTGGAGGTTCGAAGGTGCTTCCAATAAGTCCGAGTGCTCTTCAACTTGAAGGTCCATGGGTTCCATCTCCAATGTCGGTCCTCCATCCAATAGATGTAACATGTAGACAAGAAGAAGGAAACAATAATAAAAGAATGACCCATCCAATATGCATATTTGAGGATGGCTCAAAGGGAAGGAGTTCACCTTTAGGAGATTCTCGCAAATGTTGGTGTTGCACATCGTGTATGCCTTCACATGACCAAATTGTGTCATGACGGTATCGCCTTGTGAATCCTTCAACATGAAAGAACATGACAAACACTCAGAAAAAAATGAGGTTAGCGGAGATGCAAAACCTATCATTCATGTGGTAAAATACCCAACAAGTGTATGCATCATGCTCATCATAAGAAAGTACAAGGGAGCATTTCATAGTATGGAGGCATATGATGATGCGAGAACAACCAAATACAATAGGCTCAATCAAGAAAGCATGCATCACAAGTAAAGTGTCCAAGGCTCCATGATCAATAAGCGTAGATGCAACAATTGGAGGCAAGCGACAATGAACAAAATATATCATGTGAGAGGCATGAACATATACGTCATCAACCCAACAAAGCAAGGGAGAATGGAACATGGGTGATGTGACAAAGCAAGCAATCATGTGAATCAAGGCAAGCAAGCTAGTAGTGCAAAGATGCAATGTACTAGAAAGAATCATGTCAAGTATGTCATGTGTGCAAATGGTGGGCATGAATAATGCACAAGACATATCACAAGCATGAAAGGAGGATATGAGCAAAATAGCATCAACAGGATGAGGCTGAGGCACATGATAAACATGGCAATAGCAACAAGGATCTCCACCAAGCATGCGAATACACATAGGTGTAGCATAAGCGTGAATCATGGGTAGATGCAAGCAAGGGTCACAATTGCATGGCAAAGGCATAGAAGCAAGCATAGCATTCAAAGTGAACACGATAAAATGAGCATGAAGCGACAAGCGGTATATAGCCCATAGCCATGTGAGAGCCAAGCGAGAGAGATGCGCATAGTCGTTGCGCGAAGAGAGCGGTGGGAAGGATAGTTCATGGGATCCCAAGTCATCTTTGCTCTCAAGAGCTCATTTTGTCAACTCTTGGGATTGAGAGGTTGACGAGTATACGGGAGTACCTACACAAAACAAAGACAAAGGGAAAATTGTGTGTGCCTGGTATATGTACACATCATCCATCATGATGTGCACATGCTTGTGTCGGTTAGCACAAAATATCCAATGCTCAAATAAATGTGATGCATGATAGAGAAACATGTCATCCATCATGATAGGTTTGTTGTTATGTATAGCATAACGGAGACCCAAATTGTGTAATGCATCATGGGAAATATGTAGAGCATTGTTATTCATGGAATGCATATGGTGCAAGAAATTATGGGAATCATGCAAAGTATGGAATGCATCAAAATCTCCTAATATGGATGAGGAAACTATGGGGGTCTCCTCATGATCATTAGTGGAAACATCACATGGAGAATATTGACAACATCCAAAACAATGCATAGTTGGAACATTGTGATCATGGCATGGCATAGTAGATGAATTGCGCAAATCATGTAAAGGAAGCGTGGCAATATCATCGCATGAAAAACAAAAGCCAATGACCATCATCTTGTCATCTATGCCATAAGTGCAAATAGGATTTATGTGAATGGGGCATGCATAGTCACTATGTTGAGATTGAAATGATGCAATATGGGATATCTCACTCATAGCATATGACAAGGTTAATGGATTGTCAAAAATGATGTGACCAATAGAATTTTCACATGATATCCTATGTAGCATGGTATCACAACTAGGCAAATCAACATGCTCATCATCATATTTATCATAAATAGGTGAGTCGTGACATGAAGAAGTCGCACTAGCATGAAGCATGGGTATATGTGTGTCAACATCATGCAAGCAATCATTCGTAAAATAGTCCACTAGTGGGACAAGAGAAGCACCATCACCTATGTTACCTTTGGAGCATCGCTCATGTGTTGTAGGTGAGGTGTCGAAGACCAAGTCGTGGTCATCTTCATCTTGATGGAACCATGTTGGGGGTGCATCTTCTTCCACCATGGTCATCGTCATCTCCATTGGAGGTATGGACTCATCGAGGATAGGCGTGTCATCATGTAGGAAACCTAGCACCAAAGAAAACATACTCGGAGTAGAGGTTAAGTCGTTAGAAATCATAGTGGCCTCACATGTCGTCTCAACTACCTCACTCACTAAGTGTTGTGGCTCATTCACTCCCGGTATGATGCTCTCAAGTGTGGGGCTAGTGGTGGTCACACTCATCCTCTCATAGGAAATGCTCTCAATGTCACGTATGGTGGAGTCACTCATGTCACTCATGTGGTGGTGGCTCTCCTCACATGGCAATTGGGGCATCTCTTCATATGTGGGTGTCGGAGAGATGTAGGTGCATATGTCTCCATGCTCAATCATGTCATAGTCGTAGCCATGGATGAAGGCCGAAGATGGCACATCATCACTCTCCTCTAAGACCGAAGGTAAGGTCTTATTTGCGGTCTCGTAGCTTGACTCGGAGAATGAGTCCTTTTGGTGTGTCGTCTTCATGTAGTTGAAGAGGTTCATGCTCGTCGCTATGGTCGAAGGGGTGGCCCTTGCTCGACCTTCTTGTCGCCGTCTTGTTATTGGAGGCCCATATGATGTGGCACCTCGTGGCTCGTCTCCATGACCGAAGGGAAATTCCCAGGCTCGGCCATCTTCATTGAGGGGCTTCTAAAGATGGAAGTGTCGCCCTCGCTCATAGGTGGTTTCCTCGTTGTTGAAGATGTCGATGTAGGCGCACTCATGGGAAGTAGGCGAAGATGACGTACGTCCAAAGGCAAAGATGCCTTGATAGCACTTGGCGAAGATGCCAAAGTGGTGGTGGTAGTAGCCGTAGCGCCGTCTTGGTGGTGCTCGTCTCGCGGTCTTCTCTTGTGCTCATGAAGTTTGGACTTGGCATGAAGTAGGGCTTGTTGGGACTTGTGCATTTGCACTTGGTTAGCATCATCATGATGATGTTGGTGTTATCGCACTTGAGCTCGTAGTAGATGTCGTTGGTCGTCGTCGTGCACATGTTGCTTGGAGGTGACTTGCCCTTCATGACGAGGTGGATCACGAACATGATGGTGGTCGCCATGGAGATGTGGACATGGACGACTTGCACTTGCATCATTTTTGCGCTCCAAAGACTTGTGATTGGAATGTCGCCGCCTTGAGGATGATGAAGGGGAAGAACGGTTGATCAACAAGGTCCGAATATCCTCCATCCTTGCATCTTGCTCCTTCTTTTGTGCAGAAAGCTTGTTGTCGATGTAGTCCCTTTTCCTCGCTTCAGACTGGCGAATGTCAATGGAGAGGTTCTAGATGCGCTCTCGCAATCTTGATTGTGCGCCTTGCATTTGTCGCTGTAGATCGAAGATTGACGCTTTGGTGATGTAGTTGTTCTTGCCGTCGTTGTTGTCGAATACCGGAGATGAAATGCCTTGCCTATCCATCACTCCAAGAGAAAAATGTGAGTGGTAGAAAGATAAGAATGAATACCAAATGTACCTTAACCGAAGTTGAAACTGGATCAATCATTGACCACTATCCCAAGTATAACCTGGTTCTGATACCAAGATGATGCGGAGTAGTTGAATGTACAATGGAGGGAAATTTTCCGCAACGACAAATATGGAATCTTTCCCATTTCGAGTTCTAGGCAAACCAAGTACAAAGTCCATGCTAATGACTTCCCATGGTTGGTATGGAATTGGTAAAGGCATATAGAGACCATGAGATTGAGCTTTGGACTTAGCTTTGCGACATGTAGAACACCGGTTGGTGAAGCGATTGACGTCCTGAAATATCTTTGGCCAAAAGTAGCTCTTCGAGAGCGTGGCGAACGTCTTGTCGCGTCCGAAGTGTCCCATTAAGCCTCCTCCATGCGATTCCTGCAAAAGCAACAAATGAAGAGACGACTCGGGGATGCAAAGTTTGTTAGCTTTCATAAGATAGCCGTCTTTGATGTAATAGTGTTCCCAAGATGTATTCGTCAAACACTTGGCATAAGGAATAGCAAAAGTTGCATCATGCTCATACAAGTCTTTGATATGCTCAAAGCCAATGACATCTAACTCAAGTTGCGTGACAAGCATGCATATGCGGGAAAGAGCATCCACTACGATATTTTCTTTACCCTTGATGTACTTGATGACATAGGGAAAAGACTCAATAAATTCACTCCATTTAGCATGATGCTTGTTCAACTTAGTTTGTCCCTTAAGATACTTGAGAGTCTCATGATCGGTATGAATGGTAAACTCATGGGGATGAAGGTAATGTTCCCATTCTCGCAAAACGCGGACTAAAGCATATAGCTCTTTGTCATAGATGGGATAATTGAGTTGCGCTCCAGAAAGTTTCTCACTAAAGTAAGCTATGGGGCGCTTCTCTTGCGTTAACACACCTCCTATGCCATTACCACTAGCATCGCAATGAATTTCAAAAGGCTTGTCAAAGTTGGGTAGAGCAAGCACGGGAGCATGAGTAAGCAAATTCTTAAGCCCATTGAATGCAGTATCTTGGGATGGTCCCCAAACAAAAGGCGCATTCTTCTTGCTCAAGGCATGCAAAGGCGAAGCAATGGTGCTAAAATCCTTCACAAAGCGATGATAGAAACCCGCAAGGCCAAGAAAACTACGCATTTGATGCAAGTTGGTTGGTTGGGGCCAAGTCTTAATAGCATTGATCTTGGACTCATCTACATGAACAACCTTAGAAGAAACAACAAAACCCAAGAAAACGAGCTTATCAACACCAAAACGGCATTTGTCCGTATTAGCATAGAGGCTCTCTTTTCTAAGAGTTTGTAAAACGGTGTAGACATGGGTGACATGCTCTTTGACAGATTTGCTAAACACAAGGATATCATCAAAGTAGACCACAACAAATATACCAATGTAAGGGCGAAAGACATGATTCATGAGGCGCATAAAAGTGCCCGGTGCTTCCGAAAGACCCATAGGCATGACTAACCACTCATACAAACCAAACTTAGTTTTGAAGGCGGTTTTCCATTCATCAGCCTCTTGTATGCGGATTTGATAGTAACCACTCTTAAGATCAATTTTGGAAAAGATAGTGGCACCGCTAAGCTCATCAAGCATATCATCTAGGCGTGGAATGGGATACCTATAGCGAACGGTGATAGCATTGATAGATCTACAATCGGAGCACATGCGAAAACTACCATCACATTTTGGCACAAGAATGACCGGAACGGCACAAGGGCTCAAACTTTCACGCACATGTCCATGGTCTATGAGATGCTTTACTTGCCTTTGTATTTCTTTTGTTTCGTTGGGGTTGACACGGTAAGGAGCTTTGTTCCGAAGAGGTGCTCCGGGGATGAGGTCGATTCGGTGCTCAATGCCTCATAGAGGAGGTAGACCCGGAGGTAGCTCATCGGGAAAAACATCTTGAAATTCCTGCAAAAGAGAAGACAACACTAGAGGAAGAGTGTGAGAAGTGTTAGTTTGTGGTGCATTGTCCTTGCACATGAGGACGTAGTGTAGGACACTAGATGGGTGCTCACACACTTCTCTCATCTCACGGTTGGTGGCAAATATAACTAGGTTCTTGTTTTCGCTCATCGTGGAGGCACTCAATTTTGGCCTGTGGCGCTCACTCTTGTTTTGGTGGCTCGCTCTCTCACTATGATCTCCACGATGGGTGGCTTGCTTGTCGGCGATCACTTGACTTGGCGACATTGGATGGAGGACGTACTCCTTGCCCTTCATCTTTAAGATGTAGTGGTTCTTTCGGCCGTTGTGTACAACTCCTCTATCGAATTGCCATGGCTGTCCAAGGAGAAGATGACAAACGGTCATTGGAACGACGTCGCACTCCAAGGTGTCTTCGTAGGCGCCAATCTTGAAGGAGACTTGTACTCGGTGCTCGACTTGGATAGTGCCAGAGTCACTAAGCCATTAGACTTTGTATGGATGTGGATGCTTCGTCTTGGGCAATTGGAGCTTGGAGCAAAGTTCTTCACTTGCGCGATTATGACAACTCCCTCCATCGATGATGACCTTGACGGATTGCCCATTGACGCCGGCCTTAGTGTGGAATATGTGGCATCGTTGGTCTTCTTCTTGGTGATGTTGGAGAGTCAAGACTTTGGAGACTACAAGTGCGGGACTTGAATCTTCATCACAAAAGACTTGTTTTTCTTCATTGTTCACTTGGCAGTGCATGGCGACTTGCTCGAGGGCTTCCATTTCGCCTTCGCTCATGGAGTCATAAGTGCCATCGTCGTTGAAGACCATGGTTCACTTGTTGGTGCACTCGTAGTACTTGTGGCCTCGGCCTCCGCAAGCGAAACACTTGAAGGAACTCGTCTTGACGGTCTCATCGGTTGGGGTTGATGATGATGAAGCTCTTGGCTTGAAGTTGCTCGTAGGAGGATGGCTTGTAGTTGACGAAGCTTTCTTGGAAATTGACTTGTCGATGTTGGAAGTAGAAGGTCTTGTAGTCGGTCTGGGAGTCGTTGAAGCTTGGTTATTGGAGAAGCCGTAGGACTTGGATGAGAACTTGGCATACTTGAAATCATATTGCACTTGGCGTTCCGCTTTGGTAGCTTGGTGCACTAGCTCGATGAGATTTGAGTGTGGTTGGAAGTCGGCGATCTTCTTGATAGGGTGATTGAGTCCGTTCAAGCAACATGCCATTGTTTGCTCATCATCTTCCATGACATTGGCTCTTATCATTGCAATCTCCATCTCCTTGTAGTATTCTTCAACGCTCTTTGTTCCTTGCTTGAGTTGTTGGAGTTTCTTGAAGAGGCCGCGGTTGTAGTAGGTAGGTACGAAGCGTGCTCTCATGACATCCTTCATTTGCGCCCAAGTAGTGATGGGTGGTTCACCTCTTGCCTCTCGGCGCTCTATGATATGTTCCCACCAAATGAGGACATAATCTTGGAAGTCAAGGGATGCCATCGCGATCTTCTTCTCTTCTTCAAAATTGTGCAAACGGAAGATCTTGTCAACCTTCAATTCCCATGAAAGGTACTCTTCGGGATCGTTGCTTCCGTTGAACTTGGGCATGGTGAACTTGAGCTTGCCATAGCGTTGCTCTTCATTGTGTTGGGGTCGGGGATGATGACGCCCATGTTGTAGATGATTGTTCAACTCATGGTGCTCTTGGCGCGGAGGATTTTTATCGTCATGTTGCTCTTGTCGTGGAGGATCTCCAATGTCGTCATGCTCTTTATTGACTTGTTGTTCTTGGCGAGCTTGTGGAGGGGCATGTCGAGCTCGAGGAGGAACTTGCCGATGCACGTGAGCTTGAATTCTTCATTCTTGAATTTCTTCGCGAAATGCTTCCTCTTGTTGACGGGCTTGTCGGCTTCGGTCGGCAACGGCTCGACTCGAATCGCGTAGAGCTTGTTGCGCCGCAAGTGCTTGAGTGTCACGGAGTTGTTGTTCTTGACGTTGTGCCTCGGCGAAGACTGTTCGATGTCACCGTAGGAGCTCGACGAAGACTGTTCGATGTCGGTGTACTTGAGCCGGAGAGGGTGAAGTAGGAGTGGCGGCTTGAATGGCTCCTTCTTGAAGTGGAAGACGATCAGTTGAGCAACAAAGCACGAATTTTGTCCATCCTTGCGTCATTCTCTTGCTTGTGATCGTCGAGCTTGTGGTCGAAGTAGTCCCTTGTACGTTGCTCAGAAAGTCGCAAGTCGGCGGCAAGGTTGTCGATGCGTTCACTCATAGCTTGTTGCTCTTGATGCGAAGCATGTTGTGCACCAAAGGGGTGACTCTTGGTGACGAAGGAGTTCATGTCGTCGTCTTGCTCCGTGAAGAGTGGGTTGGTAGAAGTACTTGGCCTATCCATCATTCCAAGACAAATGTGAGTGGTAGAAAGAGAAGAACGAGTACCAAATGTACCTCGACTGAAGTTGAAAGTGGATCGAGGGTCACTCCAATGTAGGACAAGGAAATAGCACAATTGGTACGAGTTCTTGTCGGTTTCTCACACCTACACAAGTAAAAGCTTTTGGTGGAGCTTGGTTAGGATGGTGGCACAAAATTTGATGCAATTGTAAGTGAGCTTCAATAATGTTGGAAAAGATTCGCAAGATGCAATGTAACAAGTAGACCAAGCATATAAGGTACACGGAAACACATACACAAAAATATAAGTGGGGTTGTGCAACCAAGGGTGAGCCAAAATGTGGAGTCCACAAAAATGCTCTTGTTGCCCAACACTAGAGAGACTCTAGCACGATTGCACAATAGGCGGATACAAGAACTTGTGGACAACCTACTTAGCAAAAATGCAACGACTTCTATCCCAAATATGTTCTATGCAAGGTGTTGCTATGATATGATCCAAGATGATCGAGTATGACAATCTTAATGTTGTAAGATGCTATGGTTCTTGCTTAAAAGCTCTTTGCTTATCTTTCTCTTTGCTTAAAAGCTTGTTTGGCTCTTTGATGTTTGAGCTCTTTTCGCATGCAATGCTTGATGAACCAAGATAGCGAATGAGTATGCGATGACAACTTTGTGACACAAGGGATGATACCAAGATATGCAACAATGATTTGTGTATGCTATGGAAAGTATGATCACTAATGTGCACAAGTCTCGTTCCCGGGAATACTCAATGGCTAGTCTTGATGGGTAAGCAACGCAAAGGAGTAAGGCTATGATGGCTATCAATGGAATGGCAAGAGTGATATGTCCAATACCAAGATGAGGTTACCGGTCTTGCTTCCGGTATGGTGTCAAAATGGTGGCACGAATACCAAGTCATAGTCGAGGTGGTCGTTGTTGATGACGCGTTCATGGCGAAGATGAGCGACGGTGATGTCGATGTCGAACGGTACCTAAATAGCCGAAACACAAACGGATACGGTACCGCAACTCAAATTCTCAAACCTCGAAGTAGCAATTGTGTCGGAGAGCGAAATGGTCCTAAAATGGTTGGGTCATGCGGAAGTGGTGGAGGTATGCGGAAGTATATATGGTATATGGTGGGCACCAGAACAAAATTTGGTGGAAATTGGGGCGAAAAATGGGGAGGTGGATCGAGAACTTGCTGCCAGGGGTCGGATGTCCGGGCGGGGCCGGATGTCCGGGCTCTACGGTCCGGATGTCCGGGCTCTAGATCCGAGGATGAACGGGATGAACACCGCGTGGGGAGCTGAAATCCGAGCGGAATTTCGGAGGAATTTGTGGATGGGAAAAGGATGGGAAGCTAGATCCACTCAAAACAAAGCAAATCCATGGATCCAAATCAACAAAATCTCAACACACTAACAAATCCAAAAAAAATTGTTGCTATTTTTGGTGGGTAATTTTCGAATTAGGACGAAAAACAACAAAATTAGGCTAGAAACACAACGGGGAGGCTCCGAAATCGTGATCAACGTGGCTCTAGATACCAAGATGATGTAGGGTAGAACCCTAATCGCCCGATCTTTCACGAAAGGAGCGGATCCCGCGAAGAACACGAGGAACACGAAGAGGGAAACGGGGGAAAACGAGGGAAATCACAAGGGGAAACACAAGAGGAACACTCAAAGTAACAAGAACAAGTCACACATGTGCTAGATCCTTGGATACATAGAACGATTCACGAATCCACGGACAACTAAGGACAATACAAAAGGGTAACCGGTTCTTCTCCGTGAGGAGGTCTTGATGTTCTTCCATAAAGAGGGGTCTTGAATCCACTTGGGGTATCTTCTCCGGTGGAGGCTCGAATCTCCGAGGAGAAGGTAACCAAGTGGATGAGCAAAGCTCTCTTACAAATATGAACTAAACATTTGCTAACCCTAGAAAGTTGTACGGGATATTGTATATATAGTCTAGGGGGGGAGAAGGGGTACACGGGCCTCAGCCCTTTACTGTTCGCAGACAGTGAGGCCGGATGTCCGGGCGTCGGGCCGGATGTCCGGGCGTTCGAGGAGGGCCGGATGTCCGGGCTGGTGAAGCTGGCCATGTTGCTCTCGGGTTTGGTGGGGTCCGGATTTCTGGGCAGGGGGCCGGATATCCGGGACCTCGGGAAGTGCCGGATGTTCGGGCTTGTGGAGCCGGATGTCCGGGGCCTGTAGGTACTTGGTGGTTGAGCAGCTATAGAGGAAGGCGTACCAGGGGCCGGATGTCTGGGGCCTTCGCCGGATGTCCGGGGCCTGGGAGATGTTCTTGGATCCTTCCGTTGGTTCTCTTCATCTGTGGACTTGGTGACTTGTCCGTCTTCATGCACATCTTTGGGGGGACCCTCTTGGTACCTAATCATGCACAACATCTCGGACTTAGGTAGTAGCCATGTCTCATGCATAGAAAGTGGAAGTTCGGAGAGGAGTGAGTTCACCTTATCTTCGATAGCCTTGGCTCGGGCTCGTGTCATTGGTCCAAGTGGTGCCGTTGGAGGTGTGGGTGCGTCCATGGGGATGATCTTGGGATGCTCCGCATCAACAGGGCAATAGAAAAGTGTATTAGTAACTAGAAGTTATTAGGTAGGAATATAGTAAGAAAAGGGAATAACAATTGGTTGCTTAAATACTACACAATTCATTTGACATTGCGGGGTAAATCAACATATGCAGATAGTTGAAAAGAAAACTTACTTTGAACAAAGTCTGAGCGGATGAATTTGTCGAGGAAGTTAGCATATATCTCATGACCAGGCCCTTTTATGTGAAGTGCAATTTTAGTGCCGGCTTTCAATACATAAAACTTTGCAATTTCATTCCAAAAGCCAGTGCCAAAATAGGAGTCACCATGTTCATCAAGTCTTATAGTAGCAACGATTGTAAATCCATGGTTTTAGTGCAGTATGACATCCGTGGAGCCTTGATCTATGTAAAGGGAAAAATTATGCACTACATAATCTGTTGCATAGCGAGGGATGTTCTGCAGAAAATGGTAGGATTGTTAAATAAAATATGGTAACATGCAAATATGGGCCCAAATTGAAAGAACTATACAATAGTTGAAATCGAAGGACAAAAATCTATAATTAAACAGATAGGGTAAACATGATGTCATGGAAAAATGAGAGTAATAGAAAGAAAAATACATCATTAATTTGCCTAATATATAAAGAAGAGGGGAAAAAATCCCCTTTGACGTATATGGTGCATGTGGCACCTTTTATCCAAATGTAGCAATATTTAGAATATGTTCACGAAAGTAGGCCATGCCAACCGATTTAGGGTGAGACTGAACATACCGCGCACGTGCTCAAGTTATCTGGTACGGAGAGATGGAATCTCTGGCGGCGGTCACAAAGTCATGAAGTGTCGGCGCACTGTACATTCTATGAATGAAAGAAAACTCTCAAATCAGCTCGAATAAAAATGAATTCACGGTGATTTCCGTCGGGTGATTAAAGGAGGTAGATGAACTGGGATAAGAGATGAGATAATATCTCGTTAAACTAGTTACCTTGTCGTCCATGAGGAAGAACCCTCAACACGATAGATTCCCCAACCGAGCGGAGCTAGGTCGACCGCAAGCAACATCAAGAAAGTCGATGGCGATAGGCGGCGGCAAGCGGAAGTGGCGAAATGCGGTGGACTTTGCCGGCAGCCTGGCGACGGCGGCAGGCGTCGAGCTAAGTGTTGCCGCGATAGGCGGTGCCATGGCATAGACGCGGAGGAGCTTGTGCAGATGTGAATGGGGAACATATCAGAGGGGCCGAGGGGGTGGCGGGCGGGGTGATGGTTTTTGTGACGTGGGGATGGTAAGGGTTTTCATTTTTCTTTTTTGAATTGGGTGGTGAGGGTTTTCTGTCCCACAAAGAATTTTGGGGGCGACGGTTTGCTAGAGCGAACCGTGTGTGATTGACGCAGTAGGAAAAATGAAATCCATTGCACACGGTTCCAATTTTGGGAACCATGTGTGATTGACGTACTACCTTCGTCCTGGTTTATTGGTCCCCCGTTGTAATTTTTACCAAAATTTGGCAAAATATTTAACATACTCAGACATAGATAATAAGCGTACACGTAGATAAGCATAGTTCAACCATAAGTAGTACATAGTTCAACAATATTAAGCATACTCAAGCGTACATATATAGTTCCACCCATCCCACATCTCATCTCACAGGCCGGCACGATCCCGAAGCTTCTCCTGGTAATCAGCGTACGCGCTGTGCACCACCATACGAGAATACTTTTGCTTGAAGGAGCCAACGACGCATCCTCTTGCATGCACCAGAACACTTAGATACACGTCATGAAGCTTATGGTTGCAAAATGGGCATCCATAGCCGTCGTTCCAGGTCCTAATACGCCTGTTATGCATTCCCGCATAAAGCTCCCTCAGGATTTGCCTGTTGTACCTCCTCTGGACATCGTCATCCTTGCTGTACACATCGTCAGGCAGCACCTATACAAATAGTAAAACAAATTTGGCATAAAATCAATGATTACATGCTGTGAAGTAGGATTAGGAATTTATGGCTATTTATTTATACATATCCAGAGATTATGGTTCGATTTTTAAGCGTAGTCATCTATGTACAGACCAATCTTGAAGAAAATAATGGCACAAACATATGTAGGTCACTGAAAATCAATTGTCAAGCCCTGGCTAGGAATTATTAGCATGAACACTAACCCTAGTTGGATCACTAGCATAAATCCTTTGCACAGATGAAACAACTAATCACTTATCACCTGTACCATTCAAACAATCAATACACTACACGGATCTAACGAAAGTCACTCAGATTTCATGGATTGGGAGAACATAACCATAGGATTTCTATTCCAAAAAGGGTGAGGCAGGAGTAACCAGAGAAACCCTATGATCGATTTGACACATAAATGAGTATAGATGACTAACCAACTGTCCGTCATCGTCGGAGTCGTCGCCGGAGTGGTCGTCGGAGTTGGTGTGGAACGCCGCCTCCGGTTGTGGAAGCTCGACGCCGTGCTCCGGTGCTTTTGCAGCCCCCGTGTCGGCTGTGAAGGCAACCTCTGTCTCCATCTCCACACCGTGCTCCAGTGCTTTTGCAGCCCCGGTGTCGCCACTCCCTCCGATGAGGTGCTTCGGCGACATCCTCATACGTTGATGGCTTTGAGGACTGAGAGCGGCGTCGAGGATGCAAGCGGAGAGAGAGGATTGTGTGTGCGTAGCGAGGATGGAGGGTGCGGCCGCTTGGAAGAACCATTAATATGGAGTAGTGGGAGTTGTGGGAGAGAGGTGGACGGTGGTCAAACCGATGCTCGCCTCCCGGTGAGCCTGCGCACCAGACTGCTGGCATGCCTACCAAAGTTTCACACAGCTACTCGCACGCCTCCCGATGACACTGCACAACGAGCACACCTCCGTCAATTCACACACCTGCACGCACGCCTCCTGATGAGGACATCAATACCATTGTTACACCCACAACCCCTGCTGCTATACATACTGGACCAACTACTAGAGCTCGCACATGCCAATTGAATTATCAGGTACTTTCGTTTCTTGGTAACGATGCTAATGTTCATGAGAATAGGATGCTGCCTAAATTGGATATGTTTGTTTTGCTTACAAATGAAGGGCCTAGCTTGGACAAGAAAGATGAACCTTGGAGAAAGTTCAAGCATGGAGGTGATGGCATGCGCAAGGAGATCAGCAACGGAGTTACAAGTGATGATTTCAGGACTTTGAAGCCACCATAAGGAATGCATGAAGCCTTGGACGAAATATACAACATGCCACTTCATAAATTTCGTCTAGAGGCTATTCTAGGTGCTGCGTCACCTTATGATTGGGCCAGGCCCATGAATTTTCGAAATACTTAAGTATAGGCTGTTTTTAGAGTCCGTATGTGTGGGGAAACAAGAGTTAGGGTTGGTTTTGGACCCCTCCTCCAAGGGCCACGATGTTCCCCCCTCTTCCTCCATATATACAGCCCTTAGGGTGTCGTTTAGACTTTGGGTTTTGTTTAGATTAAAAGTTCACCATAGCTGCAACTTCGCATACTTTGTTTGTGTCCAACGACCAGACCAAGACGTCACAGAACCCCACCTTCATTAATAAAGCTTTCCTCTTTTATTCACAATATCCAGATTGCAATCTCAGTTTCTTGCTTGTTCTTCGTTTGCTCGCAGGAAATAGACCCTCGTGGTCATGTTGATCGTGCTCCGGCGTGGTCAATAACCCTTGGAAGTTGGTTTAGCGATTGCTAAGGCGCGACGTCTTCGCACGTTCGTAGTCGGATCGTCAAAGTTGACTCCCACAGAAAACGATATCTATCTAATCGAAACATCGGGACACCTTCGCCTTTATCAAGTGGTATCAGATTTCCAGGTTGCTCGGTGAGATTTTACAATTTTTCGTAGTTTAGATCGAGTCTGTTCTTCATACCTACAATCCACGAAAAAATCCAAAAAAATTTAGGGTTAGTTCATCATATCTGAACCAATCGGAGCCTTTGCATAGTCTTTTCAGTATTTTGCTTTGTTGCATTTGCGGTTGCATCGTCGTGTCTAGTTGCCGGTCTTGGAGTCTAGTCTTTCAGAGTTTCGAGTTCTGGTCATAAGTTGTCACGCCGCCGCCGCACCATCCTCATCGCCCCTGCCGTCTACCACCACCGCTTATCCGCCATCGATCCGTCTCCATATACCATCACCAATCCGTATCCATATACCACCACCAATCTGTATCCATATACCACCACCAATCCGTATCCTACCACCATATATCCACCACCAATCCTAGTTCCTTTCATATTAGGTTTGTTTCCGAGGTCCGTCTAATTTCCAATTAGTGTTTCCTTGCCTGAGTAGTTTTTGCGGAAAAAAAATAGTCCGGAGACCCCCAGGCAGTTTTTAGGCCAAAATTTTCACAGGCAATTTTTTTTCCCTATCCTATTTTTAGGTTTTTCTAAGTCTTTTGAGCCACGTGCCATCATAGTGATTTTTTGTCGCACTTTTTCGTCGTTGCTGCCCTGATTTCCGAAAAAAAATCACATTTTTTTTCGTGCCCATCCTGCCAGTTTGACGAGGGAAGAGTTTTGAGATACTCGCCATTATAGTGATTTTTCGCAAAAAAATAGGAGCGCCAAAAAAACAAAGCGAAAAAAGTCCCAGAGTGTGCCTTTCCCTTGTTTACGTGCAGCGCCGTGATTTTGTTAGTGGTCTAGGCTCACGTCTCTAGCACGGTCTAGCCTAGGACCAGCACAGTACCGTCGTTGAGCGTTTATTCAACTCTGCATCTCTGAATTGATTGTTGCTGACCCTTTTCGCTACCATATTATAAGCCTTCCCAGCTCCACATACATCTACTCTGCATCCCTGGTAATCGCTCTAGCCAAGCTTTGAGAGTTTTGACTATGACGGTTGCCGATCACCGCCTACTGCTGGGTAAGAACTGGTAAGAATTTGAGATTTGCTTGACGGATTTGTGACTCCCACCACCACCTCTTGTTAGTAGTCTGTAGGATCATATTCTTGTGTGTTTCTATTGCTACTAACCATGGCAGGATCACAAGCCAACGAGACTGACTGGGAGAACATGACGAATAAGGAGTTGCATGATAAATTTCAGCAAATAATGAGTGGACAGGTGCAAGATGTGCTAAACAGATTTGAAGAGGCCATGGAGAAGATAGATGGCATGGACAAGACATTTGAAACAAAGCTCGATAACAAGTTTAATGAATTGCTCGCGCGTCTTCCACCACCACCACCGGCTGCCCCTAACGCACCTCTACAACAACAACAACAACAATGTTGCTTTCCAAATCAAGTGGGACGAGCACAACGCGTTCCCATTGACCCTGGGAAAAATTCTGGTCCCGCTGTTGATGCTTCTGTCGCTTCTGCTGCTACTGCAGAGTTGGAGGACCAATACGAGGATGAAGTTGATCAAAATCAGAAGTACGTGCAACCACCAGCACCACCACCACCATGTGGTCCTCAGGTATATCATCGCAACGGCAGGGCTGCACCACCATATGAGGTATGAGATCATGACCATCTTCCTAAACTAAAATTGAATATTGCACCATCTGAGGGTAGATATGTTCCTGATATATATCTTACTTGGGAGTTAGAAACTGAACAACGTTTTACATGTTTACAATATCCTGAGGAGAGACGTGTTCCTGCTGCTGTTTGTGCTTTCACTAGCTTCGCATGTGTTTGGTGGTCTGAACATTGTAGATTATATCCTATTCCAACTACTTGGGCTGCTTTGAAAACTGCTATGCGTACTCGTTGGGTTCCACCATATTATCAACATGAATTACTTCAAAAATTGTAGTGTTTAAGACAAGGAATTTTTTTTAGAACAATATTATCAGGAATTACAAACTGGCATGATTAGATGTGGTATTGTTGAGGAGAATGAAACTATGCTTACACGTTTTATGGGTGGATTAAATAGAGAGATTCAGACCATTCTAGAGTATAAGGAGTGTAAGTGCATCTAGTGCCACCTCTAGTTGGTTTTGGAGTATTGACGACAAACCTAGTTGAGGGACTAATGTGTTTATGAGAATTGCAGGATAACACAGGTAGAAGTCCCTCATTGATTCGGTTTTCCTACCAGAGATGACCCCTAAAAACGTATGAAGACATTGAAGTCAAAGGTGGTATATGAAGATATTCACATTGAAGACTATGACAAGAGAAGACACCACATGAAGCCTATGGAGCTCGAAGACTTAGATCTTTCGTAGTTCTTTTTCTTTTGTGTTGAGTCATAGGAACCACCGTACTGTTAAGTGGGGTCCAAGAGAACCAGTCAGAATGACTGAAGTGATGCCTAACCAAAAACCTATGACTTCGAGTGAAGACTATGAGAGCGAATCTTGTCCAGAGTCGGACAAGTCAGCTTTGCTTGTAGCCCAAGTAAAGTTGACGTGTGAGTTTGAAATCTGACCATTGGAACACGTGTCAGTTCCTTAGTGACCCAGGGTCATTTCGGACAAATCAGGTCGGGTTACCAAGTGGCTATAAATAGCCCACCCCCCACAACCATAAACAGTTGGCTGCTCAGATTAAGAGTACGGCTTTTGTCGTTTGAGAGCAACCCACCTCGAAGCCTTTGAGAGAGAATTCCTTGCGAGGATAAAGCCCTAACCACCCAGAGCCAAAGAGAATTGGGCATCACTTAAGTCTTCTTGTCTGTGTGATCTGAAGACTTATTACACTTGAGGACTGTGCATCCTCCAGCCGGTTAGGCGTCGCGTTCTGAGCATCCAAGAGACATTGTGGATTGCCGGTGAACGAATTCTGTGAAGGTTTGGGAGTCTACCTTGAAGACTTACCAGAGTGATTGGGCGAGGTCTGTGTGACCTTAGCTCAAGGGGAATACGGCGAGGACTTGGTGTCCTGAGCTGCGTGTTCAAGACTGGGTGTCCGGGACTGTGTGTCCTAAGGTTTAAATACCTAGCCGCCCCAACCAGACGTACAGTTGTCACAGCAACTGGAACTGGTCCAACAAATCATTGTCTTCAACGAGTCACTGGTTTCATCTTCCCTTCCCTTTACTTACTGTTGCTCCTTGTGAAGTCATTGTATGTTTGCACTATCTTTTGTCTTCACTGAGTGACTGCATGTTCTGTATGGCTTCATAATATCTTCCTACCCGATCCTTACTACATTGCTGCTATTAAGTCATTGTGCTTTCACTTTATTGAATACTTGACTATGGCTTGCCTAGTGTAGTCTACCTTCCGCTGCATGGTAATAGGTTTATTTCTATCGTTTGTCTTCATAACTTCCACGTTTTGAAGACTTTCATAAAAATCGCCTATTCACCCCCCTCTAGTTGATATAACGCACTTTCAATTGGTATCAGAGCAAGGTGCTCCCTTGTTCTGTGTGATTCGGTTTAACCACCTGGAGTTTTAGCTATGTCGACCGCAGGGATAATTAAAGTCTCCGCTGCGTGCCCCATCTTTGATGGAACTGAATATCCCTACTGGAAGAATAAGATGCGCATGCATCTTGAAGCCATTGATGTCGACCTATGGTATGTCGTCGAAAACGGCGTTCCCAAGGCCGGAGAAGGTGTCACTGCTGCTGATGTCAAGAAATTTGTTCAACTGGACTCTACTGCCAAGAATATCATCTGTGGTCACCTGACCAAAGGACAGTATGGCCGTGTGAGTGCTTTGAAGACATCTAAGCTGGTCTGGAACTGGCTCTCCAAGGTCAATGAAGGCATCTCAACCCAGAGAGATCAGAGAAGCAGTGTCCTTCCCAACCTCTTCAACTGCTTCAAGCGAAATGACAATGAGAATGTCCAGCACACATTTGACCGACTCACTGACATCACAAATGAGCTTCAAGCCCTCGGTGCTACTGAGATCACCAAACATGAAGTCATCAAGACACTACTGAGATCACTTGATAGTTCGTTTGACATCCTAGCCCTGATGATTCAAGAACGTCCTGATTTCAAGACACTTGATCCATCTGACATACTTGAGAGGCTCAATACACATGAGTTTCAGCTTTCTGAGAAAAGAGATATCTACGGTCCAAACTATGGGCGAACTCGTGCCTTGAAGGCAAAAGCTGTCTCCTCATCTGAAGAAGAATCTGACAGCAGTTCTGATGATCCTGAAGACATTGGAAGGGAACTTGCTATGCTTGTGAAGAAGTTCCAAAAATTCACCAAGAAGAAAGGCTTCAGAAAGTCTTCCCAATCAAGCTCAAGGAATGATGAAGCTTCTGCTCACGACTACAAGAAGAAAACATGTCACAAGTGCAAGAAACCTGGCCACTTCATCTCTGAGTGTCCACAGTGGGACAATCAGAACAAAAAGAAGAAGAAGAGCAAGGAATATGACTCTGACGACAAGAAGAAGAAATACTCAAAGTCTTCGTCCAAGTCTTCCTCAAAGTCTTCATCACACAAGAAGAGCTCATCTGGCAAGGCACGTGCGTTTGTTGGCAAGGAAATGGATTCAGAGGAGGAGTCCGCTTCTGAGGAGGCGGAGGTGGAGTCTGAGGAGGAGTCCGATTCAGGCGTCGCAAGTCTGGCTAGAGCATACGTTGCCAAGTCCATCTTCAATACTGAAGACAATGACCTCGTCACCGACACCGATGCAAATGACAAGGACTACTCCGCTTCTACCTACTGCTTCATGGCACGCGGTGCCAAGGTAAACACACGCACTACTCACTATCAAACATCTAGTGACGATGACTCTGATTGGGACTCAAAACCCAGCTACAAAACACTTGCTAAAATTGCAACTGAACAACAGAAAGCTATGGAAAATATTCAAAAACTGCTAGACAGAAGCGTTGATCTGTTAGGTGCTGAAATGACTCGATCTGAATCCTTAATTGAAGACATAAAAAATCTTCACGTTAAGTATCAGGAACTTGAAAGTCGTCATGAAACTCTCTCAACAACTCATGAAAAGCTTTCCTATGATTATCTTCAAAGGAAGCAAGATCTTGAGAAATTGAGAGCGGTTCATGAAGATCTTCAAAAGAAAAACGAGTCACTTCGCGCCAAACAGATCAGTCCCGCTCAGGAAGGATTTGAACCACCATGTATTAAATGCATTGAGCGTGATAATGCTACTTCTGTTGTTGAATGTTCTACTACTACTACTGTTGCAATATCTTCAACTGTTGATGTGGTAACTAACCCCTCTGCTGAGGATACCACTGCTATTGCTGATGAGAGTGCTAGGTTGAAGACATTGCTTGAAACAGGGATGTACAAAAGTCTTAAAGGGCATCAGACACTATGTGATGTCCTCAAAAAGCAGATACTGAACTGAAACCCGAGGAAAGAGGGTATTGGGTTCGTAAGGAAAATGAATGCTCATGGTTCTTACTGGAAACCTGAGAAGTACCCCAAAACCATGTGGGTTGCTGCAAAGGAACCTTCAGCAGACCCATCCAATCTATCTGGCTTCACTTGTGCTAACCCCATTATCATTGATGAATCCTTTGATGCAAACTATATACTATTTAAGAATTAGAATGGTGAAGTGTTTGCCAGGTACATTGGTACTAACTGCAGGAATGGACCGCCTATGAAGAAGATCTGGGTTCCGAAAAGGTGTCTGGAGAATCTTCCTATGAATGTCATCATGACACCTCACGTGAAGAAGACAATCCTCAGACCAAAGGCTTCATACGGTCCAAAGGCTTCATACAGACAGAGGACTCACCTAAGTCGCACTAATGCAAATGTTTTGCAGGGAAACCATACTCAGGCATATGAATATGAGAGCGGTTCATCAAACCGCCATGTTCATAAGACCAAGAACTATTCTGCCTATTCTTATGAGTACTATTGTCCGCCTGCAAGACTGTTTGCTAGGGCTCCAAAGCCAAAATTCTCAGATGCTACACTTAGACTTATTGCTTCTCAGCCACCCTTGAAGATGTGGGTGGCTAAGAAAGCTTAACTCTCTTTTGCAGGGAAAGGTCTCCAGCAGAAAACCAAAATCGCCTGACACCATTGCTGGGGACCTTAAACATCTTGTAGGGCGCAAGACCAAATGCCCGAATGGTCTTACTATGTACTTCGTTCCTGAATCGCTTGCTACTCTCCCTATTAGTCCCAATCTGGATCTAAGCTTTCATAACCCATTGGTTCGTCAAATGTTTTTGCTTCACAATGCTCTTGGTGAAGCCTATCCCCCTAACTGCACTCTAGGGTACGACACCAGCATCTTCAGAATGGATTATTGATAGTGGGTGTACAAATCACATGACTGGCAAAAGAAGTCTTCTTATGGACTCAACCTTACGTCCATCCGACAAGAGCCACATCACATTTGCTGACACTGGTAAAAGTAAGGTATTGTGTCTAGGTAGAGTTGCAATCTCAAGGGATCAACACATGGATAAAGTCATGCTTGTTGAATCCCTTGGCTTCAACTTAATGTCCGTCTCAATGCTTTGCAATTTGAACATGATCGTAATATTTGGAAAATATCGTTGCCTTGTACTAATGGAATCTGACAAGTCTCTAGTGTTTGAAGGGTATCGAAAAGATGATTTGTATGTGGTAGATTTCTCAGCAGGACCACAGCTTGCCGTATGTCTTCTAGCAAAAGCTTCAGAATGCTGGCTCTGGCATCAGAGGCTTGGGCATGCTAGCATGAGGAACCTCCACACCCTGGCAAAGAAGAAGCATGTCATAGGCATCGAGGGCGTCAAGTTCAAGAAAGATCACTTATGCGGTGCCTATGAGGCAGGAAAGATGACGAGGGCCAAACATCCCTCGAAGACAATCATGACCACTACTCAACCCTTCGAACTGCTTCACATGGATCTTTTCGGTCCCACTCATTACTCAACTCTTACTACTACTGCATGCCTCTATGGCTTCGTTATTGTTGATGATTACTCTAGATACACTTGGGTGCACATAATCCTTTACAAGACTGAAGTGCAGGATGTCTTCAGACGCTTCGCCAATCGAGCTATGAACAATTATGGCGCCAAGATAAAGCACAACAGAAGTGACAATGGCACTGAATTCAAGAACACTGGCCTTGATACATATCTTGATACCTTGGGCATCACACATGAATTCTCAGCCCCGTACACGCCACAGCAGAATGGCATCGTCGAACGCAAGAACAGAACACTCATTGAGATGGCCAGAACGATGCTAGATGAATACAAGACCCCAAGATAATTCTGGCCTGAAGCCATTGATACTGCATGCCATACAATCAATCGTGTTTATCTTCACAAGCTTCTGAACAAGACATCTTATGTGCTCCTTACTGGCAAGAAGCCAAATGTCAGTTACTTCAGAGTATTTGGCGCAAGGTGCTGGATCAAGGACCCACATCACACCTCAAAGTTTGCACCAAAAGCATATGAGGGATTTATGCTTGGATATGGAAAGGATTCGCACTCCTACAGAGTCTTCAATCTCTTTCATTACAAAGTGATTGAAACAGTGGATGTGCGGTTCGATGAGACCAATGGTTCACAAAGAGAGCAACTGCCAAATGTGCTAGATGAAGTTCCATCCAGTGAATCAATCAAGCTAATGGGAACTTGAGAAATTATACCTTCTAAAGCTCATCCTGAAGAAGAACTTATCATCTCAGCACCTGATCAACATGAAGACAATGCTCATCCTGAAGACATTCCTTCTAACAACGACAATGATCAGCAAGAGCAAAGTCTTCGCCTTGTACATCCTCGCATTGCCAATGAAGTGCAGATTGAAAGAATAATTGATAGCATCAATGCACCCGGTCCACTCACTCGTTCAAGGGCAACTCAGCTAGCAAATTTCTATGGGCACTTCGCATTCGTCTCAATAACAGAACCCAAGAAAGTTGAAGAAGCCTTCATGGAACCTGAATGGATTCAAGCTATGCAAGAAGAGCTTCAACAGTTTGAGCTGAATAATGTATGGGAACTAGTTAAGCGTCCTGATCCACGGAAGCACAATATAATAGGCACCAAATGGATATACCGCAACAAGCAAGATGAGCATGGTCAAGTTGTCAGAAACAAAGCTCGTCTTGTTTCTCAAGGATATACTCAAGTGGAAGGCATTGACTTCGATGAAACATTTGCTCCTGTGGCTATACTTGAAGCCATACGCATACTGCTGGCCTATGCAAATCTTCACAACATACTTCTATATCAAATGGATGTGAAGAGTGCTTTTCTCAATGGCAAGATTGAAGAAGAAGTGTATGTTGCACAACCGCCTGGCTTTGAAGATCCAAAACATCCTGACCTGGTATACAAGCTCAACAAGGCACTGTATGGCCTCAAACAAGCCCCTCGGGCCTGGTATGACACACTCAAATACTTCGTGAAGAGCAAAGGCTTCATACCTGGTTCCCTAGACCCCACTCTCTTCACGAAGACATATGATGGTTAACTGTTTGTGTGCCAAATATATGTGGATGACATTATCTTCGGCTGCACCAATCAGAAGTACAGTGAAGAGTTTGGATATATGATGCAAGAGCAATATCAGATGTCCATGATGGGAGAGCTGAAGTTCTTCCTCGGTCTTCAAATACGACAACAACGCAACAGCATCTTCATATCTCAAGAGAAGTATCTCAAAGATTGCCTGAAGAAGTTTGGTATGCAAGACTGCAAAGGCTTCACAACACCTATGCCAGCCAAACATCATCTGGGTCCTGACGACAATGGTAAAGAGTTCGATCAAAAGGTATACCACTCCATGAATGGTTCTTTACTTTATCTATGTGCATCTAGGCCAGATATTATGCTTAGTGTTTGCATGTGTGCTCGATTTCAAGCGGCACCAAAGGAGTCGCATCACTTAGCTGTGAAGCGAATTCTTCGATATTTGGCTCACACCCCAACTCTAGGATTATGGTATCCAAAGGGCTCAGAGTTTGATCTGGTTGGATTCTCGGATGCTGATTATGCTGGTGACAAAGTTGATTGCAAGTCTACATCAGGCATATGTCACTTTCTGGGACGATCACTTGTATGTTGGTCTTCAAAGAAGCAGAACTGTGTATCTCTCTCCACTGCTGAATCTGAATACATTGCTGCTGGATCTTGCTCAGCTTCTGTGGATGAAGCAAACACTCAAGGACTATGGCATTCATCTGAAGCAAGTGCCACTTTACTGCGACAACGAAAGCTCCATCAAGATCGCCAACAACCCAGTTTAGCACTCGAAGACAAAGCACATTGAAATTCGTCATCACTTTCTCAGAGATCATGTTGTGAAGGAAGATATTGATATCATACACATCAACACTGAAGAGAAATTGGCAGATATCTTCACCAAGCCCTTGGATGAGAAGAGATTTTGCAAGTTACGGTGTGAGCTTAATATCCTGGAATCCTCAAATGTCCTGTGATCAGGCACACATCCTAACCCTTATGCATATTGATGACTTAGATGTGCAACACACGAAGTAAGGTATATCTTCAATCAATGAAGACATACATTCTAAGTGTGAATATATTAATGTGGAATTTGACTTCGGAGCGCCACGATAATTGTGCGCCGTGTCTGGGTCTAATACTTCCTATACAGTGGGTAACGCCACCACCAAATGTTCTATTTTGAAGTGTTTCACTCATGGCGTTACCTTGCAATGTATTCACATTTGGTTTGGCTTCGACCTCAACATATCTTCATGATTATCTTCACTATGTTGATTATATAGATATATATATATATATTAGTGTTCTATCCTCTACAACATTCACTTATAGCTATGTTTTCATTGTTGAATCTGTTGAACTAAGTGAATGTGATCGGACCCTAACCTCTCTATGCTTTCTATCTCA
This sequence comes from Triticum urartu, assembly GCF_056163025.1. NCBI lineage: Eukaryota > Viridiplantae > Streptophyta > Magnoliopsida > Poales > Poaceae > Triticum > Triticum urartu. The sequence continues at coordinate 215,590,715 of NC_141873.1, read as the reverse complement.
AATTCTATCTCTCCAAATCATATGCATTCTATTGAAACTGTCGAATGTCTTCTCTGCGTCCTTGTCAGCAGAAGATACAGAGACAACCATTAAGTCTGTTTTCAATGCTCATTCCTCCACATGAAACCCAGAGAAGTAGGAACGACCACCCGACAATCAAGGCGTGCGTGGGACGTGGAACAAACCCAAAATTCCGCATAATGGCCACGTGTTCCTCAGATGCAAATCGCCAGGCACCTGTGTAATAGTGCAATGCCACCCATGTACCTATAAATACACACTTCACAGCAGTCATTATCTCTTCTTCCACTCTCGCACGAACCCTAGCACCACCGCTAGCCCTCGACGACGCCGGCGATGAAGCGCTTCGCTGCCGCAACCTCTCCGATGTCGTCTTCACGCCGACCGTGGACATCGTCCTCTCCACCGTCGCCGTAGGTGTCCCCCGTCGCCAAGTTAGGGCACGGAAGATCGAACTGCTCGGCCTCATCTTCCACTTCGTCTAGCAGTTCTTAGTGTGGTAAATAAAACTTCCTTTTTACAGCACCGTTGATCCTATGGATTTGTCACTTTCTACCACAAGCAGTTTCTATTCACACAAGTTAGATCTCTCTCATACTGCATCTCATAACATGCCTAGTATATTCACTTATGCTTCACAAAGTAGTTAGATTCCTCACTTGTACTGATCTATGGATTCGTACAAATCTGGAACCAACTCCTTATCTATGAGTGAATGTCTTCGCACGATTGATAGAGGCTAAGGTGTCCCGATGTTTCGATGAGATGGTGGCTATCGTTTTCTGTGGGAGTCGACCTTGACGATCCGACTACGAACGTGCGAGAGTCGCGCCTTAGCAATCGCTAAACCAACTTCCGAGGGTTATTGACCACGCCAGAGCACAATCAACCTGACCACGAGGGTCTGTTTCCTGCGAACAAACGAAGAACAAGCAAGAAACTGAGATTGCAATCGGGATATTACGAATATAAGATGAAAGCTTTATTGATCAAGGTGGGGTTCTGTGACGTCTTGGTCTGGTCGTTGGACACAAACGAAGTACGCGAAGTTGCAGCTATGGCGAACTTTTAATCTAAACAAAACCCAAAGTCTAAACGATGCCCTAAGGGCTGTATATATGGAGGAAGAGGGGGGAATTTCGTGGCCCTTGAGGGTGGGGTCTGAAACCAACCCTAACTCTTGTTTCCCCACACATACGGACTCTAAAAATAGCCTATACTTAAGTATTTCGAAATTACATGGGCCTGGCCCATTAATAAGGTGACGCAGCACCTAGAATAGCCTATGGACGAATATTATGAAGTGGCATCTTGTATATTTCGTCCAAGGCTTCATGCACTCCTTATGGCGGCTTCAAAGTCCTGAAATCATCACTTGTAACTCCGTTCTTGATCCCCTTGCGCATGCCATCAACTCCATGCGTGTTCTTGCTCCAATGTTCATCCTTCTCCAAGCTAGGCCCTTCATTTGTAAGCAAAACAAATGTATCCAATTTAGGCAGCATCATAATCTCATGAACATTAGAATAATTACCAAGAAACGAAAGTACCTGGTAATTTAATTGGCGTGTGCGAGCTCTAGTAATTGGTCCAGTATATGTAACAGTAGGGGCTGTGGGTGTAACAATGGTATTGATGTCCTCATTATCCTCCCCTTCTTGAAATGAAGTCGTCCTCGACGGAAGCGCATCTTCCTCACCCAAATAAGGCTTCAAATCTGCAATGTTAAAAGTGGGACTAACCCCAAAATCTACAGGTAGCTCAAGTTTATATGCATTATCACTTATTTTCTCTAACACCTAAAAAGGACCATCAGCACGTGGCATTAGCTTTGATTTGCGAAGATTAGGAAATCTATCTTTACGCAAATGTAACCAAACAAGATCTCCAGGCGCAAACACAACATGTTTTCTACCCTTATCTCCAGCAAGTTTATATTTAGCATTCATACGCTCAATGTTTTCCTTAGTTAACTCATGCATTTTTAAAATCAATTCAGAACGTTCTTTAGCATCAAAATTAACCTTCTCTGAAGATGGAAGAGGCAACAAATCAATAGGTGCACGAGGTAGGAAACCATACACAATTTCAAAAGGGCACATCTTAGTAGTAGAATGCAATGAACGATTATAAGCAAATTCAATATGACACAAGCATTCTTCCCACATTTTCTTGTTATTCTTCAAAACAGCCCTAAGCATAGTAGACAATGTTCTATTGACTACTTCAGTTTGTCCATCAGTTTGGGGGTGACAAGTAGTACTAAAAAGCAGCTTAGTCCCTAACTTAGCCCATAAACATCTCCAAAAGTGGCTAAGAAATTTAGTATCAAGATCTGAAACAATAGTATTTGGCACACCATGTAAGCGAATAATTTCACGAAAGAACAAATCAGCAACATTAACAGCATCATCGCTTTTATGACATGGTATAAAGTGTGCCATTTTCGAGAACCTATCCACGACAACAAATATGCTATCCCTCCCCTTCTTTGTTCGAGGTAAACCTAAAACAAAGTCCATAGATATATCCTCCCAAGGAACACTAGGTACAGGAAAAGGCATATATAAACCATGAGGATTGAGTCGTGACTTAGCTCTTTGACATGTAGTGCAGCGAGCAACAAAACGCTCAACATCCCGTCTCATCTTTGGCCAAAAGAAATGTGTAGCAAGCATATCCTCCGTCTTCTTGATGCCAAAGTGTCCCATTAATCCTCCTCCATGCGCCTCCTGCAACAACAAAAGACGAACGGAGCTAGCTGGAATGCATAGCTTGTTAGCACGAAACACAAATCCATCCACCCACTCTTCATTCGTGGAGAGAGCCATCAGAACATACCTACAGTTCCAATACACATCTTCTGAGAGAGAACCACCTACACTTGTGTTCAGGTCAAGATATTCCATTCCAACCATATGAATCTTGATCTCTAGCCTTCCCCAAGTTGCTTTCCACTCAAATCTTCTTTCCACCAAATCCAAATCCTGTGAGAGAGAGTTGAGTGTTGGGGAGACTATCATTTGAAGCACAAGAGCAAGGAGTTCATCATCAACAAACCATTTGTTACTTCTTAGAGAGTGGTGTCTCCTAGATTGGCTAGGTGTCACTTGGGAGCCTCCGACAAGATTGTGGAGTTGAACCAAGGAGTTTGTAAGGGCAAGGAGATCGCCTACTTCGTGAAGATCTATCGCTAGTGAGGCGAGTCCTTCGTGGGCGACGGCCGTGATGGAATAGAAAAGGTTGCTTCTTCGTGGACACTTAGTGGGTGGAGCCCTCCGTGGACTCGCGCAACCGTTACCCTCCGCGGGTTGAAGTCTCCATTAACGTGGATGTACGATAGCACCACCTATCGGAACCACGACAAAAACATCTGTGTCACCAATTGCATTTGAATCCTCCAAACCCTTCCCTTTACATTCTTGCAAGTTGCATGCTTTACTTTCCGCTGCTCATATACTCTTTTGCATGCTTGCTTGAATTGTGTGGAGATTGCTTGACTTGTGCTAAGATAGCTAAAATATGGCAAGAACTAAAATTGGGAAAAGGCTAGATTTTTTTGGTCAAGTAGTCTAATCACCCCCCCTCTAGACATACTTTCGATCCTACAGCCATGCTTCAGTTAAGCAATAAAGTGGGAGCATTAATCATCCAAATAGAAAAACAATATACGTGCCGCCGCGCGACCCGTGTGGCGTGCGAGCAGGCGTGAGTTGACGGGACGCGTCCATCGCGCAGGCAAACAGGGAGGTGATAGAGGCGAAGGTGTCCCGATGTTTCAATGAGATAGATATCATTTTCTGTGGGAGTCGACTTTGACGATCCGACTACGAATGTGCGAAGACGTCGCGCCTTAGCAATCGCTAAACCAACTTCCGAGGGTTATTGACCACACCGGAGCACGATCAACATGACCACGAGGTCCTGCGAGCAAACAAAGAACAAGCAAGAAACTAGGATTGCAATCTGGATATTGCGAATAAAAGAGGAAAGCTTTATTAATGAAGGTGGGGTTCTATGACGTCTTGTTCTGGTCGTTGGACACAAACGAAGTACACGAAGTTGCAGGTATGGCGAACTTTTAATCTAAACAAAACCCAAAGTCTAAACGACGCCCAAAGGGCTGTATATATGGAGGAAGAGGGGGGAATTTCATGGCCCTTGGAGGAGGGGTCCGAAACCAACCCTAACTCTTGTTCCCCACACATACGAATTCTAAAAACAGCCTATACTTAAGTATTTCAAAAATACATGGGCTTGGCCCAATAATAAGGTGACGCGGCACCTAGAATAGCCTCTAGACGAAATTTATGAAGTGGCATCTTGTATATTTCGTCCAAGGCTTCATGCACTCCTTATGGTCTTCAAAGTCCTGAAATCGTCACTTGTAACTCCTTTGTTGATCCCCTTGCGCATGCCATCACCTCCTTGCTTGAACTTGCTCCAAGGTTCATCTTTCTTGTCCAAGCTAGGCCCTTCATTTGTAAGCAAAACAAATGTATCCAATTTAGGCAACATCATATTCTCATGAACATTAGAATCGTTACCAAGAAACGAAAGTACCTGATAATTCAATTGGTGTGCGCAAGCTCTAGTAATTGGTCTAGTATGTATAGTAGCAGGGGCTGTGGGTGTAACAATGGTATTGATGTCCTCATCATCCTCCCCTTCTTGAAATGAAGTTGTCCTCGACGAAAGTTCATTATCCTCACCCAAATAAGGTTCAAATCTGCAATGTTAAAAGTGGGACTAACCCCAAAATCTACAGGCAGCTCAAGTTTATATGCATTATCATTTATTTTCTCTAACACCTTAAAAGGACCATCAGCACATGGCATTAGCTTTGATTTGCGCAAATTTGGAAATCTATCCTTACGCAAATGTAACCAAACAAGATCTCCAGGTGCAAACACAACATGCTTTCTACCCTTATCTCCAGCAAGTTTATATTTAGCATTCATACGCTCAATGTTTTCCTTAGTTAACTCATGCATTTTTAAATCAATTCAGCATGTTCTTTCACATCAAAATTAACCTTTTCTGAAAATGGAACAGGCAACAAATCAATAGGTGCATGAGGTAGGAAACCATACACAATTTCAAAAGGGCACATCTTAGTAGTAGAATGCAATGAACGATTATAAGCAAATTACATATGAGGCAAGCATTCTTCCCACATTTTCTTATTATTCTTCAAAACAGACCTAAGCATAGTAGACAATGTTCTATTGACTACTTCAGTTTGTCCATCAGTTTGGGGGTGACAAGTAGTACTAAAGCAGTTTAGTCCCCAACTTAGCCCATAAACATCTCCATGATCTGAAACAATAGTATTTGGCACACCATGCAAGCGAATAATTTCACGAAAGAACAAATCAGCAACATTAACAGCATCATCGCTTTTATGACATGGTATGAAGTGTGCCATTTTCGAGAACCTATCCACGACAACAAATATGATATCCCTCCCCTTCTTTGTTCGAGGTAAACCTAAAACAAAGTCCATAGATATATCCTCCCAAGGAACACTAGGTATAGGCAAAGGCATATATAAACCATGAGGATTGAGTCGTGACTTAGCTTTTTGACATGTAGTGCAGCGAGCAAAAAAACGCTCAACATCCCGTCTCATCTTTGGCCAAAAGAAATGTGTAGCAAGTATATCCTGCATCTTCTTGATGCCAAAGTGTCCCATTAATCCTCCTCCATGCGCCTCATGCAACAATAAAAGACGAACAGAGCTAGCTGGAATGCATAGTTTGTTATCACGAAACACAAATCCATCGTTAAGAATGAACTTGTTCCAAGTTCTCCCTTCCTAACAATTCTTCAATACATCTTTAAATTCAGCATCATGCACATATTGATCTTTGATGGTCTCCAAACCAAATATTTTAAAGTCAAGTTGTGAAAGCATAGTATAACGACGAGACAAGGCATCAGCAATAACATTTTCTTTACCCTTCTTGTGTTTAATGACATAAGGGAAGGTCTCAATGAATTCAACCCATTTAGCATGTCTACGGTTCAGTTTTGCTTGACTTTTAATGTGTTTCAAAGATTCATGATCAGAATGTATAACAATTTCCTTGGGCCATAAATAATGTTGCCATGTTTCTAAGGTCCGAACAAGAGCATATAATTCTTTATCATAAGTAGAATAGTTCAGACTAGGCCCACTCAATTTTTCAGAAAAGTATGCAACAGGTTTTCCATCTTGTAATAACACACCTCCTAATCCAATTCCATTAGCATCACATTCAATCTCAAAAGTCTTATTGAAATTAGGAAGTTGGAGTAAAGGAGCATGTGTCAACTTATCGTTCAATACCGTGAAGGCTTCTTCTTGTGCGGTACCCCAAACAAAAGGCACATCCTTCTTTGTAAGCTCGTTGAGAGGTGCAGCAATGGTGCTGAAATCTCTCACAAAACGCCTATAGAAACCAGCGAGGCCAAGGAAACTCCTCACTTGTGTGACCGTTTTGGGCTGCGGCCAACTCTCAATAGCTTCAATCTTGGCTTTATCAACCTCAATTCCCTGTGGAGTAACAACATAGCCAAGAAAAGATACTCGGTCGGTGCAAAAGGTGCACTTTCCAAGGTTTCCAAACAAACGTGCATCACGTAGAGCAATAAAAACAGCACGTAAATGTTCCAAATGTTCCTCCAAAGATTTGCTATAAATCAATATGTCATCAAAGTAAACTACCACAAATCGTCCAATGAAAGCATGTAAAACTTCGTTCATTAACCTCATGAAAGTACTAGGTGCATTAGTTAACCCAAAAGGCATGACTAACCACTCATATAATCCAAACTTAGTTTTAAATGCTGTTTTCCATTCATCTCCCAATTTCATACGAATTTGATGGTATCCACTACGCAAATCAACTTTGGAGAATATTGTAGAGCCACTCAATTCATCAAGCATATCATCTAACCTAGGAATAGGATGATGATAACGAATAGTAATATTATTAATGCCTCTACAATCAACGCACATACGCGACGTACCATCCTTTTTCGGCACTAAAATGATAGGAACAGCACAAGGACTAAGGGATTCGCGTATATAACCTTTGTCGAGCAGTTGTTGTACTTGACGCATAATCTCCTTCGTCTCCTCTGGATTGGTACGGTATGGTGCACGGTTGGGTAGCGAAACACCAGGAATTAAGTCAATTTGATGCTCAATCCCTCGAATAGGTGGTAATCCCGGTGGCACGTCTTGTGGAAAGACGTCAGCGAACTCCTGCAAAATGTTGGTGACAGCAGGGGGCAAAGAGGAAGGCACGTCCTCGAATGAAAATAATGCCTCTTTGCACACAAAAGCGTAGCAAACAGATTTGCTAAAATCTAGCTCATCAATATCAGATTTGGTGGCAAGTAAACATGCACTTTTCAATTTAATTTCAGAAACAACAGTAGATGGTTTATTATTAGGCTTCATTTAGTGCTCAAATTCTTTTGCCACAATCTGATTTTCACTCTTATTTGTCTCCTGTTTTGCTTTGTTAGCTCTATTAATATCATCTTTCAAAATGGAATCAGGAGTCATAGGAAGCAAAGTAATATTTTTATCCTTATGAACAAGAGTATACTGATTGTTTCTACCATGGTGTACAGAATTTTTATCAAATTGCCATGGTCTACCAAGTAATAAGGAACATGCTTGCATAGGTACCACATCACAATCAACATAATCAGCATATGTAGAGATACTAAAATGCACACGAACAGTACGTGTTACCTTAATCTTGCCGCTGTTGTTGAACCATTGGATGTAGTAAGGATGTGGATGTGGTCTTGTGGTGAGAGATAGCTTCTCCACCATCTCCATGCTAGCCAAGTTATTGCAGCTCCATCCATCTATGATCACGCGAACAGAACGTTCCTTCACAACTCCCTTTGTATGGAACAAATTATGCCTCTGATTTTGCTCAGCTTGTGTAACCTGCACACTCAAAACACGTTGAGCAACTAAACATTCATACCTGTCAGCATCTTCAGGAGCCATGTATTGCGTCTCATGATCAGAATCGTCTCCACCGTGTTCGACACGTGTAATAAGAGCCAAAGTCTCCTCATCATAGTCACTAGCGGACTCATACCCACCATCCTCAGTAACAATCATCACACGCTTAGATGGGCATTCTCTCGCATAATGACCTCCACCCTTGCAACGTTGACAAATAATATCATGTGTTTGCCCTGTTGATGCCATGGATGAAGAAGAGCTCTTTGCAAGCCCAGAAGGTGTGCTCTTGGCATATAGTGGTGATTGTGCCTGCTTTATTGTATCACGGTTGGAGGTGGCAGCCGACGGAGGCGCCGGTGTAGCAGAACGTGTGGAAGTAGATGATGCACGTGGTGTCCATGATGAAGGTCGACCTGCAGAAAAGTTATTCCGCGCCAATGCCTGTCGATCCTGCACTTCACGTTCAGCTTTACAAGCAAGATGGAATAAACGAGTGATATTAGTATACTCCTTATACTCTAGAATTGTCTGAATCTCTCTATTTAATCCACCCATAAAACGTGCAAGCATAGCTTCATTCTCCTCAACAATACCACATCTAATCACGCCAGTTTGTAATTCCTGATAATATTCTTCTACAGAATTTTTTCCCTGTCTTAAGCGCTGCAATTTTTGAAGTAATTCACGTTGATAATATGGTGGAACCCAACGAGTACGCATAGCAGTTTTCAAAGCAGCCCAAGTAGCCGGAATAGGATATAATCTACAATGCTCAGACCACCAAACACATGCAAAACTAGTGAAAGCACAAACAGCAGCAGGAACACGTCTCTCCTCGGGATATTGTAAACATGTAAATCGTTGTTCAGTTTCTAACTCCCAAGTAAGATATATATCAAGAACATATCTACCCTCAAATGGTGGAATATTCAATTTTAGTTTAGGGAGGTGGTCATGATCTCGTACCTGAGGGTGAGCCCTACCATTGCCATTATTTGCATGTGGACGACCTGGTGGTTGCTGTGCTGGTGGTGGCACGTAGTTCTGATTTTGATCAACCTCATCCTCATAATCTCCCACATAATCATCCTCCTCCACATCAGCAGTAGGAGCCACAGAAGTATCAACAGTAGCACCAGCAGTTTGGCCCGACTGAAGAGGGACACAGCTCGCTCGGCGGAGGGCTGTTTCCCGACATGGAGGTAGTCGGTGTTGTTGCTGTTGTTGCAGAGGTGCGGCAGGAGCAGCCGGTGGTGGTGGTGGAAAACGCGAAAGCAATTCAGCAAACTTGTTATCGAGCTTTGTTTCAATCGTCTTCTCCATGCCATCTATCTTCTCCATGGCCTCTTCAAATATGTTTATCACATCTTGCACCTGTCCAGTCATCATTTGCTGAAACGTATCATGAAGCTCCTTGTTCGTCAAGTTCTCCCAGTCAGTCTCGTCGGCTTGTGATCCTGGCATGGTTAGCAGCAATAGAAACACACAAGAATATGATCCTACAGACTACTAACAAGTGGTGGTGGTGGCGGGTGTCACAAATCCGTCAAGCAAATCTCAAATTCTTACCAGTTCTTACCCAGCAGCAGGCGGTGATCGGCAACCGTTGTAGTCAAAACTCTCAAAAGCTTGGATAGAGCGATTGCCAGGGAGAGTCAAACACACGACGTAGATATATGTGGAGCTGGGAAGGCTTATAGTATGGTAGCAAAAAGGGTCAGCAATAATCAGTTCAGAGATGCAAAGTTGAATAAACGCTCAATGACGGTACTGTGCTAGTCCTAGGCTAGACCGTGCTAGAGACGCGAGCCTAGAACACTAACAAAATCACGGCGCTGCACGTAAATAAGGGAAAAGCACACTCTGGAACTCTCTTTTTTTCGCTCTTTTTTTGCGCTCTTTTTTTTGCGAAAAATCACTATAATGGCGACTGTCTCAAAACTCTTCCCTCGTCAAACTGATAGGATGGGCACGAAATTTTTTTTCACTTTTTTCGGAAATCAGGGCAGCGACGACGAAAAAGTGCGACAAAAAATCACTATGATGGCACGTGGCTCAAAAGACTCAGAAAAGCCTAAAAATAAGATAGGGAAAAAAAATTTGCCCGTGAAAATTTTGGCCTAAAAACTGCCCGGGGGTCTCCAGACTCCTTTTTTTTCCGAGACCTACGCAAGCAAGGAAACACGAATCGGAATTTAGATTGATCTCAAGAACAAACCTAATATGAGAAGAACTCGGATTGGTGGTGGATATATGGTTGTGGTATATGGCAGCGGTGGTGGTATATGGTAGCGGTGGTGGTATATGGATACAGATTGGTGGTGGTATATGGATACGGATTGGTGGTGGTATATGGATATGGATTCAGAGCGGTGGCGGATAAGCAAAAGTGGTAGATGGGCGATGATGATGGTGCGGCGGCGGCGTGACAACTTATGACCAGAACTCGAAACTCTAAAAGACTAGACTCTAAGACCAGCAACTTGACACGACGATGCAACTGCAAATTCAACAAAGCAAAAACCCTAAAAAGATTATGCAAAGGCTCAGATTGGTTCGGATATGTTGAACTAACCCTAATTTTTTTTTGTGGCTTTTTCGTGGACTGTAGGTATGAAGAACAGACTCTATCTAATCTACGAAAAACTGTAAAATCTCACCGAGCAACCTGGAAATCTGATACCACTTGATAGAGGCTAAGGTGTCCCGATGTTTCGATGAGATGGTGGCTATCGTTTTCTGTGGGAGTCGACCTTGACGATCCGACTACGAACGTGCGAGACGTCGCGCCTTAGCAATCGCTAAACCAACTTCCGAGGGTTATTGACCACGCCGGAGCACGATCAACCTGACCACGAGGGTCTGTTTCCTGCGAACAAACGAAGAACAAGCAAGAAACTGAGATTGCAATCAGGATATTGCGAATATAAGATGAAAGATTTATTGATCAAGGTGGGGTTCTGTGACGTCTTGGTCTGGTCGTTGGACACAAACGAAGTACGCGAAGTTGCAGCTATGGCGAACTTTTAATCTAAACAAAACCCAAAGTCTAAACGATGCCCTAAGGGCTGTATATATGGAGGAAGAGGGGGGAATTTCGTGGCCCTTGAGGGTGGGGTCCGAAACCAACCCTAACTCTTGTTTCCCCACACATACGGACTCTAAAAATAGCCTATACTTAAGTATTTCGAAATTACATGGGCCTGGCCCATTAATAAGGTGACGCAGCACCTAGAATAGCCTATGGACGAATATTATGAAGTGGCATCTTGTATATTTCGTCCAAGGCTTCATGCACTCCTTATGGCGGCTTCAATGTCCTGAAATCATCACTTGTAACTCCTCTCTTGATCCCCTTGCGCATGGCATCAACTCCATGCGTGTTCTTGCTCCAATGTTCATCCTTCTCCAAGCTAGGCCCTTCATTTGTAAGCAAAACAAATGTATCCAATTTAGGCAGCATCATAATCTCATGAACATTAGAATAATTACCAAGAAACGAAAGTACCTGGTAATTTAATTGGCGTGCGCGAGCTCTCGTAATTGGTCCAGTATATGTAATAGTAGGGGCTGTGGGTGTAACAATGGTATTGATGTCCTCATCAACGATGAGGTCAATGTCTTCTAAACTGATTTATCTTCAAAATCTTCTAAGAATGCATATGACCTCTTCCCCTTCCCTCGCACCTTAATGCTGTCACAGGTACATGTCCGCGGAAGAATCCTTTGGTTCTCATAGTCTGCATTCATTTGCAGAATTCTTATAGCATCACATTAATTCTCCCGAAGCCAGTTCCTGTTGGTCCAGCAAGCGAAAACCTTTGAAGCCTTTGAACATGTTGAAGCCTTTCAAGTTAAAGTTTATGGCTTCAGAGAAAGCAGCAAGGAAGGGTGGCAGAAAGCATCATGGAGAAACATCCAGAGATCTGCCAGATGAACTCTCAGAACTGTACAAGACAGATCCTGAAGAGGATTACAATCAGCGCAAGACCCGAATCCAATGGATTTGAAGATATTGGGCAGAACAATGGTTCAAATACCGATTTGTAACCCAGGAATATGCTGAGAAAAACGCCATCAAGAGACCATGGGGAGACATCCTATACAAGAATCTTCTGCCCAGGTCTAGAGATGAAGCCATTGAACAAGGCTTCTATCCCTGCATGGTCCGTGGGCCACAGCCTACTGATGCACACCCATCGTCACTACTATGGTGTCGTGACGACAATCTATTCAAGTGCAACTTCCAGTTTGCCCAGAACTCAGCGAAGCAGAACAAGAAGACTTTGGGGTTAGACTTCAACCCTGGTCCCTCGGCACCAAGGGCAGATGGCACACGAGATGCAGAACCCAATGTCATAGGTCCTTTCTACAACCTTGAAGGCCTCATCACCCGCATCTTAGTTCATGGGACTGCAGTGAATGAGCCTGCAGCTGACGCTGAATCAGAAGAAGCTCCTGCAGCGCCAAAGACAAAGAAGATGAAGAAGCCTAAAGCTTCAAAGCCCGCCCCCCCTCACCAAAAATCTCAAGGGCGAAGCCACTGGCAACTGCACCTCCTGAAGACAGTGTGCAGTCCGAAGACTTATCTCGCATCTCCAAGCCCCAGAAAGTCAAGATGCCTCTGCCTCACACCGGACAAGAGCTAACTGCTGCTGCCATTCTGCGCAATGACGACATTGATCTGTCAAGTGATGAAGATCTAGCAGATGACGCTCTTGAGCAACTCATCAAGAGCAAAGAAGAAGCAGAAATCTTCAATGATCTGCCTCTCTTTGATGTGACCATCATCCACAACTTCATTGACGAGTGGTTTGACACGCCAAACATCAGCTTTGAAGATCTGCAGCTACCAATTGGCCTCAGTCTCGCCTTCCAAGGCGCCATTGCTTCAGAACTCGCTATTGCCCAGCGCATTGTTGAACTGAAGCAAAAGATTGACTATGAAAAGGCTCAGTTCAAGAAGCATATGGCCAAGCTCAGCGTGCAGGAAGTGAAGAACTTCAAGAGTATGATGCATGAGCTCAAGGAAGCCTTTATAAAGAAACGTGCAGAAGCTCAAGGTTCGCGTGAGCGCATGAAGACTCTGGCTGACAGATGTGTGCAAGCCTACAATGAGGCTGAGAAGCGCAAGGCCCTTGGGCGTCCTGGCATCGACCCCAGGATGGCCGCAAAGAAGAAGAAGAAGCTTGCTACGGCTGAACCTGACGCACCACGGCAGGAAGCAGTTCCGATTGTCTTCCCAACTAGACTGACTGGCTCGAAGCCAAAAAGCCGGTCAACCGCTTCAGAGCTCAAGAAGACAAGGACTGCTGAGGCTGAAGCCAGGAAGAGGAAACATTCTGGAGCCTCTCCAACTGCCCCCTCCAAGAAGAAGAGGAAGACCAAGAAAGATCGGGCTGCTCCCACAGAGCCCTTGATAGTTGAACCCATTTCTATGGTCTATCCTGAAGCTGAACGCCAACTGACTATCCATGAGCCTGCTTCCACGGAGGCTCATGAAGCTGACGACTTTCCAGCAGCTGATCCCATCGCTGCTGAAGACATTGGTCAACATGACAATGTAGAAGATGGTGCAGTCCTTCCTCAGAACAGCGAACTCATCAGCATTGGTCGTCCACTGACGCCAATTGCACAGGATGCTTCATGGGCAGATCGCCCACAAGAGGAAGAAGACAATCCGGCTGCATCAGTCGCGGAAGATGAAGTCCCACAAGTTGCCACTCCCCTGTCCCACCAAGAAGCAGTTCTCAAGGAGAACGTGCTTGTGACCGACCCTCCAGCTCGTCAAGTGGAGGATGAAAATCTTGCGGCTACCACAACCACCAATGAAGCTAATGTGGAGCCCTCCCCAACGGAAGAAGAAGACAGCGAAGCCACTGACCCCGTCACTTCTGTTCCTGAGTCTGCTGCCGGTCCCCAGTTCGACTATGATGTTGAGCACAGGCCTCAGGTATAGAAGCCAATCCCAAGATTGCCAAGGTTCCCAGGTCCTGCATCAGCACCTGGCTCCTTCAATATCAATGGCTTCAGGGCAGACAACACATTCTTCGATAGCTCCAGGAACCCCTACTCAAGGGAAAGGATATCATCTGATCGGTTCTGGAGCTATCCTCAGCGAAGCTATTACTCATGCATTCTTTACAACCAAGGTCGCATCTTCCCACACAAGTGCCTTGACATTGAAGCCATAGCTGGTCTGCCTTGTCTGGAAGAAGCTTTGGATTGCTTCAAGGAAGTTGGACTGCTGCCGTTCGTTACTGACCAAGAGCATTGGAATGAAGAGCTGTTGCTCCAATTCTATGCCACACTTCACATCCGCGGGTACAGTAGAGATCCGAAGACTTGGGTCCTGGAGTGAATGACCGGAAATGTTCATCACGAAGCCAATGCATTTGACATCATTGAGCTCACTGGTTTTCCCACTCCTGGCGATCTCTACGAGCATGGCTGTCAGCTGCATAGTGAAGCTATTGAGAGCATCTTTAAGAGGCCGGAACCTGATATGAGTCAGATGCTCAGCATGATGAAGCCATTGCCCCAAGATGCTGCTTATCCAACAGAGTTCTTCATTGAAGACCTTGAGTATCTGCCAAGAACCATCTATCACATCATCAGGCGAACTCTCTGGCCCATCAAAGGGCACTCTCCAAATGCCAAGCTTGAGGGTGCAATGAAGACTTTGGTCTTCTATATTCTTCATGGAAAATGCTTCAATGCACAGGACTTATTCATCCGCCAACTTGCTGCATCAGGCTGATTTGTTTGGCTTGAAGTTCTACGGCCCATGGGTAATGCCGCTAATTAAACTTCACTCCGATATCTCATATTAGCCATCTGCTCGCAATCATAGGATTTTTCTGCCTGATGTGGATATCTCTACTGAAGCCATCTATCCTGAGCCTGCAAAGGAACCTCTAAGTCTTCAGAATGCAGAGCATCAGAGTTTCTCACAGAACATTGAAGGAGTTGAAGCAGTCACTCGGGTGTATCCTTTGGCTGGCACTACACGTGCACCACACCCTGCGTCTACTGAAGCCACTGATAGTACAACTACTCCAAGACCCAAGAAGCGCACTCGTGTTCTCAACAACCGAGAGCTTCTTGTGGCTCTTCACCAGAAACAGGATAGGCATCATGACTGGCTGAAGCGTCAGATGAAAAGCCTCTTGGTGGAGGTTAATTGCATTCGCAATCTTGCCACCAAGAATTCTTTCGTTGCCCATGAAACCTGTCGCCGCACATGGAAAGGGCTAACGATGATGTGTTCTGAAGATGATTTCCAAGAGGATGGCTTCACTGAGCGATTCAAGTTTGACTCCACACCTCCTCGAAGAGCTGTGCTGCTAGGAACTCCATCCCTTGAAAACTCTGAGTTCTCTTCATCTTCTGCAACAGTGACTGCCAGAGTTATCGAGGATGAAGACGATGCTACTTCACCACCACCTCCTTCAGCACGCGACAACTCTGCTCCAAGCTCTTCAGCACCGCCAAACACCACCAACGACCCTGCTACTTCACCTACTCCGCATGGAAACGAGTAGATTCTCTATGTCTTCGAACCTTTTTGGTCCTTACTGACAAAAGGGGGAGAAGCATATGAGGTTGATAGTCTTCAAGCGGGTCCATATGGGCGGGTGCTTTATATTTTGCTTCGTGCTTACAACTCTCGTTTTGCTACATTTGGTTCTTTGAGTTGTAACACTTAAACTCGATGGTCGTCTGCTACTTATCTGCCACTTTGTTTTGCGATGATAAATTCCACATGTGCGGTGATAAATTCCGCACTTAGATCATTCTGTAGACGTCCATTTTCCATTATGCATTGTCATTATCTTCATATACTTTCACATGCATAGTGGATTGTCATCATAAGTTGAAGTGGATCTCCACAAGTACAACCTGCCATGTGCATTTGCATTCCAAAAGCAAATTACTTATATGCACATCTTCAGGGGGAGCCCTTGCAACTTATGAAGACAATTCCTTATCCTTTACAATTTCATAGATTATATTCCCCGTTGAAAACTTCAACTAGTTTGTCATCAATCACCAAAAAGGGGGAGATTGTAAGTGCATCTAGTGCCACCCCTAGTTGGTTTTGGAGTATTGACGACAAACCTAGTTGAGGGACTAATGTGTTTATGAGAATTGCAGGATAACACAGGTAGAAGTCCCTCATTGATTCGGTTTTCCTACCAGAGATGACCCCTAAAAATGTATGAAGACATTGAAGCCAAAGGTGGTATATGAAGATATTCACATTGAAGACTATGACAAGAGAAGACACCACATGAAGCCTATGGAGCTCGAAGACTTAGATCTTTCGTAGTTTTTTTTCTTTTGTGTTGAGTCATAGGAACCACCATACTGTTAAGTGGGGTCCAAGAGAACCAGTCAGAATGACTGAAGTGATGCCTAACCAAAAACCTATGTCTTCGAGTGAAGACTATGAGAGCGAATCTTGTCCAGAGTCGGACAAGTCAGCTTTGCTTGTAGCCCAAGTAAAGTTGCCGTGTGAGTTTGAAATCTGACCGTTGGAACACATGTCAGTTCCTTAGTGACCCAGGGTCATTTCGGACAAATCAGGTCGGGTTGCCAAGTGGCTATAAATAGCCCACCCCCCACAACCATAAACGATTGGCTGCTCAGATTAAGAGTACGGCTTTTGTCGTTTGAGAGCAACCCACCTCGAAGCCTTTGAGAGAGAATTCCTTGCGAGGATAAAGCCCTAACCACCCAGAGCCAAAGAGAATTGGGCATCACTTAAGTCTTCTTGTCTGTGTGATCTGAAGACTTATTACACTTGAGGACTATGCATCCTCCAGCCGGTTAGGCGTCGCGTTCTGAGCATCCAAGAGACATTGTGGATTGCCGGTGAACAAAGTCTGTGAAGGTTTGGGAGTCTACTTTGAAGACTTACCAGAGTGATTGGGCGAGGTCTGTGTGACCTTAGCTCAAGGGGAATATGGTGAGGACTGGGTGTCCTGAGCTGCGTGTTCAGGACTGGGTGTCCGGGACTGTGTGTCCTAAGGTTTAAATACCTAGCCGCCCCAACCAGACGTACAGTTGTCACAGCAACTGGAACTGGTCCAACAAATCATTGTCTTCAACGAGTCACTGGTTTCATCTTCCCTTCCCTTTACTTACTGTTGCTCCTTGTGAAGTCATTGTATGTTTGCACTATCTTTTGTCTTCACTGAGTGACTGCATGTTCTGTATGGCTTCATAATATCTTCCAACCCGATCCTTACTACATTGCTGCTATTAAGTCATTGTGCTTTCACTTTATTGAATACTTGACTATGGCTTGCCTAGTGTAGTCTACCTTCCGCTGCATGGTAATAGGTTTATTTCTATCGTTTGTCTTCATAACTTCCATGTTTTGAAGACTTTCATAAAAATCGCCTATTCACCCCCCCTCTAGTCGATATAACGCACTTTCAAGGAGTATACTAATATCACTCGTTTATTCCATCTTGCTTGTAAAGCTGAACGTGAAGTGCAGGATCGACAAGCACTGGTGCGAACTAACTTTTTTGCAGGTCGATCTTCATCATGGACACCACGTGCATCCTATACTTCCACTACACCAGCACCTCCATCAGGTGCCACCTCCAGCCGTGATACAAGAAAGCAGACACAACCACCACTATCTGCCAAGAGCACACCTGTCAGGCCTGCGTAGAGCTCTTCTTCTTCCATGGCATCAACAGGGCACACAAGTGATATTATTTGTCGTCGTTGTAAGGGAAGAGGACATTTTGCGAGATAATGCAAATCTCAGCATGTGATGATTGCTACCGAGGATGGTGGGTATGAGTCTGCTAATGACTATGATGAGGAGACTTTGGCTCTTATTACACATGAAGAACATGGTGGAGATGATTCTGATCATGAGACGCAGTACATGGCTACTAAAGATGCTGACAGGTACGAATGTTTAGTTGCTCAACGTGTTTTGAGTGTGCAGGTTACACAAGCTGAGCAAAATCAGAGGCATAATTTGTTCCATACAAAGGGAGTTGTGAAGGCACGTTCTGTTCGCGTGATCATAGATGGAGGGAGCTGCAACAACTTGGCTAGCATGGAGATGGTGGAGAAACTATCTCTCACCACAAGACCACATCCACATCCTTACTACATCCAATGGTTCAACAACAGCGGCAAGGTTAAGGTAACACGGACTGTTCGTGTGCATTTTAGTATCTCTACATATGCTGATTATGTTGATTGTGATGTGGTACCTATGCAAGCATGTTCCTTATTACTTGGTTGACCATGGCAATTTGATAAAAATTCTATAGACCATGGTAGAAACAATCAGTATACTCTTGTTCATAAGGATAAAAATATTACTTTGCTTCCTATGACTCCTGATTCCATTTTGAAAAATTATATTAATAGAGCTAATAAAGCAAAACAGGAGCAAAGTAAGAGTGAAAATCAGATTGTGGCAAAAGAATTTGAGCAACAAATGAAGCCTAATAATAAACCATCTAGTGTTGCTTCTGAAATTAAATTGAAAAGTGCATGTTTACTTGCCACCAAATCTGATATTGATGATCTAGATTTTAGCAAATCTGCTTGCTATGCTTTTGTGTGCAAAGAGGCATTATTTTCATTCGAGAACGTGCCTTCCTCTTTGCCTCCTGCTGTCACTAACATTTTGCAGGAGTTCGCTGACGTCTTTCCACAAGACGTGCCACCGGGATTACCACCTATTCGATGGATTGAGCATCAAATTGACTTAATTCCCGGTGCATCATTACCCAACTGTGCACCATACCGTACCAATCCAGAGGAGATGAAGGAGATTATGCGTCAAGTACAAGAACTGCTCGACAAAGGTTATATACGCGAATCCCTTAGTCCTTGTGCTGTTCCTATCATTTTAGTGCCGAAAAAGGATGGTATGTCGTGTATGTGCGTTGATTGTAGAGGCATTAATAATATTACTATTCATTATCGTCATCCTATTCCTAGGCTAGATGATATGCTTGATGAATTGAGTGGCTCTACAATATTCTCCAAAGTTGATTTGCATAGTGGATACCATCAAATTCGTATGAAATTGGGAGATGAATGGAAAACAACATTTAAAACTAAGTTTGGATTATATGAGTGGTTAGTCATGCCTTTTGGGTTAACTAATGCACCTAGTACTTTCATGAGATTAATGAACGAAGTTTTACGTGCTTTCATTGGACGATTTGTGGTAGTTTACTTTGATGACATATTGATTTATAGAAAATCTTTGGAGGAACATTTGGAACATTTACGTGCTGTTTTTATTTCGCTACATGATGCACGTTTGTTTGGTAACCTTGGAAAGTGCACCTTTTGCACCGACCGAGTATCTTTTCTTGGCTATGTTGTTACTACACAGGGAATTGAAGTTGATAAAGCCAAGATTGAAGCTATTAAGAGTTGGCCGCAGCCCAAAACGGTCACACAAGTGAGGAGTTTCCTTGGCCTTGCTGGTTTCTATAGGCATTTAGCGAGAGATTTCAGCACCATTGCTGCACCTCTCAACGAGCTTACAAAGAAGGATGTGCTTTTTGTTTGGGGTACCGCACAGGAAGAAGCCTTCACGATATTGAAAGATAAGTTGACACATGCTCCTTTACTCCAACTTCCTGATTTTAATAAGACTTTTGAGCTTGAATGTGATGCTAGTGGAATTGGATTAGGAGGTGTGTTATTACAAGATGGCAAACCTGTTGCATACTTTTCTGAAAAATTGAGTGGGCCTAGTCTGAACTATTCTACTTATGATAAATAATTATATGCTCTAGTTTGGACCTTAGAAACATGGCAACATTATTTATGGACCAAGGAATTTGTTATACATTCTAATCATGAATCTTTGAAACACATTAAAAGTCAAGCAAAATTGAACCGTAGACATGATAAATGGGTTGAATTCATTGAGACTTCCCCTTATGTCATTAAACACAAGAAGGGTAAAGAAAATGTTATTGCTAATGCATTGTCTCGTCGTTATACTATGCTTTCACAACTTGACTTTAAAATATTTGGTTTGGAGACCATCAAAGATCAATATGTGCATGATGCTGAATTTAAAGATGTATTGCAGAATTGTTAGGAAGGGAGAACTTGGAACAAGTTCATTCTTAACGATGGATTTGTGTTTCGTGCTAACAAACTATGCATTCCAGCTAGCTCTGTTCGTCTTTTATTGTTGCATGAGGCGCATGGAGGAGGATTAATGGGACACTTTGGCGTCAAGAAGACGGAGGATATACTTGCTACACATTTCTTTTGGCCAAAGATGAGACGGGATGTTGAGCGTTTTTTTGCTCGCTGCACTACATGTCAAAAAGCTAAGTCACGACTCAATCCTCATGGTTTATATATGCCTTTGCCTATACCTAGTGTTCCTTGGGAGGATATATCTATGGACTTTGTTTTAGGTTTACCTCGAACAAAGAAGGGGAGGGATATCATATTTGTTGTCGTGGATAGGTTCTCGAAAATGGCACACTTTATACCATGTCATAAAAGCGATGATGCTGTTAATGTTGCTGATTTGTTCTTTCGTGAAATTATTCGCTTGCATGGTGTGCCAAATACTATTGTTTCAGATCATGGAGATGTTTATGGGCTAAGTTGGGGACTAAACTGCTTTAGTACTACTTGTCACCCCCAAACTGATGGACAAACTGAAGTAGTCAATAGAACATTGTCTACTATGCTTAGGTCTGTTTTGAAGAATAATAAGAAAATGTGGGAAGAATGCTTGCCTCATATGTAATTTGCTTATAATCGTTCATTGCATTCTACTACTAAGATGTGCCCTTTTGAAATTGTGTATGGTTTCCTACCTCATGCACCTATTGATTTGTTGCCTGTTCCATTTTCAGAAAAGGTTAATTTTGATGTGAAAGAACATGCTGAATTGATTTAAAAATGCATGAGTTAACTAAGGAAAACATTGAGCGTATGAATGCTAAATATAAACTTGCTGGAGATAAGGGTAGAAAGCATGTTGTGTTTGCACCTGGAGATCTTGTTTGGTTACATTTGCGTAAGGATAGATTTCCAAATTTGCGCAAATCAAAGCTAATGCCATGTGCTGATGGTCCTTTTAAGGTGTTAGAGAAAATAAATGATAATGCATATAAACTTGAGCTGCCTGTAGATTTTGGGGTTAGTCCCACTTTTAACATTGCAGATTTGAACCTTATTTGGGTGAGGATAATGAACTTTCGTCGAGGACAACTTCATTTCAAGAAGGGGAGGATGATGAGGACATCAATACCATTGTTACACCCACAGCCCCTGCTACTATACATACTAGACCAATTACTAGAGCTTGCGCACACCAATTGAATTATCAGGTACTTTCGTTTCTTGGTAACGATTCTAATGTTCATGAGAATATGATGTTGCCTAAATTGGATACATTTGTTTTGCTTACAAATGAAGGGCCTAGCTTGGACAAGAAAGATGAACCTTGGAGCAAGTTCAAGCAAGGAGGTGATGGCATGCGCAAGGGGATCAACAAAGGAGTTACAAGTGACGATTTCAGGACTTTGAAGACCATAAGGAGTGCATGAAGCCTTGGACGAAATATACAAGATGCCACTTCATAAATTTCGTCTAGAGGCTATTCTAGGTGCCGCGTCACCTTATTATTGGGCCAAGCCCATGTATTTTTGAAATACTTAAGTATAGGCTGTTTTTAGAATTCGTATGTGTGGGGAACAAGAGTTAGGGTTGGTTTCGGACCCCTCCTCCAAGGGCCATGAAATTCCCCCCTCTTCCTCCATATATACAGCCCTTTGGGCGTCGTTTAGACTTTGGGTTTTGTTTAGATTAAAAGTTCGCCATACCTGCAACTTCGTGTACTTCGTTTGTGTCCAACGACCAGAACAAGACGTCATAGAACCCCACCTTCATTAATAAAGCTTTCCTCTTTTATTCGCAATATCCAGATTGCAATCCTAGTTTCTTGCTTGTTCTTTGTTTGCTCGCAGGACCTCGTGGTCATGTTGATCGTGCTCCGGTGTGGTCAATAACCCTCGGAAGTTGGTTTAGCGATTGCTAAGGCGCGACGTCTTCGCACATTCGTAGTCGGATCGTCAAAGTCGACTCCCACAGAAATTGATATCTATCTCATTGAAACATCGGGACACCTTCGCCTCTATCACCTCCCCGTCTGCCTGCGTGGTGGACGCGTCCCGTCAACTCACGCCTGCTCGCACGCCACACGGGTCGCGCGGCGGCACGTATATTGTTTTTCTATTTGGATGATTAATGCTCCCACTTTATTGCTTAACTGAAGCATGGCTGTAGGATCGAAAGTATGTCTAGAGGGGGGTGATTAGACT
Organism: Triticum urartu; assembly: GCF_056163025.1. Classification (NCBI taxonomy): domain Eukaryota; kingdom Viridiplantae; phylum Streptophyta; class Magnoliopsida; order Poales; family Poaceae; genus Triticum; species Triticum urartu. The sequence continues at coordinate 215,568,359 of NC_141873.1, read as the reverse complement.
ACTTGACCAAAAAAATCTAGCCTTTTCCCAATTTTAGTTCTTGCCATATTTTAGCTATCTTAGCACAAGTCAAGCAATCTCCACACAATTCAAGCAAGCATGCAAAAGAGTATATGAGCAGCGGAAAGTAAAGCATGCAACTTGCAAGAATGTAAAGGGAAGGGTTTGGAGGATTCAAATGCAATTGGTGACACAGATGTTTTTGTCGTGGTTCCGATAGGTGGTGCTATCGTACATCCACGTTAATGGAGACTTCAACCCGCGGAGGGTAACGGTTGCGCGAGTCCACGGAGGGCTCCACCCACTAAGTGTCCACGAAGAAGCAACCTTTTCTATTCCATCACGGCCGTCGCCCACGAAGGACTCGCCTCACTAGCGATAGATCTTCACGAAGTAGGCGATCTCCTTGCCCTTACAAACTCCTTGGTTCAACTCCACAATCTTGTCGGAGGCTCCCAAGTGACACCTAGCCAATCTAGGAGACACCACTCTCTAAGAAGTAACAAATGGTTTGTTGATGATGAACTCCTTGCTCTTGTGCTTCAAATGATAGTCTCCCCAACACTCAACTCTCTCTCACAGGATTTGGATTTGGTGGAAAGAAGATTTGAGTGGAAAGCAACTTGGGGAAGGCTAGAGATCAAGATTCATATGGTTGGAATGGAATATCTTGACCTGAACACAAGTGTAGGTGGTTCTCTCTCAGAAGATGTGTATTGGAACTGTAGGTATGTTCTGATGGCTCTCTCCACGAATGAAGAGTGGGTGGAGGGGTATATATAGCCTCCACACAAAATCTAACTGTTACACACAATTTGCCAAACTTGGTGGGACCGAATGGTTAAACTCGGTCGGACCGATTCAGCAAACCTAGTGACCGTAAGTATTTTCGGTGGGATTGAGTTGCAACTCGGTAGGATCGATATGGTTAGGGTTAGGGCATAACGTAATATCGGTGTGACCGATTACACAAACTCGGTGGGACCGATTTTGGTAATAAGCTAACCAGAGAGTTGGTCAGGTAAACTCGGTGGGACCGATTCGCTCATCTCGGTGAGACCGAAATGTTACAAAAGGGAAACAGAGAGTTTACATTGCAATCTCGGTGGGACCGATCGCTCATCTCGGTAAGACCAAAACATTACGAAGGGAAACAGAGAGATTGCAATCCCATCTCGGTGAGACCGAGATCCCTATCAGTGAAACCGATTTGCCTAGGGTTTGTGGCAGTGGTTATGACATTTGAAACTCGGTGGCGCCGGATAGAAAGAATCGGTGGGGCCGAGTTTGACTTTTGGTTTAGGTCATATTTGGATGTGGGAAGGTAGTTGAGGATTTTGGAGCATATCACTAAGCATTTTGAGCAAGCAAGCCATTAAGCAACACCTCATCCCTCCTTGTTAGTATTGGCTTTTCCTATAGACTCAATGTGATCTTGGATCACTAAAATATAAAATGTAGAGTCTTGAGCTTCAAGCTTGTGCCAAACTTTTTGTCCTTAGAATTTTGAGGGATCCACTTTCCTCATCCATGCCATGCCATTCATTGAGCTTTTCCTTAAATATTAATCTTGGAATAATGTTAGCTCAATGAGCTACATGTTGTTAGGAATTACCAAAACCACCCAGGGATAGTTGCACTTTCAGTCTCCCCCTTTTTGGTAATTGATGACAACATATAGATCAAAGCTTCGACAAATGATAATAAGAGTGAAAGATATTGTCGCTTTGAGAAGTATGTGAAAAGCAAGAGCTCCCCCTAAATTTGTGCATATCTTAAGATTTGCTTTGGACTGCAAATGCACAATGAGTTAGGATCATGGGTTACTCTTCCATGTCACATACATCTTGGTGGAGCGCTCAAAATGATAAGAATTAAATACATGCACTCATCACCAAGCAAAGTGAATGATCATATAAGGATAAGTAAGATAATGTCATCTAACAAGAATAAGTGTATCTTATGATCAGCCACATGATCATCAATGTCTCACAGATAATAGCATAGTATCTCAAGCAATCAAAAGACAAACAAAGTTCAACCAAGAAGACAAGAGAGAACAAAAGCAAACTCTCTCTCTCGAAGCCTATGATCTATAAATTTTTCTCCCCCTTTGGCAACAAGTTACCAAAAAGTTCATAGAAAATGCATAGCACTAAAACGTCTCTTAGCCTTGGTCTTCAGGTGGTGGTGTCCAGAGAACGCCAAGGACGAAGGCTTCAGTTGATGTGGATGGAGCTGATGGAGTTGGTGCTGGAGCTAGTTGCGCTGAAGCCGTAGCTGGTGCAGATGAAGTGGCTCTAGTGTCTAGAACAGGCACTACAGTTGATCTCTGAGCTCGAGACACTCTGGCAAATGCATCAGTGGTTGTTCTTCCCTTCCTCTCCTGCATATCATCTTGTAGCTGCTCCACAACTGACTGAATCTCAGTTACCTTCACATCCAAGTCATATAATTTTTGCTCCACGATTGTTTCCAGACTCTCCTGGTTTTGAGTCAGGGTGGCCAGTCCCTTCTCAATTCTCAGAGTGGATGCAATCAAGTAGCCAAGCTGATCTTGCTTGCTTTTCAAAAAGTACTCAGATGCCTCCTCTTGAGTTGGCATCTTGGCAGCCTTCTCTTTCTTTGCTTTCTCCTTCTTCTCTTGAGCTTGTACTGATGATGGTTCATTCTCATTCATCACAACTTGATTGTCCTCAAAGTCAGGATAGATAGGCAAGTGTTCCTTATCCAACAAGTATGTGCCTGTGCCCATCTTTGAGTTTATCAACTCCTGGATTTGTGGGGCATATCCACAACTTCTTTTCTGGTCAGCTGCAGTCCTCTTGATAGTCTCAACTATAAGGCTCATGACCTTGAACTTATGTGGCACATCAAATATATGTAGCAAGTTAATTGCATGGCCTTTGATCATTTTGTGATCACCAGACTTGGGCAAGAGAGTGTGCCTAAGGATCCAATTGATTGTAGGCAGCCCTGATAGCAAGTGTTTTACTGACCCAAACTGGTGAGTCTCAAGATCATCTTTAGGAATCTTCTTGTACATGTTTGCCATAGAGTTGTGATCCATCTTCTTGGCATAGACATCCAAGTCATCTTCTTCTTCCTTAGGAGCATTGATCAGATTTGCCCATTCTCAATAGTTGAGTGGTACCTTGTACCTTCAGACATCCATACTATCCTACCATCTGGATAGAAGTGTGATGTGGAGTAGAATTGCATTATGAGCTCCTCATTCCACTTTGTGAGCTTCTGCCCAACAAAGTTTGCAACTCCACAAGCACTGAAGCTGTCAAACACACCAGGATAGTGTTCCTCATTTTCCTTGATATACTTCTAGTCGACCCACCTCATTTCACACACTATAGGCATCTTGTCCAGCAGCACTGTCTCATAGAAATCTTGTTGTTCCTTTGTGTGGAACCTGTAATCAACAGCGGTTCTTCTTCTTGTAGCATATGGGTCTGTCTCTCTCCATTTCCTCAGTCCTGAGTCTCTCCTGATCTTCATGTTCTCAGCCATAGGATGAGCATCATTGTGGTCTGGAATCTTGGGTTTGAGCTTCCTCAGGACTTGTCCTTTATCATCTTCATCAGCAGCAACTTCAGGCACTGGGGCCTTGTTCTTCTCAGCAGCTGGTATACTCGTGGTATTCCTCTTAGGTGCACTCTTGGGCTTGGATGCTGCTTTGGGTGCTTCTTTGGGCTTTGATGTTGCATCCCCTAACTTTATAGCATCACCCATTAGCTTTTGTGCCTTGGGTGCTGGTGCAGCAACCTCTTCTTCCTCTTCCTCTTAAGAATCTCTCATGATTGAGGATCTCCCAAGCACTCTAGCAGTGGTCTTTTTGATCCTCTCCTTCCTCTTCTTCCCTTTTGCAGCAGCCTCTTTGGGTTCAGATCCCAAAGGGACTTGAGTAGATGCTCTGGCCTTAGACATTGGAATTCTCTTTGCAGGAACCTTTTGCTTCATGCCTGGCTTGGTGGCGGCAGCAGTGCTATATTCCTTCTTAACCACTTTCTTTTTGGAAGTGGCCTCATCCTCAACTGCCACATAGTCTTCATCCTCAGACTCTGAAGTTTTCTTCTTCCTTGTTCTGGTGGCAGCTTTGGGCAAGTTGCTGGGAGTGCTCCTGCTACCATCATCTGAACTGCTAGAGGGACTAGTGCCCTCACTCAGGTGAACCTGCTCCTTTGACCTGTTCTGGCTGTCACTCTGATCAGACATATTGCAAACACTGACAGCAGACCCTGTGAATAGATATAGATGAGATAGAGTGGATGAGCATCACAAAATGCAGAGGTTTTTGCAAAAGAATGAGTCAAAAACATAGTTTTAGTTTTCCACAGAAAGCATTTCGGATCAACCAATTTGTAAACTCGGTGATACTGAAGCAGCTGTTGGAACCTAAACTAGTGAACTCGGTCAGACCGAGTCACAGTTTGGTGGCACCGAGACTGCTAGGGTTTCACAAAGTCCTGAACTCGGTCACACCGATTTGCAATTCTCGGTCACACCGAAAATTACATGTGCAATGGCCTGAGCCGAATCGGTGGTACCGAGTTCCACAATTCGGTGGGTCCGAGATGGTTTCGACGGAAACCTAACTCTAAATTTTCAATTCAACTCTAATCTACGGAGTGTTTTGACTGGATAGACGCGTTCCAATCGTGGTAAGAATCATAATGAACACAATGTTCTAGGAATCGGACGGGGATAGCACTGTGATCGAGTCCATACCCTAGTTCGGCGATGAACTCGCTACGGCGGCAACGACGGGGAAGAATTCCGTTGACGGCGGTGGAGACCAGCGATAGGAGGCGGCTGGCGACGAGGAGGACGATCCGAAGACCCAGGAGGCAGAGCGAGCTATGCGCGGGCGAAGGGGTTTCGGAGAAATTTCCAAAATTTTGCCCATGAGTATATATAGCCCGACCCTGTCGGTGTGACCGAGTGGAACAACTCGGTGGCACCGAGATTCATAACTGCAAGCAGTTACTGAAACTCGGTGTGACCGAAAGGTTCAAATCGGTTGCACCGAGATTGAAAACCTAGATCGACTTAGTGATCTCGGTATGACCGAAATGGATGAATCGGTCAGACCGAAACGCACAAAGAAGTTTTGGAAGTTTAAGTCTATGATGAATCGGGGACTCCGAGTGCTCCTCACACAGAGTGGTTCGAATCTGACTTGATCAAATTTTGTGATGTAGCATGAATAGAGTTTGAGACAAGAAAAGCATAGATAGCTAGAGAGGGTTCTTAGGCATTCTTGTCCATCCACTTGGCAAAAGAAAATAAAACCAATCAATCAAAACAACAAGTGGATGTCCTCGAATGAGTAAAATATGCAATCAACATGCTCACACAATAAAATGGCAATTGAAATATGTGGCAAAGCATGCACAACCAATTCTAGCATCTATCAAACAATTGGCGATTACTAGGTCATCTATATATGAGTATATTGACTTAGGAGTCAAATGAGAACATTTGATCATAGGTCATACTCATCGTTTAAGCACAAGTAGGGTTACCACTTTTACATAAAGCATTTGTTGTGTTCACACCATTAGAGTTGCTTTAGCTCAATTCTTAGAGTAAAGCTCCCCCTAGATGTGAGATCCCCCCTAAGAGGGATGAACTAACCTTGGGTTTTGTCGATGATGACTTCATGTAGATGTTGAAGATGTGGATGCTCAATGTTGATGTAGATCATTTGGAGCTATCCATTGGAGTGAGTTGCACTTTCAATACCTACACGGGTTAGTCCCACAAGGAACAAACAAGGATATCCATAGACATAAAGTGATGCACACACAAGATGATGTCTATGAAAGCTTTTAGGTTACCTTGTCCCTTGTCTTACCAACAAGAGGGTTTGTGACTCCATGAACTAGTGCAAGATGTGGAAGTTGATTGCACTTGTTCTTACCAAGATGATAAGAGTGAAGTATGTTTGCGGAGTCACCCTCAAGAACTCTCTAGTTCTTCTTCTTCGGGATCGACACCATCTTGATGGGAATCCTCGGTGTTGTAGTTGTACTTGATGAAGTGGAACTTGAAGTAGTCTTGGGAACCCACTTGACCAAGGCCTTAGGAGCTTCTTCAAATGCATCAATTTCCTCTTGAAGCTTGTCCTTGCCTTTTTGCTTGTGGTCTTGTGGTGGAAGATCATCTTGAGTTTGTGTCCCTTTGAGAGAAGTAGGATCATACTTCTCTTGTTGAGGAACAAACTTTGTCTTGGGGTATTGATCTTCTTCCCAGTCAACTCCATTGGCATTGAACTTTCGTTCAAAACCAACACCTTGATTCTTCCGATGCCTTCCTTGATTGCGTATAATTTCCTCGAATTGCTTACTTCCGGCAAGGCTCTTGTAAACACCTTTCTCTATAATTCCCTTCAATAAGTTATTTTCTTGCTCAAGTGTAACTTGGTTAAGAGAATCATTAGTGGAATCAAGAGAACTACTAGAAGCAACAATATTGGATTTAGCATGATTATTGTTACTACTAGAGGAAGAATCTTTCTTGTTCTTGTTACTAGACTTGACTTGAGGCATGTAAGTGGATAAGAGTAAACGCTTGGCAACGTAAGAAGAACTTTTCGTACGAAGATCATCATTGATTGCTTTTAAGAACTCATGCTCTTACTCAAGGTTGAGCTTTTCAAAGCGCAATTTCTCATGAGTCCTTACAAGTTCTTGATGATCTCCTAAGATAGTTTCATGAGCTAACTTAAGAGTGTTTAGTTCTTTAGTTAGAGACTCAATCTTCTCCTTATCATTGTCATTCGTTTTATCTTGATTAGCATGATTAATTGACGTTTCATCATAGTATTCATCACTAGAGTTGTCAACAAGTAAATCATCATCACCTAACAAGTCATCTTCATCACTATTGAAATCAACATACTCGGGGTGTGATACCTTTGGGCCTTTAGCCATGAAGCATGTTCCAACTCCTTCATTTGGTGAGTCAAATATGTCGTAGGAGTTGGTTGTCACAAGTGCTAGACTGGCAACACCTTCATCTTGAGTATATTCGGAGTCGGAGTGATAGCTTCTCTCGGAGTGGTTGTCGGAATCAGAGCTGGATACCCATTCACCAACATGAGCTTGATGTCTTCGTTTTGTGTAGCTCCTTGATGACTTGTCCTTTCTTTCCGAATCCTTTCTTCTCCGTGAGGGTCTTCGTTCATAACGATCATCTCTACTCTTTCTTTCTCTAGATGGTGATTCTTCTCTTCTACTTCTCTTGGGAGAATCTTCTCTTCTCTTGTAGGGGGCCGTACACTCATTGGAATAGTGTCCGAGCCTTCCACAATTGTAGCAATTTCGCTCTCTACTAGAAGATCTTTTGTCATTGTAGGACCTTGACTTGGAGGTTCTCTCTTTTCTTCTACTCTTGTAGAACTTGTTGAAGTTCTTCACCATTAAGTTCAATTCTTCATTGAAGGTTTGTTTCTCACTCGATGATGTGGGGGCTTCACATGAGGCTTTGTAAGCACCACTTGATTTGTTGTGAAGTTCCTCTTTATCCTTGAGTGACATCTCATGAGCAAAAATTCTTCCGATGACTTCCGTTGGCTTGAGATCTTTGTAATTGGGCATCATTTGGATCAATGTGCACACGGTATCATATTTTCCATCCAAGGCTCTTAGGATCTTCTTGATGATGAATCTATCGGTCATCTCTTCACTCCCTAAGCCGGCAATCTCATTTGTGATAAGAGCAAGCCTAGAGTACATTTCAGCGACACCTTCACCATCCTTCATTTTGAACTTGTCAAGTTGACTTTGAAGCACATCCAATTTGGATTCCTTGACGGAGTCGGTACCTTCGTGCATATCAGTTAAAGTATCCCAAATTCCCTTTGCATTCTCAAGACGGCTGATTTTGTTGAATTCTTCGGGGCACAATCCATTGAAGAGGATATCACAAGCTTGAGCGTTATATTGCAGCATCTTCAACTCTTCCGCGGTAGCTTCACGGTTCGGTTCTTTCCCATCAAAGAATTCACCTTGCAAGCCAATACACACAATAGTCCAAACGGTGGGGTTATGTCCAAGAATATGCATTTTCATATTATGCTTCCAACTAGGAAAATTAGTGCCATCAAAGTAAGGACCTCTACGGTGATAATTTCCCTCGCTAGACGCCATACTCTCCTAGGTTGTGAAACCAAGGCTATGACCGCCAAAAGCTATGGAAATCAAAGCAAATGGAAACCAAAGCTCTGATACCACTTGTAGGATCGAAAGTATGTCTAGAGGGGGGGTGATTAGACTACTTGACCAAATAAAAATCTAGCCTTTTCCCAATTTTAGTTCTTGGCATATTTTAGCTATCTTAGCACAAGTCAAGCAATCTCCACACAATTGAAGCAAGCATGCAAAAGAGTATATGAGCAGCGGAAAGTAAAGCATGCAACTTGCAAGAATGTAAAGGGAAGGGTTTGGAGGATTGAGACACGGATGTTTTTGTCGTGGTTCCGATAGGTGGCACTATCGTACATCCACGTTGATGGAGACTTCAACCCACGGAGGGTAACGGTTGCGTGAGTCCACGGAGGGCTCCACCCTCGAAGGGTCCACGAAGAAGCAACCTTGTCTATTCCATCACGGTCGTCGCCCACGAAGGACTTTCCTCACTAGTGGTAGATCTTCACAAAGTAGGCGATCTCCTTGCCCTTACAAACTCCTTGGTTCAACTCCACAATCTTGTCGGAGGCTCCCAAGTGACACCTAGCCAATCTAGGAGACACCACTCTCCAAGAAGTAACAAATGGTGTGTTGATGATGAACTCCTTGCTCTTGTGCTTCAAATGATAGTCTCCCCAACACTCAACTCTCTCACACAGGATTTGGATTTGGTGGAAAGAATATTTGACTGGAAAGCAACTTGGGGAAGGCTAGAGATCAAGATTCATATGGTTGGAATGGAATATCTTGACCTCAACACAAGTGTAGGTGGTTCTCTCTCAGAAAATGTGTAAGTGTAGGTATGTTCTGATGGCTCTCTCCACGAATGAAGAGTGGGTGGAGGGGTATATATAGCCTCCACACAAAATCTAACCGTTACACACAATTTGCCAAACTCGGTGGGACCAAATGGTTAAACTCGGTCGGACCGATTCAGCAAACCTAGTGACCGTTAGGATTTTCGGTGGGACTGAGATGCAACTCGGTAGGACCGATATGGTTAGGGTTAGGGCATAACGTAATCTCGGGATGACCGATTACACAAACTCGGTGGGACCGATTTTTGTAATAAGCTAACCAAAGAGTTGGTCAGGTAAACTCAGTGGGACCGATTCTCTCATCTCGGTGAGACCGAAATGTTACAAATGGGAAACAGAGAGTTTACATTGCAATCTCGGTGGGACCGATCGCTCATCTCGGTAAGACCAAAACGTTACGAAGGGAAACAAAGAGATTGCAATTCCATCTCGGTGAGACCAAGATCCCTATTTGTGAAACCCATTTGCCTAGGGTTTGTGGCAGTGGTTATGACATTTGAAACTCGGTGGCGCCGGATAGAAAGAATCGGTGGGGCCGAGTTTGACTTTTGGTTTAGGTCATATGTGGATGTGGGAAGGTAGTTGAGGATTTTGGAGCATATCACTAAGCATTTTGAGCAAGCAAGCCATTAAGAAACACCTCATCCTTCCTTATTAGTATTGGCTTTTCCTATAGACTCAATGTGATCTTGGATTACTAAAATATAAAATGTAGAGTCTTGAGCTTCAAGCTTGAGCCAAACTTTTTATCCTTTAGAATTTTGAGGGATCCACTTTCCTCATCCATGCCATGCCATTCATTGAGCTTTTCCTGAAATATTAATCTTGGAATAATGTTAGCTCAATGAGCTATATGTTGTTAGGAATTACCAAAACCACCCAGGGATAGTTGCACTTTCAATGGCACGTATCCATTGTTAGTCTAATGCTCACGGTTCGAATAAATAATCCGTTTGGGATATTAGTTCCCAATTATTAATAATCTCCCGTCTGTAATTAGATAAAGATTACATCAAAACTGGTCTCAGATTTGACAAAAAAGTACAATGCTACTTTGTATTGGTGTCCATATGACAATACGATAAGTTTCCTGAACTTCAAATTAGTTTTGGATGTACTAGAATTTAAAAATCAAGATTCTCAATGTTTGAAATTGGTTGCACGGGGAGTAAACATGCACCGAGTGAGACACATGTGTTTTTGCAATCCATTTAGGTGCATTGTCACGTGTGCATGTAGCTCAAATTTGATTTTTGCACATTATACCCGTAGAAAATCAATCAATCAATGTACTAAAACTTCTTAATGATCTCTATGATTTTTTTGAAATTAAAACGTCCCTCCTTTGGTAACATGTATGTTCACCGCAGGATAATTAATTTCACATGCATCGTAATTACGGTAGATTCGCGGTGTGTGTGTGGGTCTGTGCGTCTGGGGGTGGCAGGTGGCTCGCAGTACACCACGAGTTGTGAGCCACCGTGTGGGTTGGCCGTTTTGTTAGGCAGGCCGGTGCCAAATCAGAGTCGTGAAATCGTTATTTAAAACATTACACAACCCTGTACTACATAAATGTTATGGCCACATGCAGTCGATGGTTGTCCTACACGACACTCGATACTCGCGTGCGATGCTTTCTGTTGGCCCGCGAGGTCGTCGTCCATCACTTTGACGAACAACCAGCAGTGAGGTTAATTTGACCAGCAAGGTAGAATCTTTTTTGTTTGTGTTATGGTGGTATATAGTATGCGTCGAAGAGGTGGGAGGGGACTAGCATATATACTATACGTACACGTCCGTGAACAAGTACACCTCACTCAGTGTTGGGAATTTTTGGTTTCTGAGGCACGTGCCACATCAAAATTGTGAAATTAGTTATTCAAACATCAGACAACACCTTTTTGGGCCACATGCTGATAGAGGCAAAGGTGTCCCGATGTTTCGATGAGATGGTGGCTATCGTATCTATGGGAGTCCACCTTGACGATCCGACTACGAACGTGCGAGGCGTCGCGCCTTAGCAACCGCTAAACCAACTTCCGAGGGGTTATTGACCACGCCGGAGGACGATCTACCTGACCACGAGGGTCTGTTTCCTGCGAGCAAACGAAGAACAAGCAAGAAACTGAGATTGCAATCTGGATATTGCAAATATAAGATGAAAGCATTATTGATCGAGGTGGGGTTCTATGACGTCTTGGTCTGGTCGTTGGACACAAACGAAGTACGCGAAGTTGCAGCTATGGCGAACTTTTAATCTAAACAAAACCAAAAGTCTAAACGACTCCCTAAGGGCTGTATATATGGAGGAAGAGGGGAGGATTTCGTGGCTCTTGGAGGAGGGGTCCGAAACGAACCCTAACTCTTGTTTCCCCACACATACGGACTCTAAAAACAAGCTATACTTAAGTATTTAGAAAAACATGGGCCTGGCCCAATAATAAGGTGATGCAGCACCTAAAATACCCTCTCGACGAAATTTATGAAGTGGCATCTTGTATATTTCGTCCAAGGCTTCATGCACTCCTTATGGTGGCTTCAAGGTCCTGAAATCATCACTTGTAACTCCGTTCTGGATCCCCTTGCACATGCCATCATCTCCATGCTTGAACTGGTTCCAAGGTTCATCTTTCTTGTCCAAGCTAGGCCCTTCATTTGTAAGCAAAACAAATGTATCTAATTTAGGCAGCATAATATTCTCATGAACATTAGAATCGTTACCAAGAAACGAAAGTACCTGATAATTCAATTGGCGTGCGCGAGCTCTAGTAATTGGTCCAGTATGTATAGGAGCAGGGGCTGTGGGTGTAACAATGGTATTGATGTCCTCATCATCCTCCCCTTCTTGAAATTAAGTCGTCCTCGACGAAAGTTCATCGTCCTCACCCAAATAAGGCTTCAAATCTGCAATGTTAAAAGTGGGACTAACCCCAAAATCTACAGGCAGCTGAAGTTTATATGCATTATCATTTATTTTCTCTAACACCTTAAAAGGACCATCAGCACGTGGCATTAGCTTTGATTTGCGCAAATTAGGAAATCTATCCTTACGCAAATGTAACCAAACAAGATCTCCAGGTGCAAACACTACATGTTTTCTACCCTTACCTCCAGCAAGTTTATATTTAGCATTCATACGCTCAATGTTTTCCTTAGTTAACTCATGCATTTTTAAAATCAATTCAGCACGTTCTTTAGCATCAAAATTAACCTTCTGCGACGATGGAAGAGGCAACAAATCAATAGGTGCACGAGGTAGGAAACCATACACAATTTCAAAAGGGCACATCTTAGTAGTAGAATGCAATGAACGATTATAAGCAAATTCAATATGAGGCAAGCATTCTTCCCACATTTTCTTGTTATTCTTCAAAACAGCCCTAAGCATAGTAGACAATGTTCTATTGACTACTTCAGTTTGTCCATTAGTTTGGCGGTGACAAGTAGTACTAAAGAGCAGTTTAGTCCCCAACTCAGCCCATAAACATCTCCAAAAGTGGCTAAGAAATTTATTATCACGATCTGAAACAATGGAATTTGGCACACCATGCAAGCGAATAATTTCATGAAAGAACAAATCAGCAACATTAACAACATCATCGCTTTTATGACATGGTATAAAGTGTGCCATTTTCGAGAACCTATCCACGACAACAAATATGCTATCCCTCCCCTTCGTTGTTCGAGGTAAACCTAAAACAAAGTCCATAGATATATCCTCCCAAGGAACACTAGGTACAGGCAAAGGCATATATAAACCATGAGGATTGAGTTGTGACTTAGCTCTTTGACATGTCGTGCAGCGAGCAACAAAACGCTCAACATCCCGTCTCATCTTTGGCCAAAAGAAATGTGTAGCAAGTATATCCTCCATCTTCTTGATGCCAAAATGTCCCATTAATCCTCCACCATGCGCCTCCTGCAACAGCAAAAGACAAACGGAGCTAGCTGGAATGCATAGCTTGTTAGCACGAAACACAAATCCATCGTTAAGAACGAACTTGTTCCAAGTTCTCCCTTCCTTACAATTCTGCAATACATCTTTAAATTCAGCATCATGCACATATTGATCTTTGTTGGTCTCCAAACCAAATATTCTAAAGTCAAGTTGTGAAAGCATAGTATAACGACGAGACAATGCATCAGCAATAACATTTTCTTTACCCTTCTTGTGTTTAATGACATAAGGGAAAGTCTCAATGAATTCAACCCATTAAGCATGTATACGGTTCAGTTTTGCTTGACTTTTAATGCGTTTCAAATATTCATGATCAGAATGTATAACAAATTCCTTTGGCCATAAATAATGTTGCCATGTTTCTAAGGTCTGAACAAGAGCATATAATTCTTTATCATAAGTAGAATAGTTCATACTAGGCCCACTCAATTTTTTAGAAAAGTATGCAATAGGTTTGCCATCTTGTAATAACACACCTCCTAATCCAATTCCACTAGCATCACATTCAAGCTCAAAAGTCTTATTAAAATCAGGAAGTTGGAGTAAAGGAGCATGTGTCAACTTATCTTTCAATACCGTGAAGGCTTCTTCCGGTGCGGTACCCCAAACAAAAGGCACATCCTTCTTTGCAAGCTCGTTGAGAGGTGCAGCAATGGTGCTGAAATCTCTCACAAAACGCCTATAGAAACCAGCAAAGCCAAGGAAACTCCTCACTTGTGTGGCCGTTTTGGGTTGCGGCCAACTCTCAATAGCTTCAATCTTGGCTTTATCAACTTCAATTCCCTGTGGAGTTACAACATAGCCAAGAAAAGATACTCGGTTGGTACAAAAGGTGCACTTTCCAAGGTTACCAAACAAACATGCATCACGTAGCGCAATAAAAACGGCACGTAAATGTTCCTCCAAAGATTTTCTATAAATCAATATGTCATCAAAGTAAACTACCACAAATCGTCCAATGAAAGCACGTAAAACTTCGTTCATTAACCTCATGAAAGTACTAGGTGCATTAGTTAACCCAAAAGGCATGACTAACCACTCATATAATCCAAACTTAGTTTTAAATGCTGTTTTCCATTCATCTCCCAATTTCATACGAATTTGATGGTATCCACTACGCAAATCAACTTTGGAGAATATTGTAGAGCCACTCAATTCATGAAGCATATCATCTAGCCTAGGAATAGGATGACGATAACGAATAGTAATATTATTAATGCCTCTACAATCAACGCACGTAGGTGACGTACCATCCTTTTTCGGCACTAAAATGATAGGAACAGCACAAGGACTAAGGGATTCGCGTATATAAACTTTGTCGAGCAGTTCTTGTACTTGACGCATAATCTCCTTCGTCTCCACTGGATTGGTACGGTATGGTGCACGGTTGGGTAATGATGCACCGGGAATTCAGTCAATTTGATGCTCAATCCCCCGAATAGGTGGTAATCCCGGTGGCACGTCTTGTGGAAAGACGTTAGCGAACTCCTGCAAAATGTTAGTGACAGCAGGAGGCAAAGAGGAAGGCATGTCCTCGAATGAAAATAATGCCTCTTTGCACACAAAAGCATAGCAAACAGATTTGCTAAAATCTAAATCATCAATATCATATTTGGTGGCAAGTAAACATGCAGTTTTCAATTTAATTTCAGAAGCAACACTAGATGGTTTATTATTAGGCTGCATTAGTTGCTCAAATTCTTTTGCCACAATCTGATTTTCACTTTTATTTTTCTCCTGTTTTGCTTTATTAGCTCTATTAATATCATCTTTCAAAATGGAATCAGGAGTCATAGGAAGCAAAGTAATATTTTTATCCTTATGAACAAGAGTATACTGATTGTTTCTACCATGGTGTACAGAATTTTTATCAAATTGCCATGGTCTACCAAGTAATAAGGAACATGCTTGCATAGGTACCACATCACAATCAACATAATCAGCATATGTAGAGATACTAAAATGCACACGAACAGTACGTGTTACCTAACCTTGCCGCTGTTGTTGAACCATTGGATGTAGTAAGGATGTGGATGTGGTCTTGCGGTGAGAGATAGCTTCTCCACCATCTCCATGCTAGCCAAGTTATTGCAACTCCCTCCATCTATGATGACGTGAACAGAACGTTCCTTCACAACTCCCTTTGTATGGAACAAATTATGCCTCTGATTTTTCTCAGCTTGTGTAACCTGCACACTCAAAACATGTTGAGCAACTAAACATTCATACCTGTCAGCATCTTCAGCAGCCATGTATTGCGTCTCATGATCAGAATCCTCTCCACCGTGTTCTTCATGTGTAATAAGAGCCAAAGTCTCCTCATCATAGTCACTAGCGGACACATACCCACCATCCTCAGTAGCAATCATCACACGCTGAGATTGGTATTCTCCCGCAAAATGTCCTCTTCACTTACAACGGCGACAAATAATATCACTTGTGTGCCATGTTGATGCCATGGAAGAAGAAGAGCTCTGCGCAGGTCCGGCAGGTGTGCTCTTGGCAGATAGTGGTGGTTGTGCCTGCTTTCTTGTATCACGGCTGGAGGTGGCACCTGATGGAGGTGTTGGTGGAGTGGAAGTAGAGGATGCACGTGGTGTCCATGATGAAGATCGACCTGAAGAAAAGTTAGTTCACGCCAGTGCCTACCAATCTTGCACTTCACGTTCAGCTTTACAAGCAAGATGGAATAAACGAGTGATATTAGTATACTCCTAATACTCTAGAATGGTCTGAATCTCTCTATTCAATCCACCCATAAAACGTGCAAGCATAGCTTCATTCCCCTCAACAATACCACATCTAATCATGCCAGTTTGTAATTCCTAATAATATTCTTCTACCGAATTTTTTCCTTGTCTTAAACGCTGCAATTTTTGAAGTAATTCACGTTGATAATATGGTGGAACCCAACGAGTACGCATAGCAGTTTTTAAAGCAACCCAAGTAGTTGGAATAGGATATAATCTACAATGTTCAGAACACCAAACACATGCAAAGCTAGTGAAAGCACAAACAGCAGCAGGAACACGTCTCTCCTCAGGATATTGTAAACATGTAAATCGTTGTTCAGTTTCTAACTCCCAAGTAAGATATATATCAGGAACATATCTACCCTCAAATGGTGAAATATTCAATTTTAGTTTAGGAAGATGGTCATGTACCTTAGGTGGTGGTGCAACCCTACCGTTGCGATGATATGCATGAGGACGACCTGGTGGTGGTGGTGCTGGTGGTTGCACGTAGTTCTGATTTTGGTCAACGTCATCATCGTAATGGTCCTCCACCTCTGTAGTAGCAGCAGGAGCGTCAAAAGCATCAACAGCGGCACCAGAATTTTGCCCAGGGTTAATGGGAATGCGCTGTGCTCGTCCCACTTTATTTGGAAAGCGACGTTGTTGTTGTTGTTGTTGTTGTTGTAGAGGCGCGTTAGGGGCAGCCGGTGGTGGTGGTGGAAGACGCGCGAGCAATTCATTAAACTTGTTATCGAGCTTTGTTTCGAACGTCTTCTCCATGCCATCTATCTTCTCCATGGCCTCTTCAAATCTGTTTAGCACATCTTGCACCTGTCCACTCATCATTTGCTGAAATTTATCATGCAACTCCTTATTCGTCATGTTCTCCCAGTCAGTCTCGTCGGCTTGTGATCCTGCCATGGTTAGCAGCAATAGAAACACACAAGAATATGATCCTACAGACTACTAACAAGAGGTGGTGGTGGATGTCACAAATCCGTCAAGCAAATCTCAAATGATTACCAGTTCTTACCAAGCAGCAGGCGGTGATCGGCAACCGTCGTAGTCAAAACTCTCAAAGCCTGGATAGAGCGATTACCAGGGAGAGTCAAACGCACGACGTAGATGTATGTGGAGCTGGGAAGGCTTATAATATGGTAGCAAAAAGGGTCAGCAATAATCAATTCAGAGATGCGAAGTTGAATAAACGCAACGACGGTACTATGCTGGTCCTAGGCTGGACCGTGCTAGAGACGCGAGCCTAGAACACTAACAAAATCATGGCGCTGCACGTAAACAAGGGAAAAGCACACTCTGGAACTTTTTTCCGCTCTTTTTTTGGCGCTCCTCTTTATTTTTTTTGTGCACCTCTTTTTTTTTGCAAAAAATCACTATAATGGCGAGTGTCTCAAAACTCTTCCCTCGTCAAACTGACAGGATGGGCACGAAATTTTTTTGACTTTTTTTCAGAAATCAGGGCAGTGACAATGAAAAAGTGCGACAAAAAATCACTATGATGGCACGTAGCTCAAAAGACTCAGAAAAGCCTAAAAATGGGATAGCGAAAAAAATATTTTTGCCTGTGAAAATTTTGGCCTAAAAACTGCCCGGGGGTCTCCAGACTTTTTTTCCGGAAACCTACTCAGGCAAGGAAAGACGAATCGGAAATTAGACGGACCTCGAAAACAAACCTAATATGAATGGAACTCGAATTGTTGGTGGATATATGACGGTAGGATATGGCAGCGGTGGTGGTATATGGATACGGATTGGTGGTGGTATATGGATACGGATTGGTGATGGTATATGGAGACGGATTGCTGGTGGTATATGGATATGGATCGATGGCCGATAAGCGGTGGTGGTAGATGGCAGGGGCGATGATGATGGTGCGGCGGCGGCGTAACAACTTATGACTAGAACTCAAAACTCTAAAAGACTAGACTCCAAGACCAACAACTAGACACGATAATGCAACCGCAAATTCAACAAAGCAAAATACTGAAAAGACTATGCAAAGGCTCAGATTGGTTCGGATATGATGAACTAACCCTAATTTTTTTGGCTTTTTTTCGTGGACTGTAGGTATGAAGAACAGACTCTATCTAAACTACGAAAAACTGTAAAATCTCACCGAGCAACCTGGAAATCTGATACCACTTGATAGAGGCAAAGGCGTCCCGATGTTTTGATGAGACGGTGGCTATCGTTTCTGTGGGAGTCGACCTTGACGATCCGACTACGAACGTGCGAGATGTCGCGCCTTAGCAATCGCTAAACCAACTTCCGAGGGGTTATTGACCATGCCGGAGCATGATCAACCTGACCACGAGGGTCTGTTTCCTGCGAGCGAACGAAGAACAAGCAAGAAACTGAGATTGCAATCTAGATATTGCGAATATAAGATGAAAGCTTTATTGATCAAGGTGGGGTTCTGTGACGTCTTGGTCTGGTCGTTGGACACAAACGAAGTACGTGAAGTTGCAGCTATGGCGAACTTTTAATCTAAACAAAACCCAAAGTCGAAACGATGCCCTAAGGGCTGTATATATGGAGGAAGAGGGAGGATTTCATGACCCTTGGAGGAGGGGTCCGAAACCAACCCTAACTCTTGTTTCCCCACACATACGGACTCTAAAAATAGCCTATACTTAAGTATTTCGAAAAAACATGGGCCTGGCCCAATAATAAGGTGACGCAGCACCTAAAATAGCCTCTGGACGAAACTTATGAAGTTTCATCTTGTATGTTTCGTCCAAGGCTTTATGCACTCCTTATGGTGGCTTCAAAGTCCCGAAATCATCACTTGTAACTCCGTTCTGGATCCCCTTGCGCATGCCATCATCTCCATGCTTGAACTTGTTCCAAGGTTCATCTTTCTTGTCCAAGCTAGGCCCTTCATTTGTAAGCAAAACAAATGTATCTAATTTAGGCAGCATAATATTCTCATGAACATTAGAATCGTTACCAAGAAACGAAAGTACCTCATAATTCAATTGGCATGCGCGAGCTCTAGTAATTGGTCCAGTATGTATAGCAGCAGGGGCTGTGGGTGTAACAATGGTATTGATGTCCTCATGATCCTCCCCTTCTTGAAATGATGTCGTCCTCGACGAAAGTTCATCGTCCTCACCCAAATAAGGCTTCAAATCCACAATGTTAAAAGTGGGACTAACCCCAAAATCTACAGGCAGCTGAAGTTTATATGCATTATCATTTATTTTCTCTAACACCTTAAAAGGACCATCAGCACGTGGCATTAGCTTTGATTTGCGCAAATTAGGAAATCTATCCTTACGCAAATGTAACCAAACAAGAACTCCAGGTGCAAACACAACATGTTTTCTACCCTTATCTCCAGCAAGTTTATATTTAGCATTCATACGCTCACTGTTTTCCTTAGTTAACTCATGCATTCTTAAAATCAATTCAGAACGTTCTTTAGCATCAAAATTAACCTTCTGCGACGATGGAAGAGGCAACAAATCAATAGGTGCACGAGGTAAGAAACTATACACAATTTCAAAAGGGCACATCTTAGTAGTAGAATGCAATGAACGATTATAAGCAAATTCAATATGAGGCAAGCATTCTTCCCACATTTTCATGTTATTTTTCAAAACAGCCCTAAGCATAGTAAACAATTTTCTATTGACTACTTCAGTTTGTCCATCAGTTTGGGGGTGACAAGTAGTACTAAAAAGCAGTTTAGTCCCCAAATTAGCCCATAAACATCTCCAAAAGTGGCTAAGAAATTTAGTATCACAATCTGAAACAATAGTATTTGGCACACCATGCAAGCGAATAATTTCACGAAAGAACAAATCAGCAACATTAACAGCATCATCGCTTTTATGACATGGTATAAAGTGTGCCATTTTCGAGAACCTATCCACGACAACAAATATGCTATCCCTCCCCTTCTTTTTTCGAGGTAAACCTAAAACAAAGTCCATAGATATATCTTCCCAAGGAATACTAGGTACAGGCAAAGGCATATATAAACCATGAGGATTGAGTCGTGACTTAGCTTTTTGACATGTAGTGCAGCGAGCAATAAAACGCTCAACACCCCGTCTCATCTTTGGCCAAAAGAAATGTGTAGGAAGTATATCCTCCGTCTTCTTGACGCCAAAGTGTCCCATTAATCCTCCTCCATGCGCCTCCGACAACAACAAAAGACGAACGGAGCTAGCTGGAATGCATAGCTTGTTAGCACGAAACGCAAATCCATCGTTAAGAATGAACTTGTTCCATGTTCTCCCTTCCTTACAATTCTACAATACATCTTTAAATTCAGCATCATGCACATATCAATCTTTGATGGTCTCCAAACCAAATATTTTAAAGTCAAGTTGTGAAAGCATAGTATAATGATGAGACAATGCATCAGCAATAACATTTTCTTTACCCTTCTTGTGTTTAATAACATAAGGGAAAGTCTCAATGAATTCAACCCATTTAGCATGTCTACGGTTTAGTTTTGCTTGACTATTAATGTGTTTCAAAGATTCATGATCAGAATGTATAACAAATTCCTTTGGCCATAAATAATGTTGCCATGTTTCTAAGGTCCGAACAAGAGCATATAATTCTTTATCATAAGTAGAATAGTTCAGACTAGGCCCACTCAATTTTTCAGAAAAGTATGCAACAGGTTTGCCATCTTGTAATAACACACCTCCTAATCCAATTCCACTAGCATCACATTCAAGCTCAAAATTCTTATAAAAATCAGAAAGTTTGAGTAAAGGAGCATGTGTCAACTTATCTTTCAATACCGTGAAGGCTTCTTCCTGTACGGAACCCCAAACAAAAGGCACATCCTTCTTTGTAAGCTCGTTGAGAGGTACAGCAATGGTGCTGAAATCTAGGGTTTATATATGTTTTATATATGCTGAGCGTTTTATTGCTCGCTGCACTACATGTTTCTTTGTAACATCCTTCTTACAGACGGGATGTTGAGCGTTTTATTGCTCGCTGCACTACATGTCAAAAAGCTAAGTCACGACTCAATCCTCATGGTTTATATATGCCTTTGCCTGTACCTAGTGTTCCTTGGGAGGATATATCTATGGACTTTGTTTTAGGTTTACCTCGAACAAAGAAGGGGAGGGATAGCATATTTGTTGTCGTGGATAGGTTCTCGAAAATGGCACACTTTATACCATGTCATAAAAGCGATGATGCTGTTAATGTTGCTGATTTGTTCTTTCGTGAAATTATTCGCTTGCATGGTGTGCCAAATACTATTGTTTCAGATCGTGATAATAAATTTCTTAGCCACTTTTGGAGATGTTTATGGGCTGAGTTGGGGACTAAACTGCTCTTTAGTACTACTTGTCACCGCCAAACTGATGGACAAACTGAAGTAGTCAATAGAACATTGTCTACTATGCTTAGGGCTGTTTTCAAGAATAACAAGAAAATGTGGGAAGAATGCTTGCCTCATATTGAATTTGCTTATAATCGTTCATTGCATTCTACTACTAAGATGTGCCCTTTTGAAATTGTGTATGGTTTCCTACCTCGTGCACCTATTGATTTGTTGCCTCTTCCATCATCGCAGAAGGTTAATGTTGATGCTAAAGAACATGCTGAATTGATTTTAAAAATGCATGAGTTAACTAAGGAAAACATTGAGCGTATGAATGCTAAATATAAACTTGCTGGAGATAAGGGTAGAAAACATGTTGTGTTTGCACCTGGAGTTCTTGTTTGGTTACATTTGCGTAAGGATAGATTTCCTAATTTGCGCAAATCAAAGCTAATGCCACGTGCTGATGGTCCTTTTAAGGTGTTAGAGAAAATAAATGATAATGCATATAAACTTTAGCTGCCTGTAGATTTTAGGGTTAGTCCTACTTTTAACATTGCAGATTTGAAGCCTTATTTGGGTGAGGACGATGAACTTTCGTCGAGGACGACTTAATTTCAAGAAGGGGAGGATGATGAGGACATCAATACCATTGTTACACCCACAGCCCCTGCTGCTATACATACTGGACCAATTACTAGAGCTCGCGCACGCCAATTGAATTATCAGGTACTTTCGTTTCTTGGTAATGATTCTAATGTTCATGAGAATATTATGCTGCCTAAATTAGATACATTTGTTTTGCTTACAAATGAAGGGCCTAGCTTGGACAAGAAAGATGAACCTTGGAACAAGTTCAAGCATGGAGATGATGGCATGTGCAAGGGGATCCAGAACGGAGTTACAAGTGATGATTTCAGGACCTTGAAGCCACCATAAGGAGTGCATGAAGCCTTGGACGAAATATACAAGATGCCACTTCATAAATTCCGACGAGAGGGTATTTTAGGTGCTGCATCACCTTATTATAGCTTGTTTTTCTAAATACTTAAGTATAGCTTGTTTTTAGAGTTCGTATGTGTGGGGAAACAAGAGTTAGGGTTCGTTTCGGACCCCTCCTCCAAGAGCCACGAAATCCTCCCCTCTTCCTCCATATATATAGCCCTTAGGGCGTCGTTTAGACTTTGGTTTTGTTTAGATTAAAAGTTCGCCATAGCTGCAACTTCGCGTACTTCGTTTGTGTCCAACGACCAGACCAAGACGTCATAGAACCCCACCTCGATCAATAATGCTTTCATCTTATATTTGCAATATCCAGATTGCAATCTCAGTTTCTTGCTTGTTGTTCATTTGCTCGCAGGAAACAGACCCTCGTGGTCAGGTAGATCGTCCTCCGGCGTGGTCAATAACCCCTCGGAAGTTGGTTTAGCGATTGCTAAGGCGCGACGTCTCGCACGTTCGTAGTCGGATCGTCAAGGTGGACTCCCATAGATACGATAGCCACCATCTCATCGAAACATCGGGACACCTTTGCCTCTATCAGCATGTGGCCCAAAAAGGTGTTGTCTAATGTTTGAATAACTAATTTCACAATTTTGATGTGGCACGTGCCTCGGAAACCAAAAATTCCCAACACTGAGTGAGGTGTACTTGTTCACGGACGTGTACGTATAGTATATATGCTAGTCCCCTCCCACCTCTTCGACGCATACTATATACCACCATAACACAAACAAAAAAGATTCTACCTTGCTGGTCAAATTAACCTCACTACTGGTTGTTCATCAAAGTGATGGACGACGACCTCGCGGGCCAACAGAAAGCATCACACGCGAGTATCGAGTGTCGTGTAGGACAACCATCGACTGCATGTGGCCAAAACATTTATGTATGACAGGGTTGTGTAATGTTTTAAATAACGATTTCACGACCCTGATTTGGGACCGGCCTACCTAACAAAACGGCCAACCCACACGGTGGCTCACAACTCGTGGTGTACTGCGAGCCACCTGCCACCCCCAGACGCACAGACCCACACACACACCGCGAATCTACCATAACTACGATGCATGTTAAATTAATTATCCTGCGGTGAACATACATGTTACCAAAGGAGGGACGTTTTAATTTCAAAAAAATCATAGAGATCATTAAGAAGTTTTAGTACATTGATTGATTGATTTTCTACGGGTATAATGTGCAAAAATCAAATTTGAGCTACATGCACACGTGACAATGCACCTAAATGGATTGCAAAAACACATGTGTCTCACTCGGTGCATGTTTACTCCCCGTGCAACCAATTTCAAACATTGAGAATCTTGATTTTTAAATTCTAGTACATCCAAAACTAATTTGAAGTTCAGGAAACTTATCGTATTGTCATATGGACACCAATACAAAGTAGCATTGTACTTTTTTGTCAAATCTGAGACCAGTTTTGATGTAATCTTTATCTAATTACAGACGGGAGATTATTAATAATTGGGAACCAATATCCCAAACGGATTATTTATTCGAACCGTGAGCATTAGACTAACAATGGATACGTGCCATTGAAAGTGCAACTATCCCTGGGTTGTTTTGGTAATTCCTAACATGTTAAATATAAACTTGCTGGAGATAAGGGTAGAAAACATGTTGTGTTTGCACCTGGAGATCTTGTTTGGTTACATTTGCGTAAGGATAGATTTCCTAATTTGCGCAAATCAAAGCTAATGCCACGTGCTGATGGTCCTTTTAAGGTGTTAGAGAAAATAAATGATAATGCATATAAACTTCAGCTGCCTGTAGATTTTGGGGTTAGTCCCACTTTTAACATTGCAGATTTGAAGCCTTATTTGGGTGAGGACGATGAACTTTCGTCGAGGATGACTTCATTTCAAGAAGGGGAGGATGATGAGGACATCAATACCATTGTTACACCCACAGCCCCTGCTGCTATACATACTGGACCAATTACTAGAGCTCGTGCACGCTAATTGAATTATCGGGTACTTTCTTTTCTTGGTAACGATTCATTTGGATACATTTGTTTTGCTTACAAATGAAGGGCCTAGCTTGGACAAGAAAGATGAACCTTGGAGCAAGTTAAAGCATGGAGATGATGGCATGCGCAAGGGGAACAAGAACGGAGTTACAAGTGATGATTCCAGGACTCTGAAGCCACCATAATGAGTGCATGAAGCATGGGACGAAATATACAAGATGCCACTTCATAAATTTCGTCCAGAGGCTATTCTAGGTGCTGCGTCACCTTATTATTGGGCCAGGCCCATGTATTTTCGAAGTACTTAAGTATAGGCTGTTTTTAGAGTCCGTATGTGTGGGGAAACAAGAGTTAGGGTTGGTTTCAGACCCCTCCACCAAGGGCCACGAAATTCCCCCTCTCTCCTCCATATATATAGCCCTCAGGGCATCGTTTATACTTTGGGTTTTGTTTAGACTAAAAGTTCTCCATAGCTGCAACTTCGCGTCCTTTGTTTGTGTCCAACGACCAGAACAAGACGTCACAGAACCCCACCTTCATTAATAAAGCTTTCCTCTTTTATTTGCAATATCCAGATTGCAATCTCAGTTTCTTGCTTGTTCTTCGTTTGCTCGCAGGAAATAGACCCTCGTGGTCAGGTTGATCGTGCTCTGGCGTGGTCAATAACCCTCGGAAGTTCGTTTAGCGATTGCTAAGGCGCGACGTCTTCGCACGTTCGTAGTCGGATCGTCAAAGTTGACTCCCACAGAAAACGATATCTATCTCATCGAAACATCGGGACACCTTTGCCTCTATCAGAACCCCACCTTGATCAATAAAGCTTTCATCTTATATTCGCAATATCCAGATTGCAATCTCAGTTTCTTGTTTGTTCTTCGTTTGCTCGCAGGAAACAGACCCTCATGGTCAGGTTCATCGTGCTCCGGCGTGGTCAATAACCCTCGGAAGTTGGTTTAGCGATTGCTCAGGCGCGACGTCTCGCACGTTCGTAGTCGGATCGTCATGGTCGACTCCCACGGAAAACGATAGCCACCATCTCATCGAAACATCGGGACACCTTTGCCTCTATCACCAAGCAATGAAAGTACCTGATAATTCAATTGGCATGCGTGAGCTCTAGTAATTGGTCCAGTATGTATACCAACCGGGGCTGTGGGTGTAAAAATGGTATTGATGTCCTCATCACATGCATATCCTAGCTAGGACACTCATGTGTGATGTAACACCCACGATGCGGCTATATCTCCCACGTGTAGGAGCATGACTTAGAGGCATAACCGCATTGTAAGCAATGTTGCAAGAGGGGTAATCTTTACACATCCCATGTACTGAATAAGAAAGAGGTACAGAGTCGGCTTACAATCGCCACTTCACACAATACATAAATATAGCATTTCAATCATCCAAATACAATCAAGGTCCGACTATGGAACCAAAATAAAGACAACCCCAAATGCATAAGATCCCCGATCGCCCCAACTAGGCTCCACTACTGATCGTCTAGAATGGAAACGTACTATCGTCCTGAGTCCTCATAGAACTCCCACTTGAGTTCAGTCGCATCCCCTGGAATGGTATCATCGGCACCTACATCTGGTTTTGGAGGTAATCTGTGAGTCACGGGGACTCAGCAATCTCACACCCTCGCGATCAAGACTATTTAAGCTTATGGGTAGGTAAAAGGTATGAGGTGGGGCTGCAGCAAGCACTAGCATATGTGGTGGCTAACATACGCAAAAGAGAGCGAGAAGAGAAGGCGAAGCACGTTCGAGAATCTATGATAAAGAAGTGATCCTAGAACTACTTACGTTCAAGCATAACCCGAGACCGTGTTCTCTTCCCGGACTCCGCCGAAAAGGGACCATCATGGTTACACACGATGTTGATCCATTTTAATTAAGTTAAGTTTCAGGTTTTCTACAACCGGACATTAACAAATTCCCATCTGCCGATAACCGCGGGCACGGCTTTCGAAAGTTCAAATCCCTGCAGGGGTGTCGCAACTTAGCCCATCACAAGCTCTCATGGTCAACGAAGGATATTCCTTCTCCCAGGACGACCCGATCAGACTCGGAATCCCGGTTACAAGACATCTCGACAATGGTAAAACTAAACCAGCAAAGCCACCCGATGTGCCGACAAATCCCGATAGGAGTCGCACGTATCTCGTTCTTAGGGAAACACCGGATGAGACTAGCTACGATTAAAACCAACCCTCAAGTTTCCCCGAGGTGGCCCCGCAGGCAGCTCAGTTCGGACCAACACTCAGAGGAGCACTGGCCCGGGGGGGGGGGGGGTTAAAATAAAGTTGACCCTTGAGTCCGCGGAACCCAAGGGGAAAAAGGCTAGGTGGCAAATGGTAAAACCAAGGTTGGGCCTTGCTAGAGTTTTATTCAAGGCAAACTGTCAAGGGGTTCCCATTATAACCCAACCGCGTAAGGAACGCAAAATCAAGGAACATAACATCGGTATGACGGAAACTAGGGCGGCAAGAGTGGAACAAAACACCAGGCATAATGCCGAGCCTTCCACCCTTTACCAAGTATATAGATGCATTAAAGGAAACAAGATATAATAGTGATATCCCAACAATAAACATGTTCCAACAAGGAACAAACTCCAAACTTCACCTGCAACTAGCAACGCTATAAGAGGGGCTGAGCAAAGCGGTAACATAGCCAAACAATGGTTTTGCTAGGACAAGGTGGGTTAGAGGTTTGACATGGAAATAAGGGAGGCATGATAAAGCATGTGGTAGGTATCGTGGCATAGGCATAGCAATAGAGCGAGCAACTAGCAAGCAAAGATAGAAGTGATTTCGAGGGTATGGTCATCTTGCCTCCAAAGTTCTCCGAGTTGACGTAAGCTTGATCCTCGTAAGTATTCTCAACGGGTTCCTCGATCACGTACTCGTCTCCCGGATCTACCCAAAGCAAGAAAACAAGCAAAGGGAACCACGATCAACCACGGTGCAATGCGCAAGCAACATGATGCAAAACATGGCATGATATGCGGGATGTGATATGCAATGCATATGCATGCTTCGGAAAGGAAAGATTGAACCAGGCCACAACTGATGAGGACATGAATACCTTGGATACGACCAAAAATATTGCATACATGCATATTTTTCAGGTGATTTCTAATGCAAACTATTCAATAATCTATTTATGTTATCCAGAACAAAAATACTTCACACACTTTTGTGTTTTGTCTAATTGCAGGTGTATGGGACATTTGTACAATCCACATATGAAGATAAGGGAAAAGGAGAAGTTTAGGTTGTGTTCAAAAAGTCCTCTCACGTCACTTTTGGGCCAAGAGAAGATAGAGTCCAAGTCTCTCACGTTCTGGATTCAGATTCGGACTGCACAGACATACCTGACTCAAAACGCCAACAACTTTTTCATACGGACTCCGAATTGGGTGATTCTTTTTTTGTTGGAAACTAGATTTCGTGCTCTTTCCAACCCAATTGGATTCACATTAAAATTCGTCCGGAGCGTTGAGTTACGGACGAAACAATCTGACGTTGCAGTAGAATCCGAGTCAAACTACAAGCCCAAAGGTGTTGCATCACCTCCACTTGGGCCCATGAGCCTTGTACAACCTAGGGTTAGTTTTAGGCTGCCTTGGGACGTCCTACCACCTCCTTGGCCGCGACCCCTTGCTCCTATATAAGTAGATCCATCTAGTAGCTTTTTCCTGGGGATTTGTTTAGTTAAAAGTTAGCCAAGACCGCTTCCGGATCCCCACCATTATCAATACTTCATATATATTTGCAATATTCAGATTGCTTTATCATATTCTTGCTCGTTCTTCGATTGCTTGCAGGAATAGACCTTCGTGGTCAGGCTGACCGTGCTTCCAGCATTGTCAGTAACCTCAGGAGATTGGTTTAGCGATTGCTAAGGCGCAACGTCGTGCACGTTTGTAGTCGCATCGTCAAAGTCGTCTCCACCAAATCGATAGTTATCATCTCATCGAAAGATTGGGACACCCTCGCCTCTATCAAGTGGTATCAGTTTTCATGTTGCTCGGTGAGAATTTCCAGTTTTCCTAGATTAGATTTATTTTCTTACCTATTGTCCAAGAAAAAGCCACAAAAAAGAGTTAGATCTATTCATCCTTGGTCCAAGCCAGTCTGAGCCTTTGAAATTTTCTTTTCAATGCTTGCATAGTTGAATTATCGGTTGCATCGTCGTGTCGAGTTGCTGGTCTTAGTGTCTAGTTTATTTAGAGTTTCGAGTTCTGTTCACATTAGTCACGCCACCGCTGCATCATTATCTCTTCCGCTGTCCACCACCCATCCATCAATTTCCACCACGTGCTACCCACCATTCATTGTCATAATAATAGTTGAGATCATTCACATCTTCACTTGATCCAATCTGCATCTTATCTAGTTTTTTTTGGAAAGAGGGAGAAAAAAAGAGAGAAAAAAAACGAGAGAAAAAAAAGGAGAAAAAAGTCATAGAAAAAAAAGGAGAGAAAGAAAAAAAAGTGTGAGGAAAAAAAGAGAGAAGAAAAAAAACAAAAAAATCGGCACAAACTTTTTCAGAGGAAAGTTGGAGACAAAGTTGTTGATATATCCTGCTTGGCTGTTGTTTCACCTCATTATCTTTACTGCCGTTGTGATCTTCACTTATATCTTGCTGTCCAGAGCTACTTAGTATCCTTCATTGATGCTAGTTGTGCTACGACGTGACTTCATTAGTGTTCTAGGCTCGCGTCTCTAGTTTGGTCTAGCCTAGGACCAGCACAGTACCGTCGTTGAGCGTTTATTCAACATCGCATCTCTGAATTGATTATTGCTAATCTTTTGCTATCATATATAGCCAACCCAGCTCCACATATTTCTACACCGTGTATACGTACGTTCCCCTGGCAATCGCTTTACACAATCTTCAGAGTTATTTGACACCGCTGGTTGCCTGTCACCACCTGCTGCTTGGTAAGAACTTGTAAGATATTGATATTTGCTTTACTGTGAGCGCTTTACCACCACACCCTAGTAGTTCATAGGAACATTATTCTTGAATTTTGTTTCTTGTTTCTACTAATCATGACAGGTTCCGAAGATAGAAGTTCTTGGACGACGGACACATCTTCACCATCACGAGAGTTGGGACAACACACACAAGCACATGGTCAGGTTATCTTTTTACCGTCATTTGAGGGTAGATTTAATCCTACTACTTATCTAGCTTGGGAGCTTGAAGTAGAACAAGTTTTTAGTCACCATGACTTTTCTGAACTTGAGCGAGTGCGAGCAGCCACTAGAGTATTTACTGATTTTGCTTCTGTTTGGTGGAGTGTACATTGTAAGAAAAACATTGATAACCAACCCACAACTTGGAAAGTTTTGAAAGCTGTAATGAGACAACAATTTTTCCCTCCTTATTATCGTCGTGAATTGCTTCGCAAATTTGAACAATTTAAACAAGGCAACAACACTATTCATGCTTACTACCAAGAGTTCAAATCTTATATGCATCATTGTGACATAGAAGAATCTGAGAATGATACAATGAATAGATTTTTTGGTGGTTTGAACCATGATATTCAGGCAAGATTTCAGTATATTCCTCGTTGCATTACTGGTATGTATGTCCGTGCTTGTACCTTTGAGAGACAGATACAGGAGAATGCATTAGGTGACTACAACAACTACTATTCCAGTTCATGCTCACCACCGCCGGTGGGTTCCTCCATCATTGCACCTCGGATTATGAGCGCGGCATCATCTCAAGGGTATGGTACATTGTCAACGTCCGTACCTACATCAGCTACATCTTTGCCACAAGGTAACAGTAAAGATATTGATGATATAACTTCACATGAGAAAGATGCATGCCTAGTTAACTTGAATGCGTCATGTATTGAGTTACCTGTTGATTTGAGCACACCACCTATTTTAGAGAGTGATCAAACAACTGAAATATCAACAATTTTGAGTGCACCCATTGAATTAACTGTTGATGCAAAAGAACTAATGTTTAATCATTTTGATATGGCCTCCAATCTTGGTGATGATTCTGTGTCCAATGACTTATTGCATGTTTGCTTATTTAAGCATGTTGTAGCATGTAAATTTGATGCAAATAAGGTTTATTCACCAAAGTTGGGATGGTTTAAGGATGAACATTGCGAATCTTTTGAAATGAATAAGAGCTTCACTTATATGTGCAAACTGAGTTCTAATATTTTCATGCCTTCTACTTCTTGTGATAATTTTTTGGCTTTAGTTTTTATGAACTATGAAAGTTACTCATGTATACATGTGTCATACGTGCAAAAATCAAGGGAAGTTAAACTGGATGACATATACATATACAACATGTACACCTTGTCTCTTTTGTTAGCCACATTTCAGATTAAGCAACGCCGAGGACGGCTTTGTTTTCAAAAAGGGGAGGATGATGAGGACATTAATACCTTGGATACGACCAAAAATATTGCATACATGCATATTTGTCAGGTGATTTCTAATGCAAACTATTCAATAATCTATTTATGTTATCCAGAACAAAAATACTTCACACACTTTTGTGTTTTGTCTAATTGCAGGTGTATGGGACATTTGTACAATCCACATATGAAGATAAGGGAAAAGGAGAAGTTTAGGTTGTGTTCAAAAAGTCCTCTCACGTCACTTTTGGGCCAAGAGAAGATAGAGTCCAAGTCTCTCACGTTCTGGATTCAGATTCGGACTGCACAGACATACCTGACTCAAAACGCCAACAACTTTTTCATACGGACTCCGAATTGGGTGATTCTTTTTTTGTTGGAAACTAGATTTCGTGCTCTTTCCAACCCAATTGGATTCACATTAAAATTCGTCCGGAGCGTTGAGTTACGGACGAAACAATCTGACGTTGCAGCAGAATCCGAGTCAAACTACAAGCCCAAAGGTGTTGCATCACCTCCACTTGGGCCCATGAGCCTTGTACGACCTAGGGTTAGTTTTAGGCTGCCTTGGGACGTCCTCCCACCTCCTTGGCCGCCACCCCTTGCTCCTATATAAGTAGATCCATCTAGTAGCTTTTTCCTGGGGATTTGTTTAGTTAAAAGTTAGCCATTGCAACTTCGTGTACTTCGTTTGTGTCTAACGACCAGACCAAGACCGCTTCCGGATCCCCACCATTATCAATACTTCATATATATTTGCAATATTCAGATTGCTTTATCATATTCTTGCTCGTTCTTCGATTGCTTGCAGGAATAGACCTTCGTGGTCAGGCTGACCGTGCTTCCAGCATTGTCAGTAACCTCAGGAGATTGGTTTAGCGATTGCTAAGGCGCAACGTCATGCACGTTTGTAGTCGGATCGTCAAAGTCGTCTCCACCAAATCAATAGTTATCATCTCATCGAAAGATTGGGACACCCTCGCCTCTATCAACAACTTAGCAAACCAAGAGTGCCGCTGGAAAGAAGAGTTGATTTCAGTCGAAATAGATATAAAGATCACCGGAATCGGATGCACGGTTTGCAAATGGCAAGCAAAACAATAATGGCACTATTCTGCGATTAACAGCACGATGCCATCTAATTGCATCAAGAAAAATAAGCTACTGCACTCTAACATAGCAACAAAGCACATGGCAGTGATCCACCCAAGATGCTTGACAAAAGATGAACACTGAGCTACGGCTAAATCACATAATAGCAGGTTCAAATAAGCATGGCAAAAGTGCAAAAGATAACAGGTTCACAGACTTAGTGAAAATAACATGTCAGGATTTCACATCAGGAAGCAATGTTTAGAACAAGATAACAACATGCTACAGGAACATATCATGGCAAAGCAAGGCATGGAATGAAACTACTCAAAGCATATAACAAAAGTCCCTTACTGACCATAAGCCAAAAGGGATCAGAAAATACAATGGCAACCATGTAAACATAGCAAGTTTCGTTAACAGATTCAGACTTAGCAGAAAACTGGACATGGCAAAAACAGAGTTACGTAGGCATGTTTGCGAGCTCGATGCACTCACCACAAGGCATTGCAAGACAAACTAAGCATACACCCAGCAAGAAGACATGATCAATAAGCTAACCATGGCAAGAACACTCTCATAGCATGCATGGATCAACTACAACAACCTCGGCAAAATTGATTAACACGTAAACAATCTGCCAGGAACATTTTATAGCAAAAGTAGAGCAAGATTGAGTCATGCTAGGGTGCTCCATAATTGCAAACAAAGACATGGATGGATAGAGCATAACAATAACTCAAAATCATCCTTACTGAACATGCTCAAAAGAGGCATGGATCACTCTGTAGCAACAAGAATACATGGCATAAAAATAACATCAGGGAAATGACTTGAGAAGAATTCTAAGTCCTTGAAATCAGCAACATCACGAGAGCTACTTTGCATGCTTGTGCTAGTCACCACATTGATCACAAAAATACATGGCATACACCCCTGTAACGATAGCATGGCATAGCCCAAAACACATGTAGGGCTCAAGTTCATAGGAGGCACACATTAATCATGGCAAAATGAAAAAAGTCCATAATCTGATAAGCAACATAAACTAACATTACATAGCACTCTTGCAACAGCATTTAGGGCATCAAGATGAACTCAAATGAACATGGTGCAATGGAATGAAATGAAGAGCGCATCCAGACGAACAATTTGATAAGCTACATGCCCAAAACGGAGCTATGGTTGAAGAGATATGGTAAGATGAAGATGCCTAAAATTTTTGCAAACTGGGGACTCAGTGGAAAAAAAATCAACCTCGAGGTAAAAGTCAACGGGCACGGAAACAGAGGCTCGCCGGCGCGAGACTCGCCGAAGATGGCGGGGAAGGACGCGGAACTCGCCGGAGATGGCAGATCTGGGCCGGATCTCGCCGGATCCGGCCGGATCCCGGCGCGGGGCGACGGAGGAGGTCGCCGGACGGCGCAGGACGACGCCGGGGACGACGGGGCAGCGGTCGGCGAGCTGGGCGGCGGCGTCCGGCGAACAGGGTGGCGGCGTCCGACGGCTGGGCGGCGGGGTCCCTCGCGGACGCAGGCGGCGCCGGTTCGGGCCTGGTGGGCCCTGCCTGGGCCCGGCGGGCTGGTGCACGGGTGGCGGCGCGGAGATGTGGGCGCGGGGCGGCGGCGAATCCGGAGCTGACACGTGGCGGCGGGCGGGTGGCAGGATTTTTCTCCGGCGGCGCCCGGACACGTCCGGCGGCGTGGAGGGGAGAGGAAGCTAGGGTTTCATCCGGTTTTTTGGGGGGGCACCTATTTATACATAGAAAGAGCTAGGAGACTCCAAATGAGGAGTGATTTTCGGCCACGCGATCGTGATCGAACGACCAAGGGGATGGAGGGGGTTTTGGTGGGTTTTGGGCCACTTTGGAGAGGTGTTGGGCTGCAACACACATGAGGCCTTTACGGTTGCTCGGTTAACCGTTGGAGTATCAAAAGATTTCCAAATGGCACGAAACTTGACAGGCGGTCTACCGGTAGTATACCAAGGCCTCTTGGCAAGTCTCGGTCCAATGCGAGAATGTTTAACACCTGCACATGAAAAGAGGCAAATGTGGATGCCGGAGGACATAGGAGTGCCGGAATGCAAAATGGACAACGGGGAAAATGCTCGGATGCATGAGATGAACACATATGCAAATGCGATGCACATGATGACATGATATGAGATGCATGACATGGACAAAAGCATAACGAAGACAAAACCCAACCACGAGGGAATATCATAACTTAGTGTCGAAAATGGCAAGAGTTGGAATACAAATATGGCAAGTTACATACGGGGCGTTACATGTGATGCTTTGATGCGGAGCATCCTATGGACATCACCATGTCAAGAGTCCATTTGGCAAGTGACACGTGCCACATCTACTTCATACATATAAAGGTGAATCATCTCCTTTACACGTGTCCACTTGTACCTTTCAAGGATGGTATACTACTTGACCCCTCTCTCGTGTGCATACATAGGTGTGAGCGGAGCTACACATTCATCGAGGAGTCGAAGAAGAAGAGAACATCTACACCATCCAAGAGGGAAGCCTGGAAGCGGAGAAGGAAGCGCCAAGAAGAAGGCAGCAGCTCCCAGGCAACCCCGTGCGCACGGGCCCCTCTGACCCCGTGCCCACGGGCCTCCCAGGATGGCGGCCCTGAAGCCCCCATGCGCACGGGCGTGTACCGTGCCCACGGGCCTCACGGACCCCGTGCGCACGGGCCCTTGCGTCAGGTCTCTGGATACCCCGTGCGCACGGGCTCCACTTACCCCGTGCGCACGGGGCCCCCTGTGTGTTGCTGCGGGCTTTGCCCATGTAATCCCCATTTCGTCCCTTCTTACCACTTCATCCCTTGGACCTATATATACTCGTTCATCTCCTCCATTTAGACTTAGCTAAGAATAGATCTAGACATTAGAGCTTAGCTCATGTATCTCCCCTTGTGGGATTCCTCTTGAGAGAGAGACACTCCATTGGAGTCCAAGGCCTCCATTGGAGAAGATACCTAGTGGATTCAAGACCCCCTTGAGGGAAGGATCTATCTAGATCATCAAGCCCTCATCTCCTTCATAGGATTTGGGACGAACTCTACCATGTATCTTATTTCCCTTTGATTGTTCATGTACCTTGTGGATCTTGTGTGTTTGTTTGCCTAGTGGATGTGTGATTGGACTTGTTCTTGAGTGTTCCTCTTGTTTTCCCTCTTGTGTTCATCTTGTTCTTGGGGATTCGCCCTCCAATTCATGAAAGATCTCCACTTAGGGTTCCACCCTATATCATTTGGTATCACGAGCCAGGTTGATCACGAAATTGGAGCCCCCTCTTTGTTTTTCTAGCCTAATCTTGCTTGTTCTTGCCCAATTTCGAAAATTCCCAACAAAAAGAGCCATAACAAATTTTTTGTGATTTGAAGTTTCTTGTGAGTTTTTGTTGATTTTGATCCGTGGATCTGGTGTCTAGCAAGTAGATCTAACTCCTATTGCGTCCCCATACCCCAATTTTTCTTTCCCCCATCGAATTTGACAAGAAAATCGCGAATTTTCCGCCTACCCCGTGCCCACGGGCTCCCCACCCCGTGCCCACGGGCCCCCGTGAAGTCTGTGGTGACCCCGTGTCCTCGGTACGTGTACCGTGTGCACGGGACCCCGTGTCCATGGGCCCTGGACCCCGTGCGCACGGCCCCCCCTACAGCAGCCGCGAGCATTTCATGTTTTTGCCCATAACTTCCACTCCCGAACTCCGATTTGGGTGTTCTTTGGCTCGTTGAAAAGCTAGCGACGTGCCTGAGCTGCTCATCTTGGTTTCACCACCATTTGACTCCATAAAATTTTTCCCATTTTTGCATCTTTTGCATAGGCCCTACGCCAGAACTTCCGCACCACCACATAAAACGTCCGCAAACTAACCCATTTTAGTTCTTATTGCACCTGTGGTTGGGTGAGTTGTGATTTGAGTCTCCTAAGGTGTTTAGGCTACTTAGGTACGGTTACATATTCATCCACCACCGGTGATTTGTATCGGTCCATCGACTACATACACCACGAGCTTCCACATCAACGACGACCATCCATCCTTTGAGACCATCTTCAACCGGAAGCAAGGTCGGTTACCCCAACTTCGTGAAAGGTTAAGTGTGACGAAGGTATCCATTCCGTCATAAACGTTTCCTTCCTTGCCATTACATCTTGATAGCCCCACCATCTTTGCGAATACCTTCATACCTATTGAGACTAGCTATCCGAGTATTGCCGGGCTTCGCGAAAACTTGTGCACCATAGTGATACGATATCATATTGTTGCATCATTGGATATATCATATAGTGCAATTGTTTACTCCCGTGCATATCTTGTGATACTTATCTTATGTTTGTGGTTGAGGCTCCTTAAGCATAGTGGAAAGGAAGAGAAGAGCAAAAAGACAAAAAAAGCTTTTAAGCAAGAAAGAGAATGATCATAAGCTTATAAGCAAAGAGTTGAGCATGAAAAGAGATACTTGTGCATGAGGATACATGGAATAGGAAACATTAGCTTGCATGCATATAGGTTGGTGCCAAGTGGTGAATCATGCCGAGGTGTGCAATCAAGCTAGTGCTCTCCTAGTGTTTGTGTAACACGAGCTTCGTCTTCATTAGGCAATTTTGTATTGCTCATCCCTATAGTTCCACAAGCCCCATTATCCCACCATGTGTGTTTCTTTATTGCCCTCCTCTATATTGGTGATCACTTGCTTTGCATTTTGAGTCCTTTGGATTTATTTCAACATTTACAATATCTTTCGACCCCCGTGCGCACGGGGTGGTGCGATTGTCTCTGGATACCCCGTGCGCACGGGGTCCAACGGGCAGAAAACCCCACCCTCACATGAACACTATAAAAAGGCCTTTCTTCCTCCTCCTCCCCTTAACCCTAATGTCTTGTTGAGCTCCACCATTGCCACACCCCATTTTGCTCAATACTCTCAATCCCTCCACCCAAACTTGTTGAAACTTTGGGGATTGGGAGAGCAAGACCCGATCTACAACTTGACCAAACCAAATCGCGTTCCCCGCAACATTTCTTCCCCATTGACTTGTTACTCTTGGAGCTTGGGCTCCTAGGCGGTTAGAGGTTCCTCCGGAAGCTTCCTTGCTTGTGGTGTGCTCCGGAGAAGTTTGTAAAGGTGTGGTGGTCACCTTCAAGACCAACCCCGAGTGGTTCGAGGCTCATCCATTGGGGGTGACTCGAAGGAGAATACGGTGAGCCTTTGGTGGCATTCCGCAAGCTTTGGCTCCGGCACCGCTCCAAACGGAGATTATCTCTTCCCCAAGGAAGAGTGAACTTCGGGTTAAAATCCGCGTCCTCGTCTCACTTGTGGTTAATCCATTCCCGCACCTTTCTTTGTTGTTGTATGCTTGTTGGCTTGCTAAGTAGTTTGTTGCCTAGCTTTTCTTCTTGGAGCTTGCTTGTCATATAGGTTGCATTCACCTAGTTGCATATCTAGTGAACTCTTTTATCCGCTAAGCCTTAAAATCTACAAGAAAGATTAAAATTTGTAGTCTCCTATTCACCCCCCTCTAGTCGTCCGTATCGATCCTTTCAATTGGTATCAGAGCCTCGTGCTCTAATATAAGGTTTTACAACCTTAGAGGATATGGTCGATCTAGGGAATGAGGGAGGTGGCCTACCCATTGCGGGGATGGTCAAAACCAACCCCCCGCCGCGAATGGGACACTTGGTGCTCTGGTCGTTGCTCCTGCCGCTACTACTAAACCGAATGTCCCCTTGACCGTGGCCGATCTTCTTTCAATGTTTGCGGACCTCAAAGTCTTGATGTTGAAAGAGGTTCGTGCCTCGGTCAAGGAGGAAATTGATGCTCGCCTAAAGCCATCAATGTCCGCATCAAACTCGTTTAACCCAAATGAGGTTCATGATGCGGATGACTCGAGGGAACCTCTTGCTTCCTCGGCTCATACTCAAGTTCCCCAGTACAATGCCGTGGAACCCTTTTACTCTCCTCAACCCTTGCAACATCCCCGCATTAATCCTGTTGGGTCTCCGCCCCCTTTGAAAGCTAATGCATTTGCTAAGTGGAAGCTAGATATGGAGTCTCACATGCGAAGTGCTTCAACTCAATTGTGGTGGATTGTGGTCAATGGATTCAACCCCAAGGACCCAATGAATCTCACTCCAAGGGAAGCAGTTGATGATCAACTCAATGCTACCGCACACAACATGCTTTGCAACGCTGTGACTGAAGACTATAGTGATTCCATTGCTCTTCTCAAAACCGCAAAGGAAATTTGGGATTGCCTTGAGGAGGCTCTTGAAGGAGATGAAGCAATTCGAAGATCTCAATTGGCCTTGCTCAAACAAGAAGTCAATCTCTTTGTGAGGAATGAGGGTGAGTCCGCAGAAGAGGTTTACCGAAGGTTGAAGTACCTTGTGCTCAACTTGAGAACCTTTGGGTGCACTTGGGCAAATGATGAATTCATCAAGGACAAGTTCATAGATGCTATGGTTCTCACAGAACATACCATGGTCATGATGGTTCATCAACGTCCAGACTATCACAAGTTGACTTCGGCTCAAGTTGTTTCCACCTTGTCTACTGTAACGCCCCGGACACACCCGCCGGTGGTCGTTACTCCTGGCAGAATCTAGACTAGCCCCACAGAACAATACTAGTCTTTTCTGCACACTTTGTCCTCACTCGTGCGCACCCGGGAGCAACTTCCCGGTCGGTCACCCATCCTGACACTACTCCAAGCTGAGCACACTTAACTTTGGAGTTTTGTCCGAATGGGCTCCTAGAAAAGAAGGAATTCCTTATTGATATGAGTAGTCTATCATCCGTAATAAGCCAGGCCATTACATACACCCCCACTCAGAGGAACCGACGTCCTCGTCGGGCCACAGGAACGTTCCCTCTTGGCAGATACATTTGTGCATCCAGTCCGGTACATGTACCATGCCATGTGCCACGACGGGTCACAAACGTCATGAACAACATGACCGCGCACCTATCCGCAAACATCCGTGTAACCGCGAGGATCGGCTCTGATACCATCTTGTAACGCCCCGAACACACCCGCCGGTGGTCGTTACTCCTGGCGGAATCTAGACTGGCCCCACAGATCAATACTAGTCTTTTCTGTGCACTTTGTCCTCACTCGTGCGCACCCGGGAGTAACTTCTCGGTCGGTCACCCATCCTGACACTACTCCAAGCTGAGCATGCTTAACTTTGGAGTTCTGTCCGAATGGGCTCCCGGAAAAGAAGGAATTCCTTATTGATATGAGTAGTCTATCATCCCTAATAAGCCAGGCCATTACATCTACCCATGTTCTTTTGGAAACCAAGTCCAAGAAAACATTTGCAATAGCTCAAGCAACCAAGAATTCCAATCTTGCCTTGAAGGCCAAGAAAGTGATGAGCCAATCCTCAAGGGAGGAAGAAGTGAGTGAAGAGATATGTGAGGAGGATAATGATACCTGGTGCCCGGCAAATGATTTTGCAGAAGACTTGGCTCTCTTAGTCAAGAAGTACTCCGGGACCATGGCAAACAAAGGAAGAAATCTTCAAGGGAGATCTTTTGGACAAAGGAAATGCTAAAATTGTGATAGCCCAAGACACTTTGTTCATGATTGTCCATATGAGAGACGTGAAGACAAGTTCGAGAAGCTTGTGCTTAAGAAGAAGAAGTTCACTAAGTTTGCAAAGAGGAAGGATGACAAGGCTCTTGTTCATGAAGAATACATGTCTGGAGATGAAGATGACGGTGATGATGATCAAGTGGGCACGGCCGCCTTCGCCATGCATGCCACTACCTCTTCCTCCACCAACGGCCTCTTCGACTCTCCAAACGAGGACAAGCCATTCACTCATCGATGCCTCATGGCCATAGAGGTAAAAACAAAATCCAAACCCAAGAGACCCGACAACTACACTCCCAATGTCTCATGTGAGATAGTGGAGGATGAGTGTGAGGAGGGTTTGGATAATGATGAGGAATCCTTAATGGCTTTCATGAAAACTCTTCATGGTGAAGCTCGTGCTCGTTTTGGCGATCTCCTTAAGTCACTCGCCGAACGCGATGACTTTATTGAGAACGTTGAGAACCTCCTTATAGAGGAAAAAGAGAGAGTTGATCTGCTCGAGCACGAACTTAATGAAGAGAGTGTCATGAGAGCATCACTTGAGGAAGCCTTATCTGCTCATCAAATTGACTTTGTTAAAACCAACGATGCTTTGCAACTTGCTCTTGAGAATAAAGATGCTCTTAACGTTAGAGTTGAAAAACTTCTGGTTGATCATACAAGACTTGTTGAGGAGCATGAGTTCCTTGTGATTAGTTCCAAGGTTGTCAAAGGTGACCTCATTGCTTTCACCGAGTCTTATGCTCAATTAAAAGCTACAACCATTAAGGCTCTCACTTCCGTACCTCATATTGATTTAAATGATGATGCTTGTACGGCTAACTTTGCTCATGATTGCACCTCCCTTCAAGAGGAAAATAAGAAGTTGAAAGCTCAAATTGAGAAAGGGCTTGTATCATGCATCCAAGGGGAGAAAAACCTAAACGATCTCTTGAGCAACCAAAAGGAGTGTGTTGCCAAGGAGGGAGTTGGGTTTAATCCCGCATCTAAGAGTTCTAAGAACGAGAAGAAGAAGAACAACAAGAAGATCGGTCTGACTCCATCCCCTCCCCAAAAGGTAGTGTCTGTGCAAGAAGGGCACAAGGAGAAGGAGAAGGAAATGAAGGGTGTTGGGAATGGTAAGGTCATTAGGGACAAGGCTATTCCAAAGAATTTTGCCGGCAAGAACAATCCATCATATGTTCTCATGAGAGGAGATGATGGCTATACCTTTGCAAAATTTGTTGGAACTAACTATGATGATTATGCTTGGACTATTTGGGTTCCCAAGACCCTTGTTGCTAACTCAACAGGACCCATTGCAAAATGGGTACCTATAACCAAAGCTTGATTATTGTAGGACTATGTCTCTGGTGGAACTCAATGGGTGATCGATAGTGGAAGCACCAATCATATGACCGGAGAAAGGGAGATGTTTGTGGAGTTCGTTGATTCACTCAAGGCCTCTTCGAACATCTCCTTCGATGACAATAGAAAGGGAAAGGTATTGGGTTTGGGCAAGGTGGTAATCTCTAATGATTCATCTCTTGCAAATGTCATGCTTGTCCAATCCCTTCACTACAATTTACTTTCAACTATTCAATTGGCTCGTGCCGGACATGATTCACATTTTGGTGAATTCCATGTGACCGTCTTTAAGAGGAGCAATCTCAAAGTGGTCTTTGTTGGGCATGTTGAAGACAACCTTTACGTGGTTGATTTCTCGAAAGAGAAAACTCATCTTGCAACATGCCTAATGGCCAAGCCCGACGTGGGGTGGCTATGGCACCGTAGGCTAGCCCACGTGGGCATGAGAAATTTACAAGCTCTCTTAAAGGGGGAGCACATTCTTGGACTAACCAATGTGTCTTTTGCCAAAGATCGTCCTTGTAGTGCTTGCATTGCCGGAAAGCTTCATGAAAAAGCTCATAAAGTAAAGACTATCATCACCACCTTGAGGCCCCTCGAGCTTATCCATTTGGATCTATTTGGGCCTCAAACATATGATAGTTTGGGAGGAAGGAGATATTGCCTTGTCATTGTTGATGACTTCACAAGATATACTTGGGTGTTCTTTCTCAAGAGTAAAGATGAAACTCAAGAAACTTTCATCAACTTTTCCAAAGAAGCTCAGTGTCAACATAACCGTGAGATCAAGGCAATCCGAAGTGACAATGGCACCGAGTTCAAAAACTATACAATGGATGAATTCTTGAGTGAAGAGGGGATAAAGCACCAATATGCCGCACCATATACTCCCCAACAAAATGGTGTTGCGGAGAGGAAGAATCGGACTCTTTTTGAGATGGCTAGGACCATGCTTGATGAGTACAAATCACCATACAAGCTTTGGGCAGAAGCCATCAACACCGCGTGCCATGCTTCAAACCGGCTTTATCTTCGCAAGCTCAAGAACAAGACCCCTTATGAGCTCCTAATTGGGAGAAAGCCCAACGTCAAATACTTTCGGGTATTCTGTTGTAAGTATTTCATTTTAAACAAAAAATCCCGGTTAGCTAAATTTGAGTCTAGAACTTATGAGGGCATATTTGTTGGATATGCATCACACTCTCATGCTTACCGAGTTCTCAATAAATCCACCGGATGCATTGAGGAAACGATAAATGTGGAGTTTGATGAAGATAACGGCTCTCGCATGGAGCAAATTGTTCCTAGTGTTGTAGGTGATGAGGCTCCTTCACAAGCTATAAGGACAATGGGGATAGGCCACATTCTCCCACAAGAAACACCCCATGTCCAAGTAGAAGAAGAAGGAGTAAGATCCCCTCTTGAGGATTCTCCACAAGGGAAGTCATCACCGACACCACTTGTACAAGATGCCTTGGGAAGTAATGAACCTATCCAAGAACAAGATCAAGACCCTCATATTCCTGAGCAAGATCAAAAGCAAACTCTTCCGAATAATGAAGAACCAATCGTTGAGGCCCAAGATCAAGCTCAAAGTCATCATCAAGATCTAGATCAACCCCAACCACAAGTGTCTTCATCGTCATCACTTCCTACTGAGCAAGAACCTGTGGTTGAAAAGAGAAGAGTGTCTCCAAGACTAAAGCAATCTCAAGGGCAAGCTTCTTCATCAAGTCCAAAACCAAGTGAAGAAGAGCTTGACCGCAAAGATCAAAAAGTGGCGGCCAAGCTAAAACATCTTCAACACCTCACCGAGAACATCTACAGAAGCATCAAAAAGGGGGTAACTACTCGTAGACATTTGGCAAACTTTGGTTAACATCACTCGTTTGTCTCTTGTGTTGAACCCCTTAAGGTGGAAGATGCCCTTGACGATCCGCATTGGATAGATGCCATGCATGAAGAACTCAACAACTTCACACGCAACAAAGTGTGGACCCTTGTAGAAAGACCCAAGGAATTTCATAATGTCATTGGGACAAAGTGGATTTTCAGGAACAAACAAGATGAATATGGACAAGTAATAAGGAACAAGGCAAGGTTAGTGGCACAAGGTTTCACCCAAGTTGAATGTTTGGACTTTGGTGAAACTTTTGCCCCCGTTGCCCGTCTCGAATCCATTCGCATCTTGCTTGCTTATGCCTCTCATCATGATTTCAAATTATATCAAATGGATGTTAAGAGTGCATTTCTTAATGGTCCTCTTAAGGAGTTGGTGTATGTCAAGCAACCTCCCGGTTTTGAAGACCCCGATCATCCCTCTCACGTTTATGAACTCCATAAGGCTCTCTATGGACTCAAACAAGCACCTCGTGCTTGGTATGATCACCTTACGGCGTTCCGAAGCGAGAAGGGGTTCCAGATTGGGGTAATAGATTCCACTCTCTTTACGAAGAGGGTAAAAGGAGAGTTGTTTGTCTTCCAAATATATGTTGATGATATTATCTTTGGGTCAACTAACCATGCTATTAATGTTGAGTTTGAGAATCTTATGACTAAGGAATTTGCGATGAGCATGATGGGAGAGTTGAAGTTGTTTCTCGGTTTTCATGTGAAGCAATTGAGAGGCGGAACCTTCATCAATCAATCACATTATATCCAAGACATGCTCAAGAGATTCAAAATGCAAGAAGTCAAGCCAATGAAGACACCAATGGCCACAAATGGTCAACTTCATCTTGATCCAAATGGTAAAGAAGTGGATCCAAAGGTATATCACTCTATGATCGGTTCCTTGCTTTACCTTTGTGCATCTAGGCCAGATATTATGTTGAGTGTGTGTATGTGTGCAAGATTTAAATCCGCTCCTAAGGAGAGCCACTATTCGGCAGTGAAAAGGATCCTTCGATATTTGGTTCATACCCCAAACTTGGGCCTTTGGTATCCCAAGGGATCATCATTTG
This sequence comes from Triticum urartu, assembly GCF_056163025.1. Taxonomy (NCBI): domain Eukaryota; kingdom Viridiplantae; phylum Streptophyta; class Magnoliopsida; order Poales; family Poaceae; genus Triticum; species Triticum urartu. The sequence goes on along the minus strand of NC_141873.1, from coordinate 215,524,899 downwards.
AGTTAATGGGTTACTCGGATTCGGATTGGGCCGGAGACAAGGTTGATCGCAAGTCCACATCCGGATCATGTCAATTCCTAGGGAGATCATTGGTAAGTTGGTCTTGAAAGAAGCAAAATTGTATATCTCTCTCCACAGCAGAAGCCGAGTATATTGCTGCCGGAAGTTGTTGTGCCCAATTACTATGGATGAGGCAAACTTTGATGGATTACGGTGTCAAATGTGACAAAGTGCCTCTTTGGTGTGACAATGAAAGTGCCATCAAGATCGCCGAGAATCCGGTTCAACATAGCAAGACCAAGCATATTGAGATTCGTCATCATTTCATTAGAGATCATGTGGCCAAGGGAAACATTGAGTTACTCCATGTCAACACCGAGAATCAACTAGCAGGCATCTTCACCAAGCCCCTTGACGAAGTGAGATTCCGCGAGTCAAGGCATGAGCTAAATATCGTGGATATTAGTAACTTTGGATGAAACTCTAGCTCACACACACATACTCATGTACTATCTTGCTTAGATGTAGGCACATGTATAGGGGGAGCTAGCTCAACTCATGAGCTATCTTATCCTAGAAGTGCATAAAACAAACACAATCTTTCACATAAGCCACTTTAGGTGGTACTTGTGCTTCAAATATGAGTATTGGTATTGGGCCCAAGGTTCATATCTTCGCGGTGCCATACCAAGTAAACTCAAACATGGTGGCCTCGGCCACCGCCCTCGCTTGAGGGTTTTATCCGTGTTTCTTTCGTGTGTGTGGTGTGGTGTTTCTTTTTTTTGGTTGGTTCTCCTCGCTTCTTTTTGGTACAAGTGCTCCACATATACCCTTTCCATAGTGATAGGACTTTCCTCGCGGCGTGTTCAGAAACGTAGACCGAGTGCCTTGTGAAGTAGGGGTAAGAGTATACACTCAGCCCTGTATTTAAAAAATCCACTCATGTCAAAGTTCCTGAATACCCCGTGCGCACAGGCCTGTAGTGCCCACGGGCTCTGAACCGTGCGCACGGGACCCCCGTGCGCACGGGGCTCACTTAGCCCGTACGCACGGGGTCTGCGGTTTCTGGTCCTGAAGAGGTGGGGCATGGGGGGGCTCGGGTCCATTCCCACCCATTCGCCCCCTCCACTCCCCAGGAAGCCTCCAGCGCCGCCGCCGTCGCCTCCACGCGCCGGAGCTCCTCCGGGCCTTGTCGGAGTTCTTCCTCCGTGGATTTAGATCCTGATGGGGTCCTCCTCCGGTTGGTCCTCTCCTCTTGTTCCATCTCCTTGAGTTCCCCTCTTTTGTTCTAGCTTTAGGGTTTCTTTGCTCCCTTGATTCGTTTGGCCTCAACTAGTTTGTAGATAGAAGTCTAGTGCGTAGATCCGTTGGTCCCTCTGCTGCACCCACTCCCGGAGCTCTTTCTGATAGTGGCTGTCGCTGGGAGACCCCCGTGTCCACGAGGTGTTTGACCCCTGTGCCCACGGGGTCTAAACCCCCGTGCGCACGGGCTATCCAGGAACTATTGCCTAGACTTTTGTCTATCTCCTTGCCATTTATCTTGCACTTGTACTCATTTGTGCCTCGTGCTTTGTGTTGTTGGGTTTTTGTGTGTGTTTCAGACTCCGCTGACAAGAGGTCTGAGCTTCGTCGCAAGCGTGCAAAAGGAGGATCAAAGGACTTCACCATTGCTCGTCGTCAGCCGTCTGAAGGCATGGGTCAGGGGTCTGGGACAAGTCAGCGCCGTGCTCGCCGTGCAGCCTCAAAGCAGCCCGTTGTTGAGGCTTCCGATGAATCTGAGGAAGAATATGACTCACAAGATGATGAGATAGAATAATAAGAGGATCGTGGTGAGGAAGATGAAGAAGATGATCGTGATGAGGAAGATGAAGAAGAGGAAGAGGAGTCTAGTCCGGAGGAAGCCACTCCGGGCAGGCGTGACCTCCGGAATATGCCTCTTGTCATGTGGACCAAGCCAGAGATCTGGGCTGACAGACAGAACCATCCGTATGTTAAGGCCACGAGTATGGGAATGGATCCCCGTTTCAAGAATGGGTTTCAGCAAAGAATCTATCATGAGCTTCTTATGACCAAGTCAAAGAAGTTTGCTCCTCGCAAGCAAGTCAACACTGAGATTTTGCGCGACAATGATCATCTGTATCCCGGTGTGTACTCCGCTCTTGGACGACTGGATCTGATTCCGTTTGTCACCTTCAACCACCCCTACAATGAAGATCTAGTGATAGAGGCAAAGGTGTCCCGATGTTTCGATGAGATGGTGGCTATCGTTTTCTGTGGGAGTCGACCTTGACGATCCGACTACGAACGTGCGAGACGTCGCGCCTTAGCAATCGCTAAACCAACTTCCGAGGGGTTATTGACCACGCCGGAGCACGATCAACCTGACCACGAGGGCCTGTTTCCTGCGAGCAAACGAAGAACAAGCAAGAAACTGAGATTGCAATCTGGATATTGCGAATATAAGATGAAAGCTTTATTGATCAAGGTGGGGTTCTGTGACGTCTTGGTCTGGTCGTTGGACACAAACGAAGTACGAGAAGTTGCAGCTATGGCGAACTTTTAATCTAAACAAAACCCAAAGTCTAAACGACGCCCTAAGGGCTTTATATATGGAGGAAGAGAGGGGAATTTCGTGGCCCTTGAGGGTGGGGTCCGAAACCAACCCTAACTCTTGTTTCCCCACACATACGGACTCTAAAAATAGCCTATACTTAAGTATTTCGAAATTACATGGGCCTGGCCCATTAATAAGGTGACGCAGCACCTAGAATAGCCTATGGACGAATATTATGAAGTGGCATCTTGTATATTTCGTCCATGGCTTCATGCACTCCTTATGGCGGCTTCAAAGTCCTGAAATCATCACTTGTAACTCCGTTCTTGATCCCCTTGCGCATGCCATCAACTCCATGCGTGTTCTTGCTCCAATGTTCATCCTTCTCCAAGCTAGGCCCTTCATTTGAAAGCAAAACAAATGTATCCAATTTAGGCAGCATCATAATCTCATGAACATTAGAATCATTACCAAGAAACGAAAGTACCTGGTAATTTAATTGGCGTGCGCGAGCTCTAGTAATTGGTCCAGTATATGTAACAGTAGGGGCTGTGGGTGTAACAATGGTATTGATGTCCTCATCATCTAGTGATGCAGTTCTTTGCCACTCTGTACTTCTCCAATGATTCTGCTCGCACGCTCACATGGATGTACAGAACATATCAATGCTCAGCTCCTATGGCAAAGTTCTCCGAGATCATTCCCTACCCATTCATGGATGAAGAGTCTGTTTCTGATGAGTTTGGCATTGTTCGAGAAAGTGGGCAGCGCACTAAGGATGAGATTGCCTTTGCTTACAAACAAGAGAAGTCATTTGTCACTGGGTCAATCAAAGACCTCTTTCCCCTCTATGACACCATGTGCCATATCCTGCGGTATACCCTCACTCCAAAGACCGAGGATTCCCATAACATTCGGAGCTCCATGCTTGATGTCTTTGTGTATCTTCATCAGAAGAAGAAAGTGGATGTTCTGGATTTCATGTACTACAAGCTGCGTCAATTTGTACAAGAGAACAAGTCTTTGACCTACGCTCCTTTCATACAGGCGTTGATTGAGACCGTCTGTCCAGCAAAGTACCTTGCTAGCTTCAAGACTGCTGTTCCCAAGCGCAACTCCAACTGGACCCCAGCTGCTCCTGCTCCCTGTGTGCCCATCAAGAAGGGGCGCAACCCTAGGCCTGAGGATCGTGCTACTTACACTCCAGGCATGTCCTCTACTGCACGGATCCCTCGTGGTAAGGCCAAGTCTGTTGGCTTCGAGGCCATCTTTGCCAAGGGAGAGAAGACGTCGCTGTTCAAGACCTTGAGCAACATGTTCAAGATGTGTCAGTCGATTCAGCGTCATCAGATCAAGGAAATCAACAAGGAGAAGCTTGTTCGGCATGAGTAAAAGGCAGCAAGGGCTGCTGCTGGTGAGGAGGTCGGTCCAGGTTCTCAGGACGTCGATAGTGAGGCCACTGCTCGGTCTTTCCCAATGGTCGGGTGGCGTTTTGATGATGATGATGATGCCTCGAGTGCTCCTCCTCTTGTCTGGTGGGTCTCGTGTCGCCATTTGTCTCCTTTTTGTTGTCTTGATGACAAAGGGGGAGAAGTGGTGTGTGTGGTTGTTGTGTTCGTGTGTGTGTTGAGATCTCAAGCCTCGTGTTTCTCGTTGTTGGTTGGTTTTAGTTGGCTTGAGATACTCTTATTTCCTTTCCGTCTGTGTGGTTGTGAGCCTCTAGCGTTATTGTGAGTCTCTAGCTTTATTATTGAACCTTGCTATTATCCTCTTATACTTATTGGGTCTCACATTATTTGCTCACCACACTGTGTCATGAGATCTAGGCACCGTTATAGGTTTATTTTGATGAATCTCATGACTTATCAATAATGATCTTGGTCGAATCTCCTATCGGTGTACTAGATGCATTCTTGTTTTTGGGCACACATATAGGGGGAGATATCAAGATCATTATTTGTTCCATGGCCTTCTATCTGTTTATCCTCTTTGCCATGCTCTAACCACGTTGTCATCAATGCACCAAAAAGGGGGAGATTGAAAGTGCTAATGGCACTTAAGCTATATTTTGGTGTGATGACAATGTGGTTACTGAACTAATATCGGTTGCTAAACTTTATCTCAGGTTATTGGTTCTATGATGAGGACATGACTACCTTGGATACGACCAAAAATATTGCATTCATGCATATTTGTCAGGTGATTTCTAATGCAAACTATTCAATAATCTATTTATGTTATCCAGAACAAAAATACTTTACACACTTTTGTGTTTTGTCTAATTGCAGGTGTATGGGACATTTGTACAATCCACATATGAAGATAAGGGAAAAGAAGAAGTTTAGGTTCTGTTCAAAAAGTCCTCTCACGTCACTTTCGGGCCAAGAGAAGATAGAGTCCAAGTCTCACGTTCTGGATTCAAATTCGGACTTCACAAACATACCGGACTCAAAATGCCAACAATTTTTTCATATGGACTCCGAATTGGGTGATTCTTTTTTTGTTGGAAACTAGATTTCGTGCTATTTTCAACCCAATTGGATTCACCTTCAAATTCGTCCAGAGCGTTGAGTTATGGACGAAACAATCTGACATTGCAGCAGAATCCGAGTCAAACTAGAAGCCAAAAGCTGTTGCATCACCTCCACTTGGGGCCATGAGCCTTGTACGACCTAGGGTTAGTTTTAGGCTGCCTTGGGACGTCCTCCCACCTCCTTGTCCACCACCCCTTGCTCCTATATAAGTAGATCCATGTAGTAGCTTTTTCCTTGGGATTTGTTTAGTTAAAAGTTAGCCATTGCAACTTCGTGTACTTCGTTTGTGTCCAACGACCAGACCAAGACCGCTTTCGGATCCCCACCTCTATTAATACTTCATCTATATTCGCAATATTCAGATTGCATTATCATATTCTTGCTTGTTCTTCGATTGCGTGCAGGAATAGACCTTTGTGGTCAGGCTGATCGTGCTTCCAGCATCGTCAGTAACCTCGGGAGATTGGTTTAGCGATTGCTAAGGCACAACGTCGTGCACGTTTGTAGTCGGATCATCAAAGTCGTCTCCACCAAATTGATAGTTATCATCTCATCGAAAGATCGGGACCCTCGCCTCTATCAAGTGGTATCAGTTTTCAGGTTGCTCGGTGAGAATTTCCAGATTGTCCAAGAAAAAGCCACAAAAAGGTTAGATCTATTCATCCTTTGTCCAAGCCAATCTGAGCCTTTGCAATTTTCTTTTCATTGCTTGCATACTTGAATTATCGGTTGCATCGTTGTGTCGAGTTGCTGGTCTTAGTGTCTAGTTCGTTTAGAGTTTCAAGTTCTATTCACATTAGTCACACCGCCGTTGCATCGTTATCCCTTCCGCTGTCCACCACCCATCCATCAATTTCCACCACGTGCTACCCATCGTTCATTGTCACAATCATAGTTGGGGTCGTTCACATCTTCGCTAGATTCAATCCACATCTTATCTAGTTTGTTTGGAAAGAGGGAGAGAGAGAAAAAAAGTAAAAAAGTAAAAAAGTAAAAAAAAAGTCAGAAAAAAAGAGAAAGAAAAAGAAAAAAGTGTGAGGAAAAAAAGAGAGAAGAAAAAAAACAAAATTCGGATCTATCTAGACTCAATCTCGTAGTTGAATTCGGATTAGAATCTGTTTTGTGGACTGTTCAGTAAAACAGGCATAACTTCCTCATACGAAGTCTGTTTTGGCTCCGCAAGTAGTCAAATGAAAGCTAGCGACGAGCCGCATCTAAATAGTTGAAAAGGCATGTTCAATATTCGGCACCTCAAAATCGGATTCTAAATAGGTTTTTTTTCTCTTCGAAGTGCACGAACATAGCTTATTCCAGTTTTTCACGCCATTTTTCGAATTTTTCGACTCCTCATATCAACTCGGAATTGAGTGATTCCTTTTGCATTGGAAAGCTTGAGTCAATACCATTCTTGAAAAAAATTATCAAAAAATTGGCACAAACTTTTCCAGAGGAAAGTTGGAGACAAAGTTGTTGATATATCCTGCTTGGCTGTTGTTTCACATCATTTTCTTACTACCGTTGTGATCTTCACTTATATCTTGCTGTCCAGAGCTACTTCACATCCTTTATTGATGCTAGTTGTGCTACGGCGTGACCTCCTTAGTGTTCTAAGCTCGCGTCTCTAGTTTGGTCTAGCCTAGGACCAGCACAGTACCGTCGTTGAGCGTTTATTAAACATTGCATCTTTGAATTGATTATTGCTAATCTTTTGCTACCATATATAGCCAACCCAGCTCCACATATTTCTACACCGTGTATATGTATGTTCCACTGGTAACCGTTTACACAATCTTCGGAGTTATTTGACACTGCTGGTTGCCTGTCACCACCTGTTGCATGGTAAGGACTTGTAAGATATTGATATTTGCTATACTGTGAGCGTTTTACCACCATACCCTAGTAGTTCATAGGAACATTATTCTTGAATTTTGTTTCTTGTTTCTACTAATCATGACAGGTTCCGGAGATAGAAGTTCTTGGACGACGGACACATCTTCAGCATCACGAGAGTTGGGACAACACACACAAGCATATGGTCAGGTTATCTCTTTACCATCATTTGAGGGTAGATTTAATCCTTCTATTTATCTAGCTTGGGAGCTTGAAGTAGAACAAGTTTTTAGTCACCATGATTTTTCTGAACTTGAGAGAGTACGAGCTACCACTAGAGCATTTACTGGGTTTGCTTCTGTTTGGTGGAGTGTACATTGTAAGAAAAACATTAATAACCAACCCAGAACTTGGAAAGTTTTGAAAGCTATAATGAGACAACAATTTTTCCCTCCTTACTATCGTCGTGAATTGCTTCGCAAATTTGAACAATTTAAACAAGGCAACAACACTGTTCATGCTTACTACCAAGAGTTCAAATCTTATATGCATCATTGTGACAGAAGAATCTGAGGATGATACAATGAATAGATTTTTTTGGTGGTTTGAACCATGATATTCAAGCAAGATTTCAGTATATTCCTCGTTGCATTACTGGTATGTATGTCCGTGCTTGTACCTCTAAGAGACAGATACAGGAGGATGCATTGGGTGATTACAACAACTACTATTCCAGTTCATGCTCACCACCGCCGGTTGGTTACTCCACTGTTGCACCACTAGAGTAGCCCCACCTCGGATTGTGACCACGACATCATCTCAAGAGTATGGTACATTGTCAACGTCCGTACCTACATCCGCTACATCTCTGCGACAAGGTAACTGTAACGCCCCGAGACCGATGTGCCAGGTGTCGTCCAGTTATTCACTGTTGTTGCCTTGTCATTGCTTGCATCTCATGCATTGCATATCATGTCATCATGTGCATTTATTTTGCATACGTGTTCGTCTCATGCATCCGAGCATTTTCCCCGTTGCCAGTTTTGCATTCCGGCGCTTCGTTCTCCTCCGGTGGTCATTTCTATCTTCTTCTTGTGTGTGGAGATTAAACATTTCCGGATTGGACCGAGACTTGCCAAGCGGCCTTGGTTTACTACCGGTAGACCGCCTGTCAAGTTTCGTATCATTTGGACTTCGTTTGATACTCCAACAGTTAACCGAGGGACCGAAAAGGCCTCGTGTGTGTTGCAGCCCAACACCTCCATTTTGACCCAAAACCCACTTGAACCTCCTCCATCATCTCGGTCGTTCGATCACGATCGCGTGGCCGAAAACCGCACCTCATTTGGACTCTCCTAGCTCCCTCTACCTATAAATATGCCCTCCTCGTCCATTTTCGCGGACGAAACCCTAGTCTACCACCTCCCCGCGCCGCCGGACGCGTCCTCACCGCGCCAGACATGTCCACCGCGCCCCTCCACGTCAATCCGTCCAATGGGAGGCCGCCACATCATCGCCGCCGCCGCGTGCAACCAGTCCCGCGGCGCCACATCATCAGGGGCGCCCACATCGTCGCGCAGGCCCGTCAGGCCCATCACCGGCCCGCCCCGGGCCGCGCCAGGCCCGAGGAGACCCGCAGCCTCGCCGCTGCCACAGCACCTCCCGCCGGCCACCCGGACCTCGCCGGAGGCCGCGACCCCGCCGCCACATCGCCGGACTTCGCCGCATCTCCGCCGCCCTCGCGCACCTCTCCTCCCGCGCTCCGCCGCCTTCTCGCCGGGGCGTGCCCAAGGCCGTCGTCGCCGGCGCCGCCTTCATCGGAGCTCACCGTGCCGCCACAAGCACCATTGCTGCGCCGCGCCGCCCACCTTCGGCCGCCGCGGAAAAGGGTGCCATGTCCCGCTGCCTCCACGTCACCGTGTCCCTCCGCCTCCTCGTCGCCGGCCTCTTCCGTCATCGCCGGAACCGCGCCGGAGTTCGCCGGAGATCTCTCCGACCGGATCCACTCGGGCTGGACGAGATCCACCAATCCCATCATCCAAACGCCTCCCCGCGTCCCGGATCTCGCCATCCCGCACCATCTCGTCCGCCCGTTTACTTTTCCTGGAGAGGTTAAAAATTTCACTAAGAGTCCCCGAAATTTCCACGTTTCATATGGCCATGTTCATCGTGCCGTAACTCCGCATCCGTAGCTCCGATTCATGCATATAGCATATAAAAATATTCGCCTCAGAGAGTACATCATTTCATATCATTGCATCATTTTCATTTGAGTTCATCTTCATGCCCGAAATGCTGTTAGTAGAGTGCTACTTGAGATAATTGTCAGATCTGCTGCTCCATTTAGATATTTGTCATTTTTGCCATGATTATTGTGTGCATGATATGCCCTGGTGCTCTACATATGTTTTGTTAAGGGTTTTGTGATGTGTGTGGTGACTAGGACAAGCTTTCTAAGTGAGGCACTTGGTAATGCTGATTTCAGGGACTTAGCATTTCCACTAAGTCCTTGATCTGTTTTTCTCATGATGCCATATGGTCATGTTGTTTCCTAGTGATCCGTGCCTCTTTTGAGAATGATGAGTAAGGATGATTTGTTAATCTTGTAGTGCTCTATCCATCCATGTCTTTGTTTGCATTTATGGAGCACCCTAGCTTGAGTCAATCGAGCTCTACTTTTGCTATTTCGTGAATCTGGGCAGATTGTCTACTTGTTAGCGATTTGGCCGATGATGTTGTAGTTGATCCGTGCATGCTATGTTATTGTTCTTACCATGTCTAGCTTGTATAATGTGTATTCTTGATGGGTGTATGCTTAGATTGTCATGCCTTGCTCTGTAGTGAGTGCATCGAGCTCGTAAACATGCCTACTTGATATATGTTTCAGCATGCTCCAGTTTTCACTAAGTATGTGATCTGATTATGTTTTTGCCATGTTCACATGCTTGCAATTGTATTTTCTAATCCCTTTTGGCTCAAGGTCACTAAGGGATTTTTGTTAAGCTCTTTGAGTAGCTCCATCCCATGCTTTACTTTGCCATGTTCAGGTCCTGTAGCATATGGTTTTCTTGCTCCAAAAAGTGCTATCTGATCTGAAATTCCAGACAAGTGTTAATTTCACTAAGTCTGAAATCTGTTTACCAAATGCATTTTTGCCATGCTTGTTTGAACCTGTTAATGGATGATTTGGCCGTAGATCAGTTCTAGACTTTTGTTAAGCATCTTGAATGCATCCCTGCCATGTATTTTTATGCCATGTTTGGGTGCTGTAGCTTGTTCATCTCTTTGCATTTAGATGGCTACTTGCTGTAAATCGCAGACGGGTGTCATATTTAAATCGCTTGCCATTTCCAAACTATAACTCCGATTCCGGCGTTCTTCATATTGTTTTCAAGTGATTTCATCTCATATTTTCAGTGGCACACTTGGATTTCCAAGTTGAGGCCAGGTTCATGCATCCCTTGTCAAATCTTGCATATGCATCCCGCATCGCATACCGCATAGCATACCATCCTTGCATCATATTGTTTGATCCTTGCACGTGGTTGATTGTGTCCTTGTTGCTTGTTTGTCTTGTTTGGGTAGAGCTGGGAGACGAGTTCGCTAACAAGGAGCCCGTTGAGTTTGCTTTCGAGGATCCAGTCAACTCTGACAACTTTGCAGGCAAGATGATCATACCCTCGAAATCACTACTATCTTTGCTTTGCTAGATGCTCGCTCTTTTGCTATGCCAATGCTACGATGCCTACCACTTGCTTTCAAGCCTCCTAAATTTCCATGTCAAACCTCTAACATACCATGTCCTAGCAAACCGTTGATTGGCTATGTTACCGCTTTGCTCAGCCCCTCTTATAGCATTGCTAGTTGCAGGTGAAGATTGGAGACCGTTCCTTGTTGGAACATTTATTTACTTGTTGGGATATCATTATATTATCTTGTTATCTTAATGCATCTATACAATTGGTAAAGGGTGGAAGGCCCGGCCTCTCGCCTAGTGTTTTGTTCCACTCTTGCCGCCCTAGTTTCCGTCATATCGGTGTTATGTTCCCGGATTTTTGCGTTCCTTACGCGGTTGGGTTATAATGGGAACCCCTTGATAGTTCGCCTTGATTAAAGCCTTTCCAGCAATGCCCAACCTTGGTTTTACCATTTGCCACCTAGCCTCTTTTTCCTTTGGGTTTCTGGAGCCCGAGGGTCATCTTATTTTAGCCCCCCTGGGCCAGTGCTCCTCTGAGTGTTGGTCCAAACTAGAGTCCTGTGCAGCGCCCCCTCGGGGAAACTCGAGGTTTGGTTTTAGTTGTATGGAGCGCTCATCTGAGTGTGCCCTGAGAAGGAGATATGTGCAGCTCCTATCGGGATTTTTCGGCACATTCGGGCGGTGTTGCTGGTCTTGTTTTAACCTGTCGAAGTGTCTTGAAGAACCGAGATACCGAGTCTGATTGGAACGTCTTGGGAGGAGGTCTATTCCTTCGTTGACCGTGAGAGCTTGTCATGGGCTAAGTTGGGACTCCCCTGCAGGGATTTGAACTTTCAAAAGCCGTTCCTGCGGTTATGGGCAGATGGGAATTTGTTAATGTCCGGTTGTAGATAACTTGAACCTTAACTTAATTAAAATGAATCAACTGAGTGTGTTACCGTGATGGCCTCTTCTCGGTGGAGTCCGGGGAGTGGACACGGTGTTGGAGTAATGTTTGCGCAGGTTGTTCTCTAGTTTCTCGCTCGCGCTTTGCCTTCTCTTCTCGCTCTCTTTTGCGAACAGGATAGCCACCATATATGCTAGTCGCTTGCCGCAGCTCCACATATATTTACCTTGCCTTACCTATAAGCTTAAATAGTCTTGATTGCGAGGGTGCGAGATTGCTGAGTCCCTGTGGCTCACAAATTACTATTACATCAAGAAGCAGGGCCTGATGATTCCGCTCCAGGTGACGCGCTCGAGCTCAAGTGGGAGTGCGACGAGGACTCTCAACGTTACTATGTTTCCTTTCCTGATGATTAGTAGTGGTGCCCAGTTGGGGGTGATTGGGACCATGTCGCATGTTGGGTTATCTTTTATTTTGGCGCCGTAGTCGGGCCATGAGTGTTTGAATGATGTAATGTTATTTATGTACTTGATTGACGTGGCGAGTGTAAGCCAACTATGTAATCTCCCCTTTTATTACATATATATTACATGGATGTTGTGAAGATTGCCTAACTTGCGACATATGCCTTCAATGCGATTATGTCTCTAAGTCGTGCCTCGACACGTGGGAGCTATAGTCGCATCGAGGATGTTACAGTAACACTAAAGGTATTGATGATATAACTTCACATGAGAATGATGCATGCCTAGTTAACTTGAATGCATCATGTGTTGAGTTACCTGTTGATTTGAGCACACCACCTATTTTAGAGAATCTTGTTACTGTCATGAATGCGTCATGTGATCAAACAACTAAAATATCAACAATTTTGAGTGCACCCATTGAATTAACTGTTGATGCAAAAGAACCAACGTTTAATCATTTTGATATGACCTCTAATCTTGATGATGATTCTGTGTCCAATGACTTATTGCATGTTTGCTTATTTAAGCATGTTGTAGCATGTAAATTTGATGGAAGTAAGGTTTATTCATCAAAGTTAGGATGGTTTAATGATGAACATTGCTAATCTTTTGAAATAAATAAGAGATTCACTTATATGTGCAAACTGAGTTGCAATATTTTCATGCCTTCTACTTCTTGTGATAGTTTTTTGGCTTTAGATTTTATGAACTATGAAAGTTACTCATGTATACATGTGTCATATGTGCAAAAATCAAGGGAAGTTAAAATGAATGACATATACATATACAACATGTACACCTTGTCTCTTTTGTTAGCCACATTTCAGATTAAGCAACGCCGAGGATGGCTTTGTTTTCAAGAAGGGGAGGATGATGAGGACATGAATACCTTGGATACGACCAAAAATATTGCATACACGCATATTTGTCAGGTGATTTCTAATGCAAACTATTCAATAATCTATTTATGTTATCCAGAACAAAAATACTTCACACACTTTTGTGTTTTGTCTAATTGTAGGTGTATGGGACATTTGTACAATCCACATATGAACATAAGGGAAAATAAGAAGTTTAGGTTCTGTTCAAAAAGTCCTCTCACGTCACTTTTGGGCCAAGAGAAGATAGAGTCCAAGTCTCTCACGTTCTGGATTCAGATTCGGACTGCACAGACATGAAGGAAATATGCCCTAGAAGCAATAATAAAGTTATTATTTATTTCCTTATATCATGATAAATGTTTATTATTCATGCTAGAATTGTATTAACCGGAAACATAATACATGTGTGAATACATAGACAAACAGAGTGTCCCTAGTATGCCTCTACTTGACTAGCTCGTTAATCAAAGATGGTTATGTTTCCTAACCATGGACAAAGAGTTGTTATTTGATTAACGGGATCACATCATTAGTTGAATGATCTGATTCACATGACCCATTCCATTAGCTTAGCACCCGATCGTTTAGCATGTTGCTATCGCTTTCTTCATGACTTATACATGTTCCTATGACTATGAGATTATGCAACTCCCGTTTGCCGGAGGAACACTTTGTGTGCTACCAAACGTCACAACGTAAATGGGTGATTATAAAGGAGCTCTACAGGTGTCTCCAATGGTAGATGTTGGGTTGGCGTATTTCGAGATTAGGATTTGTCACTCCGAATGTCGGAGAGGTATCTCTGGGCCCTCTCGGTAATGCACATCACTTAAGCCTTGCAAGCATTGCAACTAATGAGTTAGTTGCGGGATGATGTATTACGGAACGAGTAAAGAGACTTGCCGGTAACGAGATTGAACTAGGTATTGGATACCGACGATCGAATCTCGGGCAAGTAACATACCGATGACAAAGGGAACAACGTATGTTGTTATGCGGTCTGACCGATAAAGATCTTCGTAGAATATGTAGGAACCAATATGGGCATCCAGGTCCCGCTATTGGTTATTGACCGGAGACGTGTCTCGGTCATGTCTACATTGTTCTCGAACCGTAGGGTCCGCACGCTTAAGGTTTCGATGACAGTTATATTATGAGTTTATGAGTTTTGATGTACCGAAGGAGTTCTGAGTCCCGGATGAGATCGGGGACATGACGAGGAGTCTTGAAATGGTCGAGACGTAAAGATCGATATATTGGACGACTATATTCGGACTTCGGAAAGGTTCCGAGTGATTCGGGTATTTTTCGGAGTACCGGAGAGTTACGGGAATTCGCTGGGAGAAGTATTGGGCCTTGATGGGCTTTAGTGGGAAGAGGAGAAAAGGCCTGCTGCGCCCCCCCTCCCCTCTAGTCCGAATTGGACTAGGGAAAAGGGGGCCGGCCACCTTTCCTACTCCTCCACTTCCTTCTCCCTTCCTCCCCTCTTGGTGGACTCCTACTAGGACTTGGAGTCCTAGTAGGACTCCACATCCTGGCTGCGCCTAGCCTTGGCCAGCCTCCCCTCCTCCACTCCTTTATATACGGGGGCAGGGGGCACCCCATAGACACACAAGTTGATCCTCGTGATCGTTCCTTAGCCGTGTGCGGTGCCCCCTTCCACCATATTCCACCTCGATCATATTGTAGCGGTGCTTAGGCGAAGCCCTGCGACAGTGGAACATCAAGATCGTCACCACGCCGTTGTGCTGACGGAACTCTTCCTCGACGCTTTGCTGGATCGGAGCCCGAGGATTGTCATCGAGTTGTACGTGTGCTAAGAACTCGGAGGTGCCGGAGTAAGGGTGCTTGGATCGGTCGGATCGGGAAGACGTACGACTACTTCCTCTACGTTGTGTGATCGCTTCCGCAGTCGGTCTGCGTGGGTACATAGCCAACACTCTCCCCTCTCGTTGCTATGCATCACCATGATCTTGCGTGTGCGTAGGAAATTTTTGAAATTACTACGTTCCCCAACAGTGGTATCAGAGCCTAGGTTTTTATGGTTTGATGTTATTTGCACGAGTAGAACACAAGTGAGTTGTGGGCGATATAAGTCATACTGCCTACCAGCATGTCATACTTTGGTTCGGCGGTATTGTTGGATGAAGCGGCCCCGACCGACATTACGCGTACGCTTACACGAGACCGGTTCTCCCGACATGCTTTGCACAAAGGTGGCTAGCGGGTGACAGTTTCTCCAACTTTAGTTGAACCGAGTGTGGCTACGCCCGGTCCTTGCGAAGGTTAAAACGGAGTCTATTTGACAAACTATCGTTGTGGTTTTGATGCGTAGGTAAGATTGGTTCTTGCTTAAGCCCGTAGCAGCCACGTAAAACTTGCAACAACAAAGTAGAGGACGTCTAAGTTGTTTTTGCAGGGCATGTTGTGATGTGATATGGTCAAAATGTGATGAGATATAAGTTGTTGTATGAGATGATCATGTTTTGTTGAAGTTATCGGCAACTGGCAAAAGCCTTATGGTTGTCTCTTTATTGCATAAGATGCAAGCGCCAAATAATTGCTTTACTTTATCGCTATGCGATAGCAATAGTTGCAAGAGCAATAGTTGGCGAGACGACCACGTGACGACACATTGATATAGATCAAGATGATGGAGATCATGGTGTCATGCCGGTGACGATAGAGATCATGACAGTACTTCGGAGATGGAGATCACAAGCACAAGATGATGATGGCCATATCATATCACTTATATTGATTGCATGTGATGTTTATCTTTTATGCATCTTATCTTGCTTTGATTGACGGTAGCATTATAAGATGATCTCTCACTAAATTATCAAGAAGTGTTCTCCTTGAGTATGCACCGTTGTGAAAGTTCTTCGTGCTGAGACACCACGTGATGATCGGGTGTGATAGGTTCTACGTTCAAATACAACGGGTGCAAAACAGTTGCACACGCGGAATACTCAGGTTATACTTGACGAGCCAAGCATATACAGATATGGCCTCGGAACACGGAGACCGAAAGGTCGAGCGTGAATCATATAGTAGATATGATCAACATAGTGATGTTCACCAATGAAACTACTCCATCTCACGTGATGATCGGACATGCTTTAGTTGATTTGGATCACGTAATCACTTAGAGGATTAGAGGGATGTCTATCTAAGTGGGAGTTCTTAAGTAATATGATTAATTGAACTTAAATTTATCATGAACTTAGTCCTGGTAGTATTTTGCAAATTATGTTGTAGATCAATAGCTCGCATTGTTGCTTCCCTGTGTTTATTTTGATATGTTCCTAGAGAAAATTGTGTTGAAAGATGATAGTAGCAATGATGCGGATTGGATCCGTGATCTGAGGTTTACCCTCATTGCTGCATAGAAGAATTATGTCCTTGATGCACCGCTAGGTGACGGACCTATTGCAGGAGCAGATGCAAACGTTATGAACATTTGGCTAGCTCAATATGATGACTACTTGATAGTTTAGTGCACCATGCTTAACGGCTTAGAATCGGGCCTTCAAAGACGTTTTGAACGTCATGGACCATATGAGATGTTCCAGGAGTTGAAGTTAATATTTCAAGCAAATACCCGAGTTGAGAGATATGAAATCTCCAACAAGTTCTATAGCTAAAAGATGGAGGAGAATCGCTCAACTAGTGAGCATGTGCTCAGATTGTCTGGGTACTACAATCGCTTGAATCAAGTGGGAGTTAATCTTCCAGATAAGATAGTGATTGACAGAATTCTCTAGTCACCATCACCAAGTTAGTAGAACTTCGTGATGAACTATAATATGCAAGGGATAACGGAAACAACTCCCAAGCTCTTCGTGATGCTGAAATCAACGAAGGTAGAAATCAAGAAAAACATCAAGTGTTGATGGTTGACAAGATCACTAGTTTCAAGAAAAGGGCAGAGGGAAGAAGGGGAACTTCAAGAAGAGCAGCAAGCAAGTTGCTGCTCAAGTGAAGAAGCCCAAGTCTGGTCCTAAGCCTGAGACTAAGTGCTTCTACTGCAAAGGGACTAGTCACTGGAAGCGGATCTACCCCAAGTGATTGGCGGATAAGAAGGATGGCAAAGTGAACATAAGTATATTTGATATACATGTTATTGATGTGTACTTTACTAGTGTTTATAGCAAACCCTCAGTATTTGATACTAGTTCAGTTGCTAAGATTAGTAACTCGAAACGGGAGTTGCAAAATAAACAGAGACTAGTTAAGGGTGAAGTGACGATGTGTGTTGGAAGTGGTTCCAAGATTGATATGATCATCATCGCACACTCCCCTATACTTTCGGGATTAGTGTTGAACCTAAATAAGTGTTATTTGGTTTTTGCGTTGAGCATGAATATGATTTGATCATGTTTATTGCAATACGGTTATTCATTAAAGTCAGAGAATAATTGTTGTTCTGTTTACATGAATAAAACCTTCGATGGTCATACACCCAATGAAACAAGTTCATTGGATCTCGATCGTAGTTATACACATATTCATAATATTGAAACCAAAAGATGCGAAGTTAATAATGATAGTGCAACTTATTTGTAGCACTGCCATTTAGGTCATATTGGTGTAAAGCGCATGAAGAAACTCCATGCTGATGGGATTTTGGAATCACTTGATTATGAATCACGTGATGCTTGCGAACCATGCCTCATGGGCAAGATGACTAAGACTCCGTTCTCCGGAGCAAGCAGCTGACTTATTGGAAATAATAAATACTGATGTATGCGGTCTGATGAGTGTTAAGGCTCACGGCAAGTATCGTTATTTTCTGAACTTCACAGATGATTTGAGCAGATATGGGTATATCTACTTGATGAAACATAAGTCTGAAACATTTGAAAAGTTCAAAGAATTTCAGAGTGAAGTGGAAAATCATCGTGACAAGAAAATAAAGTTTCTACGATCTGATCGCGGAGACAAATATTTGAGTTACGAGTTTGGTCTTCAACTAAAACAATGTGGAATAGTTTCACAAACTCTGCCACATGGAACACCACAGCATAATGGTGTGTCCGAACGTCATAACCGTACTTTATTGGATATAGTGCAACCTATGATGTCTCTTACCGATCTACCACTATCGTTTTGGAGTTATGCATTAGAGACAGCTGCATTCACGTTAAATAGGGCACCATCTAAATCCGTTGAGACGACACCATATGAACTATGGTTTGGCAAGAAACCTAAGCTGTCGTTTCTTAAAGTTTGGGGTTGCGATGCTTATATGAAAAAGTTTCATCCTGATAAGCTCAAACTCAAATCGGAGAAGTGCGTCTTCATAGGATATCCAAAGGAAACTATTGGATACACCTTCTATCAAAGATCCGAAGGCAAGACTTTTGTTGCTAAATTCGAAAACTTTCTGGAGAAGGAGTTTCTCTTGAAAGAAGTGAGTGGGAGGAAAGTAGAACTTGACGAGGTAACTGCACCTGCTCCCTTACTGGAAAGTAGTGCATCACAGAAAACTGTTTCAGTGACACCTACACCAGTTAGTGAGGAAGCTAATGATAATGATCATGAAACTTCAGATCAAGATACTACTGAACCTCGTAGATCAACCAGAGTAAGATCCGTGCTAGAGTGGTACGGTAATCCTGTTCTGGAAGTCATGCTACTAGATCATGATGAACCTACAAACTATGAAGAAGCGATGGTGAGCCCAGATTCCGCAATGTGGCTTGAAGCCATGAAATCTGAGATATGATCCATGTATGAGAACAAAGTATGGACTTTGGTTGACTTGCCCGATGATCGGCAAGCCATAGAAAATAAATGGATCTTCAAGAGGAAGACAGACGCTGATAGTAGTGTTACTATCTACAAAGCTAGAATTGTCGTAAAAGGTTTTCGACAAGTTCAAGGTGTTGACTACGATGAGATTTTATCACTCGTATCTATGCTTAAGTCTGTCCGAATCATGTTAGCAATTGCCGCGTTTTATGAAATCTGGCAAATGGATAAACAAAACTGCATTCCTTAATGGATTTACTAAAGAAGAGTTGTATACGATGCAACCAGAAGGTTTTGTCAATCCGAAAGGTGCTAACAAAATGTGCAAACTCCAGCGATCCATCTGTGGACTGGTGCAAGCATCTCGGAGTTGGACTATACGCTTTGATGAGTTGATCAAAGCATATAGTTTTATACAGACTTGCGGTGAAGCCTGTATTTACGAGAAAGTGAGTGGGAGCACTACAGCATTTCTGATAAGTATATGTGAATGACATATTGTTGATCAGAAATAATGTAGAATTATTCTGTAAAGCATAAAAGGAGTGTTTGAAAGGAGTTTTTCAAAGAAAGACTTCGGTGAAGCTGCTTACATATTGAGCTTCGAGATCTATAGAGATAGATCAAGACGCTTGATAAGTTTTTTCAATGAGTACATACCTTGACAAGATTTTGAAGTAGTTCAAAATGGAACAGTCAAAGAAAGAGTTCTTGCCTGTGTTACAAGGTGTGAAGTTGAGTAAGACTCAAAGCCCGACCACGGCAGAAGATAGAAAGAGAATGAAAGTCATTCCCTATGCGTCAGTCATAGGTTCTATAAAGTATGCCATGATGTGTACCAGATCTATTGTATACCCTACACTAATTGGCATGGGAGTACAATAGTGGTCTAGGAGTAGATCACTGGACAGCGGTCAAAATTATCCTTAGTGGAATAAGGATATGTTTCTCGAGTATGGAGGTGACAAAAAGGTTCGCCGTAAAGGGTTACGTCGATGCAAGTTTTGACACTGATCTGGATGACTCTAAGTCTCGATCTAGATACATATTGAAAGTGGGAGCAATTAGCTAGAGTAGCTCCATGCAGAGCATTGTTGACATAGAAATTTGCAAAATACATGTGGATCTGAATGTGGCAGACCCGTTGACTAAAATTCTCTCACAAGAAAAACATGATCACTTTTTGGGTGTTAATCACATAGCGATGTGAACTAGATTACTGACTCTAGTAAACCCTTTGAGTGTTGGTCACATGATGATGTGAACTATGGGTGTTAATCACATGGTGATGTGAACTATTGTTGTTAAATCACATGGCGATGTGAACTACATTATTGACTCTAGTGCAAGTGGGAGACTGAAGGAAATATGCCCTAGAGGCAATAATAAAGTTATTATTTATTTCCTTATATCATGATAAATGTTTATTATTCATGCTAGAATTGTATTAACCAGAAACATAATACATGTGTGAATACATAGACAAACAGAGTGTCACTAGTATGCCTCTACTTGACTAGCTCGTTAATCGAAGATGGTTATGTTTCCTAACCATGGACAAAGAGTTGTTATTTGATTAACGGGATCACATCATTAGTTGAATGATCTGATTCACATGACCCATTCCATTAGCTTAGCACCCGATCGTTTAGTATGTTGCTATTGCTTTCTTCATGACTTATACATGTTTCTATGACTATGAGATTATGCAACTCCCGTTTGCCGGAGGAACACTTTGTGTGCTACCAAACGTCACAACGTAAATGGGTGATTATAAAGGAGCTCTACAGGTGTCTCCAATGGTAGATGTTGGGTTGGCGTATTTCGAGATTAGGATTTGTCACTCCGAATGTCGGAGAGGTATCTCTGGGCCCTCTCGGTAATGCACATCACTTAAGCCTTGCAAGCATTGCAACTAATGAGTTAGTTGCGGGATGATGTATTACGGAACGAGTAAAGAGACTTGCCCGTAACGAGATTGAACTAGGTATTGGATACCGACGATCGAATCTCGGGCAAGTAACATACCGATGACAAAGGGAACAACGTATGTTGTTATGCGGTCTGACCGATAAAGATCTTCGTAGAATATGTAGGAACCAATATGGGCATCCAGGTCCCGCTATTGGTTATTGACCGGAGACGTGTCTCGGTCATGTCTACATTGTTCTCGAACCGTAGGGTCCGCGCGCTTAAGGTTTCGATGACAGTTATATTATGAGTTTATGAGTTTTGATGTACCGAAGGAGTTCGGAGTCCCGGATGAGATCGGGGACATGACGAGGAGTCTCGAAATGGTCGAGACGTAAAGATCGATATATTGGACGACTATATTCGGACTTCGGAAAGGTTCCGAGTGATTCGGGTATTTTTCGAAGTACCGGAGAGTTACAGGAATTCGCTGGGAGAAGTATTGGGCCTTGATGGGCTTTAGTGGGAAGAGGAGAAAAGGCCTGCTGCGCCCCCCCTCCCCTCTAGTCCGAATTGGACTAGGGAAAAGGGGGCCGGCCACCTTTCCTACTCCTCCACTTCCTTCTCCCTTCCTCCCCTCTTGGTGGACTCCTACTAGGACTTGGAGTCCTAGTAGGACTCCACATCCTGGCCGCGCCTAGCCTTGGCTGGCCTCCCCTCCTCCACTCCTTTATATACGGGGGCAGGGGGCACCCCATAGACACACAAGTTGATCCTCGTGATCGTTCCTTAGCCGTGTGCGGTGCCCCCTTCCACCATATTCCACCTCGATCATATTGTAGCGGTGCTTAGGCGAAGCCCTGCGACAGTGGAACATCAAGATCGTCACCACGCCGTTGTGCTGACGGAACTCTTCCTCGACGCTTTGCTGGATCGGAGCCCGAGGATTGTCATCGAGCTGTACGTGTGCTAAGAACTCGGAGGTGCCGGAGTAACGGTGCTTGGATCGGTCGGATCGGGAAGACGTACGACTACTTCCTGTACGTTGTGTGATCGCTTCCGCAGTCGGTCTGCGTGGGTACGTAGACAACACTCTCCCCTCTCGTTGCTATGCATCACCATGATCTTGCATGTGCGTAGGAAATTTTTGAAATTACTACGTTCCCCAACAAGACATACCTGACTCAAAATGTCAACAATTTTTTCATACGAACTCCGAACTGGGTGATTCTTTTTTTGTTGGAAACTAGATTTCGTGCTCTTTCCAAACCAATTGGATTCACCTTCAAATTCGTCCAGAGCGTTGAGTTATGGACGAAACAATCTGACGTTGCAGCAGAATCCGAGTCAAACTACAAGCTAAAAGGTGTTGCATCACCTCCACTTGGGCCCATGAGCCTTGTACGACCTAGGGTTAGTTTTAGGCTACCTTGGGACGTCCTCCCACCTCCTTGGCCGGCGCCCCTTGCTCCTATATAAGTTGATCCATCTAGTAGCTTTTTCCTTGGGATTTGTTTAGTTAAAAGTTAGCCATTGCAACTTCGTGTACTTCATTTGTGTCCAACGACTAGACCAAAACCGCTTTCAGATCCCCACCATTATTAATACTTCATCTATATCCGCAATATTCAGATTGCATTATCATATTCTTGCTTGTTCTTCGATTGTGTGCAGGAATAGACCTTCGTGGTCAGGCTGATCGTGCTTCCAGCATCGTCAGTAACCTCGGGAGATTGGTTTAGCGATTGCTAAGGCGCAACGTCGTGCACATTTGTAGTCGGATCGTCAAAGTCGTCTCCACCAAATTGATAGTTATCATCTCATCAAAAGATCGGGACCCTCGCCTCTATCATTCTAAGTGCCCGCAATGGAGATGTGCGACCCCCCATTTCAAAAAGGACAAAGGCTTGGTATTTCGACGCTTCGAAGGTTTAGTTTTGGTTTGCTTCGAGTCGTAGGAAAGACCGCACTATTCAGAGGGGTCTGTGTGGATAAATGTTGTGTGAGAATGCCTTTAACGAGCCTTACTCTCTTACCCTTCCCACTCCAACCACCTCATATGAACCTAGTGTGTGTGCTGTGGTACTCAGAAAGTTGCAACAGTAAGTTACTGGGTACCCCGTGCGCACGGGGTACTGGGTATCTCTCTAGGTACCCCGTGCGCACGGGGTCGTTTGACCCCCGTGCACATGGGGTACTGCGTAACTCTCTAGATACCCCGTGCGCACGGGGGTCGATACCCCGTGCGCACGGGGCTGACTTAGCCCGTGCGCATGGGGTCCAACGGGCAGAAATCCCCACCCTCACATGAACACTATAAAAACGCCTTTCTTCCTCCTCCAACCCTTAACCCTAATGTCTTGTTGAGCTCCACCATTGCTACACCCCATTTTGCTCAATACTCTCAATCCCTCCACCCAAACTTGTTGAAACTTTGGGGATTGGGAGAGCAATACCCGATCTACAACTTGACCAAACCAAATCGCGTTCCCCGCAACATTTCTTCCCCATTGACTTGTTACTCTTGGAGCTTGGGCTCCTAGGCGGTTAGAGGTTCTTCCGGAAGCTTCCTTTCTTGTGGCGTGCTCCGGAGAAGTTTGTAAAGGTGTGGTGGTCGCCTTCAAGACCAACCCCGAGTGGTTCGAGGCTCATCCGTTGGGGGTGACTCGAAGGAGAATACGGTGAGCCTTTGGTGGCATTCCGCAAGCTTTGGCTCCGGCACCACTCCAAACGAAGATTAGCTCTTCCCCAAGGAAGAGTGAACTTCGGGTTAAAATCCGCGTCCTCGTCTCACTTGTGGTTAATCCTTTCCCGCACCTTTCTTTGTTGTTGTATGCTTGTTGGCTTGCTAAGTAGTTTGTTGCCTAGCTTTTCTTCTTGGAGCTTGCTTGTCATATAGGTTGCATTCACCTAGTTGCATATCTAGTGAACTCTTTTATCCGCTAAGCCTTAAAATCTACAAGAAAGATTAAAATTTGTAGTCTCCTATTCACCCCCCCTCTAGTCGACCGTATCGATCCTTTTAGACACCAACCACAAGATTCCTTTCTATGGGACTCTAGAACCCGAGGAGTATCTCGAGTGGGAGCATTTGATGGACGACTACCTCAAGCTACATCAAGTCCCTCCTGAAGATCAAGTGAAGTGCGCCTCAAGAAACTTCCACGACTACGCGTCCACATGGTGGCTTCACACACTTTCGGAGAGCTATGACATGAGTTGGCCCAAGACGAAGAAAGCTATGCGACGAGAGTTAGTTCCTCCAACCTACACGGAACAACTTCTACGCCAATTGGAGAACACCATCCAAGGATCCAAGTCCATCGACGAGTACTTCAAGGAGATGAAGCATGCCTTGCGACGTGCCGGCGTGGACGACCCCATGTCAATGAAGTTCCACTTCATGATGGGATTGAAGAACGACATCTCCAAGCCTATCTTCCTCGAGAACTACAAGTCCCTCGATGACAACTACATTGGTGCTCTCAAGGCGGAACAAGAACTCATGACGGCCAAGGCTTCTCCACCCCAAGCACACTTCTCGACGACCAAACTCCAACACGACGAGCATGAGACTAGTACCACCACGATGTCCAAGCCCAACGAGCTCCAAGACGATGCTCCCAAGTTTGACTTCACCGCCATCCCTCTTTGTGGAATTGATGATGCTGAGTCCTCCATGACTCTTTTTCAAGACGGTGTGGCGACGACTACGACTATGGAGCCAATCAAGGAACATGCTTGGGAGGCATGCGACATGGTGACGAGCACGGAGGATGCTTCCATCTTAGGAGGCGAGAGTGATGATGTGCTATCTCCGGCCTTCAGCCACGGCGACGACAATGAGATGGTTGAGCATGGGATTTTCCCTTCGACCACGGCGACATGTGATGACTTGAGTGACTTTAGCCACCATATTGAGAGTGAGAGTGATTTCACCACTAGCCCCATATATGATGTGTTTTCACTATTCCCATGTGAGAATAGCCACAACCCCCACCTCTTGAGTGAGATGAGTGACTTCACCATATGTGAGTTTGAGTGCACCTATTTTGAGGGAGTGAGTGAACCACCACATAGAGAGAGTGAGATAGTGGATAGGTCATGTGAGGCCACTTTCAACACTAACAACTTGACCTCTACCTCTATTGTGCCTTCTCATTTGGTGCTAGGTCCCCTATATGATGACGCGCCGATTCCCGACGACTACGTCCTACCTTTGGACAAGACGATGGCCATGGTGGAATATGATGCACCCCCACATGGTTCCATCAAGTTGATGATGATGACCACCATTTGGTCTTTACCACCTCACCTACACCACTTGAGTGGAATGACAAAGGTAACATAGGTGAAGGTGATGCTCTTGTCCCACTAGTGGACTATCATGACATTGATTGCTTGCATGATGTTGATCCCCCTATTTCCATGCTTCATGCTAGTGTGACTTCCCCATGCGATGATTTACCCATTTATGATGAGTATGATGATTGCCATGTGGAGTCTATTAGTTGTGATGCCATGTTGCAGAGGATTTCTTGTGCTAATTCTCTCGGTCACATCATGTTTGCCAATCCGCTTGACTTGTCATATGCTATGCATGAGATCGACCAAATGTCATATTTGCAATCTCTTCCTAGTGATTATGCATATGCCATTAAGATTAACCCAATTTGCACTTATGGCATAGATGACAAGCCTATGGTTATTGGCATTTGTTTTTCTTGTGATGATATTGATATGCTCCCTTTGCATCCTTTATCGCATATGCCATGCCATGACCACCTAGCTTCGGATATGCATTGTTTGTGATATTGTCCATTTTCTCCATATGATGTTTCCATTATTGCTCATGAGGAGACCCCCATAGTTTCCTCATACATGTTTGGAGATTTTGATCACTCCCATCCATTGCATGATCCCAATACTTATGTGCACAATATGCTTCCCATGAATAAACATGCTATTGATGATCCTTATACTTGTATGCTCAATTTGCATCCCCATCGTGTTATACACAATAACTATTCTTTCATGATGGATGACATGTTCTTATACCATGCATCAAATTTCTTTCAGCGACGCTTATCTTGTGCTAACTCTCACGTGCACATACACATCATGATGGATGATGTGTACATTTACCACACACACAATTTCTTTCGTTTGTGTCTCTTTTGTGTAGGTACCCATGAATTCTTGTCAACCTCGCAATCCCACGAGTTGACAAAACGAGCTCTAGAGAGCAACGATGACTTGGGATCCCATGGATTGTCTTTCCCACCGCTCTCTTCGCGCAAAGACTTCACGCATTTCTTCTACTTGGCCCTCACTTGGCTATGGGTTATTATCCATTACCTATTCTATGCCCATCTTGCCATGTTCACTTTGCATGATATGTTCATTACTATGCCTTTGCCATGCATTCGTGACCCATGCTTTGCATTACACATGATGATTGATTCTCATACTTGTATGTGTATTTGCAAGCTTGGTGGAGATATCACTTGTTATTGCCATGTTTGCTTTGTGCCCCATGCCTATGATGATACTATGATCTTGCATTTGTGTTCGTGCTTGCCATATGTCATGTGCATCGCCTATATCCACTATTTGCTCACATGACATGATTGCCATCATTTCCTCTAGTGTGTTGCATCTTCTCTCCACTAGTTTGCACGACATAATTACAAAGATTGACTTAATTGCATCACACATGTTGAAGAATTGCTCTTTCCATTGTGTTGAGTGCCACGATATCTTCACTGCACTATATGCACATTATGCTTGGATTGTCTTGCACTTGCCCCATGTGTTTAGACATCTCACTATATTTGGTGTTGTGAATGATTCCTATGCCTACCATAGACCTTTTGTTGAGCACATTGCGCCTTCTTGCTATAATCTTGAGGCTGATGCTTGTTCACTTGTCACACATATTAGCATCTTTACCTCCCATTTGCATACTTGTTTCCATGATGTCCTTGATTGTGCTCACCTTATATGCTTAAATGCCATGCCACACTTGTTTATCAAACCATATGCTATGCTTGATGACAACACTTGTTGGGTGAATCACCTCTTGAATGCTTGGTTTTTCTCTTACGCCAACCACATTTGTTTTTCCAAGTGCTTGTTATCTTTGCTCCTTTTGAAGGAATTACAAGACGGTACGACATCGGAGAGTGCCCATTTGGAACTACAAGATGATGAATGCTTGGTGATCGTCCACTACTACACGACAACATCATCTCTTTCCCATGGTGATTAGGATTTCGATTCGAGGTCGGATCTTTCCCAAGGGGGAGGGGATGATGCGGAGAATCCTATGGACATCACCATGTCAAGAGTCCATTTGGCAAGTGACACGTGCCACATCTACTTCATACATACAAAGGTGAATCATCTCCTTTACACGTGTCCACTTGTACCTTTCAAGGATGGTATACTACTTGACCCCTCTCTCGTGTGCATACATAGGTGTGAGTGGAGCTACACATTCATTGAGGAGGAGTCGAAGAAGAAGAGAACATCTACACCATCCAAGAGGGAAGCCTGGAAGCGGAGAAGGAAGCGCCAAGAAGAAGGCAGAAGCTCCCAGGCAACCCCGTGCGCACGGGCCCCTCCGACCCCGTGCCCTCGGGCCTCCCAGGCTGGCGGTCCTAAAGCCCCCGTGCGCATGGGCGTGTACCGTGCCCACAGGCCTCACGGACCCCGTGCGCACGGGCCGTTGCGTCAGGTCTCTGGATACCCCGTGCGCACGGGCTCCACTTACCCCGTGCGCACGGGGCCCCCTGTGTGTTGAAGCGGGCTTTGCCCATGTAATCCCCATTTCGCCCCTGCTTACCCCTTCATCCCTTGGACCTATATATACTCGTTCATCTCCTCCATTTAGACTTAGTTAAGAATAGATCTAGACATTAGAGCTTAGCTCATGTATCTCCCCTTGTGGGATTCCTCTTGAGAGAGAGAGACACTCCATTGGAGTCCAAGGCCTCCATTTGAGAAGATCCCTAGTGGATTCAAGACCCCCTTGAGGGAAGGATCTATCTAGATCATCAAGCCCTCATCTCCTTCATAGGATTTGTGATGAACTCTACCATGTATCTTATTTCCCTTTGATTGTTCATGTACCTTGTGGATCTTGTGTGTTTGCTTGTCTAGTGGATGTGTGATTGGACTTGTTCTTGAGTGTTCCTCTTGTTTTCCTTCTTGTGTTAATCTTGTTCTTGGGGATTCCCCCTCCAATTCATGAAAGATCTCCACTTAGGGTTCCACCCTATATCACGCTTCCATCTGTGGGCCCATGAGGCCATCTTCGATGCATGCATGCATCTCTTTGACGTACATCAGGAGAGGTTAATTAATTTCACCATCGATGAGGATTCTTTTGGGTTACATATATTACGGCATGAACATATAGTATGCGGTGAAGAGGGGGGAAGGGGACCATCATATGTAGTATGTTTGATATGAACCTCGCTCTGTGTGGGTGCATGGTTTATGGTTTTTGAGGCACGTGGCACATCAAAGTTGTGCATTTTGGGTATTCAACATATATATGTTTGGCCCACATGCAAAGCGGTGGTGGTTGTCCTCTCGCACCCATTAAAGCGGTTATCAGTGATATCGATGCTTTCCATTTGTGGGCCTGCTTGGTCCATCATTACTTTTTGCTTGACAACAAGAGAGGTTAATTTGATTTAGGAGGGGATTATTATTTTGCTCTGGGATGACATGCATGATACAGCTTGAGCACACACACATGCATGTTTACGCATGAATCCCTCCCATCGAGTCGAAGAGGCTAGTACAACGACACATCATGAACCGATCTTGCTCTGTGTGGGGAGCTAGTGTACTATTTTTGACACACGCGCCACATCAATGTTGTGTATTCAAACATGCATGCACGCATCACCTTCATACATATGCATGTAGTGGTTGCCTTCGAACGGTACACTCCCTCGCGTGGTTATCGGCGACAAGCCTATATATTCATGGGCCCGCGTGTGCATCCATGATCACCTGACCAACAACAATATAGGTTACCATGGTGGATTCTTCATTTGGTTCGTGTTATCGTAGTATAGGTCATGGCGAGATTCAGACCTAATTAAGTTTGAGCGCATATACTATGCACACATGCATGCATGAATCCCTGTCGTTGGCTTGAAGTGTGGTGTAACATACATATGCATCGTTAACCTAACCCTCACTCAGTCTGGGGATTTCTAGTTCGAAATCACAGTGCCACATCAAAGTTGTTCCATTGTTACTCAAAAACACACCTCTCCATACATATGTTTGGGCCACACGCATGCAATGGTTTTGTTCGGGGACTAGCTACTTGCGTGATTATTGGCGAGCTAGACCATCTCCAGGGTCACATGGACAACCATCACTTTGCCCAACAAAAATAGAGAGGTTGTACGACCAAGGAGGAATATTCTTGGTCCGTTTTACGATCCATCTTGGTGATATATATGCCTCTCTGGCCCGCTGACTGAAAGTGTGTGTGTGTGTGGGGGGGGGTGGGGGGTTGCTACTTCACACTTTGCTAGGTGACCTCGGTTGGGGGGCATGCATTCATAGCTTAGAATTCCCTCCGTGCCAACACAAGGGAGGGGGGCTGCTAGCTACTTTGCACTTTGCTAGGGTGAACCTCGGTTGGGGGGGGGCATGCGTTCATAGCTTAGGATTCCCTTCGTGCCGACATGAGGGAGGGGGGAGGGGGGCTGCTAGCTACTTCGCACTTTGCTAGGTGAATGAACCTCGGTTGGGGGGATGCATTCATAGCTTAGGATTCCCTTCATGCCGACATGAGAGAGGAGGGTGGCTGCTAGCTACTTCGCACTTTTCTAGGTGAACCTCGATTGGGGGGGGGGAGGGTGCATGCATTCATAGCTTAGGATTCCCTTCATGCCGACACGAGGGGGGGTGGGGGTAAGCAATACAGTGCGCTTTGCGAGAGAGGTGCCACATCGAAGTTGCATTTGGTATTTGAAAATCAAATAACCCTTTTGATACATAAATTTGGTCCACATGCAAGTGTGTTCGTGTTCTGACCCTCTCCCGCGTCATTTTTCGCCAAATTTATGAACATTAGATAAGTCGGATGACGCAACAGACACGGTTCACTCAAACTAACTATGTGCCACGCCGGTGCACCTGTCACGCACACATCCGCATAGTACATTGGGCTCACGAGGCTCCCCCTATCAAAAATATCTACCCGCCTCGAGGGTTTTTCTGTTTCCCAACACACGGTTGTTATCTCCGTACCGTGTGCGATGTTTATTTTTCCCAATCCCGCCTGCATCCCTAGAAAATATCTGCCCGCCTCGAGGGTATTTCTGTTTCATAACACACGGTTGCTATCTCCGGACAGTGTGCGATGCACTATCATCAACATTTTCAATAGCCCAGCATTTTAATCCCGCATAGAAAAATTTTCAGTACCAGCGTCATTTCCTCAAACACCCCGCGTGATGTAGGGTAGGGACCCTAATAGCCCGATCTTTCATGAAAGGAGCGGAATCCCGCGAAGAACACGAAGAACACAAAGGGGAACACAAAAGGAGACAAAGAGGAACACTCAAACCAACATGAATAGATCACACATGCGCTAGATCCTCGAATACATAAAGTAAGATACATGATCCACGATCAACTAGGGACGATACACGGTAACCGGTCTTCTCCGTGAGGAGGTCTTGATGTTCTTCCCTAAAGAGGGGTCTTTAATCTGCTTGGGGGATCTTCTCCGTAGGAGGCTCGAATCTCCGAGGAGAAAGTAACCAAGTGGATGAGCAAAGCTCTCACACGAAATATGAGCTAATCCTTTGCTAACCCTACAAAGTTGGGCGAGGTGGAGTATATATAGTCTAGGGGGAAGAAGGGATACACGGGCCTCGTCCCTTCACTGTGCGCAGACAGGGGAGGCCGGATGTCCGGGCTGGTCGGGCCGGATGTCCGGGCTTCCGGGCTGGGGAGGCCGGATGTCCGGGCTGGAGTGGTGGCATTTGTGGCTCTCGGGTTTGGAGGGGCCGGATTTCCAGGCTGGTGGCCGGATGTCCGGGGGCTCGGGGGAGGCCGGACATCCGGGTTGTCATGGCCGGATGTTCGGGGCCTGTAGCTTCTGGCGGCCGTGCTGCTGTAGTGGATGACGCTCCAGGGGCCGGATGTCCGGGGTCTTGGCCGGATGTCCGAGGCCTGGGAGATGTTCTTGGCTCCTTCCGTTGGTTCTCCTCATCCATGAACTTGGGGACTTGTACATCTTCATGCGCATCTTCGCGAGGGTCCTCCTGGTACCTGATCATGCACAACATCTCGGACTTAGGTAGTAGCCATGTCTCATGTATTGGAAGTGGAAGTTCGGAGAGGAGTGAGTTCACCTTATCTTCGATAACCTTGGCTCAGGCTCGTGTCATTGGTCCAAGTGGTGTCGTTGGAGGTGTAGGTGCATCCATGGGGATGATCATGGGATGCTCCGCATCATCTCCCCTCCCTTGGGGAAGATCCATCCTCGGATCGAAATCTTCATCACCATGGTAGGGCGAGAGATCTTTGATGTTGAAGATGTCACTCACGGAGTACTTGTCGCGAGGGATGTCGATCTTGTATGCGTTGTTGTTGTAGCGTGCAAGCACCTTGAAGGGTCCATCCGCGCATGGTCGAAGTTTGGACTGGTTACATTTGTGTTTGCACCTGGAGATCTTGTTTGGTTACATTTGCGTAAGGATAGATATGCTAATTTGCGCAAATCAAAGCTAATGCCACGTGCTGATGGTCCTTTAAAGGTGTTAGAGAAAATAAATGATAATGCATATAAACTTGAGTTGCCTGCAGATTTTAGGGTTAGTCCCACTTTTAACATTGCAGATTTGAAGCCTTATTTGGGTGAGGATGATGAACTTTCGTCGAGGACGACTTCATTTCAAGAAGGGGAGGATGATGAGGACATCAGTACCATTGTTACACCCACAGCCCCTGCTGCTATACATACTGGACCAATTACTAGAGCTTGCGCACGCCAATTGAATTATCAGGTACTTTCGTTTCTTGGTAATGATTTTAATGTTCATGAGAATATGATGCTACCTAAATTGGAGACATTTGTTTTGCTTACAAATGAAGGGCCTAGCTTGGACAAGAAAGATGAACCTTGGAGCAAGTTCAAGCATGGAGGTGATGGCATGCGCAAGGGGATCAACAATGGAGTTACAAGTGATGATTTCAGGGCTTTGAAGACCATTAGGAGTGCATGAAGCCTTGGACGAAATATACAAGATGCCACTTCATAAATTTCGTCTAGAGGCTATTCTAGGTGCTGCGTCACCTTATTATTGGGCCAGGTCCATGTATTTTTGAAATACTTAAGTATAGGCTGTTTTTAGAGTCCGTATGTGTGGGGAAACAAGAGTTAGGGTTGGTTTCGGACCCCTCCTCCAAGGGCTACGAAATTCCCCCCTCTTCCTCCATATATTGATGCGGAGCATCCCACGACCATCCCCATGGACGCCACCTCAACTATCCAAGCTCCAAGTGGGCCCATGACAAGAGCTAGGGAGCGTGCTATTCAATCCGAGGTGACGTCACTCCTACTTGAGTTTCCCTCCTCTTCAAGTGAGACATGGCTACTACCTAAGTCCGAGATGCTATGTGTGATCAGGTACAATGCTCAAGACTCGGAGCTGAGGGTTGTAGAAGAAGAGACGGGCGTCAACACTCTGGACAGCCCGGAACCTCCGGCCAGAGCCCAGAACTTCCAGCCCCCGGACCTTTCGGCTGACCCGGAGCTTCTGGCCTCCGACGACTTCGCCCAGCCCAGGCGTGCCAACTCTCGGGTTAGCCCGGAACCCGTCCCGGACCTTCCGGCGCCCGGAACTTCCGGCTAGCCCGGACCTTCTGGCCCCCGGATGCCAACCCAGCTCCACCCGCGTCAACTCTTGGGTTAGGCCGGACCTTCCCCGGAACCTCCAGCGCCCAGAACTTCAGGCCTCGCCCGGAACTTCCGGCCCTGCCTGCGCGCAGCCACTTGGGCCGAGGCCCGTGTACCCTTTCGTCACCTAGACTATAAATACTCTTCTCCTACCTACGTTTTAGGGTTAGCAAAGAGATAGCTCATGATTGTGTGAGAGCTTTGCTCATCCACTTGGTTATCTTCTCCTCGGAGATCGCACCTCCTCAGAGAAGATTCCCCAAGCGGATTCAAGACCCCTCTTTAGGGAAGAACATTAAGACCTCCTCACGGAGAAGGCCGGTTACCGTGTATCGTCCCTAGTTGATCGTGGATCATGTATCTTACTCTATGTATTCGGGGATTTAGCACATGTGTGACTATCTTGTTGGTTTGAGTGTTCCTCTCCTATTTCCCTTGTGTTTCCCCTTGTTTTCCCCTTTGTGTTCTTCGTGTTCATCGCGGGATTCCGCTCCTTTCGTGAAATATCGGGCGATTAGGGTTCTACCCTAAATCATCTTGGTATCATGAGCCACGTTGATCACGATTTCGGAGCTTCCCCGTTGTGTTTCTAGCCTAATTTTGTTGTTTTTCGTCCTAATCCTAAAATCCCCACCAAAAATAGCCCCAATTTTTTTGGGTGATTTGTTGGTGTGTTGAAGTTTTGTTGGATTTGATCCATGAATTTTGTGTGTGGCTCGTAGATCTAGCCTCCCCACCTTTCTTTTCCACCAATTTCCTTGCTTTTCCCCTGCGGATTTGGGTTTTTCCTCAAGTTTTCCTGCCCAATTCCACGAACCCACTTCTCTGTTCTTGCTAGTTTCGCGACC
The DNA here is from genome assembly GCF_056163025.1 of Triticum urartu. Lineage (NCBI taxonomy): Eukaryota > Viridiplantae > Streptophyta > Magnoliopsida > Poales > Poaceae > Triticum > Triticum urartu. The sequence goes on along the minus strand of NC_141873.1, from coordinate 215,491,590 downwards.
CCCGGACCTTCCGGCCGCACCGGAACATCCGGACCCCGGACCTTCCGTCTTTCCCGCACATCTTCGACAACTCCGCCCATGGTGCAGCGGCATCTTCGCCAACGTACTGAAGACCATGCACTACGACAACAACTACAATCTCATCCTTTTGAAACCTTCAACCGTAAGCAAGAACGGTAACCTCATCTTGGTATTGGACATATGACTCTTGCCACTACATTAATAGCCTTCATAGCCTCACTCCTTTGCGTTGCTTACCCATCGAGACTAGCCTTTGAGTATTGCCGGCAACGAGACTTGTGCACATTAGTGATCATACCTCCCATAGCATACATACATCATTGTTGCATATATTGGTATCATCCCTTGTGTCACAATGATGAGGACATGACTACCTTGGATACGACGAAAAATATTGCATACATGCATATTTGTCAGGTGATTTCTAGTGCCAACTATTCAATAATCTATTTATGTTATCCAGAAAAAAATACTTCACACACTTCTGTGTTTTGTATAATTGTAGGTGTATGGGACATTTGTACAATCCACATATGAAGATAAGGGAAAAGGAGAAGTTTAGGTTCTGTTCAAAAAGTTCTCTCATGTCACTTTTGGGCCAAGAGAAGATAGAGTCCAAGTCTCTCACGTTCTGGATTCAGATTCAGACTGCACAGACATACCTGACTCAAAACGTCAACAACTTTTTCATACGGACTCCAAATTGGGTGATTCTTTTTTGTCGGAAAGTAGATTTCGTGCTCTTTCCAACCCAATTGGAATCACCTTCAAATTCGTCCGGAGCATTGAGATATCGACGAAACAATCTGACGCTGCAGCAGAATCCAAGTCAAACAAAGAGTCCAAAGGTGTTGCACCACCTCCACTTGGGCCCATGAGCCTTGTACGACCTAGGGTTAGTTTTAGGCTGCCTTGGGACGTCCTCCCACCTCCTTGGCCGCCACCCCTTGCTCCTATATAAGTAGATCCATCTAGTAGCTTTTTTCCTTGGGATTTGTTTAGTTAAAAGTTAGCCATTGCAACTTCGTGTACTTCGTTTGTGTCCAATGAGCAGACCAAGATCGCTTTTGGATCCCCACCTTTATCAATACTTCATCTATATTCGCAATATTCAGATTGCATTATCATATTCTTGCTTGTTCTTCGATTGCGTGCAGGAATAGACCTTCGTGGTCAGGCTGGTCGTGCTTCCAGCATCGTCAGTAACCTCGAGAGATTGGTTTAGCGATTGCTAAGGCGTAATGTCGTGCACGTTAGTAGTCGGATCGTCAAAGTCGACTCCACCAAATCAATAGTTATCATCTCATCGAATTATCGGTTGCATCGTCGTGTCGAGTTGCTGGTCTTAGTGTCCAGTTCGTTTAGAGTTTCGAGTTCTGTTCACATTAGTCACGTCGCCACTGCATCGTTATCCCTTCCGCTGTCCACCACACAATCCATCAATTTCCACCACGTGCTACCCATACTTCATTGTCACAATCATAGTTGAGGTCGTTCACATCTTCGCTTGATCCAATCTGCATCTTATCTAGTTTGTCTTGGAAAGAGGGAGAGAAAAAAAGATAGAGAAAAAAAAGAGAGAAAAAAAGAAGAAAAAAGTCAGAGAAAAAAAGAGAGAAAGAAAAAGAAAAAAGTGTGAGGAAAAAAAAGAGAGAAGAAAAAAAACAAAATTCGGATCTATCTAGACTCAATCTCGTAGTTGAATTCGGATTGGAATCTGTTTTATGCACTGTTCAGTAAAACATGCATAACTTCCTCATACGAAGTCCGTTTGGGTTTCGCGAGTACTCAAATGAAAGCTAACGACGAGCCGCATCTAAATAGTTGCAGAATCTAGTTCAATATTTGTCACCTCCAAATCGGCTTCTAAATAGGTCTATTTGCCCTCCGAAGTTCACGAACATAGCTTATTCCAGTTTTCACGTCAGTTTTAGAATTTTTTGACTCCTCATATCAACTCGGAATTGAGTGATTGCTTTTGCGTTTGAAAGCTTGAGTCAGTACCAGTCATGAAAAATATTATCAAAAAATTGGCACAAACTTTTCTAGAGGGAAGTTGGAGAGAAAGTTGTTGATATATCCTACTTGGCCGTTGTTCCACATCATTATCTTTACTGCTATTGTGATCTTCACTTATATCTTGCTGTCCAGAGCTACTTCATATCCTTTATTGATGCTAGTTGTGCTATTCCTTGACCTCATTAGTGTTCTAGACTCGCGTCTCTAGTTCGGTCTAGCCTAGGACCAGCACAGTACCATTGTTGAGCGTTTATTCAACATTGCATCTTTGAATTGATTATTGCTAATCTTTTGCTATCATATATAGCCAACCCAGCTCCACATATTTCTACACCGTGTATACGTACATTCCCCTGGCAATCACTTTACTCAATCTTTAGAGTTATTTGACACCGCTGGTTGCCGATCACCACCTGCTGGATGGTAAGAACTTGTAAGATATTGAGATTTGCTATACTATGAGCGTTTTACCACCACTTCCAAGATGTTCATAGGAACATTTTTTTGGATTCTATTTCTTGTTTCTACTAATCATGACAGGATCCAGAGTCAATTCATGGGCTTTGTCGATCGTGGGACACGTGCCACCACCTTTGCAAATACCACAACCGTCACAAGAGGTGCACAAACATCCAAATGCACATGACCAGGTTAATGTATCTATACCACCATTTAATGGCCATTTTAGACCTGCTTTATATATTGAATGGGAGTTCAACATAAAAAATATATTTGCTTCCCATCATTTTGATGAACATAAAAAGGTTAAGGTTGCGGTTGGTTCTTTCACTGGTTATGCTTTGGTTTGGTGGAGTGAATATTGTCGGTTACACCCTAATTATATACCTACTACTTGGGATGATTTGAAAATTGCCATACGACATACTTTCGTTCCCACTTATTATACTCGCGATATGATTAAGAATTTGCAACATTTAAAACAAGGTAGTGACACTGTAACAAAATATTATGAGGATTTACAAACTACCTTGTTGCATTCCTCTTTAGAAGAAAGTGATATAGGATGAAATCCTAGAGGGGGATCTTTTCACACTTGGAGGGGGAAAAGGGAAAACTCTCAAGAACACAAAGAGGAAATCACTCAAACAATTCCCCAATTACACATCCACTAGAATAGCAATATAAGATCCACAAGTCACAAACACAATCAAAGGAAAGATACAATGGCAAAGTTCTTCCCACTCCTAGGAGATAAGGTATTGAAGATAGTCTTCTCCTAGAGGAGGTCTTGAAATACACTAGGATTCTTCCCAAAGGGGCCTTGATTCCACAAATGGGAAGGTAGAAGGAGCAAAGCTCACAAATATCTCATCCCATACTTTGCTAACCCTAAACATAGCCCTAGGTACAGTTTATATAGTCTTGGGGTCGAAAGAGATGAAGAGGGGCTCGGTTTGGGGATCTCAGCCGTCCATTCTGGGAGGCCCGTGCGCACGGGTTAAGTTGGGCCCGTGCGCACGGTACAGGCTCGTGCGCATGGGGTGCTCCAGCGTCAACTTCCTCGATAGCCCGTGGGCACGGGGTCTCGGGGGCCCGTGCGCACGGGGTCACCTAGGACTTCCAATTTTAATGTTGTTGCACTCTGTCTTGGTCCGCGTGTCCTTGGGGTGGTTCCTCTTCTCCTTGGGGGTGCTCCTGAGCCTCTTGGTGGTGTTCCTCTTCGTACCTAATGAGACATAGTGTATCTTGGTGAGGTAGCAACAATGTTCCATTCGTATCCATATGCAAGCTAAGTAGGAAGGAGTTCACCTCGGTTTCCAAAGCACGTGCTCTAGCTCTTGTCATAGGTCCACGTGGGGCTTGATGTGTCGGTGTAGAGTCCATGGGGATGATGGAAGGATGCTCCGCATCTTCTCCCCCCTGGGAGAGATCCGTCCATGGATCGTGATCTTCATCACCATGGTACTTGGCCAAGTCTTTGACGTTGAATGTGTCACTCACATTGTACTTGTCTCGTGGGATGTCGACCTTGTAGGCGTTGTCGTTGTAGCATGCGAGTACCTTGAATGGGCCATCGACTCTTGGAAGTAGCTTGGACTTGCGCTCCTTGGGAAAACGATCCTTGCGGAGATGTACCCAAACTAGGTCACCCGGTTGGAACACTATTGGGGACTTGTTGGCGTTGTGCTTGGTCGTGAGTCGTTGTACTTGGCACTCTATGGTGTGCCTTGTATGTTCATGCATCTTCTTGAGGTGGTTCACTCGGTCGCTCTCGTCTATGTTGATGCGCTCTTGTAGTGGTAGAGGAAGAATGTCCAATGGGGACAATGGGTTGAATCCATAGACGACCTTGAAGGGGGACTTGCCGATGGTCGAATGTCTTGCACGGTTGTAGGCGAACTCGGTGATTGGGAGACACTCCTCCCACTCCTTGATGTTCTTCTTGATCAAGACTTGTAGTAGAGTGGAGAGTGTACGGTTCGTCACCTCCGTTTGTCCGTCGGTTTGAGGGTGGTACGCCGTGGAGAAGAGTAAATTGATTCTTAGCTTGGCGCATAAGGTCTTCCAAAAGTAACTCAAGAACTTGACGTCGCGGTCTAAGACAATTGTCCTTGGCATTCCATGAAGAAGTAATATTTCCCTACAAAACAAATTTGCAACATGTGAAGCATCGTCTATCTTGTTGCAAGGAATGAAATGAGCCATTTTGGAGAAATGGTCCACAACAATAAACACGGAGTCCTTGCCATTTCGAGTTCTAGGAAAACCAAGTGCAAAGTCCATGCTAATGTCTTCCCAAGGTTGGTATGGAATTGGTAAAGGCATATAGAGACCATGAGATTGAGCTTTGGACTTAGCTTTGCGACATGTAGAACACCGGTTGGTGAAACGATTGACGTCCCGAAACATCTTTGGCGAAAAGTAGCTCTTCGAGAGTGTGGCGAACGTCTTGTCGCATCCGAAGTGTCCCATTAAGCCTCCTCCATGCGATTCCTGCAAAAGCAACAAACGAAGAGATGACTCGAGGATGCAAAGTTTGTTAGCTCTCATGAGATATACATCTTTTAAGTAATAGTGTTCCCAAGATGTATGTGACAAACACTTGACGTAAGGAGTAGCAAAAGTTGCATCATGCTCATACAAGTCTTTGATATGCTCGAAGCCAATGACATCTAACTCAAGTTGCGTGACAAGCATGCATATGCGGGAAAGAGCATCCGCTACGATGTTTTCTTTGCCCTTGATGTACTTTATGACATTGGGAAAAGACTCAATAAATTCACTCCATTTAGCATGACGCTTGTTCAACTTAGTTTGACCCTTAAGATACTTGAGAGTCTCATGATCGGTATGAATGATAAACTCATGGGGACGAAGGTAATGTTCCCATTCATGTAAAATGCGGACTAAAGCATATAGCTCTTTGTCATAGATGGGGTAATTGAGTTGCGCTCTGGAAATTTTCTCACTAAACTAAGCTATGGGGCTCTTCTCTTGCGTTAACACACCTCCTATTCCGTTACCACTAGCATCGCAATGAATTTCAAAAGGTTTGTCAAAGTATGGTAAAGCAAGCACGGGAGCATGAGTAAGCAAATTCTTAAGCTCATTGAATGCGGTATCTTGGGATGGTCCCCAAACAAAAGGCGCACTCTTCTTGCTCAAAGCATGCAAACGAAGCAATGGTGCTAAAATCCTTCACAAAGCGACGATAGAAACCCGCAAGACCAAGGAAACTACGCACTTGATGCAAGTTGGTTGTTTGCAGCCATGTTTTAATAGCATTGATCTTGGACCCATCTACATGAACACCCTTAGAAGAAACAACAAAACCCAAGAAAACGAGCTTATCAACACCAAAAAGGCATTTCTCCATATTAGCATAGAGGCGCTCTTTTCTAAGAGTTTGCAAAACGGTGCGGACATGCGTGACATGCTCTTTGATGGATTTGCTAAACACAAGAATGTGATCGAAGTAAACCACAACAAATATACCAATGTAAAGGCGAAAGACATGATTCATAAGGCGCATAAACGTGCCCAGTGCTTCCGAGAGACCCATAGGCATGACTAACCACTCATACAAACCAAACTTGGTTTTGAATGCGGTTTTCCATTCATCACCTTCTTGTATGCAGATTTGATAGTAACCACTCTTAAGATCAATTTTGGAAAATATAGTGGCACCACTAAGTTCATATAGCATATCATCTAGGCGTGGAATGGGATATCGATAGCGAACGGTGATAGCATTGATAGGTCTACAATCGGAGCACATGCGAAAGCTACCGTCACGTTTTGGCACAAGAATGACCGGTACGGCACAAGGACTCAAACTTTCACGCACATGTCCATGGTCTATGAGATGCTTTACTTGCCTTCGAATTTCTTTGGTTTCTTCGGGGTTGACGCGGTAGGGAGCTTTGTTCGGAAGCGGTGCTCCAGGGATGAGGTCGATGCGGTGCTCAGTGCCTCGTAGTGGAGATAGTCCCGGAGGTACCTCATCGGGGAAAACATCTTGAAATTCCTGCAATAGAGAAGATAACACCAAAGGTAGATTGTAAGAGGTGTTAGTTTTTGGTGCCTCGTCCTTGCACAATAGGACATAGTGTAGGACACTTCATGGGTTCTCACACACTTCTCTCATCTCACGTTTGGTGGCAAATAGGACTAAGTTTTTCTTGTCGCTCATCGTGGAGGCACTCAATTTGGGCTTGTGGTGCTCACTCTCTTTTTGGTGGCTCACTCTCTCACTATTCTCTCCACGATGGGTGTTTTGCTTGTCGGCGAGCACTTGGCTTGGAGACATAGGACGTAGTACAAACTCTTTCCCTTTCATTTTGAAGGTATAGTGATTGGTACGTCCATTGTGAATGACACCTCGGTCGAATTACCATGGCCGCCCAAGAAGGAGGTGGCAAACGGTCATCGGAAGGACATCACACTCCATAGTGTCTTCATAGGCGCCAATCTTGAAAGAGACTTGTACTCGATGCTCGACTTGTATGGTGCCGGTGTCACTTAGCCATTGAACCTTGTAGGGGTGAGGGTGCTTCATCTGGACCAATTGGAGTTTGGAGCATAGTTCTTCACTTGCTAAGTTGTGGCAACTACCTCCATCGATGATGACCTTGACGGACCGTCCGTTGATGCCGGCCTTTGTGTGGAAGATATGGCATCTTTGATCTTCGTCTTGTTGATGTTGAAGAGTCAAGAACTTGGAGACAACAAGAGCGGGACTTCAATCTTCATCACAAAAGACTTGATCATCTTCGTCTTCGTTGTTCACTTGTTGGTGCATGGCCACTTGCTCAAGGGCTTCCATTTCTCCTTCACTCATGGAGTCGTAGGTTCCGTCATCGTTGAGGATCATGGTGCGCTTGTTTGTGCACTCGAAGGACTTGTGGCCTCGGCCTCCGCATGTGAAACATTTGATGGAACTTGTCTTGATGGTCTCATCGGTTGGAGTAGATGATGATGAAGCTTTCGGCTTGAGGTTGCTTGTAGTAGGAGGGCGACTTGCGCTTTTCGAAGTCTTCTTGTAACTTGACTTGTCGCTGGTACTTGGTGATGCTCTAGTTGAAGTAGGAGTTGCCGAAGTCGCGGGAGCTTGATAAGAGGAGCCGTAGGTCTTGGATGAGTACTTGGCATATTTGAAGTCATCTTGCACTTGGCGTTCCACTTTGGTGGCTTGGTGCACTAGCTCGATGAGATTTGAGTATGGTTGGAAGTCGGCGATCTTCTTGATTGGATGGTTGAGGCCATTCAAGAAGCGTGCCATTGTTTGCTCATCATCTTCCGTGACATTGGCTCTTATCATTGCAATATCCATCTCCTTGTAGTATTCTTCAACGCTCTTGGTTCCTTGCTTGAGTTGTTGGAGTTTCTTGAAGAGGTCACAGTTGTAGTAGGTAGGTACGAAGTGTGCTCTCATGACATCCTTCATTTGCGCCCAAGTAGTGATGGGTGGATCACCTCTTGCCTCTCGGCGCTCAATGACTTGTTCCCACCAAATACGGACATAGTCTTGGAACTCAAGGGATCTTGTCAACTTTCAATGCCCATGAGAGGTACTCTTCGGGATCGTTGCTTCCATTGAACTTGGGCATGGTGAACTTGAGCTTGCCGTCGCGTTGCTCTTCATTGTATTGGGGTCGGGGATGATGACGCCCATGTTGTAGATGATTGTTCAACTCGTGGTGCTCTTGACGCGGAGGGTTGTCAACCTCATGTTGCTCTTGTCATGGAGGATTTCCATTGTCTTCATTCTCTTGATGCACTTGATGGTGTTGGCGAGATTGTGGGGGAGCTTCGCGAGCTCGAGGAGGAACTTGACGATGCACGCGAGCTTGAAATCTTTGTTCTTGAATTTCTTCGCGAAGTGCTTCCTCTTGTTCACGGGCTTGACGGCCCCGGTCGGCAACGGCTCGACTCGAATCACGTAGAGCTTGTTGTTCCGCAAGTGCTTGCTCGTCACGGAGTTGTTGTTCTTGACGTTGTGTCTCGGCATCTTGTGCATGTTGGTGTAGACGTGCGCGTTCTTCCTCTTCATGTTGGTGTTGTCGTTGCCGTTCTCGTGCTAGCACAAAGGCCTCTTGAGTTTGACATTGTCGGCGCTCTTGAGAGTCGGTGTCTCGTAGGGGATTGAGGCTTGCTTGACGGTCGATGCGCGCGGCTCGACGAAGAGTGTTCGATGTCGGTGTACTTGAGCCGGAGAGGGTGAAGTCGGAGTGGCGGCTTGAACGGCTCCTTCTTGAAGTGGAAGACGAGCGGTTGAGCAACAAAGCACGAATTTCATCCATCCTTGCGTCATTCTCTTGCTTGTGATCGTCGAGCTTGTGGTCGAAGTAGTCCCTTGTACGTTGCTCGGAAAGTTGCAAGTCGGCGGCAAGGTTGTCGACGCGTTCACTCATAGCTTGTTGCTCTTGATGCAAAGCACGTTGTGCACCAAAGAGGTGACTCTTGGTGACGAAGGAGTTCATGTCGTCGTCTTGCTCCATGAAGAGTGGGTTGGTAGAAGTACTTGGCCTATCCATCATGAGAAAGTGGTGGTGAGTAGGAAAAATGAGAGAACAAAACCAAAGTTACCTTTTTCGAAGATTGTGGATGTAACAAGTACGATCTCACGATGCTATAATAGGGGAATTGGTACCGGGAATTGTTTCTCACACCTACAAGTAAAAGGCTTATGGAGGAGCTCGGTTAGGATGTTGGCAAAAATTTCAAGCAAATGTTAGTCAAGATATCGATAAGGTTGAGAAGATTCACAAAAATGCAAGTAAAAACAAATAGGTCAAACCCAATGATATCACTAGGAACACACACACGGAAGATAGATGTGATCCGCACAACCAAGGGGTGAGCTCAAAATGTGCAGCCATGGAAAATGCTCTTGTTGTGCGAATACTAGAGAGACACTAGCTCGATTGCTCAAATGGGCTAGATACGCATGTGCACCAACCTATAAGAGAAACGTGTCGTCTTCAGTCCCAACTATGCTACGTATGAGGTGTCAAAGATGATATGCAAAAATGACTCGATGCTATTGCTTACAAGCTCTTTGTTGCTCCTCTTTTGCTTAAAAGCTTTTCTAGTTTTTTGAAGCTAGAGCCAAGTATGATATGAGACAAGTATGTAAGATATGCACGGGAGAGACTGATGGCACTAAGATGGTAACACGATGACTATGGTGCACAATAGCGTGGCCCAGCAATTCTCAACTTGCTAGTCTCGATGGGTAAGCTACGTGAAATGGCTCGAGTTATCAATGCAAAAGCAAGGGTGAGATGTCGTCGCGGTTACCGTCCGATCGTACGGTAAGAACGAAGTTGGTGAAGCCGGTGTGGTGTCCGAGTTGATGATCGAGCGGCGGCGATGATGATGTCCAAATGCGCCTAAGTAGCCGAAACACCTTAGGACACAAGAGAAACCGCAGTCCGAAACTCAAACAACCACGAGAAATAGTGGGGAAGAACACGAGTGTTGGTATGGAAGCAAAATGGTGCAAACAAAAGATGGTCGAAAGTTCCTGGATGGTCTGTGCGCACGGCGTAAGTGAGGCCCGTGTGCATGGGGTCCCGTGTGCACGGGGTCTCGAGGGCCCTTGTGCACGGGGTGTGCTGGGAGGGGATGAAAAGCTCCGGATCCGTGGGGATTGTCCAAGATAAGGACAATTTCGAGGGTTTGGAAGGTGGGGAAGCAGGAAGATGGGTAGATCCACTTGCCAAACTCCAAATTCGTGGATCAAAACAACCAAATCTCACAAGATCCAACAAATTGCAAGAAATTTTTTTTGGGTATTTTTGTGGGGATTTTCTAATTTGGACGAAAAACAACAAAATCAAGCTAGCAAATGGGGGGATGGGACTCCAAGATGTGAATCAACCTTGCTCATGATGCCAAAATGATATAGGATGAAATCCTAGATGGGGATCATTTCACACTTGGAGGGGGAAAGGGCAAACTCTCAAGAACACAAAGAGGAAATCACTCAAACAATTACCCAATTACACATCCACTAGAATAGCAATATAAGATCCACAAGTCACAAACACAATCAAAGGAAAGATACAATGGCAAAGTTCTTCCCACTCCTAGGAGATGAGGTCTCGAAGATAGACTTCTCCTAGAGGAGGTCTTGAAATCCACTAGGATTCTTCCCAAAGGGGCCTTGATTCCACAAATGGGAAGGTAGAAGGAGAAAAGCTCACAAATATCTCATCTCATACTTTGCTAACCCTAAACATAGCCCTAGGTACGGTTTATATAGTCTTGGGGTCGAAAGAGATGAAGAGGGGCTCGGTTTGGGGATCTCAGCCGTCCATCCTCGGAGGCCCGTGCGCACGGGGTAAGTTGGGCCCGTGCGCACGGGGGTCCCGTGGGCACGGTACAGGCCCGTGCGCACGGGGTGCTCCAGCGTCAACTTCCTGGATAGCCCGTGGGCACGGGGTCTCTGGGCCTGTGCACACGGGGTCGCCTGGGACTTCTAGTTTTGATGCTGTTGCACTCCATCTTGGTCCGCGTGGCCTTGGGGTGGTTCCTCTTCTCCTTGGGGTTGCTCCTGAGCCTCTTGGTGGTGTTCCTCTTCATACCTAATGAGACATAGCATATCCTGGTGAGGTAGCAACAATGTTCCATTCGTATACATATGCAAGCTAAGTAGGAAGGAGTTCACCTCGGTTTCCAAAGCTCATGCTCTAGCTCTTGTCATAGGTCCATGTGGGGCTTGATGTGTCAGTGTAGAGTCCGTGGGGATGATGGAAGGATGCTCCGCATCAGAAATTGAAGTTGATTTTATGGATAGATTTTGGGGAGGATTAAACCATGATATTCAAGAGATATTAATTCATGAAGAGTGTTATCCTATGGACCATTTGTTTCGTCTTGCTTGCAAAGCTGAACAGGAAATAAAACGACGTGTTGCCCATGAGGAGAACAAGCGCATGGTGCACATTCCAAGAGTTGATATGATTGTTCCTTCAACTACTAGGCATACTATGACAACCACATCCGTTGTTGTGAGGACTACATCACCTCCACCATGTGACGCATCGCCCCCGAGAGTCGCTACATCATCTGAGTTGATCATAAGAGGTAATGACAAAGGTACTGATCTTCCATCTCTACATGAGAATGATGAATGCCTTGTCAATTTGAATGCACCATCTGATGAGCTACCCACTACTTTGATCGTACCGCCTATTTTAGCGGACTATGTTGATAATTTGACTTTGCCATGTGATCAAACAACTGAAATACCAACAATTTTTAGTGCACCCATTGAATTAATTGTTGATCCAAAAGAACCAATGTTTAATCATTTTGATATGACCTCTGATCTTGGTGATGATTCTATGTCCAATGACTTATTGCATGTTTGCTTATTTAAGCATGTTGTAGCATGTAAATTTGATGCAAGTAAGGTTTATTCACCAATGTTGGGATGGCTTAATGATGAACATTGTCATTCTTTTGAAATGAATAAGTGCTTCACTTATATGTGCAAACTGAGTTGCAATATTTTCATGCCTTCTACTTCTTGTGACAATTTTTTGGCTTTAGATTTTATGAACTATCAAAGTTACTCATGTATACATGTGTCATATGTGCAAAAATCAAGGGAAGTAAAAATGGATGACATATACATATACAACATGTACACCTTGTCTCTTTTGTTAGCCACATTTCAGATTAAGCAACGCCGAGGATGGCTTTGTTTTCAAAAAGGGGAGGATGATGAGGACATGAATACCTTGGATACGACCAAAAATATTGCATACATGCATATTTGTCAGGTGATTTCTAGTGCCAAATATTCAATAATCTATTTATGTTATCCAGAAAAAAAATACTTCACACACTTTTGTGTTTTGTCTAATTGTAGGTGTATGGGACATTTGTACAATCCACATATGAAGATAAGGGAAAAGGAGAACTTTAGGTTCTGTTCAAAAAGTTCTCTCACGCCACTTTTGGGCCAAGAGAAGATAGAGTCCAAGTCTCTCACATTCTGGATTCAGATTCGGACTGCACAGACATACCTGACTCAAAATGTCAACAACTTTTTCATACGGATTCCATATTGGGTGATTTGTTTTTTATTGGAAAGTAGATTTCGTGCTCTTTCCAACCCAATTGGAATCACCTTTAAATTCGTCCGGAGCATTGAGATATCGACGAAACAATCTGATGCTGCAGTAAAATCCGGGTCAAACAACAAGTCCAAAGGTGTTGCACCACCTCCACTTGGGCCCATGAGCCTTGGACGACCTAGGGTTCATTTTAGGCTGCCTTGGGACGTCCTCCCACCTCCTTGGCCGCCACCCCTTGCTCCTATAAGTAGATCTATCTAGTAGCTTTTTCCTTGGGATTTGTTTAGTTAAAAGTTAGCCATTGCAACTTCATGTACTTCGTTTGTGTCCAACGACCAGACCAAGATCGCTTTCGGATCCCCACCTTTATCAATACTTTATCTATATTCGCAATATTCAGATTGCATTATCATATTCTTGCTTGTTCTTCGATTGCGTGCAGGAATAGACCTTCGTGGTCAGGCTGATCGTGCTTCTAGCATCGTCAGTAACCTCGGGAGATTTGTTTAGCGATTGCTAAGGTGCAACGTCGTGCATGTTAGTGGTCGGATCGTCAAAGTCGACTCCACCAAATCGATAGTTATCATCTCATCGAAAGATCGAGACCCTCGCCTCTATTACACAAAGTTGTTTCCGCATACACAATCGCTATCTTGGTTCGTCAAGCATTGCATGAGAAAAGAGCTCAAACATCAAAGAGCCAAACAAGCTTTTAAGCAAAAAGGAAAGATAAGCAAAGAGCTTTTAAGCAAGAACCATAGCATCATACAACATTAAGATTGTCATACTAGATCATCTTGGATCATATCATCGGAACACCTTGCATAGAACATACTTGGGATAGAAGTCGTTGCATTTTTGCTAAGTAGGTTGTGCACAAGTTCTTGTATCCGCCTATTGTGCAATCGTGCTAGCGTCTCTCTAGTGTTCTGCAAGACGAGCATTTTTGTGGATTCCACATTTTGGCTCATCCTTGGTTGTCCAACCCCACTTATCTTTTTGCGTGTGTGTTTCCGTGTACCTTATATGCTTGGTCTACTTGTTACATTGCATCTTTCGCATCTTTTCCAACATTATTGAAGCTCACTTACAAATTGCATCAAATTTTGTGCCACCATCCTAACCAAGCTCCACCATAAGCTTTTACTTGTGTAGGTGTGAGAAACCGACAAGAATTGGTACCAATCGTGCTATTTCCTTGTCCTACATTGGAGTGATCATCGATCCACTTTCAACTTCGGTCAAGGTACATTGGTATTCGTTCTTCTCTTTCTACCACTCACATTTGTCTTGGAATGATGGATAGGCCAAGTACTTCTACCAACCCACTCGTCATGGAGCAAGACGATGACATGAACTCCTTTGTCACCAAGAGTCACCTCTTTGGTGCACAACGTGCTTTGCATCAAGAACAACAAGCCATGAGTGACCGCATCGACAACCTCGCCACCGACTTGCGACTCTCCGAGCAACGTACAAGGGACTACTTCGACCACAAGCTCGACGATCACAAACAAGAGAATGACGCAAGGATGGACGAGATTCGCGCTTTGTTGCTCAACTGCTCTTCTTTCACTTCCAGAAGGAGCCGTTCAAGTCGGCACTCCGACTTCACCCTCTCCGGCTCAAGTACACCGACATCTAACACTCTTCGCCATGCCGCGTGCACCGAGCATCAAGCAAACCTCAATCCTCTACGCGACACCGACTCGCAAGAGCACCGATGACATCAAACCCAAGAAGCATTTGCGCTAGCACGAGAACGGCTACGACAACGCCAACATGAAGAGGAAGAACGCGCGTGTCTACACCAAAATGCACAAGATGCCGAGGCACAACGTCAAGAACAAAAACTCCGTGACACTCAAGCACTTGAGGAACAACGAGCTCTACGCGATTCAAGTCGAGCCGTAGCCGACCGAGGCCGACAAGCTCGTGAACATGCCGAAGCACTTCGCGAAGAAGTCTGCGAGAGGATTTATCAAGCTCGCGTGCACCGTCAAGTTCCTCCTCGCGTTCGAGAAGCTCCTCCACAAGCATGCCAAGAACAACCAGTTCCTCAAGATCATGAATACATTGGAGATCACCCACGACAAGAGCAACACGTGGTTGACAACCCTCTGTGCCAAGAGCACCATCAGTTGAACAATCATCAACAACATGGGCGTCATCATCCCTGACCCCAACACAATGAAGGGCAACGCTACGGCAAACTCAAGTTCACCATGCCCAAGTTCAACGAAAACAACGATCCTGAAGAGTACCTTTCATGGGCATTGAAAGTTGACAAGATCTTCCGTTTGCACAATTATGAAGAAGAGAAGAAGATCGCAATGGAATCCCTTGAGTTCCAAGACTATGTGCTCATTTGGTGGGAACAAATCATAGAGCGCCGAGAGGCAAGAGGTGAACCACCCATCACTACTTGGGCGCAAATGAAGGATGTCATGAGAGCACGCTTTGTACCTACCTACTACAACCGCGACCTCTTCAAGAAACTCCAACAACTCAAACAAGGAACCAAGAGTGTTGAAGAATACTACAAGGAGATGTAGATTGCAATGATAAGAGCCAATGTCACGGAAGATGATGAGAAAACAATGGCACGCTTCTTGAATGGACTCAATCATCCCATCAAGAAGATCGCCGACTTCCAACCATACTCCAATCTCATTGAGCTAGTGCACCAAGCTACCAAAGCAGAACGCCAAGTGCAAGATGACTTCAAGTATGCCAAGTTCCCATCCAAGTCCTACAGCTTCTCCAACAACCAAGCTTCAACGACTCCAACACCGACTACAAAGCCTTTTTCTACCAACATTGACAAGTCGACTTCTAAGAAAGCTTCGTCAACTACAAGCCATCCTACTACGAGCAATGTCAAGCCGAGAGCTTCATCATCATCAACCTCAACCGATGAGACCATCAAGACGAGTTCCTTCAAGTGTTTCACTTGCGGAGGCCGAGGCCACAAGTCCTACGAGTGCACCAACAAGCGAACCATGGTCTTCAACGACGATGGCACCTATGACTCCATGAGTGAAGACGAAATGGAAGCCCTTGAGCAAGTCGCCATGCACCGCCAAGTGAACAATAAAGAAGAAGAAGTCTTTTGCGATGAAGACTCAAGTCCCGCACTCGTTGTCTCGAAAGTCTTGACCTTCCCACATCACCAAGAAGAAGACCAAAGATGCAACATATTCCACACCAAGGCCGGCATCAATGGACGATCCGTCAAGGTCATCATCGATGGAGGAAGTTGTCATAATCTCGCAAGCGAAGAGCTTTGCTCCAAGCTCCAATTGCCCAAGACGAAGCATCCACATACGTACAAAGTGCAATGGCTTAGTGACTCTGACACCATCCAAGTCGAGCACCGAGTACAAGTCTCCTTCAAAATCGGCGCCTACGAAGACACCTTGGAATGCGTCGTCATTCCAATGTCTGTTTGTCATCTTCTCCTTGGACGACCATGGCAATTCGATAGAGGAGTCGTCCACAATGGACGAACGAACCACTACATCTTCAAGATGAAGGGCAAGGGGTATGTACTTCGTCCCATGTCTCCATGTCAAGTGATCGCCGACAAGCAAGCCACCCATCCTGGAGAGAATAGTGAGAGAGTGAGCCACCAAAAAGAGAGTGAGCGCCACAAGCCCAAATCGAACACCTCCACGATGAGCGAAAAGAAGAACTTAGTCCTATTTGGCACCAAAAGTGAGATACGAGGAGTGTGTGAGAACCCATCTAGTGTCCTACACTACGTCCTTGTGTGCAAGGACAATGCACCACAAATTAACACTTCTCACAATCTTCCTCTAGTGTTGTCTTCTCTTTTGCAGGAATTTAACGACGTTTTCCCCGACGTGCTACCTCCGAGACTACCTCCACTACGAGGCATTGAGCACCGCATCGACCTCATCCCCGAAGCACCGGTTCCGAATGAAGCTCCCTACTGCGTCAACCCTGAAGAAACCAAAGAAATACAAAGGCAACTAAAGCATCTCATAGACCATGGACATGTGCATGAAAGTTTGAGCCCTTGTGCCATACCGGTCATTCTTGTGCCAAAACGTGACGGTGGCTTTCACATGTGCTCCGATTGTAGACCTATCAATGCTATCACCGTTCGCTATAGGTATCCCATTCCACGCCTAGATGATATGATAGATGAACTTAGTGGTGCCACTATATTTTCCAAAATTCATCTTAAGAGTGGTTACTATCAAATCCGCATACAAGAATGTGATGAATGGAAAACCGCCTTCAAAACCAAGTTTGGTTTGTCTGAGTGGTTAGTCATGCCTATGTGTCTCTCGGAAGCACCAGACACTTTTATGCGCCTTATGAATCATGTCTTTCGCCCTTACATTGGTATATTTGTTGTGGTTTACTTCGATGACATTATTGTGTTTAGCAAATCTATCAAAGAGCATGTCACCCATGTCTGCACCGTTTTGCAAACACTTAGAAAAGAGCGCCTCTATGCTAATATGGAGAAATGCCTTTTTGGTGTTGATAAGCTCATTTTCTTGGGTTTTGTTGTTTCTTCTAAGGGTGTTCATGTTGATGAGTCCAAGATCAATGCTATTAAGACTTGGCCGCAACCAACCAACTTGTATCAAGTGCGTAGTTTTCTTGGCCTTGCGGGTTTCTATCGTCGCTTTGTGAAGGATTTTAGCATCATTGCTTCGCCTTTACATGCTTTGAGCAAGAAAAATGCGCCTTTCGTTTGGGGACCATCCCAAGATACCACATTCAATGAGCTTAAGAATTTGCTTACTCATGCTCCCGTGCTTGCTTTACCCAACTTCGACAAGCCTTTTGAAATTCATTGCGAAGCTAGTGGTAGTGGCATAGGAGGTGTGTTAACGCAAGAGAAGCGCCCCATAGCTTACTTTAGTGAGAAACTTTCCGGAGCGCAACTCACTTACCCCATCTATGACAAAGAGCTATATGCTTTAGTCTGTGTTTTGCATGAGTGGGAACATTACCTTCGTCCCCATGAGTTCATCATTCATACCAATCATGAGACTCTCAAGTACCTTAAGGGCCAAACCAAGTTGAACAAGCGTCATGCTAAGTGGAGTGAATTTATTGAGTCTTTTCCTTATGTCATCAAGTACATCAAGGGTAAAGAAAACATCATAGCGGATGCTCTTTCCCGCATATGCATGCTTGTTACACAACTTGAGTTAGATGTCATTGGTTTCTAGCATATCAAAGACTTGTATGAGCATGATGCAACTTTTTCTACTCCTTATGCCAAGTGTTTGTCGGACACCTCTTGGGAACGCTATTTCATCAAAAATGGATATCTTATGCGAGCTAACAAACTTTGCATCCCCGAGTCTTCTCTTCATTTGTTGCTTTTGTAGGAATCTCATGGAGGAGGCTTAATGGGCCATTTCTGTCGCGACAACACATTTGCCACGCTCTCGAAGAACAACTTTTGGCCCAAGATGTTTCGGGATGTCAATCATTTCACCAACCGATGCTCTACATGTCGCAAAGCTAAGTCCAAAGCTCAATTTCATGGCCTCTATATGCCTCTACGAATTCCATACCAACCATGGGAAGACATTAGCATGGACTTTGTACTTGGTTTGCCTAGGACTCGAAATGGGAAATATTCCATATTTGTCGTCATGGACCGTTTCTCTAAAATGGCACATTTCATTCCTTGCAACAAGATAGACGATGCTTCACATGTTGCTAATCTCTTTTGTAGGGAAATATTGCGTCTACATGGTGTGCCAAAGACTATCGTCTCGGACCGTGACGTCAAGTTCCTTAGCTACTTTTGGAAGACCCTATGCGCCAAGCTCGGAATCAAGCTACTCTTTTCCACGGCTTACCATCCTCAAACCGAAGGCCAAATGGAGGTGACCAACCGAACACTCTCCGCTCTACTTCGAGTACTCATCAAGAAGAACATCAAGGAGTGGGAGGAGTGTCTACCTATTGCCGAGTTCACCTACAATCGGGCAAGACACTCAACAACCCATTGTCACCATTGGAAATTCTTCCTCTACCACTCCAAGAGCGCATCAATTTGGATGCAAGTGCACGAGCGACACATCTCAAGAAGGTGCATGAAGATACAAGAAACACCATCGAGCGCCAAGTACAACGCCTTGCGACAAAGCTCAATGTCAACAAGCAACCTATGGTCTTCAACATTGGTGATCTTGTGTGGCTACACCTTCGCAAGGACCGCTTTCCACAAGAACACAAGTCTAAGCTTCGACCACAAGCAGATGGACCCTTCAAGGTGCTCGCATGCTACAACGACAACGCTTACAAGATCGACCTCCCGCACGACAAGTACAACGTGAGCGACATCTTCAACATCAAAGATCTCTCTCCCTTCCATGGTGATGAAGAATTCATTCCGAGGACGGATCTTCCCCAAGGGAGGGGAGATGATGCGGAGCATCCCACGACCATCCCCATGGACACCACCCCAACTATCCAAGCTCCAAGTTGGCCCATGACAAGAGCTAGGGCGCGTGCTATTCAATCCGAGGTGACATCACTCCTACTTGAGTTTCCCTCCTCTTCAAGTGGGACATGGCTACTGCCTAAGTCCAAGATGCTATGTGTGATCAGGTACAATGCTCAAGACTCGGAGCCGAGGGCTGTAGAAGAAGAGACGGGCGTCAACACTCTGGACAGCCCGGAACCTCCGGCCAGAGCCCAGAACTTCCGGCCCCCGGACCTTCCGGCCACCCCGGTGCTTCCAGCCTCCGACGACTTCGCCCAGCCCAGGCATGCCAACTCTCGGGTTAGCCCGGAACCCGTCCTTGACCTTCCGGCGCCCGGAACATCCGGCCAGCCTGGACCTTCCGGCCCCCGGATGCCAACCCAGCTCCACCCGCGTCAACTCTCGGGTTAGGCCGGACCTTTCCCAGAACCTCCGGCTCCCGGAACTTCCAGCCTCGCCCGGAACTTCGGGCCCTGCCTGCGCGCAGCCACTTGGGCCGAGGCCCGTGTACCCTTTCGTCACCTAGACTATAAATACTCTTCTCCTACCTACGTTTTAGGGTTAGCAAAGAGATAGATCATGATTGTGTGAGAGCTTTGCTCATCCACTTGGTTACCTTCTCCTCGGAGATCGCACCTCCTTGGAGAAGATTCCCCAAGCGGATTCAAGACCCCTCTTTAGGGAAGAACATCAAGACCTCCTCACGGAGAAGACTGGTTACCGTGTATCGTCCCTAGTTGATCGTGGATCATGTATCTTACTCTATGTATTCGGGGATCTAGCACGTGTGTGACTATCTTGTTGGTTTGAGTGTTCCTCTCCTATTTCCCTTGTGTTTCCCCTCGTTTTCCCCTTTGTGTTCTTCGTGTTCATCACGGGATTCTGCTCCCTTCGTGAAAGATCGGGCGATTAGGGTTCTACCCTACATCATATATACAGCCCTTTGGGCATCGTTTAGACTTTGGGTATTGTTTAGACTAAAAGTTCGCCATAGCTGCAACTTTGCGTACTTCGTTTGTGTCCAACGACCAGACCAAGACATCACAGAACCCCACCCTTCATTAATAAAGCTTTCCTCTTTTATTCGCAATATCCAGATTGCAATCTCAGTTTCTTGCTTGTTCTTCGTTTGCTCGCAGGAAATAGACCCTCGTGGTCATGTTGATAGTGCTCCAGCATGGTCAATAACCCTCGGAAGTTGGTTTAGCGATTGCTAAGGCGCGACGTCTTCGCATGTTCGTAGTCGGATCGTCAAAGTCAACTCCCACAGAAAATGATATCTATCTCATCGAAACATTGGGACACCTTCGCCTCTATCACCTCCCCGCCTGCCTGCGCGGCGGACGCGTCCCGTCAACTCATGCATGCTCACACGCCACACGGGTCGCGCGGCGGCACGTCTATTTGGATGATTAATGCTGTCGCTTTATTGCTTAACCAAAGCATGGCACGTATCCATTGTTGGACTAATGCTCACGGTTCAAATAAATAATCCGTTTGTGATATTGGTTCCCAATTATTAATAATCTCCCGTCTGTAATTAGATAAAGATTACATCAAAACTGGTCTCAAATTTGACAAAAAAGTACAATGTCACTTTGTATTGGTGTCCTTATGACAACACGATAAATTTCATGAACTTCAAATAAGTTTTGGATGTACTAGAATTCAAAAATCAAGATTCTCAATGTTTGAAATTTGTTGCACGGGGAGTAAACATGCACCCTGTGAGACACATGTGATTTTGCAATCCATTTAGGTGCATTGTCACGTGTGCATGTAGCTCAAATTTGAGTTTTGCACATTATACCCGTAGAAAATCAATCGATCAATGTACTAAAACGTCTTAATGATCTCTATGATTTTTTGAAATTAAAACGTCCGTCCTTTGGTAACATGTATGTTCACCGCGGGATAATTAATTTAACATGCATCATAGTTGCGGTAGATTCGCGGTGTGTGTGTGGGTCTGTGCGTCTGGGGGTGGCGGGTGGCTCACAGTACACTACGAGTTGTGAGCCACCGTGTGGGTTGGCCGTTTTGTTAGGCAGGCCGGCGCCACATCAGAGTCATGAAATCATTATTTAAAACATTACACAACCCTGTCATACATAAATGTTTTGGCCACATGCAGTCGATGGTTGTCCTACACGACACTCAATACTCGCGTGTGACGCTTTCTGTGGGCCCGCGAGGTCGTCGTCCATCACTTTGACGAACAACCGATAGTGAGGTTAATTTGACCAGCAAGGTAGAATCTTTTTTGTTTGTGTTATGGTGGTATATAGTATGCGTCGAATAGGTGGGAGGGGACTAGCATATATACTATACGTACACGTCCGTGAACAAGTAGACCTCACTCGGTGTCGGGACTTTTTGGTTTCCGAGGCACGTGCCAGATCAAAATTGTGAAATCACTTATTCAAACATCACACAACACCTTTTTGGGCCACATGCATATCCTAGCTAGGACACTCACGTGTGACGCTTCCATCTGTGGGCCCATGAGGCCATCGTCGATGCATGCATGCATCACTTTGACCTACATAGGGAGAGGTTAATTAATTTCACCATCGATGAGGATTCTTTTGCGTTACATATATTACGGCATGAGCATATAGTATGCGGTGAGGAGGGGGGAAGGGGACCATCATATGTAGTATGCTTGATATGAACCTCGCTCTGTGTGGGTGCATGGTTTATGGTTTTTGAGGCATGTGGCACATCAAAGTTGTGCATTTTGGGTATTCAACATATATATGTTTGGCCCACATGCAAAGCGGTGGTGGTTGTCCTCTCGCACCCACTTAAGCGGTTATCAGTGATATCGATGCCTTCCATTTGTGGGCCCGCTTGGTCCATCATTACTTTTTGCTTGACAACAAGAGAGGTTAATTTGATTTTGGAGGGGATTATTATTTTGCTCTGGGATGACATGCATGATACAGCTTGAGCACACACACATGCATGTGTACGCATGAATCCCTCCCATCGAGTCGAAGAGGCTAGTACAACGACACATCATGAACCGATCTTGCTCTGTGTGGGGAGCTAGTGTTCGATTTTTGACACACGCGCCACATCAATGTTGTGTATTCAAACATGCATGCACGCATCACCTTCATACATATGCATGTAGTGGTTGCCTTCGAACGGTACACTCCCTCGCGTGGTTATCGGTGACAAGCCTATATATTCGTGGGCCCGTGTGGGCATCCATGATCACCTGACCAACAACAAGATAGGTTACCATGGCGGATTCTTCATTTGGTTCGTGTTATCGTAGTATAGGTCATGGCGAGATTCAGACCTAATTAAGTTTGAGCGCATATACTATGCACACATGCATGCATGAATCCCCGTCGTTGGCTAGAAGTGTGGTGTAACATACATATGCATCGTTAACCTAATTAACCCTCACACAGTCTGGGGATTTCTAGTTCGAAATCACAGTGCCACATCAAAGTTGTTCCATTGTTACTCAAAAACACACCTCTCCATACATATGTTTGGGCCACATGCATGCAGTGGTTTTGTTCGGGGACTAACTACTTGTGTGATTATTGGCGAGCTAGCCCATCTCCGGGGTCACATGGACGACCATCACTTTAACCAACAACAAGAGAGAGGTTGTACGACCAAGGTGGATTATTCTTGGTCTGTTTTACGATCCATGTTGGTGATATATATGCCTCTCTAGCCCACCGACTGAAAGTGTGTGTGTGTGGGGGGAGGTTGCTACTTCACACTTTGCTAGGTGACCTCGGTTGGGGGGGCATGCATTAAAAGCTTAGAATTCCCTTCGTGGCGACACGAGGGGGGGCTGCTAGCTACTTCGCACTTTGCTAGGTGAACCTCAGTTGGGGGGGAGGGGGCATGCATTCATAGCTTAGGATTCCCTTCGTGCCGACACGAGGGGGGCTGCTAGCAACTTCGCACTTTGCTAGGTGAACCTCGGTCGGGGGGGGGGGGCATGCATTCATAGCTTAGGATTCCCTTCGTGCCGACACGAGGGAGGGGTGGCTGCTAGCTACTTCGCACTTTGCTAGGGTGAACCTCGGTTGGGGGGCATGCATTCATAACTTAGGATTCCCTTCGTGCCGACACGAGGGAGGGGGGCTGCTAGCTACTTCGCACTTTGCTAGGTGAACCTCGGTTGGGGGGATGCATTCATAGCTTAGGAATCCCTTCGTGCTGACACGAGGGAGGGGGGATGGTAGCTACTTCGCACTTTGCTAGGTGAACCTCGGTTGGGGGGCATGCATTCATAGCTTAGGCTTCCCTTCATGCCGACACGAGGGAGGGGGGCTGCTAGCTACTTCGCACTTTGCTAGGGTGAACCTCGGTTTGGGGGGGCATGCATTCATAACTTAGGATTCCCTTCGTGCCAGCACAAGGTAGGGGGGCTGGTAGCTACTTCGCACTTTGCTAGGGTGAACCTAGGTTGGGGGGCATGCATTCATAGCTTAGGATTCCCTTCGCGCCGACACGAGGGAGAGGGGTGGGGGGCTACTAGTGATGCGGAGCATCCTATGATCATCCCCATGTACACTCAAGCATATGCCTTTGGGCCTAAGGTGAACTCGCTCCTTCCCGAATCTTCCCTTTCCGCATGTTAGACATGGATGCTACTTCAAGCGCGGACCTTGTGCATACTCAGGTACACCCGAGGAGACCATGGAGAACCCAAGGACCAAGGCCAAGCGTGCGCGGAAGCGACGACGGAAGAAGACGGAGACAACTCCAGGACCCGGACATCCGGACCAGGCCCGGACATACGGCCGCTGGAGACGACCCCTACAACAACAGCCTCCCAGCCGCCAAGTGCTACAGGCCCCGGACATCTAGCGTCAACCCCGGACATCCGGTGCCTCGCCAAGTCCTGGACATCCGGCCTCGCCCCTGGAAATCCGGCACCCTCCAACCAGAGAGCAGAAGAATCGGGCAACTCCAGCCCGAACATCCGGCTCTTTGTGAGCCGCCGGACATCTAGCCCCCAGCCCGGACATCCGGCACCTGCCTGTGCGCAGAGATCGGGCCAAGGGCCCATGTATCCCCGTCTCACTTACCCCTTCGTGGGCTAGCACTATATATACTTCCCCACCTCCTCCTAGTTAGGGTTAGCATTGGTTTAGCTCATTTTAGAGATAGAGCATTGCTCATCCACATCGGATCTACTCCACGAGAGAGACCGCGACCTCTACGAAGAAGATCCCTTTGGATTCAAGACCTCCTTTTGGAGAAGAACTTCAAGACCTCCTCACGGAGAAGACCGGTTACCGTGTATCGTCCCTAGTTGATCGTGGATCGTGTATCTTACTTTATGTACTTGAGGATCTAGCACATGTGTGACTATTTCTTGTTGGTTGAGTGATTCTCTCTTGTTTCCCCTCACGATTTCCCTCATATTCCCCTCGTGTTCCTCATGTTCTTTGCGGGATCCGCTCCTTTCGTGAAAGATCGGGCGATTAGGGTTCTACCCTACATCATCTTGGTATCATGAACCACGTTGATCATGATTTCGGAGGCTCCCCTCTTTGTTTTCTAGCCTAATTTTGTTGATTTCATCCTAAAATTCAAAAATCCCCACCAAAAATAGCCCCAATTGTTTTTTGTGATTTGTTGGTTTGACGAAGTTTTGTTGATTTTGATCCATGGATTTGCTTGGTTTCGAGTGGATCTAGCATATCCCCTATTTTCCCCACTTTCCATCCATAACATCCCATCAATTTTCCCCCAAATTCATCTATTTCCGCCCCCAAATCGAGTTTTGATGTCCCAATCGAGATCTGGAATCGTCGGGTCGGACATCCGGGCCATCGGGCCGGACATCCGGGCCCCAAGCCGGACATCTGGCTCCTGAAGCATAAAACCCGCATGGTCTGGACATCAGCCCCCGGATATCCGGCCCCCACCCCAGATGTCCAGCCCCTGTACATTTCAGCTTCCCCGTTTCACCGTTTTGTCCATAACTAATTCATCCGGAGTCCGTTTTTATGTTCTTTAGCTCGTTGAAAAGCTCTTGACACCCCCTTCCAACAAATATACTACCATAACCATTTGACTCCATCAAATTTTTGGAACTTTGGCATCTTTGCCTAGGGCTTCCACCACAACCTCCGCATAACCACCACCGACTTCCGCAACCTAACCAATTTTGTTCCTTGTAGCATTTGTGGTTTCTCGAGTAGTGATTCAAGTCTCCTAAGGTGTTTAGGCTACTTAGGGATGATTGCTTCTTCATCAACCACCACCACCATCATAACTTCCGCATAGGCTTGCCCACCATACACTTCCACCACCCCAACTTAACCCAATTTTGTTTGTGTTGTGAGTTGTGTCTCCTAAGGTCTTTCGGCTCCTTAGGGACCGTGCTTTCAACTCCAACACCGTGTATAGTACACCACCTTACCCTCCACTTCCGCATTGCCTACTCGTATAACCAATCATTGCACTTCCACAAATGCACCACCGCATTCCCGCTACCACCATTTGACATTTGACATTTGAGATTTTGAGTTCGCGGTTTTTCCGTTTCCTAAGGTGTTTCGGCTAGTTAGGGACGAGTCTCCATCATCTTGTAATCTCCATCAAGATCACCGCCACTCATCATCGACACAGACGACAACCTCCATATCATCTTGGTATCGTGGTATCCCTCCATTTTATATTCCCTTGCAATTGCATTGATAACCCCTAACCCATTTTGCATCACTTGCCTATCGAGACTAGCCATTTGAGTATTGCCGGCAACGTTACTTGTGCACATTAGTGATCTACACCATACATTGCATACATACCATATCATATCGGTATCATATCATCCCTTGTGCCTCAAGTTTGTTCCCGCATATACACAATCGCTATCTTGGTTTGTGCATTTCGCAAAGTGGCCAAATACAAAAAAAGAATAAGCTTTTAAGCAAAAGAAAAAGAGTGAACAAAGAGCTTGTAAGCAAGTGCCATAGCATCATACCACATTGCATAAGATTGTCATATCCGATCATCTTGGATCATACCACCGGAACATCATATACATCTGATGAGGACATGACTACCTTGGATACGACCAAAAATATTGCATACATGCATATTTGTCAGGTGATTTCTAATGCAAACTATTCAATAATCTATTTATGTTATCCAGAACAAAAATACTTCACACACTTTTGTGTTTTGTCTAATTGCAGGTGTATGGGACATTTGTACAATCCACATATGAAGATAAGGGAAGAGGAGAAGTTTATGTTGTGTTCAAAAAGTCCTCTCACATCACTTTTGGGCCAAGAGAAGATAGAGTCCAAGTCTTTCACGTTCTGGATTCAGATTCGGACTGCACAGACATACCTGACTCAAAACGCCAACAACTTTTTCATACGGACTCCGAATTGGGTGATTCTTTTTTTGTTGGAAACTAGATTTCGTGCTCTTTCCAACCCAATTGGATTCACCTTCAAATTCGTCCGGAGCGTTGAGTTACGGACGAAACAATCTGACGTTGCAGCAGAATCCTAGTCAAACTACAAGCCCAAAGGTGTTGCATCATCTCCACTTGGGCCCATGAGCCTTGTACGACCTAAGGTTAGTTTTAGGCTGCCTTGGGACATCCTTCCACTTCCTTGGCCGCCACTCCTTGCTCCTATATAAGTAGATCCATCTAGTAGCTTTTTCCTTGGGATTTGTTTAGTTAAAAGTTGATAGAGGCGAGGGTCCCGATCTTTTGATGAGATGATAACTATCGATTTGGTGGAGACGACTTTGACGATCCGACTACAAACGTGCACGACGTTGCGCCTTAGCAATCGCTAAACCAATCTCCTGAGGTTACTGACGATGCTGGAAGCACGGTCAGTCTGACCACGAAGGTCTATTCCTGCAAGCAATCGAAGAACGAGCAAGAATATGATAAAGCAATCTGAATGTTGCAAATATATATGAAGTATTGATAATTGTGGGGATTCAGAAGCGGTCTTGGTCTGGTCGTTGGACACAAACGAAGTACACGAAGTTGCAATGGCTAACTTTTAACTAAACAAATCCCAAAGAAAAAGCTACTAGATGGATCTACTGATATAGGAGCAAGGGATGGCGGCCAAGGAGGTGGGAGGACGTCCCAAGGCAGCCTAAAACTAACCCTAGGTCGTACAAGGCTCATGGGCCCAAGTGGAGGTGATGCAACACCTTTGGGCTTGTAGTTTGACTAGGATTCTGCTGCAACGTCAGATTGTTTCGTCCGTAACTCAACGCTCCGGACGAATTTGAAGGTGAATCCAATTGGGTTGGAAAGAGCACGAAATCTAGTTTCCAACAAAAAAAGAATCACCCAATTCGGAGTCCGTATGAAAAAGTTGTTGGCGTTTTGAGTCAGGTATGTCTGTGCAGTCCGAATCTGAATCGAGAACGTGAAAGACTTGGACTCTATCTTCTCTTGGCCCAAAAGTGATGTGAGAGGACTTTTTGAACACAACATAAACTTCTCCTCTTCCCTTATCTTCATATGTGGATTGTACAAATGTCCCATACACCTGCAATTAGACAACACACAAAAGTGTGTGAAGTATTTTTGTTCTGGATAACATAAATAGATTATTGAATAGTTTGCATTAGAAATCACCTGACAAATATGCATGTATGCAATATTTTTGGTCGTATCCAAGGTAGTCATGTCCTCATCAACATCGCATACTTGGGATAGAAGTCGTTGCATTTTTGTCTCCTATAGGTTGTGCACAAGTGTCGTATCCGCCTATTGAGCAATCGTGCTAGTGTCTCTCTAGAGTTGTGCAACAAGAGCATTTTCCATGGATTCCACATTTTGAGCTCATTCCTTGGTTGCACGACCCCATTTATCTATCTGTGTGTGTGTTTTCGTGTGCCACATATTGCTATTGGTCTACTTGTTACACTGGCAAATTTGCGAATCTCTTTCAGCATTACTGACTCTTGCTAACATTTTGCATCAAATTTTTGTGCCACTATCCTCACCGAGCTCCACCATAAGCCTTATTTGTGTAGGTGTGAGAAACCGACTAGAATTGGTACCAATTGTGCTATTTCCTTGTCCACATTGGAGTGATCATTGATCCACTTTCAACTTCGGTCAAGGTACATTTGGTATTTGTTCTTGTCTTTCTACCACTGATATTTTTTTCTTGGAGTGATGGATAGGCAAGGCATTTCATCTCCGGTCTTCCACAACAACGACGGCGTGAACAACTACATCACCAAAGCGTCAATATT
The DNA here is from genome assembly GCF_056163025.1 of Triticum urartu. Classification (NCBI taxonomy): domain Eukaryota; kingdom Viridiplantae; phylum Streptophyta; class Magnoliopsida; order Poales; family Poaceae; genus Triticum; species Triticum urartu. Next base: position 215,463,270 of record NC_141873.1, on the reverse strand, counting down.
CGATCTACAACGACAAACGAGAGGCGCACAATCAAGATTGCAAGATTTCCGGGCTGGTGGCCGGATGTCCGGGGCCTGTAGCTTCTGGCGGCTGTGTTGCTGTAGTGGATGACGCTCCAGGGGCCAGATGTCCGGGGTCTTGGCCGGATGTCCGGGGCCTGGGAGATGATCTTGGCTCCTTCCATTGGTTCTCCTCATTCGTGAACTTGGGGACTTGTACATCTTCATGCGCATCTTCGGGAGGGTCCTCCTGGTACCTGATCATGCACAACATCTCAGACTTAGGTAGTAGCCATGTCTCATGTATAGAAAGTGGAAGTTCGGAGAGGAGTGAGTTCACCTTATCTTTGATAACCTTGGCTCGGGCTCGTGTCATTGGTCCAAGTGGTGTCGTTGGAGGTGTAGGTGCGTCCATGGGGATGATCATGGAATTCTCCGCATCACCACGCCCCCCTCCACACACACACACACACAAACCAAAACCTGCTCGGGCATGCGCGCGCGCACACACACACCCCCTCCCTCGCTAGAAACCCTAGCAAGGTCCTTGCCACTGCAAGGCCTCCATTGTCAACATCTGCCGGTTTGCCCGTGCAGCTTACCCACTGATCTCCTTACCCAGGCCGCCCTGAGTTTCTTAGATGACACCTACCAAACACACCCTTTCCCATAGATCCCCATCCCCATCCCCCACTCCAGAGCGTCGCAGCCTAAGCCCGGCTACGCTTCCCATGGAGCTCGAGGAGCGACTGGCCCAAAAGAGGTGTATAGCGGTCTCTTTGCCCGACGTCGCCGAGGAAGCTGACGACCATAACTAGCGGCAGGCACTCAAGCAGCGGGCTAGAGTATACGGGCATGTCTCGTCCACCGGCTACGACATTGAGGTCATGGACAGCGATGGCCTGAGGCGGGTTATGTCACAGGTTAAGTGGCCCACCCCCAACCCCTCGGGTTCAACTGCCGTCGATCTCATCCATGGCCCTGCCGTTGATCTCCTCTCACTCGTTGTCAACAATTTGCCATTCTACAGCGCCATCGAGCCCCTTTTGTCATTTCTGAAGGACATGTTCTGCGACACTGGCTTGGGATCCACAGCTTCCAAATCAAACCTCATCGACGGTGACCACGAGGAGGGCACCCTCTCCGGCTCTTCCAAGGGGAAAGAGCCCATATGCTCTTCCAAGGGGAAAGCGCCCGTCTGCGACATCAGTGAGGGCACCCTACGGCCGTGCTCTTCCAAGGGGAAGGAGCCCATCTACGACAACATGGAGCGCATCCAGGCTTCGTGCTCTTCCCACGGGAACGAGCCCATCTGTGACAAGTGAGGAAACCCATGATTTGTTTTTCCACGCCTCTTCACAGGGGGAAACCCATGATTTTTTTGTCGAGTCCCTTTTGTAGTGTAGTGAGAATATGTCCAGTTTTAATTTCTATATCTGGTTGTTTGCAGTATGCCTTGTTTATTTCAGTTGTTCACAATGTGATGCTCTATATGTGCAATTATTTACTGTGCAGTACGTTTCATCAATCCAATTTTAAACATACAGATATGAATGCATATATTTTCTTCTTGTTAAGCCTATTATAGCTAGCATATGCCTCTTTTAAAGTTTTTTGATTGCTCGGTTGTTTGTACTTAGCATATGTCCAGTTTCAAATGCTATCTTTGGTTGTTCGTAGTATGCCTTGTTTATTCTAGTTATTCACAACATGATGTTCTATATGTGCAAGTATGAACTATTGTGCTTAACATGCTTCTCGATGTAACTACACAGGACAATTTTGGGAACGACTACTGTTTTCCATCGAGGTTAGTTTTATCCCATGGCTTATATCTGCGCACTGTTCAGGATATCCGTAGTTGGTACCATATAGGCCGACGACTGATAAGGGACTTGACAGAGGCAAAGGTGTCCCGTCTTTCGATGAGATGGTGGCTATCGTTTTAGAGGAAGTCGACTTTGATGATCCGACTACGAACGTGCGAGGACGTCGCGCCTTAGCAATCGCTAAACCAACTCCAAGGGGTTATTGACCACGCCGGAGCACGATCAACCTGACCACGAGGGCCTGTTTCCTGCGAGCAAACGAAGAACAAGCAAGAAACTGAGATTGCAATCTGGATATTGCGAATATAAGATGAAAGCTTTATTGATCAAGGTGGGGTTCTGTGATGTCTTGGTCTGGTCGTTGGACACAAACGAAGTACGAGAAGTTGCAGCTATGGCGAACTTTTAATCTAAACAAAACCCAAAGTCTAAACGACGCCCTAAGGGCTTTATATATGGAGGAAGAGAGGGGAATTTCGTGGCCCTTGAGGGTGGGGTCCGAAACCAACCCTAACTCTTGTTTCCCCACACATACAGACTCTAAAAACAGCCTATCATTAAGTATTTCAAAAATACATGGGCCTGGCCAAATAATAAGGTGACGCAGCACCTAGAATAGCCTCTGGACGAAATTTATGAAGTGGCATATTGTATATTTCATCCAAGGCTTCATGCACTCCTTATGGTGGCTTCAAAGTCCTTAAGTAATTACTTGTAACTCCATTCTTGATCCCCTTGCGCATGCCATCATCTCCGTGCTTGAACTTGCTCCAAGGTTCATCTTTCTTGTCCAAGCTAGGCCCTTCATTTGTAAGCAAAACAAATGTATCCAATTTAGCCAGCATCATATTCTCATGAACATTAGAATCGTTACCAAGAAACGAAAGTACCTGATAATTCAATTGGCGTGTGCGAGCTCTAGTAATTGGTCCAGTATGTATAGCAGCAGGGGCTGTGTGTGTAACAATGGTATTGATGTCCTCATCAGGACTAATCGGTGAATCGGACTTTTAACTGAATATATCTGCAACCCATTTATCGTTAGGTTAACTAGGTGTAACATCCCAAATTTTCAATTTGGAATGTTATACATTAGGTCATCACTGCATATCATATTTTATTTGCTTTTGGCCTGATCCAGAAATTCTATGCAACTCAAGGACCCACGGAGAGAGTTGGGGATTTCGTTATTTTCATATTTGGGTTTTTCTCAAATTTTGAAAATAGGATCATTGATTTTATTTATTCTATCTTCAATTATTTTTATAATAAAAATATGAGAGAGGGAATAAAATGACTTTCCCAAAATAAAGAAATATTGAAGGTTTAATAAAAAAAATCAAGTAAGACTTTATTTCGGAGTTTTCTCGCTATTTTATTTGAATTTAGGAAAAATTGCATTTTTCAAAACTGCATTTTAGGGCCAAGAAAATGTTCATCCTGTTCTAAATATTTTACTTAGACGGTGAAAATTTGTTTTGGCATTTTTATATTTTTATTTATTTTTCTAGGTTTTTTCTTAGTTCGGCGGGATTTAAAAAAAACCTCCCGAGCGCCCGACTGGGCCGAAGCCCAGCCGAGCCAGGCCGGCCCGCCCGCGCCCGCGCCACCGCCTCCCCGTCTCGTGCCGCTGCCGGACTCGGGAGAGTCCGAGCCGCTGCCGCCGCCCGACCCCCTCCCCAAGTCGGAGCCGCCGCCGCATCTCCCCCCTTTAAATACCACCCCGCCCCCCCTGGAGCCCCGAGTCACCGCCGCCACTGCCCCTCGCCGCCTTGCGCCACCGCCGCCCCGCCGCCTTGCGCCGCCGCCGCCCCGCCACCCCACGCCGCCCACTGCCACCGGAACCCCGCCGGAGCACGAGCCGAGGTAGCCGCCCGCCGACCCAGTTTTTCTAAAGAAACCGATCTGGTTTTTTAGAAAACCCTAAATTCATTATATATATATATAAATAGAACGGTTTTATTTTCTGGTTTATTTATTTAGCGAGCGTTCGCCCGTTCATTCGTTTTAACGGACGAATTCGTCGTTCAGTTTCAGTTAACGAATGTTCGTTCGTTAATCTGTTCGTCAGTTTTTCTTTTTCTCGGATTTTTCCGCGGTTATTTCTGATCGCGATTTCTGATCCGATTTTTCGTTCTAGTATAACTTTTCGCTCGTTTATCGGAATCTGGCGATTCAAGCGCCTGGAGTTTCGTCGCGAAACCCTCTTTCCGTTTAACCAACTCAAACATGTTTTTGCATCTGTAAAATTTGACTTAGATCCAGATTAGTAAACGAAGTTCGTTTCTTTCGCCGTTTGACTTTTGTTGCTTCGTTCGATTCGATTCTTTTTGCAAACCGGAGTTCTTAAGTTGAACTTTCTGGTTAGTTTTATTATTTGAGTTTTACCCGTGCATTAGATGAGTACTTATTGTATGCTTGTTTGTTTGTGATAGAGTACCCGGAGTGCGCCGCTTGCTACTTCGAATCTCTTGGTTTCACGGATCATCAGCAAGGCAAGTAACTCTTTGATCATACTTCTTTACTACCCAGTTTTATTGCATTAGATCAATCCTCAAACAATTGCATGATTAGGATCTAATTAAATTGTGGGTTTTGGGAAGTAGATGAGGTAGAACCTATTACCTGTTTTATTATCAATCCTTGGGAGTTACTTCTACATTTGCTCATTATGCCATGCTATGCTAGGAGACGTGGAGTGGGAGAGTGTATCCATGGCAGATGTGAGATTGATAAATTAATGGTTTATTTAAGGTGGCAACTTAAACACACATCTGGGTGGATTGAGGCACCTGGGTATTCCAGCGATTGCATGTTTTTGTTTATGGACCGTCACCCAAGCTCAAAGGGATCATGAGATTTATTCATACTAGAAACTTCCGTGTGCAGCCACAAGCTACTATGGGCTCTAGCATAGTCGATTAAGCCGTGCAAACTCTTATAGTGGTAGACTAGCAGATGTAGGGGATGTAGGTTGGTACTGTCTACCCGACCGTAAGGTGCTAGCGCTTCTGAAAGACTATGTCTCGGTCATCCATTTCTCAAACACCATGTAGTGCGAGAATCCCAACGGAGGAGATCGAGGCCTGTGGGGAAAAGTGCGCAAACCTCTGCAGAGTGTATAAACTAATCATGGTTAGCCGTGTCCCCGGTTATGGACGTCTTGAGTATCTAGTACTTGGATTAGCATGTGAATCTCATCATGTTACCTTAATTAATACTGTTGGGTTTTATTGATGATACTAAATTGGGATTGAGAGGGTGTCTACACTCTCAATGTTTAACAACTACCTTGATAGTTAAATAAAATTTATTCCTTTGCAGTAGGGAAAAATTGGCTTTACGCAAAATTGTAACCATAGAGCTTTCCACCAGCCATGTATGCATATAGTATAGCTTTATTCTTCCATTACACTCTATGTGTTACATTGCCAGCATATTCCATGTGCTGACCCGTTTTCAGGCTGCAACGTTCATGTTGCAGACTTTTCAGATGACGAGTAAGGTGCCTTTAGGTCGTGGTTCTATACTCAGTGATGCCGTTGGAGTTGATGGACTCACTTATCTTCCAAGCCTTCCGCTATTATCGTTATTAGATGGCCTTAAGCCATATTTATTGTAATAAGTTCTCTTTTGAGACATTCGATGTAATAAGTCATTACTAGGGAAAACCTTATACACAGAATTTTAGCAATAGCGAGGGTCAAAAAAGCACGCTGGTGCTAAGTAGCAGTAGCGCGCCTGTGCAAACCGCGCTGCAGATAAAGTTCTAGCGGTAGCGCGTTACGTCATAAACACGTTACTACTAAAATTCCCACGACCCCGCCACAAAGCTAGTTCTAGCAACAGCGCGTTTACTCGGACAGCGCTACTGATAGGTAGTTTAGCAGTAGCGCCTTCGCCTTTAGAGCGCTACTGCTAAAACTAGCTATCTCCACCCCCACTACCGCTCCTCTCCGCGATACACACTCACACACTCAGACTCACTCCCCCTCAACCCCCCCCCCCCCCGCGTGCGCCGGTCCTCCCCCGCCGGCCGCCATCGCCCCGGCCAGCCGCCGTCTCCTACCCCTCTTCCCTCTGTGCCGCCGTCAACTCCTCCTCCTCGCTGGACTCGGTACCGCCCTCCTCCTCCGTCCTCCCTCGACTCGCGGCCGGCCGGCCCCTCCTCGCTCCATCTTCCTCATCCGTCCTACTCTCTTCTCCCTCCTCGAGTCGCCCCTCCTTCTCCCTCCTCCCTGCTATATTTTGATTTAGTAGGCTAGTTCATATGTAACATTTTGATTTAGTTGATTTAGTAGGCTAGTTGATTTAGTTGATTTAGAACATTTTGATTTAGTAGGCTAGTTGATTTAGTTGATTTGGTAGGCTAGTTGATTTAGTATGCATCATTTTATTGTTATTTTTTTTCTGTACATGGATATGTAGATGTTTTTGTTTTTTTGTAATAAGTTACTTTTTGGCAAAATGTAGGTGCCAATTTAGTTACAATCACATGCTACTGTTTTTCTTTCCTGTGAAGTGGATCGTTAATCCTTTGCTCATATTGCTTTAGAAAAATGGTGCCGCCACCACCACCACTATGTCGACTATGCAAGTCAAGGTGCGCCAGCAGCCTTGCAACTGGCAAGCTGTTCGGCATCTACTTCCAGCCAAGTTTTCGTCATGTGGTGGTAAGAAATTAGATGAAATGTAACAACTATTTTATTTTTAGTGTTGACATTACTGCATTGTGTCATTTTGCTTTGTTTACACAGATCGTCCCATGCAATGTGAGGTTGAAATTCAACAAGCTGACAGGAGACATTGTGACATTTGAGGCTCCTGGGGGCCCGTACACTATCGAGGTCGAGAAAGGAAGCAATATGTCGCAGATTAGAGGAGATGGATGGGCCCGTTTCGTCGCCCACATGCGTCTTACTGGTGGTGAGTTGATCAGGTTCTCCTTCAGAGCGGAAAGACGCAAGCTCGCTGTCATATATCTCAACCTGGTGGAAGATGATGAAGATGACGAAGATGATGAAGATGATGAAGATGATGAGGATGATGAGAACCCACTTCGTGTAGCCATCGTAGCTCAAAGAATGAGGCTGAGCGAGGAGGAGGTGCGCAACCTATGGGACATAATTCCGCCATGTGATGACTTTGTCGGGGTGCCATTCGTGACCCGCCTGACAAGTACCATGGTCGATCGGCATGAACTTGTATGTTATACTGACTGTAGTAAGTTGATGATATATATATATATGCTTTATTGTTATACTTACAAATGCAAATTATCCGATGATATGCTTAGTGAATCCGATGATATGCTTAGTGTAGAGTCCAATGATAAGCTATGTGGAATCTAGTCGATGATATGCTATGTGGAATCTAGTAGATAATCCATATATACTTATTAGTAGAATTCATGATTAATTTGTACAAATGTGTAGTACTGTGTCTTTTGATAGTGTAGAAATGTAGACTTAATAGAAATATATTTGCAAGAGTATGTGCCAAGCTATTTATTAATTGATATGTTTTTCTTATTCAGAAATTGCCAAAGAACCTATCTGCGAGTTGTGGTATCGAGCATGATGAAGAAGGCTCAGCTGGACTACGCCATACCGCAAGGGGCCCCGTCACCACCTGTACTTACCACATGGACACAGACGACGGTCGCACACACTTAAACTCGGTTGGCTGGAAGAGATTCCTCGTTGGCAAGAATCTTCGTGTTGGACAGGCCATCCTAATTACTATCAGGAACACCCGCCGTCCAGGCTTGAGGATGATGATCGCCGTCGATATCATCTAGAACTACATATGTCTGTGTGTGGCTATATCATCTAGAACTACATATGATGATTGCCGTCGATATCATGTAGAACTACATATGATGATCATTGTCGATATCATCTAAAACTACATATGATGATCGTCGTCGATATCACCTAGTACTGCTTGAGGATGCATGTTGAGTATATATGAAATTTTTATCTAGTACTCCCTCCATTTCAAAGTACTCATCGTGGTTTTAGTTCAAATTTGAACTAAAACCACGACGAGTAATTTGCAGCGGAGGGAATACTACCTAGTACCTATAATGCTTTATGCCTTTATGAAATTGATATCTAGTAGTACCTAGTATCTCGAAATTGTAGTTTATTGAAGCTGAAATGGGGTTGAAATGATGAAAGATATAGCAGTAGCGTAGGGCTAGGAAATCGCTACAGCTAACTAATAACAACGTGTTCTGTAAAAGCGCTGCTGCTATAGTCAATAGTAGTAGCGCGGGTGAATACAGCGCTACTACTAGGAGTTAGCTGTAGCGCCTTATTGGTAGCGCGGCCCCCTGCGCTGCTGATAGCCTAAAAACCCGCGCTACTACTAGGCTTTTCCCTAGTAGTGAGTGTGTGATTGCTACTCTGTTATAAATCCTTCAAGTACTGTGCGTGTCAGCATTACTGATCCAGGGATGACACTAAAGCACAGAGATTGGACTGTTTGAGGTCTGGTCGCTACACTAGGGCCATATGTAATATATCTGAGGCTACACAGCAATATGCACTGTACTTAATATCTAAATATGCAATCCTAGGCTACATAGCAACATGCACCATACTTAATATCTCAATATGCAATCCTAGGCTACATAGCAACAAGGAAGAGTGTTACATTAATGTTCTAATGATGTCTAGATATACGTAGAAGGGTAGCAATAGCAGCGACAGCAACACAACCCTATTTGGATACTCAACTAAGCTAGAGGTTAGAGTTAGTTTCTAGCTCATTACTAACCCTGAACTAACTCCATCCAAAGAGTTGTTTGGATGGCAGGGTTAGATTGACAATAAATGCACTAGGAGAACTAGCTCCAATTAGCACCTCTTGGGTTGGCTAGTTTTTTTGGGTGGGTTATAGATGCAACTAGCTCAAACTAGCCCTCATGTTTAGATATACTTTACGGCTATTTGAGCCCGAACTAGCTCAAACTAACTGTAACCCCTGGATACAGCAGCGGTTAATCAGCCGATAATTGGTAAGAATGCACTAAACTCCTTCCGGCCCATAATATAAGATGTTAATTCATAATTCATCTAATATGTGAGTATATTGGATGTTATAAGATACTCCCTTCGTTCCTAAATATTTGTCTTTTTAGATATTTCATATGGACTACCACATATAGATATATATAGACATATTATAAAAGAGTGTTGTGCTACATCATTGTGCAATTGCTGTTTAACTTCTAATATTAACTTGGTGCTTTTAGGTACATATGTCATTGGTAAAGATCCGCGCTTCGACCCTTTCTACGTATGGGGCAATGAGATATCGATGAACCAGCATCAAGTGAGGAAGCTGATAAAGATTGTTAGTAAAATGGGTCCAATGATGGCAATTAAACTATTCGTTTACACTTTATCCTAGACAACAGCGAACTGCAGTATGGTAAGTAAGAACTCTCCAGCCTTCTTTTTACTGCCCATAATGAGTTGTGTTAGATGACAATGTCTGAATCTTTTTCCTTTGCAGTGGTTGCCAAAGCAGTTTACTCAAGATTACCTCTCAAACTACATGATTGGTGGGCATGCAAAGGTTAAAGTATTTCTACCAGAACACGATGATTATCTAGATGTTTTCATGAAGACCGTGAAGGATGGGCGGTCGGCCATCACAAAGGGTTGGACTAGAGTCGTGCGTGCCTTCTCCATGGAGGAGGGCACAATATGGGCATTCCACTTCACCTTGTTCAGCAAGCAGAATATGTTTCGCCTCTTTCTTTACCGTCTACAATAATACAAGTATACAACTATGGTTCATCATACTTTATTTGGTTATTATGTAATTCTTGAACATATGTACCTATGGATCGAATAATGCATTGGTTGTTTGAACCTGATGGATATGAATAAAGCTGTAGCATACATTCAAATTCAAATCCAAATCCGGTACAATTTGGAAAAGCAGCAATTAAATTAGGGTGAAATTACGCTCTCCAGGTTGTTACGTGATGAGGACATCAATACCATTGTTACACCCACAGCCCCTGCTGCTATACATACTGGACCAATTACTAGAGCTCGCGCACGCCAATTGAATTATCAAGTACTTTCGTTTCTTGGTAACGATTCTAATGTTCATGAGAATCTGATACTACCTAAATTGGATACATTTGTCTTGCTTACAAATGAAGGGCCTAGCTTGGACAAGAAAGATGAACCTTGGAACAAGTTCAAGCGTGGAGATGATGGCATGCGCAAGGGGATCCAGAACGGAGTTACAAGTGATGATTTCAGGACTCTGAAGCCACCATAAGGAGTGGATGAATCCTTGGACGAAATATACAAGATGCCACTTCATAAATTTCGTCCAGAGGCTATTTTAGGTGCTGCGTCACCTTATTATTGGGCCAGGCCCATGTATTTTCGAAATACTTAAGTATAGGTTGTTTTAGAGTCCGTATGTGCGGGGAAACAAGATTTAGGGTTGGTTTCGGACCCCTCCTCCAAGGGCCACGAAATTCCCCCTCTCTCCTCCATATATACAGCCCTTCGGGCATCGTTTAGACTTTGGGTTTTGTTTAGACTAAAAGTTCGCCATAGCTGCAACTTCGCGTACTTCGTTTGTGTCCAACGACCAGACCAAAACGTCACAGAACCCCACCTTCATTAATAAAGCTTTCCTTTTTTATTCACAATATCCAGATTGCAATCTCAGTTTCTTGCTTGTTCTGCGTTTGCTCGCAGGAAATAGACCCTCGTGGTCAGGTTGATCGTGATCCAGCGTGGTCAATAACCCTCGGAAGTTGGCTTAGCAATTGCTAAGGCGCGACGTCTTTGCACGTTCGTAGTCGGATCGTCAAAGTTGACTCCCACAGAAAACGATATCTATCTCATCGAAACATCGGGACACCTTTGCCTCTATCAAGTGGTATCAGATTTTCAGGTTGCTCGGTGAGATTTTACAGTTTTTCATAGTTTAGATCGAGTCTGTTCTTCATACCTACAGTCCATGAAAAAGCCACAAAAAAATAGGGTTAGTTCATCATATCCGAACCAGTCTGAGCCATTGCATTGTTGAGTTTGCAGTTGCATCGTCGTGTCTAGTTGCTGGTCGTAGTGTCTAGTCCTTTAGAGTTTCGAGTTTTGTTCACAAGTAGTCACGCCGCCGCCGCATCATCATCATCACCGGTGCCATATACCACCATCATCGTCACCGCTGCCATATACCACCATCGTCATCACCACTGCCATATACCACCATCATCATCGCCGCTGCCATATACCACATATCGACCACCATCACGCCAATCCGGGTCCACCTACAACATATATCCGCCACCAGTCCGAGTTCCACCAGATTCATCGCCGCCGCCAGTCCAAGTTCCACTAGATTCATCTCCGCCACCAGTCCTAGTCCAAGTACAGTATTTTGTTACTCTGTTTTGGATTTCCAGATCACGTGATACTCCGGGTCATGATAGCGTAGGACTCCCGAACTTTCGTGCTACCCGCAGAAGAAAAATTGTTCCAAACTTAAAAAAAACTAAGTCTGGAAAATTTTGGCTAGGCAGTTTTAGGACCATTTGTAGACTTTTCCAAAAAAAATTTGTTGCAGAGCAAAAAAAAGATGAAAAAAGTGCAAAAAAAGAGAAAAGAAGAAGAAAAAAATTCAGAGCGTGCTCCTCCCTTGTTTACATGCAGCGTCGTGATTTTGTTAGTGTTCTAGGCTCGCGTCTCTAGCACGGTCTAGCCTAGGACCAGCACAATACCGTCGTTGAGCGTTTATTCAACTTTGCATCTCTGAATAGATTATTGCTGACCTTTTTTGCTACCATATTATAAGCCTTCCCAGCTCCACATACATGTACGTCGTGTATTTGACTCTACCTGGTAATCGCTCTATCCAAGCTTTGAGAGTTTTAACTACGACGGTTGCCGATCACCGCCTGCTGCTGGGTAAGAACTGGTAAGAATTTGATATTTGCTTGACGAATTTGTGACACCACCACCACCTCTTGTTAGTAGTCTGTAGGATCATATTCTTGTGTGTTTCTATTGCTGTTAACCATGGCAGGATCACAAGCCGACAAGACTGACTGGGAGAACATGACGAATAAGGAGTTGCATGATAAGTTTCAGCAAATGATGAGTGGACAGGTGCAAGATGTGCTAAACAGATTTGAAGAGGCCATGGAGAAGATAGATGGCATGGAAAAGACGTTCGAAACAAAGCTCGATAACAGGTTTACTGAATTGCTTGCGCGTCTTCCACCACCACCACCGGCTGCACCTAACGCACCTCTACAACAACAACAACAACGACTACCTCCACGTCGCGAAACAGCCCTTCGCCGAGCGAGCCGTCTCCCTCTTGCACCTGGCCAAACTGTTGGTGCTGCTGTTGATACTTCTATGGCTCCTGCTGCTGATGCGGAGGAGGATGATTTTGCGGGATATTGCGAGGATGAGGTTGATCAAAATCGGAACTACGTGCAACCACCAGCACCGCAACCACCAGGTCCTCCACATAAAAATAATGGCAATGGTAGGGCTCACCCTCAGGTATGAGATCATGACCATGTCCCTAAACTGAAATTGAATATTCCACCATTTGAGGGTAGATATGTTCCTGATATATATCTTACTTGGAAGTTAGAAACTGAACAACGATTTACATGTTTACAATATCCCGAGGAGAGACGTGTTCCTGCTGTTGTTTGTGCATTCACTTGTTTTGCATGTGTTTGGTGGTATGAGCATTGTAGATTATATCCTATTCCAGCTACTTGGGCTGCTTTGAAAACTGCTATGCGTACTCGTTGGGTTCCACCATATTATCAACGTGAATTACTTCAAAAATTGCAGCGTTTAAGACAAGGAAAATATTCCGTAGAAGAATATTATCAGGAATTACAAACTGGCATGATTAGATGTGGTATTTTTGAGGAGAATGAAGCTATGCTTGCATGTTTTATGGGTGGATTAAATAGAGAGATTCAGACCATTCTAGAGAAGAAGGAGTATACTAATATCACTCGTTTATTCCATCTTGCTTGTAAAGCTGAACGTGAAGTGCAGGATTGACAGGCATTGGCGCGAACTAATTTTTTTGCTGGTCGGTCTTCATCATGAACACCATGTGCATCCTCTACTTCCACTCCACCAGCACCTCCATCAGGTGCCACCTCCAGCCGTGATACAAGAAAGCAGGCACAACCACCACTATCTGCCAAGAGCACACCTCCCGGGCCTGCGCAGAGCTCTTCTTCTTCCATGGCATCAACCGGGCACACAAGTGATATTATTTGTCGTCGTTGTAAGGGATGAGGACATTTTGCGAGAGAATGCAAATCTCAGCGTGTGATGATTGCTACTGAGGATGGTGGGTGTGAGTCCGCTAGTGACTATGATGAGGAGACTTTGGCTCTTATTACACACGAAGAACACGGTGGAGATGATTCTGATCATGAGACGCAATACATGGCTCCTGAAGATGCTCACAGGTATGAATGTTTAGTTGCTCAACGTGTTTTGAGTGTGCAGGTCACACAAGCTGAGCAAAATCAGAGGCATAATTTGTTCCATAGAAAGGGAGTTGTGAAGGAACGTTCTGTTCGCGTCATCATAGATGGAGGGAGCTGCAACAACTTGGCTAGCATGGAGATGGTGGAGAAGCTATATCTCACCACAAGACCACATCCACATCCTTACTACATCCAATGGTTCAACAACAGCGGCAAGGTTAAGGTAACACGTACTGTTTGTGTGCATTTTAGTATCTCTACATATGCTGATTATGTTGATTGAGATGTGGTACCTATGCAAGCATGTTCCTTATTACTTGGTAGACCATTGCAATTTGGTAAAAATTCTGTACACCATGGTAGAAACAATCAGTATACTCTTGTTCATAAGGATAAAAATATTACTTTGCTTCCTATGACTCCTGATTCCATTTTGAAAGATGATATTAATAGAGCTAATAAAGCAAAATAGGACAAAAACATAAGAGTGAAAATCAGATTGTGGCAAAAGAATTTGAGCAACAAATGAAGCCGAATAGTAAACCATCTAGTGTTGCTTCTGAAATTAAATTGAAAAGTGCATGTTTACTTTCCACCAAATCTGATATTGATGATCTAGATTTTAGAAATCTGTTTGCTATGCTTTTGTGTGCAAGGAGGCATTATTTTCATTTGAGGACGTGCCTTCCTCTTTGCCTCCTGCTGTCACTAACATTTTGCAGGAGTTCGCTAACGTCCTTCCCCAAGACGTGCCACCGGGATTACCACCAATTTGAGGGATTGAGCATCAAATTGACTTAATTCCCGGTGCATCATTACCCAACCGTGCACCATACCGTACCAATCCAGAGGAGACGAAGGAGATTATGTGTCAAGTATAGGAGCTGCTCGACAAAGCTTATATACGCGAATCCCTTAGTCCTTGTGTTGTTCCTATCATTTTAGTGCCGAAAAAGGATGGTACGTCGCGTATGTGTGTTGATTGTAGAGGCATTAATAATATTACTATTCGTTATCGTCGTCCTATTCCTAGGCTAGATGACATGCTTGATGAATTTAGTGGCTCTACAATATTCTCCAAAGTTGATTTGCATAGTGGATACCATCAAATTCGTGTGAAATTGGGAGATGAATGGAAAACAACATTTAAAACAAAGTTTGGATTATATGAGTGGTTAGTCATGCCTTTTGGGTTAACTGATAGAGGCAAAGGTGTCCTGTCTTTCGATGAGATGGTGGCTATCGTTTTAGAGGAAATCGACTTTGACGATCCGACTATGAACGTGCGAGGACGTCGCGCCTTAGCAATCGCTAAACCAACTCTGAGGGGTTATTGACCATGCCGGAGCACGATCAACCTGACCACGAGGGCCTGTTTCCTGCGAGCAAGCAAAGAACAAGCAAGAAACTGAGATTGCAATCTGGATATTGTGAATATAAGATGAAAGCTTTATTGATCAAGGTGGGGTTCTGTGACGTCTTGGTCTGGTCATTGGACACAAACGAAGTACGCGAAGTTGCAGCTATGGCGAACTTTTAATCTAAACAAATCCCAAAGTCTATATATGGAGGAAGAGGGGGGGATTTCGTGGCCCTTGGAAAAGGGGTCCGAAACCAACCCTAACTCTTCTTTCCCCACACATACGGACTGTAAAAACAGCCTATACTTAAGTATTTCGAAAATAGATGGGCCTGGCCCAATAATAAGGTGACGCAGCACCTAAAATAGCCTCTGGACAAAATTTATGAAGTGGCATCTTGTATATTTTTTCCAAGGCTTCATGCACTCCTTATGGTGGCTTCAAAGTCCAGAAATCATCACTTGTAACAATGTTCTGGATCCCCTTGCGCATGCCATCATCTCCACGCTTGAACTTGTTCCAAGGTTCATCTTTCTTGTCCAAGCTAGGCCCTTCATTTGTAAGCAAGACAAATGTATCCAATTTAGGCAGCATCATATTCTCATGAACATTAGAATCGTTACCAAGAAACGAAAGTACCTGATAATTCAATTGGCGTGCGCGAGCTCTAGTAATTGGTCCAGTATGTATAGCAGCAGGGGCTGTGGGTGTAACAATGGTATTGATGTCCTCATCATCCTCCCCTTCTTGAAATGAAGTCGTCCTCGACGAAAGTTCATCGTCCTCACCCAAATAAGGTTTCAAATCTGCAATGTTAAAAGTGGGACTAACCCCAAAATCTGCAGGCAGCTCAAGTTTATATGCATTATCATTTATTTTCTCTAACACCTTAAAAGGACCATTAGCACGTGGCATTAGCTTTGATTTGCGCAAATTAGGAAATCTATCCTTACGCAAATGTAACCAAACAAGATCTCCAGGTGCAAACACAAAATGTTTTCTACCCTTATCTCCAGCAAGTTTATATTTAGAATTCATACACTCAATGTTTTCCTTAGTTAACTCATGCATTTTTAAAATCAATTTAACACGTTCTTTAGCATCAAAATTAATCTTCTCCGAAGATGGAAGAGGCAACAAATTAATAGGTGCACGAGGTAATAAACCATACACAATTTCAAAAGGGCACATCTTAGTAGTAGAATGCAATGAACGATTATAAGCAAATTCAATATGAGGCAAGCATTCTTCCCACATTTTCTTGTTATTCTTCAAAACAGCCCTAAGCATAGTAGACAATGTTCTATTGACTACTTCAGTTTGTCCATCAGTTTGGGGGTGACAAGTAGTACAAAAAAGCAGTTTAGTCCCCAACTTAGCCCATAAACATCTCCAAAAGTGGCTAAGAAATTTAGTATCACTATCTGAAACAATAGTATTTGGCACACCATGCAAGCGAATAATTTCACGAAAGAACAAATCAGCAACATTAACATCATCATCGCTTTTATGACATGGTATAAAGTGTGCCATTTTCGAGAACCTATCCATGACAACAAATATGCTATCCCTCCCCTTCTTTGTTCGAGGTAAACCTAAAACAAAGTCCATAGATATATCCTCCCAAGGAACACTAGGTACATGCAAAGGCATATATAAACCATCAGGATTGAGTCGTGACTTAGCTTTTTGACATGTAGTGCAGCGAGCAACAAAACGCTCAACATCCCGTCTCATCTTTGGCCAAAAGAAATGTGTAGCAAGTATATCCTCCGTCTTCTTGATGCCAAAGTGTCCCATTAATCCTCCTCCATGCGCCTCCTACAACAACAGAAGACGAACAGAGCTAGCTGGAATGCATAGCTTGTTAGCACAAAACACAAATACATCATTAAGAACGAACTTGTTCCAAGTTCTCCCTTCCTTACAATTTTTCAATACATCTTTAAATTCAGCATCATGCACATATTGATCTTTGATGGTCTCCAAACCAAATATTTTAAAGTCAAGTTGTGAAAGCATAGTATAACGACGAGAGAATGCATCAGCAATAACATTTTCCTTACCCTTCTTGTGTTTAATGACATAAGGAAAAGTCTCAATGAATTCAACCCATTTAGCATGTCTACGGTTCAGTTTTGCTTGACTTTAAATGTGTTTCAAAGATTCATGATCAGAATGTATAACAAATTCCTTGGGCCATAAATAATGTTGCCATGTTTCTAAGGTCCGGACAAGAGCATATAATTCTTTGTCATAAGTAGAATAGTTCAGACTAGGCCCACTCAATTTTTCAGAAAAGTATGCAACAGGTTTGCCATCTTGTAATAACACACCTCCTAATCCAATTCCACTAGCATCACATTCAAGCTCAAAAGTCTTATTGAAATCAGGAAGTTGGAGTAAAGGAGCATGTGTCAACTTATCTTTCAATACCATGAAGGCTTCTTCCTGTGCGGAACCCCAAACAAAAGGCACATCCTTCTTTGTAAGCTTGTTGAGAGGTGCACCAATGGTGCTGAAATCTCTCACAAAACGCCTAGAGAAACCAGCGAGGCCAAGGAAACTCCTCACTTGTGTGACTGTTTTGGGCTACGGCCAACTCTCAATAGCTTCAATCTTGGCTTTATCAACTTCAATTCCCTGTGGAGTAACAACATAGCCAAGAAAAGATACTCGGTCGGTGCCAAAGGTGCACTTTCCAAGGTTACCAAACAAACATGCATCAAGTAGAGCAATAAAAAACAGCACGTAAATGTTCCAAATGTTCCTCCAAAGATTTGTTATAAATCAATATGTCATCAAAGTAAACTACCACAAATCGTCCGATGAAAGCACGTAAAACTTCGTTCATTAACCTCATGAAAGTACTAGGTGCATTAGTTAACCCAAAAGGCATGACTAACCACTCATATAATCTAAACTTAGTTTTAAATGTTGTTTTCCTTTCATCTCCCAATTTCATACGAATTTGATGGTATCCACTACACAAATCAACTTTGGAGAATATTGTAGAGCCACTCAATTCATCAAGCATATCATCTAGCCTAGGAATAGGATGACGATAACGAATAGTAATATTATTAATGCCTCTACAATCAACGCACATACGTGACGTACCATCCTTTTTCGGCACTAAAATGATAGTAACAGCACAAGGACTAAGGGATTCGTGTATATAACCTTTGTCGAGCAGTTCTTGTACTTGACGCATAATCTCCTTCATCTCCTCTAGATTGGTACGGTATGGTGCACGGTTGGGTAATGATGCACCGGGAATTAAGTCAATTTGATGCTCAATCCCTCGAATAGGTGGTAATCTCGGTGGCACGTCTTGTGGAAAGACTTTAGCGAACTCCTGCAAAATGTTAGTGAGAGCAGGAGGCAAAGAGGAAGGCACGTCCTCGAATGAAAATAATGCCTCTTTGCACACAAAAGCATAGCAAACAGATTTGCTAAAATCTGAATCATTAATATCAGATTTGGTGTCAATTAAACATGCACTTTTCAATTTAATTTCAGAAGCAACACTAGATGGTTTATTATTAGGCTGCATTTGTTGCTCAATTTTTTTTGACACAATCTAATTTTCACTTTTATTTTTCTCCTGTTTTGCTTTATTAGCTCTATTAATATCATCTTTCAAAATGGAATCAGGATTCATAGGAAGCAAAGTAATATTTTTATCCTTATGAACAAGAGTATACTGATTGTTTCTACCATGGTGTACAGAATTTTTATCAAATTGCCATGGTCTACCAAGTAATAAGGAACGTGCTTGCATAGGTACCACATCACAATCAACATAATTAGCATATGTAGAGATACTAAAATGCACATGAACCGTACATGTTACCTTAACCTTGCCACTGTTGTTGAACCATTGGATGTAGTAAGGATGTTGATGTGGATGTGGTCTTGTGGTGAGAGATAGCTTCTCCACCATCTCCATGCTAGCCAAGTTATTGCAGCCCCCTCCATCTATGATGACGCGAACATAACGTTCCTTCACAACTCCCTTTGTATGGAACAAATTATGCCTTTGATTTTGCTCAGCTTGTGTGACCTGCACACTCAAAACACGTTGAGAAACTAAACATTCATACCTGTCAGCATCTTCAGGAGCCATGTATTGCGTCTCATGATCAGAATCATCTCCACCGTGTTCTTCACGTGTAATAAGAGCCAAAGTCTCCTCATCATAGTCACTAGCGGACTCATACCCACCATCCTCGGTAGCAATCATCACACGCTGAGATTGGCATTCTCTCGCAAAATGTCCTCTTCCCTTACAACGACGACAAATAATATCACTTGTGTGCCCTGTTGATGCCATGGATGAAGAAGAGCTCTTCGCAGGTCCGGCAGGTGTGCTCTTGGCAGATAGTTGTTTTTGTGCCTGCTTTCTTGTATCACGGCTGGAGGTGGCACCTGATGGAGGTGTTGGTGGAGTGGAAGTAGAGGATGCATGTGGTGTCCATGATGAAGATCGACCTGCAGAAAAGTTAGTTCGCGCCAATGCCTGTCGATCCTGCACTTCACGTTCAGCTTTACAAGCAAGATGGAATAAACGAGTGATATTAGTATACTCCTTATACTCTAGAATGTTATAAATCTCTCTATTCAATCCACCCATAAAACATGCAAGCATAGCTTCATTCTCCTCAACAATACCACATCTAATCATGCCAGTTTGTAATTCCTGATAATATTCTTCTACATAATTTTTTCCTTGTCTTAAACGCTGCAATTTTTGAAGTAATTCACGTTGATAATATGGTGGAACCCAACGCGTACGCATAGTAGTTTTCAAAGCAGCCCAAGTAGTTGGAATAGGATATAATCTACAATGTTCAGACCACCAAACACATGTAAAGCTAGTGAAAGCACAAACAGCAGCAGGAACACGTCTCTCTTCAGGATATTGTAAACATGTAAATCGTTGTTTAGTTTCTAACTCCCAAGTAAGATATATATCAGGAACATATCTACCCTCAAATGGTGAAATATTCAATTTTAGTTTAGGAAGATGGTCATGTACCTTAGGTGGTGGTGCAGCCCTACCGTTGCGATGATATGCATGAGCATGACCTGGTAGTGGTGGTGCTGGTGGTTGCATGTAGTTCTGATTTTGGTCAACCTCATCCTCGTAATGGTTCTCCACCTCTGTAGTAGCAGCAGGAGTGGCCGAATTATCAACAGCGGCACCAGAATTTTGCCCAGGGTCAATGGAACGCTTTGTGCTCGTCCCACTTGGTTTGGAAAGCGACGTTGTTGTTGTTGTTGTTGTTGTTATTGTTGTTGTTGTTGTTGTTGTTGTAGAGGTGCGTTAGGGGCAGCCGGTGGTGGTGGTGGAAGACGCACGAGCAATTCATTAAACTTGTTATCGAGCTTTGTTTCGAATGTCTTCTCCATGCCATCTATCTTCTCCATGGCCTCTTCAAATCTGTTTAGCACATCTTGCACCTGTCCACTCATCATTTGCTGAAATTTATCATGCAACTTCTTATTCGTCATGTTCTCCCAGTCAGTCTCGTCGGCTTGTGATCCTGCCATGGTTAGTAGCAATAGAAACACACAAGAATATGATCCTACAGACTACTAACAAGAGGTGGTGGTGGATGTCACAAATCCGTCAGGCAAATCTCAAATTCTTACCAGTTCTTACCCAGTAGCAGGCGATGATCGGCAACCGTCGTAGTCAAAACTCTCAAAGCTTGGATACAGCGATTACCAGGGAGAGTCAAACGCACGACGTAGATGTATGTGGAGCTGGGAAGGCTTATAATATGGTAGCAAAAAGGGTCAGCAATAATCAATTCAGAGATGCAAAGTTGAATAAACGCTCAACGACGGTACTGTGCTGGTCCTAGGCTAGACTGTACTAGAGACGCGAGCCTAGAACACGAACAAAATCACGGCGCGGCACGTAAACAAGGGAGGAGCACTCTCTAAATTTTTTAATTTTTTTTTCACTTTTTTTCCTCTTTTTTTGCTCCGCAACAATTTTTT
Source organism: Triticum urartu (assembly GCF_056163025.1). Lineage (NCBI taxonomy): Eukaryota > Viridiplantae > Streptophyta > Magnoliopsida > Poales > Poaceae > Triticum > Triticum urartu. The sequence goes on along the minus strand of NC_141873.1, from coordinate 215,442,550 downwards.
TTCGAAAAAGTCTACAAATGGTCTAAAAACTGCCTAGCCAGAATTTTCCAGACTTAGTTTTTTTGAGTTTGGAACTATTTTCTACTGCGGGTAGCACGGAATCTCGGGAGTCCTACTCTGTCACGACTTGGAGTATGGCGTGATCTGGAACTCAAAAACAAAGCAACAAATACTGGACTTGGACTAGGACTGGTGGCGGCGATGAATCTGGTGGAACTCGGACTGGTGGTTGTATATGGCGATGGTATATGTTGACTCGGATTGGTGATTGTACATGGCAATGGTATATGTGGACTCGGATTGGTGGTTGTATATGGAAGCGGCGATGTATATGGTGGGGTGGTGGTATATGGCAATCATGATGACGATGGTACGGCGGCGGCGTGACAACCTGTGAATAGAACTCGAAACTCTAAGGGACTAGACACTAAGACCAGCAACTTGACACGAGGATGCAACTGCAAATTCAACAAAGCAAAACTCTAAAAAAGAGTATGAAAAGGCTCAGATTGGTTCAGATATGATGAACAAACCCTAATTTTTTTGTTGGCTTTTTTCGTGGACTGTAGGTATGAAGAATAGACTCCGTCTAAACTATGAAAACTGGAAAATCTCACCGAGAAACCTAAACATCTGATACCACTTGATAGAGGCAAAGGTGTCCCGTCTTTCGATGAGATGGTGGCTATCGTTTTAGAGGAAGTCGACTTTGACGATCCGACTACGAACGTGCGAGGACACCGCGCCTTAGCAATCGCTAAACCAACTCCGAGGGGTTATTGACCACGCCGGAGCACGATCAACCTGACCACGAGGGCCTGTTTCCTGCGAGCAAACGAAGAACAAGCAAGAAACTGAGATTGCAATCTGGATATTTCGAATATAAGATGAAAGCTTTATTGATCAAGGTGGGGTTCTGTGACGTCTTGGTCTGGTCGTTGGACACAAACGAAGTATGCGAAGTTGCAGCTATGGCGAACTTTTAAGATAAACAAAACACAAAGTGTAAACGACACCCTAAGGGCTGTATATATGGAGGAAGAGGGTGGGGGGGGGGGATTTCGTGGCCCTTGGAGGACGGGTCCGAAACCAACCCTAACTCTTGTTTCCCCACACATACAGACTCTAAAAACAGCCTATACTTAAGTATTTCGAAAATACATGGGCCTGGCCCAATAATAAGGTGACGCAGCACCTAAAATAGCCTCTGGACGAAATTTATGAAGTGGCATCTTGTATATTTCGTCCAAGGCTTCATGCACTCCTTATGGTGGCTTCAAAGTCCTGAAATCATCACTTGTAACTCCGTTATGGATCCCCTTGCGCATGCCATCATCTCCACGCATGAACTTGTTCCAAGGTTCATCTTTCTTGTCCAAGCTAGGCCCTTCATTTGTAAGCAAGACAAATGTATCCAATTTAGGCAGTATCATATTCTCATGAACATTAGAATCGTTACCAAGAAACGAAAGTACTTGATAATTCAATTGGCGTGCGCGAGCTCTAGTAATTGGTCCAGTATGTATAGCAGCAGGGGCTGTGGGTGTAACAATGGTATTGATGTCCTCATCATTAACTAATGCACCTAGTACTTGATGAGGACATCAATACCATTGTTACACCCACAGCCCCTACTGTTACATATACTGGACCAATTACTAGAGCTCGCGCACGCCAATTAAATTACCAGGTACTTTCGTTTCTTGGTAATGATTCTAATGTTCATGAGATTATGATGCTGCCTAAATTGGATACATTTATTTTGCTTACAAATGAAGGGCCTAGCTTGGAGAAGGATGAACATTGGAGCAAGAACACGCATGGAGTTGATGGCATGCGCAAGGGGATCAAGAACAGAGTTACAAGTGATGATTTCAGGACTTTGAAGCCGCCATAAGGAGTGCACGAAGCCTTGGACGAAATATACAAGATGCCACTTCATAATATTCGTCCATAGGCTATTCTAGGTGCTGCGTCACCTTATTAATGGGCCAGGCCCATGTAATTTCGAAATACTTAAGTATAGGCTATTTTTAGAGTCCGTATGTGTGGGGAAACAAGAGTTAGGGTTGGTTTCAGACCCCACCCTCAAGGGCCACGAAATTCCCCCCTCTTCCTCCATATATACAGCCCTTAGGGCATCGTTTAGACTTTGGGTTTTGTTTAGATTAAAAGTTCGCCATAGCTGCAACTTCGCATACTTCGTTTGTGTCCAACGACCAGACCAAGACGTCACAGAACCCCACCTTGATCAATAAAGCTTTCATCTTATATTCGCAATATCCCGATTGCAATCTCAGTTTCTTGCTTGTTCTTCGTTTGCTCGCAGGAAACAGACCCTCATGGTCAGGTTGATCGTGCTCCGGCGTGGTCAATAACCCTCGGAAGTTGGTTTAGCGATTGCTAAGGCGCGACGTCTCGCACGTTCGTAGTCGGATCGTCAAGGTCGACTCCCACAGAAAACGATAGCCACCATCTCATCGAAACATCGGGACACCTTAGCCTCTATCAGTACTTTCATGAGGTTAATGAACGAAGTTTTACGTGCTTTCATTGGATGATTTGTGGTAGTCTATTTTGATGATATACTGATTTATAGTAAATCTTTGGAGGAACACTTGGAACATTTACGTGTTGTTTTTATTACTCTACGTGATGCACGTTTGTTTGGTAACCTTGGAAAGTGCACCTTTTGCACCGACCGAGTATCTTTTCTTGGCTATGTTGTTACTCCACAGGGAATTGAAGTTGATAAAGCCAAGATTGAAGCTATTGAGAGTTGGCCGCAGCCCAAAACGGTCACACAAGTGAGGAGTTTCCTTGGCCTCGCTGGTTTCTATAGGCGTTTTGTGAGAGATTTCAGCACCATTGCTGCACCTCTCAACAAGCTTACAAAGAAGGATGTGCCTTTTGTTTGGGGTACCGCACAGGAAGAAGCCTTCACGGTATTGGAAGATAAGTTGACACATGCTCCTTTACTCCAACTTCCTGATTTTAATAAGACTTTTGAGCTTGAATGTGATGATAGTGGTGGTGTAGGGTGGAACCCTAAGTGGAGATCTTTCATGAATTGGAGGGGGAATCCCCAAGAACAAGATGAACACAAGAGGGAAAACACTCAATTGACTAGATCCAATCACACATATGCTAGATCCAATCACACAAAGAGAGATACCATGATTCAAAGACAACAAAGGAAAGATACAAGGTGCTAGTTCATCCCAATCCTATGAGGAATGATGTCTTGGTGATCCTATGATGGGGATCTTCTCCATAGGAGGTCTTGATCTCCAATGGAGAGGTCTCTCTCTCTCTCAAGAGGAGGAGTGGTACAAGGAGCAAAGCTCTCATATGTCTACCATATCCTTTGCTAACCCTAACAATATGGTCTAGGTACGGAATATATAGGTAGGTGGAAGGAGGGGACGAAGTGGAGGCCCAACGGCAGCTCACAGCCGTCCATCCTGATGGGCCCATGCGCACGGGGTAAGTTGGGCCCGTGTGCACGGGGGTCCCATGGGCACGGTACAGGCCCGTGCGCACGGGGTGCTCCAACGCCAGCTCCCTGTGTAGCCCGTGGGCACGGGGTCTCGGGGCCCGTGCGCATGGGGTCGCCTAGGACCTCCAGTCCAGCTGCGGTTGTGCTTCTTCCTCATGGCCTTGGGGTCCTTCTCCTTGGACTCCGGGATGCTCCATAGCTACTGGGTGGCGGTCGTCCTCGTACCTAATAATGCACAATGTTCCATGGTGAGTTAGCGATGAAGTCCCATAGATATTCATGTAAATCTTGAAGATGAGCGGGTTCACCTTAAGTCCGGTAGGTCCACTTGGGGCCTGATGTGCTATGAAGGTGTACATGGAGATGAACGTAGGATGCTCCGCATCATCTCCCCCCTTGGGAGATCCGACCTCGGATCGTGATCCTCATCACCATGGAAACGGTTCTCGTCGACGGACTTGAAGTTGGACGGAGTTGAAGACATGACGCAATCCAAGTACTCCAAGGTGTCTCCGTAGTGGTAGACATGCAAAAAGAGCAAACACAAGCGACACTTGGAAATACAATGGTTAGCGCACACAAAGTGTCCATCAAATAAGCATAAGTCCGTGCGGCAAGATTGTTCGTGACAAAGCCCATGAAGCTTATCAAGATGATGTAAAATGACATGTAAAGCATTCATGGGAGGAAAAGAATTCATTGTGCACACAAATGTATTGTGAATATGATCAATGCAACCACGGTGCAAAATGATGTCATAGTGAGACGGTTTATCAATAGCATGAATATGGTAATGGATGCTCAATGTGATATGATCATGCAATTGATGGTAGTAAATAAGATCATGATGTATGAATATGCCATCAAGGTATATCACAACAAATTTGCTAATGAAATGCACAAGCTCATATATCATGGATGACATAGAAAGACAAGATGCAACAAGGCAATCGTAATATGAGTCAATCCATGCATAAGATGCAAATTTGTCATGTGTATGATATGTCCATCGAGCATGACATGTGTGAACACAATCAACAAATATGGTGGTGTTGGTATACCAATGCTCGATGTCGTGGCATGAGTGGAGGTTCGAAGGTGCATCCAATAAGTCCGAGCGCTCCTCAACTTCAAGGTTCATGGGTTCCATATCCAATGTCGGTCCTCCATCCAATAGATGTAACATGTAGCCAAGAAGAAGGAAACAACAATGAAAGAGTGACCCATCCAATATGCATATTTGAGGATGGCTCAAAGGGAAGGAGTTCACCTTTAGGAGATTCTCGCAAATGTTGGTGTTGCACATCGTGTATGCCTTCACATGACCAAATTGTCTCATGACGGTATCGCCTTGTGAATACTTCAACATGAAAGAACATGAAAAACACTCGGAAAAACAAATGTGGTTAGCGGAGATGCAAAACCTATCATTCGTGTGGTAAAATACCCAACAAGTGCATGCATCATGCTCATCATAAGAAAGTACAAGGGAGCTTTTCATAGTATGGAGGCATATGATGATGCGAGGACAACCAAATACAATAGGCTCAATCAAGCAAGCATGCATCACAAGTAAAGTGTCCAAGTCTCCACGATCAATAAGCATAGATGCAACAATTGGAGGCAAGCGACAATGAACAAAATATATCATGTGAGAGGCATGAACATATACGTCATCAACCCAAGAAAGCAATGAAGAATGGAACATGGGTGATGCGACAAAGCAAGCAATCATGGGAATCAAGGTAAGCAAGCTAGTATTGCGAAGATGCAACATACTAGAAAGAATCATGTCAAGTATGTCATGTGTGCAAATGGTGGGCATGAATAATGCACAAGACATATCACGAGCATGAAAGGAGTATATGAGCAAAATAGCATCAATAGCATGAGGCACATGATAAACATGGCAATAGCAACAAGGATCTCCACCAAGCATGCAAATACACATAGGGGTAACATAATTGTGAATCATGGGTAGATGCAAGCAAGAGTCACAATTGCATGGCAAAAGCATAGAAGCAAGAATAACATGCAAAGTGAACACGGTAAAACAAGCAAGAGAGCGGTATATAGCCCATAGCCGTGTGAGAGCCAACTAAAAGAGATGCGCATAGTCTTTGCGCGAAGAGAGTGGTGGTAAGGATAGTTAATGGGATCCCAAGTCATCTTTGCTCTCAAGAGATCATTTCGTCAACTCTTGGGATTGAGAGATTGACGAGTATACATGAGTACCTACACAAAACAAAGACAAAGGGAAAATTGTGTGTGCGTGGTAGATGTACACATCATCCATCATGATGCGCACGTGCTTGTGTTAGTTAGCACAAAATATCCAATGCTCAAACAAATGAGATGCGTGATATAGAAACATTCCATCCATCATGATAGTTTGTTGTTATGTATAGCATAATGGAGACTCAAATTGGGCAATGCATCATGATATATATGTAGAGCATTGTTATTCATGGAATGCATATGGTGCAAGCAATTATGAGAATCATGCAAAGTATGGAATGCATCAAAATCTCCTAATATGTATGAGGAAACTATGGGGGTCTCCTCATGAGCATTAATGGAAACATCACATGGAGAATATTGAAAACATTCAAAACAATGCATATTTGGAGCAATGTGATCATGGCATGGCATACTAGATGAATTGCGAAAATCGTGTAAAGGAAGCATGGCAATATCATCACATGAAAAACAAAATCCAATGACCATCATCTCATCATCTATGCCATATGTGCAAATGGGATTTATTTTAACGGGGCATGCATAGTTACTATGTTGAGATTGAAATGAAGTAATATTGGAGATCTCACTCATAGCACATGACAAGGTTAATGGATTATCAAACATGATGTGACCAAAAGAATTTTCACATGATATCCTATGTAGCATAGCATCACAACTAGGCAACTCAACATGCTCATCATCATATTTATCATAAATAGGTAAGTCATGACATGAAGAAGTCGCACTAGCATGAAGCATGGGTATAGGTGTGTCAACATCATGCAAGTAATCATTCGTCAAATAGTCCACTAGTGGGACAAGAGAAGCACCATCACCTATGTTACCTTTGGAGCATCGCTCATGTGTTGTACGTGAGGTGTCGAAGACCGAGTCGTGGTCATCTTCATCTTGATGGAACCATGTGGGGGGTGCATCATCGTCCACCATGGCCATCGTCATCTCCATTGGAGGTATGGACTCGTCGAGGAGAGGCATGTCATCATGTAGGAGACATAGCACCAAAGAAAACACACTCGGAGTAGAGGTTAAGTCATTAGAAATCAAAGTGGCCTCACATGCCGTGTCAACTACCTCACTCACTAAGTGTTGTGGCTCACGCACTCCCTCTTGTATTCTCTCACTGATATGGTTGATGGAGTCACTCAAATGGCTCTCAACCTCACATAGGATGTGTGGCATGCTCTCATGTGTGGGGCTAGTGGTGGTCACACTAATCCTCTCATAGGAAATGCACTCAATGTCACATATGGTGGAGTCACTCATATCACTCATGGTGGGGTGGCTCTCCTCACATGGGAATTGAGGCATCTCTTTATATGTGGGTGTCGGAGAGATGTAGGTGCAAATGTCTCCATGCTCAATCATGTTGTGGTCGTAGCTGTTGGTGTACAAAAAGAGGGGTACACTTTTTGTACCCCTATAACTGTGCACGGGCAGTCTGAGCCACGGGCACCACCACACCAAGCAAGGAAAGGGAGGTGAGCCAGGGTAAGACCGAAGCTCAAGAGAACTAGAACAACGCCAAGGCCAAGACCAAGAAGAGCAAAGGAGACGAAGCGGACTCCCCCGGCAAGATCCTTGACGGGAGATAGTTCTAGCAGCCACGGCAAGACCCTTGCCGCGGCGGCTCGTCCCGCGCCTACGGAGCAAATCACCCTTGAGTCCACTGCCCCCAAAGGGCAAGGATTCGGGAGACATCCCCGTGGCGGCATGCAGATCTTTGTGAAGACATTCAAGATCAGATACACACTAAGGAGACGACAACCCTTGGCGGGATCCCAGCCGAGGAAGACCACAAGGCCCCCGGCAAGCGCCTTGCCAGGGATGGCAGCAGGCGCCTCGGCAAGACCCTTGCCGGGGCCCCGGCAAGGCCCTTGTCGAGGACACCCGCAGGGCCACCATCAGGCCCACGCCGACTAAACCTCCACCACCGCATGCATGCAGCTACCGACCCAACCAGCTGGGCAGGCACCCGCGTGGCGGCATGCAGATCTTCGTGAAGACCCACCACTGCACCACCTCAGCTGCCTGCCTACCTACATGGCATCACAGGTGTCGCTGGCCAGGGCGCGTGTCGACACAAGAAGGAGCGGCGATGGACGAGACAGATCTCTCCCCCGTCCCCGATAAAGCAAGGACACCTAAGCAAGACGCATTAAATGTGCCTTGTCATGTAATGCGAGGGATAACCTCGCATCACTGTACCCTTTCCACCTCCTGTGTGCCACTGTGGCAACCCCTTTTTCTATAAAAGGAGGCCCGAGGCGACTAGAGGAGGGATTCGGCTTTTTGGAGCTCCTCACGCCCCATAGCTAGCTCAAGAACACAGATATACAATCCACCAAAGCAGGAGTAGGGTTTTACGCATCCTCGCGGCCCGAACCTGGATAAACGAACCGTGTGCTATCTGTTTGATCCGCTCTTCTCACGACCCCGCACCCCGCTAACCACAGTAGGGATTCTTGTGATCCCATAGGTGTCGTTCCCACCGACATCTTTGGCGCACCAGGTAGGGGAACGCAGTTGTGAGAATCGGCTTTAGCAGTTAGTTCAGCGCTTCTTCATCATCATGGCGCCCAAGAAGAAGATGACGGTGGCGGTTGGCCAGTCGGAAGCCGGATAGCCTGTCCCGGCGCGGGCGAGCAGCGGACCGGTCGCAGAAAGGACCCGGGGCGCTGCTCGCGAACACCAACACCATCCCAACAGCTGGAATTTGGGAGGCGGCGATGTTTGTGCGCCTGGTAACGGGCCACACGCCGCCAAATCCAAAGGCAGAGCCAAGCCCTTCGCTGGTGGAGCGGGGCCTTCCAAGGTCATCGCCGCCCCGCCCGAAGGTGACGCAAGGGCCTCCAAGACTCCCACACCGGCGCCAATAGCACGCTCCTCCCAGGCAGTGCGCGACAAACGACGTAATCATGCCGAAGATCCCGGGCGTCGCCGCGGGAAGAGCCCCGAGCGCCACTCCCGGGATGTAGAAGACCTGCCCACTCGCCGAGGCGCTGGTGAAAACGGCATGCGACCGCGGGGTCGTGATAGAGCTCCTTCTGACATGGTCAGAAGTCGAAGCGCGTCGCGATCCGTGTAGGTTTCGCTGCCACCGACGCCAGCAGAGGCCCTGGCGCACGCAGTTGCTCCTCGACTTTCCTCCCACTATGGGGAAACTCAACGAATGGAGAGCCACTATCTGAAGCCTTGTTGCGGTGGCCAACAAAGACGAACCAAGTCCGGTGGGGCCCCCGGGTCGACGCTCCAATGGAGTCCCGCGGACCAGTGGCGGAAAAGCTGGCGGTGCCACGACCATGGTGCATTCACCTCTTCCCCATCTGGTACCGCGGACGCCGGCTCGTCGCGACGTCGCGGGCAACGACATCTCCATAGCATCGTCTGACCCGCGGACCCACTGTGACCAGCGCCAAGTTCTTCGGGAACGAGCCCATGAAGACGCTCGAACCACTATCAAGCGCCGGCGCGGAGCGTGCCACCAATCAGACAGGCGAGCAGGGCCTGCTGTGGTAAAGTTGTGCTTGCCGTCGAGGGATCTGATGACGCCGGCTCCGCCAAGAAAACCAAGGCAGATGACCCCGGCAAGGAAATTGCCGGATGTGTCGCCTGCCGGGCCTTGGCGGCTGTCGAGAAGCCAGGAAACTTCGACAAGCAATACTGCAAGATCCATCGCACCAAAAGCCATGATCTCCAGAACTGCCGACAGGTCAAGCTCCTTGCTGAGAAGCAGAGGGCTGAATATGAGAGGCGGGACAAGGAGAAAGGCCAGGACGGTGCTGAGGGGTCCGGCAAGAAGCGTGACGGCCAGGCGGGCCGTCGCGACAAAGATAAACAGCGGCAGAGGCCCGCCCGGGGCCGTGACAAAAAGCCAGAAGACGATGATCACGAAGAGGACGATGAGTCTGGTGACCAAGAATTTCAGAAAGATATAGAGGCCATGTGCGTCGATGGCGGCGCCTCGCTGCATACCTCTCACCGCCAGCTTAAACAGTGGGCGTGTGAGATTACAGCGGCGGAACCATCGTTTGATGCCCAAAGGCCGCTGAAGTGGTCCAGCACACCTATCATTTTTGACACTGAGGATCACCCTAATCGCACTACTACACTCGGGTGCTTGCCATTGTTGGTTTCACCGACAATACGCAACCTCAAGGTGACAAAGATGCTAGTCGATGGCGGGGCCGGTCTGAACTTAATCTCGCCTGCTATGATCGAGAAATTGCAGATTCCTGATGAAGACCTCCAAGAGACGGGCACGTTTCAGGGGGTCAACCCGGGAAGAAGTCAACCAAAGGGAAAGGTCACGTTGCCCGTGACTTTTTAGAGTGATCTGAACTACAGGACAGAAAGGATTGTGTTCGACGTTGCCAAGATCCCCTTGCCTTACAATGGGATCCTTGGCCGCCCAGCGCTGGCCAAGTTCATGGCGGCATCACATTACGCCTACAACACCCTGAAGATGCTGGGGCCTGTGACGATCATCACCGTCCCATCAGACAAGAAGGATGCGCTAACTTGCGCTGACCAACACCACCAACAAGCAGTTGCAGAAGCCGCCACTGCTAAGGCGCTTGCTCCTGCCACTGGATCCCCGGAAAGGCAAAAGAAGAAGACTGTTGAGACCTCATGCACCCACTCCGGCAAGCGCACCTCTTCGGAGTGTAGCGCTCCCGTCGAGGACATGCCAGAGAGCTCCGCTGACAAAAACAAGAAGTCCAGGGCCACACCGCCGGGAACCAAGAAGGTTTCTGTCAAGGAGGACGGCACGGGAGGAGCTTTTACCATAAGCTCCACCCTTGACGACAAATAGGAAGACGCGCTCGTCACCTTCCTGCGGGCGAATGTCAATGTGTTTGCATGGCAAGCATCCGACATCCCCAGCGTTCCCAGGGAGGTAATTGAGCACCACCTTGCTGTCTGTCCTCATGCGCGGCCTGTCAAGCAGAGGGTCAAAAAGCAAGCTTTGGAACGACAAGAGTTCATCACAGAGGAGATCCGGAAACTGGAAGCAGCGGGTTTGGTAAGAGGAGTGCTCCATCCAACGTGGTTGGCCAATCCGGTGGTAGTGCGCAAGGCAAATGGGATGTGGAGGCTGTGTATTGATTACACAGATATTAATAAGGCTTGTCCCAAAGACCCCTTCCCGTTGCTGCGCATCGACCAGATTGTTGACTCCACAGCTGGGTGTGATCTGTTGTCATTCCTCGATGCCTACTCCGGCTACCACCAGATCTTCATGACAAGGGAAGATGAAGAGAAAACGACATTCATCACCCCACGTGTTACGTATTGCTTTATACGGATGCCTTTCGGGTTGAGGAGTGCTGGTTCAACGTTTGCAAGGGCAGTCCAGATTGGTTTTGAACCCCAGCTCCATAGAAATATGGAAGCTTATATGGATGATATAGTGGTCAAAACCAAGAACAGGGCAACCCTCATATCAGATTTACAAGAAACATTTGCAAACCTACGCAAGATCAATCTCAAGTTGAACCCTGAGAAGTGCGTCTTCGGCGTCCCGTCTGGGTAGCTTCTCAGGTTCTTTGTGTCACAGCGTGGGATAGAGGCCAATCCGGACAAGATCAAAGTTATAGAGCAGATTGAAGCACCCAAGCGAGTCAAGGATGTGCGTCGGCTTGCTGGTTGCGTTGCCGCCATGAGCATGTTCATTTCCAAGTCCGCCAAGCACGCCCTTCCCTTTTTCAAGATTTTGAAAAAGGCGGGCCCGATGGAGTGGATGCCAGAAGCCGAAGCAGCATTGCAAGATTTGAAGAGGTACCTCTCCTCCGCGCCAATACTAGTTGCGCCTAGGCCACAGGAACCGTTGCTGCTGTACCTGGCGGCAACGGACCAGGTGGTCAGCGCCGCACTAGTGACGCAGAGAGAAATTCATGATGAGGTAATAGCAGCAACGGAGCCTGATGCCACCGATGCCGAGACGATGCAGCCAATTGAAGTGCCGCCGAAGAAGAAAATGATGCAGCACCCGGTCTACTTTGTTAGTTTCCTCCTGCAGGGGGCTAGATCGAGGTACTCCGGTGTGCAGAAACTTCTCTTCGGCCTTCTTATGGCCTCGAGGAAGCTGCGTCACTACTTCCAGGCACACGAAATCACTGTCGTCACTCGCCTCCCTCTGCAACGGATATTGCACAATCCAGACGCAACGGGAAGGATCATAGAGTGGGCACTGGAACTGTCCAGCTTTGGCCTCAAGTTTGAGAGTACCTCGACGATTCAAAGTCGAGTCCTGGCAAAGTTCGTTGTAGAATGGACCGCGATGCCTGACAAAGAAACCCAAGAGACTGCTCTCCCCGGCAAGGAGGCAAGTTGCAACTGGATCATGTACTTTGATGGGGCTTTCTCCTTATAGGGCACCGGGGCTGGCGTACTGCTTGTCGCGCCCACCGAAGAGCACCTCAAGTACGTGATCCAGATGCACTTCCCCAGGGAGGTGTCAACAAACAATACGACTGAGTACGAAGGGCTGCTTGCCGGTCTTAGGATCGCGGCGGACCTCGGAATCAAGAAACTCGTCGTCAGAGGCGACTCGCAACTTGTCGTCAAGCAAGTCAACAAGGATTACCAGAGCCTGTTGATGAAGGCCTATGTCGATGAAGTGAGAAAGCTGGAAGAGCGTTTTGACGGTATACAGGCAGAATACGTTCCCCGAGCGGAGAATGATATCGCTAATTACCTGTCAAAACGCGCTGCCCTCTAGCTACCTGTGGAACCAGGTACCTTTGTGCTTCGGCTAACTCAGCCATCCGTTGATCCATCAACAGAGCAGAACAAGAGGAGAAAATCAGGGCCCGGAAAATACTTTCCCGCCGAGCTCCCCAAAGCCGCCGGCAAGGATGTTGCCGGAGACACTGAGCCCGCCACGGGACGGCTAGCTCTGACAGAGCATCAAGCTCTTGCCATGGAGACAGCCGCTCCGATAGCGGAGGAAATGCCTTTAGTCCTCGCCGTCGAGCCCCAGGCTCCAGCATGGGCACAACATACCATCCGATTCCTCCAAACAGGGGAACTTCCTGAGGAGCAGGAAGAAGCGGAAAAAGTAGCCCGTCGCTCTACTATGTACCAGTTCGTCGATGACGTCCTGTACAGAAAGAGGCTGAATGGCATGAAATTGAAGTGTATCCCTTGAGAAGAAGGACTGGGGCTATTGGCGGAGATATATGGAGGCATATGTGGATCCAACATCGGGTCAAGGGCCCTTGCCGGCAAAGCATTTCGGCAAGGCTTCTTCTGGCCCACCGCCCTCCAGGATGCGACGAGACTAGTCACCAGGTGTGAAGCGTGTCAGTTCCATTCAAAGAAGCTTCATCAGCCAGCTCAAGCCCTTCAAACCATTCCTCTCTCCTGGCCTTTCTTAGTCTAGGGGCTCGACATACTGGGCCCTTTCCCCCATGCTGTCAGGGGCTTTGAGTACTTGTACATTGCAATCGACAAGTTCACAAACTGGCCAGAAGTGGAAGCAGTGAGGAAGGTCACAACACAATCAGCCGTCAAGTTCTTCAAAGGACTGGTGTGCCGTTTTGGTGTACCCAATAGGGTTATCACCGACAATGGCACGCAGTTCACAAGCCACACCTTCATGCAATATATTCAAGACCTCGGCAGCAAGGTCTGTTTCGCTTCCGTTCCTCACCCACGAAGCAATGGTCAAGCTGAGAGGGCAAATGCTGAAGTACTGTGAGGCCTGAGGACAATGACCTTTGACAGACTGCACAAGAGTGGAAGGCGCTGGATTGATGAATTGCCGGCGGTTCTTTGGTCAATCAGAATGACACCAAGTCAAGCCACCGGCCATACCCCCTTTGCCCTGGTATACGGGGCAGAAGCAGTTCTCCCCACGGAACTCATATACAGGTCACCTCGAGTACTCGCTTATGACGAGCTTGACCAAGAGCAATTGCGGCAAGATGATGCAATGCTCCTTGAGGAAGATCGTCTTCGGGCAGCTGTGAGAGCAGCGCGCTACTAGCAAGCCTTGCGCCGCTACCATAGCCGCAAGGTTCATGCCCGAAGCTTTGAGGAAGGCGACCTTGTTCTTCGGCGCGTTCAATCGGCCAAGAATTCCAACAAGTTGACGCCAAAGTGGGAAGGCCCTTATCGGGTAATACGAGTCACCAGGCATGGCGCAGTCTGCCTGGAGACCGAAGATGCCGTTCCGGTGAGTAACTCCTGGAACATTGATCATCTTCACAAGTTTTACCCGTGAGGCGCGGCTTGCCGGCCCCCCCGGCAAGCCACCTTTTGTACGAGCCTTGCCGATGACGCATGTAACCCTTTGTACAAAGCCAGACGCAGACCCTGAGCATAAATAAATGAAGCGCTGGCGCCCTAAGTTATAGCATGCATGCTAGGTCGAGTCTCGTCCTTGGTTAGGGCTGATAGTGCTTAGCGGCGACTAACCCCTAGCTTAGAGGTCGAGTGTGCGTCTCTTTGTCTTTCTTTTGTCTTCTTTGGTTCACTGGACACACAGATATCTGTGCCGAACCACTTGGGGAGGAAAAAAAGAGGAACAGACCAGCATCTAGCCCCCGGCAAGCCAGTATTGCCGGGGGCTGCAAGAGCAAAGATTCACCCATGGCGAACCAGGGTTGCCGGGGACTGCAGCTTCAGATAAGTTCTTCATCCCTTATCATCCATTCCATTATGGACTGAGGTATGTGAAACCTCGTTTTCCCCTAAGCTACCGTGCTCCCCTAACTCTAGGCCCTAGGGCTCGTTCTTGGGGCCAAGTTTGGTCGTAGTCGCGGCAGCGAAAAGATGAAACAAGGAGCCTGAACCCGCCTTATCCCTGCCTCCGCCAAAGGCGTGAGGAAGGTCAAGCTAAGTGGGGAGACGGCAAGGCCTGTTGCCGGGCAAGGAAATGTTTATCTTGAAGATATGAAGGATTTACTCCTTGTCATGGGTTCCACCCGCAAACAAATGACCCGGCAAGCATCCCTTTTTCATTAAAAAACATTCCCCTCAGGTACAGTCCATAGGGAATGAAAAACATGAATGATGGGATTACAAGTTTTAAATTCAACAAAGGCCCGAAGGCTTACAAACTAAAAAGAGATAAGGTGCCCGTAATCCCTTTCTTGTCCCTCTCCTCAGGAGGCAGGTCAAGGAGGCAAAAAGGACAAAAGGAGCGCCTAGGCAAGCTACGGGTGGCAGAAGACACCAAGAGAACATCTTAGTGGCCGTCCAAAGGCTGGATGGTGATGGCGGCGCCAGAAGCAGAGCTCGAAGACGAGGCGGCAGGACGTCAGCACGCGTCGAAGGCATCGGTGCCCGTGTACTCCGACTTAACGGCCTTGTCGCCCGCCCTCTTCCTCTTCCGCAGCCTCCCAACGCCAGCCGCCCAAGGAGACAACCCTGAGAAGTTCAGGGAGCCGGCGGCACGGATGATGGGGTCGCCGGTGCCGCAAGGAGCGGCACCCGACACCTAGTCGGACCCGTCATCCTGCCGCCTACTACCCTCATCGTCGCTACCACTGTCCTCCTCATCACTCCCGCCCGAGGAGGAGTCTTCACTATCAGAAGAGCTCTCCACGCAGCACCTTGCACGGGTCCCAAAGAGCCCGAAGACCTTGACGGAGAGAAGGCCACCCTCCATCTGCTTAAAAATGGAGAGTGAGCCCCTCCGTCAAGCGGTGGATATGAGCAAACGTCTTCCATCCCCGACGAAGATACATCACATGAGGGGCGGGGAAGTCGACGCGGACCCGCGTGCCACTGATCCCGCAGCCCCTTATGTGCAGCCGCAACGACTCCGGCGGATCCAGCTCCATCTCCCACGCAAATGGAGTCAGGAGACGAAGGCGACGACGCGGCGGCTGGCGCAGCCTGACGAAGAACTCACAAGGGTCATCCCCAACATGGCCCTCCATTGGAGGAGGAGCTGCTGGCGGAGGCGAGGCCGCCACGCCACCCCGTCCTCCTCTTCCCCGAGCGCCCCGGCCTCGACCACGGCCTCGCCCCCTCCCCCTTCCCCTCGCGGCTGGCTTTGCCATCGTAGGCGCAGGAGAAGGAGGGACGCATTGTCGAGTGGCGACCCTCGCCGCCACTGTTGATGGACCGGGATTCCCTCTCTCCATGACAGATGGAAGGGAGGAGCAGAAGCTGAAGGAAGAAGAAGATGAAAGAATGTGGGACGCCATCCCCCCTCCCGCTCTTTATAAAGGATCGGGGTTGGGGCTCGGCCGCCCCACTCGGCCAATCAAGATACGGAAGGCGCAGGGAGCCAGGACCGACCCGCCGCCCCAACCAGCGACGGCCCAGTTTCCCGCCTCCACCGTTTGCCACCCTAGGCGCATGGGAGACATGTGGCGGACGTGCAGAACCGAGGGGACGGGTGAGACGACCACTCCCCACCCCGTGATCGTGGGGAGTGGACGCCTTGAAGACCGCGCCTCAGCCCCATTCAGTAAATGGGCCGCGCCTCCCCGCCTCCCTCCATCTAATGGGAAGGCGTGAACCGCCCCTTTACTACGATGTGACGCATGCCTACGGGAACCAACCTATCGCATGCCACCCACGTCACACGCGCCTCCCCACGCCGCGCCACGCGCGAAGAATCTTACCGCGGTAAAAACTGCCCCGCCTGCCCGCGCACCGTTTTTGGGCCTAGACCAACAACGCGTTGCGCTTATGTGTGGCCCAGGCTCGGGGGCTCCTGTCGGTGTACGAAAAGAGGGGTACACTTTTTGTACCCCTATAACTGTGCACGAGAAGTCTGAGCCACGGGCACCACCACACCATGGAAGGCAAGGGAGGTGAGCCAGGGTAAGACCGAAGCTCAAGAGAACTAGAACAACGCCAAGGCCAAGACCACGAAGAGCAAAGGGGACGAAGTGGACTCCCCCAGCAAGATCCTTGACGGGAGACAGTTCCAGCAGCCCCAGCAAGACCCTTGCCGTGGAGGCTCGTCCCGCGCCTACGGAGCAAATCACCTTTGAGTCCACTGCCCCCAAAGGGCAAGGATTCGGGAGACATCCCCGTGGCGGCATGCAGATCTTTGTGAAGACATTCAAGATTAGATACGCACTAAGGAGACGACAACCCTTGGCGGGATCCCAGCCGAGGAAGACCACAAGGCCCCCAGCAAGCGCCTTGTCGGGGATGACAGCAGGCGCCTCGGCAAGACCCTTGCCGGGGCCCCGGCAAGGCCCTTGCCGAGGACACCCGCAAGGCCACCATCAGGCCCACGCCGACTAAACCTCCACCACCGCATGCATGCAGCTGCCGACCCAACCAGCTGGGCAAGCACCCGCGTGGCAGCATGCAGATCTTCATGAAGACCCACCACTGCGCCACCTCAGCTGCCTGCCTACCTACATGGCATCACAGGCGTCGCTGGCCAGGGCGCGTGTCGACACAAGGAGCGGCGATGGACGAGACAGATCTCTCCCCTGTCCCCGATAAAGCAAGGACACCTAAGCAAGACGCATTAAATGCGCCTTGTCTTGTAATGCGAGGGATAACCTCGCATCACTGTACCCTTTCCACCTCCTGTGTGCCACTGTGGCAACCCCTTTTTTTATAAAAGGAGGCCCGAGGCGACCAGAGGAGGGATTCGGCTTTTTGGAGCTCCTCACGCCCCATAGCTAGCTCAAGAACACAGATATACAATCCACCAAAGCAGGAGTAGGGTTTTACGCATCCTCGCGGCCCGAACCTGGATAAACAAACTGTGTGCTATCTGTTTGATCCGCTCTTCTCACGACCCCTCGCCCCGCTAACCACAGTAGGGATTCTTATGATCCCATAGGTGTCGTTCCCACCGACAGTAGTCGTGGATGAAGGCCAAAGATGGCACATCATCACTCTCCTCCAAGACCAAAGATAAGGTCTCATGTGCGGTCTCGTAGCTTGACTCGGAGTATGAATCCAATATGGGCGCCATCTTCATGTTGTTGAAGAGGTTCATGCTCGTCGCCGTGGTCGAAGGGGATGGCCCTAGCTCGACCTTCTTGTCGCCGTCTTGTTGTAGGAGGTCCATATGGTGTGGCACCTCATAGCTCGTCTCCATGACCGAAGGGAAATTCCCATGCTCGGCCATCTTCCTTGAGGGGCTTCCGAAGATGGAAGTGTCGCCCTCACATGTAGGTGGTCGCCTTGGACTTGATGAAGTCAATGTAGGCGTACTCGTGGGAAGTAGGCAAAGATGCCGTACATCCAAAGGCGAAGATGCCTTGATAGCACTTGGCGAAGATGCCGAAGTGTTTGTTGTAGCCGTAGCTCCGTCTTGGTGGTGCTCGTCTCGCGGTCTTCTCTTGTGCTCATGTAGCTTGGACTTGGTGTGAAGTAGGGCTTGTTGGGACTTGTGCATTTGCGCTTGTTGAGCATCTTCATGTTGATGATGTCATTGTCGTGCTTGAGCTCGTGGTAGATGTCGTTCATCGTCGTTGTGCACATGATGCTTGGAGGTGACATGTGGACGACTTGCACTTGTGTCGCTTGGGCACTCCGAAGATGATTGAATTGCTCACCGCTGCCTTGAGGATGATGAACGGGAAGAACGTTTGGCCAACAAAGTCCGAATCTCCTCCATCCTTTCATCTTGCTCCTCCTTGTGTGCGGAAAGCTTGTTGTCGATGTAGTCCCGTTTCCTCACTTTGGAGGGGCGAATGTCGATGGAGAGGTTCTCAATGCGCTCTCGCAATATTGATTATGCGCCTTGCATTTGTCGTTGTAGATCGAAGATTGACGCTTTGGTGATGTAGTTGTTCACGCCGTCGTTGTTGTCGAAGACCGTAGATGAAATGCCTTGCCTATCCATCACAAGACTCGCGCAAATATGAGTGGAAGAAAGGAAAGTACTACACCAATGTACCTTATCCAATGTTGAGGATGGATGAAAGAGCACTCAATAATGTATCAAGGAAATAGCACAATTGGTACCGGATCTTGTCAATTCTCACACCTACACAAATAAGGCTTATGGTGGAGCTCGGTGAGGATAGTGGCACAAAAATTTGATGCAACTTGTTAGCAAGAGTCAATAATGTTGGAAAATATTCACAAATTCGCAAGTGAAACAAGTAGACCAATAGCAATATGTGGCACATGGAAACACACACACGGATAGATAAATGGGGTCGTGCAACCAAGGAATGAGCACAAAATGTGGAATCCACGGAAAACGCTCGTGTTGCACAACTCAAGAGAGACGCTAGCACGATTTCTCAATAGGAGGATACGACACTTGTGCACAACCTATAAGATGCAAAATGTATGAGCTTTTGTCGGTGTACAAAAAGAGGGGTACACTTTTTGTACCCCTATAACTATGCACGGGCAGTCTCAGCCGCGGATACCACCACACCAAGCAAGGCAGGGGAGGTGAGCCAGGGTAGGACCGAAGCTCAAGAGAACTAGAACGACGCCAAGGCCAAGACCACGAAGAGCAAAGGGGACGAAGCGGACTCCCCCGGCAAGATCCTTGCCAGGAGACAGTTCTAGCAGCCCCGGCAAGACCTTTGCCGCGGCGACTCGTCCCGCGCCTACGGAGCAAATCACCCTTGAGTCCAATGCCCCCAAAGGGCAAGGATTCGGGAAACATCCCCATGGCGGCATGCAGATCTTTGTGAAGACATTCAAGATCAGATACGCACTAAGGAGACGACAACCCTTGGCAGGATCCCAGTCGAGGAAGACCACAAGGCCCCCGGCAAGCGCCTTGCCGGGGATGACAGCAGGCGCCTCGGCAAGACCCTTGTCGGGGCCCCGGCAAGGCCCTTGCCAAGGACACCCATAGGGCCACCATCAAGCCCACGCCGACTAAACCTCCACCACCGCATGCATGCAGCTGCTGACCCAACCAGCTGGGCAGGCACCCGTGTGGCGGCATGCAGATCTTCGTGAAGACCCATCACTGCGCCACCTCAGCTGCCTGCCTACCTACGTGGCATCGCAGGCGTCGCTGGCCAGGGCGCGTGTCGACACAAGAAGGAGCGGCGAAGGACGAGACAAGTTTCTCCCCCGTCCCTGATAAAGCAAGGACACCTAAGCAAGACGCATTAAATGCGCCTTGTCATGTGATGCGAGGGATAACCTCGCAGCACTGTACCCTTTCCACCTCATGTGTGCCACTGTGGCAACCCCTTTTTCTATAAAAGGAGGCCCGAGGTGACCAGAGGAAGGATTAGGCTTTTTGGAGCACCTCACGCCCCATAGCTAGATCAAGAACACAAATATACAATCCACCAAAGCAGGAGTAGGGTTTTACGCATCCTCGCAGCCCGAACCTGGATAAATGAACCATGTGCTATCTGTTTGATCCGCTCTTCTCACGACCCCGCGCCCCGCTAACCACAGTAGGGATTCTTGTGATCCCATAGGTTTCGCTCCCACCGACATCTTGGGCGCGCCAGGTAGGGGAAGCAGTTGTGAGAATCAGCTTTAGCTGTTAGTTCGGCGCTTCTTCATCATCATGGCGCACAAGAAGAAGACGACGGTGGCGGTTGGCCAGTTGGAAGCCGGACAGCCCGTCCCGACGCGGGCGAGCAGCGGACCGGTCACAGAAAGGACCCGGGGCGCTGCTCGCGAACACCAACACCATCCCGGCAGCCGGAGTTTGGGAGGCGGCGATGTTTGTGTGCCTGGTAACGCGCCACACGTCGCCAAATCCAAAGGTGGAGCCAAGCCCTTCGCGGGTGGAGCGGGGCCTTCCAAGGTCATCGCCGCCCCGCCCGAAGGCGACGCAAGGGCCTCCAACACTCCCACGCCGGCGCCAACAGCGCGCTCCTCCCAGGCAGCGCGCGACGAACGACGTAATCACGTCGAAGATCCCGGGCGTCGCCGCGGGAAGAGCCCCGAGCGCCACTCCTGGGACGTAGAAGACCTGCCCACTCGCTGAGGCGCTGGTGAAAACGGCATGCGACCGCAGGGTCATGATAGAGCTCCTTCTGACATGGTCAGAAGTTGAAGCGTGTCGCGATCCGTGTAGGTTTCGCCGCCACCGACGCCAGTAGAGGGCCTAGCGCGCGCAGTTGCTCCTCGACTTTCCTCCCACTACGGGGAAACTCGACGAATGGAGAGCCACTATTCGAAGCCTTGTTGCGGTGGCCAACAAAGACGAACAAAGTCCGATGGGGCCCCCGGGTCGACGCTCTGACGGAGTCCCGCGGACCAGTGGCGGAAAAGCCGCTGGCGCCACGACCACGGTGGATTCACCTCTTCCCCATCCGGTAGCGCGGACGATGGCTTGTCGCGATGTCGCGGGCGATGACATCTCCATAGCATCATCTGACCCGCGGACGACCAGCGCCAAGTTCTTCGGGAACGAGCCCATGAAGACGCTCGAACCACTATCGAGTGCCGGCACGGAGCGTGCCACCAGTCAGATAGGCGAGCAGGGCCTGCTGTGAACCACCCGGCCCCGAAGAGCCCTGGAGGCCTACCTTACGAGGTAGGCTGTCCGGCTTTTACCCGTGAGCTGCGGCAGTTCCAGTGGCCCACTCACCGCACCTTCAAACCTGACATTGACGAAAAGTACAACGGCAAGACTCACCCGTCTGAGTTCCTCAGCATCTACACCATCGCGATGCAAGCCGCCGGAGCCCGCGACGATAAGGTGCTTGTGAATTACTTTCCATTGGCTCTTAAACCCAACGCCATGTCATGGTTGATGCACTTGCCGGTAGACTCTATTTCGTCCTGGTCAGATTTGTGCCATGAGTTTGTGGGCGCCTTTACTAGAGGTCACCAAGCCCATGGCCAAGCAAGCGACCTGCATGTGTAGCGACCAGACCTCAAACAGTCTGATCTCTGTGCTCCGATGTCATCCCTGGATCAGTAATGCTGACACCACACAGTACTCGGAGGATTTATAGCAGAGTTGCAATCACACACTTATTACATCGAGTGTCTCAAAAGAGAACTTATTACAATAAATATGGCTTAAGGCCATCTAATAACTATAACAACGGAAGGCTTGGAAGACAAGTGAATCCATCAACTCCAACGGCATCACTGAGTATAGAACCACGACCTAAAAACTCCTTAATCGTCATCTGAAAAGTCTGCAACATTAATGTTGTAGCCCGAAACGGGTCAGCACATGGAATATGCTGGCAATGTAACACATAGAGAGTAATGGAATGAAACAACTATACTATATGCATATTTGGCTGGTGGAAAGCTCTATGGTTACAGTTTTGCGTAAAGCCAATTTTTCCCTACTTCAAAGGAATAAAATTTAATTACTATCATGGTGGTTGTTAAACATTGAGAATGGTTGACAGCATTCTCAATCCCAATTAAGCATCATCATTAAACATAACCCAACAAAATTAATTTAGAGTAACATGTTGAGATTCACATGAAAATCCAAGTACTAGATACTCAAGATGTCCATAACCGGGGACACGGCTAATCATGATTAGTTTGTTACACTCTGCAGAGGTTTGCGCACTTTTCCCCACAAGACTCGATCGCCTCCGTTTGGTTTCTCGCACTACATGGTGTTTGAGAAGACGGATGACCGAGACATAGTCTTTCAGAAGCGCTAGCACCTTACGATGGGTAGACCGTACCACCTACATCCCCTACATCTGCTAGTCTACCACTGTAAGAGTTCGCACGACTTAGTCAACTATGCTAGAGCCCATAATAGCTTGTGGCTGCACACGGAAGTTTCTAGTATGAATAGTCTCATGATCCCTTTGAGCCTGGGTGGCGGTCCAAAAGAAAACAGGCAAGTCCTGGAATACCCAGGTGCCTCAATCCACCCAGATGTGTGTTTAAGTTGCCACCTTAGATAAACCATTAATTAACAATCTCACATCTGTCATGGATTTCACTCACCCAATCCACGTCTACTAGCATAGCATGGCATAATAAGCAAACATAGAAGTAACTCCCAAAGGTTTGATAATAAACAGGTAATAGGTACTACCTCATCTACTTCCCATCCCACAATTTAATTAGATCCTAATCATGCAATGTGTGAGGATTGATCTAATGCAATAAAAATGGGTAGTAGAAAAGGTATGATCAAAGTGTTACTTGCCTTGCTGATGATCCGCGAAACCTAACGATTCGCAATAACGGGCGGCGCACTCCGGGTATTCTATCACAGACAAACAAACAAGCATACAATAAGTACTCATATAATGCACAGGTAAAACTCAAATAAGAGATCTAACCAGAAGGTTCAACTTAAGAACTCCGGTTGGCAAAAAGAATCAAATCGAACGAAGCAACGAAAGTCAAACGGCGAAAGAAAACAACTTCGTTCTAGTAATCTTGATCTAGGGAAAATTTTACAGTACCAAAATCTTGTTTAAGTTGGTTAAACGGATAGAGGGTTTCGGGACGAATCCCTAGGTGCTTGAATCGCCTGATTCTGATAAACGAGCGAAAAGTTAAACTAAAACGAAAATCAGATGAGGAATCGTGATCAGAAAAATCGCGGATTTAATCCGAGAAAAAGAAAAACGACGAACGCTAAATTTTTTTTGGCACGAAAAACAAGGCGTGACGAACCTCGGGCGGTGGGATCGTCGGCGGCGGCGGCTCCGGCAGCGCGCGCGGATCGAGGCAGGGCTGATGGGCTGGGGCGGCTCAGGGCGGCGCTATTTAAAGGCTGCCCCCGGGCGGTGTCCCGCTCGGGTACGGCCCGAAGTCGGTTCGTTTTTTTATTCCGCTCGGAAGAAAAATAAAAAGAAATACTAAACGGACTCCAAAAATTCCGAAATAAATTTTCACGGGCTTCTAAAATCAAGCCGCACAAGGTGAACATTTATTTGGGCCCTAAATGCAATTTTGAAAAATGCACGTTTTTCCTAAATTCAAATAAAACACCGAAAAACTCCGAAATAAAATCTTATTTGATTTTATTATTAAATCCTCAATATTTCTTTATTTTGGGAAAGTCATTTTATTCCCTCTCTCATATTTTTGTAATAGAAATAATTGACGATAAAATAAATAAAATCAAATGAACCTATTCTCAAAATTTGAGAGAACTCAAATATGAAAATAACAAAATCCCCAACTCACTCCGTGGGTCATTGAGTTGCGTAGAATTTCTAGGATCAACCAAAATGCAAAATAAAATATGATGTGCATGATGATCTAATGTATGACATTCCAAATTGAAAATTTGGGATGTTACAAACCTACCCCCCTTAAGATGAATCTCGCCCTCGAGATTTGGGTTGGCTAGAGAATAGGTGAGGGTGGTCTTTGAGCAAATCTTCCTCTCGCTCCCAGGTGGCTTCATCCTCCGTGTGGTGGCTCCACTGAACTTTGCAAAACTTGATAACCTTGCTGCGAGTAACTCGGTTGGCAAACTCGAGAATCTTGACTGGTTTCTCCTCGTAGGTCAAATCGTTATCCAACTGAATAGTTTCCAATGGCACTGTGTCTCTCAACGGTATGTCAGCCATCTCCGCGTGACACTTCTTTAACTGAGAAACGTGGAACACATCATGTACTCCTGACAATCCTTCGGGCAATTCCAACTTGTAGGCCACTTCTCCCATACGCTCCAAAACTCGATATGGTCCTACAAATCGTGGTGCTAACTTCCCTTTAACTCCAAAACTCTTTGTTCCTCGAAGTGGAGATACTCGAAGATAAGCTCTATCTCTGACTTCGTAAACTGTCTCCTTCCGTTTCGAATCTGCATAACTCTTCTGTCTGGACTAGGCTACCTTGAGCCTATCGCGAATCAGCTTCACCTTCTGTTCAGACTGTTTAATCAAGTCAGGACCAAACAACTGGCGGTCTCCAACTTCGTCCCATGACAACGGTGTCCTGCACCTCCTTCCGTACAAGGCTTCGAAAGGGGCCATCTTTAAACTGGTTTGGTAACTGTTGTTGTAAGAGAACTCTGCATATGGCAAATTATCGTCCCAACTAGATCCGTAATCTAGCGCACAAGCTCTCAGCATATCCTCCAAAATCTGATTGACTCTCTCGGTCTGTCCATCTGTTTGTGGATGAAAAGCCGTACTGAATTCTAGCCTGGTACCCAAAGTTTCATGCAAATGCTTCCAGAACTTTGAGGTAATCTGGGTTCCTCTATCTGATACGATACTCCTTGGAACTCCATGCAAACATACGATCCTGGTCATGTATATCTTGGCCAACTTAGCACTGGTATAAGTGGTCTTTACTGGGATGAAATGAGCTACTTTCATCAATCGATCAACTACACCCAAATCGAGTCATAGCCTGAACGAGTCCTGGGAAATCCCGTGATAAAATCCATGCCTAGCTTATCCCACTTCCATTCGGGTATCGACAATGGTTGTAACAATCCAGCTGGCTTCTGATGCTCTGCCTTTACTCTCTGACATACATCACAAACTGCTACATACTCCGCAATATCCTTCTTCATTCCGGTCCACCAGAAAATATCCTTCAAATCCAGATACATCTTGGTATTTCTTGGGTGAATTGAATACGGTGAGTCGTGTGCCTCTTGCAAAATCAACTTCCTGATCTCCGGGTCATTGGGCACGTAGACACGGTCTTCAAACCATAAGGTGTCGTGCTCATCCTCACGAAATCCTTTAGATTTTCCTTTGCTCAGTTTCTCCTTTATAGCGGCAATCTCTTTGTCAGTTTTCTGAGCTTCTCTGATTCTATCCATCAAAGTTGACTGAATCTCCAATGCTGCTACATAGCCCCTCGGAACTATTTCCAAACATAGTTCACAAAGATTTCCTGCTAACTCCTTGGGTATTTCTCCCGTCATTATCGTATTGACATGGCTCGTACGGCTTAATGCGTCAGCTACTACATTAGCCTTTCCGGGGTGATAATGCAATTTCATATCATAATCCTTGATAAGCTCCAACCATCTCCTTTGTTTGAGATTTAACTCCTGTGTGAAAATGTACTTCAAACCCTTATGATCCGTGTACACCTCACAATGATTTCCAATGAGAAAATGTCTCCATGTTTTCAAAGCATGCACTATGGCTCCTAACTCCAAATCATGCGTGGCATAATTCAACTCATGAGGCTTCAGTTGTCTTGAGGCATATGAAACAACTCTCCCTTCCTGCATAAGCACTGCTCCAAGTCCTCGACGTGAAGCGTCGCAATACACCTCATAATCCTTGGTCTGGTCTGGCAAAATTAACACTGGTGAGGTAACCAAATGTTTCTTCAATTCCTGGAAACTAGCCTCACATTCCTCTGTCCATATGAACTTGGTATCTTTCTTTATTAACTCCGTCATAGGCTTCGAAATTTTTCAGAAATTCTCAATAAATCTCCAGTAGTATCCTGCGAGTCCAAGAAAACTCCGGATCTCTCCAACTGTTGTTGGGGCTTCCCAATTGGTCACAGTTTCAACTTTAGCGGGATCTACTGCTATACCTTCTCCAGATATAACATGTCCGAGGAATCCTACTTCCTTCACCCAAAACTCACATTTGCTGAACTTGGCATATAATTGATGTTCTCTGAGCTTTCCAAGTACCAAACACAAATGCTCCTTATGCTCCTCTTCATTCTTCGAATAAACGAGGATATCATCAATGAACACTACGATGAACTTATCCAAAAACTCCATAAACACTTTGTTCATCATGTTCATAAAATAGGCAGGTGCGTTAGTCAGACCAAATGACATAACGGTATACTCGTACAGCCCATACCTGGTGGTAAAAGCTGTCTTCGGAATATCCTGTTCTCGAATCTTCAACTGGTGGTATCCTGATCGCAGATCGATCTTGGAAAATACCTTAGCTCCTTGCAATCGATCAAACAGATCGTTGATCATTGGTAGCGGGTACTTGTTCTTGATCGTTACTTCATTCAATCCTCAATAATCAACAACCATCCTTAACGATCCATCCTTCTTCTCCACTAGAAGTACTGGCGATCCCCAAGGTGAAGAACTTGGGCGAATATATCCCTTATCCAGTAACTCCTTAATCTGCTTCTTAATTTCCACCAAATCCTTTGCTGGCATCCTATATGGTCTCTTTGATATTGGACCTGTGCCTGGCAATAGCTCAATCAAAAACTCAATATCTCTATCCGGTGGCATGCCTGGCAACTCCTCTGGAAATACATCAGAAAAATCCCTTGCCACTGGTACTTCCTCCTGCACAACTCCTGTTAGGCAATTTACTTGAGTCCTCTTTGGCACATGCCGGGATACATACTTGATCCTTCTCCCTTCTGGGGTCAAAATTGACTTACTAGCACATTCAATATTCCCTTCATACTTTGATAACCAATCCATGCCTAATATCACATCCAATCCTTGGGATTCCAATACTATTAGGTCTGAGGGAAAAACATAGTTACCCATCCTTAATGGTAACCGATCACACCATAGACTAGCCACATACTCTGCTCCGGGCGAGGTTACTAACATGGGTGACCTAAGGGCTTGGGTTGGTAGGTTATACTTATCGACAAATCCCCTTGAGATGTATGAATGCGATGCACCAGTATCAAAGAGAACGAGTGCAGTAAATGACTTAACCAAAAACTTACCTATTACTGCATCGGGCTGAGCTTCAACCTCCTCCACGCTGACATGGTTCACCTGTCCCCTGTTGAAAGGGTTCGGCTTCTTCCCAAAACTTCCATTGCTATTTCCATTTTGTAATTCAGGACATTCATTGGCATAATGTCCTGTCTTCGAACACTTAAAGCAAGTGACTTGGCTTAGGTCCTTCTTGGCTGGGGTTGAGGGGTTGGTGCGGTTCTGGCCATTGCTTCCTCCATTGCCATTACCATTCTTGGTGCCATTGTGATTGTGCGAGCTACCTCCTCCATGGGTATGCTAAAAATGTCCTCCCGGTCTAGGGGTAAAACGTGGCTTCTGCTGAGCTCCTGAATTATACTTCCCTTGTCCATACTTCCTCTTGCGATTCTCAATTTGCTGCTGCTTCCCTTCAATCATAAGAGCACGATCTACCAACTCCTGGTAGTTGTTGAAGGTGGCTTCCATCAACTGCATGCTCAACTCATCATTCAGTCCTTCTAAAAACTTCTCCTGCTTCGCTGCATCCGTAGCGACGTCATCTGGTGCATAACGTGCTAACTTACTAAATTCCTCCACATACTGGCTAACTGTCCGTCCTCCTTGGCACAAGTTGCGAAACTCAAGCTTCTTCATGGACATAGCTCCTGTTGAAACATGGGTAGTACGAAAAGCCTACTGAAACTGGTCCCATGTGATAGTGTCGACAGGGAAAGTGGCTGTGAAATTCTCCCACCATGATGCTGCGGGTCCTTCTAACTGATGTGCGGCAAACTTCACCTTCTCCGCATCTGTGCATCCTGCTCTGGTCAACTCCCTAGCTGTCTTGCGGAGCCAATCATCTACTACTATCGGCTCGGTGCTACTGAAAAACACCGGCCGATTCAGCCTAAGAAAACGGGCTAAGTGGTCAATAGGTGGTGGTGGTGGTGGTGGGTTGTTGTTGGTGTTCCCCTGATTCTGATTCTGGACTAGCAACTGCATCAATGTGTTCTGCTGCTGGATCAACTGGGTGAGCTCCGGTGGAAAGGCAAATCTGGGGTCACGTCTCGGAGGCATCTGAGGGTTTAGAAAAGATGAGATATAAGAATAGAGGGGGTCTAAAGAGAAAACACTACCCATATGCACATGAGGCAAAAGCAAACAATTCACTTCATTCGATCAAACAAGGGCATACAATCGATCTATCTGTCGCAAAAGTGCTCGGACTATTATATTTACATGGTGGACTACTACTGCTGATGAGGTGGTCTACTAGAAATATTCTATGGTCGTTGACTCCATGATATCTGCTCCAGCTTCATCAACATAGTCATCATCACTACTATCTGCTTCCGAGTCGGTGCCGTCGATGATGATGTAGTCTTCCGGGCTAATTTCCTTGGGTTCTTCGTCTTCATCTACTGGCGTAGGGTCTCCCATAAATATTCCAATCTTCTTGATCAGGTCGTCATTCTTCTCCACTAATACTTCAATTTCTTCTTCATAATCTTCACGTGTAGCCTTGAGTTCTTCCTCCAGTTCCTTGATTCTAGTCTTTGCCTTCTCCAGGTCTATCATGTCGGCGCACATCTGGTTCTCCTGTCGTCGAATGTGCTGGTTTAACTCCTGGATAAAAGCTGCGATTGATCTATCATTCCTGGTGCTGATCATCTCCCAGTGCTCATCTCGGCGCCCACAAATCTGGTAGCTAGTATCCTTGAGATCCTTGCGGTAGACTTCTCCAATGCGTCCCATGGCGATGTGAGCTGCCATGCTCTTTCCTAGACTCCAGGTTGGTGCATCAAAAGAAAATTCTATGGGCTCAGTGACTGGTATGAATGTTCTTCCTGGAACTCGAACTTGAATCATCCAGCGCTCTTCTTTAGGTAAAGTGGCGTTGTAGGTTCCCGTGAAGCTTGGTACTCCTATATTCAGGTATCTAGTGACTTCCTTCAGGTGTCGTCCAAAGGGTGTATCTTCATCCGGTTGCATGAACTTGTTCCTTGCATCCGCCATCCTAAAGAGTAGAAAAGAAGAGAGGTCAGAAGAGAAGAGAGTGAATAGTGATCTAGGTCTTTTGCTTAGTGGTCGTGTCCTACAGTCAACGTGTGCTCTGATACCATCTCTATAGCGACCAGACCTCAAACAGTCTGATCTCTGTGCTCTGGTGTCATCCCTGGATCAGTAATGCTGACACCACACAGTACTCGGAGGATTTATAGCAGAGTAGCAATCACACACTTATTACATCGAGTGTCTCAAAAGAGAACTTATTACAATAAATATGGCTTAAGGCCATCTAATAACTATAACAGCGAAAGGCTTGGAAGATAAGTGAGTCCATCAACTCCAACGACATCACTCAGTATAGAACCACGACCTAAAAACTCCTTAATCGTCGTCTGAAAAGTCTGCAACATTAACGTTGCAGCCCGAAACGGGTCAGCACATGGAATATGCTGGCAATGTAACACATAGAGAGTAATGGAATGAAACAGCTATACTATATGCATATTTTGCTGGTGGAAAGCTCTATGGTTACAGTTTTGCGTAAAGCCAATTTTTCCCTACTTCAAAGGAATAAAATTTAATTACTATCATGGTTGTTGTTAAACATTGAGAATGGTTGACAACATTCTCAATCCCAATTAAGCATCATCATTAAACATAACCCAACAAAATTAATTTAGAGTAACATGTTGAGATTCACATGAAAATCCAAGTACTAGATACTCAAGATGTCCATAACTGGGGACACGGCTAATCATGATTAGTTTGTTACACTCTGCAGAGGTTTGCGCACTTTTCCCCACAAGACTCGATCGCCTCCGTTTGGTTTCTCGCACTACATTGTGTTTGAGAAGAAGAATGACTGAGACATAGTCTTTCAGAAGCGCTAGCACCTTACGATGGGTAGACCGTACCACCTACATCCCCTACATCTGCTAGTCTACCACTGTAAGAGTTCACACGACTTAGTCAACTATGCTAGAGCCCATAATAGCTTGTGGCTGCACACGGAAGTTTCTAGTATGAATAGTCTCATGATCCCTTTGAGCCTGGGTGGCGGTCCAAAAGAAAACAGGCAAGTCTTGGAATACCCAGGTGCCTCAATCCACCCAGATGTGTGTTTAAGTTGCCACCTTAGATAAACCATTAATTAACAATCTCACATCTGTCATGGATTTCACTCACCCAATCCACGTCTACTAGCATAGCATGGCATAATAAGCAAACGTAGAGGTAACTCCCAAAGGTTTGATAATAAACAGGTAATAGGTACTACCTCATCTACTTCCCATCCCACAATTTAATTAGATCCTAATCATGCAATGTGTGAGGATTGATCTAATGCAATAAAACTGGGTAGTAGAAAAGGTATGATCAAAGTGTTACTTGCCTTGCTGATGATCCGCGAAACCTAATGATTCGCACTAACAGGCGGCGCACTCCGGGTATTCTATCGTAGACAAAAAAACAAGCATACAATAAGTACTCATCTAATGCATAGGTAAAACTCAAATAAGAGATCTAACCAGAAGGTTCAACTTAAGAACTCCGGTTGGCAAAAAGAATCAAATCGAATGAAGCAACGAAAGTCAAACGGCGAAAGAAAACAACTTCGTTCTAGTAATCTGGATCTAGGGTAAATTTTACAGTAACAAAAACTTGTTTAAGTTGGTTAAACGGATAGAGGGTTTCGAGACGAATCCCTAGGCGCTTGAATCGCCTGATTCCGATAAACGAGCGAAAAGTTAAAACTAAAACGAAAATCGGATCACGAATCGTGATCAGAAAAATTGCGGATTTAATCCGAGAAAAAGAAAAACGACGAACGCCAAAAATTTTTTTAGCATGGAAAATGAGGCGCGACGAACCTCGGGCGGCGGGATCGTCGTCGGCGGCTCCGGCAGCGCGCACGGATCGAGGTGGGGCTGATGGGCTGGGGTGGCTTGGGGCGGCGCTATTTAAAGGCTGCCCCCGGGCGGTGTCCCGCTCGGGTACGGCCCGAAGTTGGTTCGTTTTTTTATTCCGCTCGGAAGAACAAATAAAAAGAAATACTAAACGGACTCCAAAAATTCTGAAATAAATTTTCACGGGCTTCTAAAATCAAGCCGCACAAGGTGAACATTTATTTGGGCCCTAAATGCAATTTTGAAAAACGCACATTTTTCCTAAATTCAAATAAAACACCGAAAAACTCCGAAATAAAATCTTATTTGATTTTATTATTAAATCCTCAATATTTCTTTATTTTGGGAAATTCATTTTATTCCCTCTCTCATATTTTTGTAATAGAAATAATTGACGATAAAATAAATAAAATCAAATGATCCTATTCTCAAAATTTGAGAGAACTCAAATATGAAAATAACAAAATCCCCAACTCTCTCCGTGGGTCATTGAGTTGCGTAGAATTTCTAGGATCAACCAAAATGCAAAATAAAATATGATATGCATGATGATCTAATGTAT
This sequence comes from Triticum urartu, assembly GCF_056163025.1. Classification (NCBI taxonomy): domain Eukaryota; kingdom Viridiplantae; phylum Streptophyta; class Magnoliopsida; order Poales; family Poaceae; genus Triticum; species Triticum urartu. The sequence continues at coordinate 215,410,868 of NC_141873.1, read as the reverse complement.
AACATTCCAAATTGAAAATTTGGGATGTTACAGCATGTCATTCCCCAGAAGGGAGGCGAGAGTCTGCGCAAGTATATACAGAGGTTCAACCGGGTACAGTACAATATCCCTGATGTTCACCCTGCCGCCATCATCAGCGCATTCCATCAGAACGTGCGTAACCGCAAGATGCGCGAAGAACTGGCAATGAACAAGGTGAAAGATGTGGCAGAACTCTATGTTCTTGCTGACAGATGTGCCCGAGCTGAAGAGGGAAGGAGTACCCCGGCGAAGATGCCGGCGTGGAAAACGACTCCTCAGATGAGGATACTGCCGCCCCGGCGAAGAAAGGCCGGCGCCGCAACAGGAAGCGCAAAGGTAAAGCTTTGCTTGCCGTCAAGGGATCTGACGACGCCGGCTCCGCCAAGAAAACCAAGGCAGATGACCCCGGCAAGGAAATTGCTGGATGTGTCACCTGCCGGGCCTTGGCGGCTGCCGTGAAGCCAGGAAACTCCGACAAGCAATACTGCAAGATCCATCGCACCAAAGGCCATGATCTCCAGAACTACCGACAGGTTGAGCTCCTTGCTGAGAAGCAGAGGGCTAAATATGAGAGGCGGGACAAGGAGAAAGGCCAGGACGGTGCTGAGGGGTCCGGCAAGAAGCGTGACGGCCAGGCGGGCCGTCGCGGCAAATATAAACAGCAGGAGAGGCCCGCCCGGGGCCGTGACAAAAAGCCAGAAGACGATGATCACGAAGAGGACGATGAGTCTGGTGACCAAGAATTTCAGAAAGCTACAGAGGCCATGTGCGTCGATGGTTGCGCCTCGCTGCATACCTCTCACCGCCAGCTTAAACAGTGGGCGCGTGAGATTACAGCGGCGGAACCGTCGTTTGATGCCCAAAGGCTGCTGAAGTGGTCCAGCACACCTATCATTTTTGACACTGAGGATCACCCTGATCGCACTACTGCACTCGGGTGCTTGCCATTGTTGGTTTCACCAACAATACGCAACTTCAAGGTGACAAATATGCTAGTCGATGGCGGGGCCGGTATGAACTTAATCTCGCCTGCTGTGATCGAGAAATTGCAGATTCCTAATGAAGACCTCGAAGAGACGGGCACGTTTCAGGGGGTCAACCCGGGAAGAAGTCCACCAAAGGGAAAGGTCATGTTGCCCATGACTTTTGGGAGTGATCTGAACTACAGGACAGAAAGGATTGTGTTCCACGTTGCCAAGATCCCCTTGCCTTACAACGGGATCCTTGGCCGCCCAGCGCTGGGCAAGTTCATGGCGGCATCACATTACGCCTACAACACCCTGAAGATGCCGGGGCCTGTGACGATCATCACCGTCCCATTAGACAAGAAGGATGCGCTCATTTGCGCTGACCAACTCTACCAACAAGCAGTTGCAGGAGCCGGCACTGCTAAGGCGCTTGCTCCTGCCGCTGGAGCCCCGGGAAGGCAAAAGAAGAAGACCGGTGAGACCTCAGGCACCCACTCCGGCAAGCGCACCTCTTCGGAGTGTAGCGCTCCCGTCGAGGACGTGCCAGAGAGCTCCGCCGATAGAAACAAGAAGTCCAGGGCCACACCGCCGGGAACCAAGAAGGTTTCTGTCAAGGGGGACGGCACGGGAGGAGCTTTTACCATAAGCTCCACCCTTGACGAAAAATAGGAAGACGCGCTTGTCACCTTCCCGTGGGCGAATGTCGATGTGTTTGCATGGCAAGCATCCAACATCCCCGGAGTTCCCAAGGAGGTGATTGAGCACCACCTTGATGTCTGTCCTCATGCGCGGCCCATTAAGCAGAAGGTCAGAAAGCAAGCTTTGGAACGACAAGAGTTCATCACAGAGGAGATCCGGAAACTGGAAGCAGCGGGTTTGGTAAGAGGAGTGCTCCATCCAACGTGGTTGGCCAATCCAGTGGTAGTGCGCAAGGAAAATGGGAAGTGGAGGCCGTGTATTGATTACACAGATATTAATAAGGCTTGTCCCAAAGACCCCTTCACGTTGCCATGCATCGACCAGATTGTTGACTCCACGGCTGGGTGTGATCTGTTGTCATTCCTCGATGCCTACTCCGGCTACTACCAGATCTTCATGACAAGGGAAGATGAAGAGAAAACGGCATTCATCACCCCATGTGGTACGTATTGCTTTATACGGATGCCTTTCGGGTTGAAGAGTGCTGGTTCAACGTTTGCAAGGGCGGTCCAGATTGGTTTCGAACCCCAGCTCCATAGAAATATGGAAGCTTATATGGATGATATAGTGGTCAAAACCAAGAACAGGGCAACCCTCATATCAGATTTACAAGAAACATTTGCAAACCTACGCAAGATCAATCTCAAGCTGAACCCTGAGAAGTGCGTCTTCGGCGTCCCGTCTGGCAAGCTTCTCGGGTTCTTTGTGTCACAGCGTGGGATAGAGGCCAATCCGGACAAGATCAAAGCTATAGAGCAGATTGAAGCGCCCAAGCAAGTCAAGGATGTGCGTCGGCTTGCTGGTTGCATTGCCGCCATGAGCAGGTTCATTTCCTAGTCCGCCGAGCGCGCCCTTACTTTTTTCAAGATTTTGAAAAAGGCGGGCCCGATGGAGTGGACTCCAGAAGCCGAAGCAGCATTGCAAGATTTGAAGAGGTACCTCTCCTCCGCGCCAATACTAGTTGCGCCTAGGCCACAGGAACCGTTGCTGCTGTACCTGGCGGCAACGAACCAGGTGGTCAGCGCCGCACTAGCGGCGCAGAGAGAAATTGATGATGAGGTAATAGCAGCGACGGAGCCCGATGCTGAGACAACGCAGCCAATTGAAGTGCCGCCAAAGAAGAAAATGATGCAGCACCCGGTCTACTTTGTAAGTTCCCTCCTACAGGGGACTAGATCGAGGTACTCCGGTGTGCAGAAACTGCTCTTCGGCCTTCTTATGGCCTCGAGGAAGCTGCGTCACTACTTCCAGGCGCACGAAATCACTGTCGTCACTCGCCTCCCTCTGCAACGGATATTGCACTATCCAGACGCAACGGGAAGGATCGTAGAGTGGGCACTGGAACTGTCCAGCTTTGGCCTCAAGTTTGAGAGTACCTCGACGATTCAAAGCCGAGTCCTGGCGGAGTTCATTGCACAATGGACCGCGACGCCTGACGAAGAAACCGAAGAGACTGCTCTCCCCGGCAAGGAGGCAAGTTGCGACTGGATCATGTACTTTGATGGAGCTTTCTCCTTACAGGGCGTCGGGGCTGGCGTACTGCTTGTCGCGCCCACCGGAGAGCACCTCAAGTACGTGATCCAGATGCACTTCCCCAGGGAGGTGTCAACAAACAATACGGCTGAGTACGAAGGGCTGCTTGCCGGTCTTAGGATCGCGGCGGACCTCGGAATCAAGAAACTCATCGTCAGAGGCGATTCGCAACTTGTCGTCAAGCAAGTGAACAAGGATTACCAGAGCCCGTTGATGAAGGCCTACGTCGATGAATTGAGAAAGCTGGAAGAGTGTTTTGATGGTATACAGGCAGAATACGTTCCCCGAGCGGAGAATGATATCGCCGATTACCTGTCAAAACGAGCTGCCCTCAAGCTACTTGTGGAACCAGGTACCTTTGTGCTTCGGCTAACTCAGCCATCCGTTGATCCATCAACAGAGCAGAACAAGAGGAGAAAATCAGGGCTCGGGAAGTACATTCCCGCTGAGGTCCCCGAAGCCGCCGGCAAGGATGTTGCCGGAGACACCGAGCCCACCACGAGACGGCTAGCTCCGACAGAGCATCAAGCTCTTGCCATGGAGACAGCCGCTCCGATAGTGGAGGAAATGCCTTTAGTCCTCGCCGTCGAGCCCCAGGCTCCAACGTGGGCACAACATACCGTCCGATTCCTCCAAATAGGGGAACTTCTTGAGGAGCAGGAAGAAGCGGAAAAAGTAGCCCGTCGCTCTACTATGTACCAGTTTGTCGATGACATCCTGTACAGAAAGAGGCCGAATGGCGTGAAATTGAAGTGTATCCCTCGAGAGGAAGGACTTGGGCTGTTTGCGGAGATACATGGAGGCATATGTGGATCCCACATCGGGTCAAGGGCCCTTGCCGAAAAAGTGTTTCGGCAAGGCTTCTTCTTGCCCACCGCCCTCCAGGATGCGACGACACTAGTCACCAAGTGTGAAGCGTGTCAGTTCCATTCAAAGAAGCTTCATCAGCCAGCTCAAGCCCTTCAAACCATTCCTCTCTCCTCGCCTTTCTCGGTCTGGGGGCTCGACATACTGGGCCCTTTCCCCCGCGCTGTCGGGGGCTTTGAGTACTTGTACGTTGCAATCGACAAGTTCACAAAGTGGCCAGAAGTGGAAGCAGTGAGGAAGGTCACAGCATAGTCAGCCGTCAAGTTCTTCAAAGGACTGGTGTGCCCTTTTGGTGTACCCAATAGGGTTATCACCGACAACGGCACGCAGTTCACAAGCCACACCTTCATGCAATATATTCAAGACCTCGGCAGCAAGGTCTGTTTCGCTTCTGTTGCTCACCCACGAAGCAATGGTCAAGCTGAGAGGGCAAATGTTGAAGTACTGCGAGGCCTAAGGACAAAGACCTTTGACAGACTGCACAAGAGTGGAAGGCGCTGGATTGATGAATTGCCGGCAGTTCTTTGGTCAATCAGAACGACACCAAATCGAGCCACCGGCCAGACATCCTTTGCCCTGGTATACGGGGCGGAAGCAGTTCTCCCCACGAAACTCATATACGGGTCACCTCGAGTACTCGCTTATGACGAGCTTGAGCAAGAGCAATTGCGGCAAGATGAGCAACTCTCCTTGAGGAAGATCGTCTTTGGGCGGCTGTGAGAGCAGCGCGCTACCAGCAAGCCTTCAATCGGCGACCTTGTTCTTCGGCGCGTTTAATCGGCCAAGAATTCCAACAAGTTGACGCCAAAGTGGGAAGGCCCTTATCGGGTAATACGAGTCATCAGGCCCAGCGCAGTCTGCCTGGAGACCGAAGATGCCGTTCCGGTGAGTAACTCCTGGAACATTGAGCATCTTCGCAAGTTTTACCCGTGAGGCGCGGCTTGCCGGGCCCCCCAGCAAGCCACCTTTTGTACGAGCCTTGCCAATGACGCATGTAACCCTTTGTACAAAGCCAGGCGCAGACCCTGAGCATAAATAAATGAAGCGCTGGCGCCCTAAGTTATAGCATGCATGCTAGGTCGAGTCTCGTCCTTGGTTAGGGTTGATAGTGCTTAGCGGTGACTAACCCCTAGCTTAGAGGTCGAGTGCGCGTCTCTTTGTCTTTCTTTTGTCTTCTTTGGTTCACAGGACACACAGATATCCGTGCCGAACCACTCAGGGAGGAAAAAAAGAGGAACAGACCAGCATCTAGCCCCCGGCAAGCCAGTATTGCCGGGGGCTGCAAGAGCAAAGATTCACCCACGGCGAACCAGGGTTGCCGGGGACTGCAGCTTCAGATAAGTTCTCCATCCCTTATCATGCATTCCATTATGGACTGAGGTATGTGAATCCTCGTTTTCTCCTAATCTACCGTGCTCCCCTAACTCTAGGCCCTAGGGCTCGTTCCTGGGGCCAAGTTTGGTCGTAGTCGCGGCAGCGAAAGGATGAAACAAGGAGCCTGAACCCGCCTCATTCCTGCCTCCGCCAAAGGCGTGAGGAAGGTCGAGCGAAGTGGGGAGACGGCAAGGCCTGTTGCCGGGCAAGGAAATGTTTATCTTGAAGATATCAAGGATTTACTCCTTGACGTGGGTTCCACCCGAAAACAAATGACCCAGCAAGCATCCCTTTTTCATTAAAAAACATTCCACTCAGGTACAGTCCATAGGGAATGAAAAACATGAATGATGGGATTACAAGTTTTAAATTCAACAAAGGCCCGAAGGCTTACAAACTGAAAAGAGATAAGGTGCCCGTAATCCCTTTCTTGTCCCTCTCCTCAGGAGGCAGGTCAAGGAGGCAAAAAGGACAAAAGGAGCGCCTAGACGAGCTACGGGTGGCAGAAGACACCAAGAGAACATCTTGGTGGCCGTCCAAAGGCTGGATGGTGATGGCGGCGCCGGAAGCAGAGCTCGAAGACGAGGCGGCAGGACGTCAGCACGCGTCGAAGGTATCGGTGCCCGCGTACTCCGACTTGACGGCCTTGCCGCCCGCCCTCTTCCTCCTCCGCAGCCTCCCAACGCCAGCCTCCCAAGGAGACGACCCCGAGAAGTTCAGGGAGCCGGCGACACGGATAATGAGGTGGCCGGTGCCGCACGGAGCGGCACCCGACACCTAGTCGGACCCGTCATCCTGCCGCCTATTACCCTCGTCGTCGCTGCCGCTGTCGTCCTCGTCACTCCCACCCGAGGAGGAGTCTTCACTACCAGAAGAGCTCTCCACGTAGCACCTTGCACGGGTCCCAAAGAGCCCGAAGACCTTGACGGAGAGAAGGCCACCCTCCATCAGCTTAAAATGGAGAGTGAGCCCCTCCGTCAAGCGGTGGATATGAGCAAGCGTCTTCCATCCCCGATGAAGATACATCACGTGAGGGGCGGGGAAGTCGACGTGGACCCACGTGCCACTGATCCCGCAGCCCCTCATGTGCAGCCGCAACGACTCCGGCGGATCCAGCTCCATCTCCCGCGCAAATGGAGTCGGGAGACAAAGGCGACGGCGCGAGGGCCGGCGCAGCCTGACGAAGAATTCACAAGGGTCATCCCCAACATGGCCCTCCATTGGAGGAGGAGCTGCTAGCGGAGGCGTGGCCGGCGCGCCGCCCCGTCCTCCCCTTCCCCGAGCGCCTCGGCCTCGCCCATGGCCTCGCCCCCTCCCCCTTCCCCTCATGGCTGGCTCTGCCACCACAGGTGCAGGAGAAGGAGGGATGCATTGTCGAGCGGCGACCCTCGCCGCCACTGTTGAAGGACTGGGTTTCCCTCTCTCCATGACGGATGGAAGGGAGGAGCAGAAGCTGAAGGAAGAAGAAGATGAAAGAATGCGGGACGCCATCCCCCCCTCCCGCTCTTTATAAAGGATCGTGGTTGGGGCTTGGCCGCTCCGCTCGGCCAATCAAGATACGGAAGGCGCAGGGAGCCAGGACCGACCCGCCGCCCCAACCAGCGACAGCCCGGTTTCCTGCCTCCACCGTTTGCTGCCCTAGGCGCATGGGAGACACGTGGCGGACGTGCAGAACCGAGGGGACGGGTGAGACGACCAATGCCCACCCCGTGATCATGGGAAGTGGACGCCTTGAAGACCGCGCCTCGGCCCCATTCAGTAAATGGGCCGCGCCTCCACGCCTCCCTCCGTTTATGGGGAAGGCGCGAACCGCCCCTTTACTACGATGTGACGCATGCCTGCGGGAACCAACCCCATGCATGCCGCCCATGTCACACGCGCCTCCCCACGCCGCGCCACGCGCGGGAATCGTGGGAAGCGCAGCGCGCGAAGAATCTTACCGTGGTAAAAACCGCCCCACCTGCCCGCGCACCGTTTTTGGGCCTAGCCCAACAACGCGTTGTGCTTATGTGTGGCCCAGGCCCGGGGGCTCATGTCGGTGTGCCAAAAGAGGGGTACACTTTTTGTACCCCTGTAACTGTGCACGGGCAGTCTGAGCCGTGGATACCACCACACCAAGCAAGGCAGGGGAGGTGAGCCAGGGTAAGACCGAAGCTCACGAGAACTAGAACGACGCCAAGGCCAAGACCACGAAGAGCAAAGGGGACGAAGAGGACTCCCCCGGCAAGATCCTTGCCGGGAGACAGTTCTAGCAGCCCCGACAAGACCCTTGCCACGGCGACTCGTCCCGCGCCTATGGAGCAAATCACCCTTGAGTCCACTGCCCCCAAAGGGCAAGGATTCGGGAGACATCCCCGTGGCGGCATGCAGATCTTTGTGAAGACATTCAAGATCAGATACGCACTAAGGAGACGACAACCCTTGGCGGGATCCCAGCCGAGGAAGACCACAAGGCCCCCGGCAAGCACCTTGCCGGGGATGACAGCAGGCGCCCCGGCAAGACCCTTGCCGGGGCCCCGGCAAGGCCCTTGCCGAGGACACCCGTAGGGCCACCATCAGACCCACGCCGACTAAACCTCCACCACCGCATGCATGCAGCTGCCGACCCAACCAGCTGGGCAGGCACCCGCGTGGCGGCATGCAGATCTTCATGAAGACCCATCACTGTGCCACCTCAGCTGCCTGCCTACCTACGTGGCATCGCAGGCGTCGCTGGCCAGGGCGCGTGTCGACACAAGAAGGAGCGGCGACGGACGAGACAGGTTTCTCCCCCGTCCCCGATAAATCAAGGACACCTAAGCAAGAGGCATTAAATGCGCCTTGTCATGTGATGCGAGGGATAACCTCACAGCACTGTACCCTTTCCACCTCATGTGTGCCACTGTGGCAACCCCTTTTTTCTATAAAAGGACGCCTGAGGCGACCATAGGAAGGATTCGGCTTTTTGGAGCTCCTCACGCCCCATAGCTAGCTCAAGAACACAAATATACAATCCACCAAAGCAGGAGTAGGGATTTACGCATCCTCGCAGCCGAACCTAGATAAACGAACCGTGTGCTATCTGTTTGATCCGCTCTTCTCATGACCCCGTGCCCCGCTAACCATAGTAGGGATTCTTGTGATCCCATAGGTGTCGTTCCCACCGACAGCTTGAAGGACATATGCCCTAGAGGCAATAATAAAGTTATTATTTATTTCCTTATATCATGATAAATGTTTATTATTCATGCTAGAATTGTATTAACCGGAAACATAATACATGTGTGAATACATAGACAAACAAAGTGTCACTAGTATGCCTCTACTTGACTAGCTCGTTAATCAAAGATGGTTATGTTTCCTAACCATGAACAAGGAGTTGTTATTTGATTAACGGGATCACATCATTAAGTGAATGATCTGATTGACATGACCCATTCCATTAGCTTAGCACCCGATCGTTTAGTATGTTGCTATTGCTTTCTTCATGACTTATACATGTTCCTATGACTATGAGATTATGCAACTCCCGTTTACCAGAGGAACACTTTGTGTGCTACCTAACGTCACAACGTAACTGGGTGTCTCCAAAGGTACATGTTGGGTTGGCGTATTTCGAGATGAGGATTTGTCACTCCGATTGTCGGAGAGGTATCTCTGGGCCCTCTCGGTAATGCACATCACTTAAGCATTGCAACTAATGAGTTAGTTGCGGGATGATGTATTACAGAACGAGTAAAGAGACTTGCCGGTAACGAGATTGAACTAGGTATTGGAATACCGACGATCGAATCTCGGGCAAGTAACATACCGATGACAAAGGGAACAACGTATGTTGTTATGCGGTCTGACCGATAAAGATCTTCGTAGAATATGTAGGAGCCAATATGAGCATCCAGGTTCCGCTATTGGTTATTGACCGGAGACGTGTCTCGGTCATGTCTACATTGTTCTCGAACCCGTAGGGTCCGCACGCTTAAGGTTACGATGACAGTTATATTATGAGTTTATGCATTTTGATGTACCGAAGTTTGTTCGGAGTCCCGGATGTGATAACAGACATGACGAGGAGTCTCGAAATGGTCGAGACATAAAGATTGATATATTGGAAGCCTATATTTGGATATCTGAAGTGTTCCGGGTGAAATCGGGATTTTACCGGAGTACCGGGAGGTTACCGGAACCCCCCGGGAGGTACATGGGCCTTAATGGGCCTTAGTGGAAGAAGAGGAGAGGCGGCCAGAGCTGGGCCGCGTGCCCCTCCCCCCTAGTCCGAATAGGACAAGGAGAGAGGTGGCCGGCGCCCCCTTCCTTCTCTCTCTCTTTTCCCACCTCGCGAATCCTATTCCAACTAGGATTGGGGGAGAAGTCCTACTCCCGGAGGGAGTAGGACTCCTCCTGGTGCGCCCTATGATGGCCGGCCGGCCTCCCCCCCTTGGTCCTTTATATACGGAGGCAGGGGCACCCCAGAGACACACAAGTTGATCCACGTGATCATACTCTTAGCCGTGTGCGGTGCCCCCTTCCACCATAGTCCTCGATAATATTGTAGCGGTGCTTAGGCGAAGCCCTGCGGCGGTAGTGCATCAAGATCGTCACCACGCCGTCGTGCTGACGGAACTCTTCCCCGACACTTTGCTGGATCGGAGTCCGGGGATCGTCATCGAGCTGAACGTGTGCTAGAACTCGGAGGTGCCGTAGTTTCGGTGCTTGATCGGTCGGGCCGTGGAGACGTACAACTACATCAACTAAACGCTTCCGTTGTCGATCTACAAGGGTATGTAGATCACACTCTCCCCTCGTTGCTATGCATCACCATGATCTTGCGTGTGCGTAGGAAATTTTTTGAAATTACTACGTTCCCCAACACAGCTTTCTATCCCAAGTACGCTATGTGTATGATGTTCCCGTTGTTCTTCTGAAGATGATCCAAGATGATTGGATATGACAATCTTATATGCAATGTGGTAAGATGCTATAGCTATTGCTTACAAGCTCTTTGCTCTTTCTCTTCTATTGCTTAAAAGCTTATTCTTTTTTTTGATATGGAAACTATGTGAAATGCACAAACCAAGATAGCAATTGTGTATATGTGGGAACAATCTTGTGACACAAGAGATGATGTGATACCAATATGATATGGTATTTATGCAATGGGAGGTGTAGATCACTAATGTGCACAAGTAACGTTGCCAGCAATACTCAAATGGCTAGTCTCGATAGGCAAGTGACGCAAAAACGGCTAGGGGTTATCAATGCAATTGCAAGGGGAATGTACAATGGTGTCGTAGAGGTTACCGTCCTTCAAGATGGTGAGTGGCGGTGTTCTCAATGTAGATACCAAGATGATGGAGACTCATCCCTAAGTAGCCGAAACACCTTAGGAAACGGTAAAAAAAACCGTGAACTCAAAATCTCACAGACAAAAGTCAAATGGCGGTAGCAGGGATGGCAATACGGAAGTGGTGGTGGTGGTTGATGAAGAAGTAACCGTCCCTAAGTAGCCGAAACACCTTAGGAGACTCAAGTAACCACTCAAACAACCACAAATGCTAAATGGAGCAAAATGGGTTAGGTTGTGGAAGGCTATGGTGGGTTTTGCGGATGATATGGTGGAAGGTCTATGCAAAGATGCCACAATGTGAAAATTTTGATGGAGTCAAATGGTGATGGAACCTATCTAGGTGGATGGGGGATGTCAATAGCTACTCAACGAGCTAAAGAACGCGAAAATCGGACTCCGGATGTTGAAGTTATGGGCAAAACGGTGAAGCACTCGTGGCTGTCCTGGGGGGGTCGTGCGCACGGGGGTAGGAGCCCGTGGGCACGGGGTCCCATGCACATGGTACATGTCCGTGGGCACGGGGTGTCCAGAGAGTTTTCGGGGCCCCGTGCGCACGGGGTCTGGGGTCCGTGGGCACGGGGTGGGCGGAAATTTTGCGATTTCGTGGCGGAAATTGGAGATTTCTTGGGCAAAATTGGGGAGATTTTGGGGATGGATGGTGGGAAAAAGATGGGGGAAAGCTAGATCCACTTGAAACCAAGCAAATCCATGGATCAAATCCAACAAAACATCATCGAAACCAACAAATCACAAAAACTTTTGGGGCTATTTTTGGTGGGGATTTTCGAAATTGGGGAAGAACACAACAAAACTAGGCTAGAAAACAAAGAGGGGGGCTCCAATTTCATGAGAAACCATGGATCATGATACCAAAATGGTGTAGGGTGGAACCCTAAGTGGAGATCTTTCACGAATTGGAGGGGGAATCCCCAAGAACAATATGAACACAAGAGTGAAAACAAGAGGAACACTCAAGAACAAGTCCAAATCACACATCCACTAGACAATCAAACACACAAGATCCACAAGGTACATGAACAATCAAAGGGAAATAAGATACATGGTAGAGTTCATCCCAAATCCTATGAAGGAGATGAGGGCTTGATGATCTAGATAGATCCTCCCCACAAGGGGGTCTTCATCCACTAGGGATCTTCTCCAATGGAGGCCTTGAACTCCAATGGAGTGTCTCTCTCTCAAGAGGAATCCCACAAGGGGAGATACATGATCTAAGCTCTAGTGTTTAGATCTATTCTTAGCTAAGTCTAAATGGAGGAGATGGAGGAGTATATATAGGTCCAAGGGATGAAGGGGTAAGCAGGGGCGAAATGGGGATTACATGGGCAAAGCCCGCAGCAACACACAGGGGGCCTCATGTGCACGGGGTAAGTGGAGCCCGTGCGCACGGGGTATCCAGAGACCTGACGCAAGGGCCCGTGCGCACGGGGTCCGTTGGGCCCATGGACACGGGGGTCCTGTGGGCACGGTACACGCCCGTGCGCACGGGGGCTTCTGGACCGCCAGCCTGGGAGGCCCGCGGGCACGGGGTCGGAGGGGCCCGTGCGCATGGGGTTGCTTGGGAGTTGCTGCCTTCATCTTCGCGCTTCCTTATCCGCTTCCAGGCTTTCCTCCTGGATGGTGTAGATGTTCTCTTCTTCTTGGACTCCTCCTCGATGAATGTGTAGCTCCGCTCACACCTATGTATGCATACGAGAGAGGGGTCAGGTAGTATACCATCCTCGAGAGGTACAAGTGGACACGTGTAAAGGAGATGATTCACCTTTGTAAGTATGAAGTAGATGTGGCACGTGTCACTTGCCAAATGGACTCTTGACATGGTGATGTCCATAGGATGCTCCGCATCACTTTTGCTCCCATGAATGCTTTACATGTCATTTTACATCATTTGGATAAGCATCTCATGCATTTTCATGAACAATCCTTTGGACGAACTCATGTTTATTTGATGGACACCTTGTGAGCGTTAACCATTGTATTTCCGAGTGTCGTTTGTGTTTGCTCTTCTTGCATGTATACCACTCCGACGACACCTTGGAGTACTTGGATTGCGCAATGTCTTCAACTCCGTCCAACTACAAGTTCGTCCACAACAACCGTTTTTATGGTGATGAGGATCACGATCCGAGGTTGGATCTTTCCCAAGGGGGCGGAGATGATGCAGTGCATCCCACGATCATCCCCATGTACACTTCGACTACTCCCCAAGCCCCAAAAGGACATACGATAAGACCTCGACCATACGCCATGGGACACAAGGTGAACTCACTCCTCTTCGAACCGTATCTTCCCACATACGAGACATGGTTACTACCTCATGCATGGACCTTGTGTATACTCAGGCTCATATGGGATGACCATGGAGATTCAAAGGACCAAGGCCAATCATGGAAGAGAAGACGGAAGAAATGAGAAGAAGATGGAGCAGCTGCTGGCGTCAACCCAGACGTCCGGACCTCCCTCTAGATCATCCGGACTCAGCCCGATCATCCGGATGCCCTCCCGGATCATCCGGGTAATCCCGCAGCCACGACACCCGAATTTTGCAGAATCCTCCCAGCGAAGCCAAATCATCCGAACGACGACCCGGATCATCCGGACGATTCCCGGATCATCTGGACCCCCCTCCGGATTATCCGGCCTTTGCCTGCGCGCATGACTTGGGCCGAGGCCCGTGTACCCCTTCTCCCCTCACTTACCCCTTCATGGCCTAGCACCATATATTGACCCCCTCCTCCACCATTTGAGGGTTAGCAAATGTTTAGCTCATGTTTGTGAGAGAGCTTTGCTTATCCACTTGGTAGACTTCTTTACGTAGATTCGAGCCTCCACCGGAGAAGATCCCCCAAGCGGATTCAAGACCCCTTTTAGGGAAGAACTCAAGACCTCCTCACAGAGAAGACCGGCTACCTTTGTATCGTCCCTAGTTATCCATGGATCGTGTATCTTTCCTTAGGTACTCGAGGATCTAGCCCATGTGTGACTTATTCGTGTCGGTTTAGTGATTCCTCTCATGTTTCTTATTGTGTTTTCTCTCCGTTCTTCCCCGTGTTCTTCGTGATTTCCACGGGATCCGCTCCTTTCGTGAAAGATCGGGCGATTAGGGTCTCTACCCTACATCAATAACTTGCAAGATCGGATCTAGAAAATGTATATAATGGTGATAACATAGACGGTTCAGATCTGAAATCATGGCACCCGGGCCCAAAGTGACAAGCATTAAGCATGGCAAAGTCATAGCAACATCAATCTCAGAACACAGTGGATACTAGGGATCAAGCCCGAGCAAAACTAACTAGATTACATGTTGAATCTCATCCAACTCCTCACCGACCAACGGGCCTACGAAGGAATTACTCAATCCCGGTGGGGAGCATCATCGAATTGGCGATGGAGAAGGGTTGGTGATGACGAAGAACGAAGATCCCCCTCTGCGGAGCCCCAAACGGACTCCAGATCTGGCCTCCTGATGAAGAACAGGAGGTGACGACGGCTCCGTCTCGTGGATCATGATAATTCTTTCTCCCTGATTTTTTCTCCGAATATGTGATATCAGGGTTGAGGTCTGCGGGGCCACCAGGTGGGGACAACCCACCTAGGCGCGCCAGGAGAGGAGGTGGGCGCCCTGGTGGGTTGTGCCTACCCAGGTGCCCCCCTCCGGTGGATCTTGGTTCCAAAATTTCTCTTTATTGATATACAAATTCCTTGCAAAGTTTCGTTCAATTCCGAGAACTTTTATTTCTGCACAAAAACAACACCATGGTAGTTCTGCTGAAAATTGCGTCAGTCTGGGGTTAGTTTCATTCAAATCATGCAAATTAGAGTCCAAAACAAGAGGAAAAGCGTTAGGAAAAGTAGATATGTTGGAGACGTATCAACTCCCCCAAGCTTAAACCTTTGCTTGTCCTCAAGCAATTCAGTTGATAATCAGAAAGTGAAAAAGAAAAACTTTTACGAACTCTTTTGCTCTTGTTTGCATAAATAAGCTTAAACAAGACCCAGGTTTTTAGCCAACATTATAACTAACCATGCCGACAATAACTCTTAAAAATTATATTAACTCATATCAATGACATAATCAGCTAGCGAGCAATAATAAGATATCTCAAACGGCAACACGTTGTAAAAACAACCATGATATATTATGAAAATAGTGGTATCTTACTAGCCCTTTATCAGACCGCCAAACATAAATGCAGAGCACCTCCAAAATTCAAGCAGCGCCTAAACATTGTAATTCATGGTAGAAAAGATCCAGTCATGATGCACCCAACATTAGCTACAACACAATGCATAAGCATGACATCAATGCTCTCTGGTTTTGGCGCTTATTTTAGAAGGTGATGAGACAACCTAAAAGTAAATAGATAGTCCCTTCGCCGAGGGAAGCGGTGATTTGCAGAGGTGTCATATCTCAAATTTTAAAACAGATGTAAATGATATTTTGAGACATGCACCCTTCTTGTTTACTTCACGACCATCACTTATCAATATCTTCCATGATAAGCACGCTAGTGGCGCTTCCCAAGCGATAAAAGTAAAGGTTTTGACTCCATTGGGAGTTTTTGTTTGATTATATGTAAGCTTTTTTTGTTTGTAGTTTGGGGCTGGGCATCCCTATTACCGCCCTTTTCTCGTGCGATGGCGAGTGAATAAATAGTCGACCTGAGAATACCCCGCTTAGCATGGAAGATACCGACCACCTACTGTCGTTCCATGAACGATCCAGGCACACAAAAAAGATATTTATTAGAAGTTTTTAGAGGTCGCACATGCAAATTTACTTAGGATGGTAGGGTAATACCACATATAGGTAGGTATGGCGGACTCATCTAGAATAACTTGGGTTCAAGGTTTTTGATGCACAAGCAGAATTCCCACTTAGTACAGGTGAAGGCTAGCAATTATATTGAGAACCGACCAGCTAGAAAGCAACAACGGTCATGAACATGCATTATGCATAAGTAGCATTGGACACTAGCATGAGTAGGATATGAACACCATGAATAAATATCATATAAGCTGTGTTGGTTTTGATTCAACTACAAGCATGAACATGTGCCAAGTCAAGGCACTCGAACATTCAGAGAAGCATACCATATCATCATACCACATCACAATCATTCTAAAGTGATGAGGACATTAATACCATTGTTACACCCACAACCCCTGCTGCTATACATACTGGACCAATTACTAGAGCTCGCGCACGCCAATTGAATTATCAGGTACTTCCATTTCTTGGTAACGATTCTAATGTTCATGAGAATATGAGCTACCTAAATTGGATACATTTGTTTTGCTTACAAATCAAGGGCCTAGCTTGGACAAGAAAGATGAACCTTGGAGCAAGTTCTAGCATGGAGATGATGGCATGTGCAAGGGGATCAAGAACGGAGTTACAAGTGATGATTTCAGGACTTGGAAGCCACCATAAGGAGTGCATGAAGCCTTGGACGAAATCTACAAGATGCCACTTCATAACTTTCGTCCAGAGGCTATTTTAGGTGCTGCGTCACCTTATTATTGGGCCAGGCCCATGTATTTTCGAAATACTTAAGTATAGGCTGTTTTTAGAGTCTGTATGTGTGGGGAAACAAGAGTTAGGGTTGGTTTCGGACCCCTCCTCCAAGGGCCACGAAATCTCCCCCCCTCTTCCTCCATATATACAGCCCTTAGGGTGTCGTTTACTCTTTGGGTTTTGTTTAGCTTAAAAGTTCGCCATAGCTGCAACTTCGCGTACTTCGTTTGTGTCCAGCGACCAGACCAATACGTCACAGACCCCCATCTTGATCAATAAAGCTTTCATCTTATATTCACAATATCCAGATTGCAATCTCAGTTTCTTGCTTGTTCTTCGTTTGCTCGCAGGAAACAGGCCCTCGTGGTCAGGTTGATCGTGCTTCGGCGTGGTCAATAACGCCTCGGAGTTGGTTTAGCGATTGCTAAAGCACGACGTCCTCGCACGTTCGTAGTCAGATCGTCAAAGTCGACTTCCTCTAAAACGATAGCCACCATCTCATCGAAAGACGGGACAACTTGGCCTTAGCAAAACAGATTAAAATTCAAGCAAAACAGAACTGTAGACATGCTAAATGGGTTGAACTCAGTGAGACTTTCCCTTATGTCACTAAACACAAGATGGGTAAAGAAAATGTTATTGCTGATGATTTGTCTCGTCGTTATACTATGCTTTCACAACTCGACTTTAAAATATTTGGTTTGGAGACCATCAAAGGTCAATATGTGCATGATGCTGAATTTAAAGATGTATTCCAGAATTGTAAGGAAGGGAGAACTTGGAACAAGTTCGTTCTTAACGATGGATTTGTGTTTCGTGCTAACAAGCTATGCATTCCAGCTAGCTCTGTTCGTCTTTTGTTGCTGCAGGAGGTGCATGGAGGAGGATTAATGGGACACTTTGGTGTCAAGAAGACGGAGGATATACTTGCTACACATTTCTTTTGGCCAAAGATGAGACGGGATGTTGAGCGTTTTGTTGCTCGCTGCACTACATGTCAAAAAGCTTAGTCACGACTCAATCCTCATGGTTTATATGCCCTTGCCAGTACCTAGTGTTCCTTGGGACGATATATCTATGGACTTTGTTTTAGGTTTACCTCAAACAAAGAAGGGGAGGGATAGCATTTTTGTTGTCGTGGATAGGTTCTCAAAAATGACACACTTTATACCATGTAATAAAATCGATAATGATGTTAATGTTGCTGATTTGTTCTTTCGTGAAATTATTCGCTTGCATGGTGTGCCAAATACTATTGTTTCAGATCGTGATACTAAATTTCTTAGCCACTTTTGGAGATTTTTATGGGCTAAATTGGGGACTAAACTGCTTTTTAGTACTACTTGTCACCCCCAAACTGATGGACAAACTGAAGTAGTCAATAGAACTTTGTCTACTATGCTTAGGGCTGTTTTGAAGAATAATAAGTATGGGAAGAATGCTTGCCTCATATTGAATTTGCTTATAATCGTTCATTGCATTCTACTACTAAGATGTGCCCTTTTGAAAATGTGTATGGTTTCCTACCTCGTGCACCTATTGATTTGTTGCCTCTTCCGTCTTCAGAGAAGGTTAATTTTGATGCTAAAGAACGTGTTGAATTCATTTTAAAAATGCATGAGTTAACTAACGAAAACATTGAGCGTATGAATGCTAAATGATAGAGGCAAAGGTGTCCCGTCTTTCGATGAGATGGTGGCTATCGTTTTAGAGGAAGTCGACTTTGACGATCCGACTACGAACGTGCGAGGACATCGCGCCTTAACGATCGCTAATCCAACTCCGAGGGGTTATTGACCACGCCGGAGCATGATCAACCTGACCACGAGGGCTTGTTTCCTGCGAGCAAACGAAGAACAAGCAAGAAACCGAGATTGCAATCTGGATATTGCGAATATAAGATGAAAGCTTTATTGATCAAGGTGGAGTTCTGTGACGCCTTTGTCTGGTCGTTGAACAAAAACAAAGTATGTGAAGTTGCAGCTATGGCGAACTTTAATCTAAACAAAACCCAAAGTCTAAACGACGCCCTAAGGGCTGTATATGTGGAGGAAAAAGGGGGGATTTCGTGGCCCTTGGAGGAGGGGTCCGAAACCAACCCTAACTCTTGTTTCCCCACACATACGGACTCTAAAAACAGCCTATACTTAAGTATTTCAAAAATACATGGGCCTGGCCCAATAATAAGGTGATGCAGCACATAAAATAGTCTCTGGACGAAATTTATGAAGTGGCATCTTGTAAATTTCGTCCAAGGCTTCATGCACTCCTTATGGTGGCTTCAAAGTCCTGAAATCATCACTTGTAACTCCGTTCTTGATCCCCCTGCGCATGCCATCATCTCCATGCTTGAACTTGTTCCAAGGTTCATCTTTCTTGTCCAAGCTAGGCCCTTCATTTGTAAGCAAAACAAATGTATCCAATTTTGGCATCATCATATTCTCATTAACAATAGAATCATTACCAAGAAATGAAAGTACCTAATAATTCAATTGGCGGCGCGAGCTCTAGTAATTGGTCCAGTATGTATAGCAGCAGGGGTTGTGGGTGTAACAATGGTATTGACGTCCTCCTCATCATCCCCTTCTTGAAATGAAGTCATCCTCGACGAAAGTTCGTTGTCCTCACCCAAATAAGGCTTCAAATCTGCAATGTTAAAAGTGGGACTAACCCCAAAATCTGCAGGCAGCTCAAGTTTATATGCATTATCATTTATTTTCTCTAACACCTTAAAAGGACCATCAGCATATGGCATTAGCTTTGATTTGTGCAAATTAGGAAATCTATCCTTACGCAAATGTAACCAAACAAGATCTCCAGGTGCAAACACAACATGTTTTCTAAACTTATCTCCAGCAAGTTTATATTTAGCATTCATACGCTCAATGTTTTCCTTAGTTAACTCATGCATTTTTAAAATCAATTCAGCACATTCTTTAGCATCAAAATTAACCTTCTACGAAGATGGAAGAGGCAACAAATCAATAGGTGCACGAGGTAGGAAACCATACACAATTTCAAAAGGGCACAACTTAGTAGTAGAATGTAGTGAACGATTATAAGCAAATTCAATATGAGGCAAGCATTCTTCCCACATTTTCTTGTTATTCTTCAAAACAGCCCTAAGCATAGTAGACAATGTTCTATTGACTACTTCAGTTTTTCCATCTAGTTGAGTCCCCAACTTAGCCCATAGACATCTCCAAAAGTGACTAAGAAATTTAGTATCACGATCTGGAACAATAGTATTTGGCACACCATGCAAGCGAATAATTTCACGAAAGAACAAATCAGCAACATTAACAGCATCATCGCTTTTATGACATGGTATGAAGTGTGCCATTTTCGAGAGCCTATCCACGACAACAAATAGGCTATCCCTCCCATTCTTTGTTCGAAGTAAACCAAAAACAAAGTCCATGGATATATGCTCCCAAGGAACACTAGGTACAGGCAAAGGCATATATAAACCATGAGGATTGAGTCGTGACTTAGCTTTTTGACATGTAGTGCAGCGAGCAACAAAACGCTCAACATCCCGTCTCATCTTTGGCCAAAAGAAATGTGTAGCAAGTATATCCTCCGTCTTCTTGACGCCAAAGTGTCCCATTAATCCTCCTCCATGCGCCTCCTGCAATAACAAAATACGAACGGAGCTAGCTGGAATGCATAGCTTGTTAGCACGAAACACAAATCCATCGTTAAGAATGAACTTGTTCCAAGTTCCCCCTTCCTTACAATTCTGTAATACATCTTTAAATTCAGCATCATGCACATATTGATCTTTGATGGTCTCCAAACCAAATATCTTAAAGTCAAGTTGTGAAAGCATAGTATAACGACGAGACAATGCATCAGCAATAGCGTTTTCTTTACCCTTCTTGTGTTTAATGACATAAGGGAAAGTCTCAATGAATTCAACCCATTTAGCATGTCTACGGTTCAGTTTTGCTTGACTTTTAATGTATTTCGAAGATTCATGATCAGAATGTATAACAAATTCCTTTGGCCATAAATAATGTTGCCATGTTTCTAAGGTCCAAACAAGAGCATATAATTCTTTATCATAAGTAGAATAGTTCAGACTAGGCCCATTCAATTTTTCAGAAAAGTATGCAACAGGTTTGCCATCTTGTAATAACACACCTCCTAATCCAATTCCACTAGCATCATATTCAAGCTCAAAAGTCTTATAAAAATCAGGAAGTTTGAGTAAAGGAGCATGTGTCAACTTATCTTTCAATACTGTGAAGGCTTCTTCCTGTACGGAACCCCAAACAAAAGGCACATCCTTCTTTGTAAGCTCGTTGAGAGGTGCAGCAATGGTGCTGAAATCTCTCACAAAACGCCTATAGAAACCAGGGAGGCCAAGAAAACTCCTCACTTGTGTGACCGTTTTGGGCTGCGGCCAACTCTCAATAGCTGCAATCTTGGCTTTATCAACTTCAATTCCCTGTGGAGTAACAACATAGCCAAGAAAAGATACTCGGTCGGTGCAAAAGGTGCACTTTCCAAGGTTACCAAACAAACATGCATCACGTAGAGCAATAAAAACAGCATGTAAATGTTCCAAATATTCCTCCAAAGATTTGCTATAAATCAATATGTCATCAAATTAAACTACCACAAATCGTCCAATGAAAGCATGTAAAACTTCGTTCATTAACCTCATGAAAGTACTAGGTGCATTAGTTAACCCAAAAGGCATGACTAACCACTCATATAATCCAAACGTAGTTTTAAATGCTGTTTTCAATTTATCTCCCAATTTCATACGAATTTGATGGTATCCACTACGCAAATCAACTTTGGAGAATATTGTAGAGCCACTCAATTCATCAAGCATATCATCTAGCCTAGGAATAGGATGACGATAACGAATAGTAATATTATTAATACCTCTACAATCAACACACATACGCGACGTACCATCCTTTTTCGGCACTAAAATGATAGGAACAACACAAGGACTAAGGGATTCGCGTATATAACCTTTGTCGAGCAGTTCTTGTACTTGATGCATAATATCCTTCGTCTCCTCTGGATTACTACGGTATGGTGCATGGTTGGGTAATGATGCACCGAGAATTAAGTCAATTTGATGCTCAATCCCTTGAATAGGTGGTAATCCCGGTGGCACGTCTTGTGGAAAGACATCAGCGAACTCCTGCAAAATGTTAGTGACAGTAGGAGGCAAAGAGGAAGGCACGTCCTCGAATGAAAATAATGCCTCTTTGCACACAAAAGCCTAGCAAACAGATTTGCTAAAATCTAAATCATCAATATTAGATTTGGTGGCAAGTAAACATGGACTTTTCAATTTAATTTCAGAAGCAACACTAGATGGTTTATTACTAGGCTGCATTTGTCGCTCAAATTCTTTTGCCACTATCTGATTTTCACTTTTATTTTTCTCCTGTTTTGCTTTATTAGCTCTATTAATATCATCTTTCAAAATGGAATCAGGAGTCATAGCAAGCAAAGTAATATTTTTATCCTTATGAACAAGAGTATATTGATTATTTCTACCATGGTGTACAGAATTTTTATCAAATTGCCATGGTGTACCAAGTAATAAGGAACATGCTTGCATAGGTACCACATCACAATCAACATAATCAGCATATGTAGAGATACTAAAATGCACACGAACAGTACGTGTTACCTTAACCTTGCCGCTGTTGTTGAACCATTGGATGTAGTAAGGATGTGGATGTGGTCTTGTGGTGAGAGATAGCTTATCCACCATCTCCATGCTAGCCAAGTTTTTGTAGCTCCCTCCATCTATGATGACGCGAACAGAACGTTCCTTCACAACTCCCTTTGAACAAATTATGCCTATGATTTTGCTCAGCTTGTGTGACCTGCACACTCAAAACACGTTGGGCAACTAAACATTACCATCTTCAGGAGCAATGTATTGCGTCTCATGATCAGAATCATCTCCACTGTGTTCTTCACGTGTAATAAGAGCCAAAGTCTCCTCATCATAGTCACTAGCAGACTCATACCCACCATCCTCAGTAGCAATCATCACACGCTGAGATTTGCATTCTCTCGCAAAATGTCCTCTTCCCTTACAACAATGACAAATAATATCACTTGTGTGCCCTGTTGATGCCACGAAAGAAGAAGAACTCTGCGCATGCCCGGGAGGTGTGCTCTTGGCAGATAGTGGTGGTTGTGCCTGCTTTCTTGTATCACGGCTGGAGGTGGCACCTGATGGAGGTGCTGGTGTAGTGGAAGTAGAGGATGCACGTGGTGTCCATGATGAAGATCGAGCTGCAGAAAAGTTAGTTCGCGCCAATGCCTGTCGATCCTGCACTTCACTTTCAGCTTTACAAGCAAGATGGAATAAACGCGTGATATTAGTATACTCCGTATACTCTAGAATGGTCTGAATCTCTCTATTTAATCCACCCATAAAACGTGCAAGCATAGCTTCATTCTCCTCAACAATACCACATCTAATCATGCCAGTTTGTAATTCCTGATAATATTCTTCTACAGAATTTTTTTCCTTGTCTTAAACGCTGCAATTTTTGAAGTAATTCACGTTGATAATATGGTGGAACCCAACGAGTACGCATAGCAGTTTTCAAAGTAGCCCAAGTAGCTGGAATAGGATATAATCTACAATGCTCAGACCACCAAATACATGCAAAACTAGTGAATGCCCAAACAGCAGCAGGAACACGTCTCTCCTCGGGATATTGTAAACATGTAAATCGTTGTTCAGCTTCTAAGTCCCAAGTAAGATATATATCAGGAACATATCTACCCTCAAATGGTGGAATATTCAATTTCAGTTTAGGCAGATGGTCATGATCTCATACCTGAGGGTGAGACCTACCATTGCCATTATTTGCATGTGGATGACCTGGTGGTTGTGGTGCTGGTGGTTGCACGTAGTTCTGATTTTGATCAACCTCATCCTCGTAATCTCTACAAAATCATCCTCCTCCGCATCAGCAGCAGGAGCCACAGAAGTATCAACAGCAGCACCAACAGTTTGGCCAGGTGCAAGAGGGAGATGGCTCGCTCGGCGGAGGGCTGTTTCGCGACGTGGAGGTAGTCGTTGTTGTTGTTGTTGTTGTAGAGGTGCGTTAGTTGCAGCCGGTGGTGGTGGTGGAAGACGCGCAAGCAATTCATTAAACCT
Organism: Triticum urartu; assembly: GCF_056163025.1. Classification (NCBI taxonomy): domain Eukaryota; kingdom Viridiplantae; phylum Streptophyta; class Magnoliopsida; order Poales; family Poaceae; genus Triticum; species Triticum urartu. Next base: position 215,387,385 of record NC_141873.1, on the reverse strand, counting down.
GTTATCGAGCTTTGTTTTGAACGTCTTCTCCATGCCATCTATCTTCTCCATGGCCTCTTCAAATCTGTTTAGCACATCTTGCACCTGTCCACTCATCATTTGCTGAAATTTATCATGCAACTCCTTATTCGTCATGTTCTCCCAGTTAGTCTCGTCGGCTTGTGATCCTGCCATGGTTAGCAATAATAGAAACACACAAGAATATGATCCTATAGACTACTAACAAGAGGTGGTGGTGGTGTCACAAATCCGTCAAGCAAATCTCAAATTCTTACTAGTTCTTACCCAGCAGCAGGCAGTGATCGGCAACCATCGTAGTCAAAACTCTCAAAGCTTGGATAGAGCGATTGCTAGGGAGAGTCAAACGCATGACGTAGATGTATGTGGAGCTGGGAAGGCTTATAATATGGTAGCAAAAAGGGTCAGCAATAATCAATTCAGAGATGCAAAGTTGAATAAACACTCAACGACGGTACTGTGCTGGTCCTAGGCTAGACCGTGCTAGAGTCGTGAGCCTAGAACACTAACAAAATCACGACGTTGCACGTAAACAAGGGAGGAGCACGCTCGGAATTTTTTTTTTCTTTGTTTTTTGGACTTTTTTCCCTCTTTTTTTTGCTACGCAACAAATTTTTTCGAAAAAGTCTACAAATGGTCTAAAAACTGCCTAGCCAGAATTTTCCAGACTTAGTTTTTTTTGAGTTTGGGACTATTTTTCTTCTGCGGGTAGCACGAAAGTTCGGGAGTCCTACTCTGTCATGACTCAGAGTATCGCGTGATCTGGAAATCCAAAACAGAGTAACAAAATACTGGACTCGGACTAGGACTGGTGGCAGAGATGAATCTGGAGGAACTCAGACTGGTGGCGGCGATGAATCTGGTGGAACTTGGACTGGTGGCGTATATATGTTGCAGGTGGACTCGGATTGGCATGATGGCGGCGGATATGTGGTATATGGCAGCGGCGATGATGATGGTGGTATATGGCAGCGGTGATGATGATGGTGGTATATGGCAGCGGTGACGATGATGGTGGTATATGGCAGCGGTGATGATGATGATGCGGCGGCGGCGTGACTACTTGTGAACAGAACTTGAAACTCTAAAGGACTAGACACTAAGACCAGCAACTAGACACAACGATGCAACCGCAAACTCAACAATGCAAAACCCTAAAAAGATTATGCAATGGATCAGATTGGTTTGGATATGATGAACTAACCCTAATTTTTGTGGCTTTTTCATGGACTGTAGGTACGAAGAACAGACTCGATCTAAACTACGAAAAACTGTAAAATCTCACCGAGCAACCTGAAAATCTGATACCACTTGATAGAGGCAAAGGTGTCCCATCTTTCGATGAGATGGTGGCTATCGTTTTAGAAGAAGTCGACTTTGACGATCCGACTACGAACGTGTGAGGACGTCGCGCCTTTGCAATCGCTAAACCAACTCCGAGGTGTTATTGACCACACCGGAGCATGATCAACCTGACCACGAGGGCCTGTTTCCTGCGAGCAAACGAAGAACAAGCAAGAAACTGAGATTGCAATCTGGATATTGCGAATATAAGATGAAAGCTTTATTGATCAAGGTGGGGTTCTCTGACGCCTTTGTCTGGTCGTTGAACACAAACGAAGTACGCAAAGTTACAGCTATGGAGAACTTTAATCTAAACAAAACCCAAAGTCTAAACGACGCCCTAAGGGCTGTATATATGGATTAAAAAGGGGGGATTTTGTGGCCCTTGCAGGAGGGGTCCGAAACCAACCCTAACTTTTGTTTCTCCACACATACGGACTCTAAAAACAGCCTATACTTAAGTATTTCGAAAATACATGGGCCTGGCCCAATAATAAGATGACGCGGCACTTTAAATAGCCTCTGGACGAAATTTATGAACTGGAATCTTGTAAATTCGTCCAAGGTTTCATGCACTCCTTATGGTGGCATCAAAGTCCTGAAATCATCACTTGTAACTCCGTTCTTGATCCCCTTGCGCATGCCATCATCTCCATGCTTGAACTTGTTTCAAGGTTCATCTTTCTTGTCCAAGCTAGGCCCTTCATTTGTAAGCAAAACAAATGTATCCAATTTAGGCAGCAGCATATTATCATGAACATTAGAATCGTTACCAAGAAATGAAAGTACCTGATAATTCAATTGGCGTGCGCGAGCTCTAGTAATTGGTCCTGTATGTATAGCAGCAGGGGTTGTGGGTGTAACAATGGTATTGATGTCCTCATCACTAAATATAAACTTGCTGGAGATAAGGGTAGAAAACATGTTGTGTTTGGACGTGGAGATCTTGTTTGGTTACATTTGCGTAAGGATAGATTTCCTAATTTGCGCCAATCAAAGCTAATGCCACGTGCTGATGGTCCTTTTAAGGTGTTAGAGAAAATAAATGATAATGCATATAAACTTGAGCTGCCTGCAGATTTTAGGGTTAGTCCCACTTTTAACATTGCAGATTTGAAGCCTTATTTGGGTGAGGATGATGAACTTTCGTCGAGGACGAATTCATTTCAAGAAGGGGAGGATGATGAGGACATCAATACTGTTATTACACCCACAACCCCTACTACTATGCATACTGGACCAATCACTAGAGCTCACGCACGCCAATTGAATTATCAAGTACTTTCGTTTCTTGGTAACGATTCAAATGTTCATGAGAATATGATGCTGCCTAAATTGGATACATTTGTTTTGCTTACAAATGAAGGGCCTAGCTTGGACAAGAAAGATGAACCTTGGAGCAAGTTCAAGCATGGAGATGATGGCATGCACAAGGGGATCAAAAACGGAGTTACAATTGATGATTTCAGGACTTGGAAGCCACCATAAGGAGTGCATGAAGCCTTAGACGAAATATACAAGATGCCACTTCATAAATTTCGTCCAGAGGCTATTTTAGGTGCTGCGTCACCTTATTATTGGGCCAGGCCCATGTATTTTCGAAATACTTAAGTATAGGCTGTTTTAGAGTTCGTATGTGTGGGGAAACAAGAGTTAGGGTTGGTTTCGGACCCCTCCTCCAAGGGCCACGAAATCCCCCCCTCTTCCTCCATATATACAGCCCTTAGGGCATCGTTTAGACTTTGGGTTTTGCTTAGATTAAAAGTTCGCCATAGCTGCAACTTCGCGTACTTCGTTTGTGTCCAGCGACCAGACCAAGACGTCACAGAATCCCACCTTGATCAATAAAGCTTTCATCTTATATTCGCAATATCCAGATTGCAATCTCAGTTTCTTGCTTGTTCTTCGTTTGCTCGCAGGAAACAGGCCCTCATGGTCAGGTTGATCGTGCTCCGGCGTGGTCAATAACCCCTCGGAGTTGGTTTAGCGATTGCTAAGGCGCGACGTCCTCGCACGTTCATAGTCGGATTGTCAAAGTCGACTTCCTCTAAAACGATAGCCACCATCTCATCAAAAGACGGGACACCTTGGCCTCTATCAAATGGTATCAGATTTTCAGGTTGCTCGGTGAGTTTTTACAGTTTTTCGTAGTTTAGGTCGAGTGTGTTCTTCATACCTATAGTCCACGAAAAAGCCAAAAGAAATTAGGGTTAGGTCATCATATCCGAACCAATCTGAGCCTTTGCATAGTCTTTTTAGAGTTTTGCTTATGAATTTGCAGTTGCATCGTAGTATCGAGTTGCTGGTCTTAGCGTCTAGTCCCTTAGAGTTTCGAGTTCTGTTCATAGGTTGTCACGTCGCCGCCGCACCATCGTCATCATCATTACCATATACCACCACCCCACCATATACATCGCCGCTGCCATATACAACCACCAATCCAAGTCCGCATATATCATCGCCATATACCACCACCAATCCGAGTCCAGATATACCATCGCCATATACAACCACCAGTCCGAGTTCCACCAGATTCATCTCCGCCACCAGTCCTAGTCCGAGTCCAGTATTTGTTGCTTTGTTTTCGAGTTCCAGATCACACGATACTTCGAGTCATGACCAAGTCAGACTCCCCAACTTCCGTGCTATCTGCACTAGAAAAATAGTTCCAAACTCAAAAAAAACTAAGTCTGGAAAATTCTGGCTAGGCAGTTTTTAGACCATTTGTAGAATTTTTCGAAAAAAAATTTGTTGCGGAGCAAAAAAAAAGAGGAAAAACAGTGCAAAATAAAGTGAAAAAAAATAAAAAAAATTCAGAGAGTGCTCCCCCCTTGTTTATGTGCCGCGCCGTGATTTTGTTCGTGTTCTAGGCTCGCGTCTCTAGTACGGTCTAGCCTAGGACCAACACAGTACTGTCGTTGAACGTTTATTCAACTTTGCATCTCTGAATTGATTATTGCTGACATTTTTTCTACCATATCATAAGCCTTCCCAGCTCCACATACATCTACATCGTGCGTTTGACACCACCTGGCAATCGCTTTATCCAATCTTTGAGAGTTTTGACTTCGATGATTGCCGATCACCACCTACTGCTGGGTAAGAACTGGTAAGAATTTGAGATTCGCTTGCCGGATTTGTGATACACCACCACCACCACCACTTCCTAGTAGTCTGTAGGATCATATTCTTGTGTGTTTCTATTACTGCTAACCATGGCAGGATCACAAGCCGATGAGACAGATTGGGAGAACATGACGAACACAGAGCTACATGATAAATTTCAGCAAATGATGAGTGGACAGGTGCCAGATGTGCTAAACAGATTTGAAGAGGCCATGGAGAAGATAGAGGGCATGGAGAAGACGTTCGAAACAAAGCTTGATAACAAGTTTAATGAATTGCTCGCGCGTCTTCCACCACCACCACCGGCTGCACCTAATGCACCTCTACAACAACAACAAAAACAACAACAACAACAACAACAACATCGCCTTCCAAATCAAGTGGCACGGGCACTACGCATTCCCCTTGAGCCTGGTCAAAATTCTGGTGACGCTGTTGATGCTTCTGTAGCTCTTGCTGCTACTGCAGAGGAGGAGGACCATTACAAGGATGAGGCTGATCAAAATCAGAACTACGTGCAACCACCAGCACCACCGCCACCAGGTCGTCCTCATGCATATTATCGCAATGGTAGGGCTGCACAACCACCTCAGGTACGTGATCATAACCATCTCCCTAAACTGAAATTGAACATTCCACCATTTGAGGGTAGATATATTCCTGATATATATATCTTACTTGGGAGTTAGAAACTGAACAACGATTTACATGTTTACAATATCTTAAGGAGAGACGTGTTCTTGCTGCTATTTGTGCTTTCACTAGCTTTGTATGTGTTTGGTGGTTTGAACATTGTAGATTATATCCTATTCCAGCTACTTGGGCTGCTTTGAAAACTGCTATGCGTACTCGTTGGGTTCCACCAGATTATCAACGTGAATTACTTGAAAAATTGCAGCGTTTAAGACAAGGAAAAAATTCTGTAGGAGAATATTATCAGGAATTACAAACTGGCACGATTAGATGTGGTATTGTTGAGGAGAATGAAACTATGCTTGCATGTTTTATGGGTGGATTAAATAGAGAGATTCAGACCATTCTAGAGTATAAGGAGTATGCTAATATCACTCGTTTATTCCATCTTGCTTGTAAAGCTGAACGTGAACTGCAGGATCGACAGGCATTGGCGCGAACTAACTTTTCTGCAGGTCGATCTTCATCATGGACACCACGTGCATCCTCTATTTCCACTGCACCAGCACCTCCATCAGGTGCCACCTCCAGCCGTGATACAAGAAAGCAAGCACAACCACCTATCTACCAAGAGCACACCTGCTGGGCCTGCACAGAGTTCTTCTTCTTCCATGGCATCAACAGGGCACACAAGTGATATTATTTGTCGTCGCTGTAAGGGAAGAGGACATTTTGCGAGAGAATGCAAATCTCAGCGTGTGATGATTGTTACTGAGGATGGTGGGTATGAGTCCGCTAGTGACTATGATGAGGAGACTTTGGCTCTTATTACACATGAAGAACACGGTGGAGAGGATTCTGATCATGAGATGCAATACATGGCTGCTGAAGATGCTGACAGGTATGAATGTTTAGTTGCTCAACGTGTTTTGAGTGTGCAGGTCACACAAGCTGAGCAAAATCAAAGGCATAATTTGTTCCATACAATGGGAGTTGTGAAGGAACGTTCTGTTCGCGTCATCATAGATGGACGGAGCTGCAACAACTTGGCTAGCATGGAGATGGTGGAGAAGCTATCTCTCACCACAAGACCACATCCACATCCTTACTACATCCAATGGTTCAACAACAGCGGCAAGGTTAAGGTAACACGTACTGTTCGTGTGCATTTTAGTATCTCTACATATGCTGATTATGTTGATTGTGATGTGGTACCTATGCAAGCATGTTCCTTATTACTTGGTAGACCATGGCAATTTGATAAAAATTCTATACACCATGGTAGAAACAATCAGTATACTCTTGTTCATAAGGACAAAAATATTACTTTGCTTCCTATGACCCCTGATTCCATTTTGAAAGATGATGTTAATAGAGCTAACAAAGCAAAACAGGAGCAAAATAAGAGTGGAAATCAGATTGTGGAAAAAGAATTTGAGCAACAAATGAAGCCTAATAATAAAGCATCTAGTGTTTCTTCTGAAATTAAATTGAAAACTTCATGTTTACTTGCCACCAAATCTGATATTGATGATCTAGATTTTAGCAAATCTGTTTGCTATGCTTTTGTGCGCAAAGAGGCATTATTTTCATTCGAGGATGTGCCTTCCTCTTTGCCTCCTGCTGTCACTAACATTTTGCAGGAGTTCGCTGACGTCTTTCCACAAGACGTGCCACCGGGATTACCACCTATTCGAGGGATTGAGCATCAAATTGACTTAATTCCCGGTGCATCATTACCCAACCGTGCACCATACCGTACCAATCCAGAGGAGACGAAGGAGATTATGCATCAAGTACAAGAGCTGCTCGACAAAGGTTATATACGTGAATCCCTTAGTCCTTGTGTTGTTCCTATCATTTTAGTGCCGAAAAAGGATGGTATGTCGCGTATGTGCGTTGATTGTAGAGGCATTTGTAATATTACTATTCGTTATCGTCATCCTATTCCTAGGCTAGATGATATGCTTGATGAATTGAGTGGATCTACAATTTTCTCCAAAGTTGATTTGCGTAGTGGATACCATCAAATTCGTATGAAATTGGGAGATGAATGGAAAACACCATTTAAAACTAAGTTTGGATTATATGAGTGGTTAGTCATGCCTTTTGGGTTAACTAATGCACCTAGTATTTTCATGAGATTAATGAACGAAGTTTTAAATGCTTTCACTAGACGATTTGTGGTAGTTTACTTTGATGACATATTGATTTATAGCAAATCTTTGGAGGAACATTTGGAACATTTATGTGTTGTTTTTATTGCTCTACATGATGCACGTTTGTTTGGTAACCTTGGAAAGTGCACCTTTTGCACCGACCGAGTATCTTTTCTTGGCTATGTTGTTACTCCACAGGGAATTGAAGTTGATAAAGCCAAGATTGCAGCTATTGAGTGTTGGCCGCAGCCCAAAACGGTCACATAAGTGAGGAGTTTCCTTGGCCTTGCTAGATTCTATAGGCGTTTTGTGAGAGATCTCAGCACCATTGCTGCACCTCTCAACGAGCTTACAAAGAAGGATGTGCCTTTTGTTTGGGGTACCGCACAGGAAGAAGCCTTCACGGTATTGAAAGATAAGTTGACACATGCTCCTTTACTCCAACTTCCTGATTTTAATAAGACTTTTGATCTTGAATGTGTTGCTAGTGGAATTGGATTAGGAGGAGTGTTATTACAAGATGGCAAACCTATTGTATACTTTTCTGAAAAATTGAGTGGGCCTAGTCTTAACTATTCTACTTATGATAAAGAATTATATGCTCTTTCCCAAACCTTAGAAACATGGCAACATTATTTATGGCCCAAGGAATTTGTTATACATTCTGATCATGAATCTTTGAAACACATTAAAAGTCAAGCAAAACTGAACCGTAGACATGCTAAATGGGTTGAATTCATTGAGACTTTTCCTTATGTCATTAAACACAAGAAGGGTAAAGAAAATGTTATTGTTGATGCTTTGTCTCGTCGTTATACTATGCTTTCACAACTTGACTTTAAAATATTTGGTTTGGAGACCATCAAAGATCAATATTTGCATGATGCTGAATTTAAAGATGTATCACAGAATTGTAAGGAAGGGAGAACTTGGAACAAGTTCATTCTTAACGATGGATTTGTGTTTCGTGCTAACAAGCTATGCATTCCAGCTAGCTCCTTTCATCTTTTGTTGTTGCAGGAGCCCCATGGAGGAGGATTAATGGGACACTTTGGCGTCAAGAAGACGGAGGATATACTTGCTACACATTTCTTTGGGCCAAAGATGAGACAGGATGTTGAGTGTTTTGTTGCTCGCTGCACTACATATCAAAAAGCTAAGTCACGACTCAATCCTCATGGTTTATATATGCCTTTTCCTGTACCTAGTGTTCCTTGGGAGGATATATCTATGGACTTTGTTTTAGGTTTACCTCGAACAAAGAAGGGTAGGGATAGCATATTTGTTGTCGTGGATAGATTCTCGAAAATGGCACACTTTATACCATGTCATAAAAGCGATGATGCTGTTAATGTTGCTGATTTGTTCTTTCGTGAAATTATTCGCTTGCATGGTATGCCAAATACTATTGTTTCAGATCGTGATACTAAATTTCTTAGCCACTTATGGAGATGTTTATGGGCTAAGTTGGGGACTAAACTGCTTTTTAGTACTACTTGTCACCCCCAAACTGATGGACAAACTGAAGTAGTCAATAGAACATTGTCTACTATGCTTAGGGCTGTTTTGAAGAATAATAAGAAAATGTGGGAAGAATGCTTGCCTCATATTGAATTTGCTTATAATCGTTCATTGCATTCTACTACTAAGATGTACCCTTTTGAAATTCTGTATGGTTTCCTACCTCGTGCACCTATTGATTTGTTGCCTCTTCCATCTTCGGAGAAGGTTAATTTTGATGCTAAAGAACGTGTTGAATTGATTTTAAAAATGCATGAGTTAACTAAGGAAAATATTGAGAGTATGAATGCTAAATATAAACTTGTTGGAGATAAGTTTAGAAAACATGTTGTGTTTGCACCTGGAGATCTTGTTTGGTTACATTTGCGTAAGGATAGATTTCCTGATTTGCGCAAATCAAAGCTAATGCCATGTGCTGCTGGTCCTTTTAAGGTGTTAGAGAAAATAAATGATAATGCATATAAACTTGAGCTGCCTACAGATTTTGGGGTTAGTCCCACTTTTAACATTGCAGATTTGAAGCCTTATTTGGGTGAGGAAGATGAGCTTCCGTCGAGGACGACTTCATTTCAAGAAGGGGAGGATGATGAGGACATCAATACCATTGTTACACCCACAGCCCCTGCTGCTGTACATACTGGACCAATTACTAGAGCTCGCGCATGCCAATTGAATTATCAGGTACTTTTCTTTCTTGGTAATGATTCTGATGTTCATGAGAATATGATGCTGCATAAATTGGATACATTTCTTTTGCTTACAAATGAAGGGCCTACACTACAAAAAAAAGACACATCTGTGACATTTTGGGCCGAACGAATTTTTTTTCCTGTCATACATATGACACTTCTATGATGATAATTGTGACAAAACCCGGTATCATCATTGATGTGGTGGGCTCCTACTTCTATGACAAAAAATCATGACACAAAATGGGCTTTTCGTCCTGGGAGGGCCGGAGACGCAGCTGCATGACATTCTTTGGGCCGTCCGTGACGGAAAAAACCGTGGTAGAAGCGAGGGGTAGTAAAATTTCGCGGAGTTCCCGGTTACGGTGGGAGGTTGGGGGCCGAGCCATGCACGTTTCTCTCGTACACGTACGCGCGTGTGTGCGAGGCGTTGGCTCTAACTGAACCCGAGCGAGGCGTTGGGCTCCAACTAAACCCGAGCGATTGCACTACAGGCTACGCGTTACTGAACCCGAGCGATCCATCGATGGCTGTTAACTGAATCCAATCGAGCGATTCCTTCGCTACTGCTGCTAACTGAAGCCGATCGATGCTGCCTCTGGATGAACAATGAGCGTTGGGGGGGGGGGTGGATGAACAGTTCCCGGTGAGGGTGGATGAACAGGACCCCGTGGTGTTGCCTCTGGATGGACAGGACCCCGATCGATCGAGTCGGTTGGGGCTGGATGAACAGGACCCCGTGGAGGGCTGGATGAACAAGACCACCCCGTGGAGGGCAGGATGAACAGTAGACGGTGGAGGGCAGGATGAACAGTAGCCCGTGGAGGGGTGGTTGAACAGCAGCCCGTGGATAGGGGTGGTTGAACAGTAGCCGGGGAAGTAGCGCGTGGTGGAGGCTGGATGAACAGGAGCCCGTGGATGAACAGTCGTAGGTGGAGGCTGGAGGAGGTCGACGGTGGATGAACAGTAGCTCGTGGAGGCTGGAGGGGGTCGATGGTGGAGATGAACAGTATCCTGTGGAGTCCCGTTTTACGGTACGCCACACCCCTCCCGATGAACAGGACCCCCGTTTCGACCGTAGCGCTCCAACGCAAGTCCGTTTCGTCCGTTTTGCGGTACGCCACACCCCTCCCGATCAACAGGACCCCCGTTTCGACCATAGGAGGTCCGTTTCCTCCGTTTTGCGGTACGCCAGACACCTCCCGATCAATAGGACCCCATTCCGAACGTAGGAGGTTCGTTTCCTCCGTTGTGCGGTACGCCAGGCCTCGTTTCCATCGCCTGTTCCGTCCAAGCCCTCCCGATGAACATGACCACGCATTCCGTTTCGACCCAGCCGGTTGGCTCCCACGCGTTCCGTTGCCTCCCGATGAACATGACGCATTCCGTTGCCTCCCCATGAACACGACGCATTCTGTTGTCTCCCCATGAACACGACGACGATGCTATTTCTCCGTTCCGATCCAGCCATGTACACCAGCCCTCGCCGTACGTATGCACGAGTAGGCGTTCGAGACCCCGCCCGTATGTACACATACGTGGCCGTATTTTCTTTCTTGCACCCTGGCCGCTGTACGTACGTGTACATGCTACGTGTGTGCCTCTACTACGACACGCGCGCGCCTCTACATCGACCAGTATGTACGTACACGTTCGCGACCAGAATGACAACGCTACGTACGCTTCGACCAGGTGGGTCCCGACTGTCACGCACTTCCTTGCCTACGAAGATGTAGCTGGTGGGTCCCAGCAGTCAGGGGGCGAATCATTTTTTTTTTGCCCGGACGCACTTCCTTGCGTGCGAAGATGTAGCTGGTGGGTCCTAGCAGTCAGGGGGAAACATTTTTTTTCATGAAATACAATGGCCCATCCGGTGGGTCCCAGCTGTTAGGTGGAGGAATCATTATTTTCCGCGTAATAAGGAGGCACTTCCTTGCTGCGGCCGTGGACCCAGCTGTCAGCCGCTCCACGTACAGTCCACGTCTGATGGAAGTCGTTCCTTGACCACGTTGACCACGCCGCGCCGAGAGAACCAGGGCGGTAGACAACGACGAGGCCTAGGGAGGGGACGACACAGAGGCAGGGAAGACTCGGCTGTTGTTACCCACACGGAGGGGAGTACGACTGTACAAGGGTTTACTGGTTCGTCTGCCGTCGCCGGAGAATAACAACAAGTGTGGGTGAGTAGAGGGATGGCTAGGCCAGTGATGGGAGTACGGGTGGGCGGTGAGGCCTGTGCGGCAGCACAACCGGCCGCAATGAGGAGGGAGTAGGAAGTCCCCCCGATGGTTGTTTGAGCGGCTAGAGCAGGAAGAGCAGAGATTGAAGAAGCACGACAGCCGTTGGATGGACATCCAACATTCAGTGCTTGTGCGTCAACAGCCTCAAATCTGTGGAAAACAGCATACAGCCCATCTGCCATTATTTCTAATAATTTACAGCCCATTTGCTAATTCTTAAGGTTTTTTTGGAGCCCATATTCTTTTTGTTAGCATTACAACCCATATTGTGGCAACGGTTAAAAAATTATACGAAATTTTGCATATTTCGGTGCGGTCCGAACTGTTTTTAATCCCGAAATTTTGACTCACATTCAAACTGATTTTAAAATTAAATGTATATCAATATAAAATCCAACAAATTCTCCACGCATAAAAATTAATGTAATTTAAAATCTTGAAATGAAAAAAAAGATATTTGAAACTAATTGCCGGTTTGATGTGTTTTTAAAATGTACAACCCATTTCTCATTACTGATGGGCCATTTTCTCGGCCAGCCGAATGAAAGCTCTCCTCGTCTTGAAAGATTTGCAGCCAAACAGGCCTGACAAAGCGACTTACTTGGCAAATCACAAAAAAACTGGGCTGTGGCCATGGACCCAGCTGTCAGCCTCTCCACGTACAGTACTCTTCCGATGGAAGACGTTCCTTGACCACGTTGACCACGCCGCGCGGAGAGCACCACGGCAGAGGACGACGACGAGGCCTGGGAAGGGGACGACGCGGCAGTGGAAGCCCGCGCGGAGAGGACTATGAGGGTTCACTGGTTCGTCTGCGGTGTGAGGCTGTCGTCGCCGCAGGGCCTGGCCACCAGTGGGAATAGTAGGGGTGGTGAGGCCTCTACGGCAGCACAGCCGGCCACGGGAGGCAGGAGCATGCGGCACGACCGGCGCTGCTTTGGGCGACTTGAGCAAGAAGACCAGAGGTTGAAGAAGCACTACGGCCGTTGGATGGACATCGTACGGTCACTAGAGCTAGAATCGTTCATACTGACTAATTTGACAAAGCCCTTCGTCCCCGTCAACTTAGTAGGCCCACAAGTCAACCTCCCAGCAAGGTGGGTCCCAGCTAGCCGGGGGAGTATTCATTTTTTTGTGCATAATAAGGAGGCACTTCCGGTGGGTCCGAGCTGACAGCGGGGGGGACGTTTTTTCGCGAAAGACGGTGGCCCGTCTGGTGGGTCCCAGCAGTCAGGGGGAAAAGATTTTTTTCACAAAATACTGGTGGCCCGTCTGGTGGGTCCCCGATGTTAGGTGGAGGAATAATTATTTTGCACGTAATAAGGAGGCACTTCCTTCCTGCGGCCGTGGACCCAGCTGTCAGCCTCTCCATGTACAGTTCATGTCCGATGGAAGCCGTTCCTTGACCATGTTGACCACGCCGCGCCGAGAGCACCAGGGCGGTGGACGACGGCGAGGCCAGGAAGGGGACGACGCGGAGCCGAGGAATACGCGGCAGTGGATGCCCACGCGTAGAGGAGTACGAGGGTTCACTGGTTCGCTGCGGTGTGAGGCTGCCGTCGCCGCAGAATAACAGGGTGTGTGGGTGAGTAGAGGGATGGCCTGGCCAGCGGTGGGAGTAGTAGGGGCGGTGAGGCCTCCGCCGCATCGCAGCCGGCCACGGGAGGCAGGAGCACAAGGCACGACCGACGCTGGTATGGGCGGCTGGAGCAAAAAGACCAGAGGTTGAAGAAGCACTACGGCTGTTGGATGGACATCGTACGATTAGTGGAGCTAGAATCATGCATATTGACTAAGTTGACAAAGCCCTCCGTCCCCGTCAACTTAGTAGGCCCACAAGTCAGCCTCCCACTAAGGTGGGTCCCAGCTAGCATGGGGTATTCATTTTTTTTGTGCGTAATAAGGAGGCACTTACGGTGGGTCCGAGCTGAGAGTAGGGGGAATGTTTTTTTCGCGAAATACGGTGGCCCGTCGGGTGGGTCCCAGCAGTCAGGGGCAAACGTTTTTTTCGCGATATACTGATGGGCGTCCGGTGGGTCCCTGCAGTGAGGTGGAGGAATAATTATTTTCCGTGTAATAAGGAGGCACTTCCTTGCAGCTGCCGTGGACCCAGCTGTCAGCCTCTCCACGTACAGTATTCTTCCGATGGAATTCGGTCGTTGACCACATTGACCACGCCGCGCCGAAAGCACCACGGCGGTGGACGATGGCGAGGCCTAGGAAGGGGACGATGCGGAGCCGGGGAAGACGCGGCACTGGATGCCCACGTGGAGAGGAGTACGAGGGTTCACTAGTTCGGCTGCGCTGCCGTCGTCGCAGAATAACAGGGGGTGTGGGTGAGTGGAGTGGAGGGATGGCCTGGCCAGCAGTGGGAGTAGTATGGGGGCGGTGAGGCCTCCGCGGTAGCACAGCCGGCCACGGGAGGCAGGAGCAGGCGGCACGACCGGCGCTGCTTTGGGCGGCTAAAGCAAGAAGACCAGAGGTTGAAGAAGCACTACGACCGTTGGATGGACATCGTACGGTCAGTCGAGCTAGAATCGTGCGTATTGACTAAGTTGACAAAGCCCTTCATCCCTGTAAACTTAGTAGGCCCACTATACTGGGTCCCAGCTAGCAGGGGGAGTATTCATTTTTTTGTGCGTAATAAGGAGGCACTTCCTTGCGTGCGAAGATATAGCTGGTGGGTCCGAGCTGTTAGCGGCGGTAACGTTTTTTTTGTGAAATACAGAGGCCGTTTCGGTGGGTCCCAAATGTCAGGTGGACGAAATCATTATTTTGCACGTAATAAGGAGGCATTTCCTTGCGTGCGGCCGTGGACGCAGCTGTCAGCCTCTCCACGTACAGTCCACTTCAGATGCTTGTCGATCGTTGACCACGCTGACCACGCCACGCCGAGAGCACCAGGGCGGTGGATGACGGCGAGGCCTAGGAAGGGAACGACACTGAGGCAGGGAAGACTCGGCCGTTGTTTTTGTTTCCCACGCGGAGGGGAGTATGACTGTACGAGGGTTTACTGGTTCGTCTGTCGTCGCTGGAGAATAACAGCAGGTGTGGGTGAGTAGAGGGATGGCTAGGCCAGCGATGGGAGTACGATGGGGCGGTGAGGCCTGCACGGCAGCACAGCCGGCCGCGGGGAGGAGGGTGCAGGCAGTCCCGCCGACGCTTATTTGAGCGGCTGGAGCAGGAAGAGCAGAGATTGAAGAAGCACGATGGCCATTGGATGGACATCCAACAGTATATAGGCCATCTGTGGAAAGGCTCAAATCTGTGGAAAACAGCATACAACCCATCTGCCTTTATTTCAAATAATTTACAGCCCATTTTCTAATTCTTACGGGTTTTTTTGGAGCCCATATTCTTTATGTTAGCATTACAACCCATATTGTGGCCACGGTTAAAAAATTATACGAAATTTTGCATATGTCGGTGCAGTCTGAACTGTTTTTAATCCTGAAATTTCGAGTCACATTCAGACTGATTTTAAAAATAAATGTATATCAATATAAAATCCAATAAATTGTCCACGCATAAAAATCAATGCAATTTAAAATCTCGAAATGAAAAAAAGATATTTGAAAATAATTGCTGGTTTGATGTGTTTTAAAAATGTATAGCCCATTTCTCATTACAGATAGGCCATTTTCTCGGCCAGCCGAATGAAGCTCTCCTTGTCTTGAAAGATTTGCAGCCCAGCAGGCCTGATAAAGCGACTTACTTGACAAATCACAAAAAACTGGGCTAGCCATTTTCAGAAAGAAAAAAAAACTAATGGGCTGGTCTATGGTAAACATAAAAGAAAAGGCTGTCTAGACAGGCCAGAGTATCCCGCACAGCCCAGTATTTCCGAACGGACGTGTAGGCCGGGGCAAAATCGCAACCGTCCACCGACTCTTCGCCTTTCCCTCTCGATTTGGAACTGCTGTCGCACGCTCTTCCTCTCCCTCCTCCATTTTCCTTCAGCCCTTCACCCTTTCTGCTGCCATTGTTCGATCGTCTTCTCCATGGAGGGAACAGGCCGGAAACGACCCCGTTATTCTTGCCCTGATCTAAAAGATGACATGGTGGAGGAACTCATTGATCGGTGCGACATCATCACCTCGGCTAGCATGGCAGGTTCGTTCAAGCCCATTCTCGACTCAACTAATAACATCATTACAAAGAACCCAAGAGTCAAGGAGCGGTTTGATCTCCCCTATCTTCTTTGCCATGACCCTGATGACTGGCGCCGGCACGACGGAGGCCTCGCCCTGTGCCAGTTGATGCCGCTTGATAATGATACGTATGATGTTAAGATGCCATCGCTCGAGGGCAAGCCTTGGGTGGGTGCAAATGGAGATTGGGTTGTTTACATTGGGTCCAACTGCGAGTGGGAACTTGTGAGTGTGTACACTCGTCACTGGGTTCCACTTCCAAAAATCTTAGCACACTGCCCAGAGGTTGAGCACACCGGTAATGTACGCACGTTCAAATACGATCATGGTGTCTCTCTTCTACGGAAGATAGCAGTTTGTCGAGTTCCCAACCGCTCTTGGAATTACAACAACTATCAAGTTGTTGCTATCTTCGACAAGCTTGTTGACGTCCTTCGTGGTTCGACTCGATGGATATTGCTCAAAAATCAGTTTATGCACACGGATGAGTACTGTGATGCAATTCAATACGAGGGACTTGTGTTTGCTGCCACCACTCGTGGCACTGTTTTTGCATGGCATCCTAGTAGTTTCGGTACGTTTGTCTTCCATCGTAATTATAATTGTTTCATCCACATGCATGCGGGTTAGCAAGTTTCCCTTTACTAATTAACCTTCTTCTTGTGTTTCCAAGGTCCTGTGAACATCCCACCACCTATACTTGAAAAATTTTATAACCAAGGGGGAGATGATGATGGTGATGATCACGAGCATGAGGACGAGCAGCGCCGATATACTCTATGGCGCCTGGCAACTAATTCCGATGGATCGCCTCTTCTTGTGTGTATACAACCCACTGATGATGTTACTGGTAAGGAAGCAGGTGTCTCCCATGGTCGCACTCTCCGGACCTATTCCAAAACCCGTTGCATGGTATGCGGGATGGATACTAGTGTGCTAGAGCCAACTCCTTCTCCCTGGCACAGAATTGATAGTCTTGGAGAAAACTCGCTCTTCCTTGGACAAAACTATCCGATGATGGTGAAAGGCGATCCAACTACTGCTGACACATTTATGAGAAGCAACTGTGTCTATACCTCGGACATTTGGGTGGTTCCCTACCCTCGTACTGATATAGTAGGCCGCTTCAGCCTGGATGATCGGTCCTGCGTTGGTCTCCAGATCGACAACAGATGGCCCGTCCCAGAGAATCAGTTGTGGTTCAAAGCAAGTGTTTCCAACGCCGCGGAATGGTTGAGTTGAAGTTCATTTCATGGCTTGTTATTTGTTGTGTGGTGAAAACTTTAGTATTTATAATGTATCCTCGTTGTCGATGTGGGTTGATGACCTGTTGTATGTAATAAAATGATATGCCTGTGATAAACTTACTAAATTTATGAATGGCTTTCGAGTCGCTTCTCTAAATTTGTACTAGCTTCACATGCTTCGCACGTCGGGCGGGTGTTTTTACTGTAGCCATATGTTAATGTGTTCATTGTACGTAACCAGCACCTCGAATCCTCGATACTAGTATACTATATACTAGTAGGAGTAAGTAGTAGGAGTAGCAGGGTGGCATGGGCCAGAACAAGCATTCACGTCCAGGAGTACGGCACACGCCACCACCACGACATCCATGTGACACCATATTATTTCTTGGAGTCCGTGCTAGAGCAATCTCTTCAACCTCGTCGTTTCTCTAAGGCTGGTTATAGTGGGGAGTAACTTAGACTAGTGTCATGCATATGACACTAGTCTTTGTTACTACCTTCATAGTGCAAAGTAACATACAAGTAGTATCATAGATGATTGCATTTATTACATTATAGACTCATTTTGCTTTGGTTTGCGTTCTGTTATAGTAACATATTATGTTACTCCAAACATTTCTCTCCCCATTAACTATATGCCACATAAGCAAACTTGTCTTGAAATGCGCTATGTTACTTGCTAAGTTACTCCCACTATGACCAGCCTAACTTCAGCCATCGCGCGGCGGGCGAGGTGAGGGTTTGCCGATAGTCGGTTTCCTTAACTGCGGTCCCACTTGTCAGGCCAACTCCAACACACGACCCCAAACGGACCTCTGTTTTGCATGAACTCCAATGATAATTTTGACTAGAAAAGCAAGACCAAAGAAAACAAGAACCACAAGAATACATTTTACTACTCCTGTAAGTTGGATTAGTGCCTTCTCGATGCATTCATTGTTGATCTGCGGAGGCTCGATCTTGCGTGCTTCTTTCTTCTTCGAGTGTAAAGAAGTAGACGTTGCTTCCTCGCATCTAGTCTCATGTCTAGCCTCTATTCTAGTAGGAGTATCAACAAGTGCACTAATCTCATCCGATAGCAGAACCGAAGATTTGGTCGGGTTCTTCCTCCTTTTGCCGACACGTGGGACATCCAGCATCCAGGTCGTGTCATGAAAGAAAATAGAGTGGTAGTTGAAGCCACGAGATGTGCATCTTGGGTTAAACTGTAAATAGAATCTTACTACTCTTGAGTAACTCCAAAAGCGGCCATCGAAGATCTTTATTGGAACTGTTTTTCATCACCAGAACGTGGAGGTGAAAGATGTGCAGGTTCAGTGGGTCCTCTTGCGTTTTCACTGACATGTGGGGCCGCATGTGAGCAAACAGACGATGGGCTTCGCGCATCCGCAGGCTGGCTGAGAAGAGAGATAGAGGAGGGCTGAGCACGGACTGCAGGAAATTTGTTCTACGTACCTCGATATAGTGGGGTGGCATGGGCCATAACTCAGTAGCATTCACGTCTAGCAGTATGTCACACGCCACTCACATGAGTCCCATCCGACACCAATTTTCTTGGAGTCCGTGCTACAACCATCTCCTCTCCCTCCTGTTTTCTCAGCCATCCGACAAGATAATTACTGTAGTATCATATACTACTACATGGATTTGACAGAAAGATAAAAATACATACGATTCCATCAACGTTCAACGACATCCTCACGCCCTTGTGCGCTGGGTCACCAACCGACGTGTGAGGAACAGCGGCATTGGCGGCGAGCTCAACATGCTTCTGAACAGTGCCATCCAAGGTTGCCCTGCGCTCCAAGAAGGCCAGCGTCCTATCGCCCTCCTCTTGCATGTAGTAGTCCTTGTGGACAATTTGCGCGTAGACGTGGGTGATTATGTCGATGGTGTCTTGCTGCACCGCACTGCGCGGCAAGCGCGACCTCGAGGTGGACATTCTCCGGCGCGACGGCGGGCAGTCGCAGGGCCACCAGTGCGTCGAAGAGGTTGTTACCATAGTGGCCGTTGAGGGTGGCGGGCATCGCAGAGCCTGGGCGCGTCGGCTGGAGGCTTACGTCAAAGTCCTCCACAAGCTTCTTGACGACGGTGAACTTGTTGAGGAAACCGACGAGGACCTCGTCGAACAAGGAGACGAAGCTGTCGTCCTAACGGCCCCTCGCCCTGGTAGCCTCAAGCAATACTACTTGGAGACGTTCCTCGGTGCCGGGCCGTAGGCCGGCATCGTGGACCATCTGGCACAGCCGGCTGATGCTCGCGCTCATCGCCTCCATGGGTCTAGCGTAGCTTCTAGTCAACTGATCTTGCGATTCGAGTGATCACTCAGCCCTTGGTTAGTGTGCGTAGGTGCGTAGGATTTTGTACTACTCCTCGGCCCTCTGCTGCACCTGCCTTTGGCTGTATGATAGGTGGGCCAGCCACCCCCTGGGGCCACGTGTCATTCACCCAAAGGCAGTTGCCGTAATTCAATGAAGCTGCGTTCCCCTCCGTGCCGGTGCAGTATAGTCATCTCACCGGACCTCTAGTTGGGGCCAAACGAGAGAAGTTTGATGTTTACTGGTTTATTGGTCCCCTTTGCATTTTGCGCCAAGTTTTAACCTTTGATTTAACTATTAAATGTTAATGCATGTAAACAAAAATGTTGTGTAAGTCACCTTACGAAAACCAAATAATCCCAAAATACTTAGGCACGGTGCATTAACTCCCTCCTTGTTTCTTATTTCGTGACATATCAACCAATGAGAGATGTGGGCCGTGCATGCTTTCAATGACTTGAGACTACCAAACATGACATGCAGTGTTTAGTTCATTGCATGTAATCCTATTAGTAAACTAGTTAGGAGTAGCAAAAAAACATTAAGTTCTCTCGCCGATAGGAATAAAACAACATATATTTATTTACAAAGGGAGTAGTACATTTTTGGTGACATGCATTACTAGATATTGCTAGTCAAATACTAAAATCCAGATGGACGTGGTAGTACTCCTAAATCCAGACGGTGGTGCTACTAGTACTAGTAGTAGTACTACCAATGTAGTAGTAGGAGTACTAGCACTGTACTATCCGTTGGTCAAATTATTACGTGCTGCTCCTCACAGTGAAGTGACAAGACCCTGCGCCGGAGATGACACCTGAGTATTGGCGCCGTGTTCGGCATACCATAGTCAGCCTCACCATCTGCAGTCACTATCATCATGGCTGTAGAGCTAGCCTGCTTACAACTAGCCCTGTTCTACATAATTTCCCGTGCGTAGATGCCCGTGCATTGCACGGAACACCAAGATTGGGGGTGGACGGCTCCGGCAGCGGCCACTGCGCCAGATTTTTCCACGGCCTTCTACTCGTAGATGTGGTGGGGAGGAGATGAGGCTGATTGTGAGAGACAAGGAGTTGTTTGTAAATAGGGAACAAGTGCGGGCATCTTTTTGCAAAAATGGAGAAGCTTGGTTTGTATGCGTCAGATCTAGATCCGGCGGCTATTGGTGAAAGATGGGAGGCACAACATCATCACCTACTCAGGACCTGTTTGATTCGCAGGATTTTGAAAACGCAGGAATAGGTCACCCTGTGCGTTCGGTTTATTTGGTTTACATGGTTCGATTTATACGGTTTTTCAATTTGTACGGTATTAATACTTCAGTAAATATGGTATGAAATTAAAATATGGTTCGGTTTCGGTATATACCAAATTATTTCGGTATGGTTTCGGTATATACCATAAAAACCAAAGTTGACGCGAATTTGGAAATGACGTAATAATAATTAGCAAATTTATGACTCAAAACACATACTATTCTACACAAATAGTATATGACTATATGTATAAGTATATATGCATGCATTGATTCATCTGTTGATCGTTATGGACATGCTTAGCATTTTAAAAATAGAAAAATGACTATGTTACAAGAAAAAATTACGTGCTTAGTAGTGCATTTGACTCATGTACAATAAAAATGACAAATTGTATGGTTGTTCATCTCAAGAAATATAAATTTATTTTTTACTTCGGTTTATTTGGTTAACCGTTCGGTTTTCCGGTATATACCATAAAAACCAAGTTCAAATTGCTATGAAAAGTTCATACCACACCGAAACCAGAAACCATAAAAACCATAAAATTGGTTCGGTTCGGTTTATTTTCGGTATGGTTTTTTGGTTCGGTGTTTAAATGCACAGAGTGAGGAATAGGACACGGGAATATTACAAGTTTCAAACTGATATTACAAATGTTAGGAGTAATGCTGCACCTACGAAGAGGGAATTACTAGGAAGTTTACGTAAGAACTTTCGTTACGTTAGGTGGTTGCAGCATTATCGTACAAACTAAAATCCACCGCCCTGACAAGTCACTAATGGGCAAATAAGTTTTCGAGTCTCTGGCCACTTGATGTTTTAAAAACAAATTCAGCTTCTGCAGAGAAATGAGCACCACCGTGTACCCGCGCGGGTGTGGCTGGGCACGAAGCGTGAGTACGTGCACGGTGCACCTATTCTCTTCTTGTATACGTACACCACCTACGCGCGGTTGTGTGAGAGAGATACAAACCTAGAGAGATATAGTGTGTGTGGCGGGGGGGGGGGTCAATCAAAAAATTTAACATATGCAATGTGTGTGAAATAGTCCTGGATATAACATATATATATAGAGAGGGGTAATCCACGAGAAGAGAGTGGAGGTCTCATCGTCTTGAGGTGTCCATAGAATCGAAGAGAGGGATGATGTGTGTGTGTGTGTGAGTGTGTGTGTGTGCGCGCGCACGATCGATAAAGAGTGCCATCGAATTTGTGTGTGCCCACGTCAAAGATATAGAGTGGCTGGCCTACTGGAACGTGAGATGGGACATGTGCAGTTTGTCTCTGTGGCATGGATACCTACCTGCAGTGCTCGACTATCGGTGTGTGGTGGGGGAAGAGGGAGGCCCAATTAACTATAGAGGTACAATGGCTGGTATATGTGTGGAGGAGGAGAGAGGCCTACCTCATGTATTAAGGAGATCGATCTGCCTCATGTATTAAGGGAGATCGATCGGCATATGTGCAGGAGATGAATAAGGTGAGTGTTGGAGGGGGTGGTAGTGGAGTTGCTTCTAACAAATGGTGGGATAGGCTTGCTAGACAAACGGAGGGCATGCCCGCAATATCAATAAGAGAGGAGATGGCTTCTTGTTGTCTATGCACGTGCGTGTGAGAGACAGGTCAGGAGGCATGCACGAATGATGAGTGGGGACGATGTGGATGTGGTAAGAAGACGTAACTACATAGGAAGATCAATCGCCCTTTGTAAGATAAAGGAGAGACATAACTTGTGAGACATAACTTTGTAAGAAGGAGCTGGGGGCCTACACACACCGTGGGTGAACGACCTAAAGTGAAAATACGAATTTGCGCGATGGAGCTAGAGAATGCTGAGGGAGGGTGAGAGGGATGCGGGCGTGTGCATGCACAAGAGAAAGTTAGCACTAGTTACAAAGATAAGAGGGTTGTGTGGGTGTAAAAGACGAATATAGATAATATATACTTCATTATAAAAAGAGAATTCGGATATTTGAAGAATTTATCATAGTGTTTCAAACCGACGGATGTGTGAATATATATAACGGTGATACACATGGTGTGGTTATGAACATGGTATACTACATTTAATATGTTTTATCTCTACTCTTATAAAAAAACGGAGTTGTTGATGATGGTGTGCCTGCCATCCTACATTATAGGCCGTCTGATTTATATCTGGCGGATAGCAAGGAAACTATGATGGTTGAAGTTGGCAACAATCATGATTGTAGATTCTTATTGAAATAGAGAAACGAATTCAAGTTTAGTTCAAATTGCAGCGGTAGTATAGACATTTGGAATGCACTAAAATGTTGGTATGAGTAGGTTACATGCATTATACAGCAAGCAAAAAAATTTAATCGGACATAACATGGATTCATACTCCCTCCTTCCATCTATATAGGGCGTAATGAGATTTTTAAGACCGCCTTTGACTATTGACAAGATTAATAGTACATGACATGCACAATGTGAAAATTATATCATTGAAAGAACCTTTCACGGACGAATTTAACGTTGTGCTTTGTGTAAGTTGCATGTCATATATCATTGCTCTAATATTTGGTCAAAGTTAGCATCGAAAAACGCATTAGGCCCTATATAGATGGAACGAGGGAGTAGCTTTGAATAGCATTTGTATAGTAAAACGGGGCAAGACTCTCTCTTTGTGTGGTGTGAATAGTTTTATTTTTTCGTTTTCTTTTTGGTTGAGGGAAGTGCGAATTGATTTGGTACGTACAAGTACAATATTACTACACGTTAGGCTTGTCCCTAAAATTCAACCCACGTCTTGTCATATCCCGAAAATTCAGATATCGTTCTCCCAAAACTCGCGCCTTCACAACCCGCGCCTTGCTATCCCGAAATTACAATGCGCGCGAAAACTCCCTCCAGCTGCCAAATCCCGACACGCGAAATCCCCCTTCTAACCCTGAGCCGAAATGGCCGCTAGTTCAAATCGGTGGGGTAGTTTTGTAACACACCCTACATTTTGGACAAGCGTGTTCCTAAGTCATGCTTCACCCCCTCCCATTGCCCCCTTTTCGCCATTCGGAATCCTAGGCCGCCATAACCTCTCCGCTCCAGCCGCGAAACCCCACCCTCCTCTGTCTGCCACGTCACCGCTGCCCAGCCGGAGCCTCTTCCCCGATGACATCGTCCAGTGCAACAGCTCGACGTCCCTCGTCCACCTCCCCGGATGAGGATCCGTCGTCCATCTCGCCGTCCCGCCGGTTCAGCCGCCCCGTCCTCCACCTCCAAGGAGCTGCTCCGACGATCGCCTCGTCTATCGGGGCTGCTCCATCCCCATAGGGGCGCCTTAACCTGCTCCACCGGAACCGCAGCATCCTCACCGCCTCCTCGGATGAAGCCGAGGCCTACTCGTCGCCACCAAAGAGGTTGTACACTCATCGCATCACACCTTCTCCTTAACTCGACCTCCCGGCGCCGACGGTGCTCCATCCCGCACCCCCATGGAGGGGCTACCTTGAAGCCGGCGCCGCGGGCGACATCTCCACGGCGGCTCTCCCCAAGTGTGAGGCCCCTTCGGCGGCGGCGGCCATACCAGCCGGATCTGCTGCTGCTATTCCGGCTCTTGCTCGATCGCTCGCTCGCCCAGCTGCTGCTGCTGCTCTCCCCCTCGCTCGTGCTACTGCTCTGCTCCGATTAAGCCACACATCAGTCGACTGAATCGACTTTTGGGTCAGTCGATTTTCAGGGGTTGGGGGGGCTCGCCGGAGTTATGGAAGAACCACCCGCAGCCGGGACGGGGGCTCACCGGAGAGGTACCCCACTATCTATCTTAGTGTTTGATACGTCTCCGTCGTATCTATAATTTTTGATTGTTCCATGCCAATATTATTCAACTTTCATATACTTTCCGGCAATTTTTTATACTATTTTTGGGACTAACATATTGATCCAGTGCCCACTGCCAGTTTCTGTTTGTTGCATGTTTTTTGTTTCGCAGAAAACCCATACCAAATGGAGTCCAAACGGAATGAAAACTGACGGAGATTTATTTTGGCATATTTATGAATTTTGGGAAGTGGAATCATCGCGAGACGGTGCACGAGGGGGGCACGAGGTAGGGGGGCGCGCCCCAGGGTGTTAGGCGCGCCCCTGACCCTCGTGGCCACCCCGTAAGGCGGTTGTAGCCCTTCTTTCGCCGCAAGAAAGCTAATTTACGGATAGAGATCGTGTTAAAATTTCAGCCCAATCGGAGTTACGGATCTCCGAGAATATAAGAAACGGTGAAAGGGAAGAATCTGAGAACGCAGAAACAGAGAGAGACAGAGAGACAGATCCAATCTCGGAGGGGCTCTCGCCCCTCCCGTGCCATGGAGGCCATGGACCAGAGAGGAAACCCTTCTCCCATCTAGGGAGGAGCTCAAGGAAGAAGAAGGAGGGGGGCTCTCTCCCCCTCACTTCTGGTGGCACCGGAGTGCCACCGGGGGCCATCATCATCACCGCGATCTACACCAACACCTCCTCCATCTTCACCAACATCTCCATCACCTTCCCCCATCTATCTACAGCTGTCCACTCTCCCGCAACCCGCTGTACCCTCTACTTGAACATGTTGCTTTATGCTTCATATTATTATCCAATGATGTGTTGCCATCCTATGATGTCTGAGTAGATTTTCATTGTCCTATCGGTGGTTGATGAATTGCTATGATTGATTTAATTTGCTTCTGCTTATGTTTCTGTCCTTTGGTGCCCATCATATGATTGCGCGCATGGATCACACCCTAGGGTTAGTTGTATGTTGATAGGACAATGTATTGGAGGGCAAGAGTGATAGAAGCTTCAACCTAGCATAGAAATTGATGCATACGGGATTGAAGGGGGACCAATATATCTCAATGCTATGGTTGGGTTTTACCTTAATGAACATTTGTAGTTGCGGATGCTTGCTAATAGTTCCAATGATAAGTGCATAGAATTCCAAGTCAGGGATGACATGCTAGCAGTGGCCTCTCCCACATAATACTAGCTATCGGTCTAGTAAAGTAGTCAATTTCTTAAGGGACAATTTCGCAACTCCTACCACCACTTTTCCACACTCGCTATATTTACTTTATTGTTTCTTTACCTAAACAGCCCCTACTTTTTATTTACGTAATCTTTATTATCTTGCAAACCTATCCAACAACACCTACAAAGTACTTCTAGTTTCATACTTGTTCTAGGTAAAGCGAATGTCAAGCGTGCGTAGAGTTGTATCGGTGGTCGATAGAACTTGAGGGAATATTTGTTCTACCTTTAGCTCCTCATTGGGTTCAACACTCTTACTTATCGAAAACTGTTGCGATCCCCTATAATTGTGGGTTATCAAGACCTTTTTCTGGCGCCGTTGCCGGGGAGCAATAGCGTGGGGTGAATATTCTCATGTGTGCTTGTTTGCTTTATCACTAAGTAATTTTTATTTGTTGTTCTTAGTTGTTCTCTATCTTTAGTTATGGATATGGAACACGAAATACCAAAAAAGTTAGGTGTACTTGCTACTCATGGAGATGGGGAACCTCCTAAAACCCTCGATGCTGGTTATGTGAAAAATATTATGTACTACTTTAATAATCCTGAGAAAACCCCATTCAATTATGTAATGGGAGTAACGTTGGATCAACATGAATACTTTAGGGATTACCGCTTGACACAAAAAGGGAAACTATTATGGGATCAAATTCATATATTGAATTGGTATGCTAGGCAACTATGCTTGAGATATGATTATACTTGTTGCTCTAAGATGAAGGCTCCACACCTTCCCTTTTTATGCAAATTTAATGATAATAAAACCTTAGCTTCTTATTCTAGAGGTATATATGATTACTATGATGTGGAACAAATAGAAGAATTTGTTGCTTTTATGGGTGCTTATGAAATTGAATCTACGTTTAAAGATTTTGAAGATTTTGATGATTCGGTTTATAGACCTGAAAATTTAGCTATCCTTAAATATTGCTATGAGAATTATGAATACAATTACGATATTAATGCACTTATTGAGAAAGTCTCCGCTGTCCAAGAAGAGAATAATATTTTGCAGGAGTCTATGGAAGAAGAAATTGATGAAACTTTGAGCTCATTGGATGAGAAAGATGAGGAGAAGAGCGAAGAACAAAAGGAGGAAGAGCGGATTGATCACCCGTTCCCACCTTCTAATGAGACTAACTCTTCAACTCATACATTGTTTAATTTCCCTTCGTGCTTACCGAAGGATGAATGCTATGATAATTGCTATGATCCTGTCGATTCTTTTGAAATATCCCTTTTTGATGATGCTTGCTATGCTTGTGGCCAAGATGCCAATATTAATTATGCTTATGGAGATGAACTTGCTATAGTTCCTTATGTTAAACATGAAATTGTTGCTATTGCACCCATGCATGATAGTCCTATTATCCTTTTGAATTCTCCCAACTACACTATATCGAAGAAGTTTGCCCTTATTAAGGATTATATTGATGGGTTGCCTTTTACCGTTGCACATGATGATTTTGATGAATACAATATGCATGTGCGTGCTGCTCCTACTTGCAATTATTATGAAAGAGGAACTATATCTCCACCTCTCTATGTTCCCAACATGATAAAATTGCAAGAAACTGTTTATACTATGCATTGGCCTTTACTTTGTGTGCATGAATTTTTCTTTTATGACATGCCGATGCATAGGAAGAGAGTTAGACTTCGTCATTACATGATATATGTTACCTTGTGCTCACCACTAAATTACAAATCATTGTTAATTAAAATTGGCTTTGATATACCTTGGGATCCAGGTGGATTCATTACTTGAGCACTATATGCCTAGCTTAATGGCTTTAAAGAAAGCGCTGCCAGGGAGACAACCCGGAAGTTTTAGAGAGTCATTTATTTCTGTTGAGTGCTTTCATATAGTTTAAAAACAATAAAAATAAAGAGGGGAACCCAAAACTTTTCAAAAAGGAAAGTGAAAGTGAGAAAGACAAGCACTGTTCAAGTGGGAGAGCTCCTTGAACTTTGTTCATGCTCATGGCAACTTTGTGAATCTTGATTACAGAAACTTTTCAACAAAAATAATTATCCCCTTGTACAATTCCTTGTATTATAAAAATAATGTGCCAAGGTTTGCCTTTAGGATGTTTACATTTGCTTGATGGTTTGTATGGTGCAGGACAGAAACTTTGGCTGTAGTGCGCGATTTTACATTTTTAGCTGGAACGTCAAATGGTTCTGATTCTTTTTGAAATGTCTTCCTATACAAATTGTTTATTTTTTCCTAATTTTGGTAGAATTTTTCAAGTATCATAAGTATGGTGAATGTTCATATTATTACAGACTGTTCTGTTTTAGACAGATTCTGTTTTTGATGCATAGTTTGCTTATTTTGATGAAACTATCAATTTATATTAGTGGATTAAGCCATGAAAATGTTATCTTACAGTAGACACAATGCAAAAACAAAATATGAATTGGTTTGCAACAGTACTTAGAGTGGTGATTTTCTTTATTATACTAACGGATCTTACCGAGTTTTCTGTTGAAGTTTTGTGTGGATGAAGTGTTCGATGATTGAGAAGGTCTCGATGTGAGAAGAAGGAAGAGAGGCAAGAGCTCAAGCTTGGGGATGCCCGAGGCACCCCAAGTAAATATTCAAGGAGACTCAAGCGGCTAAGCTTGGGGATGCTGGGGAGGCATCCCCTCTTTCTTCAACAAATATCGGTATGTTTTCGGATTCATTTCGTTCATGCGATATGTGCAAGTCTTGAAGCTTCTTTTGCATTTAGGTTTTTATTTTTCTTTTTATACACCATGCTGGTATGAGATAGTCCTTGGTTGATTTATAGAATGCTCATTGCACTTCACTTATATCTTTTGAGTATGGCTTTATAGAATGCTTCATGTGCTTCACTTATATCATTTGAAGTTTGGATTGCCTGTTTCTCTTCACTTAGACAACCGCCATTTGTAGAATGCTCTTTTGCTTCACTTAGATTTGTTAGAGCATGGGCATATCTTTTTTAGAAAGAATTAAACTCTCTTGCTTCACTTATATCTATTTAGAGAGATGACAGGAATTGGTCATTCACATGGTTAGTCATAAAATCCTACATAAACTTGTAGATCGCTGAATATGATATGTTTGATTCCTTGCAATAGTTTTGCGATATAAAGATGGTGATATTAGAGTCATGCTAGTGGGTAGTTGTGTATTGTAGAAATACTTGTGTTGAGGTTTCTGATTCCCGTAGCATGCACGTATGGTGAACCGTTATGTAACGAAGTCGGAGCATGATTTATTTATTGATTGCCTTCCTTATGAGTGGCGGTCGGGGACGAGCGATGGTCTTTTCCTACCAATCTATCCCCCTAGGAGCATGCGCGTAGTACTTTGTTTCAATGACTAATAGATTTTTGCAATAAGTATGTGTGTTCTTTATGAATAATGTTGAGTCCATGGATTATACGCACTCTCACCCTTCCATCATTGCTAGCCTCTCTAGTACCGTGCAACTTTCGCCGGTACCATAAACCCACCATATACCTTCCTCAAAACAGCCACCATATCTACCTATTATGGCATTTCCATAGCCATTCCGAGATATATTGCCATGCAACTTCCATCATCATCATATACATGACTTGAGCATTCATTGTAATATTGCTTTGCATGATCGTAAGATAGCTAGCATGATGTTTTCATGGCTTGTCCGTTTTTTGATGTCATTGCTACGCTAGATCATTGCACATCCCGGTACACCGCCGGAGGCATTCATATAGAGTCATATCTTTGTTCTAGTACTGAGTTGTAATATTGAGTCGTAAGTAAATAAAAGTGTGATGATGATCATTATTAGAGCATTGCCCCAGTGAGGAAAGGATGATGGAGACTATGATTCCCCCACAAGTCGGGATGAGACTCCGGACAAAAAAAATAAAAAAAAGAGAAAGGCCAAAAAAAAAGAAGGCCCAAAAAAACAAAAAAATGAGAGAAAAAGAGATAAGGGGCAGTGCTACTATCCTTTTTCCACACTTGTGCTTCAACGTAGCACCATGTTCTTCATATAGAGAGTCTCTTGAGTTATCACTTTCATATACTAGTGGGAATTTTCATTATAGAACTTGGCTTGTATATTCCGATGATGGGCTTTCTCAAATGTCCGAGGTCTTCATGAGCAAGCAAGTTGGATGCACACCCACTTAGTTTCAGTTGGAGCTTTCATACACTTATAGCTCTTAGTGCATCCGTTGCATGGCAATCCCTACTCACTCACATTGATATCTATTGATGGGCATCTCCATAGCCCATTGATACGCCTAGTTGATGTGAGACTATCTTCTCCTTTTTGTCTTCTCCACCATCATATTCTATTCCACCTATAGTTCTATGTCCATGGCTCACGCTCATGTATTGTGTGAAAGTTGAAAAGGTTTGAGAACGTCAAAAGTATGAAACAATTGCTTGGCTTGTCATCGGGGTTGTGCATGATGTGAATATTTTGTGTGGTGAAGATGGAGCATAGCCAGACTATACGATTTTGTAGGGATAACTTTCTTTGGCCATGTTATTTTGAAAAGACATGATTGCTTTATTAGTAGGCTTGAAGTATTATTGTTTTCATGTCAAAGGATAGATTATTGCTTTGAATCACTCGTGTCTAAATATTCATGCCATGATTAGACATATGATCAAGATTATGCTAGGTAGCATTCCACATCAAAAATTATCTTTTTTATCATTTACCTACTCGAGGACGAGCAGGAATTAAGCTTGGGGATGCTGATACGTCTCCGTCATATCTATAATTTTTGATTGTTCCATGCCAATATTATTCAACTTTCATATACTTTTTGGCAACTTTTTATACTATTTTTGGGACTAACATATTGATCCAGTGCCTAGTGCCAGTTTCTGTTTGTTGCATGTTTTTTGTTTCGCAAAAAACCCATACCAAACGGAGTCCAAACGGAATAAAAACGGACGGAAATTTATTCTGGAATATTTATGAATTTTGGGAAGTGGAATCATCGTGAGACGGTGCCCGAGGGGGGCACGAGGTAGGGGGCGCACCCCAGGGTGTCAGGCGCGCCCCTGACCCACGTGACCACCCCGTAAGGCGGTTGTAGCCCTTCTTTCGCCGCAAGAAAGCTAATTTCCGGATAGAGATCTTGTTAAAATTTCAGCCCAATCGGAGTTACGGATCTCCGGGAATATAAGAAACGGTGAATGGGAAGAATCTGAGAACGCAGAAACACAGAGAGACAGAGAGACAGATCCAATCTCGGAGGGGCTCTCGCCCCTCCCGTGCCATGGAGGCCATGGACCCGAGGGGAAACCCTTCTCCCATCTAGGGAGGAGGTCAAGGAAGAAGAAGAAGGAGGGGGGCTCTCTCCCCCTCGCTTCCGGTGGCACTGGAGTGCCACCCGGGGCCATCATCATCACCACGATCTACACCAACACCTCAGCCATCTTCACCAACATCTCCATCACCTTCCCCCATCTATCTACAGCGGTCCACTCTCCCGCAACCCGCTGTACCCTCTACTTGAACATGTTGCTTTATGCTTCATATTATTATCCAATGATGTGTTGCCATCCTATGATGTCTGAGTAGATTTTCGTTGTCCTATCGGTGAATTGCTATGATTGATTTAATTTGCTTGTGGTTATGTTGCTGTCCTTTGGTGCCCATCATATGATTGTGCGCGTGGATCACACCCTAGGGTTAGTTGTATGTTGATAGGACTATGTATTGGAGGGCAAGAGTGACAGAAGCCTCAACCTAGCATAGAAATTGATGCATACAGGATTGAAGGGGGACCAATATATCTTAATGCTATAGTTGGGTTTTACCTTAATGAACATTAGTAGTTGCGGATGCTTGCTAATAGTTCCAATCATAAGTGCATAGAATTCCAAGTCAGGGATGACATGCTAGCAATGGCCTCTCCCACATAATACGTGCTATCGGTCTAGTAAAGTAGTCAATTGCTTAAGGGACAATTTCGCAACTCCTACCACCACTTTTCCACACTCGCTATATTTACTTTATTGTTTCTTTAGCTAAACAGCCCCTACTTTTCATTTACGTAATCTTTATTATCTTGCAAACCTATCCAACAACACCTACAAAGTACTTCTAGTTTCATACTTGTTCTAGGTAAAGCAAACATCAAGCGTGCGTAGAGTTGTATCGGTGGTCGATAGAACTTGAGGGAATATTTGTTCTACCTTTAGCTCCTCGTTGGGTTCGACACTCTTACTTATCGAAAACTATTGCGATCCCTTATACTTGTGTGTTATCAGGGTTCAGGGTGGGGGGCGGGGGGCCTAGAGGGCTGGCCGGGGCGGCGGTGGCGAGTTGTTTCGGGGCGGCGAGGCGGCGCTGGGGCCGGCGGTTCGACCGGTGGTGGCTGGCGGCTCAGGGGGGTGCAGGTTGAAGATGAACTGCAGGCCCTCCCTAAACTACATGTCAAGTGCCTCTCTGCTACCATTGCGTTCAGTTTCGATAGTAGCATTCAGATTCCACAGTAAATTTCAGTTTCGACAGTTAAGTTCAGAGTCAATAGTTTTTACCTCATCTGTTGTAGTCAGGTGGTTTTTGGTGATGTTAATTTTACATCCATTTTACATCATCTATTGGAGATGCTATTAGAATCCCACTTGAGATTGGCGATGTATGTCTTGTGCTGCTTCAGCCTTGACGTCTTACGGCTCACCGGAGCTGCTCCAATGACAGAACGATCCGTCACAACAGAGCAGTGCCCTGGACGCCGTCTACAGATTCCTCAGATCTTCCTCCACACCTCCGACAGCCACCTCTGCCTCAAATGCTTCAGCGACCAACCCAATGATGCTGAGGTCGACACGGCTATGGCAAAGAGGTTGTACACTTGTTTCATCACTTATTACTATACATTCACGTCGATCCATTAGGGCTATTTTGGTTCAACGGAAAAACATTGATCCACTGGTTGTTACCATCACTCTAAATTTCTGCATGCTCTCCTTACATAATCTCACCATATTTTTTTGTATGCATGTCAGATATTGTACACAGTCATGCTGAACATGTAGAGAAAAAGAGAAGAGTTTTGCGCGACAATACAATGTCATGCAGACATCGCTCCATGATGGGTTCAATGGCAAACCCTCCCCACCCCTCTCCAGATTGTAATCCGGAGGAAGATATCTGTTTTGAGGCGGATTCGGACGCCACTGACAACCCCTATTTACCCCCAAGGTGTTTGCTCTACCTTGGCATGATGATGTTAGTCATATCATGCATATGTTGCCTTGCAGTGCCTACTTTTAACATCAAATATGTCATCTTCTTAGTTTAGACATGTTCTGTAATGCCACCTCTTTAGTTTCTATATCATATATGGGAATTATGCAGTCTCATGTCTTTTAGCCAACCATAATATATGTGAAATGTGCAATGCCATCCTGTTTAACCAGGCATCATATATTTGAATGATATCTTGCCCATCCTTTTCTTCATTACATTTCCATTTGTCGACAATGT
Organism: Triticum urartu; assembly: GCF_056163025.1. Taxonomy (NCBI): domain Eukaryota; kingdom Viridiplantae; phylum Streptophyta; class Magnoliopsida; order Poales; family Poaceae; genus Triticum; species Triticum urartu. Next base: position 215,354,171 of record NC_141873.1, on the reverse strand, counting down.
TTGTACATTAAACTACTCTTCCTGTGAATCAGCCATTTGGGTGGGAGATGGAAAAATCTGGAGTGAAAACAAGGCCTTCAGAGCAGACAATGCTACCTGTCGAAGCAGATCTCTTGTTGGGTCCCGATAGCTCCTCAGAGATGGTTTCAGAGACAGATGACCAGTCCTATTCCCCCACTGAGGTGTACGCTCTAACTTGGCATGGTTATGCTGCTCATATCATGCATACGGTGTCTTTCATTACATAGTTTAGACATCATATACACAATATTCAACACCATGTTCTTAGTTCAGACATCATATCGAATGCACTCTGTTTAGCATATAAATCACATATGTGAATTAAATGTTGCGATCTTGATTACTTAGATAACATGTAGGTGAATTATGTCATGCGATCTTGTTTAGTTATTCATCATATCTTCGAATTATGTTATGCTATGCTATCTAGTTTAGATAGACATCATATATGTGAAATTATGTCATGCTATCCGTTTTAGTTAAACAATATACATGTCAACTATTTCATGCGCTCTTTTTTCCAACCTATCTATTGCATATGTCTCTCATACAATGTGTGTACATTCAACTATGTTTCCTGTTTATCAGCCACTTGAATTGGAGCGGGTGATGCCAGTATCTAGCGGACTAAAAACACGGTCTTCAAATAAAACAGTGCTACCTCTTAGTGGAGATAGCACCCCGGTTGTACATGCACAAGAACCAGCCCTGCCACACATAACCCAAACTCTCACAGATTGTACCCCTACTACGATGGACAGAGAACCAGCTTCACCCAATCTAACCCCAATCCCAGCCGATAGTAACCCAGTTCCTGTTGACACAACACTATCTCCACCACAGAGCTCCCAAACAAGAGCAGTTAGTAAGGCAGCTCCAGTGCCCATAGGGCCAGTACTATCACAGCGAACCCCAACTCCACCAGTTAGTACGCCTATTCTTGTGGAGGAAGCACAACCAGCTAGTCGTAGTGTAGCATCTATCGCATTTGATGTTGTTAAATCGTATGTGCGTATCTTCCCATCTTGGAAATATTATACTGAAGATGAAGGAAAATGCCAGTTGCAGGTGTTTGTCCAGGAGTTATGTGTAAGTAATGTTATTCATGGCAATTACTTTGCTTCGTCCCATACATCCTACCTCCATGATGGTTATAATACAGCAAATTTTCCCATTTTTCTCTATAGAGAAGGACCGATTTGGAAACTCAGGATGAGGTAACCTGTGCTAATACCTCTGCTATCTTCAAGAATGCTTGGTGGCAGTATCGGAATTACCTGAAGAAAACGTACTTCACTGGCAAAGAAACTCATCAAATTCCCTTACGTTCTCCTGAGACACATTTACTGGACGATGACTGGGAACGCCTTGCTCTGTACTGGTCCCGAACCAAGAATGTGGTAAGGTCTATGAGCTCATTTTCTATTTTTAAGTATTATATTCTTGCGTCTTACTGTACTTTGTTCATCTAGAACAAGTGCCTAAACCTGAAGAACAACTGTTCTAATTTAAGATTCCATTGCTACCATAGGACATAGATATATGTTTGTTTGATGCTTTTATTATGTACTAGTACTTGGCAATAGAAGACTTGGTAGTTTAATCCTATCCACCTTACTAATGAACTGGTTCACCGAAATGAGTTTCATATACTAGTACATGCTAAACTTGTTATGTGTCTGCTTGTTTCTTCTTTTAGAATGCTGACAAAATATTGGGGAAGAGTGCCTTATTAAGCAACGGTAAAGGAAGTAATGCAGATAAGGTTCAGGATAGTGACACATCCTGTCTTGGTTTAGTGTTGGAGTTACTGGCCACTACCGCTTGCACAAGCTATTCAAACTCACTGTCTGAATCAGTTCGGTTTCTTGAGTCTCAACTACAAGCTGAAAGACATCGATCAGCTGTGCTGCGACAAGAAGCGGAAGGACTGCGGAAGTCCCTGGAGCATTCAGATGCATACTTTCTGGTGCAACAGCAAGCGTTGGAGGATTTTAGCGCCAAACAGGACAAAGCTAATCAGCTTGCTAAGCTTATTGCCAGCATGGTGGATACCCAGGATAACGTTTCTTGAGCTCTTCTGAAGTTGTTTCAGTTATGCTCTTGTTTTGCTGCCACGTTTATTTGCACTAGTGGCCAGTTTTTACGGCCAGTGTATATGATATGCTGCTTTGTTCCCTATATTTGCAATGGTGGCGAACTTTGATGCCCAGTGGATGTAATATGTGTAATAGCCGTGATAGCCTAGCGTTAGTTGCTTGCTTATTTATTTCCTTGTTGTCTTGTTTATTTGTTTGCTTGTAGTCATTGCAGTTCTTTTTCTGCGGTTAACTAGTGGCTGCAATAACCTATTTTTTAAAACTAGGCCACAATAACCATGGGCGAATATTTACTGTAGTGACACTGGGCCTCCTACGGGCGTAGAAACAGTGGGCCTTCTACGGGCCATAGAAACAATAGGCCTTCTACGGGCCGTAGAAACAATGGGCCTTCTACGGGCCGTATCATCAATGGGCCTTATACGGGCCGTATGATCGATTGGCCAAACATGGGCCAATAACATGCCGCATTATGGCCATAAACGGGCTAGAGTTGGAATCGTCCGTTCACGGGCCGACCGTAACGGGCCATCGTTAATAGGATGTATTTGACGACGCTATGAAAACGGCCCAATGTATTAACGGACCACAAACAGGCCGACTGTAACCACGGGCTGAATTTGGCCCACAAGCAGAAAATGACAGTAACGGGCCGTAATTAAATGAATGTTGGAAATGAGCCCAAGAATAAATGGGCTCTGAGAAGGCCGAAAGATAACATGGGCTGGAAACAGCCCAACGGAATAACGGGCCGTTAATGGGTATAAAGTGATACACTGTTCATTACGGGCCAGTTTCACCATGGGCCGTTAATGGGTGTAAAGTGATACACTGTTCATTACGGGCCAGTTTCACCACGGGCCGTTAATAGGCCAAGAGTTACATAGGGCCTCATATGGGCCGAAAGACGTCATGGGCCATACATGGGCCAGAAGTGAAAACGGGCTGGAATCATATTGGATGGCCCATATGACGCTACTGGGCCTAATTTGGATAGGGCGTAATGGGCCTTGGGTTAGCGGGCTGTAAATGGGCTATATGTGAACAGGCCGTTAACAGGGTTTCCATGGGCTGGCCCGCCACCTTTTGACCAAGTCAAACGGGCCGGCCTTTTCATAGGAATGGGCCTCTGTTGAGCCGTGCCACGTGTCGACGTATCATAGGCACCTTCCGTCCAATGAGTGGTTAACATCTGTCCCAACGATGAGCCGACACGTGTTTCCTCCAGCCAATGATGATTTTACACGTGGAAAATCCCCATTGGTCAGGGCTATTAACGGGTTATCGGATCCAAAACCCGACCCGATAGCTTGACGGCGTTCCGTTACGGTGGATGCCACGTGTCGGTCACCCTTGACGAAAGCACTTCTGTGACGCGCGATTTATCTTCACGGAAGTGGACACTTCCGTGATGATAATTTTGGTAATGTCATGGAACACTTCCACGACAACACAGGTATGACTATCTTGATTCTGTCATAAATTTGTCATGGATGTACATGCATGACAAAAAAAGCGACCTACTGTGACAAACACGTATCATCACGGGAGTGTATTTTTTTTGTAGTGCTAGCATGGATAAGAGGGATGAACACTGGAGCAAGACCAAGCATGGAGATGATGGCATGCGCAAGGGGATCAAGAACGGAGTTACAAGTGATGATTTCAGGACTTTGAAGCCCCCATAAGGAGTGCATGAAGCCTTGGACGAAATATACAAGATGCCACTTCATAAATTTCGCCCAGAGGCTATTCTAGGTGCTGCGTCACCTTATTATTGGGCCAGGCCCATGTATTTTCAAAATAATTAAGTATAGGTTGTTTTTAGAGTCCGTATGTGTGGGGAAACAAGAGTTAGGGTTGGTTTCGGACCCCTCATCCAAGGGCCACGAAATTCCCCCCTCTTCCTCCATATATACAACCCTTAGGGCGTCGTTTAGACTTTGGGTTTTCTTTAGATCAAAAGTTCGCCATAGCTGCAACTTCGCGAACTTCGTTTGTGTCCAACGACCAGAGCAAGGCATCACAGAACCCCACCTTGATCAATAAAGCTTTCATCTTATATTCACACTATCCAGATTGCAATCTCAGTTTCTTGCTTGTTCTTCGTTTGCTCGCAGGAAACAGACCCTCGTGGTCAGGTTGATCGTGCTCCGGCGTGGTCAATAACCCCTCGGAAGTTGGTTTAGCGATTGCTAAGGCGCGACGTCTCGCACGTTCGTAGTCGGATCGTCAAGGTCGACTCCCACAGAAAATGATAGCCACCATCTCATCAAAACATCGGGACACCTTCGCCTCTATCATTAGGCTCAACTAAACTCCCGTCAGAAGGGATCATGCATATGTTACAAAATTCAGTAAGTGGTATCTGACGGGTTTCAGCATATAAATTAAACTGCACCTTAGGAGGATTATTCCTAGGAAAGAAATTAAAACTTTGAACAAAGGTGTTGGTGAGGAGATGATACTGTTCACATTCAGCTGCGATGAAGTCGGTGAGGCCGGCATTAGTAGCATATTGTGTAAACTCTTGCAGGATTCCAGCCTCTTCCATGAACGAGGTATGCGGCCATTCGCACGGCCGTACTTCCACCAACCTCCGGGGGTGGATATCACTATCAGACGACTCCCCAGTAACTCCCTTGGAGTTCTTCTTGGAACCAAACTTCCTAAAGATATTCATGTTTTTTCTATGAACGGAAATTCTGAAATTTTTAGTCCACAAAATTTTCTCAACAAAACTTCACAAAAATGATACCAACTACTCATAGGGACCATAGCAAGCATTGAAACTGCTTAGAACTCTACGAATTCAACATGCAAGCTCATCTACAACAGCACCAAGAGTAGCTAATTATTCAAAATATAAACAACTAAAACAAAACTAATTGGACAAATGGTGGAATCACATACCAAGCAACAATCCCCCGAAACAGTTTCGGGAACGGAGCTTTGAGCAAAGAGATCGAAATTCGCGGGTTTGAGAGCAAGAACACGGGAAAGAGAGCAATGGTGAATTTTTTCTGGAGGTAGGTGATGATGTGCTATGAAGAGATAAGTGAGGGGGCCCACGTGGGGACCACAACCCACCAGGGCGCGCCTGGGGGTCCTAGCGCGCCCAGGTGGGTTGTGCCCACCTGGTGCACCTCCCTCTGATATTATGATGTAGGGTAGAACCCTAATCGCCCGATCTTTCACGAAAGGAGCGGATCCCGCGAAGAACACGAGGAACACGAGGGGAAAATGAGGGAAATCACGAGGGGAAACACGAGAGAATCACTCAACCAACAATAAATAGTCACACATGTGCTAGATCCTCGAGTACATAAAGTAAGATACACGATCCACAATCAACTAGGGACGATACACGGTAACCGGTCTTCTCCGTGAGGAGGTCTTGAAGTTCTTCTCCAAAAGGAGGTCTTGAATCCAGAGGGATCTTCTTCGTAGAGGCCGTGGCCTCTCTCGTGGAGTAGATCCGATGTGGATGAGTAACGCTCTATCTCTAAAATGAGCTAAACCAATGCTAACCCTAAAACGCAGGTGGAGGGGGAGTATATATAGTCTAAGGGGCGAAGGGGTACATGGGCCTCGGCCCATATGCACTGCACGCAGGCAGGGAAGGCCGTATGTCCGGGCGACGGGCCGGATGTCCGGGCGTTTGCGGAGGGCCGGATGTCCGGGCTGGAGGGGCCAGATGTCCGGGCTGGCGGGGTTGGTGTTGTTGCTCTTGGGTTCGGCGGTGTCCGGATTTCTGGGACCTGGGCCGGATGTCCAGCGGCTCATGAAGGGCCGGATGTCCGGGCCATGGCCGGATGTCCGGCTGCTGTAGCAGCAGACTCTTCTTCCTTCTCCTTCCTTCGCTCCTGTGCACGCTTGGCCTTGGTCCTTGGGCTCTCCTTGGACTCCTCGGGTGTACCTGAGTATGCACAAGGTCTTCGCTTGAAGTAGCATCCATGTCTTACATGCGGAAAGGGAAGATTCGGAAAGGAGGGAGTTCAGCTTAGGTCCAAAGGCGTATGCTTGAGTGTACATGGGGATGATCGTAGGATGCTCCGCATCATCTCCCCTGCCTTGGGAAAGATCCGACCTTGGATCGTAAACCTCATCACCATGGAAACGGTTGTCGTGGACGAACTTGTAGTTGGATGAAGTGGAAGACATGGCGCAATCCAAGTACTCCAAGGTGTCTCCTGAGTGGTACACATGGAAAAAGAGAAAACACAAACGACACTCAGAAATACAATGGTTAGCGCACACAAAGTGTCCATCATGTAAGAATGAGTCCGTGCGACAAGATTGAGCATGACAAGGTGCATGAAGCTTATCCAAAAGATATGGAATGGTATGCAAAGCATTCATGGGAGCAAAAACATTCATTATGCACACAAATGTGTTGGGAATATGATCAATGCAACCATGGTGCAAAATGATGTCATAGTGAGACGGTTTATCAATAGCATGAATATGGTAATGGATGCTCAAGATGAATAAGTTATCATGCAATTAATGGTAGGTAATATGATCATGATGTATGAATATGCCATCACGGTATATCACAACAAATTTGCTAAGGAAATGCACAAGCTCATATATCATGGATGACATAGAAAGACAAGATGCAACAAGGCAATCATAATATGAGTCAATCCATGCATAAGATGCAAATTTGTCATGTGTATGATATGTCCATCGATCATGACATGTGTGAGCACAATCAACAAATATGGAGGTGTTGGTGTACCGATGCTCGATGTCGTGGCGTGAGTGGAGGTTCGAAGGTGCTTCCAATAAGTCCGAGCGCTCCTCAATGTGAAGGTCCATAGAGCCAATCTTCAATGTCGCTCCTCCATTCGCGAGATGTACTATGTAGACAACAAGAAGGAAACGACAATGAAAGAGTGACCCATCCAATATGCATATTTGAGGATGGCTCAATAGGAAGGAGTTCACCTTTAGGAGATTTTCGCAAATGTTGGTGTTGCACATCATGTATGCCTTCACATGACCAAATTGTGTCATGAAGGTATCGCCTTGTGAATCCTTCAACATGAAAGAACATGACAAACACTTGGAAAAACAAATGAGGTTAGCGGAGATGCAAAACCTATCATTCGTGTGGTAAAATACCCAACAAGTGTATGCATCATGCTCATCATAAGAAAGGACAAGGGAGCATTTCATAGTATGGAGGCATATGATGATGCGAGAACAACCAAATACAATAGGCTCAATCAAGCAAGCATGCATCACAAGTAAAGTGTCCAAGTCTCCATGATCAATAAGCATAGATTCAACAATTGGAGACAATGAACACAATATATCATGTGAGAGGCATGAACATGAACGTCATCCACCCAAGAAAGCAAGTAAGAATGGAACATGGGTGATGCGACAAAGCAAGCAATCATGTGAATGAAGGAAATCAAGCTAGTAGTGCGAAGATGCAACGTACTAGAAGGAATCATGTCAAGTATGTCATGTGTGCAAATGGTGGGCATGAATAATGCACAAGACATATCACAAGCATGAAAGGAGGATATGAGCAAAATAGGATCAATAGCATGAGGCACATGATAAACATGGCAATAGCAACAAGGATCTCCACCAAGCATGCAAATAGACATAGGAGTAGCATAATTGTGAATCATTGGTAGATGCACGCAAGGGTCACAATTGCATGGCAAAGGCATAGAAGTAAGCATAGCATGCAAAGTGAACACGGTAAAATGAGCATGAAGCGATAAGCGGTATATAGCCCATAGTCGTGTGAGATCCAAGTGAGAGAGATGTGCGTAGTCGTTGCGCGAGGAGAGCGGTGGGAAGGATAGTTCACCGGATCCCAAGTCATCTTTGCTCTCAAGAGCTCATTTCGTCAACTCTTGGGATTGAGAGGTTGACGAGTATATGCGAGTACCTACACAAAACAAAGACAAAGGGAAAATTGTGTGTGCATGGTAGATGTACACGTCATCCATCATGATGCGCATGTGCTTGTGTTGGTTAGCACAAAATATCTAATGCTCGAATAAATGAGATGCGTGATATAGAAACATGTCATCCATCATGATAGGTTTGTTGTTATGTATAGCATAATGGAGACTCAAATTGTGTAATGCATCACAAGAAATATGTAGAGCATTGTTATTCATGAATGCATATGGTGCAAGCAATTATGAAAATCATGCAATGTATGGAATGCATCAAAATCTCATAATATGTATGAGGAAACTATGGGGGTCTCCTCATGAGCATTAATGGAAACATCACATGGAGAAGATTGACAACATCCCACACAATGCATATTTGGAACAATGTGATCATGGCATGGCATAGTAGATGAATTGCGCAAATCATGTAAAGAAGCATAGCAATATCATCGCAAGAGAAACAAAAGCCAATGACCATCATGTCGTCATCTATGCCATAAGTGCAAATGGGATTTATGTTAATGGGGCATGCATAGTCACTATGTTGAGATTAAGATGATGCAATATGGGATATATCTCACTCATAGCACATGACAAGGTTAATGGATTGTCAAACATGATGTGACCAAAATAATTTTCACATGATATCCTATGGAGCATAGCATCACAACTAGGAAACTCGACATGCTCGTCATCATATTCATCATAAATAGGTAATTCATGACATGAAGAAGTCGCACTAGCATGAAGCATGGGTATAGGTGTGTCAACATCATGCAAGCAATCATTCATAAAATAGTCCACTGGTGGGACAAGAGAAGCACCATCACCTATGTTACCTTTGGAGCCTCGCTCATGTGATGTAGGTGAGGTGTCGAACACCAAGTCTTGGTCATCTTCATCTTGATGGAACCATGTGGGGGGTGCATCTTCTTCCACCATGGCCATCATCGTCTCCATTGGAGGTATGGACTCGTCGAGGATAGGCGTGTCGTCATGTAGGAGACCTAGCACCAAAGAAGAAAACACATTCAGAGTAGAGGTTAGGTCGTTAGAAATCAAAGTGGCCTCACATGTCGTGTCAACTACCTCACTCACTAAGTGTTGTGTCTCACTCACTCCCTCTTGGATGCTCTCACTCATATGGTTGGCGGAGTCACTCAAATGGCTCTCAACCTCACATAGGATGTGTGGCATGCTCTCAAGTGTGGGGATAGTGGTGGTCACACTCATCCTCTCATAGGAAATGCACTCAAGGTCACAAATGGTGGAGTCACTCATATCACTCATGGTGGGGTGGCTCTCCTCACATGGGAATTGGGGCACCTCTTTATATGTGGGCGTCGGAGATGTTGGTGCAAATGTCTCCATGCTCAATCATGTCATCGTTGTAGCCGTGGATGAAGGCCGAAGATGGCACATCATCACTCTCCTCTAAGACCAAAGATAAGGTCTTATGTGCGGTCTCGTAGCTTGACTCGGAGTATGAGTCCAATATGGGCGCCGTCTTCATGTTGTTGAAGAGGTTCATGCTCGTCGCCGTGGTTGAAGGGGATGGCCCTTGCTCGACCTTCTTGTCGCCATCTTGTTGTTGGAGGCCCATATGATGTGGCACCTCGTAGCTCGTCTCCATGACCGAAGGGAAATTCCCATGCTCGGCCATCTTCCTTGAGGGGCTTCCGAAGATGGAAGTGTCGCCCTCGCTTGTAGGTGGTCACCTTGTACTTGATGATGTCGATGTAGGCGAACTCACGGGAAGTAGGCGAAGATGCCTTACTTCCAAAGGCGAAGATGCCTTGAGAACACTTGGCAAAGATGCCGAAGTGGTTGGTGTTGCCGCAGCTCCGTCTTGGTGGTGCTCGTCTCGCGGTCTTCTCTTTTGCTCTTGAAGCTTGGCCTTGGCGTGAAGTAGAGCTTGTTGGGACTTGTGCATTTGCGCGTGTTGAGCATCTTCATGATGATGGTGTCATTGTCATACTTGAGCTCGTAGATGTCGTTCGTCGTCATCGTGCACATGATGCTTGGAGGTGACTTGCCCTTCATGACGATGTGGATCACGAACGTGATGGTGGTCGCCATGGAGATGTAGACGTGGACGACTTGCGCTTGCAACATTTTTGCGCTCCTAAGACTTGTGACTTGAACGTAGCCGCCTTGAGGATGATGAAGGGGAAGAACGGTTGATCAACAAGGTCCGAATCTCCTCCATCCTTGCATCTTGCTCCTTATTTTGTGTGGAAAGCTTGTTGTCGATGTAGTCCCTTTTCCTTGCTTCGGAGTGACGAATGTCGATGGAGAGGTTCTCGATGCGCTCTCGCAATCTTGATTGTGCGCCTTGCATTTGTCGTTGTAGATCAAAGATGGACGCTTTGGTGATGTAGTTGTTCACGCCGTCATTGTTGTGGAAGACAGGAGATGAAATGCCTTGCCTATCCATCACAATACTCGAGAAAATATGAGTGGCAGAAAGACAAGAATGAATACCAAATGTACCTTGACCGAAGTTGAAGGTGGATCAATGATCACACAAATGTGGACAAGGAAATAGCACAATTGGTACCAATTCTTGTCGGTTTCTCACACCTGCACAAGTAAGGCTTATGGTGGAGCTCGGTGAGGATAGTGGCACAAAAATTTGATGTAAAATGTTAGCAAGAGTCAATAATGTTGAAAGAGATTCACAAATTCGCAAGTGAAACAAGTAGACCAATAGCAATATGTGGCACACGGAAACACACACACGGATAGATAAATGGGGTCGTGCAACCAAGGAATGAGCTCAAAATTTGGAATCCACGGAAAATGCTCTTGTTGCACAACTCTAGAGAGACGCTAGCATGATTGCTCAATAGGCGGATACTACACTTGTGCACAACCTATAGGAGACAAAAATGCAATGACTTCTATCCCAAGTATGCTATGTATATGATGTTCCGGTGGTATGATCCAAGATGATCGGATATGACAATCTTATGCAATGTGGTATCATGCTATGGCACTTGCTTACAAGCTCTTTGTTCACTCTTTTTCTTTTGCTTAAAAGCATATTTTTTTTTTGTATATGGCCACTTTGCGAAATGCACAAACCAAGATAGCGATTGTGTATATGCGGGAACAAACTTGAGGCACAAGGGATGATATGATACCGATATGATATGGTATGTATGCAATGTATGGTGTAGATCACTAATGTGCACAAGTAACGTTGCCGACAATACTCAAATGGCTAGTCTCGATAGGCAAGTGACGCAAAATGGGCTAGGGGTTATCAATGCAATGGCAAGGGAATATACAATGGAGGGATACCACGATACCGAGATGATATGGAGGTTACCATCCTTGGCGATGATGAGTGGCGGTGATCTTGATGGAGACTCGTCCCTAAGTAGCCGAAACACCTTAGGAAACGGAAAAACCACGAACTCAAAATCTCAAATATCAAATGGTGGTAGCGGGAATGCGGTGGTGGTTTTGTGGAAGTGCAATGATGGGTTATACGAGTAGGCAATGCGGAAGTGGAGGGTAAGGTTGGCTATACACGGTGTCGGAGTTGGAAGCACGGTCCTAAGTAGCCTAAACACCTTAGGAGACACGACTCACAGCACAAACAAAATTGGGTTAAGTCGGGGTGGAAGAAGTGTATGGTTGGTAAGCCTATGCGGAAGTTATGGTGGTGGTGGTTGATGAAGAAGCAACCGTCCCTAAGTAGCCTAGACACCTTAGGAGACTCAAATCACTCCTCAAGCAACCACTAATGTGATGGGGAACAAAATTGGTTAGGTTGCGGAAGTTGGTGGTGGAGTAGTAGAGGATGTGGTGGAAGCCCTAGGCAAATATGCCAAAGTTCCAAAACATTTATGGAGTCAAATGATTTTGGTAGTATTTTTGTGGGAAGGGGGATGTCAAGAGATTTTCAACGAGCTAAAGAACGTCAAAAATGGACTCCGGATGAATTAATTATGGACAAAACGGTGAAACAGGGGTGGCTGAGATGTCAGGGGCCGGACATCCGGGGGTGGGGGCCGGATATCCGGGGGCTGATGTCCAGAACCGTGCGGGTTTTATGCTCTAGGAGCCGGATGTCCGGCTTGGGGCCCGGATGTCCGGCCTGAGGCCCGGATGTCCGGCCCGACGATTCCAGATCTTGATTGGGACATCAAATCTCGATTTGGCGCGGAAGTAGATGAATTTGGGGGCAAAATTGATGGGATTTCGTGGATGGAAAGTTGGGAAACTTGGTGATATGCTAGATCCACTCGAAACCAAGCAAATCCATGGATCAAAATCAACAAAACTTCGTTCAAACCAACAAATCACAAAAAAAATTGGGGCTATTTTTGGTGGGGATTTTTGAATTTAGGACGAAATCAACAAAATTAGGCTAGAAGACAAAGAGGGCAGGCTCCGAAATCGTGATCGACGTGGCTCATGATACCAAGATGATGTAGGGTAGAACCCTAATCGCCCGATCTTTCACGAAAGGAGAGGATCCCGCGAAGAACACAAGGAACACGAGGGGAAACGAGGGAAATCACGAGGGGAAACACGAGAGAATCACTCAACCAACAAGAAATAGTCACACATGTGCTAGATCCTCGAGTACATAAAGTAAGATACACGATCCACAATCAACTAGGGACGATACACGGTAACCGGTCTTCTCCGTGAGGAGGTCTTGAAGTTCTTCTCCAAAAGGAGGTCTTGAATCCAAAGGGATCTTCTCAGTAGATGTCGCGGTCTCTCTCGTGGAGTAGATCCGATGTGGATGAGCAATGCTCTATCTCTAAAATGAGCTAAACCAATGCTAACCCTACAACGTAGGTGGAGGGGGAGTATATATAGTTTAAGGGGCGAAGGGGTACATGGGCCCCGGCCCAGATGCACTGCACGCAGGCAGGGAAGGCCGAATGTCCGGGCGACGAGCCGGATGTCCGGGCGTTCATGGAGGGCCGGATTTCCGGGCTGGAGTGGCCGGATGTCCGGGCTGGCGGGGTTGGTCTTATTGCTCTTGGGTTCGGCGGTGTCCGGATTTCTGGGACCTGGGACGGATGTCCGGCGGCTCGTGAAGGGCCAGATGTCCGGGCCAAGGCCGGATGTCAAGCTGCTGTAGCAGCAGACTCTTCTTCCTTCTCCTTCCTTCGCTCTCGCGCACGCTTGGCCTTGGTCCTTGGGCTCTCCTTGGACTCCTCGGGTGTACCTGAGTATGCACAAGGTCCGCGCTTGAAGTAGCATCCATGTCTTACATGCGGAAAGGGAAGATTCGGAAAGGAGGGAGTTCACCTTAGGTCCAAAGGCGTATGCTTGAGTGTACATGGGGATGATCGTAGGATGCTCCGCATCATATTATTTGCACAATAAATTCTTAAATATTCAGGAAAAAATCATATTAAATTTTCAGAGCATTCTGAGAACTTTTATTTTTGGGTCATTTTTATTGCACGGAAAATTCAGAAAGCAGACAAAACATGACATTTTATTTTATTTAACTAATAAAAATAGATAATAAAAGGTTGGGACAGAAGGTAGTGCTTACTAAATTCATCAACTTCATACCTCTCAAAAATGATCTATTAATAAGGTTGATCAGGTCTTATTAACAACCACTTTCGGCTAGCACGAAACCAAAGAACTTCCGTAATTTAGTAAGTTACCTTGTCACACCCTAGCTAGTTCAAGCATTAGAGTGTGCATCATGTTTAAATTCCTCTTAAATTTGAAATGGGGAAGGCAGAAACCCCCAACACCCCCCTGGAAACAACTAGGGTTTACTAAAATTATTTTCAATGAACCTGAAATGCCCTTCTAAAAAGTTCACCCTCTTTGTCTTGGGTTAGAACCTCTGGCAAAATTGGTGCACAATTTTGCAGGTCAACAGAAGGTCATTGAATTAAATCATAAGTATTTGAATTTGGGCATTTAAATGCTATAAAATAATTTAAATGTTCAAATAATTCTGGAAATAAATGTTTGCTGTTGGATATATTCTAACCAGAGCCCACAATTATTTTCAGGATTTTTGGAAATGTTTTAGTATTTTCAATAAAGCCCAACAGTTGCCATTAAATAGAAAAACAGAAACAATCAGAAAAAAAGAGAGAGAGGGAAGCCACCTGGGCCTTACCTGTGCTGGCCCAGCCCACCTGGCTCGGCCCAGCTGACTGGCTTGCCAGTCGTCGTCCTCCTCCCGCCAGAAGGACGAGGAGCGCGTGGCCGGCGCCCGCGGCCACACGCCGGCCACCTCCTGCTTCTGCCGACGCCCTGGAGACGTCCAGGGATGCCACGCGACCCCCACGTCCCCCTCTCATCCTCCCTCACTCTCCCCCTCATCTCCCTCACCCTCTCCCACGATGGCTGAGCGCGAGCCTCGCCGCCGTTCGCCGTAGACGCCACCAGGGCCACCCCCTCGCCCCTCCGACGAGCCCAATAGCTCCACCTCGTCGCCCTGGACCTCTCCGCTGACCCACACGACTCCAAACGCCGCCGAACACCGTCTTCGCCCTCGTCTTCAAGCTCGGGCACCCGAGCCATCTCCGGTCAATTCGCCGCCGCCAGGACCTCCCCGAGCTCGCTGACCCCCTCTCCGACCCCGCTGTGAGCTCCTCTTCCTCTTCCCCTAGCTCCCGTGCTCGTTTGGCCTTTGTAGTCGCCACTTCCACCGCACCCGAAAGCTCCCCGCCGCCGGCCATGGCACCGTCATGGCTAGAGCCACAGTGGCTCGAAGCCAAGCACACCGTTGTGCTCAGCGCAGCACCAGGAGCCCGTAGCCACCACCAGCTCCTTTTCCCATGCACCGTAGCGTCAAACCCAACCCCGTCCGAACTCCAGCCGCCACCACGAGCTCGATTCTGGCGAGCTCGCTCCACCCCAGCTCCTCCCACTTGCCCCGCTAGATGCGCGCGAGCCCCAGCTACGCGTAGGACCAAACCGCGGTCGATTTGGTCACCTGTGGGCGATTTCCAAAGCCCTCCGCCGTCTCGGCCTCGCCGGCGACTCAACGCTGGCGGGATTAGCCCCGCTGACCAGGGGTTTGACCCCAGTTTGACTCCCCTGAGTCAATGACAAGTGGGCCCCCTGTGCTAACTAAATCAAATTAGTCTTAACTAAAAATAATTAGTTTAATTAACTACTGACACGCGGGACCCACCAGTCAGGTTTGACCTAGACGTCCCCGTTGACCACTGACGTCACCCTGACGTAATGCTGACGCAATAATTAAATTACTGGAATTATTCTTATACAGGAAATTCCAGAAAATAGTCAAAACTTCTAAAAATCATAGAAAATCAACCATAGCTACAAATGCAAAGATTTATATATGAAAAATGATCAGAAAAATTCAATCTATCCATCTGTAATGGTTTCATGCATGACAAAACAAGTTAACCTTGCTGTTGAAGCAGAATAAGGTAATGCACTAATGTGGCTATGTTAAATGAACTAACATTTGAACCTTTGGTTCAAATAAGCACATTCCTTTCTGTTATAGCTTGCATTAGGCCAAGACACATTCATATTGCCATGTCATAGCATGCATCATATTGTTGCATATCGTCATGTGTTGATTGTGTTCCGATGTGTTCTTCGTGGTAGGTTCTGCCTCCGAGGATATTCACGAGTATCCAACTAAAGGGCAGTATCCCACTACCACTCCATCAGGCAAGCAACCCATTGATCATTCCGATACAAACCCATGTTCTCGCTTCTGCTCTTGTTTACTGCATTAAGACAACGCGATTCAAACTATTGTGTGCTACGGTAGCTGAACCCTTATCCTCTGCATGACCTGTCATTGCCACAGTAACTAGATGAAACCCACTAGCATGTGTAGGAGTTGATTGAGCCATGTATGTGATTCCTACCTTGCTATGCCTGCTATGCTTAGAGTTGTGTCAGGTCTGGTTCATCTGGGTGATGGGCTAGAGTGAAATGCTTATGCCGGTAATGTGAGGGATGTGTTGAACATGTTTTGGTAAAGGTATCGATGAGAGGCCATGTAGGAGTACATGGTGGGTTGTTTCATTGAGGCCGTCCATAAGAACTGAGATCTATATGTGTGATTTAAGATGCAGTTACTACCGTACATTGGGCCCGAAACCAATGGACCCTCTCGGCTTGTTAATCACCCTAGTACTCTGTCCAGGAGTTGCAAATAGTTTCTGGTGTTTGTAGGTTATGTGTTGGCGGCCGTGCGTAGCACTGACCCTAGGGGTGGGCTGTGTTGCGGTAGATACACCGTGACCGGGTATGCCGGGCGCCCGTTAGGCGTCTTGGGACCCTGTTCACATCGTTCGGGGCCGTATGTGGAAACCTCGGCCGGACTCCCTGCGGATGGAACCTGGATAGGCGATAAACCTGGACTAGAGACTTAAGTGTTTAGGTAGGCTGTGGCCAACACCCTCACTAGGGTTCCGCTTGAAGGTTGCCGAGTACATGTCGTGTAAACGGCGGTAAGTGGTGAAAGCGTGTATGAAGAAGTACACCCCTGCAGGGTATAAAACTATACGAATAGCCGCGTCCGCGGTAAAGGAGTACTTGGTTGCCTATACAGTTCATAGACAAGTTAATGGATACTACTAAAAGACTCAAGATAAGCGTGAGTACCGAGGATGGCCCTCTCGTAGGATGACGAGGGAGCATCCTCGGTGGAGTATTGTGTTGGTGAGTAGTGGACTCGTGTGCGAAAACATTCTACTAGTGAAGTTCCGTGGGATAGCTTAGCCAAGAGTCAAAGCTGGCTTGCTGCATTAACCCCACCACCTTCTTGAGAATAAGCATGTATAGTAGGTTCTGATGTAAGACTTGCTGAGTACCTTTGTACTCATGTTTGCTTAATTACTGTTTTCAGACGACAACACCGCCCCCTCCGATGGGTTCTACGTAGACCTTGACGTCGACGAGTGACTAGCCACCCAGGTGGTGATCCTGGCCATGGAGGCCCCTATGTAGATAGACAGGCTTCGAGAAGCCTTCTTTCTTTCTAGAGTCTGTACTCAGACTTGTTGCTTCCGCATGTGCTTGTATGATTGTATGACTTGAGTGTCGGGTCATGTGACCCCTATCTGTACGAACATGTTATGTACGGCTCTATGGAGCCTTTAAATAAAGTACTTGAGTTGTAGAGTTTTATTGTGATGCCATGTTGTATGTACTCATATCGGGCATATTGTGTGTATGATTGAAATGCTTGGTATGAGTGGGATCCGACAATCTAGTTGTTTATCCTTGGCAGCCTTTCTTATGGGGAAATGTAGTCTAGTGTTCCTCGAGCCATAGTAGTCCGCTACAGCCCGGTTCACCGGAGTCCTGCTAGCCCAACACTACTGTTCAGGACACTTGACTGGCCGGCATGTGTTTCACTTCGTTCCTATGTCTGTCCCTTCGGGGAAATGTCACGCGGTGATATCCGGAGTCCTGCCTAGCCTGCTATAGCCCGGGTTCCCCAGAGTCCTGTTAGCCCAGTGCTACAGCCTGGAATCACTCGCTGATGACCGACATGCTCGATGTGATTCATGTATGCCTGTCTCCATAGGTCTGTGCCGCTTTGGGTTCACGACTAGCCATGTCGGCCCGGGTTCTCTGTCATATGGATGTAGCGACACTATCATATATGTGAGCCAAAAGGCGCAAACGGTCCCGGGCCATGGTAAGGCGACACCCGTGGGATACCGTGCGTGAGGCCGCAAAGTGATATGAGGTGTTACTGGCTAGATCGATGTGACTTAGAATCGGGGTCCTGACAGCGTTGGTATCAGAGCTGGACTGCCTGTAGGTTTGTTGAGCCAAACTGGTCGATGTCGAGTCTAGAAATGTTTTAGTTATATGTAGGGGAATTGATTGTGGGAGGGCACGTAAGGCTCTTTACTCCTTTACCCTATGCCCTCTGATCTGAGTCATTCTCTTCTCATTCAAGGTGGGTTAAGGACTAGGCTCTCTCCCTCTATCAGGTTCACGTGTTACTAATCCGTAGTAGCTTATAGGATTGTTGTTACAAGTCCCAGTTTAGTTTCTACTATTCTTAGTATGTTGCTAATTGGATCAGAACCTTGATATGATGTTGTTGAGTGGTATTGCGAACTGTTGTGGATGTCTCAAATCTTTTTCTGAGCATTTACAGCTGTTATGCTGTCCAATTTTCCCTAGAAATTCTGATGTCTTTGCATTGTGGTTGTGCTTTCAGATGGCCAACCGTGTTCAAAACCAAGTGGTTCGCCTGACCCGGTGCCTCGACGTGCCTGGTCATACTGCTATGTTAGTCCGGGTAATGATCGAGACGGGTTACCATTGGTATCCCGATGTCTCAAATCTTTAATCAAAGCCAATATTTCTGCACCGTCAGGATATTTCCTTCTTATCATGGATCTACCGAGCCCCTTCACTGTTCCTATGGACTCGGGGTTACTGTTGAGATGGCTGTGCAGGATGCTGCCTATTCCATGATGACCATCATGCGAGTCCGGACTGGCCTACTTCGGAACACCGACTTCCGTTACATGCCAGCTTTCACTTCCGGGAGCGCAAGGGTATCTTTAGGCTATCTATGCTGACTCCACTCAGGAGGACTCATTAACTCATACCACTGCCGAGATGCTCGAAGATAAGGACTGAGAGAATCGGGCCTTGAGGCTGGAGCTTTTCGATACCCGTGCTGATCATTGGGCCACATTGACTCGGTTTGCACCTGCGGTGCAAGCTGGATGTATGGATACAAGGGATCTGTATCCTATGAGATCTGCTTTGCCAGACATGGTGGATTGGCGTGATGTCAGAGGCATCACCCCACCCCGTGGTCCCCGCAGGCCACCGTTTGTTGGTCCAAGACCTCATCCTAGCCCCTTTGGTCCACAGGCTCCTCAGGACCGTCTGTTCCCGGATGGTCACGTTGAACTTCCAGGCTATGGAGGTGACCTCTATGAGGACTACTACAGAGCTGTCTGAGTTAGTAGTAGTATCACTAGTATTGTAGTAGTTGTATCTCCCCTGTCCTGCGTGACTTGTGGAATATGACTTTGTGTGTAATCAATTCCGGAGGTGTAGACAAATAATGTATAGGAGCTTGGGATGCCTCTGATGAGATGTAACGTCTTTTCATCATAGTTGTACTGTAGCCTGGGCTTGTACTAAACTATGTATGATGTGTATGACCGTTGGTATATATATGGCAGTTTTATATTACCATGACATACGGATGAACATCTCTGCATTCCATGTTATCCATTACATTCTGCACTTCCTTGCTAAGTTTGAGCCATCATTGTCTAAACCGTTGTCTTGTTTTCTCCTAGGATGGTCAACACCCGCAGCAACCGTGCTGCCTCGGAGCAGGGGGAAGCCAGTGCAGCTAGGGGTGAAAATTTGCCTCACCCGCCTTCTCTGGCCTAAGTAATGCTGGAGGCGGAAAGAAACAAGCGTGAGACTAACCGCCTGCTAGAGCAGATTGAGCAGAACACTGCACGCCACCCGCGAAATGACTTGGTGTCAATTAATGACTTTATCAAGCTGTACCCACCAAAGTTTAACCATTCCGTCGAACCCCTCGACGTGGATGACTGGCTTCGCAACATTACCCACAAGCTACGTTCTGCCAACGTAGCCAAAGCCGACAAGGTTACTTACGCTGCCTACCACCTCGAAGGCCCTGCTAGCCACTGGTGGGAGAATTTTGAAGCTATGCGCCCGGTTGGCCAAATTACTACTTGGGCTGAATTCAGTGAGGCTTTCCGTGAGCATCACATTCCGGAAGGTCTCATGGATCGCAAGAGGGAGGAGTTCTGCAATTTCACCCAAGGAAGACTGACTGTGGATGCATATAGTCATGAATTTGGGAATCTGGCACGCTATGCCCCTGAAGAGGTATCTACTAACGCTAAGAAGCAGGCAAGGTTCCGCAAGGGACTTAGCCCTGAGATTCGCCGCGATCTTCGTCTGCACGAGTGCACCTCCTTTCAGAAGTTGGTCAATAAAGCCATCAGTGCTGAGACAGGCCAGACTGATTATGACGCTTCACGCAAGCACTCCTGTGATTTTGGCTCTTCATCCGGCTTTGGAGCTCAGAAGCGTCGGGTGTGGATTCCAAGCATGGCACTGCCACCTAGGTTCATCCCGAGGCCATCCTTTGAGGCGCCTCATCCCAACCAGCAATTTGCACCGCCCAAGCCCTATGGTGGCCCCGCTGCTAATGCTGCTCCACGCCCCAATGTGGTGACATGTTTCAAGTGTGGAGAGCCGGGTCACTATAGCCGAGAGTGTCCCTAGAACAACAACCCCACTCAAACTGGAAAGTCTGTTGGCCGTGGTAAGCCCGCGGGAAAGACACTCTACGCCAAGCCGGTCATTACTGCACGTGGCCATGTCAACTATGTTTCAGCCGAGGAGGCTCATGAGGATCCCAACGTCGTCCTTGGTACGCTCCTTGTTAACTTCCATCCGGCATCTGTTCTTTTCGATACTGGAGCATCTCATTCATTCATATCCGAGAACTATGCTCGATTGCACAACACGACATTCTGTGACATGCCCTCTACCATGGAAATTCAAACTCCTGGCTCTAGATGGCAAACTTCTAGAGTAAGCCATGGGAACGAAATTCTTGTCGATAGACTTGTCTTCCTTGCATCCTTAATAGCTCTCAAGTCCTTGGACATAAACATCATCTTGGGTATGGACCGGATGTCAGCTCATTACGCTAAGATCGATTGTGCCACTAGAACCGTTCAACTTACTCACCCATCGGGCAAGACAGTCAATGTCTTAACCC
Source organism: Triticum urartu (assembly GCF_056163025.1). Lineage (NCBI taxonomy): Eukaryota > Viridiplantae > Streptophyta > Magnoliopsida > Poales > Poaceae > Triticum > Triticum urartu. Next base: position 215,333,367 of record NC_141873.1, on the reverse strand, counting down.
GAGTGGCCAAGCGCCAGCTTTACTCCTTAAATGCCAACCCCCTTCCAGACCTTGAGGATGTTCCGGTAGTCCGAGACTTTCCGGATGTCTTTCCAGAAGAACTGCCAGGTGTTCCACCTGACAGGGATGTTGAGTTTGTGATAGACCTTGTTCCAGGAACCATTCCAATTTCTAGAAGACCCTACAAGATGGCACCCTTAGAACTAGCCGAGCTTAAGAACCAACTCGATGAGTCCTTGAAAAAGGGTTTTATCCGTCCTAGTTCCTCTCCTTGGGCTTGCCCCGTCCTCTTCGTTAAGTAGAAGGATGGAACGGATCGAATGTTGTGGATTACCGACCTGTCAATTTGGTCACCGTCAAGAACAAATATCCGCTTCCCAGGATCAATGATTTGTATGATCAGCTCGCTGGATCCTCAGTCTTTTCCAAGATGGATTTGAGGTTGGGCTACCATCAAATCAAAATCAGAAACGGGGACATTCCCAAAACGGCCTTTGTTACTCGTTATGGCCAATACGAGTACACCGTTATGTCCTTCGGTTTAACCAATGCCCCAGCCACCTTCTCCCGGTTAATGAACTCAGTTTTCATGGAGTACTTGGATAAATTCGTCGTAATATACCTCGATGACATACTCATCTACTCCAAGAATGAAGAGGAACATGCCGAACATCTAAGGCTGGTATTGATGAAACTTCGAGAGCATCGCCTTTATGCCAAATTCTCCAAGTGTGAATTTTGGTTGCCAGAAGTGACCTATCTAGGCCATGTAATCTCTGGTAAGGGTATTGCTGTCAATCCCGAGCGAGTTCAAGCCGTCCTTGATTGAACTCCACCTGAGACGGTCAAGCAAGTTCGGAGCTTCCTTGGCTTAGCGAGCTATTGCCGCTGCTTCGTCGAGAATTTATCCAAGGTTGCTAAACCTCTGAATGAACTCCTCAAGAAAGATAAAAAGTTCGAGTGGACTCCACAGTGCGAGTTCAGTTTTCAGGAACTGAAAATACGCCTGACATCTGCTCTCGTACTGGTACCACCAGATTTCTCCAAGGACTTTATTATCTATTGCGATGCCTCGCGACAAGGACTAGGTTGCATACTCATGCAAGATCGTTAGGTAATTGCCTATGCTTCACAGCAATTACATCCACATGAGGAAAATTATCCCACACATGATCTTGAGCTTGCAGCTGTAGTCCATGCACTTAAAACTTGGCGACATTACCTTCTCGGAAATCGTTGCGAGATCTTCACCGACCACCAAAGTTTGAAATATATCTTCACCCAACCAGATTTGAATCTCAGGCAAAGACGTTGGGTTGAGTTGATCTCGGATTACAACTTAGGAATAACTTACACCCCGGGCAAAGCCAATGTCATGGCTGATGCGCTAAGCCATAAGTCCTATTGTAACAACCTGATGTTACAACAAAGTCAACCACTTCTCCATGAGGAATTTCGTAAGCTAAATCTTCACATTGTTCCTCGAGGATTCCTATCCACCCTGGTGGCGAAACCTACCCTTACGGATCAGATCATCAAAGCAAAGAAGGTAGATCCAGGAATCTCCCGTATTAAGAGAAACATTAAGAAAGGGGTCACGAATTGTTTCTCCATTGATGATCAAGGTGTCGTATACTTTGGAAATCGCCTAGTGGTTCCAAAGGCACGAAACCTGAGGCGGCTGATCCTTAAGGAAGCTCATGAATCCCCTCTCACCATTCATCCCGGTAGTACCAAAATGTATCAAGACCTACGCTAGAGGTTTTGGTGGACTAGGATGAAGAGAGAAACCGCTCAATACATTGCTAATTGCGACGTTTGTCGTCGTGTTAAAGCAGAGCATCAACGGCCTGCTGGCACCCTTCAACCTTTGGCTATTCCCGAGTGGAAATGGGATAAAATCAGTATGGATTTCATCACTGGGTTTCCCAGGACCAAGAGAGGGAATAATGCCATCTTCGTCGTGATCGACCGACTTTCCAAAGTAGCCCATTTCCTACCTGTTCGTGAGAGTATCACCGCTAGCCAGCTAGCCGATTTATACATCTCTCGAATAGTGTCTCTTCATGGTGTCCCATTGGAAATTAACTCAGACCGTGGGAGTCTCATCACCTCTCGATTTTGCGAAAGTTTCCAAAATGCTATGGGAACTCGTCTCTCTTTTAGTACCGCCTTCCATCTTCAATCAAGTGGTCAAGTAGAATGAGTTAATCAAATTCTGGAAGATATGCTCTGAGCTTCTGTTATCTCGTTCGGAATGAGTTGGGAGAATTGCCTCCCATTCGCGGAGTTTGCTTATAACAATAGTTATCAAGCTAGCTTAGGCAAGGCTCCTTTCGAAGTTCTCTATGGACGAAAATGTCGAACTCCTCTTAACTGGTCAGAAACCGGGGAAAGACAACTCTTTGGCCCGGATATGATTTAGGAAGCAGAAGAGCAGGTTTGCGTTATTCGTGAGAAATTGAAAACAGCCCAATCTCGTCAAAAGAGTCAATATGATCGTAAACATAAGCCTATGACTTATGAAGTCGACGAGAAGGCCTACCTTCGGGTTACTCCGTTAAAGGGAACCCATCGTTTCGGTATCAAAGGCAAATTGGCTCCTCGTTACATTGGACCCTTTCGCATTCTTGCCAAACGAGGAGGAGTTGCCTACCAATTGGAACTACCTTTGCATCTTTCCAGAGTTCACGATGTCTTCCACGTTTCACAACTCAGGCGTTGCTTCGCGGATCCTATACGTGGAGTGGACCACGAAACGCTTGATCTACAAGATAAGCTCTCCTATCGGGAATATCCCGTTCGTATCCTTGATCAAGCCGAGCATACCACTCGACGTCATAATATCAAGTTTCTCAAGGTTCAATGGTCACACCATTCCGAGAAAGAAGCCACTTGGGAAAGGGAGGATCGTCTTCGACTCGAGTACCCCACCTTCTTCCCAGAGGATCCTAAATCTCGGGATGAGATTCTTTTGAGTGGGGGTGAGTTGTCACACCCTAGCTAGTTCAAGCATTGGAGTGTGCATCATGTTTAAATTCCTCTTAAATTTGAAATGGGGAAGGCAGAAACCCCCAACACCCCCCTGGAAACAACTAGGGTTTACTAAAATTATTTTCAATGAACCTGAAATGCCCTTCTAAAAAGTTCACCCTCTTTGTCTTGGGTTAGAACCTCTGGCAAAATTGGTGCACAATTTTGCAGGTCAACAGAAGGTCATTGAATTAAATCATAAGTATTTGAATTTGGGCATTTAAATGCTATAAAATAATTTAAGTGCTCAAATAATTTTGGAAATAAATGTTTGTTGTTGGATATATTCTAACCAGAGCCCACAATTATTTTCAGGATTTTTGGAAACGTTTTATTATTTTTAATAAAGCCCAACAGTTGTAGTTAAATAGAAAAACAGAAACAATCAGAAAAAGAGAGAGAGAGGGAAGACACCTGGACCTTACCTGTGCTGGCCCAGCCCACCTGGCTCGGCCCAGCCGACTGGCTTGCCAGTCGTCGTCCTCCTCCCGCCAGAAGGACGAGGTGCGCGTGGCCGGCGCCCGCGGCCACACGCCGGCCACCTCCTGCTTTTGCCGACTCCCTAGAGACGTCCAGGGATGCCACGCGACCCCCACGTCCCCCTCTCATCCTCCCTCACGCTCCCCCTCGTCTCCCTCACCCTCTCCCGCGATGGCCGAGCGCGAGCCTCGCCGCCGTTCGCCATAGACGCCACCAAAGCCACCCCCTCGCCCCTCCGACGAGCCCAATAGCTCTGCCTCGTCGCCCTGGACCTCTCCGCTGACCCACGCGACTCCAAACACCGCCGAACGCCGTCTTCGCCCTCGTCTTCAACCTCGGGCACCCGAGCCATCTCAGGTCGATTCGCCGCCGCCAGGACCTCCCCGATCTCGCTGACCCCCTCTCCAACCCCGCTGTGAGCTCCTCTTCCTCTTCCCCTAGCTCCCGTGCTCGTTTGGCCTCTGTAGTCGACACTTCCACCGCACCCGAAAGCTCCCCACCGTCGTGGCTAGAGCCACAGTGGCTCGAAGCCAAGCACACCGTTGTGCTCAGCGCAGCACCAGGAGCCCGTAGCCACCACCAGCTCCTTTTCCCGTGCACCGTACGTCAAACCCAACCTCGTCCGAACTCCGGCCGCCGCCACGAGCTCGATTCCGGCGAGCTCGCTCCACCCCAGCTCCTCCCACTTGCCCCACCAGATGCGCACGAGCCCCAGCTACGCGTAGGACCAAACCGCGGTCGATTTGGTCGCCTGTGGGCGATTTCCGAAGCCCTCCACCATCTCGGCCTCGCCGGCGACTCAACGCCGGCGGGATTAGCCCCGCTGACCAGGGGTTTGACCCCAGTTTGACTCCCCTGAGTCAATGACAAGTGGGCCCCCTCTGCTAACTAAATCAAATTAGTCTTAACTAAAAATAATTAGTTTAATTAACTACTGACACGCGAGACCCACCAGTCAGGTTTGACCTAGACGTCCCCGTTGACCACTGACGTCACCCTGACGTAATGCTGACGCAGTAATTAAATTACTGGAATTATTCTTATACAGGAAATTCCAGAAAATAGTCAAAACTTCTAAAAATCATAGAAAATCAACCATAGCTCCAAATGTAAAGATTTATATATGAAAAATGATCAGAAAAATTCAATCTATCCATCTGTATTGGTTTCATGCATGACAAAACAAGTTAACCTTGCTGTTGAAGCAGAATAAGGTAATGCACTAATGTGGCTATGTTAAATGAACTAACATTTGAACCTTTGGTTCAAATAAGCACATTCCTTTCTGTTATAGCTTGCATTAGGCCAAGACACATTCATATTGCCATGTCATAGCATGCATCATATTGTTGCATATCGTCATGTGTTGATTGTGTTCCGATGTGTTCTTCGTGGTAGGTTCTGCCTCCGAGGATATTCACGAGTATCCAACTGAAGGGCAGTATCCCACTACCACTCCATCAGGCAAGCAACCCATTGATCATTCCGATACAAACCCATGTTCTCGCTTCTGCTCTTGTTTACTGCATTAAGACAACGCGATTCAAACTGCTGTGTGCTACGGTAGCTGAACCCTTATCCTCTGCATGACCTGTCATTGCCACAGTAACTAGATGAAACCCACTAGCATGTGTAGGAGTTGATTGAGCCATGTATGTGATTCCTACCTTGCTATGCCTGCTATGCTTAGAGTTGTGTCAGGTCTGGTTCATCTGGGTGATGGGCTAGAGTGAAATGCTTATGCCGGTAATGTGAGGGATGTGTTGAACATGTTTTGGTAAAGGTATCGATGAGAGGCCATGTAGGAGTACATGGTGGGTTGTTTCATTGAGGCCGTCCATAAGAACTGAGATCTGTATGTGTGACTTAAGATGTAGTTACTACCGTACATTGGGCCCGAAACCAATGGACCCTCTCGGCTTCTTAATCACCCTAGTACTCTGTCCAGGAGTTGCAAATAGTTTCTGGTGTTTGTAGGTTATGTGTTGGCGGCCGTGCGTAGCACTGACCCTAGGGGTGGGCTATGTTGCGATAGATACACCGTGGCCGGGTATGCCGGGCGCCCGTTAGGCGTCTCGGGACCCTGTTCACATCGTTCGGGGCCGTATGTGGAAACCTCGGCCGGACTCCCTGCGGATGGAACCTGGATAGGCGATAAACCTGGACTAGAGACTTAAGTGTTTAGGTAGGCCGTGGCCGACACCCTCGCTGGGCTTCCGCTTGAAGGTTGCCGAGTACATGTCGTGTAAACGGCGGTAAGTGGTGAAAGCGTGTATGAAGAAGTACACCCCTGCAGGGTATAAAACTATTCGAATAGCCGCGTCCGCGGTAAAGGACTACTTGGTTGCCTATACAGTTCATAGACTAGTTAATGGATACTACTAAAAGATTCAAGATAAGTGTGAGTACCGAGGATGGCCCTCTCGTAGGATGATGTGGGAGGATCCCCGGTGGAGTATTGTGTTGGTGAGTAGTGGACTCGTGTGCGAAAACTATTCTACTAGTGAAGTTCCGTGGGATAGCTTAGCCAAGAGTCAAAGCTGGCTTGCTGCATTAACCCCACCACCTTCTTGAGAATAAGCATGTATAGTAGGTTCTGATGTAAGACTTTCTGAGTACCTTTGTACTCATGTTTGCTTAATTACTGTTTTTCAGACGACAACACTGCCCCCTCCGATGGGTTCTACGTAGACCTTGACGTCGATGAGTGACTAGCCACCCAGGTGGTGATCCTGGCCATGGAGGGCCCTATGTAGATAGACAGGCTTCGAGAAGCCTTCTTTCTTTCTAGAGTCTGTACTCAGACTAGTTGCTTCCGCATGTGCTTGTATGATTGTATGACTTGAGTGTCGGGTCATGTGACCCCTATCTGTATGAACATGTTATGTACGGCTCTCTGGAGCCTTTAAATAAAGTACTTGAGTTGTAGAGTTTTTTTGTGATGCCATGTTGTATGTACTCATATCGGGCATATTGTGTGTATGATTGAAATGCTTGGTATGAGTGGGATCCGAAAATCTAGTTGTTTATCCTTGGCAGCCTTTCTTATGGGGAAATGTAGTCTAGTGTTCCTTGAGCCATAGTAGTCCGCTACAGCCCGGTTCACCGGAGTCCTGCTGGCCCAACACTACTGTTCAGGACACTTGACTGGCCGGCATGTGTTTCACTTCATTCCTATGTCTGTCCCTTCGGGGAAATGTCACGCGGTGATATCCGGAGTCCTGCCTAGCCTGCTACAGCCCGGGTTCCCCGGAGTCCTGTTAGCCCAGTGCTACAGCCTGGAATCACTCGCTGATGACCGACATGCTCGATGTGATTCATGTATGCCTGTCTCCATAGGTCTGTGCCGCTTTGGGTTCACGACTAGCCATGTCGGCTCGGGTTCTCTGTCATATGGATGCTAGCGACACTATCATATATGTGAGCCAAAAGGCGCAAACGGTCCCGGGCCATGGTAAGGCGACACCCGTGGGATACCGTGCGTGAGGCCGCAAAGTGATATGAGGTGTTACTGGCTAGATCGATGTGACTTAGAATCGGGGTCCTGACATACCTCAACAGGGATATGAATGTCCCGAACAATAAGCATTTCATATTTCTTTTTGGCAGTAAGTAGAGGCATTTGAAAACTTCCAATAGTGATTGTCGAAGATTTTTCAATAACATTAATACCATTCACATGGAGTTGTTTCTTTGGAAAGTGCATCGTATGCTCATAACCATTGATATGAAATGTGACCTTGCTTTTATTGCAATCAATAACATCCCCTGCAGTATTCAAGAAGGGTCTACCAAGGATAATCGACATGTTGTCGTCCTCAGGCATCTCAAGTATAACAAAGTCAGTCAAAATAGTAACATTAGCAACAACAACGGGCACATCCTCACAAATACCGATAGGTATGGAAGTTGATTTTTCAGCCATTTGCAAAGATATTTCAGTAGGTGTGAGTTTATTCAAATCTAGTCTTTTATATAAAGACAAAGCCATAACACTAACACCAGCTCCTAAATCACATTAAGCAATTTTCATATAATTCTTTTTGATGGAGCAAGGTATAGGTGGTATTCCCGGATCTCCAAGTTTTTTAGGTACTCCATCCTTAAAAGTATAATTAGCAAGCATGGTGGAGATTTCAGCTTCCGGTATTTTTCTCTTATTGGTAATGTTGTCTTTCATATACTTTGCATAAGGAGGCATTTTTAAGATATCAGTCAAGCGAGTACGCAAAAAGACTAGCCTCAGCATTTTAGCAAAGCTTTCAAATTCTTCATCATCTTTCTTTTTAGTTGACTTAGGTGGAAAGGGCATAGGTTTTTTAACCCACGGTTCTCTTTCTTTACCGTGTTTTCTAGCAATGAAGTCTCTTTTATCATATCTTGTATTCTTAGGTTGTGGGTTATCAAGATCAACTGGTGGTTCTATCTCAACATCATTGTCAGGTTCATTACTATTTGTTTGAGTATTTTCATGAACCTCATCATTAACTTTTTCATTATCAGAAGGTGAGTGTTCACTACCAGGTTGAGTTTCAGCATCAGAGATAGAAACTTCATTATCATTATCAGGAGGTTTTTCTACTTCAGGTTCACTAGAAGCATGCAAAGTCCTATCATTTTTCTTTTTCTTCTTCTTTTTAGAATGACTAGGTGCAGTGGTGTTCTTCCTTTGTGAATCCTGTTCAATTATTTTTGGATGTCCCTCAGGATAAAGTGGTTCCTGAGTCATTTTACCTCCTCTAGTTGCAACTCTAACAGGAAAGTCATGTATATTATTATTCATTTCATCTAGCAACTCTCTCTGAGATTTAGCAACTTGTTCTAACTGGGTTTGTACCATAGAAGCATGATTTCCAACACCTCTAACATCATTTGAGATTCTAAATAACAAGTCACTTAAGCGAGCAATCATATCAGAATTGTTTCATAACATTTGCATTAAAGTGATCTTGTTTTCTAATATAGTTTTCAAACTCATAAAGGCATTGGCTAGGGTGCATATTGTGAAGATTATCATTATCATTGAATTTCATAAGAGAATTTACCTCTACCACCTTAGGCAGTGGTGGTCTATTAAGCCCATATATTTTTTCAATAGGAGGCAAAATTTTCACATCCTCAGCTTTAATACCTTTTTCATTTATAGATTTCTTTGCCTCTTGCATATCTTCGGGACTGAGATATAATATACCCCTCTTCTTTGGAGTGGGTTTAGGCGGTGGTTCAGGAAGAGTCCAATCATCATAATTTTTCAATATGTTATTCAATAATTCTTCAGCTTGCCCAACAGTTCGTTCCCTGAAAACACAACCAGCACAACTATCTTGGAAATCCCTAGAAGCATCGGTTAGTCCGTTATAGAAGATATCAAGTATTTCATTTTTCTTAAGAGGGTGATTAAGCAAAGCATTAAGTAACTGGCAAGGCCTCCCCCAAGCTTGTGGGAGACTCTCTTCTTTAATTTGCACAAAGTTAAATATTTCCTGTAAAGCAGCTTGTTTCTTATGAGCAGGGAAATATTTTTCAGAGAAGTAATTAATCATATCATGGGGACTAGCACACAACCAGGAGTAAGAGTATTGTACCAAGATTTAGCATCACCCTTTAATGAGGATGGAAATACTTTGAGGATATAGTAATAGCGAGTTTTCTCATCACGCGTAAAAAGGGTGGCTATGTCATTCAACTTAGTAAGATGTGCCACAACAGTTTTAGTTTCATAACAATGGAAAGGATCAGATTCAACCAAAGTAATTAACTCTGGGTCGACACAGAATTCATAATCCTTATCGTCAATAAAGATTGATGAAGTTGCAAACTTACGATCATATTTCATTCTAGCATTCAGAGATTTTTCTTTATACTTGCATAGTAATTTCTCTAGATCATCTCTATCCTTACAAGCAAGAATGTCTCTAGTTGTCTCCTCATTCATAACATAACCTTCCGGTACCTTAGGCAATTCATATCTAGGAAGGCTAGTTCTAGCAGGTGTTTCAGGAGTTTCAGATTCAAGCTCATAATCAGATCCAGCAACATCATGTTGAATTACTCTAGCAATTTGTTCATCAAGAAAGTCACCAGGTGGCACATCATTATCATCAAGCAAGGTACTAGCATCATCATAAGTATCATTCATAGCAGAAGTAGCATCATCAATAACTTGCGACATATCAGGACTAATAGCATGTGGTTGAAGGAAATATGCACTAGAGACAATAATAAAGTTGTTATTTATATTTCCTTATATCATGTTAAATGTTTAGTATTCATGCTAGAATTGTATTAACCGGAAACATGATACATGTGTGAATACATAGACAAAAGAAAGTGTCCTTAGTATGCCTCTACTTGACTAGCTCGTTCATCAAAGATGGTTAAGTTTCCTAACCATAGACATGTGTTGTCATTTGATGAACGGGATCACATCATTAGGAGAATGATGTGATGGACAAGACCCATCCGTTAGCTTAGCATGTTGATCGCTCAGTTTTGTTGCTATTGCTTTCTTCATGACTTATACATTTTCCTTTGACTATGAGATTATGCAACTCCTGAATACTAGAGGAACACCTTGTGTGCTATAAAACATGACAACGTAATTGGGTGATTATAAATATGCTCTACAGGTGTCTCCGATGGTGTTTGTTGAGTTGGCATAGATCGAGATTAGGATTTGTCACTTCATGTATCGGAGAGGTATCTCTGGGCCCTCTCGGTAATGCACATCACTATGAGCCTTGCAAGCAATGTGACTAATGAGTTAGTTACAAGATGATGCATTACTGAACGAGTAAAGAGACATGCTAGTAACGATATTGAACCAGGTATGATGATACCAACGATCGAATCTCGGGCAAGTAACATACGGATACAAAGGGAATGACGTATATTGTTGTGCAGTTTGACCGATAAAGATCTTCGTATAATATGTAGGCGCCAATATGAGCATCCAAGTTCCGCTATTGGTTATTGACCGGAGATGTGTCTCGGTCATGTCTACATAGTTCTCGAACCCGTCGGGTCCGCACACTTAACATTCGATGACGATTTGTATTATGAGTTATGTGATTTGATGACCGAAGTTTGTTCGGTGTCCGGGATGAGATCATGGACATGATGAGGAGTCCCGAAATGGTCGAGAGGTAAAGATTCATATATTGGAAGGTTGCATTTGGACATCGGAATGGTTCCGAGACGCTCGGGCATTTTTCCGGAGTACCGGGAGGTTACCGGAACCCCCGGGGAAAGTTAATGGGCCTTAGTGGGATTTAGTGGATAGAGTGATGCGGAGCATCCCACGATCATCCCCATGGACACCACCTCAACTATCCAAGCTCCAAGTGGGCCCATGACAAGAGCTAGGGCGCGTGCTATTCAATCCGAGGTGACATCACTCCTACTTGAGTTTCCCTCCTCTTCAAGTGAGACATGGCTACTGCCTAAGTCCGAGATGCTATGTGTGATCAGGTACAACGCTCATGACACGGAGCCGAGGGCTGTAGAAGAAGAGACAGGCGTCAACACTCTGGACCACCCGGAACCTCCGGCCTCCGGACCCTCCGGCCGACACGGAGCTTCCGGCCTCCGACATCTTCGACCAGCCCAGGCATGCCAACTCTCTGGTTAGCCCGGAACCCGTCCCGGACCTTCCGGCGACCTTCCGGCACCCGGATGCCAACCCAGCTCCATCCGCGCCAACTCTCTGGTTAGACCGGACCCTCCCCGCAACCTCCGACGGCCGGAACTTCCGGCCCTGCCCGGAACTTCCGGCCCTTCCTGCGCGCAGCGACTTGGGCCGAGGCCCGTGTACCCTTTCGTCACTTAGACTATAAATACTCTTCTCCTACCTACATTTTAGGGTTAGCAAAGAGATAGCTCATGTTTGTGTGAGAGCTTTGCTCATCCACTTGGTTACCTTCTCCTCGGAGATCGCACCTCCTCGGAGAAGATTCCCCAAGCGGATTCAAGACCCCTCTTTAGGGAAGAACATCAAGACCTCCTCATGGAGAAGACCGGTTACCGTGTATCGTCCCTAGTTGATCGTGGGTCGTGTATCTTACTTTATGTATTCGGGGATCTAGCACTTGTGTGACTATCTTGTTGGTTTGAGTGTTCCTCTCCTATTTCCCTTGTGCTTCCCTCGTTTTCCTCTCGGGATTCCGCTCCTTTCGTGAAAGATCGGGTGATTAGGGTTCTACCCTACATCATCTTGGTATCTAGAGCCACGTTGATCACGATTTCAGAGCCTCCCTGTTGTGTTTCTAGCCTAATTTTGTTGTTTTTCGTCCTAATCCAAAAATCCCCACCAAAAATAGCCCCCAATTTTTTTGTGATTTGTTGGTGTGATGAAGTTTTGTTGGATTGATCTGTTAATTTTGTGTGTGGCTCGTAGATCTAGCCACCCCACCCTTCTTTTCCACCAATTTTCTTTCTTTTCCCCTTCGGATTTGGGTTTTTCCTCAAGTTTTTCCGCCCAAATCCACAATCCCCAATTCTCTGTTCTTGCCAGTTTCGCGACCACCGGAATTTCCGACCACGAACGGACCTTCCGGCCCCCGGACCATCCCGCCACCCCGGAACCTCCGGACCCTGGACCTTCCGTCTTGCCCGGACCTTCCGGCTTAGACAGAAAGTTCGCACATCTTCGACGATTTCCGCTACTTCGACAACTCCGTCCATGGTGCAGCGACATCTTTGCCAACGTACTGAAAACCGTGCACTATGACAACGACTACAATCTCATCCTTTTGAAACCTTCAACCATAAGCAAGAACGGTAATTGAGTATTACATTGATAGCCATCATAGCCTTACTCCTTTGCGTTGCTTACCCATCGAGACTAGCCATTGAGTATTGCCGGCAACGAGACTTGTGCACATTAGTGATCATACTTCCCATAGCATACATACATCATTGTTGCATATATCGGTATCATCTCTTGTGTCACAAAGTTGTTACCGCATACACAATTGCTATCTTGGTTCGTCAAGCATTGCATGAGAAAAGAGCTCAAACATCAAAGAGCCAAACAAGCTTTTAAGCAAAAAGGAAATATAAGCAAAGAGCTTTTAAGAAAGAACCATAGCATCATACAACATTAATATTGTCACACTAGATCATCTTGGATCATATCATCGGAACACCTTGCATAGAACATACTTGGGATAGAAGTCGTTGCATTTTTGCTAAGTAGGTTGTGCACAAGTTCTTGTATCCGCCTATTGTGCAATCGTGCTAGCGTCTCTCTAGCGTTGTGCAACAAGAGCATTTTTGTGGATTCCACATTTTGGCACATCCTTGGTTGCCCAACCCCACTTATCTTTTTGCGTGTCTGTTTCCCTATACCTTATATGTTTGGTCTACTTGTTACATTGCATCTTGCGAATCTTTTCCAACATTATTGAAGCTCACTTACAAATTGCATCAAATTTTGTGCCACCATCCTAACCAAGCTCCACCATAAGCTTTTACTTGTGTAGGTGTGAGAAACCGACAAGAATTGGTACCAATTGTGCTATTTCCTTGTCCTACATTGGAGTGATCATCGATCCACTTTCAACTTCGGTCAAGGTATATTTGGTATTCGTTCTTCTCTTTCTACCACTCACATTTGTCTTGGAATGATGGATAGGCAAACCCACTCGTCATGGAGCAAGACGATGACATGAACTCCTTCGTCACCAAGAGTCACCTCTTTGGTGCACAACGTGCTTTGCATCAAGAGCAACAAGCCATGAGTGACCGCATCGACAACCTCGCCACCGACTTGCGACTCTTCGGACAACGTAAAAGGGAGTACTTCAACCACAAGCTCAACAATCACAAGCAAGAGAATGACGCACGGATGGACGAGATTCGTGCTTTGTTGCTCAACCGCTCTTCTTCCACTTCAAGAAGGAGCCGTTCAAGTCGCCACTCCGACTTCACCCTCTCCGGCTCAAGTACACCGACATCGAACACTCTTCGCCGTGCTGCGCGCAACCAGCATCAAGCAAGCCTCAATCCTCTATGCGACACCGACTCGCAAGAGCACCGACGACGTCAAAACCAAGAAGCCTTTGTGCTAGCACGAGAACGGCAATGACAACACCAACATGAAGAGGAAGAGCGCGTGCGTCTACACCAAAATGCACAAGATGCCGAGGCACAACATCAAGAACAACAACTCCGTGACGCTCAAGCACTTGAGGCACAACGAGCTCTACGCGATTCAATTCGAGTCGTAGCCGACCGAGGCTGACAAGCTCGTGAACAAGCCGAAGCACTTCACGAAGAAGTCCGCAAGAGGATTATCAAGCTCGTGTGCACCGTCAAGTTCCTCCTCGAGCTCGACAAGCTCCTCCACAAGCACGCCAAGAACAACCAGTTCCTCAAGATCATGAAGACAATGAGATCCTCCACGACAAGACCAACGCGAGGTTGACAACCCTCCGCGCCAAGAGCAGCACGAGTTGAACAATCATCAACAACATGGACGTCATCATCCCCGACCCCAACACAATGAAGAGCAACGCTATGGAAAGCTCAAGTTTACCATGCCCAAGTTCAACGGAAGCAATGATCCCAAAGAGTACCATTCATGGGCATTGAAAGTTGACAAGATCTTCCGTTTGCACAATTATGAAGAAGAGAAGAAGATCGCAATGGCATCCCTTGAGTTCCAAGACTATGTGCTCATTTGGTGGGAACAAATCATAGAGCGCCGAGAGGCAAGAGGTGAATCACCCATCACTACTTGGGCGCAAATGAAGGATGTCATGAGAGCATGCTTCGTACCTACCTACTACAACCGCGACCTCTTCAAGAAACTCCAACTACTCAAGCAAGGAACCAAGAGCATTGAAGAGTACTACAAGGAGATGGAGATTGCCATGATACGAGCCAATGTCACGGAAGATGATGAACAAACAATGGCACGTTTCTTGAATGGACTCAATAATCCCATCAAGAAGATCGCCGACTTCCAACCATACTCGAACCTCATCGAGCTAGTGCACGAAGCTACCAAAGCGGAACGCCAAGTGCAAGATTATTTCAAGTATGCCAAGTTCTCATCCAAGTCATACGGCTTCTCCAACAACCAAGCTTCAACGTCTCCAATACCAACTACCAAGCCTTCTACTAGCACCATCGACAAGTCAAGTTCCAAGAAAGCTTCGTCAACTCCAAGTCATCCTCCTCCTACAAGCAACTTCAAGCCGAGAGCTTCATCATCATCAACTCCAACCGGTGAGACCGTCAAAACGAGTTCCTTCAAGTGTTTCACTTGCGGAGGCCAGCGTTTTTTTTTCATCTCAGAGTTTTTCTCTATTTTCAGTGCATGCATAATTACAGAAAATGCCATTGCTTTAACATGCTAATAACTAAATATCCATGCATCCAATTGAAACATGTCATATATGCATCTTGTTCAAATTTTCATGTTCTCTAACAGTATGCAACTTTCATATATGTTTAAAATGTTTAAAACTGATGTTTGCATTTATTTGCTTAATTGCCATTTTAAAACGATTTAATTCATAACTAAATAACCGTAGCTCGGTCTTAAATAAACTTTATATGTAAATGGGGTAGAAAAATGCCTAGTTTAACTTGGTGCACTCATGTTGCATGTTTAACAACTCTAAAATTGTGTTTAGGGAAGAACAGTACCTATCTAAAATTTGCATATGAGGATTTTCCGGAATTTTTGTTTTGTTGTTCCGGCCTCATTTAAACTTGCCTAGATAGATAGTTTCATTATGCTTCACCTCTTCCCATGCTAATAAACATTTAATATTGATGGGTACCTAAACGAGAGAGAACTAAATAAGTCATGTGGTGTTTCGTTGCATATTGGGCTCCACTTAATTTGTAGGATTATTTGTGCATTTTGCCATGCCATGCCTCACTAAACCGGACATGCATCATACTTGATTGTGCATCATGCCATGTTTATGTAGTGGTTGTTTACTATGTTGTTTGCTTCTTTCCGTTGTTGCTTCTTCACGTTAATTCCGATAACATCGCATTTGTGAGGATTCGTTCGACTACGTCCGTTTGTCTTCTTCATGGACTTGTTCTTCTTCCTTGCGGGATTTCAGGCAAGATGACCATACCCTCGAAATCACTTCTATCTTTGCTTGCTAGTTGCTCGCTCTATTGCTATGCCGCGATACCTACCACTTGCTATATCATGCCTCCCATGTTGCCATGTCAAGCCTCTAACCCACCTTGTCCTAGCAAACTGTTGTTTGGCTATGTTACCACTTTGCTCAGCTCCTCTTATAGCGTTGCTAGTTGCAGGTGAAGATGAAGTCTGTTCTATGTTTGGAACATGGATTTTGTTGGGATATCACAATATCTCTTATTTAATTAATGCATCTATATACTTGGTAAAGGGTGGAAGGCTCGGCCTTATGCCTGGTGTTTTGTTCCACTCTTGCCGCCCTAGTTTCCGTCATACCGGTGTTATGTTCCTTGATTTTGTGTTCCTTACGCGGTTGGGTTATAATGGGAACCCCTTGACAGTTCGCTTTGAATAAAACTCCTCCAGCAAGGCCCAACCTTGGTTTTACCATTTGCCTCACCACCACCTACTTTTCCCTTGGGAGTCGTGCTCTCGAGGGTCATCTTTATTTTAACCCCCCCCCCCCGGGCTAGTGCTCCTCTGAGTGTTGGTCCAAACTAGAGCCCCTTGCAGCGCCACCTCGGGGAAACTTGAGGGTTGGTTTTAGTTGTACGGATTGCTCATCCGGTGTGCCCTAAGAACGAGATATGTGCAGCTCCTATCGGGATTTGTCGGCACATTCGGGCGGCCTTGCCGGTCTTGTTTTACCATTGTCGAAATGTCTTGTAACCGGAATTCCGAGTCTGATCGGGTCTTCCTGGGAGAAGGAATATCCTACGTTGACCGTGAGAGCTTGTGATGGGCTAAGTTGGGACACCCCTCCAGGGATTTGAACTTTCGAAAGGTGTGCCCGCGATTATGGGCAGATGGGAATTTGTTAATGTCCGGTTGTAGAAAACCTGAAACTTATCTTAATTAAAATGCATCAACCGTGTGTGTAGCCATGATGGTCTCTTCTCGGCGGGGTCCGGGAAGTGAACACGGTGTTGGAGTTATGCTTGACGTAGGTTGTTCTAGGATCACTTCTTGATCATAGGTTCTTGACCGTGCTTTGCCTTCTCTTCTCGCTCTCATTTACGTAAGTTAGCCCCCATATATGCTAGTGCTTGTTGCAGCTCCACCTCATACCTTTTCCCTACCTATAAGCTTAAATAGTCTTGATCGCGAGGGTGTGAGATTACTGAGTCACTGTGACTCACAGTTTACTTCCAAAACCAGTTTGCAGGTGTCGATGATACCGTGCAGGTGGCGCAACCGATCTCAAGGAGGAGCTCGATGAAGATCGTGTTCGTTGTATTGTTTCGTTTCCTTTCGATCAGTAGTGGAGCCCGGTTGGGGATCTTTTGCATTAGGGGTGGTCTTCTTTTATTTTTGTTCCGTAGTCGGACCTTGATTGTGTTTGGATGTTGTAGTGCTTTATTCATGTATTGTGTGAAGTGGCGATTGTAAGCCAAGTCTTTATCTCTTTCTTATTCAGTACATGGGATGTGTAAAGATTACCCCTCTTGCGACATGCCTACTATGCGCTTATGCCTCTAAGTCGTGCTCCGACACGTGGGAGATATAGCCGCATCGTGGGTGTTACAAGTTGGTAATAAGAGCCTTCCCTGACTTAGGAGCCCCCTGCTTGATCGAATCGCTGGCGTTGTTGAGTCTAGAGAAATGTTCTGAGTCTTATAGGATTATATATATCGGAGAGTAGGATTCTTTTTACTCCTCAGTCCCTTCGTCGCTTTGGTGAGGCCTCCTGGCATAGAGTTTTGACTCTTCTCTTCTCAAATTTTCACGAATTTTTTTTAGGATCACGCGGGTATCTTGGAATCATTTTGATGGTTTTGTGATGAGAACATTGTTCTTGGTGCCTCCTGACATTTAGGGGTTGTGGCAGTGTCCTGGGGAGTTGAGCTCCGAGGTGTTATCGTCACAATTTTATCGTTGCAGTTCTGGAATACCTGAGTTTCACCGACATCGAAAATCTCTTTTATGCAGTTGCTGGTGAGATAACCACGACGCCACCCAGTACTGGGGCGGGAGTTCGGGAGTATTGCCATAACTCGTGTAACGGATGCTTTTCGAAGGTTGAGGTAAACGATTTCTGAAGGTTTCTTGGTTATGTGTTGAAGGATGGATACAACTGGATGTAGGATTTGCTAGCTTTGGGTGAGATATTGTGCTTCCCCTATATCCCCAACACCTGATTGCATAACCGGAAAGTTTCAGGAGTTTATAAGTGGGAATTCAAGTAGCTCTTAGGAAATCTTTCTGCAGATGTATGATATGAAATTGGGGTTCGACGTCTAGTGGTCCGCATATCCACGATTGGTTTTATAGTGGTCTCGTTGTGTCTTAAAGAGTCCTTGGCTATGCTGACTCAGGGACGCTTCGTATGTCATGTGCACTGCCTTGTACATGTGGTGCTGTACGATGGAGCCCGTGTAGGCCCCACCACGAAAACTTCGGACGAAATCTCTATCATATGTTTGTTCTAGCTTATTCTGCAAGCCAATCCTTTGTTTTGTTTTCAGTTGTGGTATTCGAGTTGCTTCGAAGTCAAGTGTTGAATCCATATCTTTTCCTAAAATAGTGCTCTCATATTTCTATGGGAATACCAATCCTTCATGATCATCGAGATGGTCATGCCAATTCCTTTTCAACCGGCGTGTTTCTCTTCAAGTGGATCCGATCATTTCAACATCCGCAAGATCAAATTCTAAGTTTCGCAACGTTCTTCGTTTCATCCGTCCCCAAGTTGCCTTTGTTTTTCCCACCCACCCACCCCTTTTCCTTCAAGGACTCAGATTTCTGAATCAAGTATCCATCTTATGGATGTGAAGTTTTTTCATTCTTTCCGTCAATGTTCTTATCCGGTGACGGAGCTTCAAGTGTTTTATTCTTCGTTCTTTTCTTCTCTGGTGGATTCAAGTCAAGCTTTGTTGATCATATCTTTTCCTCGTTTCAATGCTTTCTCATACTGGTGCACCTCTTAATCATCCACTTCTCGCCATTCATTTGTTCTGCAGTGCTGAAGATATCTCAAAGATTCGCATTTCCACTCTGCATTCGCTCAACCTATTCTGAGGTTGTTATCTCATTCAAGACATTTAATTCAACCGGCACAATCTCTCTTTTAAATCGTTCAATGGTGTATCTTTTGAGTGGGCCCTAACCCACATGTCTTTTCCTAGGATCTTACCTGACTCTTCTAATTTTCCCGGAGTTACTCTCAAATTCTTTTTCAAAGTTTGACGTAAGAATGAATTTTCATCAGTCAAATCCCTTTCTCCAAGATCTTTCAAAGTCTTTTCATCGTTGGTTCAACCTTGCTATTTTTTTTCATTCCGGAGTACCTCAACAATTCATGGTGGTGTTTCTCGTCATCATTCTCAACATTCGAAGACCGAAGAAGAGTTTCTCTTAAATCTTGCTCCATTCTCTTCAAGATTCATGGTTCAAGCTTGGCCATCCTCTCATAATTGTTTTCGATAGTGAGAATTCATTTCACCAATCAGGAGCCTTTTCAGTTTGAACCTTCAGAGCCCATCATTTCAGAAGACTTATTCATTCTCAACTTTCAGCTATCATTCTCCAAATCTTACCGATGCATCATTCCAGTATTCTCTTATCAGCTCGTGATCTCTTCGTTCTCATGTATCTAAATCCCCTCAAGTATCTTCATTCGTTCTCTAATTCTTCCCGGTGTTTTGTACCTTTTCTACTTTCATTTTCAATTCTTACGGTGGTTCATTCAAGATTTCTTTTCTCTTGGTATCATATCGATTCATTCGTTCTTTCCAATCCTCCCGGTGGTTCGTTGAAGACCTTCCCAAGTTTGCGCAATATCTATCTTAATCTTTTCTACGAGAATAAGTAGTATGCCAAATCCGTGCTTGTCATGAATCTAAATTGGTGAAGGATATGCATAACGTAATTCTTATTATTGTTTCATCCAAGTGATCTAGTTTCTTCTTTCCAGAGTTGTTCATCATATCACATTCTCGGTCCGGGATGCTTCATCTTTTCTTTTCTGGAGTGCCATGTTTTCCGCATTATCACCACGAAGATCCATCTAAATCATTACAAGGCTTCACCTTGTGTTCTCAACTTCTCTTTCCTTTCGTTTTGATCATCCTTTTGTTACCGGAGTTCTTCATGGAGGCTACACGATGGTTTGCAAGGATACTTTTCATTCTTCAATTGTTCTTCAAGATTTCTCTCGGAGCTAAGATCCACCAAGCTATACTCTAATATAAAAATGGTGCTCAACACATGTTTTGTCTTGAGGAGTTTAAGCATTCTTCATCTTGCATTTCTAAGTGCAGTTCTTCATATCTCAACTTTTGAGGTGGTGTTATGTCATTGGTGATAATTTTTCCTTCGTGTTCATGATTGACAAGTTGTCCGGAATGACATATTTTAAACCCATCATTTTCAATTCTTTCATGAGATCCTTTGACACCCATCAATCTCTTCATTGGAGTTATCTTGGGTTATATTTCACCTAAAGCTTTCCCTAAGGATTGTGCTATTTATGGTGCTTATAAACAACCCTAGTTCTTCATTTATCCTCCCGGTGAAATAAGTTTCTCATCTCCTTGTTCATATTAATCTAATCTATTGTTTCCGTTAGTGGAAGAATTTCACCTCATAGTTTTGAGATGTTCTCCTTCAGCACACTACAACCTTGTTCTTTTCGCTGTTGGTTTTCCAACAACTCCGTTTGACCCTTCTCCTAAAGATGATTTTCAAGCTCATTTGAGGTAGAAGATGTTGTTTCTCCTCCGTTCTTTTTATACCATTCTTAATTTTGTTCCGGAGGCATTGTGATGTTGCTCTTTTCACTCATCATCTCGGATTGTGAAGATCATGTTCTTTCCTTTGCTTATCCATTTAACCGGAGTGTCATGCCTGCTTTTCAAATTCTTCCCATTCTGTCAAGTTTTGCCTCCCTTCTCAATCGGAGTGCCGTCTGAAATCTTTCTTACCCATTGTGCCATTCTTCCAGTAGTTCTGGAGGCAGTGTGTTGTTGATTTCATCAAGTATCCTCTCATCTTGTCACGCTCACGTTCAATTCCTTCCATTTACATCCGGAGTGCTGTCCAAATTATATCATTCTTATTTCTTCTCTACCTTGTTTTAACCGGAGTGTTGTGGCTATCATTCCTCTTCTAACCAGAGTCTTATTCAAGTGCTTTCATTTGGCCAAGTTCATATTATCTCCTGCCATTTCCAACCGAAGTGTTGTCGTAATTGATCCTTATCAGTCCTTGTACATCTCGTTTCATCCGGAGTGCTTGGATATACTTCTTGCCGATTGCAACCCTTTTCTCATGTCTTTCAACCACAGGGTTCTTGTGATGTTCCTTGTTCCTCTTTTCTAACGGAGTGTTTTTAACTTTGATCATCTCCATTGTATTCTTTTCTCGAAATTGCTTAACCTCTCAAGGTTCTTTGGTTTCACTCGTTTGTCAAAGAAGCAGCTTAGCATTACCTCTTCTCCTTCGCTTCTGTTTTTCTCTCTGGTGCCATTCTAGATCTCGGGACGAGATCCTCTCGTAGTGGTGGAGTGTTGTGACGCCCCGAGACCGATGCGCTAGGTGTCTTCCAGTTATTCGCCGACATTCCCATGTCATTTGCTTGCGTGTTGCATCTTATCATGTCATCATGTGCATTGCATCATCATGTTTTCAAAACTTGCATCTGTCCCGGTCTCCCCGTTCCTTTTGTTGTCCGTTCTGAGTCCAGACACACTTGCATGCGCCCGCGGCACGTCCGAAATATTATTTTATAAGTGGCCGTAAAATGTTCTCGGATTGGGTTGAAAGTTGGCGTGTGGTCTTATTATAGTGTAGATAGACCGCCTGTCAAGTTTCATCGCATTCGGAGTTCGTTTGATAGCCCAACTGTTAAACTATAGCGGCATTATAGCCGGGCACACGTCGGACGTTTTCGGTCTCCGGAAACAGTCGTCGGGCCTCTCTCTCCTCTCTTCTCTCAGCTCGAGCCCTTCTGCACAACCCACAAGTTCCAACCGACCCCTCGCGTGCATGTCCGAAACTTCCCCGGACCCGACCCGGACAGTTGTCACCGTTGGGTCCGGATCATCCCCAAACATCTACAAAACATCACCGTTTTCTTATTTGGACTCCCTAGCCTATTTTTTTTGCTGACCGTCCGACTTTGATTGGAGGGACCGGATTAGCCCCTAACCAAAAACCCACTTGCTATATATAGCAGCTCCCCCTAGTCCATTTCTAGACCAAACCCTAATTTCTAGGCAGTTTGTCCCATCCTGCCACCGCCAGCATCTCCCACCTCGGGATCCGTCTCCACCCAATCCTACCACCGCCTCCATTTTCCATGCCTGACCAACCTCCTTTGGTTGCAGCCCCGCGTCTCCATGCTCGTGCCCGAGTAGGAGCTCCTCAAGACGGAGTTCAATTGCAGCAGGACCCTTGCCTCCCTCGATCCACCTCGTCCCCGTGCGCGAGATCCACTCCTCCCGATCCATCCACCATGGTCATCGCCCCGTTTCTTCGAGACCAGCCGCTGCTGATCTGCATCCATGCCGCCTCCCGTCGTCGACCGCATGCCAAGGAGCCTCCCCATGCTCCTCCACCTCGCCTCGTCGTCCGGCAACCGGCGCTACCGCCGGCGACCCCGAGATAAGCACCGCTGGCCTTCTTCTGCTCCTGTTGTTCCCTCTCTCCCGCTGCTCATCTCTCCCCTCATGTCTTTCCCTACAGGAGCCCCACTAGGGAACTCCAAGTCCGTGGCCACCGGTTTGCCTCCGCCCCGCACCAGAGCTGCCTCTTCTCTCGCGCTGGTCAAGGATCCGGCCGTCCCCTGCCTTCCCTGCCATCCCTCGCCAACGCTAAGCCATGGCCGACTCCCAAGACCCGTTGCTCTGCCTCGCGTCTCACCCGGACGTCCCGGCGTCGTCTGCACAACCACCCGCATCGAGCCCCGCACCGCCGGTCTTCCTCACGGACGTCTGCGTTCGCCTCTGCCCTTGTCGATCTCCTGCTCAAGCTGGGTGAGAACTCCCGAGCCTCTTCCCGCTCCCTTTGCTCTCTTTCGCCGATCGTAGTCGTCGTAGTTGCACACATTGCCACCACCGAGGACGTCCTTGTTTCTGTTGATCTCCGTCAGCTTCGCTCCACCTGACTGTACACGGCCGACCAGGGATCAAATCCCCACGGGTGCAATATTCTTTTCAGCAATTTGTTCGTCTCACAAAGAACAAACCATTGCTTCCTTTCATATATGATCAAGTCCCACTTGGATCACTGGCATCTTAGCAGCCCAACTGGTCACCTTAGCGCATGCACACTAGGAGGTCCTAGGATCGAATCCCAGGGATCCCCTTTTCCTTTTCCACTAGTTATTTTTTACTTCAGTCGTGCATGCATAATTACAGAAAATGCCATTGCTTTAACATGCTAATAACTAAATATCCATGCATCCAATTGAAACATGTCATATATGCATCTTGCTCAGATTTTCATGTTCTCTAACAGTATGCAACTTTCATCTATGTTTAAAATGTTTAAAACTGATGTTTGCATTTATTTGCTTAATTGCCATTTTAAAACGATTTAATTCATAACTAAATAACCGTACCTCAGTCTTAAATAAACTTTATATGTAAATGGGGTAGAAAAATGCCTAGTTTAACTTGGTGCACTCATTTTGCATGTTTAACAACTCTAAAATTGTGTTTAGGGAAGAACAGTACCTGCTCTAAAATTTGCATATGAGGATTTTCCGGAATTGTTGTTTTGTTGTTCCGGCCTCATTTAAACTTGCCTAGATAGATAGTTTCATTATGCTTCACCTCTTGCCATGCTAATCAACATTTAATATTGATGGGTACCTAAACGAGAGAGAACTAAATAAGTCACGCGGTGTTTCGTCAATATGCAACGGAGTTGCATATTGGGCTCCACTTAAATTGTAGGATTGTTTGTGCATTTTTCCATGCCATGCCTCATTAAACCGGACATGCATCATACTTGGTTGTGCATCATGCCATGTTTATGTGGTGGTTGTTTACTATGTTGTTTGCTTCTTTCCGGTGTTGCTTCTTCTGGTTAGTTCCGATAACATCGCGTTTGTGAGGATTCGTTCGACTACGTCCGTTTGTCTTCTTCATGGACTTGTTCTTCTTCCTTGCAGGATTTCAGGCAAGATGATCATACCCTCGAAATCACTTCTATCTTTGCTTGCTAGTTGCTCGCTCTATTGCTATGCCACGATACCTACCACTTGCTATATCATGCCTCCCATGTTGCCATGTCAAGCCTCTAACCCACCTTGTCCTAGC
Source organism: Triticum urartu (assembly GCF_056163025.1). Lineage (NCBI taxonomy): Eukaryota > Viridiplantae > Streptophyta > Magnoliopsida > Poales > Poaceae > Triticum > Triticum urartu. The sequence continues at coordinate 215,309,418 of NC_141873.1, read as the reverse complement.
AAACCGTTGTTTGGCTATGTTACCGCTTTGCTCAGCTCCTCTTATAGCATTGCTAGTTGCAAGTGAAGATGAAGTTTGTTCTATGTTTGGAACATGGATTTTGTTGGGATATCACAATATCTCTTAGTTAATTAATGCATCTATATACTTGGTAAAGGGTGGAAGGCTCGGCCTTATGCCTGGTGTTTTGTTCCACTCTTGCCACCCTAGTTTCCGTCATACCAGTGTTATGTTCCTTAATTTTGCGTTCCTTACGCGGTTGGGTTATAATGGGAACCCCTTGACAGTTCGCTTTGAATAAAACTTCTCCAGCAAGGCCCAACCTTGGTTTTACCATTTGCCTCACCACCACCTACTTTTCCCTACATAGTTGCGCTCTCGAGGGTCATCTTTATTTTAACCCCCCCGGGCCAGTGCTCCTCTGAGTGTTGGTCCAAACTAGAGCCCCTTGCAGCGCCACCTCGGGGAAACTTGAGGGTTGGTTTTAGTTGTACGGATTGCTCATCCGGTGTGCCCTGAGAAGGAGATATGTGCAGCTCCTATCAGGATTTGTCGGCACATTCGGGCGACTTTGCTGGTCTTGTTTTACCATTGTCGAAATGTCTTGTAACCTGGATTCTGAGTCTGATCGGGTCTTCCTGGGAGAAGGAATATCCTTCGTTGACCGTGAGAGCTTGTGATGGGATAAGTTGGGACACCCCTGCAGGGATTTGAACTTTCGAAAGCCGTGCCCGCGGTTATGGGTAGATGGGAATTTGTTAATGTCCGGTTGTAGAAAACCTGAAACTTATCTTAATTAAAATGCATCAACCGCGTGTGTAGCCGTGATGGTCTCTTCTCGGCGGGGTCCGGGAAGTGAACACGGTGTTGGAGTTATGCTTGACGTAGGTTGTTCTAGGATCACTTCTTGATCATAGGTTCTCGACCGTGCTTTCCCTTCTCTTCTCGCCCTCATTTACGTAAGTTAGCCCCCATATATGCTAGTGCTTTCTGCAGCTCCACCTCATACCTTTTCCCTACCTATAAGCTTAAATAGTCTTGATCGCGAGGGTGTGAGATTGTTGAGTCCCCGTGACTCACAGTTTACTTCCAAAACCAGTTTGCAGGTGTCGATGATACCGTGCAGGTGACGCAACCGAGCTCAAGGAGGAGCTCGATGAAGATCGTGTTCATTGTGTTGTTTCGTTTCCTTTTGATCAGTAGTGGAGCCCAGTTGGGGGCGATTGGGGATCTTTTGCATTAGTGGTGGTCTTCTTTTATTTTGGTTCCGTAGTCGGACCTTGATTGTATTTGGATGTTGTAATGCTTTATTCATGTATTGTGTGAAGTGGCGATTGTAAGCCAAGTCTTTATCTCTTTCTTATTTAGTACATGGGATGTGTAAAGATTACCCCTCTTGCGACATGCCTACTATGCGGCTATGCCTCTAAGTCGTGCTCCGACATGTGGGAGATATACCGCGTCGTGGGTGTTACAACCACGCTCTCGAAGAACTACTTTTGGCCCAAGATGTTTCGGGACGTCAATCGTTTCACCAACCGATGCTCTATATGTCGCAAAGCTAAGTCCAAAGCTCAATCTCATGGCCTCTATATGCCTCTACCAATTCAACACCAACCATGGGAAGACATTAGCTTGGACTTTGTAGTTGGTTTTCCTAGGACTCAAAATGGGAAAGATTCCATATTTGTCGTTGTGGTCCATTTATGGAATCTTTCCCATTTCGAGTTCTAGGCAAACCAAGTACAAAGTCCATGCTAATGTCTTCCCAAGGTTGGTATGGAATTGGTAAAGGCATATAGAGACCATGAGATTGAGCTTTGGACTTAGCTTTGCGACATGTAGAACACCGGTTGGTGAAACGATTGACGTCCCGAAACATCTTTGGCCAAAAGTAGCTCTTCGAGAGCGTGACGAACGTCTTGTCGCGTCCGAAGTGTCCCATTAAGCCTCCTCCATGAGATTCTGCAAAAGCAACAAACAAAGAGAGGATTCGGGAATGCAAAGTTTGTTAGCTCTCATAAGATATCCGTCTTTTAGGTAATAGCGTTCCCAAGATGTATGCGACAAACACTTGGCATAAGGAGTAGCAAAAGTTGCATCATGCTCATACAAGTCTTTGATATGCTCGAAGCCAATGACATCTAACTCAAGTTGCGTGACAAGCATGCATATGCGGGAAAGAGCATCCGCTACGATGTTTTATTTTCCCTTGATGTACTTTATGACATAGGGAAAAGACTCAATAAATTCACTCCATTTAGCATGACGCTTGTTCAACTTTGTTTGTCCCTTAAGGTACTTGAGAGTCTCATGATCGGTATGAATGATAAACTCACGGGGACGAAGGTAATGTTCCCATCATGCAAAACGCGGACTAAAGCATATAGCTCTTTGTCGTAGATAGGGTAATTGAGTTGCGCTCCGGAAAGTTTCTCACTAAAGTACGCTATGGGCGCTTCTCTTGCGTTAACACACCTCCTATGCCATTACCACTAGCATCGCAATGAATTTAAAAAGGTTTATCGAAGTTGGGTAAAGCAAGCACAGGAGCATGAGTAGGAAAATTCTTAAGCTCATTGAATGCAATATCTTGGGATGGTCCCCAAATAAAACACGCATTCTTCTTGCTCAAAGCATGCAAAGGCGAAGCAATGGTGCTAAAATCCTTCACAAAGCGACGATAGAAACCCGCAAGACCAAGGAAACTACGCACTTGATGCAAGTTGGTTGGTTGCGGCCATGTCTTAATAGCATTGATCTTGGACTCATCTACATGAACACCCTTAGAAGAAACAACAAAACCCAAGAAAACGAGCTTATCAACACCAAAAAGGCATTTCTCCATATTAGCATAGAGGCGCTCTTTTCTAAGAGTTTGCAAAATGGTGCGGACATTAGTGACATGCTCTTTGATAGATTTGCTAAACACAAGAATGTCATCGAAGTAAACCACAACAAATATACCAATGTAAGGGCAAAAGACATGATTCATAAGGCGCATAAAAGTGCCCGGTGCTTTTGAGAGACCCATAGGCATGACTAACCACTCATACAAACCAAACTTGGTTTTGAATGCGGTCTTCCATTCATCACCTTCTTGTATGCGGATTTGATAGTAACCACTCTTAAGATCAATTTTGGAAAATATAGTGGCACCACTAAGTTCATCTAGCATATCATCTAGGCATGGAATGGGATACCGATAGCGAACGGTGATAGCATTGATAGGTCTACAATCGGAGCACATGCGAAGCTACCATCACGTTTTGGCACAAGAATGACCGGTACGGCACAAGGGCTCAAACTTTCACGCACATGTCCATGGTCTATGAGATGCTTTACTTGCCTTTGAATTTCTTTGGTTTCTTCGGGGTTGACGCGGTAGGGAGCTTTTTTCGGAAGCGGTGCTCCGGGGATGAGGTCGATGCGGTGCTCAATGCCTCGTAGTGGTGGTAGTCCCGGAGGTAGCTCATCGGGGAAAACATCTTGGAATTCCTGCAATAAAGAAGATAACACCAAGTGATGCAGAGCATCCTATGGACATCACCATGTCAAGAGTCCATTTGGCAAGTGACACGTGCCACATCTACTTCATACATACAAAGGTGAATCATCTCCTTTACACGTGTCTACTTGTACCTTTCAAGGATGGTATACTACTTGACCCCTCTCTCGTGTGCATACATAGGTGTGAGCGGAGCTACACATTCATCGAGGAGGAGTCGAAGAAGAAGAGAACGTATACACCATCCAAGAGGGAAGCCTGGAAGCAGAGAAGGAAGCGCCAAGAAGAAGGCATCAGCTCCCAGGCGACCCCGTGCGCACGGGCCCCTCCGACCCCGTGCCCATGGGCCTCCCAGGATGGCAGCCCTGATGACCCCGTGCGCACGGGCATGTACCGTGCCCATGGGCCTCACGGACCCCGTGCGCAAGGGCCCTTGAGGGAAGGATCTATCTAGATCATCAAGCCCTCATCTCCTTCATAGGATTTGGGATGAACTCTACCATGTATGTTATTTCCCTTTGATTGTTCATGTACCTTGTGGATCTTGTGTGTTTGATCGTCTAGTGGATGTGTGATTGGACTTGTTCTTGAGTGTTCCTCTTGTTTTCCCTCTTGTGTTCATCTTGTTCTTAGGGATTCCCCCTCCAATTCGTGAAAGATCTCCACTTAGGGTTCCACTCTATACCACCAAGGGTAGATTGTGAGAGGTGTTAGTTTGTTGTTCCTTGTCCTTGCATAGTAGGACATAGTGTAGGACACTCGATGGGTTCTCACACACTTCCCTCATCTCACGTTTGGTGGCCAATAGATCTAAGTTTTCCTTGTCGCTCATCGTGGAGGCACTCAATTTGGGCTTGTGGCGCTCACTCTCTTTTTGGTGGCTCACTCTCTCACCATTCTCTCCGCGATGGGTGTCTTGCTTATCGGAATCACTTCGCTTGGAGACATAGGTCGTAGCACAAACTCCTTTCCTTGCATCTTGAAGCTATAGTGGTTTGTACGCCCATTGTGGACGACTCCTCTATCGAATTGCCATGGTCGTCCAAGGAGAAGATGACAAACGGTCATTGGAATGACATCGCACTCCGAGGTGTCTTTGTAGGCGCCGATTTTGAAGGAGATTTGTATTTGGTTCTTGACTTGGATGGTGCCGAAGTCACTAAGCCATTGCACTTTGTATGGATGTGGATGCTTCGTCTTGGGCAATTGGAGCTTGGAGCAAAGTTCTTCACTTGCGAGATTATGACAACTTCCTCCATCGATGATGACCTTGACGGATCGTCCATTGATGTCGGCCTTGGTGTGGAATATGGTGCATCTTTGGTCTTCTTCTTGGTGATGTTGAAGGGTCAAGACTTTGGAGACAACAAGTGCGGGACTTGAGTCTTCATCGCAAAGACTTGTTCTTCTTCATTGTTCACTTGGCGGTGCATAGCGACTTGCTCAAGGGCTTCCATTTCTCCTTCACTCATGGAGTCATAAGTGCCATCATCGTTGAAGATCATGGTGCGCTTGTTGGTGCACTCATAGGACTTGTGGTCTGGGCCGCCGCACTTGAAACACTTGAAGGAACTTGTCTTGACGGTCTCATCGGTTGGGGTTGAGGATGATGAAGCTCTCGGCTTGAAGTTGCTCGTAGTAGGATTGCTTGTGGTTGGCAAAGCTTTCTTGGAAGTCGACTTGTCGAAGTTTATTGAAGAAGGCTTTGTAGTCGGTGTTGGAGTGGTTGAAGCTTGGTTGTTGGAGAAACCGTAGGACTTGGATGAGAACTTGGCATACTTGAAATCATCTTGCACTTGGCGTTCCGCTTTGGTAGCTTGGTGCACTAGCTCGATGAGATTTGAGTATGGTTGGAAGTCGGCAATCTTCTTGATGGGATGGTTGAGACCATTCAAGAAGTGTGCCATTGTTTGCTCATCATCTTCCATGACATTGGCTCTTATCATTGCAATCTCCATCTCCTTGTAGTATTCTTCAACGCTCTTGGTTCCTTGCTTGAGTTGTTGGAGTTTCTTGAAGAGATCGCGGTTGTAGTAGGTAGGTACGAAGCGTGCTCTCATGACATCCTTCATTTGCGCCCAAGTAGTGATGGGTGGTTCACCTCTTGCCTCTCAGCGCTCAATGACTTGTTCCCACCAAATGAGCACATAGTCTTGGAACTCAAGGGATGCCATCGCGATCTTCTTCTCTTCTTCATAATTGTGCAAACGGAAGATCTTGTCAACTTTCAATGCCCATGAAAGGTACTCTTCGGGATCGTTGCTTCCGTTGAACTTGGGCATGGTGAACTTGAGCTTGTCGTAGCGTTGCTCTTCATTGTGCTGGGGTCGGGGATGATGACGCCCCTGTTATAGATGATTGTTGAACTCGTGGTGCTCTTGACGCAGAGGGTTGTCGACCTCATGTTGCTCTTGTCATGGAGGGTTTCCATTGTCTTCATGCTCTCGATGAACTTGATGGTGTTGGTGAGCTTGTGGAGGAGATTCGCGAGCTCGAGGAGGAACTTGATGATGCACGCGAGCTTGAAATCTTTGTTCTTGAATTTCTTCGTGAAGTGCTTCCTCTTGTTCACGGGCTTGATGGCCTCGGTCGGCAATGGCTCGACTTGTATCGCGTAGAGCTTGTTGCACCGCAAATGCTTGAGCGTCACGGAGTTGTTGTTCTTGACGTTGTGCCTCGGCATCTTGTGCAATTTGGTGTAGACGCGCGCGTTCTTCCTCTTCATGTTGGCGTTGTCATTGCCGTTCTCGTGCTAGCGCAAAGGCTTCTTGGGTTTGACGTCGTCGATGCTCTTGCGAGTCGGTGTCGCGTAGAGGATTGAGGTTTGCGTGATGCTCGTTGCGCGCGGCACGTCAAAGAGTGTTCGAAGACGGTGTACTTGAGTCGGAGGGGGTGAAGTCGGAGAGGCAGCTTGAACGGCTCCTTGAAGTGGAAGACGAGCGGTCGAGCAACAAAGCACGAATTTCGTCCATCCTTGCGTTATTCTCTTGCTTGTGATGGTCGAGCTTGTGGTCGAAGTAGTCCCTTGTATGCTGCTCGGAAAGTCGCAAGTCGGTGGCAAGGATATCGATGCATTCACTCATAGCATGTCGGTCTTGATGCAAAGCACGTTGTGCACCAAAGAGATGACTCTTGGTGATGAAGGAGTTCATGTCGTCGTCTTGCTCCATGAAGAGTGGGTTGGTAGAAGTACTTGGCCTATCCATCATTCCAAGACAAAAGTGAGTGGTAGAAAGAGAAGAACGAGTACCAAATGTACCTTGACCGAAGTTGAAAGTGGATCGAGGATCACTCCAATGTAGGACAAGGAAATAGCACAATTGGTACTAGCTCGTGTCGGTTTCTCACACCTACACAAGTAAAAGCTTTTGGTGGAGCTTGGTTAGGATAGTGGCACAAAAAATTGATGTAATTGTAAGTGAGCTTCAATAATGTTGGAAAAGATTCGCAAGATGCAATGTAACAAATAGACCAAGCATATAAGGTACACGGAAACACACACACAAAAAGATAAGTGGGGTTGTGCAACAAAGGGTGAGCCAAAATGTGATAGAGGCAAAGATGTCCCGTCTTTCGATGAGATGGTGGCTATCATTTTAGAGGAAGTCGACTTTGACGATCCGACTACGAACGTGCGAGGACGTCGCGCCTTAGCAATCGCTAAACCAACTCCGAGGGCCTGTTTCCTGTGAGCAAACGAAGAACAAGCAAGAAACTGAGACTGCAATCTGGATATTACGAATATAAGACGAAAGCTTTATTGATCAAGGTGGGGTTCTGTGACGTCTTGGTCTAGTCGTTGGACACAAACGAAGTACGCGAAGTTGCAGCTATGGCGAACTTTTAATCTAAACAAAACCCGAAGTCTAAATGATGCCCTAATGGCTGTATACATGGAGGAAGAGGGGGGAATTTCGTGGCCCTTGGAGGAGGGGTCCGAAACCAACCCTAACTCTTGTTTCCCCACACATACGGACTCTAAAAATAGCCTATACTTAAGTATTTCGGAAATACATGGGCCTGGCCCAATAATAAGGTGACGCAGCACCTAAAATAGCCTCTGGACAAAATTTACGAAGTGGCATCTTGTATATTTCGTCCAAGGCTTCATGCACTCCTTATGGTGGCCTCAAAGTCTTGAAATCATCACTTGTAACTCCGTTCTAGATCCCCTTGCGCATGCCATCATCTCCACGCTTGAACTTTTTCCAAGGTTCATCTTTCTTGTCCAAGCTAGGCCCTTCGTTTGTAAGCAAGACAAATGTATCCAATTTAGACAGCATCATATTCTCATGAACATTAGAATCGTTACTAAGAAACGAAAGTACTTGATAATTCAATTGGCGTGCGCGAGCTCTAGTAATTGGTCCATTATGTATGGCAGCAGGGGTTGTGGGTGTAACAATGGTATTGATGTCCTCGTCATCCTCCCCTTCTTGAAATGAAGTCGTCCTCGACGAAAGTTCATCGTCCTCACCCAAATAAGGCTTCAAATCTGCAATGTTAAAAGTGGGACTAACCCCAAAATCTGCAGGCAGCTCAAGTTTATATGCATTATCATTTATTTTTTCTAACACCTTAAAAGGACCATCAGCATTGGCATTAGTTTTGATTTGCGCAAATTGGGAAATCTATCCTGACGCAAATGTAACCAAACAAGATCTCCAGGTGCAAACACAACATGTTTTCTACCCTTATCTCCAGCAAGTTTATATTTAATATTCATACGGTCAATGTTTTCCTAAGTTAACTCATGCATTTTTAAAATCAATTCAGCACATTCTTTAGCATCAAAATTAACCTTCTCCAAAGATGGAAGAGGTAACAAATCAATAGGTGCACGAGGTAGGAAACCATACACAATTTCAAAAGGGCACATCTTTGATTTGCGCAAATTAGGAAATCTATCCTTACGCAAATGTAACCAAACAAGATCTCCAGGTGCAAACACAACATGTTTTCTACCCTTATCTCCAGCAAGTTTATATTTAGCATTCATACGCTCAATGTTTTCCTTAGTTAACTCATGCATTTTTAAAATCAATTCAGCATGTTCTTTAGCATCAAAATTAACCTTCTCCGAAGATGGAAGAGGCAACAAATCAATAGGCGCATGAGGTAGGAAACCATACACAATTTGAAAAGGGCACATCTTAGTAGTAGAATGCAATGAACGATTATAAGCAAATTCAATATGAGGCAAGCATTCTTCCCACATTTTCTTGTTATTCTTCAAAACAGCCCTAAGCATAGTAGACAATGTTCTATTGACTACTTCAGTTTGTCCATCAGTTTGGGGGTGACAAGTAGTACTAAAAAGCAGCTTAGTCCCCAACTTAGCCCATAAACATCTCCAAAAGTGGCTAAGAAATTTAGTATCACGATCTGAAACAATAGTATTTGGCACACCATGTAAGCGAGTAATTTCATTAAAGAACAAATCAGCAACATTAACAGCATCATCGCTTTTATGACATGGTATAAAGTGTGCCATTTTCGAGAACCTATCCACGACAACAAATATGCTATCCCTCCCCTTCTTTGTTCGAGGTAAACCTAAAACAAAGTCCATAGATATATCCTCCCAAGGAACACTAGGTACTGGCAAAGGCATATATAAACCATGAGGATTGAGTCGTGACTTAGCTTTTTGATATGTAGTGCAGCGAGCAACAAAACACTCAACATCCTGTCTCATCTTTGGCCCAAAGAAATGTGTAGCAAGTATATCCTCCGTCTTCTTGACGCCAAAGTGTCCCATTAATCCTCCTCCATGGGGCTCCTGCAACAACAAAAGACGAACGGAGCTAGCTGGAATGCATAGCTTGTTAGCACGAAACACAAATCCATCGTTAAGAATGAACTTGTTCCAAGTTCTCCCTTCCTTACAATTCTGTGATACATCTTTAAATTCAGCATCATGCAAATATTGATCTTTGATGGTCTCCAAACCAAATATTTTAAAGTCAAGTTGTGAAAGCATAGTATAACGACGAGACAAAGCATCAACAATAACATTTTCTTTACCCTTCTTGTGTTTAATGACATAAGGAAAAGTCTCAATGAATTCAACCCATTTAGCATGTCTACGGTTCAGTTTTGCTTGACTTTTAATGTGTTTCAAAGATTCATGATCAGAATGTATAACAAATTCCTTGGGCCATAAATAATGTTGCCATGTGTCTAAGGTCTGAGCAAGAGCATATAATTCTTTATCATAAGTAGAATAGTTAAGACTAGGCCCACTCAATTTTTCCGAAAAGTATACAATAGGTTTGCCATCTTGTAATAACACTCCTCCTAATCCAATTCCACTAGCAACACATTCAAGATCAAAAGTCTTATTAAAATCAGGAAATTGGAGTAAAGGAGCATGTGTCAACTTATCTTTCAATACCGTGAAGGCTTCTTCCTGTGTGGTACCCCAAACAAAAGGCACATCCTTCTTTGTAAGCTCGTTGAGAGGTGCAGCAATGGTGCTGAGATCTCTCACAAAACGCCTATAGAATCTAGCGAGGCCAACGAAACTCCTCACTTGTGTGACCGTTCTGGGCTGCGGCCAACTCTCAATAGCTTCAATCTTGGCTTTATCAACTTCAATTCCCTCTGGAGTAACAACATAGCAAAGAAAAGATACTCAGTCGGTGCAAAAGGTGCACTTTCCAAGGTTACCAAACAAACGTGCATCACGTAGAGCAATAAAAATAGCACATAAATGTTCCAAATGTTCCTCCAAAGATTTGCTATAAATCAATATGTCATCAAAGTAAACTACCACAAATCGTCCGATGAAAGCACGTAAAACTTCGTTCATTAACCTCATGAAAGTACTAGGTGCATTAGTTAACCCAAAAGGCATGACTAACCACTCATATAATCCAAACTTAGTTTTAAATGCTGTTTTCTATTCATCTCCCAATTTCATATGAATTTGATGGTATCCACTACGCAAATCAACTTTGGAGAATATTGTAGAGCCACTCAATTCATCAAGCATATCATCTAGCCTAGGAATAGGATGACGATAACAAATAGTAATATTATTAATGCCTCTACAATCAACGCACATACGTGACGTACCATCCTTTTTTGGCACTAAAATGATAGGAACAACACAAGGACTAAGGGATTCGCGTATATAACCTTTGTCGAGCAGTTCTTGTACTTGACGCATAATCTCCTTCGTCTCCTCTGGATTGGTACGGTATGGTGCACGGTTGAGTAGTGATGCACCGGGAATTAAGTCAATTTGATGCTCAATCCCTCAAATAGGTGGTAATCCCGGTGGCACGTCTTGTGGAAAGACGTCAGCGAACTCCTGCAAAATGTTAGTGACAGCAGGAGGCAAAGAGGAAGGCACGTCCTCTAATGAAAATAATGCCTCTTTGCACACAAAAGCATAGCAAACAGATTTGCTAAAATCTAAATCATCAATATCAGATTTGGTGGCAATTAAACATGCACTTTTCAATTTAATTTCAGAAGCAACACTAGATGGTTTATTATTAGGCTGCATTTGTTGCTCAAATTATTTTGCCACAATCTGATTTTCACTTTTATTTTTCTCCTGTTTTGCTTTATTAGCTCTATTAATATCATCTTTCAAAATGGAATGAGGAGTCATAGGAAGGAAAGTAATATTTTTATCCTTATGGACAAGAGTATACTGATTGCATAGGTACCACATCACAATCAACATAATCAGCATATGTAGAGATACTAAAATGCACACAAACAGTACGTGTTACCTTAACCTTGCCGCTATTGTTGAACCATTGGATGTAGTAAGGATGTGGATGTGGTCGTGTGGTGAGAGATAGCTTCTCCACCATCTCCATGCTAGCCAAGTTATTGCAGCTCCCTCCATCTATGATGACATGAACAGAACGTTCCTTCACAACTCCCTTTGTATGGAACAGATTATGCCACTAATTTTGCTCAGCTTGTGCAACCTGCACACTCAAAACACATTGAGCAACTAAACATTCATACCTGTCAGCATCTTCAGCAGCCATGTATTGTGTTTCATGATCAGAATCCTCTCCACTGTGTTCTTCATGTGTAATAAGTGCCAAAGTCTCCTCATCATAGTCACTTGTGGACTCATACCCACCATCCTCAGTAGCAATCATCACACGCTGATATTGGCATTCTCTTGCAAAATGTCCGCTTCCCTTACAACGACGACAAATAATATCACTTGTGTGCCCTCTTGATGCCATGGAAGAAGAAGAGCTCCGCGCAGGTCTGGCAGGTGTGCTGTTGGCAGATAGTGGTGGTTGTGCCTCCTTTCTTGTATCACGGCTGGAGGTGGCACCTGATGGAGGTGCTGGTGGAGTGGAAGTAGAGGATGCACGTGGTGTCCATGATGAAGATCGACTTGCAGAAAAGTTAGTTCGCGCCAATGCCTGTCGATCCTGCACTTCACGTTCAGCTTTACAAGCAAGATGGAATAAACGAGTGATATTAGTATACTCCTTATACTCTAGAATGGTCTGAATCTCTCTATTTAATCCACCCATAAAACGTGCAAGCATAGCTTCATTCTCCTCAACAATACCACATCTAATCATGCCAGTTTGTAATTCCTGATAATATTCTTCTACATAATTTTTTCCTTGTCTTAAATGCTGTAATTTTTGAGGTAATTCACGTTGATAATATGGTGGAACCCAACGAGTATGCATAGCAGTTTTCAAAGCAGCCCAAGTAGCTGGAATAGGATATAATCTAGAATGTTCAGACCACCAAACACATGCAAAGCTAGTGAAAGCACAAACAGCAGCAGGAACATGTCTCTCCTCAGGATATTGTAAACATGTAAATCGTTGTTCAGTTTCTAACTCCCAAGTAAGATATATATCAGGAACATATCTACCCTCAAATGGTGAAATATTCAATTTTAGTTTAGGAAGATGGTCATGTATCTCAGGTGGTGGTGCAGCCCTACCGTTGCGATGATATGCATGAGGACGACCTGGTGGTGGTGGTGCTGGTGGTTGCACGTAGTTCTGATTTTGGTCAACCTCATCCTGGTAATGGTCCTCCACCTTTGCAGTAGCAGCAGGAGCGGCAAAAGCATCAACAGCGGTACCAGAATTTTGCCCAGGGTCAATGGGAACGCGCTGTGCTCGTCCCACTTGATTTGGAAAGCGACGTTGCTGTTGTTGTTGTAGAGGTGCGTTAGGGGCAGCCGGTGGTGGTGATGGAAGACGCGCGAGCAATTCATTAAACTTGTTATCGAGCTTTGTTTCGAACGTCTTCTCCATGCCATCTATCTTCTCCATGGCCTCTTCAAATCTGTTTAGCACATCTTGCACTTGTCCACTCATCATTTGCTGAAATTTGTCATGCAACTCCTTATTTGTCATGTTCTCCCAGTCAGTCTCGTCGGCTTGTGATCCTGCCATGGTTAGCAGCAATAGAAACACACAAGAATATGATCCTACAGACTACTAACAAGAGGTGGTGGTGGATGTCACAAATCCGTCAAACAAATCTCAAATTCTTACCAGTTCTTACCCAGCAGCAGGCGGTGATCGGCAACCGTCGTAGTCAAAACTCGCAAACCTTGGATAGAGCGATTACCATGGAGAGTCAAATGCACGACATAGATGTATTTGGAGCTGGGAAGGCTTATAATATGGTAGCAAAAAGGGTCAGCAATAATCAGTTCAGAGATGCAAAGTTGAATAAACGCTCAACGACGGTACTATGCTAGTCCTAGGCTAGACCGTACTAGAGACACGAGCCTAGAACACTAACAAAATCATGGCGCTGCACGTAAACAAGGGAGGAGCACGCTCTAATTTTTTTTTCTTTTTTTCCACTTTTTTTGGCACTTTTTTTTCCTCTTTTTTTTGCTCCGCAACAATTTATTTTCGAAAAAGTCTACAAATGGTCTAAAAACTGCCTAGCCAGATTTTTTTGAGTTTGGAACTATTTTTCTTCTACGGGTAGACGACTCAAAGTATCGCGTGATCTGGAAATCAAAAACAAAGCAACAATTACTGGACTCGGACTAGGACTGGTGGCAGAGATGAATCTAGTGGAATCTCGGACTGGTTGCGGCGATGAATCTGTTGGAAATCGGACTGGTGGCTGATATATGTTGCAGGTGGACTTAGATTGGCATGATGGCGACGGATATGTGGTGACGTATATGGACTCGGATTGGTGGTGAATATGTGGTGGTGAATATGGCAGCGACAATGAAGTTGGTGTGGTGGTGGTATATGGCAGCAGCGATGATGATGATGCGGTGGTGATATATGGCAGCGGCGACGTGACAACCTGTGAACAGAACTCAAAACTCTAAAGGACTAGACGCTAAGACTAGCAACTTTACACAACGATGAAACCACAAATTCAACAAAGCAAATACAGAAAAGATTGTGCAAAGGCTCAGATTGGTTCGGATAGGATGAACTAACCCGAATTTTTTTTGGCTTTTTTGTGGAATATAGGTACGAAGAACAGACTCGATCTAAACTACGAAAAACTGTAAAATCTCAGCGAGCAACCTATTAATCTGATACCACTTGATAGAGGCAAAGGTGTCCCATCTTTCGATGAGATGGTGGCTATCGTTTTAGAGGAAGTCGACTTTGACGATCCGACTACGAACGTGCGAGGACGTCGCGCCTTAGCAATCGCTAAACCAACTCCGAGGGGTTATTGACCACGCCAGAGCACGATCAACCTGACCACGAGGGCCAGTTTCTTGCGAGCAAAGGAAGAACAAGCAAGAAACTGAGATTGCAATCTAGATATTGCGAATATAAGATGAAAGCTTTATTGATCAAGGTGGGGTTCTGTGACGTCTTGGTCTGGTCGTTGGACACAAACGAAGTACACGAAGTTGCAGCTATGGCGAACTTTTAATCTAAACAAAACCCGAAGTCTAAACAACGCCCTAAGGGCTGTATATATGGAGGAAGAGGGGGGAATTTTGTGGCTCTTGGAGGAGGGGTCCAAAACCCACCCTAACTCTTGTTTCCCCACACATACGGACTCTAAAAATAGCCTATACTTAAGTATTTCGAAAATACAATGGCCTGGCCCAATAATAAGGTGACGCAGCACCTAAAGTAGCCTCTGGACAAAATTTATGAAGTGGAATCTTGTATATTTCGTCCAAGGCTTCATGCACTCCTTATGGTGGCTTCAAAGTCCTGAAATCATCACTTGTAACTCCGTTCTGGATCCCCTTGCGCATGCCATCATCTCCACACTTGAACTTGTTCCAAGGTTCATCTTTCTTGTCCAAGCTAGGCCCTTCATTTGTAAGCAAGACAAATGTATCCAATTTATGCAGAATCATATTCTCATGAACATTAGAATCGTTACCAAGAAACGGAAGTACCTAATAATTCAATTGCGTGCGCGAGCTCTAGTAATTGGTCCAGTATGTATGGCAGCAGGGGTTGTGGGTGTAACAATGATATTGATGTCCTCATCAAAATGTGGAATCCACAAAAATGCTCTTGTTGCACAAAACTAGAGAGACGCTAGCCCGATTGCACAATAGGCGGATACAAGAACTTGTGCACAACCTACTTAGCAAAAATGCAACAACTTCTATCCCAAATATGTTCTATGCAAGGTGTTGCTATGAGATGATCCAAGATGATCGAGTATGACAACCTTAATGTTGTAAGATGCTACGGTTCTTGCTTAAAAGCTCTTTGCTTATCTTTCCTTTTTGCTTAAAAGCTTGTTTGGCTCTTTGATGTTTGAGCTCTTTTCTCCTACAATGCTTGACGAACCAAGATAGCGATTGTGTGCGCAGAAATAACTTTGTGACAGAAGGGATGATACTAATATATGCAACAATGATGCATGTATGTGATGGGAGGTATGATCACTAATGTGCACAAGTCTCGTTGCCGGCAATACTCAAAGGCTAGTCTCGATGGGTAAGCAACGCAAAAGGAGTGAGGCTATGACGTAATGTAATGGCAAGAGTGATATGTCCAATACCAAAATGAGGTTACCGTTCTTGCTTACGGTTGAAGGTTTCAAAAGGATGAGATTGTAGTCGGTGTCGTAGTGCACGGTCTTCAGTACGTTGGCAAAGATGCCGCTGCACTGTGGGCGGAGTTGTAGAAGTAGCGGAAATCATCGAAGAGGTGCGAACTTTCTGTCTAAGCCGGAAGGTCCGGGCAAGACGGAAGGTCCGGGGTCCGGAGGTTCCGGTGTGGCCGGAAGATCCGGTGGCTGGAAGGTCCGAGCGTGACCGGAAGGTCCGAGGGGTCGCGAAACTGGCAAGAACCGAGAAGTGGGGATCGTGGACTTTGGCGGAAAAACTTGAGGAAAAACCCAAATCCGCAGGGGAAAAACAAGGAAATTGGAGGAAAAGAAAGGTGGGGAGGCTAGATCTACGAGCCACACACAAAATTCACGGATCAACTCTAACAAAACTTCAACACACCAATAAATCACAAAAAAAAATTGGGGCTATTTTTCGTGGGGATTTTCGGATTAGGACGAAAAACAACAAAACTAGGCTAGAAACACAACGGGGAGGCTCCGAAATCGTGATCAACGTGGCTCATGATACCAAGATGATGTAGGGTAGAGACCCTAATCGCCCGATCTTTCACGAAAGGAGCTGATAGAGGCAAAGGTGTCCCGATGTTTCGATGAGATGGTGGCTATCGTTTTCTATGGCAGTCGACCTTGACGATCCGACTACGAACGTGCGAGACGTCGCACCTTAGCAATCGCTAAACCAACTTCCGAGGGGTTATTGACCACGCCGGAGCATGATCAACCTGACCACGAGGGCCTGTTTCCTGCGAGCAAACGAAGAACAAGCAAGAAACTGAGATTGCAATCTGGATATTGCGAATATAAGATGAAAGCTTTATTGATCAAGGTGGGGTTCTGTGACGTCTTGGTCTGGTCGTTGGACACAAACGAAGTACGCGAAGTTGCAGCTATGGCGAACCTTTAATCTAAACAAAACCCAAATTCTAAACGACGCCCTAAGGGTTGTATATATGGAGGAAGAGAGGGGAATTTCGTGGCCCTTGAGGGTGGGGTCCGAAACCAACCCTAACTCTTGTTTCCCCACACATACAGACTCTAAAAATAGCCTATACTTAAGTATTTCGAAATTACATGGGCCTGGCCCATTAATAAGGTGACGCAGCACCTAGAATAGCCTATGGACGAATATTATGAAGTGGCATCTTGTATATTTCGTCCATGGCTTCATGCACTCCTTATGGCGGCTTCAAAGTCCTGAAATCATCACTTGTAACTCCGTTCTTGATCCCCTTGCGCATGCCATCAACTCCATGCGTGTTCTTGCTCCAATGTTCATCCTTCTCCAAGCTAGGCCCTTCATTTGAAAGCAAAACAAATGTATCCAATTTAGGCAGCATCATAATCTCATGAACATTAGAATCATTACCAAGAAACGAAAGTACCTGGTAATTTAATTGGCGTGCGCGAGCTCTAGTAATTGGTCCAGTATATGTAACAGTAGGGGCTGTGGTTGTAACAATGGTATTGATGTCCTCATCATCCTCCCCTTCTTGAAATGAAGTCGTCCTCGACGGAAGCTCATCTTCCTCACCCAAATAAGGCTTCAAATCTGCAATGTTAAAAGTGGGACTAACCCCAAAATCTGCAGGTACCTCAAGTTTATATGCATTATCATTTATTTTCTCTAAAACCTTAAAAGGACCATCAGCACGTGGCATTAGCTTTGATTTGCGCAGATTAGGAAATCTATCTTTACGCAAATGTAACCAAACAAGATCTCCAGGTGCAAACACAACATGTTTTCTACCCTTATCTCCAGCAAGTTTATATTTAGCATTCATACGCTCAATGTTTTCCTTAGTTAACTCATGCATTTTTGAAATCAATTCAGAACGTTCTTTAGCATCAAAATTAACCTTCTCCGAAGATGGAAGAGGCAGCAAATCAATAGGTGCACGAGGTAGGAAACCATACACAATTTGAAAAGGGCACATCTTAGTAGTAGAATGCAATGAACGATTATAAGCAAATTCAATATGAGGCAAGCATTGTTCCCACATTTTCTTGTTATTCTTCAAAACAGCCCTAAGCATAGTAGACAATGTTCTATTGACTACTTCAGTTTGTCCATCAGTTTGGGGGTGACAAGTAGTACTAAAAAGCAGCTTAGGCCCCAACTTAGCCCATAAACATCTCCAAAAGTGGCTAAGAAATTTAGTATCACGATCTGAAACAATAGTATTTGGCACACCATGTAAGCAAATAATTTCACGAAAGAACAAATCAGCAACATTAACAGCATCATCGCTTTTATGACATGGTATAAAGTGTGCCATTTTCGAGAACCTATCCACGACAACAAATATGCTATCCCTCCCCTTCTTTGTTCTAGGTAAACCTAAAACAAAGTCCATAGATATATCCTCCCAGGGAACACTAGGTACAGGCAAAGGCATATATAAACCATGAGGATTGAGTCGTGACTTAGCTCTTTGACATGTAGTGCAGCGAGCAACAAAACGCTCAACATCCCGTCTCATCTTTGGCCAAAAGAAATGTGTAGCAAGTATATCCTCCGTCTTCTTGACGCCAAAGTGTCCCATTAATCCTCCTCCATGGGGCTCCTGCAACAACAAAAGACGAACGGAGCTAGCTGGAACGCATAGCTTGTTAGCACGAAACACAAATCCATCGTTAAGAATGAACTTGTTCCAAGTTCTCCCTTCCTTACAATTCTGTGATACATCTTTAAATTCAGCATCATGCAAATATTGATCTTTGATGGTCTCCAAACCAAATATTTTAAAGTCAAGTTGTGAAAGCATAGTATAACGATGAGACAAGGCATCAGCAATAACATTTTCTTTACCCTTCTTGTGTTTAATCACATAAGGGAAAGTCTCAATGAATTCAACCCATTTAGCATGTCGACGGTTCAGTTTTGCTTGACTTTTAATGTGTTTCAAAGATTCATGATCAGAATGTATAACAAATTCCTTGGGCCATAAATAATGTTGCCATGTTTCTAAGGTCCGAACAAGAGCATATAATTCTTTATCATAAGTAGAATAGTTCAGACTAGGCCCACTCAATTTTTCAGAAAAGTATGCAACAGGTTTTCCATCTTGTAATAACACACCTCCTAATCCAATTCCACTAGCATCACATTCAAGCTCAAAAGTCTTATTGAAATTAGGAAGTTGGAGTAAAGGAGCATGTGTCAACTTATCTTTCAATACCGTGAAGGCTTCTTCCTGTGCGGTACCCCAAACAAAAGGTACATCCTTCTTTGTAAGCTCGTTGAGAGGTGCAGCAATGGTGCTGAAATCTCTCACAAAACGCCTATAGAAACCAGCGAGGCCAAGGAAACTCCTCACTTGTGTGACCGTTTTGGGCTGCGGCCAACTCTCAATAGCTTCAATCTTGGCTTTATCAACTTCAATTCCCTGTGGAGTAACAACATAGCCAAGAAAAGATACTCGGTCGGTGCAAAAGGTGCACTTTCCAAGGTTACCAAACAAACGTGCATCACGTAGAGCAATAAAAACAGCACGTAAATGTTCCAAATGTTCCTCCAAAGATTTGCTATAAATCAATATGTCATCAAAGTAAACTACCACAAATCGTCCAATGAAAGCACGTAAAACTTCGTTCATTAACCTCATGAAAGTACTAGGTGCATTAGTTAACCCAAAAGGCATGACTAACCACTCATATAATCCAAACTTAGTTTTAAATGCTGTTTTCCATTCATCTCCCAATTTCATACGAATTTGATGGTAACCACTACGCAAATCAACTTTGGAGAATATTGTAGAGCCACTCAATTCATCAAGCATATCATCTAGCCTAGGAATAGGATGACGATAACGAATAGTAATATTATTAATGCCTCTACAATCAACGCACATACGCGACGTACCATCCTTTTTCGGCACTAAAATGATAGGAACAGCACAAGGACTAAGGGATTCGCGTATATAACCTTTGTCGAGCAGTTCTTGTACTTGACGCATAATCTCCTTCGTCTCCTCTGGATTGGTACGGTATGGTGCACGGTTGGGTAATGATGCACCGGGAATTAAGTCAATTTGATGCTCAATCCCGCGAATACGTGGTAATCCCGGTGGCACATCTTGTGGAAAGACGTCGGCGAACTCCTGCAAAATGTTAGTGACAGCAGGAGGCAAAGAGGAAGGCACGTCCTCGAATGAAAATAATGCCTCTTTGCACACAAAAGCATAGCAAACAGATTTGCTAAAATCTAGATCATCAATATCAGATTTGGTGGCAAGTAAACATGCACTTTTCAATTTAATTTCAGAAGCAACACTAGATTGTTTATTATTATTAGGCTGCATTTGTTGCTCAAATTCTTTTGCCACAATCTGATTTTCACTCTTAGTTTTCTCCTGTTTTGCTTTATTAGCTCTATTAATATCATCTTTCAAAATGGAATCAGGAGTCATAGGAAGCAAAGTAATATTTTTATCCTTATGAACAAGAGTATACTGATTGTTTCTACCATGGTGAATAGAATTTTTATCAAATTGCCATGGTCTACCAAGTAATAAGGAACATGCTTGCATCGGTACCACATCACAATCAACATAATCAGCATATGTAGAGATACTAAAATGCACACGAACAGTACGTGTTACCTTAACCTTGCCGCTGTTGTTGAACCATAGGATGTAGTAAGGATGTGGATGTGGTCTTGTGGTGAGAGATAGCTTCTCCACCATCTCGATGCTAGCCAAGTTGTTGCAGCTCCCTCCATCTATGATCACGCGAACAGAACGTTCCTTCACAACTCCCTTTGTATGGAACAAATTATGCCTTTGATTTTGCTCAGCTTGTGTAACCTGCACACTCAAAACACGTTGAGCAACTAAACATTCATACCTGTCAGCATCTTCAGGAGCCATGTATTGCGTCTCATGATCAGAATCGTCTCCACCGTGTTCGTCACGTGTAATAAGAGCCAAAGTCTTCTCATCATAGTCACTAGCGGACTCATACCCACCATCCTCAGTAACAATCATCACACGCTTAGATGGGCATTCTCTCGCATAATGACCTCCACCCTTGCAACGTCGACAAATAATATCATGTGTTTGCCCTGTTGATGCCATGGATGAAGAAGAGCTCTTTGCAGGCCCAGAAGGTGTGCTCTTGGCAGATAGTGGTGATTGTGCCGGCTTTATTGTATCACGGTTGGAGGTGGCAGCCGACGGAGGCGCCGGTGAAGCAGAACGTGTGGAAGTAGATGATGCACGTGGTGTCCATGAAGAAGGTCGACCTGCAGAAAAGTTAGTCCGCGCCAATGCCTGTCGATCCTGCACTTCACGTTCAGCTTTACAAGCAAGATGGAATAAACGAGTGATATTAGTATACTCCTTATACTCTAGAATCGTCTGAATCTCTCTATTTAATCCACCCATAAAACGTGCAAGCATAGCTTCATTCTCCTCAACAATACCACATCTAATCATGCCAGTTTGTAATTCCTGATAATATTCTTCTACAGAATTTTTTCCCTGTCTTAAGCGCTGCAATTTTTGAAGTAATTCACGTTGATAATATGGTGGAACCCAACGAGTACGCATAGTAGTTTTCAAAGCATCCCAAGTAGCAGGAATGGGATATAATCTACAATGCTCAGACCACCAAACACATGCAAAACTAGTGAATGCACAAACAGCAGCAGGAGCACGTCTCTCCTCGGGATATTGTAAACATGTAAAACGTTGTTCAGTTTCTAACTCCCAAGTAAGATATATATCAGGAACATATCTACCCTCAAATGGTGGAATATTCAATTTTAGTTTAGGGAGATGGTCATGATCTCGTACCTGAGGGTGAGCCCTACCATTGCCATTATTTGCATGTGGACGACCTGATGGTTGCTGTGCTGGTGGTGGCACGTAGTTCTGATTTTGATCAACCTCATCCTCGTAATCGCCAGCAAAATCATCCTCCTCCGCATCAGCAGCAGGAGCTACAGAAGTAGCAACAGCAGCACCAACAGTTTGGCCAGGTGCAAGAGGGAGACGGCTCGCTCGGCGGAGGGCTGTTTCACGATGTGTAGGTAGTCGTCGTTGTTGTTGTTGTAGAGGTGCGTTAGGTGCAGCCCGTGGTGGTGGTGGAAGACGCGCGAGCAATTCATTAAACCTGTTATCGAGCTTTGTTTCGAACGTCTTCTCCATGTCATCTATCTTCTCCATGGCCTCTTCAAATCTGTTTAGCACATCCTGCACCTGTCCATTCATCATTTGCTGAAATTTATCATGCAACTCCTGATTCGTCATGTTCTCCCAGTCAGTCTCGTCGGCTTGTGATCCTGCCATGGTTAGCAACAATAGAAAACACACAAGAATATGATCCTACAGAATACTAACAAGAGGTGGTGGTGGTGGGTGTCACAAATCCGTCAAGCAAATCTCAAATTCTTACCAGTTCTTACCCAGCAGCAGGCGGTGATCGGCAACCGTTGTAGTCAAAAACTCTCAAAAGCTTGGATAGAGCGATTGCCAGGGAGAGTCAAACGCACGACGTAGAGGTATGTGGAGCTGGGAAGGCTTATAGTATGGTAGCAAAAAGGGTCAGCAATAATCAATTCAGAGATGCAAAGTTGAATAAACGCTCAACGACGGTACTGTGCTGGTCCTAGGCTAGACCGTGCTAGAGACGCGAGCCTAGAACACTAACAAAATCACGGCGCTGCACGTAAATAAGGGAAAAGCACACTCTGGAACTTTTTTTTTCGCTTTTTTTTTGCGCTCCTCTTTTTTTTTGCGAAAAATTACTATAATGGCGAGTGTCTCAAAACTCTTCCCTCGTCAAACTGATAGGATGGGCACGAAAAAAAAATTCACTTTTTTTTTCGGAAATCAGGGCAGCGACGACGAAAAAGTGCGACAAAAAATCACTATGATGGCACGTGGCTCAAAGGACTCAAAAAAGCCTAAAAATAGGATAGGGAAAAAATATTTTTGCCCGTGAAAATTTTGGCCTAAAAATTGCCCGGGGGTCTCCAGACTCTTTTTTTTTCGAGACCTACGCAGGCAAGGAAACACGAATCGGAATTGAGATTGATCTCAAGAACAAACCTAATATGAGAAGAACTCGGATTGGTGGTGGATATATGGTTACAGATTGGTGGTGGTATATGGATACAGATTGGTGGTGGTATATGGATACGGATTGGTGGTGGTATATGGATACGGATTCAGAACGGTGGCGGATAAGCAATGGTGGTAGATGGGTGATGATGATGGTGCGGCGGCGGCGTGACAACTTATGACCAGAACTCGAAACTCTAAAAGACTAGACTCTAAGACCAGCAACTTGACACGACGATGCAACCGCAAATTCAACAAAGCAAAAAACCCTAAAAAGATTATGCAAAGGCTCAGATTGGTTCGGATATGATGAACTAACCCTAATTTTTTTGTGGCTTTTTCGTGGACTGTAGGTATGAAGAACAGACTCGATCTAATCTACGAAAAACTGTAAAAATCTCACCGAGCAACCTGGAAATCTGATACCACTTGATAGAGGCAAAGGTGTCCCGATGTTTCGATGAGATGGTGGCTATCGTTTTCTGTGGGAGTCGACCTTGACGATCCGACTACGAACGTGCGAGACGTCGCGCCTTAGCAATCGCTAAACCAACTTCCGAGGGGTTATTGACCACGCCGGAGCACGATCAACCTGACCACGAGGGCCTGTTTCCTGCGAGCAAACGAAGAACAAGCAAGAAACTGAGATTGCAGTCTGGATATTGCGAATATAAGATGAAAGCTTTATTGATCAAGGTGGGGTGTGACGTCTTGGTCTGGTCATTGGACACAAACGAAGTACGCGAAGTTGCAGCTATGGCAAACTTTTAATCTAAACAAAACCCAAAGTCTAAACGACGCCCTAAGGGTTGTATATATGGAGGAAGAGAGGGGAATTTCATGGCCCTTGAGGGTGGGGTCCGAAACCAACCCTAACTCTTGTTTCCCCACACATACGGACTCTAAAAATAGCCTATACTTAAGTATTTCGAAATTACATGGGCCTGGCCCATTAATAAGGTGACGCAGCACCTAGAATAGCCTATGGACGAATATTATGAAGTGGCATCTTGTATATTTCGTCCATGGCTTCATGCACTCCTTATGGCGGCTTCAAAGTCCTGAAATCATCACTTGTAACTCCGTTCTTGATCCCCTTGCGCATGCCATCAACTTCATGCGTGTTCTTGCTCCAATGTTCATCCTTCTCCAAGCTAGGCCCTTCATTTGAAAGCAAAACAAATGTATCCAATTTAGGCAGCATCATAATCTCATGAACATTAGAATCATTACCAAGAAACGAAAGTACGTGGTAATTTAATTGGCGTGCGCGAGCTCTAGTAATTGGTCCAGTATATGTAACTGTAGGGGCTGTGGGTGTAACAATGGTATTGATGTCCTCATCAGGAGCGGATCCCGGGGAAATCACGAAGAACACGGGGAAGAACGGAAAGCAAACACAACAAGAAACATGAGAGGAAACACTAAACCGACATGAATAAGTCACACATGGGCTAGATCCTCGAGTACATAGGGAGAGATACACGAATCCACAGTCAACTAAGAACGATACACGGTAACCGGTCTTCTCCGTGAGTAGGTCTTGATGTTCTTCCCTAAAGAGGGGTCTTGAATCCGTTTGGGGATCTTCTCCGGTGGAGGCTCGAATCTCTATGGAGAAGGTAACCAAGTGGATGAGCAAAGCTCTCTCACAAATATGAGCTAAACAATTTCTCACCCTAAAATGTTGGTAGGAGAAGAGTACTTATAGTCTAGGTGACGAAAGGGTACACGGGCCTCAGCCCAAGTGGCTGCGCGCAGGCAGGGCTGGAAGTTCCGGGCGAGGCCGGAAGTTCCAGGCGCCGGAGGTTCCGGGGAAGGTCCGGCCTAACCCGAGAGTTGGCGCGGGTGGAGCTGGATTGGCATCCGGGGGCCGGAAGGTTCGGGCTGGATGGAACTTCCGGGCGCCGGAAGGTCCGGGACGGGTTCCGGGCTAACCCGAGAGTTGGCACGCCTGGGCTGGGCGAAGTCGTCGGAGGCCGGAAGCTCCGGGTCGGCCGGAAGGTCCGGGGGCCGGAAGTTCCAGGCTCTGGTTGGAGGTTCCGGGCTATCCAGAGTGTTGACGCATGTCTCTTCTTCTCCAGTCCTCGGCTCCGAGTCTTGGGCGTTGTACCTGATCACACATAGCATCTCTGACTTAGGCAGTAGCCATGTCTCACTTGCAGAGGGGGAAAACTCAAGTAGGAGTGATGTCACCTCGGATTGAATAGCACATGCCCTAGCCCTTGTCATGGGTCCACTTGGAGCTTGGATAGTTGAGGGGGCGTCCATGGGGATGGTCGTGGGATGCTCCGCATCATGGCGAGATGACAACAATGCTACGATGGAGATCAAGGTGTCAAGCCGGTGACGATGGTGATCATGACGGTGCTTTGGAGATGGAGATCAAAGGCACAAGATGATGATGGCCATATCATATCACTTATTTTGATTGCATGTGATGTTTATCCTTTATGCATCTTATTTTGCTTCGTATGGCGGTAGCATTATAAGATGATCTCTCACTAAATTTCAAGGTATAAGTGTTCTCCCTGAGTATGCACCGTTGCTAAAGTTCGTCGTGCCGAGACACCACGTGATGATCGGGTGTGATAAGCTCTACGTTCACATACAACGCGTGCAAGCCAGTTTTGCACACGCGGAATACTCGGGTTAAACTTGACGAGCCTAGCATATGCAGATATGGCCTCGCAACACTGAGGCCGAAAGGTCGAGCGTGAATCATATAGTAGATATGATCAACATAATGATATTCACCATTGAAAACTACTCCATCTCATGTGATGATCGGACATGGTTTAGTTGATATGATTACGTGATCATTTAGATGAGTAGAGAGATGTCTATCTAAGTGGGAGTTCTTAAGTAAGATGATTAATTAAACTTTAATTTATCATGAACTTAGTACCTGATAGTATTTTGCATGTCTATGTTGTTGTAGATAAATGGCACGTGCTACTGTTACTTTAAATTTTAATGTGTTCCTAGAGAAAGCTAAGTTGAAAGATGATGGTAGCAACTACACGGACTGGGTCCGTAACTTGAGGATTATCCTCATTGCTGCACATAAGAATTACGTTCTAGAAGCACCGCTAGGTGCAAAGCCCGTTGTAGGAGCAACACCAGATGTTATGAACGTCTGGCTGAGCAAAGCTGATGACTACTCGATAGTTCAGTGTCCCATTCTTAATGGCTTAGAATGGGGACTTCAAAAACGTTTTGAACGTCATGGAGCATATGAGATGTTCCAAGAGTTGAAGTTAATATTTGAAGCAAATGCCCGAATTGAGAGATATGAAGTCTCCAATAAGTTCTATAGCTGCAAGATGGAGGAGAATAGTTTTGTCAGTGAACATATACTCAGAATGTCTGGGTACCACAACCACTTGACTCAATTGGGAGTTAATCTTCCTGATGATAGTGTCATTGACAGAGTTCTTCAATCACTGCCACCAAGCTACAAAAGCTTCGTGATGAACTATAATATGCAAGGGATGGATAAGACAATTTGATAGATGCGAGGGTGTTCCGATCTTTTGATGAGATGATAACTATCGATTTGGTGGATACGACTGACGATCCGAGTACAAACATGCACGACGTTGCGCCTTAGCAATCGCTAAACCAATCTCCCGAGGTTACTGACGATGCTGGAAGCATGATCAGCCTGACCACGAAGGTCTATTCCTGCACGCAATCGAAGAACAAGAAAGAATATGATAATGCAATCTAAATATTGCGAATATATATGAAGTATTGACAATGGTGAGGATCCGTAAGCGGTCTTGGTCTGGTCGTTGGACACAAACGAAGTACACGAAGTTGCAATGGCTAAATTTTAACTAAACAAATCCCAAGGAAAAAGCTACTAGATGGATCTACTTATATAGGAGCAAGGGGTGGCGGCCAAGGAGGTGGAAGGACGTCCCAAGGCAGCCTAAAACTAAACCTATGTCGTACAAGGCTCATGGGCCCAAGTGGAGGTGATGCAACACCTTTGGACTTGTTGTTTGACTCGGATTCTGCTGCAATGTCAGATTGTTTCGTCGATATCTCAATGCTCCGGATGAATTTGAAGGTGAATCCAATTGGATTGGAAAGAGCACGAAATCTAGTTTCCAACAAAAAAAGAATCACCCAATTCGGAGTCTGCATAAAAAAGTTGTTGGCGTTTTGAGTCAGGTATGTCTGTGCAGTCCGAATCTGAATGCAGAACGTGAGAGACTTGGACTCTATCTTCTCTTGGGCCAAAAGTGACGTGAGAGAACTTTTTGAACAGAAAGTAAACATCTCTTTCTCCCTTATCTTCATATGTGGATTGTACAAATGCCCCATATACTTGCAATTACACATAACACAAAAGTGTGTGAAGTATTTTTGTTCTGGATAACATAAATAGATTATTGAATAGTTTGCACTAGAAATCACGTGACAAATATGCATGTATGCAATATTTTTGGTTGTATCCAAGGTAGTCATGTCCTCATCATCCTCCCCTTCTTGAAAACAAAGCCGTCCTCGGCGTTGCTTAATCTGAAATGTGGCTAACAAAAGAGACAAGGTGTACATGTTGTATATGTATATGTCATCCATTTTTACTTTCCTTAATTTTTTCACATATGACACATTTACACATGAGTAACTTTCATAGTTCATAAAATGTAAAGCCAAAATATTATCACGATTATTATAAGGCATGAAAATGTTGCAACTCAATTTGCACATATAAGTGAAGCTCTTATTCATATCAAAAGATTGACAATGTTCATCATTAAACCATCCCAGCATTGGGGAATAAACCTTATTTGCATGAAATTTACATGCTACCACGTGCTTAAATAAGCAAACATGCAATAAGTCATTGGACACAGAATCATCACCAAGATTAGAGGTCATATCAAAATGATTAAACATTAGTTCTTTTGCATCAACAATTAATTCAATGGGTGCACTCAAAATTGTTGGTATTTTAGTTGTTTTATCACATGGCAAAGTCAAATTATCAACATAGTCCTCTAAAATAGGTGGTACGATCAAAGTAGTGGGTAGCTCATTAGATGATGCATTCAAATTGACAAGGCCTTCATCATTCTCATGTAGAGATGGAAGATCAGTACCTTTGTCATTACCTCTTATGATCAACACAAATTATGGGAAGCAAATATATTTTTTATTTTGAACTCCCATTCAATATATAAAGCAGGTCTAAAACGGCCATTAAATGGTGGTATAGATACATTAACCTGGTCATGCGCATTTGGATGTTTGTGCACCTCTTGTGACGGTTGTGGTATTTGCAAAGGTGGTGGCATGTCTCCCATGATTGACAAATGATAAAGGCAAAGGTGTCCCGATGTTTCGATGAGATGGTGGCTATCGTTTTCTGTGGGAGTCGACCTTGACGATCCGACTACGAACGTGCGAGACGTCGCGCCTTAGCAATCGCTAAACCAACTTCCGAGGGGTTATTGACCACACCGGAGCACGATCAACCTGACCACGAGGGCCTGTTTCCTGCGAGCAAACGAAGAACAAGCAAGAAACTGAGATTGCAATCGGGATATTGCGAATATAAGATGAAAGCTTTATTGATCAAGGTGGGGTTCTGTGACGTCTTGGTCTGGTCGTTGGACACAAACGAAGTACGAGAAGTTGCAGCTATGGCGAACTTTTAATCTAAACAAAACCCCCAAAGTCTAAACGACGCCCTAAGGGCTGTATATATGGAGGAAGAGAGGGGAATTTCGTGGCCCTTGAGGGTGGGGTCCGAAACCAACCCTAACTCTTGTTTCCCCACACATACGGACTCTAAAAATAGCCTATACTTAAGTATTTCGAAATTACATGGGCCTGGCCCATTAATAAGGTGACGCAGCACCTAGAATAGCCTATGGACGAATATTATGAAGTGGCATCTTGTATATTTCGTCCATGGCTTCATGCACTCCTTATGGCGGCTTCAAAGTCCTGAAATCATCACTTGTAACTCCGTTCTTGATCCCCTTGCGCATGCCATCAACTCCATGCGTGTTCTTGCTCCAATGTTCATCCTTCTCCAAGCTAGGCCCTTCATTTGAAAGCAAAACAAATGTATCCAATTTAGGCAGCATCATAATCTCATGAACATTAGAATCATTACCAAGAAACGAAAGTACCTGGTAATTTAATTGGCGTGCGCGAGCTCTAGTAATTGGTCCAGTATATGTAACAGTAGGGGCTGTGGGTGTAACAATGGTATTGATGTCCTCATCATCCTCCCCTTCTTGAAATGAAGTCATCCTCGACGGAAGCTCATCTTCCTCACCCAAATAAGGCTTCAAATCTGCAATGTTAAAAGTGGGACTAACCCCAATATCTGCAGGTAGCTCAAGTTTATATGCATTATCATTTATTTTCTCTAAAACCTTAA
Source organism: Triticum urartu (assembly GCF_056163025.1). Taxonomy (NCBI): domain Eukaryota; kingdom Viridiplantae; phylum Streptophyta; class Magnoliopsida; order Poales; family Poaceae; genus Triticum; species Triticum urartu. The sequence continues at coordinate 215,280,383 of NC_141873.1, read as the reverse complement.
AAGGACCATCAGCACGTGGCATTAGCTTTGATTTGCGCAGATTAGGAAATCTATCTTTACGCAAATGTAACCAAACAAGATCTCCAGGTGCAAACACAACATGTTTTCTACCCTTATCTCCAGCAAGTTTATATTTAGCATTCATACGCTCAATGTTTTCCTTAGTTAACTCATGCATTTTTAAAATCAATTCAGAACGTTCTTTAGCATCAAAATTAACCTTCTCCGAAGATGGAAGAGGCAACAAATCAATAGGTGCACGAGGTAGGAAACCATACACAATTTCAAAAGCACATCTTAGTAGTAGAATGCAATGAAGGATTATAAGCAAATTCAATATGAGGCAAGCATTCTTCCCACATTTTCTTGTTATTCTTCAAAACAGCCCTAAGCATAGTAGAGAATGTTCTATTGACTACTTCAGTTTGTCCATCAGTTTGGGGGTGACAAGTAGTACTAAAAAGCAGCTTAGTCCCCAACTTAGCCCATAAACATCTCCAAAAGTGGCTAAGAAATTTAGTATCACGATCTGAAACAATAGTATTTGGCACACCATGTAAGCGAATAATTTCACGAAAGAACAAATCAGCAACATTAACAGCATCATCGCTTTTATGACATGGTATAAAGTGTGCCATTTTCGAGAACCTATCCACAACAACAAATATGCTATCCCTCCCCTTCTTTGTTCTAGGTAAACCTAAAACAAAGTCCATAGATATATCCTCCCAAGGAACACTAGGTACAGGCAAAGGCATATATAAACCATGAGGATTGAGTCGTGACTTAGCTCTTTGACATGTAGTGCAGCGAGCAACAAAACGCTCAACATCCCGTCTCATCTTTGGCCAAAAGAAATGTGTAGCAAGTATATCCTCCGTCTTCTTGACGCCAAAGTGTCCCATTAATCCTCCTCCATGGGGCTCCTGCAACAACAAAAGACGAACGGAGCTAGCTGGAATGCATAGCTTGTTAGCACGAAACACAAATCCATCGTTAAGAACGAACTTGTTCCAAGTTCTCCCTTCCTTACAATTCTGCAATACATCTTTAAATTCAGCATCACTAACATATTGATCCTTGATGGTCTCCAAACCAAATATTTTAAAGTCATGTTGTGAAAGCATAGTATAACGACGAGACAAGGCATCAGCAATAACATTTTCTTTACCCTTCTTGTGTTTAATCACATAAGGGAAAGTCTCAATGAATTCAACCCATTTAGCATGTCGACGGTTCAGTTTTGCTTGACTTTTAATGTGTTTCAAAGATTCATGATCAGAATGTATAACAAATTCCTTGGTCCATAAATAATGTTGCCATGTTTCTAAGGTCCGAACAAGAGCATATAATTCTTTATCATAAGTAGAATAGTTCAGACTAGGCCCACTCAATTTTTCAGAAAAGTATGCAACAGGTTTTCCATCTTGTAATAACACACCTCCTAATCCAATTCCACTAGCATCACATTCAAGCTCAAAAGTCTTATTGAAATTAGGAAGTTGGAGTAAAGGAGCATGTGTCAACTTATCTTTCAATACCGTGAAGGCTTCTTCCTGTGCGGTACCCCAAACAAAAGGTACATCCTTCTTTGTAAGCTCATTGAGAGGTGCAGCAATGGTGCTGAAATCTCTCACAAAACGCCTATAGAAACCAGCGAGGCCAAGGAAACTCCTCACTTGTGTGACCGTTTTGGGCTGCGGCCAACTCTCAATAGCTTCAATCTTGGCTTTATCAACTTCAATTCCCTGTGGAGTAACAACATAGCCAAGAAAAGATACTCGGTCGGTGCAAAAGGTGCACTTTCCAAGGTTACCAAACAAACGTGCATCACGTAGAGCAATAAAAACAGCACGTAAATGTTCCAAATGTTCCTCCAAAGATTTGCTATAAATCAATATGTCATCAAAGTAAACTACCACAAATCGTCCAATGAAAGCACGTAAAACTTCGTTCATTAACCTCATGAAAGTACTAGGTGCATTAGTTAACCCAAAAGGCATGACTAACCACTCATATAATCCAAACTTAGTTTTAAATGCTGTTTTCCATTCATCTCCCAATTTCATACGAATTTTATGGTAACCACTACGCAAATCAACTTTGGAGAATATTGTAGAGCCACTCAATTCATCAAGCATATCATCTAGCCTAGGAATAGGATGACGATAACGAATAGTAATATTATTAATGCCTCTACAATCAACGCACATACGCGACGTACCATCCTTTTTCGGCACTAAAATGATAGGAACAGCACAAGGACTAAGGGATTCGCGTATATAACCTTTGTCGAGCAGTTCTTGTACTTGACGCATAATCTCCTTCGTCTCCTCTGGATTGGTACGGTATGGTGCACGGTTGGGTAATGATGCACCGGGAATTAAGTCAATTTGATGCTCAATCCCGCGAATACGTGGTAATCCCGGTGGCACATCTTGTGGAAAGACGTCGGCGAACTCCTGCAAAATGTTAGTGACAGCAGGAGGCAAAGAGGAAGGCACGTCCTCGAATGAAAATAATGCCTCTTTGCACACAAAAGCATAGCAAACAGATTTGCTAAAATCTAGATCATCAATATCAGATTTGGTGGCAAGTAAACATGCACTTTTCAATTTAATTTCAGAAGCAACACTAGATTGTTTATTATTATTAGGCTGCATTTGTTGCTCAAATTCTTTTGCCACAATCTGATTTTCACTCTTAGTTTTCTCCTGTTTTGCTTTATTAGCTCTATTAATATCATCTTTCAAAATGGAATCAGGAGTCATAGGAAGCAAAGTAATATTTTTATCCTTATGAACAAGAGTATACTGATTGTTTCTACCATGGTGAATAGAATTTTTATCAAATTGCCATGGTCTACCAAGTAATAAGGAACATGCTTGCATCGGTACCACATCACAATCAACATAATCAGCATATGTAGAGATACTAAAATGCACACGAACAGTACGTGTTACCTTAACCTTGCCGCTGTTGTTGAACCATAGGATGTAGTAAGGATGTGGATGTGGTCTTGTGGTGAGAGATAGCTTCTCCACCATCTCGATGCTAGCCAAGTTGTTGCAACTCCCTCCATCTATGATCACGCGAACAGAACGTTCCTTCACAACTCCCTTTGTATGGAACAAATTATGCCTTTGATTTTGCTCAGCTTGTGTAACCTGCACACTCAAAACACGTTGAGCAACTAAACATTCATACCTGTCAGCATCTTCAGGAGCCATGTATTGCGTCTCATGATCAGAATCGTCTCCACCGTGTTCGTCACGTGTAATAAGAGCCAAAGTCTCCTCATCATAGTCACTAGCGGACTCATACCCACCATCCTCAGTAACAATCATCACACGCTTAGATGGGCATTCTCTCGCATAATGACCTCCACCCTTGCAACGTCGACAAATAATATCATGTGTTTGCCCTGTTGATGCCATGGATGAAGAAGAGCTCTTTGCAGGCCCAGAAGGTGTGCTCTTGGCAGATAGTGGTGATTGTGCCGGCTTTATTGTATCACGGTTGGAGGTGGCAGCCGACGGAGGCGCCGGTGAAGCAGAACGTGTGGAAGTAGATGATGCACGTGGTGTCCATGAAGAAGGTCGACCTGCAGAAAAGTTAGTCCGCGCCAATGCCTGTCGATCCTGCACTTCACGTTCAGCTTTACAAGCAAGATGGAATAAACGAGTGATATTAGTATACTCCTTATACTCTAGAATCGTCTGAATCTCTCTATTTAATCCACCCATAAAACGTGCAAGCATAGCTTCATTCTCCTCAACAATACCACATCTAATCATGCCAGTTTGTAATTCCTGATAATATTCTTCTACAGAATTTTTTCCCTGTCTTAAGCGCTGCAATTTTTGAAGTAATTCACGTTGATAATATGGTGGAACCCAACGAGTACGCATAGCAGTTTTCAAAGAAGCCCAAGTAGCAGGAATGGGATATAATCGACAATGCTCAGACCACCAAACACATGCAAAACTAGTGAATGCACAAACAGCAGCAGGAACACGTCTCTCCTCGGGATATTGTAAACATGTAAAACGTTGTTCAGTTTCTAACTCCCAAGTAAGATATATATCAGGAACATATCTACCCTCAAATGGTGGAATATTCAATTTTAGTTTAGGGAGATGGTCATGATCTCGTACCTGAGGGTGAGCCCTACCATTGCCATTATTTGCATGTGGACGACCTGATGGTTGCTGTGCTGGTGGTGGCACGTAGTTCTGATTTTGATCAACCTCATCCTCGTAATCGCCAGCAAAATCATCCTCCTCCGCATCAGCAGCAGGAGCCACAGAAGTAGCAATAGCAGCACCAACAGTTTGGCCAGGTGCAAGAGGGAGACGGCTCGCTCGGCGGAGGGCTGTTTCACGATGTGTAGGTAGTCGTCGTTGTTGTTGTTGTAGAGGTGCGTTAGGTGCAGCCGGTGGTGGTGGTGGAAGACGCGCGAGCAATTCATTAAACCTGTTATCGAGCTTTGTTTCGAACGTCTTCTCCATGTTATCTATCTTCTCCATGGCCTCTTCAAATCTGTTTAGCACATCCTGCACCTGTCCATTCATCATTTGCTGAAATTTATCATGCAACTCCTGGTTCGTCATGTTCTCCCAGTCAGTCTCGTCGGCTTGTGATCCTGCCATGGTTAGCAACAATAGAAAACACACAAGAATATGATCCTACAGAATACTAACAAGAGGTGGTGGTGGCGGGTGTCACAAATCCGTCAAGCAAATCTCAAATTCTTACCAGTTCTTACCCAGCAGCAGGCGGTGATCGGCAACTGTTGTAGTCAAAACTCTCAAAAGCTTGGATAGAGCGATTGCCAGGGAGAGTCAAACGCACGACGTAGAGGTATGGGGAGCTGGGAAGGCTTATAGTATGGTAGCAAAAAGGGTCAGCAATAATCAATTCAGAGATGCAAAGTTGAATAAACGCTCAATGACGGTACTGTGCTGGTCCTAGGCTAGACCGTGCTAGAGACGCGAGCCTAGAACACTAACAAAATCACGGCGCTGCACGTAAATAAGGGAGGAGCACTGTATGATTTTTTCGAGAACCTATCCACACTAATGAGGTCACGCCGTAGCACAACTAGCATCAATAAAGGATATGAAGTAGCTCTGGACAGCAAGATGTAAGTGAAAATCACAATAGCAGTAAAGATAATGATATGAAACAACTTTCTCTCCAACTTTTCTCTCGAGAAGTTTGTGCCAATTTTTTGATAATTTTTTTCAAGAATGATGCTGACTCAAGCTTTCAAACGCAAAAGGAATCACTCAATTCCGAGTTGATATGAGGAGTCGAAAAATTCGAAAACTGACGTGAAAAACTGGAATAAGCTGTGTTCGTGCACTTCAGAGAGCAAAAAGACCTATTTAGAAGCCGATTTTGAGGTCTCAAATACTGAACTAGCTTCTGCAACTATTTAGATGCGGCTCGTCGCTAGCTTTCATTTGAGTACTTGCGGAGCCAAAACAGACTTCGTATGAGGAAGTTATGCCTATTTTACTGAACAGTGCACAAAAAATATTCCAATCCGAATTCAACTACGAGATTGAGTCTAGATAGATCCGAATTTTGTTTTTTTTTCTTCTCCCTTTTTTTCCTCAGTTTTTTTTTCTTTTTTTTCTCTCATTTTTTTTCTCTTTCTTTTTTTATCTCTCCCTCTTTCCAAAACAAACTAGATATGATGTAGATTGGATCAAGCGAACATGAGAACGATCTCAACTATGATTATGACAATGAACGGTGGGTAGCACGTGAAGGAAATTTATGGATGGGTGATGGACAGCGGAAGAGATAATGATGCAGCGGCGGCATGACTAATGTGAATAGAACTCGAAACTCTAAACGAAGTAGACACTAAGACCAGCAACTTGACACGACGATGCAACCGATAATTCAACTATGCAAGCAATGAAAAGAAAAATTGCAAAGGCTCAGACTGGCTTGGACAAAGGATGAATAGATCTAACTTTATTTGTGGCTTTTTCTTGGACAATAGGTAAGAAAATAAATCTAATCTAGGAAAAACTAGAAATTCTCACCGAGCAACCTGAAAACTGATACCACTTGATAGATGCGAGGGTATCCCGATCTTTCGATGACATGATAACTATCGATTTGGTGGAGACGACTTTGACGATCCAACTACAAACGTGCACGATGTTGTGCCTTAGCAATCGCTAAACCAATCTCCTGAGGTTACTGACGATGCTGGAAGCACGAACAGCCTGACCACGAAGGTCTGTTCCTGCACGCAATCGAAGAACAAGCAAGAATATGATAATGCAATCTGAATATTGCGAATATATATGAAGTATTGACAATGGTGGGGATCTGTAAGCGGTCTCGGTCTGTTCGTTGGACACAAACGAAGTACACGAAGTTGCAATGGCTAACTTTTAACTAAACAAATCCCAAGGAAAAAGCTACTAGATGGATCTACTTATATAGGAGCAAGGGGTGGCGGCCAAGGAGGTGGAAGGACGTCCCAAGGCAGCCTAAAACTAACCCTAGGTCATACAAAGCTCATGGGCCCAAGTGGAGGTGATGCAACACCTTTGGACTTGTTGTTTGACTCGGATTCTGCTACAATGTCAGATTGTTTCGTTGATATCTCAATGCTCCGGATGAATTTGAAGGCGAATCCAATTGGATTGGAAAGAGCATGAAATCTAGTTTCCGAAAAAATAATCACCCAATTCGGAGTCCATATGAAAAAGTTGTTGGCGTTTTGAGTCAGGTATGTCTGTGCAGTCCGAATCTGAATGCAGAACGTGAGAGACTTGGACTCTATGTTCTCTTGGGCCAAAAGTGACGTGAGAGAACTTTTTGAATAGCAAGTAAACATCTCTTTCTCCATTATCTTCATATGTGGATCGTACAAATGTCCCAAATACCTGCAATTAGACAGAACACAAAAGTGTGTGAAGTATTTTTGTTCTGAATAACATAAATAGATTATTGAATAGTTTGCACTAGAAATCACCTGACAAATATGCATGCATGCAATCTTTTTGGTCGTATCCAATGATGAGGACATCAATACCATTGTTACACCCACATCCCCTGCTGCTATACATAGTGGACCAAGGCGTCACAGAACCCCACCTTGATCAATAAAGTTTACATCTTATATTCGCAATATCCCGATTGCAATCCCAGTTTCTTACTTGTTCTTCATTTGCTTGCAGGAAACAGACCCTCGTGGTCAGGTTGATCGTGCTCCGGCGTGGTCAATAACCTCGGAAGTTGGTTTAGCGATTGCTAAGGCACGACGTCTCACACGTTCGTAGTCGGATCGTCAAGGTCAACTCCCACAGAAAACGATAGCCATCATCTCATCGAAACATTGGGACACCTTAGCCCCTATCAAGTGGTATCAGATTTTCAGGTTGCTCGATGAGATTTTCCAGTTTTTCATAGTTTAGATCGAGTCTGTTCTTCATACCTACAGTCCATGAAAAAAGCCAAAAAAATTTAGGGTTAGTTCATCATATCCGAACCAATCTGAGCCTTTGCATAGTCTTTTTAGAGTTTTGCTTTGTTGAATTTGCGGTTGCATCGTCGTGTCGAGTTGCTGGTCTTAGCGTCTAGTCCCTTAGAGTTTCGAGTTCTGTTCACAGGTTGTCACACCACCGCCGCACCATCGTCATCATCATTGCCATATACCACCACCCCACCATATACATCGCGGCTGCCATATACAACCACCAATCCGAGTCCACATATACCATCGCCATATACAACCACCAATACGAGTCCGCATATACCATGGCCATATACCACCACCAGTCCGAGTTCCACCAGATTCATCACCACCAACAGTCCGAGTTCCACCAGATTTATCTCCGCTACCAGTCCTAGTCCGAGTCCAGTATTTGTTGCTTTGTTTTTGAGTTCCAGATCATGCGATACTTCGAGTCATGACAGAGTAGGACTCCTGAGATTCTGTGCTACCCGCAGAAGAAAAATAGTTCCAAACTAAAAAAAACTAAGTCTGGAAAATTCTGGCTAGGCAGTTTTTAGACCATTTGCAAACTTTTTTGAAATTTTTTTATTGAGGAGCAAAAAAAAAGAGGAAAAAAAGTGCAAAAAAAAGTGAAAAAAAGAAGAAAAAAATCATACAGTGCTCCTCCCTTGTTTACGTGCCGCGCCGTGATTTTGTTCGTGTTCTAGGCTCGCGTCTCTAGTACGGTCTAGCCTAGGACCAGCACAGTACCATCATTGAGCGTTTATTTAACTTTGCATCTCTGAATTGATTATTGCTGACCTTTTTGCTACCATATTATAAGCCTTCCCAGTTCCACATACATCTACGTCGTGCGTTTGACTCTCCTTGGTAATCGCTCTATCCAAGCTTTGAGAGTTCTGACTACGACGGTTGCCGATCACCGCCTGCTGCTGGGTAAGAACTGGTAAGAATTTGATATTTGCTTGACGGATTTGTGACATCCACCACCACCTCTTGTTAGTAGTATGTAGGATCATATTCTTGTGTGTTTCTATTGTTGCTAACCATGGCAGGATCACAAGCCGACGAGACTGACTGGGAGAATATGACGAATAAGGAGTTGCCTGATAAATTTCAGCAAATGATGAGTGGACAGGTGCAAGATGTGCTAAACAGATTTGAAGAGGCCATGGAGAAGATAGATGGCATGGAGAAGACGTTCGAAACAAATCTCGATAACAAGTTTCATGAATTGCTCGCGCGTCTTCCACACCACCACCGGCTGCCCCTAACGCACCTCTACAACAACAACAACGTCGCTTTCCAAATTAAGTGGGACGAGCATAGCGCGTTCCCATTGACCCTGGGCCAAATTCTGGTGCCGCTGTTGATGCTTTTGCCGCTCCTGCTGCTACTTCAGAAGTGGAGGACCATTACGAGGATGAGGTTGACCAAAATCAGAACTACGTGAAACCACCAGCACCACCACCACCAGGTCGTCCTCATGCATATCATCGCAATGGTAGGGCTGCACCACCACCTGAGGTACATGACCATCTTCCTAAACTAAAATTGAATATTTCACCATTTGAGGGTAGATATGTTCCTGATATATATCTTACTTGAGAGTTAGAAACTGAACAACGATTTACATGTTTACAATATCCTGAGGAGAGACGTGTTCCTGCTGCTGTTTGTGCTTTCACTAGCTTTGCATGTGTTTGGTGGTCTGAACATTGTAGATTATATCCTATTCCAGCTACTTGGGCTGCTTTGAAAACTGCTATGCGTACTCGTTGGGTTCCACCATATTATCAACATGAATTACTTCAAAAATTGCAGCGTTTAAGACAAGGAAATTTTTTTGTAGAAGAATATTATCAGGAATTACAAACTGGCATGATTAGATGTGGTATTGTTGAGGAGAATGAAGCTATGCTTGCACATTTTATGGGTGGATTAAATAGAGAGATTCAGACCATTCTAGAGTATAAGGAGTATACTAATATCACTGGTTTATTCCATCTTGCTTGTAAAGCTGAACGTGAAGTGCATGATCGACAGGCATTGGCGCGAACTAACTTTTCTGCAGGTCGATCTTCATCGTGGACACCACATGCATCCTCTACTTCCACTCCACCAGCACCTCCATCAGGTGCCACCTCCAGCCATGATACAAGAAAGCAGGCACAACCACCGCTATCTGCCAAGAGCACACCTGCCGGACCTGCGTAGAGCTCTTCTTCTTCCATGGCATCAACAGGGCACACAAGTGATATTATTTGTCATCATTGTAAGGGAAGAGGACATTTTGCGAGAGAATGCCAATCTCAGCGTGTGATGATTGCTACTAAGGATGGTGGGTATGAGTCCGCTAGTGACTATGATGAGGAGACTTTGGCTCTTATTACACGTGAAGAACACGGTGAAGATGATTCTGATCATGAGACGCAATACATGGCTCCTGAAGATGCTGACAGGTATGAATGTTTAGTTGCTCAACGTGTTTTGAGTGTGCAAGTCACACAAGCTGAGCAAAATCAGAGGAATAATTTGTTCCATACAAAGGGAGTTGTGAAGGAACGTTCTGTTCGCGTCATCATAGATGGAGGGAGCTGCAACAACTTGGCAAGCATGGAGATGGCGGAGAAGGTATCTCTCACCACAAGACCACATCCACATCCTTACTACATCCAATGGTTCAACAACAGTGGCAAGGTTAAGGTAACACGTACTGTTCGTGTGCATTTTAGTATCTCTACATATGCTGATTATGTTGATTGTGATGTGGTACCTATGCAAGCATGTTCCTTATTACTTGGTAGACCATGGCAATTTGATAAAAATTCTGTACACCATGGTAGAAACAATCAGTATACTCTTGTTCATAAGGTTAAAAATATTACTTTGCTTCCTATGACTCCTGATTCTATTTTGATAGATGATATTAATAGAGCTAATAAAGCAAAACAGGAGAACAATAAGAGTGAAAATCAGATTGTGGCAAAAGAATTTGAGCAACAAATGAAGCCTAATAATAAACCATCTAGTGTTGCTTCTGAAATTAAATTGAAAAGTGCATGTTTACTTGCCACCAAATCTGATATTGATGATCTAGATTTTAGCAAATCTGTTTGCTATGCTTTTGTGTGCAAAGAGGCATTATTTTCATTCGAGGACGTGCCTTCCTCTTTGCCTCCTTCTGTCACTAACATTTTGCAGGAGTTCACTGGCGTCTTTCCACAAGACGTGCCACCGGGATTACCACCTATTCGAGGGATTGAGCATCAAATTGACTTAATTCTCGGTGCATCATTACCCAACCGTGCGCCATACCGTACCAATCCAGAGGAGACGAAGGAGATTATGCGTCAAGTACAGGAGCTGCTTGACAAAGGTTATATACGTGAATCCCTTAGTCCTTGTGCTGTTCCTATCATTTTAGTGCTGAAAAAGGATGGTACGTCGCGTATGTGTGTTGATTGTAGAGGCAGTAATAATATTACTATTCGTTATCGTCATCCTATTCCTAGGCTAGATGACATGCTTGATGAATTGAGTGGCTCTACAATATTCTCCAAAGTTGATTTGCGTAGTGGATACCATCAAATTCGTATGAAATTGGGAGATGAATGGAAACGGCATTTAAAACTAAGTTTGGTTTATATGAGCGGTTAGTCATGCCTTTTGGGTTAACTAAAGCACCTAGTACTTTCATGAGACTAATGAACGAAGTTTTACGTGCCTTCGTTGGACGATTTGTGGTAGTCTATTTTGATGATATACTGATTTATAGCAAATCTTTGGAGGAACATTTGGAACATTTACGTGCTGTTTTTATTGCTCTACGTGATGCACGTTTGTTTGGTAACCTTGGAAAGTGCACCTTTTGCACCAACCAAGTATCTTTTCTTGGTTATGTTGTTACTCCACAGGGAATTGAAGTTGATAAAGCCAAGATTGAAGCTATTGAGAGTTGGCCGCAGCCCAAAACGGTCACACAAGTGAGGAGTTTCCTTGGCCTCGCTGGTTTCTATAGGCGTTTTGTGAGAGATTTCGGCACCATAGTTGCACCTCCCAACGAGCTTACAAAGAAGGATGTGCCTTTTGTTTGGGGTACCGCACAGGAAGAAGCCTTCACGGTATTGAAAGATAAGTTGACACATGCTCCTTTACTCCAACTTCCTGATTTCAATAAGACTTTTGAGCTTGAATGTGATGCTAGTGGAATTGGATTAGGAGGTGTGTTATTACAAGATGGCAAACCTGTTGCATACTTTTCTGAAAAATTGAGTGGGCCTAGTCTGAACTATTCTACTTATGACAAAGAATTATATGCTCTTGTTCGGACCTTAGAAACATGGCAACATTATTTATGGCCAAAGGAATTTGTTGTACATTCTGATCATGAATCTTTGAAACACATTAAAAGTCAAGCAAAACTGATTCGTAGACATGCTAAATGGGTTGAATTCATTGAGACTTTCCCCTATGTCATTAAACACAAGAAGGGTAAAGAAAATGTTATTGCTGATGCATTGTCTCGTCGTTATACTATGGTTTCACAACTTGACTTTAAAATATTTGGTTTGGAGACTGTCGGTGTCAAAACCGGCGGATCTTGGGTAGGGGGTCCCGAACTGTGCGTCTAAGGCGGATGGTAACAGGAGGCAGGGAACACGATGTTTTACCCAGGTTCGGGCCCTCTTGATGGAGGTAAAACCCTACGTCCTTCTCGATTTATTCTTGATGATATGGTATTACAAGAGTTGATCTACCATGAGAACGGAGAGGCTAAACCCTAGAAGCTAGCCTATGGTATGATTGTATGTATATATCTATCAACTAGCCTGGCCTCGGTTTATATAATGTACCAGAGGCCTAGGATAACAGGAGTCCGAGCCGAATACGCCAGTGGGGAGGAGTCCTTGTCTTGACCACCAAGTCTTGTGGAAGCTTCCATGTATGCGGCAGCTGTCCGAACTGGCCCATTAGTATACGGCCATGGGGGTCCTCGGCCCAATCTAACAGATCGGGAGATGACGTGGTGAGTACCCCCTAGTCCAGGACACCGTCAGTAGCCCCCTGAACTGGTCTTCAAGTTAGGGAAATTCCTCGATTCTTCCGAACTGTTCTTCATCTTCGGTCATCGGTCTTGAAAACTGGTTCAACAAATCTTCTCATCTTCGATCTTGAGGATCGCTGAAATGCATTCGACGAGTTTACACGTCGGGTATCCGAGGAGCCCCTTTAAGTTTCCGGCCTTTATCAATGCCTTGTTATTTTTATGCCACACCTCGGGTTTGAGGTTGTTCCTGGGAGGCAGTGTCCTCTTGTGTCCGAGCTCTAACGCGGGACTGCATTCGAGGTATCTTTTGCAGTCGAGCACCAATGCCGGACTGCTTCCGAGCTCCAACGCCGAAATGTATCCGAGCTCCAGTGCCGAAATATATCCGAGCTCCAACGCCGGACTGTGTCCAAGGTCCAACGCCGAAATATATCTAAGGTGTCATATCACCTTGGTTTAAAAAGGTTGAAGGAGTTCAGCCGAGCTTAATGCTGGAAATGCCCTCTATGGAGCCAGCCAATAGCGCCCGAGCTTTATGCCGGACTGATTCCGAGGTGGTGCACCACCCCGACTATGAGCCGGTTTTTGTCAATATTTTTTATTGGTGCAATTTATTCTTTGCCGAGATATATAGCCAGTAGCCCTCAAGGTGTGTATCGGTCTAAAACCCGAGATGCACCTGAAGGATGATGTAAGACCGCTGATCCCAGTAGCCGCTGAGACTCAGGTTGATTTGCAAAATTGGTCTGAGGATCAAGTCCTAGATCGGCATAATACTTCGGGACACAAAAAGCGGCGTGCTCAGTCCTCGAGACTCAGGTTGGGTGTGGCCAACCAACCTGAGGATCAAAATCTCCTCAGAAACTGTATTACACTTAAAATTTTCTGCATTGGACGGGCAATGCAGTAGCCCCCGAGACACTGGTCGGGTGGCAACACCAGATCAGGGGATCGATGTGCCCCTTTAATATTTGTAAATAATAAGCCCGAAGCCCAGTAGCCCCCAAGCTTTAATGCGGGCACGGGTGGCCGAATTAAGGATTGATATCCATAGTAAAATCACAAATTATGTGTAATGACTTTATGTTTCCAAGTACTTTACGTCATTTAATGCTCGGATCCGCATTGTACAAAACTTTGTTGACCGACCATCGGCTTCCACCTCCTCGGCTAGTAGCCGAGGAGTGTTTGTCTTACTTTATAAAGCCTTTATGATGGCAAAGATTTACGACAAACAAGGCAATCTGGCCATACGGTTTTATAAACAAAGGTACGCAGAGAGATATGTTATATTACTATTTAACAGAAGAAATGTCTTCCAAAGAAAATAGTCCCGCTATTGGTTCCTTTCTTTGGGTTGTCATGCTAAGCATGATCATGAAACCTCAGCTCCAATGTAAGAGCAAAATATCGAGGATTTAGTTTGGGAGGCCAGTTAATAGCCCCTGGTAGTGTTCGGCGACAGTCGAGGTCAAGCCGTAAACACTTCAGCCATTGTTATGAATGGCTCGTCATTTAACACCGTCATCGGATCGCTGAGTAGTTTACGCTTATTGTGACAGTCAGTTTTTGGCTTTCTCCACTGAGGTGCTTAACCATGTGAGCTGGAAGCACAATCGCAGTGGTTCTCCCTTCGCACACCTAGCCGAACAAAGCGGAACGTAGGAGGCAAGCACAGGAGCCGGGAAACCCAACAATTGACCGAAGACACAATTCGAAACCGATGCATATATAGCAATATCCGAGAATGTTTTTGCCGAATCTCTAAAGGTGTCTGGCGTTGCACTGCGAGACTTGTGCTGAAAATACACAAATAGTTTAAAAGTGCCATAAGCTTGGAAAACAAAAAAACGTCAGTAAAAACTTGACGTCCGAACAAGATCAAGTGTTCGGTGCCAATCCGAAAAATGGCCTTAGCAAAAGAAGTGCTTCTGTCGTGCTTTAACATGATACATCCTATCTCAAGACTTCAAGCGGGTCAGCCTACGGCTTCAACCTCCTATCCCGAGGGCGGAGTACTTCTCATTAGGCCAGTTTAGCAAACTAAACTCTAGCGGCTTTGAGAGAGAAATTAGGCTCCCCGGCTAGTTACCACACGCTCGTGTCGAAAAAAGGAGTGATAGACAATAATAATAATAAGAATAATAATAATAAAACTTTGCAACGATTAAGAAGAATAACGGCTCATATAAATTTAAGAGCCCCCAAGTGACTTGGGTAAAAGAATGATTGCATGTACCTAAGTACTTATATCATATCTATGTTCAACCGAAGTTTAAACACATCTTAACCGACCGTTGGCTTCTCCCTCTTCGGTCAATGACCGAAAAGTGTTATGTACTCCATCTGTCGAGAATATCGATGGTGTTTCCAATAACCATGCAATCAGGCCATAAGGCTGTAACAGACAAAGCACGCTCTGGGAGCTTATACTATATTACTGCGAAGTGTAAGAAGCATCTTCGAAGAAAATAGTACCCCCGCTGATACCTTTCTTCGGTGCTCATTGTTGTTATGAGACTTGTGCAATAGATTTTTTGTACTCATGAGTTCCGTTGTGTGCCGACCATCATGGAAAACTATAAGAGCGCTAGCTTTCGGCTTCACCCATTCTGAGGTCCGGCTCGGATGACCCGATCGTGACAATCGCAGAGGTGCTCCCTTTACTCCCTAGCCGAATAATCGGGAACATAGGGGTAAACATAGGAGCGAGGCAACCCAGCTTGCAAATCGCTTATGTCAATATGGTGCATATTGTGGCGTAATACACGAACAAGGAATGAAGCCGTACAAGTATAATCATATGCAAGAGGAAAAGCTTCATGAAGGAAGCCCCCAAATGAATTGGGTATTTGAATTTATGCGTCACAAACAAAGTTTGGACAAGGAAATTTTTTACAAACAACTTTTCTCCAAAAAAGTATAATGCTTGGTCGAACCGAACACAAGTTAGAAATTAAAGCTTTGAGCATGAAAGCGACTTAGCTGGTTAATGTGTTCGGTATTAATGACGCGGTCCGAGCTTGATGCGGGACAAGGTTCCATCCCCCAAGCCGGTACCGAGGTGGCGGAGCGGAGAGCTCGACACGCCGAAGTGGTCACATAGCACGGTCAATGCAGACCGGTAGAGTGACGCCGAAGTCCCCGGATCATTTTCCTATGCACAAAAAATAGTGCAAACCAGAGATAATAGTAATAATGATAATTAAAAAAAATCGTTGCATAATAAATAATTTATGCAAAGTGAGTAATAAAAGAAATATGGCCTGGCACCGAAGTCAATGTCGATGCAGGGCATCGGCGTGATGCGGTAAAGGCGTGGCAAAGCCTGAATTCACAGGTCGGTCCGAGCTCCGGATGCGGCGTTCGCCGGACTATGTACCAAAACTGACCGAACCACCATGCGACTGTTGTTAATGCGGCCACCATTTGATAGACCTGTATACATATGATGGACAAACCAGAGTAATAATTCCTTGAGAAAAATGAACCCAAACAAGCAAAAAATACTGGGATTAATAGCACCTGGTTTGTTGTAGCAATCCGAAGGAAGGTGATTCCAAAAATTGGGACTCGATCCGCACATCCATTGCCTGATGGGCGATAAAATGACGGCATGGCAATGCTGGTAAGGTTGGCTCGCCGAGGCAAAGCCCTCGGTCCAGCTACCGTGACAGAGCTGGTCGGCTGGTGACGCCGAAGTGTCCGGAGTAGGTTGATGAAGAGATGGCGAAGCCCCCGGTCCAGTCGAGATGTCGAAGCCTCGATGTCAGCCGGTGAGTCGAAGTAGGTCGGCGTGATGGACACCAGCTTGAAGAAGCAATAGTGCGGACCTGCCGATGCAGGTCATGACGTGGTCGATGCCGGCTTGATAAAGCGACCGTGCGGCGATGCTGGTATGCCCGCTCCGTGTAATCCGTGGGGCGGCGATATTGGTGATGATTTATCCTTCGCGATGCCGGACTCTTGTTCGGCTTGCCGAGATGATGATCCAAAGAAGTTGAGCTCGGCTCAACAAAGTGACGACGTGTCTAGTGCAGGTCGGCAGCCGTGGAGCAATATTGCCGGACTGATTTGACACTAGCATGATGTTGAAGATCATGTTCAAAAGATCTTAAAGTTAGTGGGATGTGTTCGGGAACAAAACACAATACCCCATACAAAATTTCCTTCAAAAGGGATGTCCGAAATCCCGTTCATAAAAAAGACGAACTCGGGTCGAATTTGTTTTCGCTCAGAAAACAGATCCGAAAAGTGATGCACTAATCGGAAGGTTCCCGGAGTTTGGACAGTCGGATCGAGCTGAAATTTTGAGAGGTGGTAGATATAGAAATTCCGCAGCCGATCAACGGTTGGATCTTTCAAACGACATCTGAGCTAGAAGCTGGACACCATGCCCTAAACTCATCTAAATTCCCGTCCAGATTTGACAGGGCTCCGGTATACCGTGGATTGCTAGAGATTCCTCCATCGGAACTCGACGAAATTTTCCAGCGTTGTTGCAGACTCAATTCTGCACAACTCCACCAAAGAGATCGTTAAAAATACACTTGAGGAGGCGGTGGCAGCGGATACAAGTTTGACGTTGAGCCCCCGAGCTCTCTGGATGATTCCTCCATGATCTTGATAGAGATCGGAGTTGATGTTTATAAAGGTCCTCATCCGAACATGACGATCGGAGGTAGGGTGCAGTCCTTAAACAAACCAAGGTGACCAGTCGAGCTGGTGACGAAGATGCCGAAGTCGCATTTGATCTGCAGGCGAGCCATCAACCTTTTGCCGAACACACAGCGGAACTCTCAATGAAAGCACCAATGTCGGTGTCAAAACCGGCGGATCTCGGGTAGGGGGTCCCGAACTGTGCATCTAAGGCGGATGGTAACAGGAGGCAGGGAACATGATGTTTTACCCAGGTTCGGGCCCTCTTGATGGAGGTAAAACCCTACGTCCTGCTCGATTTATTCTTGATGATATGGGTATTACAAGAGTTGATGTACCACGAGATCGGAGAGGCTAAACCCTAGAAGCTAGCCTATGGTATGATTGTATGTATATATCTATCGACTAGCCTGGCCTCGGTTTATATAATGCACCAGAGGCCTAGGATAACAAGAGTCCTAGCCGAATACGCCGGTGGGGAGGAGTCCTTGTCTTGACCACCAAGTCTTGTGGAATCTTCCATGTATGCGGCAGCTGTCCGAACTGGCCCATGAGTATACGGCCATGGGGGTCCTCGGCCCAATCTAACAGATCGAGAGATGACGTGGTGAGTACCCCCTAGTCCAGGACACCGTCAGAGACCATCAACGATCAATATGTGCATGATGCTGAATATAAAGATGTATTGCAGAATTGTAAGGAAGGGAGAACTTGGAACAAGTTCGTTCTTAATGATGGATTTGTGTTTCGTGCTAACAAGCTATGCATTCCAGCTAGCTCCGTTCGTCTTTTGTTGTTGCAGGAGGCGCATGGAGGAGGATTAATGGGACACTTTGGCGTCAAGAAGATGGAGAATATACTTGTTACACATTTCTTTTGGCCAAAGATGAGACGGGATGTTGAGCATTTTGTTGCTCGCTGCACTACATGTCAAAAAGCTAAGTCATGACTCAATCCTCATGGTTTATATATGCCTTTGCCTGTACCTAGTGTTCCTTGGGAGGATATATCTATGGACATTGTTTTAGGTTCACCTCGAACAAAGAAGGGGAGGGATATCATATTTGTTGTCATGGATAGGTTCTCGAAAATGGCACACTTTATACCATGTCATAAAAGCGATGATGCTAATGTTGATGATTTGTTCTTTCGTGAAATTATTCACTTGCATGGCAAACCAAATACTATTGTTTCAGATTGTGATACTAAATTTCTTAGCCACTTTTGGAGATGTTTATGGGCTAAGTTGGGGACTAAACTACTTTTTAGTACTACTTGTTACCCCCAAACTGATGGACAAACTGAAGTAGTCAATAGAACATTGTCTACTATGCTTAGGGCTGTTTTGAAGAATAAAAAGAAAATGTGGGAAGAATGCTTGCCTCATATTGAATTTGCTTATAATCCTTCATTGCATTCTACTACTAAGATGTGCCCTTTTGAAATTGTGTATGGTTTCCTACCTCGTGCACCTATTGATTTGTTGCCTCTTCCATCTTCGGAGAAGGTTAATTTTGATGCTAAAGAACATGTTGAATTGATTTTAAAAATGCATGAGTTAACTAAGGAAAACATTGAGCGTATGAATGCTAAATATAAACTTGCTGGAGATAAGGGTAGAAAACATGTTGTGTTTGCACCTGGAGATCTTGTTTGGTTACATTTGTGTAAGGATAGATTTCCTAATTTGCGCAAATCAAAGCTAATGCCACGTGTTGATGGTCCTTTTAAGGTGTTAGAGAAAATAAATGATAATGCATATAAACTTGAGCTGCCTGCAGATTTTGGGGTTAGTCCCACTTTTAACATCGCATATTTGAAGCCTTATTTGGGTGAGGACGATGAACTTTCATTGAGGACGACTTCATTTCAAGAAGGGGAGAATGATGAGGACATCAATACCATTGTTACACCCACAGCCCCTGCTGCTATACATACTGGACCAATTACTAGAGCTCGCGCACGCCAATTGAATTATCAGGTACTTTCGTTTCTTGGTAACGATTCTAATGTTCATGAGAATATGATGCTGCCTAAATTGGATACATTTGTTTTGCTTACAAATGAAGGGCCTAGCTTGGACAAGAAAGATGAACCTTGGAGCAAGTTCAAGCATGGAGATGATGGCATGCGCAAGGGGAATAAGAACAGAGTTACAAGTGATGATTCCAGGACTCTAAAGCCACCATAATGAGTGCATGAAGCATGGGACGAAATATACAAGATGCCACTTCATAAATTTCGTCCAGAGGCTATTCTAGATGCCGCGTCACCTTATTATTGGGCCAGGCCCATGTATTTTCAAAGTACTTAAGTATAGGCTGTTTTTAGAGTCCGTATGTGTGGGCAAACAAGAGTTAGGGTTGGTTCCGGACCCCTCCACCAAGGGCCACGTAATTCCCGCTCTCTCCTCCATATATAGAGCCCTTAGTGCACGTTTAGACTTTGGGTTTTGTTTAGATTAAAAGTTCGCCATAGCTGCAACTTCGTGTACTTCATTTGTGTTCAACGACCAGACCAAAGCGTCATAGAACCCCACCTCGATCAATAAAGTTTTCATCTTATATTCGCAATATCCCGATTGCAATCTCAGTTTCTTGCTTGTTCTTCGTTTGCTTGCAGGAAACAAACCCTCATGGTCAGGTTGATCGTGCTTCGGCATGGTCAATAACCCTCGGAAGTTGGTTTAGCGATTGCTAAGGCGCGACGTCTCACACGTTCGTAGTCGGATCGTCAAGGTCGACTCCCACAGAAAACGATAGCCATCATCTCATCGAAACAACGGGACACCTTAGCCCCTATCATCCAAGGTAGTCATGTCCTCATCACAATTCCCGAGCTCTTCGCAACGCTAAAGGATGTGGAGGTAGAAATCAAGAAGGAGCATCAAGTGTTGATGGTCAACAAGACCACTAGTTTCAAGAAGAAGGGAAAACGGAAGAAGGGGAACTTCAAGAAGAACGGCAAGCAAGTTGCTGCTTAAGTGAAGAAGCCCAAGTCTAGACCTAAGCCTGAGACTGAGTGCTTCTACTGGAAAGGGACTGGTCACTGGAAGCGGAACTGCCCCAAGTATTTGGCTGATAAGAAGGATGGCAAAGTGAAAGGTATATTGGATATACATTTTATTGATGTGTACCTTACTAATGCTCATAGTAGCGCCTGGGTATTTGATACTGGTTCTATTGCTCATATTTGCAATTCGAAACTCGGGCTACAGATTAAATGAAGATTGGCTAAGGATGAGGTGACGATGCGCGTGGGAAATGCTTTCAAAGTCAATGTGATCCCCGTCGACATGCTACCTCTACATCTACCTTCGGGATTAGTATAAACCTGAATAATTGTTATTTGGTGCCAGCGTTAAGCATGAACATTATATCTGGATCTTGTTTGATGCGAGATGGTTATTTATTTAAATCAGAGAATAATGGTTGTTCTATTTATATGAGTAATATCTTTTATGGCCATGCACCCTTGATGAGTGGTCTATTTTTATTGAATCTCGACAGTAGTGATACACATATTCATAGTATTGAAGCCAAACGATTTTTAATAATGATAGTGCAACTTATTTGTGGCACTGTCGTTTAGGTCATATTGGTGTAAAGCGCATGAAGAAACTCCATGCTGATGGGCTTTTGGAATCACTTGATGCTTGCGAACCATGCCTCATGGGCAAGATGACTAAGACTCCGTTCTCCGGAACAATGGAGCGAGCAACAGACTTACTGGCAATAATACATACTAATGTATGCAGTCCGATGAGTGTTGATGCTCGCGGTGAATATCGTTATTTTCTGACCTTCACAGATGATTTGAGTAGATATGGGTATATCTACTTGATGAAACATAAGTCTGAAACATTTGAAAAGTTCAAAGAATTTTAGAGTGAAGTGGAAAATCATCGTTAGAAGAAAATTAAATTTCTACGATCTGATCGTCGAGGTGAATATTTGAGTTATGAGTTTAGACGTCATTTGAAACAATGCGGAATAGTTTCACAACTCACACCACCTGGAACACCACAACGTAATGGTGTGTCCGAATGTCGTAACCACACTTTATTAGATATGGTGCGATCTATGATGTCTCCTACTGATTTACCACTATCGTTTTGGGGTTATGCTTTAGGGACAGCTGTATTCACATTAAATAGGGCACCATCAAAATCCGTTGAGACGACACCATATGAACTGTGGTTTGGCAAGAAACCCAAGTTGTCGTTTCTTAAAGTTTGACGCTGCAATGCTTATGTGAAAAAGCTTCAACCTGATAAGCTCGAACCCAAAGGAGACTGTTTGGTACACCATCTATCACAGATCCGAAGGCAAGATATTCGTTACTAAGAATAGATCCTTTCTAGAGAAGGAGTTTCTCTCAAAAGAAGTGAGTGGGAGGAAAGTAGAACTTGATGAGGTAACTGTACCTTCTCCCTTATTGGAAAGTAGTTGACCATAAAAATCAGTTGCAGTGATTCCTACACCAATTAGTGAGGAAGCTAATGAAACTTCTGATCAAGTTACTACCGAACCTCGTAGGTCAACCAGAATAAGATCCGCACCAGAGTGGTACGGTAATCCTGTTATGGAGGTCATGTTACTTGACCATGATGAACCTATGAACTATGAGGAAGCAATGATGAGCCCGGATTCCACAAAATGGCTTGAGGCCATGAAATCTGAGATTGGATCCATTTATGAGAACAAAGTATGGACTTTGGTTGACTTGCCCGATGATCGGCAAGCAATTGAGAATAAATAGATCTTCAAGAGGAAGACGAATGCTGATAGTAGTGTTACTATCTACAAAGCTCGAATTGTCGCAAAAGATTTTCGATAAGTTCAAGGTGTTGACTACGATGAGATTTTCTCACTCGTATCGATGCTTAAAGTCTGTCCAACAGATGTTAGCAATTGCCGCATTTTATGAAATTTGGCAAATGGATGTCAAAATTGTATTCCTTAATGGATCTATTAAAGAAGAGTTGAATATGATGCAACCAGAAGGTTTTCTCAATCCTAAAGGTGTTAACAAAGTGTGCAAGCTCCAGCGATCCATCTATGGACTGGCGCAAGCATCTCGGAGTTGGAATATACACTTTGATGAGTGGATCAAAGCATATGGTTTTATACAGACTTATTGTGAAGCCTGTATTTACAAGAAAATGAGTGGGACACTACTAGGAAAAGGGCTATACATGAAATTGACACTAATGGCGCACCAGACACGTGGTGCGCCACTACTATATACTAATGGCGCACCAGACACATGGTGCGCCACTAGTAACAAAAACTTTTTTTTTCATTTTTCCAAACATACTAATGGCGCATCCAGGCACAGTGCGCCATTACTAGTTCTAACTAGTAATGGCCCACCACAACCAAGTGCGCCACTACTGTATTTTTTTATTCTTTTTTCTGCAAAACTACTAATGGCGCACCGTGGCATAGTGCGCCATTACTAGTTTAAACTAGTAATGGCGCACTCTGCCACGGTGCGCCATTAGTATATATATATATATTTTATTATGTTTTTGCAAAACTACTAATGGCGCACCACCAGCAGATGCGCCATTAGTATGTAGGGTTACTAATGGCGCATGAGTGGGTGGTGCGCCATTAGTAACCTGGGACCAGCTAGATATTTTGGAAAGCCACACCTACACACTCACTTTCCCCACTTCATTCCCTCCACCTCCTTCTCCAAACTTGTGTCGGCTGCCTCCTCCTCCTCACCTCATTTGCACCATAGATTCATCAAAATTAAGTGGTTAAATTACTTTTTTTGATAGGTGAGTAAGGGGAAAGCTATCTTTATGTTGTAGATCTACTTTTTTCTCCCTAGCTCGCTCCAACAACGTGCACATGCACTTTTTGTGGACAAGCTAGATCTATGTATGTTTGTGGTGTTGCATATGTTTGTGGTGTTGCATATATGTTTGTGTTTGCAGGTACCGGTATTTGAAATGTGATAGTTGCCAATATTTTGCCGAAATGTTGATTCATTTCCGTTTCGGCGAGAATTTTGGCACTATGCATTCTTTTTGGTCCTATTTTTAGGGAAAGGCATGCCAAATTTTTTCTTGGTTCTAAAATATCGTTTTGCTCTACCCCACAGGCGACCATGGTCTGCACAATGACCGAAGGCATCGTGAATAGATTTTTGAGCTCCGCGAAGGCCGAGATGCTTCAAGAGAACGAGACGGACATAAAATGTCCGTGTCGATGATGCAAGCTGAAGAGCCTTATTGCGGACCCGGATTCCGGGCAGGTGCGGGACCACCTGCTCTTGCGTGGTTTCATGGATGGCTATCCGTGGCAAGGTGATGAAGATGACTATGAAGTCGTCCATGGGGGCCGGGCAAGAAATGAGGAAGGGCGGCAAGATAACCACCGCGGCTCGGGCGGGCGAGAAGACGAAGAATCTCCAGGACATGATCACGACGGTGATGCTGTACACAGTCATCATGTAGAAGATGCCGGACATGATGATGAGGAAGATCAAGACGAAGGGCATGATCATGAAGATGAAGATGCTGAAGCAGACGACGACGGAGGCTGGGTGCAGGACCCTCATATTCAAGAGCTACTTCTCAAGCACACGGATAACGCAAGAGCTGCCGCCCGAGAGAAAGCCAAGCTGGATCAAGTGGAGATAGACGCGGTTACTCCATTGTATGAAGGCTGCAGGCCCGAGGATACCCGCCTGAAAGTAACGCTCATGGCTCTGGAGATGAAGGTAAAACACAAAATGAGCGACGCATACTTCGACGAGAACATGTCATTCGGGCACGAACGTCTTCCCAAGGGGAACAAGTGCCCGACCAGTTTCGAGGAGGCAAAGAAAATCGTGTGTCCTCTGGATTTACCGCACGTGAAATACCATGTGTGCATGAACAATTGCATCATTTATCGGGACGAGCACGCAGAGTCTACCATATGTCCGGTGTGCGGCGTCACTCGATACAAGAAGAGGAAGAAAGCTCCTCGAAAAGTGGTGTGGTACTTTCCGATCACTCCTCGTCTGCAGCGGTATTTCGCGGACCCTAAGGTAGCAAAGCTCCTACGTTGGCACGCGGATAGGGAGGAGAAGAAGCAGGAAGATGACAGAAATGATCCGGAGATAAATAAAAAAGACAAGATGCCGAGTCACCCTAAGGATGCGAGCCAGTGGCAAGCATTGAACTTCGAAGACCCAGAATTTGGGAACGATCCAAGGAACATCGTGCTGGGCGCGAGCACCGATGGAGTCAATCCGTTTGGTAGCCAGAGAAGCACACATAGCACCTAGCCTGTGTTTGTGTGGATGTACAACCTCCCCCCTGGTTGTGCATGAAGAGGAAGTACATTCACATGAGTATGCTAATTGAAGGGCCAAAACAACCAGAGAACGACATCAATCTGTATCTGGGGCTGCTGAAAGAGGAGCTAGACACGCTATGGAAAACGCCAGCCAAAACGTGGGACGCCGCAGAGAAAGAATATTTCCCTATGAGAGCCGCACTTCTCACGACGGTGCACCACTATCTCGGTTACGGATATCTCATGGGGCAGGTGGTCCATGGATTTTCTGGATGCGTCAGGTGCATGGATGACACAGCGTATCGCCAGCTAGATAGAGATCCCGGGTCTTCGAAAACCGTGTTCATGGGGCATCGAAGGTGGCTTTGCGATGATGACCCATGGAGGAAACGCAAGGATCTGTTAGATGGTGAAACCGAACCCCGAAGACGCCCGCGTACGAGGAGCGGCAAGGAAATAGACGAGCTGTTGAAAAATTTGAAAGATTGCCCACTGCCGGGAAAGAAGCAAAAGGGGCCAGAGCCGAGAAAGAAGCGAAAGGCGCCAGAGCCACCGCTGAAGGTATGGAAAATGAGGTCTGTTTTCTGGGACTTGTCGTACTAGAAGATCCACTGTGTGCCTCACAGCCTTGATGTCATGCATATCACGAAGAACGTGTGCGAGAGTCTGCTTGGTACCCTGCTCAACATGCCAGAGAGGACCAAAGATGGGTCGAAAGCAAGGGCAGACTTGAAATCAATGGGCATCAGGCAGGAGCTTCATGCTAATGATGATGATGATGATGATGATGATGAGGCGAAGCAGGACACAGAAAGTCGTCGCAAAGGCAAAAAGGAGAAG
Organism: Triticum urartu; assembly: GCF_056163025.1. NCBI lineage: Eukaryota > Viridiplantae > Streptophyta > Magnoliopsida > Poales > Poaceae > Triticum > Triticum urartu. Next base: position 215,255,044 of record NC_141873.1, on the reverse strand, counting down.
AAGACTGGAAATGACTACCCTCCCGCGTGCTGCACTCTAAGTCAGGAGGAGATCGAGCAGTTTTTCACCTGCCTCGTAGGAGTAAAACTTCCTTACGGTTACGCGGGGAAGATAAGCAGATACCTAGATCCAGCGAAGCAAAAGTTCAGCGGGATGAAGTCTCACGACTGTCACGTGCTGATGACGCAGATACTTCCAGTTGCAATCCGTGGGATCATGGACGCGCACGTTGGTGAAACGCTATTTGGCCTATGCAACTTTTTCAACGTCATCTCTCGGAAGTCGGTTGGCGTGAGGCAACTCAGAAGGCTACAGGAAGAGATCGTGGTGATACTATGCGAGCTTGAGATGTACTTCCCGCCCGCATTCTTCGACGTTATGGTGCATCTGTTGGTCCATATCATGGAGGATATCATCCAACTCGGGCCGACGTTCCTGCACAGCATGATGCCGTTCGAAGGGATGAATGGTGTCATCAAAGGATATGTTCGCAACATGTCACATTTAGAGGGAAGCATAGCCAGGGGCTTTCTGACCGAAGAGTGCATCTCCTACTGCACGAATTATCTAGGCATCGAGAACCCCATTGGTCTGCCCGTCAACACGCACCTCGGCAGGCTCGCTGGATAGGGTCACCGTGAGGGTCGCCGCGAAATGCATGTCGACTTCGAGGGTCGACTCGCCGACTTTGAAAGAGCAAACCTAGTCGCGCTACAACACATAGACGTGGTCGATCCTTGGGTGGTAGAGCACAAAACCTTTATTGAGAAGACGTACAATGACCGAGGCCAACAGAGGACGGACGGAGATATAATCAAAGAGCACAACTCATGTTTCGCGCGTTGGTTCAAGCAGAAGCTTCTGTCGTACCCTTTACATGAGGATTCTTCCGCGGAAGAACAACTCATATTCGCCTTGTCACAGGGCGCCAAGCATAACCTGATGACCTATGAGGCGTACCATATCAACGGCTACACATTCTACACCGAGGACAAGGACATGAAGAGCGATGGTTATCAGAACTCCGGGGTAACGATGGAATCCTACACCGGTAACGACAAGGACAGATACTACAGAAGGATCGAGGAGATCTGGGAGCTGAGCTATGCTGGAGAGAAGGTCCCGATGTTCCGTGTGAGATGGGCCAAGAGCGTCCTAAAAGAAGACCGGTATTTCACCACCATGGTTATACCCGAAGCCAAATGTCATCGCTAATTCCTCCCTCTCCCTCACCAGAACCCCTTCGTCCCTCTCTCCCTCGCCAGATCCACCCGCGCGCTGCCCCGACCCACGACGCCGCCGCCCCAACCCCCGCCAGACTCCACCCCCGCCGTCCCCGTGCCCCCGCGCCCCTGCGCCCCCCACCCCCGCCGCCCCGACCCCCGGCGGACTCCACCCCCGCCGCCCCCGTTGCGGCGTCGTCGCCGTTCTCTTCACCGACCTCGCCCCTCGCTCCGCGGCTTCGTGCTCCGGCTACTCCCTTCCCTCGCGCGCCCACATACGGCGATGAAGGTGCCCGGGTCCCCCGCTTGCTGATTCTTCCGACTCCTCCAAGCCACTCGCCTCCTCCTTGACCGGCGACGGCTCCGACCCCGACGAGGAGCCCAGCCTGCCCCTCCTCCAGGAACTCGCAGTAAGTTTGATTTGCAATGCACTACTCCAAATCCTGGTTAAGTAGTTGCTGTTGATTCCCGCAAAAAAAGTAGTTGTTGTTGATGTAGTCTGAATTTAGAGTGGAATCCTGCAGTTGATGTAGTCCAGTATGTCAGATTTGATTTAGTCTGAATTTAGAGCTGCGTGTAGTGCCAAACTGGATGATGTAGTGCTCTGAATTTAGAGGTTTATGTAGTGCCAAACTGGATGTAGTGCCAAATTTTGCAGGATGTAGACTCTATTTTCAAATTCAGAGATATTGAAAAGATCAAGCTGAGATTAATACCAGATCAAACTGAATAGTGGAGTACTGCTCACTGAAAAAAGTGGAGTATTCACCCAAATTTTTGTATCTCAGTTTAAGTTACTGAATTTGCAAGCACTGTTCAGAGTAGATTTTTGGTTGAATTACAGTGCTTTCAATCAATTTGCAACATTTTTCACTGTCAGATGATCACAAGCTAGAATTCCATCAAAGTGAGTAATACTTTCACTATCCTAATGCTTTATAAATGCAGAGAAGATGCTCATTTTTTTGTAACCTGTAGATGCCATGCTCAATTTTTTGGTGAAGCTAGAATTCCATATATAGTCTGCTTGTGTGATGCACTGCTGTTGTATATTACAGTGCCCGTGATCTATTCGTCCTTTAAGCATGTTATTTTCTGGAGTGTCCATGGAAATGTGAGCAGAGTAACTAAACTGTCTAAGCATACAGTAACTGATGCCTCACTCTTGAATGCCCTACATCTGTTCAGAAGGGCCAGTGTTAGCAACTTGTTACCGAATTCATAATATTTCTCGCAGCTGGTAGGGGGTTTGTACCACACAGAGCAGATGAGCTCAGATCGGAGCTAAGATAATCAGTTTGCTGGGTTTTGTCTCCGACCATCGTGTCGTGATGATTTTGCAGGTACCCTGAGAGGCCCTTGAGTTTCTGGAATGTTGATTAACTTCCGTTCTGGCAAATTCGGGTACTCCATATGTCCTATTTTCAGCAAAGGTCATGCTGGTGCCTACATTGATTCATGGGCTGACGGCGTGGATTGCGGGCGGCCAACAGGGGCCACCCCCGGTTCCCAGCTTCACGGCCAGCAACTCGCACAACGCATAGGCGGCGCCATTGGTGTCTCCGGCGGAGGCGGTATTTGTGTCTCCAGCACCGGCACAGGCATTGGAGCTTAATGCACCCGGGTGTACACTGGCCGACACCTCGCCAGCAAGCGGCCCCTCCGTCAGTTGCACGCCCGCCGTTGGTGGTGCCTCGACATTAGCCGAGCTTGACGGCATCACGATAACTAAGCCTCTCGGCCGATGACATGATCTCCTTGCCTTTGACTGGGAATCCCTGATGCCCTACATGTTTTCGCAGGGCGCCGCCGATGTTCCTTGCACTCTCCTGCACTTCGTGGGCGGCGAGTTGGTCGATGTCGCCAAGGGAAGAATCGTTCAACCAGGCAACCCCATGTTCCACGGTAATCCGATATCGCCCACAGTGTATAGGGTTGAAGTGGTTCGGGTGCTGCCAGGCTGCGACGAGCTGTTACCTCCGATTCGACCCGCTGGGGCCGACGAAGAAGATGAGATGACCCTCAGCGCCTGCGTAAGCTGGCCCCTGCTTTGGCCGAAGAGCCAGATTCGTTTGGGGGCGGGGGACACCACCCCACAGACAAGACCGCCAGTCGTGTCGGCACCAAGCCATGGCAAGAATGCCGCAATGCTACCAGACATGCTGGACATCCCTATGGCACAGGATCCGGACATGCATATGGCACAGGATCCGGACGACGACGACAATGACGACGGTACATTTACCAACGTCGATAAGTACTTTGCCGAACATGTGTACGGTGACGAGTTCTGCGGGCCTCCTTCTCAAGAACCCAACCAAGACGACCGCGATCTAGCTGGTACGGCGGAGAAACCCAATTGCAACAGGCGTCGTCTGGCGTTCAGTTCTCAGGAGACGCCTCCAGCTGCCGCCTTCACCGAGCCTTAGATAGCTGAGGTGCGAAATATTATCAGCCCCAACACGCTCAAGAAGGCAGTCTGTGAGAAGAACTCGGTCCCATTACAACAGATCAAGAAGAAGGGATGGAAACGAAAGGCTAAAAACGGCGCCGGTGCGAGCCAGCCGGCACCGAGTACGATCCGTGCTCAGGACGGGCCACCTTCACCTAAGGATATCTCGAGGAGGGTGCATGTGGCGGGTAGGGCGATGCTACCGACAAATATGCTCAATGCCACAACCGGTGCTATGCGGAGTCTACAAGACAGTGTTCTTTCTTTGGAGAAGCGGCGTCTTAGAGAGAATGATGAGGCATACCCAGTTTTCGTGGCCAGGGTGCCAGAGGGCAAGGGCTTTGTGGATGGCGCCATCAGGGGTACGATCGTCCTGCGGTTTGATGACATCTTTTCTATGTTTAACCTTCATCCGCTGCACTACACATTCGTTCGGCTATTTTCGCTAAGTATGGAGATGCAGATCGTTAGAGACAAGACCCCGGACATCGTGATAGTCGACCCCTTCTACATGCGTGCCAAGCTCTTGGGCAGCGCTTGGGCTAAGTCGCGAGTTCACACCTCGAAGGCGTCATTCTGGCAAACCCAGATAAGGATAACTTCCTCGTGTCTTACTTTCCCGAGTAAGTCATCCCTTAACCGCCCCGTAACATATGATTTCTCAGATTTTGATCGTTTTTTCTAACATTCCGTGTTCTGTGCAGTGACACACATTGCACACGCATCCTCTTAAGCCCGAAATATTCCATGGCCACGTATTTCGACCCGAACCGTGACTCCAAGATAGACTACACAAATATCAAGAAAGTTCTTGATGATGTTCTCCCCGGCTACGCCAAATCTGGAGGCACCTTCACCAGGACAGTTTGTAGCTACGGCAGGCATGTGTTCGCCCACAATACTAAGTTCTGCTGCGTCAAGCAGCCGCCTGGCGGTCAGAAGGATGCCTACTACGCCCTCCATCATATGTGGGCGATCGTACGGGACCATCATCACCTTCTGCTACCAGATAATCTCAAAGATTGGGCCGCGAGCTTGTCGGCAATCCAGGACGCGGGCATCAGACAAGAATTCTTTCGCATCCAGTCGGAGTTTGCGGAAATCATCCATCAAGATGTCCTTCATTCCTCGGGGCAGTTCTACCTCAGATATCAACCGTCCAACAGTGAGATAGACACAATGCTACAAATGCAGGCTGACAACGCCCGCGATTTCATGACCATCACTACAGACGGCGGCTTCATCCACACTCCGGTCCCATGAGTCGAGTCGAAAGTAGTGATGCTATGTGTAGTTCTGAAACATTAATTGGCTCATGTTGTAATTAAACTTTAATGAATTGTATGTCTCTTTGGTTTGGACGGTCGTTCAACTTAGATGTAATCGATGCTATTTATTCGTAGGACACAGAGTTGTGCTATTAATGTCTTGCTTTTCTCTTCCGATCCTTTTGTTGCATACTTATATATTGCTCATGTATTGTCTGTTGTCTGGCTTGTGCATAGAGATGTCGTCGTATGTCGTGTACAAGGGTAAGGTTCCCGGAGTCTACGACGACTGGGGGGGAGTGTCAGAGACAGGTTCACCGTTTCAGCGGTAACAGTTACAAAGGGTACACCACTAGGGAGGAGGCGGAATCTAGATACGCCCGCTATCTAGCGGGAGAGAGGAGGGAGCGTTGGAGGAACCGGATGAAGACCAATTTCATCACGATGATGCTCATCGTGATGACCACAGCTTCTTCTATGTGATGGTAGTTTAGATGATCGATATCGACTTGTAATGTGAAGACAAACTCGCTACTCGCGGTCTCGAGACTTGTAATGTTCTATCTTTGTTCGGTCTTTTGAATTTGGAGACTAATATGATGAATTGTATTCGGAGACTAATCTTCTATTGTATTCGATGAATCTGCTGTTGCTGTGTGGTGCTGTCTATATTTTGTCCAATAATATATTTTGTAACCTGTGCAAAAATCAGAAAAGTAAAAAAACCTAATATTCATACTAATGGCGCATCATCTCAAATTGCGCCATTAGTATGCCGAAGGATACTAATGGCGCATCACTACACAGTGCGCCATTAGTATGCCAAAAAATACTAATGGCGCATCACCCCACAGTGTGCCATTAGTATGCCAAACGACATGGGGAAATATGGCCCCCTGGGAGGCATACTAATGGCGCATGTTGGTCTATACTAATGGCGCACGGCGTGGTGCGCCATTAGTATACCAGATACTAATGGTGCACCCGTAGTGCGCCATTAGTATATAATACTAGTGGCGTGGTACTAGTGGCGCACCAGTAGTGCACCATTAGTAGGCAAAACTGGTGCGCCACTAGTAGGCCTTTTCCTAGTAGTGGGAGCACTACAACCTTTCTGATAAGTATATGTGAATGACATATTGTTGATCGAAAATGATGTAGAATTTTTCTGGAAAGCATAAAGGAGGGTTTAAAAGGAGTTTTCCAAAGAAAGCCCTCGGTGAAGTTGCTTACATATTGAGCATCAAGATCTATAGAGATAGATCAAGACGATTGATAAGTTTTTTCAATGAGTACATACGTTGATAAGATTTTGAAGTAGTTCAAAATGGAATAGTCAAAGAAGGAGTTCTTGCCTGTGTTGCAAGGTGTCAAGTTCAGTAAAGACTCAAAACTCGACCACTGCAGAAAATAGAAAGAGAATGAAAAGTCATTCATTATGCCTCAGTCATAGGTTCTATAAAGTATGCTATGCTGTGTACCAGACCTATTGTGTACCTCACCATGAGTTTGGCAAGAGGGTACAATAGTGATCCAGGAGTGGATCACTAGACGACGGTCAAAATTATCCTTAGTGGAATAAGGATATGTTTCTCAGTTATGGAGGTGATAAAGAGTTCATCGTAAAGATTTACGTCGATGCAAGCTTTAGCACTGATTTGGATGACTCTGAGTCTCAATCTGTATACATATTAAAAGTGCGAGTAATTAGCTAGAGTAGCTCCATGCAGAGCATTGTAGACATAGAAATTTGCAAAATACATACGGATCTGAATGTGGCATACCCGTTGACTAAACTTCTCTCACAAGCAAAACACGATCACACCTTAGTACTCTTTGGGTGTTAATCACATGGCGATGTGAACTAGATTATTGACTCTAGTAAACCCTTTGGGTGTTGGTCACATGGTGATGTGAACTATTGGTGTTAAATCACATGGCGATGTGAACTAGATTATTGACTCGAGTGCAAGTGGGAGACTCAAGGAAATATGCCCTAGAGACAATAATAAAGTTGTTATTTATATTTCCATATATCATGATAAATGTTTCGTATTCATGCTAGAATTTTATTAACCAGAAACTTGATACATGTGTGAATACATAGACAAAACAAAATTTCCCTAGTATGCCTCTACTTGACTAGCTCGTTCACCAAAGATGGTTAAGTTTCCTGACCATAGACCTGTGTTGTCATTGGATGAATGGGATCACATCATTAGGAGAATGATGTGATGGACAAGACCCATCCATTAGCTTAGCATGTTGATCGTTCAGTTTTATTGCTATTCCTTTCTTAATGACTTATACACATTCCTTTGACTATGAGATTATGCAACTCCTGAATACCGGAGGAACACCTTGTGTGCTATCAAACGTCACAACGTAACTGGGTGATTATAAAGATACTCTACAGGTGTCTCCCATGGTATTTGTTGAGTTGGCATAGATCGAGATTAGGATTTGTCACTCTGTGTATCGGAGAGGTATCTCTGGGCCCTCTCGGTAATGCACATCACTATGAGCCTTGCAAGCAATGTGAATAATGAGTTAGTTACGGGATGATACATTATGGAATGAGTAAAGAGACTTGTGGGAAACGAGATATGTTATATTACTGTTTAACAGAAGAAATGTCTTCCAAAGAAAATAGTCCCGCTATTGGTTCCTTTCTTTGGGTTGTCATGCTAATCATGATCATGAAACCTCAGCTCCAATGTAAGAGCAATATATCGAGGATTTAGTTTGGGAGGCATGTTAATAGCCGCTGGTAGTGTTCGGCGACAGTCGAGGTCAAGCCGTAAACACTTCAGCCATTGTTATGAATGGCCCGTCATTTAACACCGTCATCGGATCGCTGAGTAGTTTACGCTTATTGTGACAGTCAGTTTTCGGCTTTCTCTACTGAGGTGCTTAACCATGTGAGCTGGAAGCACAATCGCAGTGGTTCTCCCTTTGCACACCTAGCCGAACAAAGCGGAACGTAGGAGGCAAGCACAGGAGCCGGGCAACCCAACTATTGACCGAAGACACAATTCGAAACCGATGCATATATAGCAATATCCGAGAATGTTTTTGCCGAATCTCTAAAGGTGTCCGGCGTTGCACTGCGAGACTTGTGCTGAAAAATACACAAATAGTTTAAAAGTGCCATAAGCATGGAAAACAAAAAAACGTCAGTAAAAACTTGACGTCCGAACAAGATCAAGTGTTCGGTGCCAATCCGAAAATTGGCCTTAGCAAAAGAAGTGCTTCTGTCATGCTTTAACATGATACATCCTATCTCAAGACTTCAAGCGGGTTAGCCTATGGCTTCAACCTCCTATCTCGAGGGCGGAGTACTTCTCATTAGGTCATTTTAGCAAACTAAACTCTAGCGGCTTTGAGAGAGAAATTAGGCTCCCCGGCTAGTTACTACATGCTCGTGTCAAAAAAAGGAGTGATAGATAATAATAATAATAATAATAATAAAACTTTGCAACGATTAAGAAGAATAACGGCTCATATAAATTTAAGAGCCCCCAAGTGACTTGTGTAAAAGAATGATTGCATGTACCTAAGTACTTATATCATATCTATGTTTAACCGAAGTTTAAACGCATCTTAACCGACCGTCGCCTTCTCCCTCTTCGGTCAACGACCGAAAAGTGTTATGTACTCCATCTGTCGAGAATATCGATGGTGTTTCCAACAACCAGGCAATTAGGTCATAAGGCTGTAACAGACAAAGCGCGCTCTGGGAGCTTATGCTATATTACTGCGAAGTGTAAGAAGCATCTTCGAAGAAAATAGTACCCCCGCCGATACCTTTCTTCGGTGCTCATTGTTGTTATGAGACTTGTGCAATAGATTTTTTGTACTCATGAGTTCCGTTGTGTGCCGACCATCATTGAAAACTATAAGAGCGCTAGCTTTCGGCTTCACCCAGTCCGAGATCCGGCTCGGATGACCTGATCGTGACAATCGCAGAGGTGCTCCCTTTACTCCCTAGCCGAATAATCGGGAACGTAGGGGTAAACACAGGAGCGAGGCAACCCAGCTTGCAAATCGCTTAAGTCAATATGGTGCATATTGTGGCGTAATACACGAACAAGGAACGAAGCCGTACAAGTATAATCATATGCAAGAGGAAAAGCTTCATGAAGGAAGCCCCCAAATGAATTGGGTATTTGAATTTATGCGTCAAAAACAAAGTTTGGACAAGGAAATTTTTTACATACAACTTTTCTCCAAAAAAGTATAATGCTTGGTCGAACCGAACACAAGTTAGAAATTAAAGCTTTGAGCATGAAAGCGACTTAGCTGGTTAATGTGTTCGGTATTAATGATGCGGTCCGAGCTTGATGCGGGACAAGGTTCCATCCCCCAAGCCGGTACCGAGGTGGCGGAGCGGAGAGCTCGACACGCCGAAGTGGTCACATAGCACGGTCAATGCAGACCGGCAGAGTGACGCCGAAGTCCCCGGATCATTTTCCTGTGCACAAAAAATAGTGCAAACCGGAGATAATAGTAATAATGATAATTAAAAAAAATCGTTGCATAATAAATAATTTATGCAAAGTGAGTAATAAAAGAAATATGGCCTGGCACCGAAGTCAATGTCGATGCAGGGCGTCGGCGTGATGCGGTAAAGGCGTGGCAAAGCCTGAATTCACAGGTCGGTCCGAGCTCCGGATGCGACGTTCGCCGGACTATGTACGGAAACTGACCGAACCACCATGCGACTGTCGTTAATGCGGCCACCATTTGATAGACCTGTGTACATATGATGGACAAACCAGAGTAATAATTCCTTGAGAAAAATGAACCCAAACAAGCAAAAAATACTGGGATTAATAGCACCTGGTTTGTTGTAGCAATCCGAAGGAAGGTGATTCCCAAAACTGGGACTCGATCCGCACACCCATTGCCTAATGGGCGATAAAACGACGGCATGGAAATGCTGGTAAGGTTGGCTCGCCGAGGCAAAGCCCTTGGTCCAGCTAACGTGATAAAGCTGGTCGGCTGGTGACGCCGAAGTGTCCGGAGTAGGTTGATGAAGAGATGACAAAGCCCCCGGTCCAGTCGAGATGTCGAAGCCTCGATATCAGCCGATGAGTCGAAGTAGGTCAGCATCATGGACACCAGCTTGAAGAAGCAATAGTGCGGACCTGCCGATGCAGGTCATGACGTGGTCGATGCCGGCTTGATGAAGCGACCGTGCGGTGATGCTGGTATGCCCGCTCTGTGTAATCCGTGGGGCGGCGATATTGGTGATGGTTTATCCTTCGCGATGCCGGACTCTTGTTCGGCTTGCCGAGATGATGATCCAAAGAAGTTGAGCTCGGCTCAACAAAGTGACGACGTGTCTAGCGTAGGTCGGCAACCGTGGAGCAATATTGCCGGACTGATTTGACACTAGCATGATGTTGAAGATCATGTTCAAAAGATCTTAAAGTTAGTGGGATGTGTTCGGGAACAAAACACAATACCCCATACAAAATTTCCTTCAAAAGGGATGTCTGAAATCCCGTTCATAAAAAAGACGAACTTGGGTCGAATTTGTTTTCGCGCAGAAAAAAGATCCGAAAAGAGATGCACTAATCGGAAGGTTCCCGGAGTTTGGACGGTCGGATCAAGCTGAAATTTTGAGAGGTGGTATATATAGAAATTCGGCAGCTGATCATCGGTTGGATCTTTCAAAGGACATCTGAGCTAGATGCTGGACACCACGCCCTAAACTCATCCAGATTCCCGTCCAGATTTGACAGGGCTCCGGTATACCGTGGATTGCCAGAGATTCCTCCATCGGAACTCAACGAAATTTTCCAGGGTTGTTGTAGACTCAATTCCGCACAACTCCACCAAAGCGATCATTAAAAGACACTTGAGGAGGCGGTGGCGGCGGACACAAGTTTGACGTTGAGCCCCCGAGCTCCCTGGATGATTCCTCCATGATCTTGATAGAGATCGGAGTTGATGTTTATAAAGGTCCTCATCCGAACATGACGATCGGAGGTAGGGCGCAGTCCTTAGACAAACCAAGGTGACCAGGCGAGCTGGTGACGAAGATGCCGAAGTCGCAGTTGATCTGCAGGCGAGCCATCAACCTTTTGCCGAACACACAGCGGAACTCTCAATGAAAGCACCAATGTCGGTGTCAAAACCGGCGGATCTCGGGTAGGGGGTCCCGAACTGTGCGTCTAAGGCGGATGGTAACATGAGGCAGGGAACACGATGTTTTACCCAGGTTCGGGCCCTCTTGATGGAGGTCAAACCCTACGTCCGGCTCGATTTATTCTTGATGATATGGGTATTACAAGAGTTGATGTACCACGAGATCGGAGAGGCTAAACCCTAGAAGCTAGCCTATGGTATGATTGTATGTATATATCTATCGACTAGCCTGGCCTCGGTTTATATAATGCACCAGAGGCCTAGGATAACAAGAGTCCAAGCCGAATAGGCCGGTGGGGAGGAGTCCTTGTCTTGACCACCAAGTCTTGTGGAATCTTCCATGTATGCGGCAGCTGTCCGAACTGGCCCATGAGTATACGGCCATGGGGGTCCTCGGCCCAATCTAACAGATCGGGAGATGACGTGGTGAGTACCCCCTAGTCCAGGACACCGTCAGAGACCATCAAAGATCAATATGTGCATGATGCTGAATTTAAAGATGTACTGCAGAATTGTAAGGAAGGGAGAACTTGGAACAAGTTTGTTCTTAATGATGGATTTGTGTTTCGTGCTAACAAGTTATGCATTCCAGCTAGCTTCGTTCGTCTTTTGTTGTTGCAGGAGGCGCATGGAGGAGGATTAATGGGACACTTTGGCGTCAAGAAGACGGAGGATATACTTGTTACACATTTCTTTTCGCCAAAGATGAGACGGGATGTAGAGCATTTTTTTGCTCGCTGCACTACATGTCAAAAAGCGAAGTCATGACTCAATCCTCATGGTTTATATATGCCTTTGCCTGTACCTTGTGTTCCTTGGGAGGATATATCTATGGACATTGTTTTAGGTTCACCTCGAACAAAGAAGGGGAGGGATATCATATTTGTTGTCGTGGATAGGTTCTCGAAAATGGCACACTTTATACCATGTCATAAAAGCAATGATGTTGTTAATGTTACTGATTTGTTCTTTCGTGAAATTATTCGCTTGCATGGCAAACCAAATACTATTGTTTCAGATCATGATACTAAATTTCTTAGCCACTTTTGGAGATGTTTATGGGCTAAGTTGGGGACTAAACTACTTTTTAGTACTACTTGTTACCCCCAAACTGATGGACAAACTGAAGTAGTCAATAGAATATTGTCTACTATGCTTAGGGCTGTTTTGAAGAATAAAAAGAAAATGTCGGAAGAATGCTTGCCTCATATTGAATTTGCTTATAATCCTTCATTGCATTCTACTACTAAGATGTGCCCTTTTGAAATTGTGTACGGTTTCATACCTCGTGAACCTATTGATTTGTTGCCTCTTCCATCTTCGGAGAAGGTTAATTTTGATGCTAAAGAACATGTTGAATTGATTTTAAAAATGCATGAGTTAACTAAGGAAAACATTGAGCGTATGAATGCTAAATATAAACTTGCTGGAGATAAGGGTAGAAAACATGTTGTGTTTGCACCTGGAGATCTTGTTTGGTTACATTTGTGTAAGGATAGATTTCCTAATTTGCGCAAATCAAAGCTAATGCCACGTGCTGATGGTCCTTTTAAGGTGTTAGAGAAAATAAATGATAATGCATATAAACTTGAGCTGCCTGCAGATTTTGGGGTTAGTCCCACTTTTAACATCGCAGATTTGAAGCCTTATTTGGGTGAGGACGATGAACTTTCATCGAGGCCGACTTCATTTCAAGAAGGGGAGGATGATGAGGACATCAATACCATTGTTACACCCACAGCCCCTACTGCTATACATACTGGACCAATTACTAGAGCTCGCGCACGCCAATTGAATTATCAGGTACTTTTGTTTCTTGGTAACGATTCTAATGTTCATGAGAATATGATGCTGCCTAAATTGGATACATTTGTTTTGCTTACAAATGAAGGGCCTAGCTTGGACAAGAAAGATGAACCTTGGAGCAAGTTCAAGCATGGAGATGATGGCATGCGCAAGGGGAACAGGAACAGAGTTACAAGTGATGATTCCAGGACTCTGAAGCCACCATAATGAGTGCATGAAGCATGGGACGAAATATACAAGATGCCACTTCATAAATTTCGTCCAGAGGCTATTCTAGGTGCCGCGTCACCTTATTATTGGGCCAGGCCCATGTATTTTCGAAATACTTAAGTATAGGCTGTTTTTAGAGTCCGTATGTGTGGGCAAACAAGAGTTAGGGTTGGTTCTGGACCCCTCCACCAAGGGCCACATAATTCCCCCTCTCTCCTCCATATATAGAGTCCTTAGTGCATCATTTTGACTTTGGGTTTTGTTTAGATTAAAAGTTCGCCATAGCTGCAACTTCGTGTACTTCGTTTGTGTTCAACGACCAGACCAAGGCGTCATAGAACCCCACCTTGATCAATAAATTTTTCATCTTATATTCGCAATATCCCGATTGCAATATCAGTTTCTTGCTTGTTCTTCGTTTGCTTGCAGGAAACAGACCCTCGTGGTCAGGTTGATCGTGCTTCGGCGTGGTCAATAACCCTCGGAAGTTGGTTTAGCGATTGCTAAGGCGCGACGTCTCACACGTTCGTAGTCGGATCGTCAAGGTCGACTCCCACAGAAAATGATAGCCATCATCTCATCGAAACATCAGGACACCTTAGCCCCAATCATCCAAGGTAGTCATGTCCTCATCACAATTCCCGAGCTCTTCACAATGCTAAAGGTTGTGGAGGTAGAAATCAAGAAGGAGCATCAAGTGTTGATGGTCAACAAGACCACTAGTTTCAAGAAGAAGGGCAAATGGAAGAAGGGGAACTTCAAGAAGAACGGCAAGCAAGTTGATGCTTAAGTGAAGAAGCCCAAGTCTAGACCTAAGCCTGAGACTGAGTGCTTCTACTGGAAAGGGACTGGTCACCGGAAGCGGAACTGCCCCAAGTATTTGGCTGTTAAGAAGGATGGAAAAGTGAAAGGTATATTTTATATACATGTAATTGATGTGTACCTTACTAATGCTCATAGTAGCGCCTGAGTATTTGATACTGGTTCTGTTGCTCATATTTGCAACTCGAAACTGGGGCTATAGATTAAATGAAGGTTGGCTAAGGATGAGGTGACGATGCACGTGAGAAATGGTTTCAAAGTCAATGTGATCCCCGTCGACATGCTACCTCTACATCTACCTTCGGGATTAGTATTAGACCTGAATAATTGTTATTTGGTGCCAGCGTTAAGCATGAACATTATATCTGGATCTAGTTTGATGCGAGATGGTTATTCATTTAAATCAGAGAATAATGGTTGTTCTATTTATATGAGTAATATCTTTTATGGTCATGCACCCTTGATGAGTGGTCTATTTTTATTGAATCTCGATAGTAGTGATACACATATTCATAGTATTGAAGCCAAACGATATAAGTTTAATAATGATAGTGCAACTTATTTGTGGCACTGTTATTTAGGTCATATTGGTGTAAAGCGCATGAAGAAACTCCATGCTGATGGGCTTTTGGAATCACTTGATGCTTGCGAACCATGCCTCATGGGCAAGATGACTAAGACTCCGTTCTCCGGAACAATGGAGCGAGCAACAGACTTACTGGCAATAATACATACTAATGTATGTAGTCCGATGAGTGTTGATGCTCGTGGTGAATATCGTTATTTTCTGACCTTCACAGATGATTTGAGCAGATATGGGTATATCTACTTGATGAAACATAAGTCTGAAACATTTGAAAAGTTCAAAGAATTTCAGAGTGAAGTGGAAAATCATCGTTACAAGAAAATTAAATTTCTACAATCTGATCGTCGAGGTGAATATTTGAGTTATGAGTTTAGACTTCATTTGAAACAATGCGGAATAGTTTCACAACTCACACCACCTGGAACACCACAACGTAATGGTGTGTCCGAATGTCATAACCACACATTATTAGATATGGTGCGATCTATGATGTCTCCTACTGATTTAACACTATCATTTTGGTGTTATGCTTTAGGGACAGCTCTATTCACGTTAAATAGGGCACCATCAAAATCCGTTGAGACGACACCATATGAACTATGGTTTGGCAAGAAACCCAAGTTGTCGTTTCTTAAAGTTTGAGGCTGCAATGCTTATGTGAAAAAGCTTCAACCTGATAAGCTCGAGCTTAAATCGGAGAAATGTGTCTTCATAGGATACCCAAAGGAGACTGTTTGGTACACCTTCTATCACAGATCCGAAGGCAAGATATTCGTTACTAAGAATAGATCCTTTCTAGAGAAGGAGTTTCTCTCAAAAGAAGTGAGTGGGAGGAAAGTAGAACTTGATGAGGTAACTGTACCTTCTCCCTTATCGGAAAGTAGTTGACCATAAAAATCAGTTGCAGTGATTCCTACACCAATTAGTGAGGAAGCTAATGATGATGATCATGAAACTTCTGATCAAGTTACTACCGAACCTCGTAGGTCAACCAGAATAAGATCCGCACCAGAGTGGTATGGTAATCCTGTTCTGGAGGTCATGTTACTTGACCATGACGAACCTATGAACTATGAGGAAGCGATGATGAGCCCGGATTCCACAAAATGGCTTGAGGCCATGAAATCTGAGATGGGATCCATGTATGAGAACAAAGTATGGACTTTGGTTGACTTGCCCGATGATCGCCAAGCAATTGAGAATAAATAGATCTTCAAGAGGAAGACGAATGCTGATAGTAGTGTTACTACCTACAAATCTCGAATTGTCACAAAAGATTTTCGATAAGTTCAAGGTGTTGACTACGATGAGATTTTCTCACTCGTATCGATGCTTAAAGTCTGTCCAACAAATGTTAGCAATTGCCGCATTTTATGAAATCTGGCAAATGGATGTCAAAACTGTATTCCTTAATGGATCTATTAAAGAAGAGTTGAATATGATGCAACCAGAAGGTTTTCTCAATCCTAAAGGTGTTAACAAAGTGTGCAAGATCCAACGATCCATCTATGGACTGGCGCAAGCATCTCGGAGTTGGAATATACACTTTGATGAGTGGATCAAAGCATATGGTTTTATACAAACTTATTGCGAAGCCTGTATTTACAAGAAAATGAGTGGGACACTACTAGGAAAAGGGCTATACATGAAATTGACACTAATGGCGCACCAGACAGGTGGTGCGCCACTACTATATACTAATGGCGGACCATGTGCTGGTGCGCCATTAGTGTGGAAGACACTAATGGCGCACCAGACACATGGTGCGCCACTAGTAACAAAAACTTTTTTTTCATTTTTCCAAACATACTAATGGCGCATCCAGGCACAGTGCGCCATTACTAGTTCTAACTAGTAATGGCGCACCACAACCAAGTGCGCCACTACTGTATTTTTTATTCTTTTTTCTGCAAAACTACTAATGGCGCACCGTGGCATAGTGCGCCATTACTAGTTCAAACTAGTAATGGCGCACTCTGCCACGGTGCGCCATTAGTATATATATATATATATTTTTATTATTTTTTTGCAAAACTACTAATGGCGCACCACCAGCAGATGCGCCATTAGTATGTAGGGTTACTAATGGCGCATGAGTGGGTGGTGCGCCATTAGTAACCTGGGACCAGCTAGATATTTTGGACAGCTACACCTACACACTCACTTTCCCCACTTCATTCCCTCCACCTCCTTCTCCAAACTTGTGTCGGTTGCCTCCTCCTCCTCACCTCATTTTCACCATAGATTCATCAAAATTAAGTGGTTAAATTACTTTTTTTGATAGGTTAGTAAGGGGAAAGCTATCTTTATGTTGTAGATCTACTTTTTTCTCCCTAGCTCGCTCCAACAACGTGCACATGCACTTTTTGTGGCCAAGCTAAATCTATGTATGTTTATGGTGTTGCATATGTTTGTGGTGTTGCATATATGTTTGTGTTTGCAGGTACCGGTATTTGAAATGCGATAGTTGCCAATATTTTGCCGGAATGTTGATTCATTTCCGTTTCGGCGAGAATTTTGGCACTATGCATTCTTTTTGGTCCTATTTTTAGGGAAAGACATGCCAAATTTTTTCTTGGTTCTAAAATATCGTTTTGCTCTACCCCGCAGGCGACCATGGTCCGCACAATGACCGAAGGCATCGTGAATAGATTTTTGAGCTCCGCGAAGGCCGAGATGCTTCAAGAGAACGAGACGGAGATAAAATGTCCGTGTCGAAGATGCAAGCTGAAGAGCCTTATTGCGGACCCGGATTCCGGGCAGGTGCGGGACCACCTGCTCTTGCGTGGTTTCATGGATGGCTATCGGTGGCAAGGTGATGAAGATGACTATGAAGTCGTCCATGGGGGCCGGGCAAGAAATGAGGAAGGGCAGCAAGATAACCACCGTGGCCCGGGCGGGCGAGAAGACGAAGAATCTCCAGGACATGATCACGATGGTGATGTTGTACACAGTCATCATGTAGAAGATGCCGGACATGATGATGAGGAAGATCAAGACGAAGTGCATGATCATGAAGATGAAGATGCTGGAGCAGACGACGATGGAGGCTGGGTGCAGGACCCTCATATTCAAGAGCTGCTTCCCAAGCAGACGGATAACGCAAGAGCTGCCGCCCGAGAGAAAGCCAAGCTGGATCAAGTGGAGATAGACGCGGTTACTCCATTGTATGAAGGATGCAGGCCCGAGGATACCCGCCTGAAAGTAACGCTCATGGCTCTAGAGATGAAGGTAAAACACAAAATGAGCGACGCATGCTTCCACGAGAACATGTCATTCGGGCACGAACGTCTTCCCAAGGGGAACAAGTGCCCGACCAGTTTCAAGGAGGCGAAGAAAATCATGTGTCCTCTGGATTTACCGCACGTGAAATACCATGTGTGCATGAACAATTGCATCATTTATCGGGACGAGCACGCGGAGTCTACCATATGTCCGGTGTGTGGCGTCACTCGATACATGAAGAGGAAGAAAGCTCCTCAAAAAGTGGTGTGGTACTTTCCGATCACTCCTCGTCTGCAGCGGTATTTCGCGGACCCTAAGGTAGCAAAGCTCCTATGTTGGCACGCGGATAGGGAGGAGAACAAGCAGGAAGATGACAGAAATGATCTGGAGATAAATAAAAAAGACAAGATGCCGAGTCACCCTAAGGATGCGAGCCAGTGGCAAGCATTGAACTTCGAAGACCCAGAATTTGGGAACGATCCAAGGAACATCGTGCTGGGCGCGAGCACCGATGGAGTCAATCCATTTGGCATCCAGAGAAGCACACATAGCACCTGGCCTGTGTTTGTGTGGATGTACAACCTCCCCCCTGGTTGTGCATGAAGAGGAAGTACATTCACATGAGTATGCTAATTGAAGGGCCAAAACAACCAGAGAACGACATCAATCTGTATCTGGGGCTGCTGAAAGAGGAGCTAGACACGCTATGGAAAACGCCAGCCAAAACGTGGGACGCCGCAGAGAAAGAATATTTCCCTATGAGAGCCGCACTTCTCACGACGGTGCACGACTATCTCGGTTACGGATATCTCATGGGGCAGGTGGTCCATGGATTTTCTGGATGCGTCAGGTGCATGGATGACACAGCGTATCGCCAGCTAGATAGAGATCCCGGGTCTTCGAAAACCGTGTTCATGGGGCATCGAAGGTGGCTTTGCGATGATGACCCATGGAGGAAACGCAAGGATCTGTTAGATGGTGAAACCGAAACCCGAAGACGCCCGCGTATGAGGAGCGGCAAGGAAATAGACGAGCTGTTGAAAAATTTGAAAGATTGCCCATTGCCGGGAAAGAAGCAAAAGGCGCCAGAGCCGGGAAAGAAGCGAAAGGCGCCAGAGCCACCGCTGAAGGTATGGAAAATGAGGTCTGTTTTCTGGGACTTGTCGTACTAGAAGATCCACTGTGTGCCTCACAGCCTTGATGTCATGCATATCACGAAGAACGTGTGCGAGAGTCTGCTTGGTACCCTGCTCAACATGCCAGAGAGGACCAAAGATGGGTCGAAAGCAAGGGCATACTTGAAATCAATGGGCATCAGGCAGGAGCTTCACGCTAATGATGATGATGATGAGGCGAAGCAGGACACAGAAAGTTGTTGCAAAGGAAAAAAGGCGAAGAAGACTGGAAATGACTACCCTCCCACGTGCTGCACTCTAAGTCAGGAGGAGATCGAGCAGTTTTTCACCTGCCTCGTAGGAGTAAAACTTCCTTACGGTTACGCGGGGAAGATAAGCAGATACCTAGACCCAGCGAAGCAAAAGTTCAGCGGGATGAAGTCTCACGACTGTCACGTGCTGATGACGCAGATACTTCCAGTTGCAATCCGTGGGATGATGGACGCGCATGTCCGTGAAACGCTATTTGGCCTATGCAACTTTTTCAACGTCATCTCTCGGAAGTCGGTTGGCGTGAGGCAACTCAGAAGGCTACAGGAAGAGATCGTGGTGCTACTATGCGAGCTTGAGATGTACTTCCCGCCCGCATTCTTCGACGTTATGGTGCATCTGCTGGCCCATATCATGGAGGATATCATCCAACTCGAGCCGATGTTCCTGCACAGCATGATGCCGTTCGAAAGGATGAATGGTGTCATCAAAGGATACGTTCGCAACATGTCACGTCTAGAGGGAAGCATAGCCAGGGGCTTTCTGACCGAAGAGTGCATCTCCTACTGCACGAATTATCTAGGCATCGAGAACCCCGTTGGTCTGCCCGTCAACAGGCACCTCGGCAGGCTCGCTGGATGGGGTCACCGTGAGGGTCGCTGTGAAATGCATGTCGACTTCAAGGGTCGACTCGCCGACTTTGAAAGAGCAAACCTAGTCGCGCTACAACACATAGACGTGGTCGATCCTTGGGTGGTAGAGCACAAAACCTTTATTGAGAAGACGTACAATGACCGAGGCCAACAGAGGACGGACGGAGATATAATCAAAGAGCACAACTCATGTTTCGCGCGTTGGTTCAAGCAGAAGCTTCTGTCGTACCCTTTACATGAGGATTCTTCCGCGGAAGAACAACTCATATTCGCCTTGTCACAGGGCGCCAAGCATAACCTGATGACCTATGAGGCGTACCATATCAACGGCTACACATTCTACACCGAGGACAAGGACATGAAGAGCGATGGTTATCAGAACTCCGGGGTAACGATGGAATCCTACACCGGTAACGACAAGGACAGATACTACAGAAGGATCGAGGAGATCTGGGAGCTGAGCTACGCTGGAGAGAAGGTCTCGATGTTCCGTGTGAGATGGGCCAAGAGCGTCCTAAAAGAAGACCGGTATTTCACCACCATGGTTATACCCGAAGCCAAATGTCATCGCTAATTCCTCCCTCTCCCTCACTAGATCCCCTTCGTCCCTCTCACCCTCGCCAGATCCACCCGCGCACTGCCCCGACCCACGATGCCGCCGCCCCAACCCCCGCTAGACTCCACCCCCGCCGTCCCCGTGCCCCCGCGCCCCTGCGCCCCCCACCGCCGCCGCCCCGACCCCCGCCGGACTCCACCCCCGCCGCCCCCCACCCCCGCCGCCCCGACCCCCGCCGGACTCCACCCCCGCCGCCCCCGTTGCGGCGTCGTCGCCGTTCTCTTCACCGACGTCGCCCCTCGCGCCACGGCTTCGTGCTCCGGCTACTCCCTTCCCTCGCGCGCCCACATACGGCGGTGAAGGTGCCCGGGTCCCCCGCTCGCTGATTCTTCCGACTCCTCCAAGCCACTCGCCTCCTCCTCGACCGGCGACGGCGCCGACCCCGACGAGGAGCCCAGCCTGCCCCTCCTCTAGGAACTCGCAGTAAGTTTGATTTGCAATGCACTACTCCAAATCCTGGTCAAGTAGTTGCTGTTGATTCCCGCAAAAAAAGTAGTTGTTGTTGATGTAGTCTGAATTTAGAGTGGAATCCTGCAGTTGATCTAGTCCAGTATGTCAGATTTGATTTAGTCCCGATGTTCCGTGTGAGATGGGCCAAGAGCGTCCTAAATGAAGGTCCCGATGTTTCACCACCATGGTTATACCCAAAGCCAAATCCAAGACCGCGGGAGCAAATATCACCGCAAAAAATGAGCCATGGGTACTGGCTTCCCAAGTGGACCAATGCTTCTTCATTACCGACCCGTCAAAGCCCAGTCGTGTTGTCGTGAGGAGAGGTAAAAGGAAGATCATCGAAATGGATGGAGTAGCAGATGAGCAAGACTTTGACAAGTACGGTGACCCAAAGATCGAACATGACGACGACAATGAAGTAGCAGCATACACCACAAGAAGAAGCAGGACCACCCTACCTAAAGGACGTCCGTTCAAGAGAAGAACTCCATTTACGAAAAATAAGGGCAAGAAGATTGTGAACATATAGCTAGCTAAGATCGATTGTATTTAAATTGTAGCCTTCATTTCTTGATTGTATTTCATGGGCACTTTTTGAACTCATGAATGTTTTTAAATTTCATGGACACTCGATCTCGATCCCCCTCCATCTCGATCGCTATCCCACCTCGCCAGATCTCGATCCCCCTCCGACGACCCACCGCACCCTCCCCCGCACCCTCCCCGGCCCGCTCCACCGTCACAAAATAAATGCAACTAAAATTGCAAAAAAACAAATTTGATTATATTTTCAAATAAAAAATTTGATGATATTTTCAAATAATAAATCTGATGATATTTTTTCATATTCATAAATATTTTCAAATAACAAATTGGATGATATTTTTTAAAAAATTATTACTGTTTTTATAAAAAATCATTACTCTTTCATATTCATATTCATTTTCTTAAAAATTATTAGATGCAACAAAAAAATAATAATAATTACTTATGGCGCACCTCTCGCTGGTGCGCCATTGCTATATAAAAAAAGATTACTAATGTCGCACCTCCTGCTGGTGCACCATTGCTATATGGAAAAAGATTACTAATGGCGCACCTCCTGCTGGTGGGCCATTGCTATATAAAAAAAAGATTACTAATGGTGCACCGACGGGGGGTGCGCCATTAGTAAGCTTCCCCCTAGCTAATTCCGCCCTCTCCCTCACCAGATCCCCTTCGTCCCTCTCTCCCTCGCCAGATCCACCCGCGCGCTGCCCCGACCCACGACGCCGCCGCCCCGACCCCCACCAGACTCCACCCCCGCCGCCCCCGTGCCCCCGCGCCCCGCCACCCCGACCCCCGCCGGACTCCACCCCCGCCGCCCCCGCCGCCCCCAACCCCGCCGCCCCGACCCCCGCCGGACTCCACCCCCGCCACCCCCGTTGCGGCGCCGTCGTCGTTCTCTTCACCGACCTCGCCCCTCGCGCCGCGGCTTCGTGCTCCGGCTACTCCCGCCCCTCGCGCGCCCACAAACGGCGGTGAAGGTGCCCGGGTCCCCCGCTCGCTGATTCTTCCGACTCCTCCAAGCCCCTCGCCTCCTCCTCGACCGGCGGCGGCGCCGACCCCGACGAGGAGCCCGTCCTGCCCCTCCTCCAGGAACTCACAGTAAGTTCGATTTGCAATGCACTACTCCAAATCCTGGTCAAGTAGTTGTTGTTGATTCCCGCAAAAAAAGTAGTTGCTGTTGATGTAGTCTGAATTTAGAGTGGAATCCTGCAGTTGATGTAGTCCGGTATGTCAGATTTGATTTAGTCTAAATTTAGAGCTGCGTGTAGTGCCAAACTGGATGATGTAGTGCTCTGAATTTAGAGGTTTATGTAGTGCCAAATGGGATGTAGTGCCAAATTTTGCAGGATGTAGACTCTATTTTGAAATTCAGAGATAATGAAAAGATCAAGCTGAGATTAATACCAGATCAAACTGAATAGTGGAGTACTGCTCACTGAAAAAAGTGGAGTATTCACCCAAATTTTTGTATCTCAGTTTAAGTTACTAAATTTGCAAGCACAGTTCAGAGTAGATTTTTGGTTGAATTACAGTGCTTTCAATCAATTTGCAACATTTTTCACTGTCAGATCATCACAAGCTAGAATTCCATCAAAGTGAGTAATACTTTCACTATCCTAATGCTTTATAAATGCAGAGAAGATGCTCATTTTTTTTGTAACCTGTAGATGCCATGCTCAATTTTTTGGTGAAGCTAGAATTCCATATATAGTCTGCTTGTGTGATGCACTGCTATTGTATATTATAGTGCCCGTGATCTATTCGTCCTTTAAGCATGTTATTTTCTGGAGTGTCCATGGAAATGTGAGCAGAGTAACTAAACTGTCTAAGCATACAGTAACTGATGCCTCACTCTTGAATGCCCTACATCTGTTCAGAAGGGCCAGTGTTAGCAACTTGTTACCGAATTCATAATATTTCTCGCAGCTGGTAGGGGGTTTGTACCACACAGAGCAGATGAGCTTAGATCGGAGCTAAGATAATCAGTTTGCTGGGTTTTTTCTCCGACCATCATGTCGTGATGATTTCGCAGGTACCCTGAGAGGCCCTTGAGTTTCCGGAATGTTGATTAACTTCCGTTCCGGGAAATTCGGGTACTCCATATGTCCTTTTTTCAGCAAAGGTCATGCTGGTGCCTACGTTGATTCATGGGCTGACGGCGTGGATTGCGGGCCGCCAACAGGGGCCTCCCCCGGTTCCCAGCTTCACGGCCAGCAACTCGCACAACGCGTAGGCGGCGCCATTGGTGTCTCCGGCGGCGCCATTGGTGTCTCCGGCGGAGGCGGTATTCATGTCTCCAGCGCCGGCACGGCCATTGGAGCTTAATGCACCCGGGTGTACACCAGCCGACACCTCGCCATCAAGCGGCCCCTCCGTCAGTTGCACACCCGCCGTTGGTGGTGCCTTGACATTAGCCAAGCTTGGCGGCATCATGGTAACTAAGCCTCTCGGCCGATGACTTCATCTCCTTGCCTTTGACTGGGCATCCATGACGCCCTACATGTTTTCGCAGGGCGACCGCCGATGTTCCTTGCACTCTCCTGCACTTCGTGGGCGGCGAGTTGGTCGATGTCGCCAAGGGAAGAATCGTTCAACCAGGCAACCTCGTGTTCCACGGTAATCCGATATCGCCCACAGTGTATAGGGTTGAAGTGGTTCAGGTGCTGCCAGGCTGCGACGAGCTGTTACCTCCGATTCGACCCGCTGGGGCCGACAAAGAAGATGAGATGACCCTCAGCGCCTGCGTAAGCTGGCCCCTGCTTTGGCCGAAGAGCCAGATTCGTTTGGGGGCAGGGGACACCACCCCACAGACAAGACCGCCAGTCGTGCCGGCGCCAAGCCATGGCAAGAACGCCGCAACGCTACCGGACATGCTGGACATCCCTATGGCACAGGATCCGGACATGCATATGGCACAGGATCCGGACGATGACGACAACGATGATGGTACATTTACCAACGTCGATAAGTACTTTGCCGAACATGGGTACGGTGACGAGTTCTGCGGGCCTCCTTCTCAAGAACCCAACCAAGACGACCGCGATCTAGCTGGTACGGCGGAGAAACCCAATTGCAACAGGCGTCGTCTGGCGTTCAGTTCTCAGGAGATGCCTCCAGCTGCCGCCTTCACCGAGCCTTAGATAGCTGAGGTGCGAAATATTATTAGCCCCAACACGCTCAAGAAGGCAGTCTGTGAGAAGAACTCGGTCCCATTACAACAGATCAAGAAGAAGGGATAGAAATGAAAGGCTAAAAAGGGCGCCGGTGCGAGCCAGCCGGCACCGAGTACGATCCGTGCTCAGGACGGGCCACCTTCACCTAAGGATATCTCGAGGAGGGTGCATGTGGCGGGTAGGGCGATGCTACCGATAAATATGCTCAATGCCGCAACCGGTGCTATGCGGAGTCTAAATGACAGTGTTCTTTCTTTGGAGACGTGGCGTCTTAGAGAGAATGATGTGGCATACCCGGTTTTCGTGGCCAAGGTGCCAAAGGGCAAGGGCTTTGTGGATGGCGCCATCGGGGGTACGATCGTCCTGCGGTTTGATGACATCTTTTCTATGTTTAACCTTCATCCGCTGCACTACACCTTCGTTCGGCTGTTTTCGCTGAGTATGGAGATGCAGATCATCAGAGACAAGACCCCGGACATCGTGATAGTCGACCCCTTCTACATGCGTGCCATGCTCTTGGGCAGCGCTGGGGACCGCTAAGTCGCGAGTTCACACCTCGAAGGCGTCATTCTAGCAAACCCAGATAAGGATAACTTCCTCGTGTCTTAGTTTCCTGAGTAAGTCATCCCTTAACTTCCTCGTGTCTTAGTTTCGATTGTTTTTTTCTAACATTCTGTGTTCTGTGCAGTGACAGACATTGCACACTCATCCTCTTAAGCCCGAAATATTCCATGGCCACGTATTTCGACCCGAACCGTGACTCCAAGATAGGCTACACAAATATCAGGAAAGTTCTTGATGATGTTCTCCCTGGCTACGCCAAATCTAGAGGGACCTTCACCAGGCCAGTTTGTAGGTACGGCAGGCACGTGTTCGCCCACAATACTAAGTTCTGTTGCGTCAAGCAGCCGCCTGGCGGTCAGAAGGATGCCTACTACGCCCTCCATCATATGCGGGCGATCGTACGGGACCATCATCACCTTCTGCTACCAGATAATATCAAAGATTGGGCCGCGAGCTTGTCGGCAATCCAGGACGCGGACATCAGACAAGAATTCTTTCGCATCCAATCGGAGTTTGCGGAAATCATCCATCAAGATGTCCTTCATACCTCGGGGCAGTTCTACCGCAGATATCAACCATCCAACAGTGAGATAGACACAATGCTACAAATGGAGGCTGACAACGCCCACGATTTCATGACCATCACGACAGACGGCGGCTTCATCCACGCTCCGATCCCATGAGTCGAGTCGAAAGTAGTGATGCTATGTGTAGTTCTGAAACATTAATTGGCTCATGTTGTAATTAAACTTTAATGAATTGTATGTCTCTTTGGTTTGGACAGTCGTTCAACTTAGATGTAATCGATGCTATTTATTCGTAGGACCATGAGTCGTGCTATTAATGTCTTACTTTTCTCTTCCGATCCTTTTGTTGCATACTTATATATTGCTCATGTATTGTCTGTTGTCTGGCTTGTGCATAGAGATGCTGTCGTATGTCGTGTACAAGGGTAAGGTTCCCGGAGTCTATGACGACTGGGGGGAGTGTCAGAGACAGGTTCACCATTTTAGCGGTAACAGTTACAAAGGGTACACCACTAGGGCGGAGGTGGAATCTAGATATGCCCGCTATCTAGCGGGAGAGAGGAGGGAGCGTTGGAGGAACCGGATGAAGACCAGTTTCATCGCGATGATGCTCATCGTGATGACCGCAGCTCTCTTCTATGTGATGGTAGTTTAGATGATCGATATCGACCTGTAATGTGAAGACAAACTCGCTACTCGTGGTCTCGAGACTTGTAATGTTCTATCTTTGTTCGGTCTTTTGAATTCGGAGAGTAATATGATGAATTGTATTTGGAGACTAATCTTCTATTGTATTGAATGAATCTGCTGTTGCTTTGTGGTGCTGTCTATATTCTGTCCAATAATATATTTTGTAACCTATGCAAAAATCAGAAAAGTAAAAAAACATAATATTCATACTAATGGCGCATCTTCTCAAAGTGCGCCATTAGTATGCCGAAGGATACTAATGGCGCATCACTACACAGTGCGCCATTAGTATGCCAAAGGATACTAATGGCGCATCACCCCACAGTGCGCCATTAGTATGCCAAAGGACATGGGGAAATATGGCCCCCTGGGAGGCATACTAATGGCGCATGTTGGTCTATACTAATGGCGCACGGCGTGGTGCGCCATTAGTATACCAGATACTAATGGCGCACGTAGTGCGCCATTAGTATATAATACTAGTGGCGTGGTACTAGTGGCGCACCAGTAGTGCACCATTAGTAGGCAAAACTGGTGCGCCACTAGTAGGCCTTTTCCTAGTAGTGGGAGCACTACAACCTTTCTGATAAGTATATGTGAATGACATATTGTTGATCGGAAATGATGTAGAATTTTTCTGGAAAGCATAAAGGAGGGTTTAAAAGGAGTTTGCCAAAAAGACATCGGTGAAGTTGCTTACATATTGAGCATCATGATCTATAAAGATAGATGAAGACGATTGATAAGTTTTTTCAATGAGTACATACGTTGATAAGATTTTGAAGTAGTTCAAAATGGAATAGTCAAAGAAGGAGTTCTTGCCTGTGTTGCAAGGTGTCAAGTTCCGTAAAGACTCAAAACTCGACCACTGCAGAAAATAGAAAGAGAATGAAAAGTCATTCCCTATGCCTCAGTCATAGGTTCTATAAAGTATGCTATGCTGTGTACCAGACCTATTGTGTACCTCACCATGAGTTTGGCAAGAGGGTACAATAGTGATCCATGAGTGGATCACTAGACAACGGTCAAAATTATCCTTAGTGGAATAAGGATATGTTTCTCAATTATGGAGGTGATAAAGAGTTCATCGTAAAGATTTACGTCGATGCAAGCTTTAACACTGATTTGGATGACTCTGAGTCTCAATCTGTATACATATTAAAAGTGCGAGTAATTAGCTAGAGTAGCTCCATGCAGAGCATTGTAGACATAGAAATTTGCAAAATACATACGGATCTGAATGTGGCATACCTGTTGACTAAACTTCTCTCACAAGCAAAACATGATCACACCTTAGTACTCTTTGGGTGTTAATCACATGGCGATGTGAACTAGATTATTGACTCTAGTAAACCCTTTGGGTGTTGGTCACATGGTGATGTGAACTATTGGTGTTAAATCACATGGCGATGTGAACTAGATTATTGACTCTAGTGCAAGTGGGAGACTGAAGGAAATATGCCCTAGAGACAATAATAAAGTTGTTATTTATATTTCCATATATCATGATAAATGTTTCGTATTCATGCTAGAATTTTATTAACCAGAAACTTGATACATGTGTGAATACATAGACAAAACAAAATTTCCCTAGTATGCCTCTACTTGACTAGCTCGTTCACCAAAGATGGTTAAGTTTCCTGACCATAGACCTGTGTTGTCATTGGATGAATGGGATCACATCATTAGGAGAATGATGTGATGGACAAGACCCATCCATTAGCTTAGCATGTTGATCGTTCAATTTTATTGCTATTCCTTTCTTAATGACTTATACACATTCCTTTGACTATGAGATTATGCAACTCCTGAATACCGGAGGAACACCTTGTGTGCTATCAAACGTCACAACGTAACTGGGTGATTATAAAGATGCTCTACAGGTGTCTCCCATGGTATTTGTTGAGTTGGCATAGATCAAGATTAGGATTTGTCACTCCGTGTATCGGAGAGGTATCTCTGGGCCCTCTCGGTAATGCACATCACTATGAGCCTTGCAAGCAATGTGAATAATGAGTTAGTTACGGGATGATACATTATGGAACGAGTAAAGAGACTTGTCGGTAACGAGATTGAACTAGGTATGATGATACCGACGATCGAATCTCGGGCAAGTAACATACCGATGACAAAGGGAATGGCATATGTTGTTATGCGGTTTGACCGATAAAGATCTTCGTAGAATATGTCGGAGCTAATATGAGCATCCAGGTTCCGCTATTGGTTATTGACCAGAGATTTGTCTCGGTCATGTCTACATAGTTCTCGAACCCGTAGGGTTCGCACACTTAACGTTCGACGACGATTTGTATTATGAGTTATGTGATTTGATGATCGAAGTTTGTTCGGAGACCCAGATGAGATCACGGACATGATGTGGAGTCTTGAAATGGTCGAGAGGTAAATATTAATATATTTGAAGGTTGCATATGGACATCGGAATGGTTTCGAGGCGTTCGGGCATTTTTCCGGAGTACCGGGAGGTTACCGGAACCCCCTGGGAAGTTAATGGGCCTTAGTGGGCTTTAGTGGAGAGAGGGAAGAAGGGCCACGAGGTGGCGCGCGCCTCCCCCCTTCCCAAACTGAATTGGACTAGGGGTGCGGGCGCGGCCCCCTCCTTCCTTCTCCTTCTCCCCTCCTTCCTTTCCCTCCGGTGGAAGAAAGGAAAGGGGGGAGCGAATTCTACATGGACTAGGAGTCCAAGTAGGACACGCCTGGTGCGCCCAACTGTTGGAAATATGCCCTAGAGGCTATAATAAAATGGTTATTATTATATTTCTTTGTTCATGATAATTGTCTATTGTTCATGCTATAATTGTGTTATCCGGAAATCGTAATACATGTGTGAATACATAGACCACAACACGTCCCTAGTGAGCCTCTAGTTGACTAGCTCGTTGATCAACAGATAGTCATGGTTTCCTGACTATGGACATTAGATGCCATTGATAACGGGATCACATCATTAGGAGAATGATGTGATGGACAAGACCCAATCCTAAGGATAGCTCAAAGATCGTGTAGTTCGTTTGCTATAGCTTTTCCGAATGTCAAGTATCATTTCCTTATACCATGAGATTGTGCAACTCCCGGATACCATAGGAGTGCTTTGGGTGTGCCAAATGTCACAACGTAACTGGGTGACTATAAAGGTACACTACAGGTATCTCCGAAAGTGTCTGTTGGGTTGGCACGAATCAAGACTGAGATTTGTCACTCCATATGACGGAGAGGTATCTCTGGACCCACTCGGTAATGCATCATCATAATGAGCTCAATGTGACCAAGTGGTTGATCACGGGATCATGCATTACGGCACGAGTAAAGTGACTTGCCGGTAATGATATTGAACGAGGTATTGGGATACCGACGATCGAGTCTCGGGCAAGTAACATATCGATTGACAAAGGGAATTGTATATGGGTTGATTGAATCCTCGACATCGTGGTTCATCCGATGAGATCATCAAGGAGCGTGTGGGAGCCAACATGGGTATCCAGATCCCGCTGTTGGTTATTGACCGGAGAGTCGTCTCGGTCATGTCTGCGTGTCTCCCGAACCCGTAGGGTCGACACACTTAAGGTTCGGTGACGCTAGGGTTGTTGAGATATTAGTATACGGTAACCCAAAAGTTGTTCGGAGTTCCGGATGAGATCCCGGACGTCACGAGGAGTTCCGGAATGGTCCGGAGGTGAAGATTTCTATATAGGAAGTCATGTTTCGGCCATCGGGAAAGTTTCGGGGGTAATCGGTATTGTACCGGGACCACCGGAAGGGTCCCGGGGGTCCACCGGGTGGGGCCACCTATCCCGGAGGGCCCCATGGGCTGAAGTGGGAGGGGAACCAGCCCCTAGTGGGCTGGTATACCCCCCTTGGGCCTCCCCCTGCGCCTAGGGTTGGAAACCCTAGGGGTGGGGGGCGCCCCACTTGGCTTGGGGGGCAAGCCACCCCCTTGGCCGCCCCCCCTTGGAGATTGGATCTCCTAGGGCCGGTGACCCCTAGGGACCCTATATATAGTGGAGGAGAGGGAGGGCAGCCGCACCCTAGCCCCTGGCGCCTCCCTTTCCCTCCCATGACACTCCTCCCTCTCCCTGAGCTTGGCGAAGCCCTGCCGAGATCACCGTTGCTTCCACCACCACGCCGTCGTGCTGCTGGATCTTCATCAACCTCTCCTTCCCCCTTGCTGGATCAAGTTGGAGGAGACGTCTTCCCAACCGTACGTGTGTTGAACGCGGAGGTGCCATCCGTTCGGCGCTAGGTCATTAGTGACTTGGATCACGACGAGTACGACTCCATCAACCCCGTTCTCTTGAACGCTTCCGCGCACGATCTACAAGGGTATGTAGATGCACTCCCCTCTCCCTCGTTGCTAGATGACTCCATAGATTGATCTTGGTGATGCGTAGAAAATTTTAGAATTCTGCTACGTTCCCGAATAGTGGCATCATGAGCTAGGTCTATGCGTAGTTTCTATGCACGAGTAGAACACAAAGCAGTTGTGGGCGTCAATATTGTCAATTTGCTTGCCGTTACTAGTCTTATCTTGATTCGGCGGCATCGTGGGATGAAGCGGCCCAGACCGACCTTACACATACGCTTACGTGAGACTGGTTCCACCGATTGACATGCACTAGTTGCATAAGGTGGCTGGCAGGTGTCTGTCTCTCCCACTTTAGTCAGATCGGATTCGATGAAAAGGGTCCTTATCAAGGGTAAATAGAAATTGGCATATCACGTTGTGGTTTTGGCGTAGGTAAGAAACGTTCTTGCTAGAAACCTATAGCAGCCACGAAAAACTTGCAACAACAATTAGAGGACGTCTAACTTGTTTTTGCAGCATGTGCCGTGTGATGTGATATGGCCAAAAGGATGTGATGAATGATATATGTGATGTATGACATTGATCATGTTCTTGTAATAGGAATCACGACATGCATGTTGATGAGTATGACAACCGGCAGGAGCCATAGGAGTTGTCTTTATTTATTTATGACCTGCGTGTCAACATAAACGTCATGTAATTACTTTACTTTATTGCTAAAGCGTTAGCCATAGTAGTAGAATTAATAGATGACGAGACAACTTCAAGAAGACACGATGATGGAGATCATGATGATGGAGATCATGGTGTCATGCCGGTGACAACGATGATCATGGAGCCCCGAAGATGGAGATCAAAAGGAGCAAATGATATTGGCCATATCATGTCACTCTTTGATTGCATGTGATGTTTATCATGTTTTACATCTTATTTGCTTAGAACGACGGTAGCTTAAATAAGATGATCCCTCATAATAATTTCAAGAAAGTGTTCCCCCTAACTATGCACCATTGCGAAGGTTCGTTGTTTCGAAGCACCACGTGATGATCGGGTGTGATAGATTCTAACGTTCGAATATAACGGGTGTAAGCCAGATTTACACACGCAATACACTTAGGTTGACTTGACGAGCCTAGCATGTACAAACATGGCCTCGGAACACAGAAGACCGAAAGGTCGAGCATGAGTCGTATAGAAGATATGATCAACATGAAGATGTTCACGGATGTTGACTAGTCTGTCTCACGTGATGATCGGACACGACCTAGTTGACTCGGATCATGTTTCACTTAGATGACTAGAGGGATGTCTATCTGAGTGGGAGTTCATTGAATAATTTGATTAGATGAACTTAATTATCATGAACTTAGTCTAAAATCTTTACACTATGTCTTGTAGATCAAATGGCCCACGCTAATGTTGCCCTCAACTTCAACGCGTTCCTAGAGAAAACCAAGCTGAAAGATGATGGAAGCAACTATACGGACTGGGTCCGGAACCTGAGGATCATCCTCATAGCTGCCAAGAAAGATTATGTCCTAGAAGCACCGCTAGGTGATGCACCCATCCCAGAGAACCAAGACGTTATGAACGCTTGGCAGTCATGTGCTGATGATTACTCCCTCGTTCAGTGCGGCATGCTTTACAGTTTAGAACCGGGGCTCCAAAAGCGTTTTGAGAGACACGGAGCATATGAGATGTTCGAAGAGCTAAAAATGGTTTTCCAAGCTTATGCCCGGGTCGAGAGATATGAAGTCTCCGACAAGTTCTTCAGTTGTAAGATGGAGGAAAATAGTTCTGTCAGTGAGCACATACTCAAAATGTCTGGGTTGCATAACCGCTTGACTCAGCTGGGAGTTAATCTCCCGGATGACGCGGTCATTGACAGAATCCTTCAGTCGCTTCCACCGAGCTACAAGAGCTTTGTGATGAACTTCAATATGCAGGGGATGGAAAAGACCATTCCTGAGGTATATTCAATGCTAAAATCAGCGGAGGTGGAAATCAAAAAGGAACATCAAGTGTTGATGGTGAATAAAACCACTAAGTTCAAGAAAGGCAAGGGGAAGAAGAACTTCAAGAAGGACGTCAAGGGGGTTGCCGCGCCCGGTAAGCAAGCTGCCAGGAAGAAGCCAAAGAATGGACCCAAGCCTGAGACTGAGTGTTTTTATTGCAAGGGAAGTGGTCACTGGAAGCGGAACTGCCCCAAATACTTAGCGGACAAGAAGGCCGGCAACACTAAAGGTATATGTGATATACATGTAATTGATGTACCTTACCAGTACTCGTAGTAGCTCCTGGGTATTTGATACCGGTGCGGTTGCTCACATTTGTAACTCAAAGCAGGAGCTGCGGAATAAGTGGAGACGGGCGAAGGACGAGGTGACGATGCACGTCGGGAATGGTTCCAAGGTCGATGTGATCGCCGTCAGCACGCTACCTCTACATTTACCTACGGGATTAGTTTTAAACCTCAATAATTGTTATTTAGTGCCAGCTTGGAGCATGAACATTGTATCAGGATCTCGTTTAATTTGAGATGGCTACTCATTTAAATCCGAGAATAATGGCTATTCTATTTATATGAGAGATATGTTTTATGGTCATGCTCCATTGGTGAATGGTTTATTCTTAATGAGTCTCGAGCGTAATGTTACACATATTCATAGTGTGAATACCAAAAGATGTAAGGTTGACAATGATAGTCCCACATACTTGTGGCACTGCCGCCTTGGTCACATAGGTGTCAAACGCATGAAGAAGCTCCATGCAGATGGACTTTTGGAGTCTCTTGATTACGAATCATTTGACACGTGCGAACCATGCCTCATGGGTAAAATGACCAAGACTCCATTCTCAGGAACAATGGAGCGAGCAACCAACTTATTGGAAATCATACATACTGGTGTGTGCTGTCCAATGAGTGTTGAGGCTCGCGGTGGCTATCGTTATGTTGTCACCCTCACTGATGACTTGAGTAGATATGGGTATGTCTACTTAATGAAACACAAGTCTGAGACCTTTGAAAAGTTCAAGGAATTTCAGAGTGAGGTTGAGAATCAACATGACAGGAAAATCAAGTTCTTGCGATCAGATCGTGGGGGAGAATACTTGAGTCACAAATTTGGCACACACTTAAGAAAATGTGGAATAGTTTCACAACTCACGCCGCCTGGAACACCTCAGCGTAATGGTGTGTCCGAACGTCGTAATCGCACTCTATTGGATATGGTGCGATCTATGATGTCTCTTACCGATCTACCGCTCTCATTTTGGGGCTATGCTTTAGAGACTGCCGCATTCACTTTAAATAGGGCTCCGTCGAAATCCGTTGAGACGACACCGTATGAATTATGGTTTGGGAAGAAACCTAAGCTGTCGTTTCTAAAAGTTTGGGGATGCGATGCTTGTGTCAAGAAACTTCAACCTGAAAAGCTCGAACCCAAATTGGAAAAAAGCGTCTTCATAGGATACCCTAAAGAAACTATTGGGTATACCTTCTACCTCAGATCCGAAGGCAAGATCTTTGTTGCCAAGAATGGGTCCTTTCTAGAGAAAGAGTTTCTCTTGAAAGAAATAAGTGGGAGGAAAGTAGAACTTGATGAAGTAATACCTCTTTAACCGGTAAGTGGCGCAGCTCAAGAAAATGTTCCTGAGGTGCCTACACCGACTAGAGAGGAAGTTAATGATGATGATCATGAAACTTCAGATCAAGTTACTACTGAACTTTGTAGGTCCACGAGGACACATTCCGCACCAGAGTGGTACGGCAACCCTGTCTTGGAAATCATGTTGTTAGACAACGGTGAACCTTCGAACTATGAAGAAGCGATGGCGGGCCCGGATTCCGACAAATGGCTGGAAGCCATGAAATCCAAGATAGGATCCATGTATGAAAACAAAGTATGGACTTTGACTGACTTGCCCGATGATCGGCGAGCCATAGAAAATAAATGGATCTTTAAGAAGAAGACAGACGCGGATGGTAATGTAACCATCTATAAAGCTTGGCTTGTCGCTAAGGGTTATCGACAAGTTCAAGGGGTTGACTATGATGAGACTTTTTCACCCGTAGCGAAGCTGAAGTCCGTCCGAATCATGTTAGCAATTGCCGCATTGTATGATTATGAGATATGACAAATGGACGTCAAAATGGCATTCCTTAATGGTTTCCTTAAGGAAGAATTGTATATGATGCAGCCGGAAGGTTTTGTCGATCCTAAGAATGCTGACAAGGTGTGCAAGCTCCAACACTCGATTTATGGGCTCGTGCAAGCATCTCGGAGTTGGAACATTCGTTTTGATGAGATGATCAAAGCGTTTGGGTTTACGCAGACTTATGGAGAAGCCTGCATTTACAAGAAAGTGAGTGGGAGCTCTGTAGAATTTCTCATATTGTATGTGGATGACATACTGTTGATGGGAAATGATATAGAATTCTTGGAAAGCATAAAGGCCTACTTGAACAAGTGTTTTTCAATGAAGGATCTTAGAGAAGCTGCTTATATATTAGGCATCAAGATCTATAGAGATAGATCGAGACGCCTCATTGGTCTTTCACAGAGTACGTACCTTGACAAGATATTGAAGAAGTTCAAAATGGATCAGTCAAAGAAGGGGTTCTTGCCTATATTGCAAGGTACGAGATTGAGCACGGCTCAATGCCCGACCATGGCAGAAGATAGAGAAAAGATGAGTGTCGTCCCCTATGCCTCAGCCATAGGGTCTATCATGTATGCTATGCTATGTACCAGACCTGATGTAAACCTTGTGGTAAGTTTGGTAGGAAGGTACCAAAGTAATCCCGGCATGGAACACTAGACAGCAGTCAAGAATATCCAGAAGTACCTGAAGAGGACTAAGGATATGTTTCTCGTTTATGGAGGTGACGAAGAGCTCGTCGTAAAGGGTTACCTCGATGCTAGCTTCGACATAGATCTGGATGACTCTAAGTCACAAACCGGATATGTGTATATTTTGAATGGTGGGGCAGTAAGCTGGTGCAGTTGCAAGCAAAGCGTTGTGGCGGGATCTACATGTGAAGCGGAGTACATGGCAGCCTTGGAGGTAGCACAAGAGGCAATATGGGTGAAGGAGTTCATTACCGACCTAGGAGTCATACCCAATGCGTCGGGCCCGATGAATCTCTTCTGTGACAACACTGGAGCTATTGCCCTTGCCAAGGAGCCCAGGTTTCACAGGAAGACCAGGCATATCAAGCGTCGCTTCAACTCCATTTGTGAAAGTGTTCAAAATGGAGACATAGATATTTGTAAAGTACATACGGACCTGAATGTGGCAGATCCGTTGACTAAACCTCTCCCTAGAGCAAAACATGATCAACACCAGAACTGCATGGGTGTTCGATTCATCACAATGTAACTAGATTATTGACTCTAGTGCAAGTGGGAGACTGTTGGAAATATTCCCTAGAGGCAATAATAAAATGGTTATTATTATATTTCTTTGTTCATGATAATTTTCTATTGTTCATGCTATAATTGTGTTATCCGGAAATTGTAATACATGTGTGAATACATAGACCACAACACGTCCCTAGTGAGCCTCTAGTTGGCTAGCTCGTTGATCAAAAGATAGTCATGGTTTCCTGACAATGGATATTGGATGCCATTGATAACGGCATCACATCATTAGGAGAATGATGTGATGGACAAGACCCAATCCTAAGCATAGCTCAAAGATCGTCTAGTTCGTTTGCTATAGCTTTTCCGAATGTCAAGTATCATTTCCTTATACCATGAGATTGTGCAACTCCCGGATACCGTAGGAGTGCTTTGGGTGTGCCAAACGTCACAACGTATCTGGGTGCCTATAAAGGTACACTACAGGTATCTCCGAAAGTGTCTGTTGGGTTGGCAGGAATCAAGACTAGGATTTGTCACACCGTATGACGGAGTGGTATCTCTGGGCCCACTCGGTAATGCATCATCATAATGAGCTCAATGTGACCAAGTGGTTGATCACGGGATCATGCATTGCGGCACGAGTAAAGTGACTTGCCGGTAACGAGATTGAATGAGGTATTGGGATACCGACGATCGAGTCTCGGGCAAGTAACGTACCAATTGACAAAGGGAATTGTGTATGGATTGATTGAATCCTCGACATCGTGGTTCATCCGATGAGATCATCCAGGAGCATGTGGGAGCCAACATAGGTATCCAGATCTCGCTGTTGGTTATTGACCGGAGAGTCATCTCGGTCATGTTTGCGTGTCTCCCGAACCCGTAGGGTCTACACACTTAAGGTTCGGTGACGCTAGGGTTGTTGAGATATTAGTATACGGTAACCCGAAAGTTGTTCGGAGTCTCGGATGAGATCCCAAACGTCACGAGGAGTTCCGGAATGGTCCGGAGGTGAAGATTTATATAGGAAGTCAAGTTTCGGCCATCGGGAAAGTTTCGGGGGTAATCGGTATTGTACCGGGACCACCGGAAGGGTCCCGGGGGTCCACCGGGTGGGGCCACCTATCCCGGAGGGCCCCATGGGCTGAAGTGGGAGGGGAACCAGCCCCTAGTGGGCTGGTATACCCCCCTTGGGCCTCCCCCTGCGCCTAGGGTTGGAAACCCTAGGGGTGGGGGGCGCCCCACTTGGCTTGGGGGGCAAGCCACCCCCTTGGCCGCCCCCCCTTGGAGATTGGATCTCCTAGGGCCGGTGACCCCTAGGGACCCTATATATAGTGGAGGAGAGGGAGGGCAGCCGCACCCTAGCCCCTGGCGCCTCCCTTTCCCTCCCATGACACTCCTCCCTCTCCCTGAGCTTGGCGAAGCCCTGCCGAGATCACCGTTGCTTCCACCACCACGCCGTCGTGCTGCTGGATCTTCATCAACCTCTCCTTCCCCCTTGCTGGATCAAGTTGGAGGAGACGTCTTCCCAACCGTACGTGTGTTGAACGCGGAGGTACCGTCCGTTCGGCGCTAGGTCATCGGTGATTTGGATCACGACGAGTACGACTCCATCAACCCCGTTCTCTTGAACGCTTCCGCGCGCGATCTACAAGGGTATGTAGATGCACTCCCCACTCCCTCGTTGCTAGATGACTCCATAGATTGATCTTGGTGATGCGTATAAAATTTTAAAATTCTGCTACGTTCCCCAACACCAACCTGGCCGGCCTCCTCTCTCCCTCCCTCCTTTATATACGTGGCTAGGGGCACCCCAATAGCACAATAGACAATCTCTTAGCCATGTGCGGTGCCCCCCTCCACAGTTCAACACCTCAATCAGATCGTCGTAGTGCTTAGATGAAGCCCTGCGCTAGTAACTTCGTCATCACCATCGCCACGCCGTCGTGCTGATGGATCTCTCCCTCGTCCTCAACTAGAACAAGAGCTCGAGGGACGTCATCATGCTGAACATGTGCTGAACACGGAGGTGCCGTACATTCGGTACTTGGATCGGTTGGATCGTGAAGACGTTCGACTACATCAACCACGTTACTAAGCGCTTCCTCTTTCGGTGTACGAGGGTACGTAGACACACTCTCCCCTCTCATTGCTATGCATCTCCTAGATAGATCTTGCGTGATCATAGGAATTTTTTTGAAATACTGCGTTCCCCAACAGTGGTGGTGTTGCAAGTTTACTTATAACAGAAGGTGAATCTAAAGCAGAACTGGATGGTAGTTCCTTACCTCCCCTCGTCTTAGAGGGATAAATCTTAGTCTTAGCATCCTTCAGATTCTTCATAGTGATAAATTGATAATAATCCCAAGTGGCTCAACAAATATTGCTATGCTCCCCGGCAACGGCGCCAGAAAAAGGTCTTGATAATCCACAAGTATAGGGGATCGCAACCGTTTTCGAGGGTTGAGTATTCAACCCAAATTTATAGATTCGACACAAGGGGAGACAAAGAATATTTGAAGGTATTAGCAGCTGTGTTGTCAATTCAACCACACCTGGAGATTAATTATCTGCAACAATGTGATTAGTAGCAAAGTAATAAGATAGTTTTGATAATAGTGACAATAGTAATATTAACGATAACAATGATAGCAATAGTTTTGTAACAAGTGCAACAGTAACGATAGTAGTAGTAACTTAGCAAGAACAATAGAAGATAAATTCGTAGGCATTGGATCGATAATTTGTTGGATGATATTCATCATGTGACAGTCATAACCTAGGGCGATACGGCACTAGCTCCAGTTCATAAATATAATGTAGCCATGTATTCCATAAATAGTCATACATGCTTATGGAAAGAACTTGCATGCCATCTTTTGTCCTACCTGGCAGCGGGGTCCAATTGGAAGCTAAGGGATATTAAGGCCTCCTTTTAATAGAGAATCGGAACAAAGCATTAGCACACGCTGAATACATGAACTCCTCAAACTATGATCATCACCGGGAGTGGTCCCGACTATTGTCACTCCGGGTTTGCCGGATCATAACACATAGTAGGTGACTATAACTTGCAAGATCGGACCTAGAACATGGATATAATGGTGATAACATAAATGGTTCAGATCTGAAATCATGGCACCTGGGCCTAAAGTGACAAGCACTAAGCATGGCAAAGTCATAGCAACATCAATCTCAGAACATAGTGGATACTAGGGATCAAGCCCTAACAAAACTAACTAGATTACATGATGAATCTCATCCAACTCCTCACGGACCAGCGAGCCCATGAAGCAATTACTCACTCCCGGTGGGGAGCATCCTCGAATTGGCGATGAAGAAGGGTTGGTGATGACGAAGAACGAAGATCCCCCTCTCCGGAGCCCCAAACGGATTCCAGATCTAGCCTCCCGATGAAGAACAGGAGGTGACAGCGGCTCCATCTCGTGGATCGCGATAATTCTTTCTCCCTTACTTTTTCTCTGAATATGTGATTTTATAGTATTAGGGTTGAGGTCTGCGGGGCCACTAAGTGGACAACCCACCTGGGTGCGCCAGGAAGGGGGGCGCCCTAGTGGGTTGTGCCCACCCAGGTGTCCCCCTTCGATGGATCTTGGTTCCAGAAATTCTCTTTATTGATATAAAAATTCCTCGCAAAGTTTCGTTCCATTCCGAGAACTTTTATTTCTGCACAAAAACAACACCATGGTAGTTCTACTGAAAACAGCGTCAGTACGGGGTTAATTTCATTCAAATCATGCAAATTAGAGTCCAAAACAAGAGGAAAAGTGTTAGGAAAATTAGATAAGTTGGAGATGTATCAGCTAGTAGCAACAACAAAAGGCAGTAGTGAGCGGCAGTGAGTGGGGGTGCGAGCAGCAGAGAAGAGCAGGAGCAGGGAGCAGTAGGCAGCGTGGGCAGCTGCATGCGCAGGCGGGCGCCGGCCGCGGGCACAAACGGCTCGGGTCACGGCGGTGCATGGCCAGGCATGGCAGGGCAGGGGTGGCTGCAGGCGGGCAACGGTGGGAGCGGGCGTGCGCGGGAGCAAGGACGCAACTGCAGGCGTCAGGGGCATACGGTCACGCGCGCGGACCCAGAGCTCTAGCCATGGAGTCCTGTGTTAGTGGGGAGATGACTACGGCAATGTATCGAGGGGGAAAAGCAGGGCAATTGGGGGAGGAGCTCATTGTGAGTCGAAAGGAGGGCTCAGTGGGCTCGGGGAAGTGATACTTCTCCAACGTATCTATAATTTTTGATTGTTCCATGCTATTATATTATCTGTTTTGGATGTTTTATATGCATTTACATGCTACTTTATATTATTTTTGGGACTAACCTATTAACCTAGAGCCTAGTGCCAGTTCCTATTTTTCCTTGTTTTTGAGTTTTGGAGAAAAGGAATATCAAACGGAGTCCAAACAGAATAAAACCTTTGCGGTGATATTTCTTGGACCAGAAGACAACCAGGAGACTTGGAGATGAAATCGGAGGAGCCACGAGGCGGCCACAAGGACAGAGGGCGCGCCCAGGGGGTAGGGCACGCCCCCACCATTGTGGGCCCCTCGTGCACCTCCTAACCTAATTCTTTCCCCTATATATACCCAAATATCCCCAAACCAATAGGGGCATCCATGAAAACACTTTTCCACCGCCGCAACTGTGACGCCCCGAGACCGATGTGCCAGATGTCTTCCAGTTATTCGCTGTTGTTGCGTTGTCATTGCTTGCGTGTCATGCATTGCATATCATGTCATCATGTGCATTTCATTTGCATACATGTTCGTCTCATGCATCCGAGCATTTTCCCCGTT
Organism: Triticum urartu; assembly: GCF_056163025.1. Classification (NCBI taxonomy): domain Eukaryota; kingdom Viridiplantae; phylum Streptophyta; class Magnoliopsida; order Poales; family Poaceae; genus Triticum; species Triticum urartu. The sequence goes on along the minus strand of NC_141873.1, from coordinate 215,214,188 downwards.
GTCCGTTTTGCAATCCGGCGCTCCTATGTCATCCGGTGTCCCTTTCTACCTCTTTTCGTGTGTGGGTGTTAAACGTTTTCGGATTGGACCGAGACTTGCTATGCGGCCTTGGTTTACTACCGGTAGATCGCCTGTCAAGTTTCGTGCCATTTGGACTTCGTTTGATACTCCAACGGTTAACTGAGGGACCGAAAAGGCCTCGTGTGTGTTGCAGCCCAACACCCCCCCAAAGTGGCCCGAAACCCACCTAAACCTCCACCATCATCTAGAGCGTTCGATCACGATCGCGTGGCCGCAAACCGCACCTCATTTGGACTCTCCTAGCTCCCTCTACCTATATATATGTGATCCCCTCCGAAATACTCGCGGTACAAACCCTAGATCCAACTCCCTCATCGCCGCCGGACATGTCCGTCCCGCCGCTGGACGTGTCCGCCGCTGCCGCCACGTCGCTCCGGCCAATACCAGGCCGCCACGTCACCGCCTCCACCGCCTCAGCCAACCACGCGCCGCCACCTCACCGCCCTCTCTCTCCTCCCACCGCGGGCCCGAGGATACCCAGATCCAGCCCGCCCGGGCCCGGATCCCGCGCCGCCGATCCCGCGCACGAGCGTCGCCCGTGCCCGCGTCTCCTTTCCCGCCGGCAGCCGCCGTTCGCCGGCGCGCCTCACCGCCGCCGCGCCATTCTCGCCGCCCGCGTCGGCTCGTCCCCGACGCCGCATCACCACCCCGTCGCCCGCATCCGCGAGCCGCCTCCGCCCAGCTGCGCCGCCCGAGCGCAGGAGCTCGCCCGCGCCGCCTCGAGTCTTCCCGCTGGAGCCCTCCCACCGGCGACCCCGCTGATGAGGACATCAATACCATTGTTACACCCACAGCCCCTAGTGTTACATATACTGGACCAATTACTAGAGCTCGCGCACGCCAATTAAATTACCAGGTACTTTCGTTTCTTGGTAATGATTCTAATGTTCATGAGATTATGATGCTGCCTAAATTGGATACATTTGTTTTGCTTACAAATGAAGGGCCTAGCTTGGAGAAGGATGAACATTGGAGCAAGAACGCGCATGGAGTTGATGGCATGCGCAAGGGGATCAAGAACGGAGTTACAAGTGATGATTTCAGGACTTTGAAGCCGCCATAAGGAGTGCATGAAGCCTTGGACGAAATATACAAGATGCCACTTCATAATATTCGTCCATAGGCTATTCTAGGTGCTGCGTCACCTTATTAATGGGCCAGGCCCATGTAATTTCGAAATACTTAAGTATAGGCTATTTTTAGAGTCCGTATGTGTGGGGAAACAAGAGTTAGGGTTGGTTTCGGACCCCACCCTCAAGGGCCACGAAATTACCCCCCTCTTCCTCCATATATACAGCCCTTAGGGCGTCGTTTAGACTTCGGGTTTTGTTTAGATTAAAAGTTGGCCATAGCTGCAACTTCGCGTACTTCGTTTGTGTCCAACGACTAGACCAAGACGTCACAGAACCCCACCTTGATCAATAAAGCTTTCATCTTATATTCGCAATATCCCGATTGCAATCTCAGTTTCTTGCTTGTTCTTCGTTTGCTCGCAGGAAACAGACCCTCGTGGTCAGGTTGATCGTGCTCCGGCGTGGTCAATAACCCTCGGAAGTTGGTTTAGCGATTGCTAAGGCGCGACGTCTCGCACGTTCGTAGTCGGATCGTCAAGGTCGACTCCCACAGAAAACGATTGCCACCATCTCATTGAAACATCGGGACACCTTAACCTCTATCAAGTGGTATCAGATTTCCAGGTTGCTCGGTGAGATTTTACAGTTTTTCGTAGATTAGATCGAGTCTGTTCTTCATACCTATAGTCCACGAAAAAGCCAGGAAAAAAAATTAGGGTTAGTTCATCATATCCGAACCAATCTGAGCCTTTGCATAATCTTTTTAGGGTTTTTGCTTTGTTGAATTTGCGGTTGCATCGTCGTGTCAAGTTGCTGGTCTTAGAGTCTAGTCTTTTAGAGTTTCGAGTTCTGGTCATAAGTTGTCACGCCGCCGCCGCACCATCATCATCGCCCATCTACCACTTTTGCTTATCCGCCACCGCTCTGAATCCATATCCATATACCACCACCAATCCGTATCCATATACCACCACCAATCTGTATCCATATACCACCACCGCTACCATATACCACCACCGCTGCCATATACCACAACCATATATCCACCACCAATCCGAGTTCTGCTCATATTAGGTTTGTTCTTGAGATCAATCTAAATTCTGATTCGTGTTTCCTTGCCTGCGTAGGTCTCGGAAAAAAAAGAGTCTGGAGACCCCCGGGCAGTTTTTAGGCCAAAATTTTCACGGGCAAATTTTTTTCCCTATCCTATTTTTAGGCTTTTCTGAGTCTTTTGAGCCATGTGCCATCATAGTGATTTTTTGTCACACTTTTTCGTCGTCGCTGCCCTGATTTCCGAAAAAAAAAGTGAAAAAAAATTCGTGCCCATCCTATCAGTTTGATGAGGGAAGAGTTTTGAGACACTTGCCATTATAGTGATTTTTCGCAAAAAAAAGAGGAGCGCAAAAAAAGGAGCGCAAAAAAAAGAGCGAAAAAAAAGAGTTCCAGAGTGTGCTTTTCCCTTATTTACATGCAGCGCTGTGTTTTTGTTAGTGTTCTAGGCTCGCGTCTCTAGCACGGTCTAGCCTAGGACCAGCACAGTACCGTCGTTGAGCGTTTATTCAACTTTGCATCTCCGAATTGATTATTGCTGACCCTTTTTGCTACCATACTATAAGCCTTCCCAGCTCCACATACATCTACGTCGTGCGTTTGACTCTCCCTGGCAATCGCTCTATCCAAGCTTTTGAGAGTTTTGACTACAACGGTTGCCGATCACCGCCTGCTGCTGGGTAAGAACTGGTAAGAATTTGAGATTTGCTTGATGGATTTGTGACACCCCCCACCACCACCACTTGTTAGTAGTCTGTAGGATCATATTCTTGTGTGTTTCTATTGCTGCTAACTATGCCAGGATCACAAGCCGACGAGACTGACTGGGAGAACTTGACGAACAAGGAGCTTCATGATACGTTTCAGCAAATGATGAGTGGAGAGGTGCAAGATGTGATAAACAGATTTGAAGAGGCCATGGAGAAGATAGATGGCATGGAGAAGACGTTTGAAACAAAGCTCGATCACAAGTTTGCTGAATTGCTTTCGCGTTTTCCACCACCACCACCGGCTGCTCCTGCCGCACCTCTGCAACAACAGCAACAACATCGACTACCTCCACGTCGGGAAACAGCCCTCCGCCGAGCGAGCCGTGTCCCTCTTCAGTCGGGCCAAACTGCTGGTGCTGCTGTTGATACTTCTGTGGTCCTACTGCTGATGTGGAGGAGGATGATTATGTGGGAGATTATGAGGATGAGGTTGATCAAAATCAGAACTACGTGCCACCACCAGCACAGCAACCACCAGGTCGTCCACATGCAAATAATGGCAATGGTAGGGCTCACCCTCAGGTACGAGATCATGACCATCTCCCTAAACTAAAATTGAATATTCCACCATTTGAGGGTAGATATGTTCCTGATATATATCTTACTTGGGAGTTAGAAACTGAACGACGATTTACATGTTTACAATATCCTGAGGAGAGACGTGTTCCTGCTGCTGTTTGTGCTTTCACTAGCTTTGCATGTGTTTGGTGGTCTGAAGATTGTAGATTATATCCTATTCCAACTACTTGGGCTGCTTTGAAAAATGCTATGCGTACTCGTTGGGTTCCACCATATTATCAACGTGAATTACTTCAAAAATTGCAGCGTTTAAGACAAGGAAAAAATTCTGTAGAAGAATATTATCAGGAATTACAAACTGGCATGATTAGATGTGGTATTGTTGAGGAGAATGAAGCTATGCTTGCACATTTTATGGGTGGATTGAATAGAGAGATTCAGACCATTCTAGAGTATAAGGAGTATACTAATATCACTCGTTTATTCCATCTTGCTTGTAAAGCTGAACGTGAAGTGCAGGATCGACAGGCATTGGCGCGAACTAACTTTTCTGCAGGTCGATCTTCATCATGAACACCACGTGCATCCTCTACTTCCACTCCACCAGCACCTCCATCAGGCGCCACCTCCAGCCGTGATACAAGAAAGAAGGCACAACAACCACTATCTGCCAAGAGCACACCTGCCGGACCTGCAAAGAGCTCTTCTTCGTCCATGTCATCAACAGGGCACACAAGTGATACTATTTGTCATCGTTGTAAGGGAAGAGGACATTTTGCGAGAGAATGCCAATCTCAGCGTGTGATGATTTCTACTGAGGATGGTGGGTATGAGTCCGCTAGTGACTATGATGAGGAGACTTTGGCTCTTATTACACGTGAAGAACACGGTGGAGATGATTCTGATCATGAGACGCAATACATTGCTCCTGAAGATGCTGATAGGTATGAATGTTTAGTTGCTCAACATGTTTTGAGTGTGGAGGTTACACAAGCTGAGCAAAATCAAAGGCATAATTTGTTCCATAGAAAGGGAGTTGTGAAGGAACGTTCTGTTCGCGTCATCATAGGTGGAGGGAGATGCAATAACTTGGCTAGCATGGAGATGGTGGAGAAGCTATCTCTCACCACAAGACCACATCCACATCCTTACTACATCCAATGGTTCAACAACAGTGGCAAGGTTAAGGTAACACGTATTGTTCGTGTGCATTTTAGTATCTCTACATATGCTGATTTTGTTGATTGTGATGTGGTACCTATGCAACCATGTTCCTTATTACTTGGTAGACCATGGCAATTTGATAAAAATTATGTACACCATGGTAGAAACAATCAGTATACTCTTGTTCATAAGGATAAAAATATTACTTTGCTTCCTATGACTCCTAATTCCATTTTGAAAGATGATATTAATAGAGCTAATAAAGCAAAACAGGAGAAAAATAAAAGTGAAAATCAGATTGTGGCAAAAGAATTTGAGAAACAAATGCAGCCTAATAATAAACCATCTAGTGTTGCTTCTGAAATTAAATTGAAATGTGCATGTTTAATTGCCACCAAATCTTATATTGATGATTTAGAATTTAGCAAATCTGTTTGCTATGCTTTTGTGTGCAAAGAGGCATTATTTTCATTCGAGGACGTGCCTTCCTCTTTGCCTCCTGCTGTCACTAACATTTTGCAGGAGTTCGCTGACGTCTTTCCACAAGACGTGCCACCGGGATTACCACCTATTCGAGGGATTGAGCATCAAATTGACTTAATTCCCGGTGCATAATTACCCAACCATGCACCATACTGTACCAATCCAGAGAAGACGAAGGAGATTATGCGTCAAGTACAAGAACTGCTCGACAAAGGTTACATACGCGAATCCCTTAGTCCTTGTGCTGTTCTTAACATTTTAGTGCCGAAAAAGGATGGTACGTCACGTATGTGCGTTGATTATAGAAGCATTAATAATATTACTATTCGTTATCATCATCCTATTCCTAGGCTAGATGATATGCTTGATCAATTGAGTGGCTCTACAATATTCTCCAAAGTTGATTTGCGTAGTGGATACCATCAAATTCGTATGAAATTGGGAGATGAATGGAAAATAGCATTTAAAACTAAGTTTGGATTATATGAGTGGTTAGTCATGCCTTTTGGGTTAACTAATGCACCTAGTACTTTCATGAGGTTAATGAACGAAGTTTTACGTTCTTTCATCGGACGATTTGTGGTAGTTTACTTTGATGACATATTGATTTGTGGCAAATCTTTGGAGGAACATTTGGAACATTTACGTGCTGTTTTTATTGCTCTACGTGATGCACGTTTGTTTGGTAACCTTGGAAAGTGCACCTTTTGCACCGACCGAGTATCTTTTGTTGGCTATGTTGTTACTCCACAGGTAATTGAAGTTATTGAGAGTTAGCCACAGCCCAAAACGGTCACACAAGAGAGGAGTTTCCTTGGCCTCACTGGTTCTATAGGCGTTTTGTGAGAGATTTCAGCACCATTGCTGCACCTCTCAACGAGCTTACAAAGAAGGATGTGCCTTTTGCTTGGAGTTCCGCACAGGAAGAAGCCTTCACGGTATTGAAAGATAATTTGACACATGTTCCTTTACTCCAACTTGTTCGGACCTAGTCTGAACTATCGAGCTTTTAATAAGACTGGTTTTAATAAGACTTTTGAGCTTGAATGTGATGCTAGTGGAATTGGATTAGGAGGTGCGTTATTACAAGATGGCAAACCTGTTGCATACTTTTCTGAAAAATTGAGTGGGCCTAGTCTGAACTATTCTACTTATCACCTAAGAAACATGGCAACATTATTAATAGCCCAAGGAATTTGTTCTACATTCTGAACATGAATCTTTGAAACACATTAAAAGTCAAGCAAAACTGAACCATGGACATGCTAAATGGGTTGAATTCATTGAGACTTTTCCTTATGTCATTAAACACAAGAAGGGTAAGGAAAATGTTGTTGCTGATGCATTGTCTCGTCATTATACTATGCTTTCACAACTTGACTTTAAAATATTTGGTTTGGAGACCATCAAAGATCAATATGTGCATGATGCTGAATTTAAAGATGTATTGCAGAATTGTAAGGAAGGGAGAACTTGGAACAAGTTTGTTCTTAACAATGGATTTGTGTTTCGTGCTAACAAGCTATGCGTTCCAGCTAGCTCTGTTCGTCTTTTGTTGTTGTAGGAGGCGCATGGAGGAGGATTAGTGGGACACTTTGGCGTCAAGAAGACGGAGGATATACTTGCTATGCATTTCTTTTGGCCAAAGATGAGACAGGATGTTGAGCGTTTTGTTGCTCGCTGCACTACATGTCAAAAAGCTAAGTCACAACTCAATCCTCATGGTTTATATATGCCTTTGCCTGTACCTAGTTTTCCTTGGGAGGATATATCTATGGACTTTGTTTTAGGTTTACCTCGAACAAAGAAGGGGAGGGATAGCATATTTGCTGTCGTGGATAGGTTCTCGAAAATGGCACACTTTATACCATGTCATAAAAGCGATGATGCTGTTAATGTTGCTGATTTGTTCTTTCATGAAATTATTCGCTTGCATGGTGTGCCAAATACTATTGTTTCAGATCGTGATACTAAATTTCTTAGCCACCTTTGGAGATGTTTATGGGCTAAGTTGGGGACTAAACTACTTTTTAGTACTACCTGTCACCCCCAAACTGATGGACAAACTGAAGTAGTCAATAGAACATTGTCCACTATGCTTAGGGCTGTTTTGAAGAATAACAAGAAAATGTGGGAAGAATGCTTGCCTCATATTGAATTTGCTTATAATCGTTCATTGCATTCTACTACAAAGATGTGCCCTGTTGAAATTTTGTATGGTTTCCTACCTCGTGCACCTATTGATTTGTTGCCTCTTCCATCTTCGGAGAAGGTTAATTTTGATGCTAAAGAACGTGTTGAATTAATTTTAAAAATGCATGAGTTAACTACGGAAAACATTGAGCGTATGAATTCTAAATATAAACTTGCTGGAGATAAGGGTAGAAAACATGTTGTGTTTGCACCTGGAGATCTTGTTTGGTTACATTTGCATAAGGATAGATTTCCTAATTTGCGCAAATCAAAGCTAATGCCACGTGCTGATGCTCCTTTTAAGGTGTTAGAGAAAATAAATGATAATGCATATAAACTTGAGCTGCCTGCAGATTTTGGGGTTAGTCCCACTTTTAACATTGCAGATTTGAAGCCTTATTTGGGCGAGGACGACGAACTTTCGTCGAGGACGACTTCATTTCAAGAAGGGGAGGATGATGAGGACATCAATATCATTGTTACACTCACAGCCCCTGCTGCTATACATACTGGACCAATTACTAGAGCTCGTGCACGCCAATTGAATTATCAGGTACTTTCGTTTCTTGGTAACGATTCTAATGTTCATGAGAATATGATGCTGCCTAAATTGGATACATTTGTCTTGCTTACAAATGAAGGGCCTAGCTTGGACAAGAAAGATGAACCTTGGAACAAATTCAAGCGTGGAGATGATGGCATGCGCAAGGGGATCCAGAAAGGAGTTGCAAGTGATGATTTCAGGACTTTGAAGCCACCATAAGGAGTGCATGAAGCCTTGGACCAAATATACAAGATGCCACTTCATAAATTTCATCCAGAGGCTATTTTAGGTGTTGCGTCACCTTATTATTGGGCCAGGCCCATGTATTTTCGAAATACATAAGTATAGGCTGTTTTTAGAGTCCGTATGTGTGGGGAAACAAGAGTTAGGGTTGGTTTCGGGCCCCTCTTCCAAGGGCCACGAAATTCCCCCCTCTTCCTCCATATATACAGGCCTTAGGGCGTCGTTTAGACTTTGGGTTTTGTTTAGATTAAAAGTTCGCCATAGCTCCAACTTGGCGTACTTCGTTTGTGTCCAACGACCAGACCAAGACGTCACTGAAGCCCACCTTGATCAATAAAGCTTTCATCTTATATTCGCAATATCTAGATTGCAATCTCAGTTTCTTGCTTGTTCTTCGTTTGCTCGTAGGAAACATGCCCTCGTGGTCAGGTTGATCGTGCTCCGGCGTGGTCAATAACCCCTCGGAGTTAGTTTAGCGATTGCTAAGGCGCGACGTCCTCGCACGTTCGTCGTCGGATCGTCAAAGTCGGCTTCCTCTAAAACAATAGCCACCATCTCATCGAAAGACGAGACACCTTTGCCTCTATCAAAGTCCATGCTAATATCTTCCCATGGTTGGTATGGAATGGGGAGAGGCATATAGAGGCCATGAGATTCAGCTTTCGACTTAGGTTTGCGACATGTAGAGCAACGGTTGGTGAAGCGATTGACGTCGCGGAACATCTTTGGCCAAAAGTAGTTCTTCGAGAGCGTGGCGAACGTCTTGTCTCGTCCAAAGTGTCCCATTAAGCCTCCTCCATGAGATTCCTGCAAAAGCAACAAACAAAGAGAAGACTCGGGGATGCAAAGTTTGTTAGTTGTCATTAGATATCCATCCTTGATGTAATAGCGTTCCCAAGAAGTATGCATCAAACACTTGGCATAAGGAGTAGCAAAAGTTGCATCATGGTCATACAAGTATTTTATATGCTCGAAGCCAGTGACATCTAACTCAAGTTGAGTGACAAGCATGCATATGCGGGAAAGGGCATTCGCTACAATGTTTTCTTTGCCCTTAATGTACTTGATGACATACGAAAAAGACTCAATAAATTCACTCCTTTTAGCATGACGCTTGTTCAACTTGGTTTGGCCCTTAAGATACTTGAGAGTCTCATGATCGGTATGAATGATAAACTCATGGGGACAAAGGTAATGTTCACATTCATGCAAAACGCGGACTAAAGCATATAGCTCTTTGTCATAGATGGGGTAATTGAGTTGCGCTCCGGAAAGTTTCTCACTAAAGTAAGCTATGGGGCGCTTGTCTTGTGTTAACACACCTCCCATGCCATTACCACTAGCATCGCAATGAATCTCAAATGGTTTGTCGAAGTTGGGTAATGCAAGCACGGGAGCATGAATAAGCAAATTTTTAAGCTCATTGAATGCGGTATCTTGGGATGGTCCCCAAACAAAAGGCGCATTCTTCTTGCTCAAAGCATGCAAAGGCGAAGCAATGGTGCTAAAATACTTCACAAAGCGACGATAGAAACCCGCAAGTCCAAGAAAACTACGCACTTGATGCAAGTCGATTGGTTGTGGCCAAGTTTTAATAGCATTGATCTTGGACTCATCAACATGAACACCCTTAGAGGAAACAACAAAACCCAAGAAAATGAGCTTGTCAACACGAAAAGGGCATTTCTCCATATTAGCATAGAGGCGCTCTTTTCTAAGAGTTTCTAAAACGGTGCGGACATGGGTGACATGCTCTTTGACAGATTTGCTAAAGACAAGGATATCATCAAAGTAGACTACAACAAATATACCAATGTAAGGGCGAAATACATGATTCATAAGACGCATAAAAGTGCTCGGTGCTTCCGAGAGACCCATAGGCATGACTAACCACTCATACAAACCAAACTTGGTTTTGAAGGTGGTTTTCCATTTATCACCCTCTTGTATGCGGATTTGATAGTAACCACTCTTAAGATCAATTTTGGACAAGATAGTGGCACCGCTAAGCTCATCAAGCATATCGTCTAGGCATGGAATGGGATACCTATATCGAACGGTGATAGCATTGATAGGTCAACAACCGGAGCACATGCGAAAGCTACCATCTCGTTTTGGCACAAGAATGACCGGAACGCCACAAGGACTTAAACTTTCACGCACATGTCCATGGTCTATGAGATGTTTTACTTTCCTTTCTATTTCTTGGGTTTCTTCGGGGTTGACACGGTATGGTGCTTTGTTCAAAAGAGGTGCTCCGGGGATGAGGTCGATTCGGTGCTCAATGCCTCGTAGAGGAGGTAGTCCCGGAGGTAGCTCGTCGGGGAAAACATCTTGTGTTCCTGCAAAAGAGAAGATAACACTAAAGGTGGAGTGTGAGAGGTATTAGCTTTTGGTGCCTTGTCCTTGCATAAGAGGACATAGTGTATCACACTAGATAGGTTCTCACACACTTCTCTCACGTTTGGTGGCAAATAGAACTAGGTTTTTCTTTTCGCTCATCGTGGAGGCACTCGATTTGGGCTTGTGGCGCTCACTCTCTTTTTGGTGGCTCTCTCTCTCTCACTATGATCTCCATGATGGGTGGCTTGCTTGTCGGTGATCACTTGACTTGGCGGCATTAGACGGAGAACATACTCCTTGCCCTTCATCTTGAAGATGTAGTGGTTCGTTCGGCCGTTGTGATGTGGGTAGGAACCCTATAGCCCGATCTTTCACGAAAGGAGCGGATCCCGCGAAGAACACGAGAAACACAAAGAGGGAAATGAGGGGTGTCGGTGTCAAAACCGGCGGATCTCGGGTAGGGGGTCCCGAACTGTGCGTCTAGGTCGGATGGTAACAGGAGGCAGGGGACACGATGTTTTACCCAGGTTCGGGCCCTCTTGATGGAGGTAAAACCCTACGTCCTGCTTGATTGATATTGATGATATGGGTAGTACAAGAGTAGATCTACCACGAGATCGGAGAGATTAAACCCTAGAAGCTAGCCTATGGTATGATTGTTCTTCGTCCTACGGACTAAAACTCTCTGGTTTATATAGACACCGTAGAGGGCTAGGGTTACACAGAGTCGGTTACAATGGTAGGAGATCTACATATCCGTATCGCCAAGCTTGCCTTCCATGCCAAGGAAAGTCCCTTCCGGACACGGGACGAAGTCTTCAATCTTGTATCTTCATAGTCCAGGAGTCCGGCCGAAGGTATAGTCCGGCCATCCAGACACCACCTAATCCAGGACTCCCTCAGTAGCCCCTGAACCAGGCTTCAATGACGACGAGTCTGGCGTGCATATTGTCTTTGGCATTGCAAGGCGGGTTCTCCTCCAAATTCCGTGTACCTGTTGGATAGTGTCCTGTTTCTTGTAAATGTAATGCTCCTTGGCTTTTATGCCCAATAGTGGCCGTTTTCCACGTGTCAAACGAATATGAAAAGTCAGGGTGTTTTTTATATTTACACCCCTAGCCGCGTGAATGAGCCGCCTATTTAAGTGGACGAGGATTTAGATCCAAACCACACCTTCTCCCTTCCGTGAGTATTCATCAGAGTGTATCCGACAGAGGTCCATTCTATCATGGCTAGCCGCCGCAGCTCCTCCTCTCGCCCTTCCAGCCCTCAGCCTAGAGATTGGAAGAGGTTCTCCATCCCGCACAGCGAGCTAGTGAAGCTCCAGACCAAGGGATTTCTCCCCCCGGCCTATATGGTCCCAGTTCGAGCCGGACTTGCCACCTATAATGGCGGAGAGCAAGCGGAGAGCGCCCCCAATCCCTCCAAAGGAGAGCGGGTATGCCTTGCCCCTTACTTAATAAGAGGGCTCGGATTTCCAATTCATCCGTTTCTCCGGGGGCTTCTGGAGTTCTATGGCCTCCAGCTGCACAACCTCACGCCTGCCTCCATATTGCATATCGCGGGCTTCGTAGCCCTTTGCGAGCTGTTTTTGGGCTGCGAGGCTCATTTCACGCTGTGGAAAAGGCTATTCTGCCTTGTGCCCCGCTTTAAGGAGGGGTCGATATATCAAGTGGGCGGAGCCGAAGTGCGGTGCATCGCCGGGACCAGATAACTATCCGGAAACCCCAAAGAAGGCGTTCGAGGATTGGCCTTCGGAATGGTTTTATATAGAGGATGTTCCGCTGCCGATCCTGTCCGGATCGGTCTCCCTGAGTTCGACAGTGCTCCCCTAAAGAAGCGCCTAAGCTGGCATCCACGGAGCCCTCAGAGGGAAAGCGACAGGGACGTTATTTACCTGATGGGTCGGATAAGATTGTTAGCTCATTTCAGACTGACCATGATCGGTGTCATGGCCGCATGCATCATGCGAGGGGTGCAGCCGCTTTAGTATAGAGGCTGCCCCATGTGGGACTTCAACGGGGAGGACGACGCCACCCGCTATGGCCATAAGGGGCCGGATTCGGCTGCCTCTCTAATAAAGACCTTGTCCGCTTTGTACAAGGGAGAAGAGGAGGAATTTCTCCGCGTTAACCCATGGGGTGGATTTTCTATGTACAATCCCCCGAGTTGGGTAAGTGGACACTTTTACTTGCCCATTCGTTTTATATTCCCATTGTTAAATTTTCAGTCTAACGACTTCAACGCAGGAACTGGGCCAGGCTGTTGAAGAAATAAACAGCCCTCCTCCACAACCCGAGGATCCGGGACGGTCCCTCGACCCGGCCTCTCAAGACGATCCGGACTTATCTGTGGAGCTGATTGATGGAGTGTTTCATCAATTGAGCAGGGACAACGCCTTGGTGGCCATTACGGCCGATTATCCAGGGCTACTCCCAGCCTCACAGGTAACTGAGACCGGAGTCTCAGCACTTTGAAAAGGGATCTGTCCTCGCGTGTTTTCCATTACCGTATGACAACCGTGTTTTGCAGGGGAGGTCCTTGAGACGGGAGGCCGAGCCTGCGGCGACTAGCCAACGAGGGGCGGCAAGGCCCCGCGAGCTGAAAAGAAGTGCGGTCCGGACTGAGGCACCGGCGCAAAGGTATAGCGCGCCACCTTATTCCCAGGTGTTACTCCTTCGAGGCATATTAACACTTGTGCTCTCTTCAGGACGAAGAGACCTCGTCGGACTATATCCGGAGAGGCTGCCAGTCGCGCCTCCACCAGCCAGGCTCCAAAGCCTGGTCCGGAAGCGGAGGCGAACACGAGGCGCGCACCGGACGCTCCTCCGACGGAGGATGCAGACAGGCTGTCTGCCACCAATTCCGAGGTGGAGAGTTCCATGAACCACAGGCGTCGCCGACAGTTCTTCACGACGCTCGTTTCTCCCAAGAGGCATTGGATGCCTTCAATTTGGGAGATGCATACCTCTGTGCCGCTCAAAATGGTCTAGCCAGAGCCATGGAGCAGTATGTGAAAGACATACGGGTAAGAAAATTTTCGTAATTATATATGTATACCAGTAGCCCCCGAGACTTGAAACAGTTAGAATAACTGATTTAAGGATCATCTGTTATGCAAGTTCTTACAGAAAAGAATACCCTGCTGTCCCAGGAGCTGGAAGAGTGCAAAGCCCAACTTGAGGCCGCACTAGCCGCGGCAGGGGAGCCCAAGGAGACCCCCTCTGGTAATATACGCTTCGAAAGATAAGTATTTTGCGAAGTGCGGCGTGGGTGCAAATCTGACAAATGAAATTGCAGATGGCGCCGGATTAAATCCAGAAGTGCAACAACTCCGATGCTAGCTAAAGGCTGGTGAGAGCGTGCTGAAAAAGCTGAGGCGGGAGAAGAACGATCTCCAAGATGCCAACACCAAGCTAGGCGTTGAACTGAAGGACGTTCGTGCCCAGCTGTTGGACTCCGTGAAGGAGAATCAGCGGCTTCGACGCGGCATATATAGTAAGTGCTTAAACGAACTTTGAAAAAAGAGTTCGGCGAGGAAGTCGACTAACGGAGTAATGTCTGTAGGTATGCTGACAGGTCGTCCTGCAGAGGAAATGCCCGGTTCTACGGGTGACCTTCTTCCCGAGCTCTCACAACTGCACGGGCGAGTTCGGCAGGTGATGCAAGGCATCGCCCTGGCCTTGTGGCCGTCCGTCTCCATGCCCGAGGGCTTTGGAGAGCTTGTAGAGAAGCTGAAGGGAGCGTGGCGGCGCGTCCGATTGTGGAAGATGTCGGCCTGCCATCAAGGCGCCAGGGAGGCCTGGGCCATGGTGAAGACGCGGTACACGAAGGCTGACCCAAACCACATGGCCGAGGTTGGACCCGTAGGGCCCGATGGGAAGGAGATCCCTGTGAGCTTAGTATACGGCCAAGTAGAGTTGGCCAAAAAGTATTCCCAACAGGACTGTAAACTAGACAACCTGTTAGATGGAATTGAAGAGGAATACAATCAGTCAGATTGACTATGTAATTTTAATTGACATGTGTAATGCCTTCTAGCCGGATTGTAGATCGTTTGTCATGGCCGACCTTTTCGCTTCAACCTCGGGACCTGACGGTCTGGAGTGTGTCTGAATACCCTCGCGGTTATATAAGAACCGGGGTATGCATGGAGACCAGGCGTAGGGGTCATTAGTGCTTGAACAGACAAGTGCCCAACTAGTTATGTTATATTACATGGTTAGTAAGAAACATCTTCCAGGGAGAATAGTTCTGTTAGGGGTTCCTTTCCCTGGGAGGCATGCCCTAAAGTGCATGTCCATTCTGCGAAAAGAGACGCAGGAAAAACATCTGGGGGCGTATAGAAAAATAAGTGAAAGAAAAGATCATCTTTAGTTCACCGACCGAATATTCCCTTAAGAACGCTAGCTTTCGGCTTCACCCAGTCTGAGGTACACATCCGGCTGACCCGGCACTAACAATCGCAGAGGTGCTCCCTTTACCACCTAGCCGAACAATCGGGAACGTAGGGGTAAGCACAGGAGCTAGGCAACCCAGCTTGGCCAAAACTTAAGTCATATCGATGCATATAATGGCGAATAAAAGGTACATGCGGAAGTGTGACACCTGTGGTGGGCATGAAGCCCGTATAAATAAGCTTATGTTTAAAGAAGCCCCCAGGTTTAATGAGCACAGATAGCGCGTCACTTTATGAGCCTTTAAAGGCTATAAGAGAGAGAGAGATGAGAAGGAGAGAAATGTAAGACAGAAAGTATATAAAAAATGGGCAGAGCAAGGAGACGAACACAGAGTCCGGCGCTAGTCATAGAATCTTCGTAGACGGGCTATGTTCCATGGGTTCGGCTCGAGTCGGTTATCCGATGCATCTCGCAGGCGGTACGCTCCACCAGTTAGGACTTGGTCAATTATGAAGGGACCTTCCCACTTGGGCTTGAGTTTGTCCTTTTTCTTCTCCAGCAGGCGTAGAACTAATTCGCCAACGTTGTAATTTTTGGCCCGTACTTCTCTGCTTTGGTATCTTCGAGCCTGCTGTTGATAGAATGCGGAACGGGCTTTTGCCACATCACGCTCTTCCTCCAAGGCATCGAAACTGTCCTGCCGATCGAGGTCGGCTTCTCTTTCTTCGTACATGCGCACTCGAGGTGAGTCATGAATTATGTCGTAGGGCAAAAACTGCCTCTATGCCGTACACCATGAAGAATGGTGTGTATCCGGTGGTGCGATTCGGTGTGGTCCGCAGCCCCCAGAGTATAGAGTCGAGCTCCTCTACCCACTGCGTATTAGATTCCTTAAGGGACCGCACTAATATGGGTTTGATGTCGCTCATGATAAGACCATTTGCACGTTCGACCTGGCCGTTGGTTTGTGGGTGATAGACGGAAGCATAATCAAGCTTGATGCCCATGTTTTTGCACCAGAGTTTTACCTCATGGGCCGTAAAGTTCGTGCCGTTATTAGTGATGATGCTGTGGGGGATGCCATAACGGTGTACAACCCCGGATATAAAGTCTATCACCGGTCCGGATTCGGCCGTCTTAACAGGCTTGGCTTGTATCCATTTGGTGAACTTATCCACCATGACCAGTAAGTATTTTTTCTTGTGGGTTCCGCCTTTAAGGGGTCCAACCATGTCAAGCCCCCAGACCGCGAAGGGCCAAGTGATGGGGATAGTTTGGAGGGCGGTGGGTGGCATATGGCTTTGGTTTGCAAAAAGCTGGCAACCGACACATCGTTGGAGTAAGTCCTGGGCGTCTGCCCGACCATCGGGAAATAAAAGCATGTATGGAAGGCCTTTCTTACAAGGGACCGAGCTGTAGTGTGATGTCCGCCGAGTCCGGCATGAATTCCAGCCAGGAGGTTCCGCCCTTCCTCTTTGGAGATGCACCTTTGAAGGACTCCGGTAGTGCTTTTCTTATAAAGCTCTCCCTCATGGACTTTATAGGCTTTAGATCACCGCACTATGCAGCGTGCCTCATTTTGGTCCTCAGGGAGTTCCTGCCTGGTAAGGTAGGCGAGGAATGGTTCTGTCCACGGGGCGATGACGGCCATTATTACGTGGGCTGAAGGTGTTATTTCATTGGCAGAGCCTCCAATTGTGTCAGAGTGTTCGGTGTCGGGCAGTGCGGTTGGGTCCGGGCTGCTATTGCCAGGTTCCCCTTCCCGTACTACAGACGGCTTGAACAGCCTTTCCAAGAAGATGTTGGGGGACTACATCGCGTTTTGCGCTGATGCGTGCCAGGACATTTGCCGCCTGATTATTTTCCCGGGCTATATGGTGAAATTCGAGCCCTTCGAACCGAGCTGACATTTTTAGGACGGCGTTGCGATAAGCTACCATTTTTGGATCCTTGGCATCAAAGTATCCATTTATTTGGGATATTGCGAGGTTCGAGTCCCCGCGCACCTCTAGGCGTTGAATGCCCATGGATAGTGCCATCCGGAGACCATGTAAAAGCGCCTCATATTCGGCTGCGTTGTTGGAGTCTGTGTACATTATCTGGAGTACATATTGAACTGTGTCTCCTGTGGGGGACGTCAAAATGACGCCAGCCCCTAGACCGGCCAACATTTTGGAGCCGTCGAACTGCATGACCCAGTTTGAATATGTGCCATACTCTTTAGGGAGTTCGGCCTCCGTCCATTCTGCGACGAAGTCGGCCAAAACTTGCGACTTGATACCTCGCCGTGGCTTGTAAGTTATGTCAAACGGGAGGAGCTCAATGGCCCATTTTGCAATCCGGCCCGTCGCGTCGCGGTTATTTATAATATCGTTAAGTGGCACTTCCGAGGCTACTGTTATTGAACACTCTTGAAAGTAGTGTCGCAGCTTCCGGGATGCCATAAATACCGCGTACGCAATCTTTTGATAGTGCGGGTACCGTGACTTGCACGGAGTAAAGACAGTGGACACATAATAGACTGGCTTTTGAAGGGGGAATTTGTGTCCGTCCGTTTCTCGTTCGACGACGAGCACTGCGCTTACGACCTGATGGGTTGCTGCAATGTATAATAGCATTGGTTCGCCAATGATTGGCGCGGCCAGGACTGGGTTTGTTGCCAAGATGGCTTTTATTTCGTCGAGTCCGGCCGTGGCAGCATCCGTCCACTCAAAGTGTTCGGTGCGCCGAAGGAGGCAGTAAAGGGGTAGGGCCTTTTCTCCTAAGCGGGAGATAATGCGGCTTAGAGCCGCCACGCATCCGGTTAATTTTTGTATGTGTTTGAGGTCCTTCGGGATATCCAATTGTGACAGAGCTCGGATCTTGGCTGGATTTGCTTCAACGCCTCTACCAGATACAGTGAAGCCCAAGAGCTTTCCGGGTGGAACGCCGAAAACACAGTTTTCCGGGTTGAGCTTGATGTCGTATGTTCGGAGGTTATCGAATGTTAGCCTAAAGTCGTCTACTTGAGATTTGACATGTCTTGTTTTAACGACCACATCATCTACGTATGCCTCCACTGTTTTGCCGATCTGGTTTGCCAGACATGTCTGAATCATGCGCTGATATGCTGCGCCAGCGTTTTTGAGCCCGAAGGGAATTGTGTTGAAGCAGAATGGGCCGTATGGTGTGATGAATGCCGTTGCGGCTTGGTCTGACTCTGCCATCTTTATTTGATGGTAGCCGGAGTATGCGTCGAGGAAACACAGTGAATCGTGTCCTGCGGTAGCATCGATAATTTGATCGATGCGGGGGAGAGGGAAGGGATCCTTTGGGCAAGCCTTGTTAAGGTCTTTGAAATCAACGCATAAGCGCCATGATTTGTCCTTCTTTGGTACCATCACCAGGTTTGCTAGCCAGTCCGGATGTTTAATATCTTTGATGAATCCGGCCTCCAATAGCTTGGCTAGTTCCTCTCCCATGGCCTGTCTCTTAGGTTCGGAAAAACGCCGAAGAGCCTGTTTGACTGGCTTGAATCCTTTTAGGATATTTAAGCTGTGTTCGGCCAGCCTGCATGGGATTCCTCGCATGTCTGAAGGGTGCCAGGAGAAAATGTCCCAGTTCTCTCGGTGGAACTCTCGCAGTGCGGCATCTACATCAGGGTTTAACTGTGCCCCGATGGAAGCTGTTTTATTGGGGTCCGTTGGATGGACCTGGAATTTGACTATTTCGTCCGCCGGTTTAAAGGAGGTGGACTTGGATCTTTTATCGAGTATCACATCGTCCCTATTCACCATGGAGCATAGCGCAGTCAGTTCCTCAGCCGCTAGGGCTTCGGATAGCGCCTCGAGGGCCAGTGCGGCTGTCTTGTTTTCGGAGGGGAGTGCTATGTCCGGATCACTAACGAGAGTGATGATTCCGTTAGGCCCGGGCATCTTGAGCTTCATGTACCCGTAATGGGGTATTGCTTGGAAGACTGTAAACGCTTCCCGCCCTAGTAGAGCGTGATATCCGCTACTGAACGGGGCCACCTGGAATGTGACCTCTTCGGACTTGTAATTATCCGGCGTGCCGAACACCACATCTAGTGTGATTTTTCCTGTACATCGCGCTTCCTGACTAGGGATTATTCCTCTAAAGGTTGTGCTGCTTCGCTCAATGTGGTTCCAGTCTATTTCCATTTTTTGAAGGGTTTCCTCATAAATGAGGTTCAATCCGCTGCCGCCATCCATGAGTACCTTGGTAAGACTAAAGCCGTCCACTATTGGACTAAGGACCAATGCGGCTGGTGCTCGGGCTGTTCGGAATTTAGGTTCATCACTGACGTTAAAAGTAATAGCCGTGTCACTCCATGGGTTTATTGTTGCTACTTGGTAGACTTCGGCAAGGCCGCGGAGTGTTCTTTTTCGCATATTATTTGATACGAAAGTCTCGAAGACTGTTAATACCATACTGGTTTCTCTGGGGTGGCCTTCTATGGCTTCTGGAATTAGAAGATCTTCGCCAATTTTTGCCACCTGCCGGAGTATCCAACATGCTCTAAGGCTGTGAGTTGGTGTGGCACCCTCGGCACTGTGAATTTTACAGGGTCCATCAAGCCATCCTTCCAGTACGGTTCCGTGCCCTGTAGAGGGCTTTTGCTTTTTGGTATTGAACCCGGGTGTCTGACGATGATGCACCCTTTTATTTCGGACCGGGTTTGTATTCAAGGCCGGATTGTCACAAAATTTTGTTTCGGTTTTCCAGGCGCTTTCCATCGCACAGTACTTTCGTACTATGGACGCCAAGTCAGCAAAGCGTGTAATATCACGGCGACTTATGGCATTGAGGATTCCCTTGTCCGTGCAATTATTGCAGAAGAATGAAATTGTGTCTTCCTCGCGGCAGTCCTTTATCCTGTTCATAACTAGGAGGAATCCGGCCCAGTAATGATGTACTGTTTCTTCGGGCTCTTGCCTAATTTGGGATAGATTGCTTATGTACGGGTGGGTGGGTGGAATCAAATCCGAAACCTCACCCAATCTGAGACCCAGGGGCCAAGGAGTTTCCGAACTCGGACATTGGGATTCTTGGATGCGGCCCAATGAATCTAGTCCGTCGCCTGACTTTAAGTTCAGGTCTTGGGTGATATCCTCCCCTCCGCGGGTATCCGGCTTGGAGGGATAGGGAATCCGGACATAGCTAGTCCTTAAGATAGATGAAGGGTCGCCGCATTGTCCCTCTACCACGACAACGTGATGGGTGACCTGGGGAGAGTTAATCTCTCTCAGATCGGGTTTAGGCCCAATCTGGTCGTAATCCGTAGCGACTCCCAGGGCGGCGATGCGATCCAAGAGCTCGTTTAGGGAAGAGAGCTCCATTGGATCTAGCTGCTCGGCGAATTCTGAGCTGACGTGAAGATTGCTTTCGATGACCCGAGAGCTCATCGTCGGCGCAGCAGCCGAACAGGCGGTCATAAGGAAACCGCCTAGCCAGAGATTTTGGCCGACAGCCAAAGCTCCCTTAGCAACGGTGCCGTCTTTAAAGACGGGATGAGGCATCCTTCCTGATGGCGACGGCACAGAGGAACTCTCATTGAAAGCACCAATGTCGGTGTCAAAACCGGCAGATCTCGGGTAGGGGGCCCTGAACTGTGCATCTAGGTCGGATGGTAACAGGAGGCAGGGGACACGATGTTTTACCCAGGTTTGGGCCCTCTTGATGGAGGTAAAACCCTATGTCCTGCTTGATTGATATTGATGATATGGGTAGTACAAGAGTAGATCTACCACGAGATCAGAGAGGTTAAACCCTAGAAGCTAGCCTATGGTATGATTGTTCTTCGTCCTACGGACTAAAACTCTCCGGTTTATATAGACACCGGAGAGGGCTAGGGCTACACAGAGTCGGTTACAATGGTAGGAGATCTACATATCCGTATCGCCAAGCTTGCCTTCCACGCCAAGGAAAGTCCCTTCTGGACACGGGACGAAGTCTTCAATCTTGTATCTTCATAGTCCAGGAGTCCAGCCGAAGGTATAGTCCGGCCATCCGGACACCCCCTAATCCAGGACTCCCTCAAGGGGAAACGGGGGAAAACACACAGGGAAACACAAGAGGAACACTCAAACTAACAAGAACAAGTCACACATGTGCTAGATCCTCGGGTACATAGAACGATACACGAATCCACGGACAACTAAGGACGATACAAGGGTAGCCGGTCTTCTCCATGAGGAGGTCTTGAAGTTCTTCTCCAAAAGGAGGTCTTGAATCCAAAGGGATCTTCTCCGAAGAGGCCGCGGTCTCTCACAAGGAGTAGATCCGATGTGGATGAGCGAAGCTCTATCTCTAAGTATGAGCTAAACCAACGCTAACCCTAGAAAGTTGTACGAGATAGAGTATATATAGTCTAGGTGACGAAAGGGTACACGGGTCTCGGCCCAAGTGGCTGCGCGCAGGCAGGGCCGGAAGTTCCGGGCTAGGCCGGAAGTTCCGGGCGCCGGAGGATCTGGCCTAACCAGAGAGTTGGCGCGGTGGAGATGTGTTGGCATCCGGGGGCCGGAAGGTCCAGGCAGGCCGGAGGTTCCGTGCGCCGGAAGGTCCCGGACGGGGTCCGGGCTAACCCGAGAGTTGGCACGCCTGGGCTGGTCGAAGTCATCGGCGGCCGGAAGCTCCGGGTCGGCCGGAAGGTCCGGGGGCCGGAAGTTCCGGGCTCTGGCCGGAGGTTCCGGGCTGTCCAGAGTGTTGACGCCTGTCTCTTATTCTACAGTCCTCGGCTCCGAGTTTTGAGTGTTGTACCTGATGACAGATAGTATCTCGGACTTAGGCAGTAGCCATGTCTCACTTGAAGAGGGGGAAAACTCAAGTAGGAGTGATGTCACCTCGGATTGAATAGCACGTGCCCTAGCCCTTGTCATGGGTCCACTTGGAGCTTGGATAGTTGAGGTGGCGTCCATGGGGATGGTCATGGGATGCTCTGCATCATCTCCCCTCCCTTGGGGAATATCCATCCTCGGATCGAATTCTTCATCACCATGGAAGGGAGAGAGATATTTGATGTTGAAGATGTCGCTCACGTTGTATTTGTCGCGCGGGAGGTCGATCTTGTAAGCGTTGTCGTTGTAGCATGCGAGCACCTTGAAGGGTCCATCTGCTCGAGGTCGAAGCTTAGACTTGCGTTCTTGTGGAAAGCACTCCTTGCGAAGGTGTAGCCACACGAGATCACCAACGTTGAAGACCATTGGTTGCTTGTTGACGTTGAGTTTGGTCGCAAGGCATTGTTCTTGGCGCTCGATGGTGTGTCTTGTATTTTCATGCACCTTCTTGAGATGGGTCGCTCATGCACTTGCGTCCAAATTGATTCGCTCTTGGAGTGGTATAGGTAGAATATCCAATGGTGACAAAGGGTTGAATCCGTAGACGACCACGAAAGGGGACTTGCCGGTTGTTGAGTGTCTTGCTCGGTTGTAGGCGAAATCGGTGATGGGTAGACACTCCTCCCACTCCTTGATGTTCTTCTTGATGACTACTCGAAGTAGAGCGGAGAGTGTGCGGTTTGTCACCTCCGTTTGGCCGTCGGTTTGAGGATGGTACGCCGTGGAGAAGAGTAGCTTGATTCCGAGGTTGGCGCATAGGGTCTTCCAAAAGTAGCTAAGGAACTTGACGTCACGGTCCGAGACAATTGTCTTTGGCACACCATGGAGAAGCAATATTTCCCTACAAAAGAGATTAGCAACATGTGAAGCATCATCTATCTTGTGACAAGGAATAAAATGTGCCATTTTGGAGAAACGGTCCACAACGACAAATATGGAATCTTTCCCATTTCGAGTTCTAGGCAAACCAAGTACAAAGTCCATGCTAATGTCTTCCCAAGGTTGGTATGGAATTGCTAAAGGCATATAGAGACCATGAGATTGAGCTTTGGACTTAGCTTTGCGACAAGTAGAACACCGATTGGTGAAATGATTGACATCCCGAAACATCTTAGGCCAAAAGTAGCTCTTTGAGAGCGTGGCGAACGTCTTGTCGCATCCGAAGTGCCCCATTAAGCCTCCTCCATGAGATTCCTGCAAAAGCAACAAACAAAGAGAGGACTCGGGAATTCAAAGTTTGTTAGCTCTCATAAGATAGCCATCTTTGATGTAATAGCGTTCCCAAGATGTATTCGACGAACACTTGGCATAAGGAATGGCAAAAGTTGCATCGTGCTCATATAATTCTTTCATGTGCTCGAAGCCAATGACATCTAACTCAAGTTTCGTGACAAGCATGGAAATGCGGGAAAGAGCATCCGCTACTATATTTTCTTTACCCTTGATGTACTTGATGACATAGGGAAAAGACTCAATAAATTCACTCCATTTAGCATGACGCTTGTTCAACTTGGTTTGACCCTTAAGATACTTGAGGGTCTCATGATCGGTATGAATGATAAACTCATGGGGACGAAGGTAACGTTCCCATTCATGTAAAACACGGACTAAAGCATATAGCTCTTTGTCATAGATGGGGTAATTGAGTTGCGCTCCGGAAAGTTTCTCACTAAAGTAAGCTATGGGGCGCTTCTCTTGCGTTAACACACCTCCTATGCCATTACCACTAGCATCGCAATGAATCTCAAAAGGCTTGTCGAAGTTGGGTAAAGCAAGCACGGGAGCATGAGTAAGCAAATTCTTAAGCTCATTGAATGCGATATCTTGGGATGGTCCCCAAATAAAAGGCGCATTCTTCTTGCTCAAAGCATGTAAAGGCGAAGCAATGGTGCTAAAATCCTTCACAAAGCGATGATAGAAACCCGCAAGACCAAGGAAACTACGCACTTGATACAAGTTGGTTGGTTGTGGCCAAGTCTTAATAGCATTGATGTTGGACTCACTACGTGAACACCCTTAGAAGAAACAACAAAACCCAAGAAAACGACCTTATCAACACCAAAAAGGCATTTCTCCATATTAGCATAGAGGCGCTCCTTTCTAAGAGTTTGCAAAATGGTGCGGGCATGGGTGACATGCTCTTTGATAAATTTGCTAAACACAAGAATGTCATCAAGGTAGACCACAACAAATATACCAATGTAAGGGCGAAAGACATGATTCATAAGGCGGATAAAAGTGCCCGGTGCTTCCGAGAGACCCATAGGCATGACTAACCACTCATACAAACCAAACTTGGTTTTGAATGGGTTTTCCATTCATCACCCTCTTGTATGCAGATTTGATAGTAACCACTCTTAAGATCAATTTTGGAAAATATGGTGGCACCACTAAGCTCATCTAGCATATCATCTAGGCGTGGAATGGGATACCTATAGCGAACGGTGATAGCATTGATAGGTCGACAATCGGAGCACATGCGGAAGCTACCGTCACGTTTTGGCACAAGAATGACCGGTACGGCACAGGGGCTCAAACATTCAAGCACATGTCCATGGTCTATGAGATGTTTTACTTGCCTTTGAATTTCTTTGGTTTCTTCGGGGTTGACGCGATAGGGAGCTTTGTTCGGAAACGGTGCTCCGGGGATGAGGTCGATGCGGTGCTCAATGCCTCGTAGTGGAGGTAGTCCCGGAAGTAGCTCATCGGGGAAAACATCTTGAAATTCCTGCAATAAAGAAGATAACACCAAGGGTAGATTGTGAGAGGTGTTAGTTTGTGGTTCCTTGTCCTTGCACAATAGGACATAGTGTAGGACACTCGATGGGTTCTCACACACTTCTCTCATCTCACGTTTGGTGGCAAATAGAACTAGGTTCTTGTTTTCGCTCATCGTGGAGGCACTCGATTTTGGCTTGTGGCGCTCACTCTTTGTTTGGTGGCTCGCTCTTTCACTATGATCTCCATGATGGGTGGTATGCTTGTCGGCGATCACTTGACTTGGCGACATTGGACGGAGGACGTACTCCTTGCCCTTCATCTTGAAGATGTAGTGGTTCATTCGGCCGTTGTGGATGACTCCTCTATCGAATTGCCATGGCCGTCCAAGGAGAAGATGACAAACAGTCATTGGAACGACGTCACACTCCAAGGTGTCTTCGTAGGCGCCGATCTTGAAGGAGACTTGTACTCGGTGCTCGACTTGGATAGTGCCGGAGTCACTAAGCCATTGCACTTTGTATGGATGTGGATGCTTCTTCTTGGACAATTAGAGCTTGGAGAAAAGTTCTTCACTTGCGAGATTGTGACAACTCCCTCCATCGATGATGACCTTGACGGATCGTCCATTGATGCCGGCCTTGGTGTGGAATATGTGGCATCGTTGGTCTTCTTCTTGGTGATGTTGGAGAGTCAAGACTTTGGAGACAACAAGTGCAGGACTTGAGTCTTCATCACAAAAGACTTGTTCTTCTTCATTGTTCACTTGGCAGTGCATGGCGACTTGCTCGAGGGCTTCCATTTCGCCATCGCTCATGGAGTCATAAGTGCCACATCGTTGAAGACCACGGATCACTTGTTGGTGTACTCGTAGGACTTGTGGCCTCGGCCTCCGCAAGTGAAACACTTGAAGGAACTCATCTTGATGGTCACATCGGTTTGGGTTGATGAGGATGAAGCTCTCGGCTTGAAGTTTCTCGTTGGAGGATGGCTTGTAGTTGACGAAGCTTTCTTGGAAGTTGACTTGTCGATGTTGGAAGTAGAAGGTCTTGTGGTCGGTGTTGGAGTCGTTGAAGCTTGGTTATTGGAGAAGCCGTAGGACTTGGATGAGAACTTGGCATACTTGAAATCATCTTGCACTTGGCGTTCCGCTTTGGTAGCTTGGTGCACTAGCTCGATGAGATTTGAGTATGGTTGGAAGTCGGCGATCTTCTTGATAGGATGATTAAGTCCATTCAAGAAATGTGCCATTGTTTGCTCATCATATTCCATGACATTGGCTCTTATCATTGCAATCTCCATCTCCTTGTAGTATTTTTCAACGCTCTTGGTTCCTTGCTTGAGTTGTTGGAGTTTCTTGAAGAGATCGCAGTTGTAGTAGGTAGGTACGAAGTGTGCTCTCATTACATCCTTCATTTCCGCCCAAGTAGTGATGGGTGGTTCACCTCTTGCCTCTCGGCGCTCTATGATTTGTTCCCACCAAATGAGGACATAATCTTGGAACTCAAGGGATGCCATTGGGTCTTCTTCTCTTATTCATAATTGTGCAAACGGAATATCTTGTCAACTTTCAATGCCCATGAAAGGTACTCTTCGGGATTGTTGCTTCTGTTGAACTTGGGCATGGTGAACTTGAGCTTGCCGTAGTGTTGCTCTTCATTTTGTTGGGGTCGGGGATGATGACGCCCATGTTGTAGATGATTGTTCAACTCGTGGTGCTCTTGACGCGGAGGGTTGATATCCTCATGTTGCTCTTGTCGTGGAGGATTTCCGTTGTCTTCATGCTCTCAATGAACTTGATGGTGTTGGCGAGCTTGTGGGGGATCTTCGCGAGCTCGAAGAGGAACTTGATGATGCACGCGAGCGTGAAATCTTTGTTCTTGAATTTCTTCGCGATGTGCTTCCTCTTGTTCACGGGCTTGTCGGCTTCGGTTGGCAACGGCTCTACTCGAATCGCGTAGAGCTTGTTGCGCCGCAAGTGCTTGAGCGTCACGGAGTTGTTGTGCTTGACGTTGTGCCTCGGCCTCTTGGGCATTTTGGTGTAGACGCGCTCGCTCTTCCTCTTCATGTTGGCGTGGTCGTTGCCGTTCTCGTGCAAGTGCAAAGGCTTCTTGAGTTTGACGTTGTCGGCGCTCTTGAGAGTCGGTGTCTCTTAGGGGATTGAGGCTTGCTTGACGGTCGGCGCGCGCGGCTCGACGAAGAGTGTTTGATGTCGGAGTACTTGAGCCGGAGAGTGTAAAGTCAGAGTGGCAGCTTGAATGTCTCATTCTTGAAGTGGAAGACGAGCGGTTGAGCAATAAAACACGAATTTCGTCCATCCTTGCATCATTCTCTTGCTTGTGGTCGTCGAGCTTGTGGTCAAAGTAGTCCTTTGTACGTTGCTCGGAAAGTCGCACGTCGGCGGCAAGGTTGTCGATGCGTTCACTCATCGCTTGTTGCTCTTGATGCAAAGCACGTTGTGCACCAAAGAGGTGACTCTTGGTGACGAAGGACTTCATGTTGTCGTCTTGCTCCATGAGGAGTGGGTTGGTAGAAGTACTTGGCCTATCCATCATTCCAAGACAAATGTGAGTGGTAGAAAGAGAAGAACGAGTACCAAATGTACCTTGATCGAAGTTGAAAGTGGATCGAGGATCACTCCAATGTAGGACAAGGAAATAGGACAATTGGTACGAGTTCTTGTCGGTTTCTCACACCTACACAAGTAAAAGCTTTTGGTGGAGCTTGGTTAGGATGGTGGCACAAAATTTGATGTTATTGTAAGTGAGCTTCAATAATGTTGTAAAAGATTCGCAAGATGCAATGTGACAAGTACACCAAGCATATAAGGTACACGAAACACACGCGCAAAAAGATGAGTGGGGTTGTGAAACCAAGGGTGAGCCAAAATGTGGAATCCACAAAAATGCTCTTGTCGCACAACACTAGAGAGACGCTAGCACGATTGCACGATAGGCGGATACAAGAACTTGTGCACAACCTACTTAGCAAAAATGCAATGACTTCTATCCCAAATATTTTGTATGCAAGGTGTTGCTATGATATGATCCAAGATGATCGAGTATGACAATCTTAGTGTTGTATGATGCTATGGTTCTTGCTTAAAAGCTCTTTGCTTATCTTTTCTCTTTGCTTAAAAGCTTGTTTGGCTCTTTGATGTTTGAGCTCTTTTCTCATGCAATGCTTGACGAACCAAGATAGCAAGTGAGTATGCGAGGACAACTTTGTGACACAAGAGATGATACCAATATAGGCAACAATGATGTATGTATGATATGGGAAGTATGATCACTAATGTGCACAAGTCTCGTTGCCGGCAATACTCAATGGCTAGTCTCGATGGGTAAGCAATGCAAAGGAGTAAGGCTATGATGGCTATCAATGTAATGACAAGAGTGATATGTCCAATACCAAGATGAGGTTACCGGTCTTGCTTCCGGTATGGTGTCAAAATGGTGGCACGAATACCAAGATGTAGTCGAGGTGGTCGTTGTTGATGACGCGTCTGTGGCAAAGATGAGCGGCGGTGATGTCGATGTCGAACCGTACCTAGATAGCCGAAACACAAAAGGATACGGTACCGCAACTCAAATTCTCAAACCTCAAAGTAGCAATTGTGTTGGAGAGCGAAATGGTCCAAAAATAGTTGGGTTATGCGGAAGTGGTGGAGGTATGCGGAAGTATATGTGGTATATGGTGAGCACCGGAACAAAATTTGGTGGAAATTGGGCGGAGTTGTGGAAGTAGTGCAAACTTTCTATCTAAGCCGGAAGTTCCGGGCAAGACGGAGGGTCTGGGATCCGGAGGTTCCGGGGAAGGCCGGAAGGTCCGGGGGCTGGAATGTCCGAGCTGGACCGGAAGTTCCGATGGTCGTGATTCTGCCAAGAACAGAGACTTCAGGATCGTGGATTTGGGCGGAAAAACTTGGGGAAAAGCCCAAATCCAAAGGGGAAAAAGAAGAAATAGGAGGAAAAGAAAGGTGGGGAGGCTAGATCTACGAGCCACACACCAAATTCATGGATCAAAACCAACAAAATCTCAACACACCAACAAATCACACACACAAAAAATTTGGGGCTATTTTTGGTGGGGATTTTCAGATTAGGACGAAAAACAACAAAATTAGGCAAGAAAACGAAGAAGGGGGCTCCGAAATCGTGATCAACCTTGCTCATGATACCAAGATGATGTAGGGTAGGAACCCTATAGCCCGATCTTTCACGAAAGGAGCGGATCCCATGAAGAACATGAGGAACCCAAAGAGGGAAACAAGGGGAAACGGGGGAAAACACAAGGGGAAACACAAGAGGAACACTCAAACTAACAAGAACAAGTCACACATGTGCTAGATCCTCGGGTACGTAGAACGATACACGAATCCACGGACAACTAAGGACGATACAAGGGTAGCCGGTATTCTCTGTGAGGAGGTCTTGAAGTTCTTCTCCGAAAGGAGGTCATGAATCCAAAGGGATCTTCTCCGAAGAGGCCGCGGTCTCTCACAAGGAGTAGATCCGATGTGGATGAGCGAAGCACTATCTCTAAGTATGAGCTAAACCAACACTAACTCTAGAAAGTTGTACGGGATAGAGTATATATAGTCTAGGTGACGAAAGGGTACACAGGCCTCAGCCCAAGTAGCTGCGCGCAGGCAGGGCCGGAAGTTCCGGGCGCCGGAGGTTCCGGGGAGGGTCCGACCTAACCAGAGAGTTGGCGCGGTGGAGATGTGTTGGCATCCGGGGGCCGGAAGGTCCGGGCAGGCCGGAGGTTCCGGGCGCCAGAATGTCCGGGACGGGGTCCGGGCTAACCCGAGAGTTGGCACACCTAGGCTGGTCGAAGTCATCGACGGCCGGAAGTTCCGGGCTCTGGCCGGAGGTTCCGGGCTGTCCAGAGTGTTGACGCCTGTCTCTTCTTCTACAGTCCTCGGCTCCGAGTCTTGAGCATTGTACCTAGTATCTCGGACTTAGGAAGTAGCCATGTCTCACTTGAAGAGGGGGAAAACTCAAGTAGGAGTGATGTCACCTCAGATTGAATAGCACGTGCCCTAGCCCTTGTCACGGGTCCACTTGGAGCTTGGATAGTTGAGGTGGTGTCCATGGGGATGGTCGTGGGATGCTCCGCATCACGTTGTGGACGACTCCTCTATCGAATTGCCATGGGCGTCCAAGGAGAAGATGGCATACGGTCATTGGAACGACGTCGCACTCCAAGGTGTCTTCGTAGGCGCCAATTTTGAAGGAGACTTGTACTCGGTGCTCGACTTGGATGGTGCCAGAGTCGCTAAGCCATTGGACTTTGCATGGATTGGGATGCTTCATCCTGGGCAATTGGAGCTTGGAGCAAAGTTCTTCACTTGCCAAGTTATGACAACTTCCTCCATCGATGATGACCTTGACAGATCGTCCATTGATGCCGGCCTTGGTATGAAAGATATGGCATCTTTGGTCTTCTTCTTGATGATGTTGTAGAGTCAAAACCTTGGAGACAACAAGGGCAGGACATGAATCTTCGTCGCAAAAGACTTGTTCCTCTTCATCGTTCACTTGTCGGTGCATGGCGACTTGCTCAAGGGCTTCATTTCGCCTTCACTCATTGAGTCATAAGTGCCATTGTCGTTGAGGATCATGGTTCGCTTGTTGGTGCACTCATAGGACTTGTGGCCTCGGCCTCCGGAAGTGAAACTCTTGAAGGAACTCGTCTGGACGGTCTCATTAGTTGGAGTTGATGATGATGAAGCTCTCGGCTTGAAGTTGCTCGTAGTAGGATGACTTGTAGTTGACGAAGCTTTCTTGGAACTTGACTTGTCGATGTTGGTAGTAGAATACTTTGTAGTCGGTGTTGGAGTCCTTGAAGCTTGGTTGTTGGAGAAGCCGTAGGACTTGGATGAGAACTTGGCGTACTTGAAATCATATTGCACTTGGCGTTCCGCTTTGGTAGCTTGGTGAACTAGCTCGATGAGATTTGAGTATGGTTGGAAGTCGGCGATCTTCTTGATGGGATGATTGAGTCCATTCAAGAAACGTGCCATAGTTTGCTCATCATCTTCCGTGACATTGGCTCGTATCATGGCAATCTCCATCTCCTTGTAGTACTCTTCAACTCTCTTGGTTCCTTGCTTGAGTTGTTGGAGTTTCTTGAAGAGGTCGCGGTTTTAGTAGGTAGGTACGAAGCGTGCTCTCATGACATCCTTCATTTGTGCCCAAGTAGTTATGGGTGGTTCACCTCTTGCCTCACGACGCTCGATGACTTGTTCCCACCAAATGAGGACATAGTCTTGGAACTCAAGGGATGCCATCGCGATCTTCTTCTCTTCTTCATAGTTGTGCAAACGGAAGATCTTGTCAACCTTCAATGCCCATGAAACGTACTCTTCGGGATTGTTGCTTCTGTTGAACTTGGGCATGGTAAACTTGAGTTTGCCATAGTGTTTCTCTTCATTGTGTTCGGGGCGGGGATGATGACGCCCATGTTGTTGATGATTGTTCAACTCGTGGTGCTCTTGGCGCGGAGGGTTGTCATCCTCATGTTGCTCTTGTCGTGGAGGATCTCCATTGTCTTCATGCTCTTGATTGACTTGTTGTTGTTGGCGAGCTTGTGGAGGAGCTTGTCTAGCTCGAGGAGGAACTTGACAATGCACGCGAGCTTGAAATCTTCGTTCTTGAACTTCTTCGCGAAGTGCTTCCTCTTGTTCACGGGCTTGTAGGCCTCGGTCGGCGATGGCTCGACTTGAATTGCATAGAGCTTGTTGCGCCGCAAGTGCTTGAGCATCACGAAGTTGTTGTTCTTGACGTTGTGCCTCGGCATCTTCAGCATTTTAGTGTAGACGCGCTCGCTCTTCCTCTTCATGTTGGCGTTGTCGTTGCCGTTCTCGTGCTAGCGCAAAGGCCTCTTGGGTTTGACGTTGTCGGTGCTCTTGCGAGTCGGTGTCGCGTAGAGGATTGAGGCTTGCTTGATGCTCGTTGCGTGCGGCACGACGAAGAGTGTTCGATGTCGGTGTACTTGAGCCGGAGAGGGTGAAGTCGGATTGGCAACTTGAACGGCTCCTTCTTGAAGTGGAACAAGAGCGGTTGAGCAACAAAGCGTGAATCTCGTCCATCCTTACGTCATTCTCTTGCTTGTGATCGTCGAGCTTGTGGTCGAAGTAGTCCCTTATACGTTGCTCGGAGAGTCACAAGTCGGTAGCGAGGTTGTCGATGCAGTCACTCATGGCTTGTTGCTCTTGATGCAAAGTACATTGTGCACCAAAGAGGTGACTCTTTGTGACGAAGGAGTTCATGTCGTCGTCTTGCTCCATGAAGAGTGGGTTGGTAGAAGTACTTGGCCTATCCATCATTCCAAGACAATTGTAAGTGGCAGAAAGATAAGAACGAATACCAAATGTACCTTGACCGAAGTTAAAAGTGGATCGATGATCACTCCAATTTAGGACAAGGAAATAGCACAATTGCTACCAATTCTTGTCTGTTTCTCACACCTACACAAGTAAGAGCTTATGGTGGAGCTTGGTTAGGTTGGTGGCACAAATTTTGATGCAATTGGAAGTGAGCTTCCATAATGTTGGAAAAGATTCGCAAGATGCAATGTAACAAGTAGACCAAGCATATAAGGTACACGAAAACACACACGCAGAAAGGTAAGTGGGGTCGTGCAACCAAGGGTGAGCCAAAATGTGGAATCCAGAAAAATGCTCTTGTTGCACAACACTATAGAGACGCTAGCACGATTGCACAATAGGCGGATACAAGAACTTGTGCACAACCTACTTAGCAAAAATGCAACGACTTCTATCCCAAGTATTGATGAGGACATCAATACCATTGTTACACCCACAACCCATGCTGCTATACATATTGGACCAATTACTAGAGCTCGCGCACGCCAATTAAATTATCAGGTACTTTCGTTTCTTGGCAATGATTCTAATGTTCATGAGAATATGATGCTGCCTAAATTGGATACATTTGTTTTGCTTACAAATGAAGGGCCTGGCACGGATAAGAGGGATGAACACTGGAGCAAGACCAAGCATGGAGATGATGGCATGCGCAAGGGGATCAAGAACGGAGTTACATGTGATGATTTCATGACTTTGACGCCACCATAAGGAGTGCATGAAGCCTTGGACGAAATATACAAGATGCCACTTCATAAATTTCGTCCAAAGGCTATTCTAGGTGCCGCGTCACCTTATTATTGGGCCAGGCCCATGTATTTTCGAAATACTTAAGTATAGGCTGTTTTTAGAGTCCGTATGTGTGGGGAAACAAGAGTTAGGGTTGATTTCGGACCCCTCCTCCAAGGGCCACGAAATTCCCCCCTCTTCCTCCATATATACAGCCCTTAGGGCGTCGTTTAGACTTTGGGTTTTGTTTAGATTAAAAGTTCGCCATAGCTGCAACTTCGCGTACTTCGTTTGTGTCCAATGACCAGACCAAGACGTCACAGAACCCCACCTTTGATCAATAAAGCTTTCTTCTTATATTCGCAATATCCAGATTGCAATCTTAGTTTCTTGCTTGTTCTTCGTTTGCCTGCAGGAAATAGACCTTCGTGGTCAGGTTAATCGTGCTCCGGCGTGGTCAATAACCTCTCGGAGTTGGTTTAGCGATTGCTAAGGCGCGACGTCCTCGCACGTTGGTAGTCGGATCATCAAAGTCGACTTCCTCCAAAATGATAGCCACCATCTCATCGAAAGACGGGACAGCTTTGCCCCTATCAAGTGGTATCAGATTTCCAGGTTGCTCGGTGAGATTTTACAGTTTTTCGTAGTTTAGGTCGAGTCTGTTCTTCATACCTACAGTACATGAAAAAGCCACAAAAAAATTAGGGTTAGTTCATCATATCCGAACCAGTCTGAGCCTTCGCATAGTCTTTTCAGTATTTTGCTTTGTTGAATTTGCGGTTGCATCGTCGTGTCTAGTTGCTGGTCTTAGAGTCTAGTCTTTTAGAGTTTCGAGTTCTGGTCATAAGTTGTCACGTCGCCGCCGCACCATCGTCATCGTTCCAACCATATACAACCACCACCAACATATTCCTTACCGCTGCCATATACATCCACCTGTCCACCACCAATTCGAGTCCACATATACATCCGCCTGTCCACCACCAATCTGAGTCCACATATACATCTCTCTGTCCACCACTAATCTGAGTCCACATATACATCCACATGTCCACCACCAATCCGAGTCCACATATACATCTGCCTGTCCACCACCAATCCGAGTTCTTTTCATATTAGGTTTGTTTTCGAGATCCATCTAGTTTTCGTTTTGTGTTTCCTTGCTTGAGGTCCCGGAAAAAAAAATCGGCGACCAAAAATATTTTTTCCCTATCATGTTTTTAGGTCCCACGGAGTGTTTTGAGACACTCGCCATCATAGTGATTTTTTGTCGCATTTTTTTCGTCGTCGCTGCCCTGATTTCCGAAAAAAAGTCAAAAAAAAATTCTGTACCCATCCTGTCAGTTTGACGAGGGAAGAGTTTTGAGACACTCGCCATTATAGTGAAATTTCGCAAAAAAAAGAGGAGCGCCCAAAAAAATAGAGCGAAAAAAAATTCTAGAGTGTGCCTTTCCCTTGTTTACGTGCAGCGCTGTGATTTTGTTATTGTTCTAGGCTCGCGTCTCTAGCACGGTCTAGCCTAGGATCAGCACAATACCGTCGTTGAGTGTTTATTCAACTTTGCATCTCTGAATTGATTATTTCTGACCCTTTTTTGCTACCATATTATAATCCTTCCCAGCTCCACATACATCTACATCGTGCATTTGACTCTCCCTGGTAATCGCTCTGTCCAAGCTTTGAGAGTTTTGACTACGATGGTTGCCGATCACCGCCTGCTGCTTGGTAAGAACTGGTAACAATTTGAGATTCGCTTGATGGATTTGTGACTATCCACTACACCACCACCACCACTTCCTAGTAGTCTGTAGGATCATATTCTTGTGTGTTTCTATTGCTGCTAACCATGGCAGGATCACAAGCCGATGAGACAGATTGGGAGAACATGACGAACAAAGAGCTAGATGATAAATTTCAGCAAATGATGAGTGGACAGGTGCAAGATGTGCTAAACAGATTTGAAGAGGCCATGGAGAAGATACATGGCATGGAGAAGACGTTCGAAACAAAGCACGATAACAAATTTAATGAATTGCTCGCGCGTCTTCCACCACCACCACCAGCTGCACCTAACACACCTCTACGACAACAACAACAACAACATCGCCTTCCAAATCAAGTGGGACGGGCACTGCGCATTCCCCTTGAGCCTGGTCAAAATTCTAGTGCCGCTGTTGATGCTTCTATAGCTCCTGCTACTATTGCAGAGGTGGAGGACCATTACGAGGATGAGGTTGATCAAAATCAGAACTACGTGCAACCACCAGCACCACCGCCACCAGGTCGTCCTCATGCATATCATCGCAATGGTAAGGCTGCACAACCACCTCAGGTACGTGATCATGACCATCTCCCTAAACTGAAATTGAACATTCCACCATTTATGGGTAGATATGTTCCTGATATATATCTTACTTGGGAGTTAGAAACTGCACAACGGTTTACATGTTTACAATATCCTGAGGAGAGACGTGTTCCTGCTGCTGCTTGTGCTTTCACTAGCTTTGCATGTGTTTGGTGGTCTGAACATTGTAGATTATATCCTATTCCAGCTACTTGGGCTGCTTTGAACACTGCTATGCGTACTCGTTGGGTTCCACCATATTATCAACGTGAATTACTTCAAAAATTGCAGCATTTAAGACAAGGAAAATATTCTGTAGAAGAATATTATCAGGAATTACAAATTGGCATGATTAGATGTGGTATTGTTGAGGAGAATGAAGCTATGCTTGCACGTTTTATGGGCGGATTAAATAGAGAGATTCAGACCATTCTAGAGTATAAGGAGTATACTAATATCACTCGTTTATTCCATCTTGCTTGTAAAGCTGAACGTGAAGTGCACGATCAACAGGCATTGGCGCGAACTAACTTTTCTGCAGGTCGATCTTCATCCAGGACACCACGTGCATCCTCTACTTCCACTACACCAGCACCTCCATCAGGTGCCACCTCCAGCCGTGATACAAGAAAGCAGGCACAACCACCACTATCTGCCAAGAGCACACCTGCCGGACCTGCGCAGAGCTCTTCTTTTTCCATAGCATCAACAGGGCACACAAGTGATATTATATGTTGTCGTTGTAAGGGAAGAGGACATTTTG
The DNA here is from genome assembly GCF_056163025.1 of Triticum urartu. Taxonomy (NCBI): domain Eukaryota; kingdom Viridiplantae; phylum Streptophyta; class Magnoliopsida; order Poales; family Poaceae; genus Triticum; species Triticum urartu. Next base: position 215,178,542 of record NC_141873.1, on the reverse strand, counting down.
CGACAGAATGCAAATCTCAGCGTGTGATGATTGCTACTGAGGATGGTGGGTATGAGTCCGCTAGTGACTATGATGAGGAGACTTTGGCACTTATTACACATGAAGAACACGGTGGAGAGGATTCTGATCATGAAATGCAATACATGGCTGCTGAAGATGCTGATAGGTATGAATGTTTAGTTGCTCAACGTGTTTTGCGTGTGTAGGTTGCACAAGCTGAGCAAAATCAGAGGCATAATCTGTTCCATACAAAGGGATTTGTGAAGGAACGTTATGTTCGCGTCATCATAGATGGAGGGAGCTGCAATAACTTGGCTAGCATGGAGATGGTGGAGAAGCTATCTCTCACCACAAGACCACATCCACATCCTTATTACATCCATTGGTTCAACAACAGCGGCAAGGTTAAGGTAACACGTACTGTTCGTGTGCATTTTAGTATCTCTACATATGCTGATTATGTTGATTGTGATGTGGTACCTATGCAAGCATGTTCCTTATTACTTGGTAGACCATGGCAATTTGATAAAAATTATGTACACCATGGTCGAAACAATCAGTATACTCTTGTTCATCAGGATAAAAAAATTACTTTGCTTCCTATGACTCCTGATTCCATTTTGAAAGATGGTATTAATAGAGATAGTAAAGCAAAACAGGAGAAAAATAAAAGTGAAAATCAGATTGTGGCAAAAGAACTTGAGCACCAAATGCAGCCTAATAATAAACCATCTACTGTTGCTTCTGAAATTAAATTGAAAAGTGCATGTTTACTTGCCACCAAATCTGATATTGATGATTTAGATTTTAGCAAATCTATTTGCTATGATTTTGTGTGCAAAGAGGCATTATTTTCATTCAAGGACGTGCCTTCCTCTTTGCCTCCTGCCGTCACTAACATTTTACAGGAGTTCACTGACGTCTTTCCACAAGACGTGCCACCGGGATTTCCACCTACTCGAGGGATTGAGCATCAAATTGACTTAATTCTTGGTGCATCATTACCCAACCGTGCACCATACGGTACCAATCCAGAGGAGACGAAGGAGATTATGCGTCAAGTACAAGAACTGCTCGACAAAGGTTATATACGTGAATCCCTTAGTCCTTGTGTTGTTCCTATCATTTTAGTGCCGAAAAAGGATGGTACATCGCGTATGTGCGTTGATTGTAAAGGCATTAATAATATTACTATTCGTTATCGTCATCCTATTTCAAGGCTAGATGATATGCTTGATGAATTGAGTGGCTCTACAATATTTTCCAAAGTTGATTTGCGTAGTGGTTACCATCAAATTCGTATGAAATTGGGAGATGAATGGAAAACAACATTTAAAACTAAGTTTGGATTATATGAGTGGTTAGTTATGCCTTTTGGGTTAACTAATGCACCTAGTACTTTCATGAGATTAATGAACGAAGATTTACGTGCTTTCATTGGACGATTTGTGGTAGTTTATTTTGATGACATATGGATTTATAGCAAATCTTTGGAGGAACATTTGGTACATTTACGTGCTATTTTTATTGCTCTACGTGATGCACGTTTGTTTGGTAACCTTGGAAAGTGCACCTTTTGCACTGACCGAGTATCTTTTCTTGGCTATGTTGTTACTCCACAGGGAATTGAAGTTGATAAAGCCAAGATTGAAGCTATTGAGAATTGGCCGCAGCCCAAAACGGTCACACAAGTGAGGAGTTTCCTTGGCCTCGCTGGTTTCTATTGGCGTTTTGTGAGAGATTTCAGCACCATTGCTGCACCTCTCAACGAGCTTACAAAGAAGGATGTGCCTTTTGTTTGGGGTACCGCACAGGAAGAAGCCTTCACGGTATTGAAAGATAAGTTGACACATGCTCCTTTACTCCAACTTCCTGATTTTAATAAGACTTTTGAGCTTGAATGTGATGCTAGTGGAATTGGATTAGGAGGTGTGTTATTACAAGATGGAAAACCTGTTGCATATTTTTCTGAAAAAATTGAGTGGGCCTAGTCTGAACTATTCTACTTATGACAAAGAATTATATGCTCTTGTTCGGACCTTAGAAACATGGCAACATTATTTATGGCCCAAGGAATTTGTTATACATTCTGATCATGAATCTTTGAAACACATTAAAAGTCAAGCAAAACTGAACCGTAGACATGCTAAATGGGTTGAATTCATTGAGACTTTTCCTTATGTCATTAAACACAAGAAGGGTAAAGAAAATGTTATTGCTGATGCATTGTCTCGTCGTTCTACTATGCTTTCACAACTTGACTTTAAAATATTTGGTTTGGAGACCATCAAAGATCAATATGTGCATGATGCTGAATTTAAAGATGTATTGTAGAATTGTAAGGAAGGGAGAACTTGGAACAAGTTCGTTCTTAACGATGGATTTGTGTTTCGTGCTAACAAGCTATGCATTCCAGCTAGCTCTGTTCGTCTTTTGTTGTTGTAGGAGGCGCATGGAGGACGATTAATGGGACACTTTGGCGTCAAGAAGACGGAGGATATACTTGCTACACATTTCTTTTAGCCAAAGATGAGACGGGATGTTGAGCATTTTGTTGCTCGCTGCACTACGTGTCAAAAAGCTAAGTCATGACTCAATCCTCATGGTTTAAATATGCCTTTACCTATACCTAGTGTTCCTTGGGACGATATATCTATGGACTTTGTTTTAGGTTTACCTCGAACAAAGAAGGGGAGGGATAGCATATTTTTTGTCGTGGATAGGTTCTCGAAAATGGCACACTTTATACCATGTCATAAAAGCGATGATGCTGTTAATGTTGCTGATTTGCTCTTTCGTGAAATAATACGAATGCGTGGTGTGCCAAATACTATTGTTTCAGATCATGATACTAAATTTCTTAGCCACTTCTGGAGATTTTTATGGGCTAAGTTGGGGACTAAGCTGCTTTTTAGTACTACTTGTCACCCCCAAACTGATGGACAAACTGAAGTAGTCAATAGAACATTGGCTACTATGCTTAGGGCTGTTTTGAAGAATAACAAGAAAATGTGGGAAGAATGCTTGCCTCATATTGAATTTGCTTATAATCGTTCATTGCATTCTACTACTAAGATGTGCCCTTTTGAAATTGTGTATGGTTTCCTACCTCGTGCACCTATTGATTTGTTGCCTCTTCCATCTTCGGAGAAGGTTCATTTTGATGCTAAAGAACATGCTGAATTGATTTTAAAAATGCATGAGTTAACTAAGGAAAACATTGAGCGTATGAATGCTCAATATAAACTTGATGGAGATAAGGGTAGAAAACATGTTGTGTTTGCACCCTGAGATCTTGTTTGGTTACATTTGCGTAAGGATAGATTTCCTCATTTGCGCAAATCAAAGCTAATGCCACGTGTTGATGGTCCTTTTAAGGTGTTAGAGAAAATAAATGATAATGCACATAAACTTGAGCTGCCTACAGATTTTGGGGTTAGTCCCACTTTTAACATTGTAGATTTGAAGCCTTATTTGGGTGAGGACGATGAACTTTCGTCGAGGATGACTTCATTTCAAGAAGGGGAGGATGATGAGGACATCAATACCATTGTTACACCCACAGCCCCTGCTGCTATACATAATGGACCAATTACTAGAGCTCGCGCACGCCAATTGAATTATCAGGTACTTTTGTTTCTTGGTAACGATTCTAATGTTCATGAGAATATGATGCTTCCTAAATTGGATACATTTGTTTTGCTTACAAATGAAGGGCCTAGCTTGGGCAAGAAAGATGAACCTTGGAGCAAGTTCAAGCATGGAGATGATGGCATGCACAAGGGGAACAAGAACAGAGTTACAAGTGATGATTCCAAGACTTTGAAGCCACCATAATGAGTGCATGAAGCATGGGACGAAATATACAAGATGCCACTTCATAAATTTCGTCCAGAGGCTATTCTAGGTGTTGCGTCACCTTATTATTGGGCCAGGCCCATGTATTTTCGAAGTACTTCAGTATAGGCTGTTTTTAGAGTTCGTATGTGTGGGGAAACAAGATTTTGGGTTGGTTTCGGACCCCTCCACCAAGGGCCACGAAATTCCCCTCTCTCCTCCATATATAGAGCCCTTAGGGCATCGTTTGGACTTAGGGTTTTGTTTAGATTAAAAGTTCGCCATAGCTGCAACTTCGTGTACTTCATTTGTGTTCAACGACCAGACCAAGGCGTCATAGAACCCCACTTTGATCAATAAAGTTTTCATCTTATATGCGCAATATACCGATTGCAATCTCAGTTTCTTGCTTGTTCTTCGTTTTCTTGCAGGAAACAGACCCTCGTGGTCAGGTTGATCGTGCTCCGGCATGGTCAATAACCCTCGGAAGTTGGTTTAGCGATTGCTAAGGCGCGACGTCTGACACGTTCGTAGTCGGATCGTCAAGGTCAACTCCCACAGAAAATGATAGTCATCATCTCATCGAAGGGGCTGGAGTGGTGGCCTTTGTTGCTCTCGGGTTTAGAGGGGCCGGATTTCTGGGCTGGTGGCCAGATGGCCGGGGGCTCGGGAGAGGCCGGATGTCCGGGCTGTCGAGGCCGGATGTCCGGGGCCTGTTGCTTCTGGCGGTTGTGCTCTTGTAGTGGATGACGCTCCAGGGGCCGGATGTCTGGGGTCTTGGCCGGATGTCCGGGGCCTGGGAGATGATCTTGGCTCCTTCCGTTGGTTCTACTCATCCGTGAACTTGGGGACTTGTACATCTTCATGCGCTTCTTCGGGAGGGTCCTCCTGGTACCTGATCATGCACAACATCTCAGACTTAGGTAGTAGCCATGTCTCATGTATAGAAAGTGGAAGTTCGGAGAGGAGTGAGTTCACCTTATCTTCGATAGCCTTGGCTCGGGCTCTTGTCATTGGTCCAAGTGGTGTCGCTGGAGGTGTAGGTGCGTCCATGGGGATGATCATGGGATGCTCCGGATCAACCGTGGAGGCCATCCACGCCATGGCAGCTCGGATGCGCGCCATGGATCTCCTCTGCCTCTTCCTAGTGTGGAGTGGGAAAGGTAGGAATTAGTGGGCGGGGCTATACTATGGCCACTAGGGCCCAGTGCAGCAGTAATAGTTTTTCCTTCTTTCCTTTTTCAGTTTCTTTAATCCTTTTCTGTTTTCTTTTTATTTCCTCTTGTTTTCTAATTCTTTCTGCTATCATTTGATTTTTTGTCAAACATGAAACTTGGCACATAAATAAGACACAATATTTTGGGTTGCACACATAGTTTCAATTTATTTTGAAAAGTTAAAACATTTTTTATTTTGAAAAGGCTAAAATATTTGTTGCCGGACCATTTATTATTTCCTAGGAATTTATTTGTAAGCCAAATGAAGTTGGTTTCAACATGACAATGATCAGGGAATTTATAGAATTATTTAAACATTTTAGTTTTACTGTTCGAAGAAATAATAATTCACTTGCAATTTAACTTTGATTTTGGACTAGTGGAAATTTGCATAGTAATCATGATAACATGGCCACCATTAGGGGGAGATTATTGTAGCATGATTCTCGGGGTGTTACAAATCTCCTCCACTACAAGAAATCTCATCCCGAGATTTAAGAGGTGGAGTAAGGGGAAAGTTCTGGTTACGAAATTCTAACGGATCTTCTTGTTCTTGGTTGCTCTTCTCAAAGAAGTTGATCCCTTTCGTTGATGTCTTCAATTCCCTGTTTCAGGTCATCGTGATTAAGTCATCATCGTTTCTTTCAAATCTCCATCATACTTATGAAAGGACAAAGGATAACTTGACAATGATGGAATTCGACAAGGGGTAATCATGTGGGGTTATTTCATGAACGAAACACATAAGCATCTCTCAGGTTGGAACTAAAAAAATAAAATCAAGAGAAATAAAGCAAGGCATGAGAAGTTTTAAGAGGGTAGGCAATCATTTAATACCCAGCCGAGAGTATGAATGGGGTTCAGAGCAATGAGAATAAGTATTGCGTCTGATACCAGAATAGATCATCTCAAGGAAGGTGGCTCGTGAATTACCTACGAAGCCAAGCACAAGGAATAACTTTGGAAACATGGATGTACCAGAGAGTCGGGTTTCGATTATGTGGAACTATGGTGACTGTGGATTAAGAATTAGGAGGAAAGTGACATCTTGCATGACCATGACAGCAAGGCATGCCAGAGGAAAGTTTGTCAGCTACGTTGGCAACCACATCGGTACTAAGGATGGGGGACGAAGAGAACCATTTTCCTGCTTGCAATGCGAGGCGGACCAGTAGGCAACGTTCTCGTCCATCGGTGGTTGCCGAAATGCCATTAACAATATTAAGATGGTTGTACTGGCAGAGTTGTACACCCGAGGTGTTGACATAAGCAGGGAATTATCACTGCTCAGATAAGTTAGATTACAAGAAAGGTTAAACAAAATAATGGAAAATAAAATGTGATTATCATGTTAAACATGTCAATGGAAAGGAAAATGTGTTTAAACACAAGTATTAGGAGTATATTCTTCACAAGAACAAGCAGAGAAGGATATACATGACAGGACAACAAGTAGATAACCACTTCGGTGAAGGGGTGAGGAAATTCTTGACGTTACCCATACCATGGTGTTTGGATAACTGATCAAGAAGCATATAGCAAGGCGCTCCCAATTTTCCTATAGATGTTTGTTGTACCACATTCATGCTTAGGGGTAGCATCGACATGGTCATTAGGTAAAGGTCAGAGTTTGGAAACACAAGGATCCATCAGGATCAACTTCTAGAATAAATCTTACAACTTCCTCATGGAGGAATGGTTAACCTTGCTAAAGAAGATATTATAACAATAGGTCCTCTATCCAGGTATGCTAGACATGACATCACCTTACTGGGTTACATAAAGACCAATGTTATAATTCTTGGAAAATGTTCTAACCATCATATCTGCCCGAGATTTAGATCTGATCAGTGTCAGGATACCTCAGACTCAGGATATTTGAGAAGAAAAGGGTGCAACACAAATTGACTAGATGCTGTTGCAAGATTCTTGGGAAATGAACTATGGAAGCAAGTTCCGGAACATGAGCTAGATTGCAAGACACACATGATCACACTGCCCAAGACAATCACGAACACATGAAAGTCTTACAATGAAAAGGCACCCGAGTTCTGGTTAGGAACCATCATTAAGGATATCAAAGTCCATGTGTAAGTCCATATTAGCTCTTATGAAGGAACTTATTTTTCCTTGAACATATCAATCAGTGGCTTGGCGTGCTAGGAAATACCTATGGAGTGAAGGTAGCAAATCTATCAAACCATAGAATACTTCACACATGCAAGATTGATTTGGGATGATTCCAGAGGAAGCGAAACAAAACTTTCTCATATTCATGGTGGCAACTAGCATCAAATGGACAAGAACTTAGAGAAGACACTTGTTGCATCAAACATATTATTCATGAACATATACTTCATGCTTATCATGAACCACAGAGAATATCGTGGCTAATGGGCTTAGCGACAATTCATCGAGATTTCCAAAAGGATGGATTTCCATAATTATGTTAACAAGGTAATAGCATTGGACATGCCAAAGTATATAATGAAGTATGTTCAAGGAGAATATCCATAATTTCAAGGAGAATATCCATAATTAAACATTGATAGAAAAGTGCACTAGAAATATGGACTAAGTAGCACGATCAATGTTAGAATGGCGATTCAATAACCAATAGACTAAGAACAAAACTAGTGACCCTTAACTTGAAAGCAATAAGGTCGATATAAGCTTTGAATTCACACGTCATAGTTCATTTGTTGGTATTCCAATTAGAAACAACACGGGGACCAAGAAAGAATGGAGATGGCGATAAGCATCACTTGTATCAAGAATTCTTAAGAGGTGGTGAAATTCTAACGACATTTTTGACATAAAAGATGTTAATACTCCAAGATAGAACATAATATAAGCTGGATAGCAAGGAGCTCCATAACATGAACATGTTTATGGTGGAAAGAAGGTAAGGATGTTGTCGATGGCAAAACAAATTACCAAGGGACAAGGATGGTGCTTCTCATCATTAATTCAATGCACAAATTAGAAGAAGTCAAATTATTGATGATGATTATGACATTTTGTCGAGAGGGTTTGATGAACATGAAATCGGTCGGCGATGACATCAAGCCAGAGGAATGGTGAAACAAAGATTATTAGAACCACATACAAGATGCAATCTCAGACTCAGAGTCGCCTTTCAAGACCAACAATATGATGTTGAAAGCTAAGATTGTGCTCCAGGGATGAAGGACATAGGTAGCATGGTCAAGATTTATCAGGACGATGATGATGTAGACAATCAACTAGGAATGACATGATCGAGTACAAACTCATAAGTAATGATCATTACTAAGAGTTGTTGAATCGCAGTACATACTCGATTTAGATATCGGTGCCCTTGAGTGACTAACAACTTAGAACCCAGGAAAAATTGGAATCAGTGAGAAATAATACTTGATGACGACTTATAATAAGCAACATGGTTTTGTGATATTATCAAGATACCAGAGGGTGATACTTGAAGGTAGATCATAATAGAGGTTGGGCAGGCCTATTGATCTACAGAAGACAAGTGCTTTAACTTGTCCGAGAAATGGGATCAAACAAGAACAATCATGGTCGGGACCACGATTGCAAAGGACCAAATCAAAATACAAGATGAATTTATAACAAGGGGATAATTATTATTACAAGAAGCTTTCATGATAAGAAATACATTGTGTCCATGGGCATGAACACAAAGTTCAAGGTCGACTCCCACTTCACCAATGCATAACCTTTCATTCACTTCCCGCTTTCGATGAAGTTGTAGTGTTGAAATTTTATCTGGCATAACACCATTAAAGTATGACTAGTAGAAGTTCCTGGGTTCACACATATTAGGGACGGCATTGGTTCAACCCATCAGGGCATCTTAGAAACATATACCACAAACTTCAAAAGTAAATAACACAAGCTCGATAGTAGAGCATGGTTGACAAAAGCAGAGGATACTATTTACCAAAGGCATTATGTATCCTATGAAAGACTCACAAGGTTATTGACTATGAAGCACACTGTCGGATAATAACCCAACAATGGTCCTAGCAGTCCACAACGAAGCTGATGTGAGCATTGGTACTCAATCAGAGGAAGAAAGAATGCAAGTGCATTGGTTTATGGAAACATCTTAATAATTCGAAGCATGAATACAAAGGAATTATGATTTCCAAATTGATGGATAGGAAGCAAAAGCTCTGATTAAAGATGGATAGGTTGAATAGACTTAGAGGCACAACTGGTCAAATCTTAATTGGGCAAGAACCAGCTCATATTAGGAACGATGTCTGAGACGGAAAGATAAATTCTAAGGGTTAATTGATGATTGCGAGTATTCGTACACATGTTGAAACAATAGGATATGAATGAGAATGACAAGGGGTGTCAAAAAAGACTATTAGACATATGGAATTAACCATAATGTAATCAGGAAATAATTTCAAGAGTAATAGGTTGTAGAGGATTTTCAGAAGATCGAATAGTATTTCGAAGAATTTTGTAAAACAAATGATCAATTAGGGATGAATGAATTCCCTGGTAAGTGTGAGGAATTATCCGTAAGGGCTTTCATGCGATAATAAACCTCAAGTCTGTAAGCTCAAAGGATTCTCGGGACAACGAAGAGTATTTTGAGGCATCTTGTAATAACAATAGCAACTGGGAATGAATGTATGAATGGAAAGTGTATGCACTTATCCCTAAGGATATATCGATGGTAGGGAATTGCAAAGGTGATGGGCACAAGGGTCTCAAGTAAACATCGAAGAGTACCTTCAGAATCTTCTGATGAAGCTGGCGATCATCTGGAATGAAGGGGCTCTCTGGGAAGAAGTAGTTACGAGAACCTAGAGTTAGAGTTAGTAAAATATTTAACCCAAATAGAAGAGAGATCAGAATCCCAGAGTAAAGACAAGGAATAAAAGATCCTAATACCACCCCTTTGTGATGTGGGCCCGTAAGCCACACAACAATGTTAATAAAATAGTTTTTCAAAGACTAGACACAAGTTTGGGTAAGGAGTTGGAAAGGGGCTTCCTATAGGCAGTCGACTCTGATACCAACTTGTGATGCCCCTGACTTAATCGTGCACTAATCATACACACAAATGCGCATGATCAAGATCAGAGACTCACGGGAAGATTTCGCAACACAACCGTAGACACAAATAAAAGAATACAAACTTTATATTACAAGCTAGGGGCCTCGAGGGCTCGAATACACAAGAGTCAGCAGTAGCACCAACATCTGAGTACAGACAAAAGATAACAAGTTTGCCTTAAGAAGGCTCAGCAAAATAATGGCATGTAGATCAAAAAGGCGCATGCCTCCTGCCTGGGAGCCTCCTAACTACTCCCGGTCATAAGTCTCCACGTAGTAGTAAGCTTTGACGGGGTAGTAGTAGTCATCGGCGGGATTAGTTGGCTCCTAGGCTCCGTCATCTGATCACAGCAATCAGGTGGAGGGGAAAAGAGGTAGCTGATGTCTACTATGCAACTTTATTCTTGTAGACTCGTGTTGGGCCTCCAAGCGCAGAGTTTTGTAGGACATTAGCAATTTTCCCTCAAGGGGATGGTCTAAGGTTTATCAATCCGTGGGAGGCGTAGGATGAAGATGGTCTCTCTCAAAGAACCCTGCAACCAAATAATAAAAAGTCTCTTGTGTCCCCAACACACCAAATACAATGGTAAACTGTATAGGTGCACTAGTTCAACGAAGAGATGGTGATACAAGTGTAGTAATGATACTATATATTGATTTTTGTAATATGAACAATAAAAACCAGCAAGGTAGCAAGTAGCAAAAGTTAGAACAAACCGTATTGCAATGCTTAGACATAAGTCCTAGGGTCCGTACTTTCGCTAGTGCTTTCTCAAAAATGCTAATATAATTGGATCATATAACCATCCCTCAATGTGCGATGAAGAATCACTCCGAAGTTCCAATCTAGTGGAGAACATAGGAAGAAATTGTTTGTAGGGTATGAAACCACCTCAAAGCTATTCTTTCCGATTGATCTATCCTAAAGTTTGTACTAAAATAACACCAAGCTATTCTTTCCGATCGATTTATCCAAGAGTTCGAACTAAAATAACACCATATGATACACATCAACCAACTCTAATGTCACCTAGATACTCCAATGTCACCGCGAGTATCCGTGAGTTGACTATACGATATGCATCAAACAATTTTAGATTCATAATACTCAATCCAACACAAAGAAACTCAAAGAGTGCCCCAAGATTTCTACCGGAGAAACAAATATGAGAACGTGTATCAACCCTAGATTACCCCAATGTCACCTCGGGAATCCATGAGTTGAGTGCCAAAACACACATCAAGTGAATCAATATGATACCCCATTGTCACCATGGGTAATCATAGCAAGACATACATCAAGTGTTCTCAAATCCATAAAATTATTCAATCCAATAACAATGAGATCTCAAAGGGAAAACTCAATTCATCACAAAAAGATAGAGAGGGGAAAACACCATATGATCCAACTATATTAACAAAGCTCGCGATACATCAAGACCGTGCCAACTCAAGAACACGAGAGAGAGAGAGAGAGAGATTAAACACATAGCTACCAGTACAAACCCTCAGCCCCGAGGGTGGACTACTCCCTCCTCATCATGGTGGCCGCCGGGATGATGAAGATGGCCTCCAATGATGATTTCCCCCTCTGGCAGGGTGATGGAACATGATCTAGATTGTTTTTTCGTGGCTACAGAGGCTTGCGGCGGTGTAACTTCTGATCTAGGGTTATTTGTAACACCCATAATGCGGCTATATCTCTCACGTGTCGGGGCACGAATTAGAGGCATAGCCGCATGGTAGTTTCGTCACAAGAGGGGTAATCTTCACACAATCCCATGTACTGAATAGAAAAGGGTAAAGAGTTGGCTTACAATCGCCACTGCACACAATACATGAATAATCCATACATCATCCAAAGTACAATCAAAGGTCCGAGTACGGAACCAAAATAAAGGAAGACAACCCCAAATGCTAGATCCCCGATCGTACCAACTGGGCACCCCTACCGATCATTCGAAAAAGACACAAAATAACGACTAAGATCTTCATCGATGATGAGGACACCAATACCATTGTTACACCCACATCCCCTACTGTTATACATACTGGACCAATTACTAGAGCTCGCGCATGCCAATTGAATTATCAGGTACTTTCGTTTCTTGGTAACGATTCTAATGTTCATAAGAATATGATGTTGCCTAAATTGGATACATTTGTTTTGCTTACAAATGAAGGGCCTAGCTTGGACAAGAAAGATGAACCTTGGAGCAAGTTCAAGCATGGAGATGATGGCATGCGCAAGGGGAACAAGAACAGAGTTACAAGTGATGATTCCAGGACTTTGAAGCCACCATAATGAGTGCATGAAGCCTTCGACAAAATATACAAGATGCCACTTCATAAATTTCGTCCAGAGGCTATTTTAGGTGTTGCGTCACCTTATTATTGGGCCAGGACCATGTATTTTCGAAGTACTTAAGTATAGGCTGTTTTTAGAGTCCGTATGTGTGGGGAAACAAGAGTTAGGGTTGGTTTCGGACCCCTCCACCAAGGGCCACGAAATTCCCCCTCTCTCCTCCATATATACAGCCCTTAGGGCATCGTTTAGACTTTGGGTTTTGTTTAGACTAAAAGTTCACCATAGCTGCAACTTCGCATACTTCATTTGTGTCCAACGACCAGACCAAGACGTCACAGAACCCCGCCTTGATCAATAAAGCTTTCATCTTATATTCGCAATATCCAGATTGCAATCTCAGTTTCTTGCTTGTTCTTTGGTTTCCTGCAGGAAACAGACCTTCGTGGTCAGGTTGATCGTGCTCCGGCGTGGTCAATAACCTCTCGGAGTTGGTTTAGCGATTGCTAAGGCGCGACGTCCTCGCATGTTCGTAGTCGGATCGTCAAAGTCGACTTCCTCCAAAACGATAGCCACCATCTCATCGAAAGACGGGACACCTTTGCCTCTATCAAGTGGTATCCGATTTTTAGGTTTCTCGGTGAGATTTTACAGTTTTCCATGGTTTAGATCGAGTCTGTTCTTCGTACCTACAGTCCATGAAAAAAAAGACAAAAAATTAGGGTTAGTTCATCATATCCGAACCAATCTGAGCCTTTGCATAGTCTTTTTAGAGTTTTCCTTTGTTGAATTTGCGGTTGCATCGTCGTGTCGATTTGCTGGTCTTAGTGTCTAGTCCCTTAGAGTTTCGAGTTCTGTTCACAGGTTGTTACGCCGCCGCCACACCATCGTCATGATCATTGCCATATACCACCACCCAACCATATACATCGCCGCTGCCATAAACAACCACCAATCCGAGTCCACATGTACCATCGCCATATACAGCCACCAATCCGAGTCCGCATATACCATCGCCATATACCACCACCAGTCCGAGTTCCACCAGATTCATCACCGCCAACAGTCCGAGTTCCACCAGATTTATCTCCGCTACCAGTCCTAGTCCGAGTCCAGTATTTGTTGCTTTATTTTCGAGTTCCAGATCATGCGATACTTCGAGTCGTGACAGAGTAGGTCTCCTGAGATTCCGTGCTACCCGTAGAAGAAAAATAGTTCCAAACTAAAAAAAAATTGGTTACGTGAAGCGCCGTGATTTTGTAGACTTTTTCGAAAAAACGTTTGTTGCGGAGCAAAAAAAGAGAGGAAAAAAGTGCAAAAAAAGTGAAAAAGAAAGAAAAAAAGAAAAAACAATCAGAGAGTGCTCCTCCCTTGTTTACGTGAAGCGCCGTGATTTTGTTAGCATTCTAGGCTCGCGTCTCTAGCACGGTCTAGCCTAGGACCAGCACAGTACCGTCGTTGAGCGTTTATTCAACATTGCATCTCTGAATTGATTATTACTGACCCTTTTTGCTACCATATTATAAGCCTTCCCAGCTCCACATACATCTACGTCGTGCGTTTGACTCTCCCTGGTAATCTCTCTATCCAAGCTTTGTGAAAGTTATTTGTCCCTAGGCATCGACAACTAGACCAGTAATCACTATTGCAATTTTATATGAGGGAGAGGCATAAGCTAACATACTTTCTCTACTTGGATCATATGCACTTATGATTGGAACTCTAGCAAGCTTCCGCAACTACTAAAGATCATTAAGGTAAAACCCAACCATAGCATTAAAGCATCAAGTCCTCTTTATCCCATACGCAACAACCCCCTTACTCGGGTTTGTGTTTCAGTCACTCTCGCAACCCACTATAAGCGAATCATGAACGTATTGCAACACCCTACAATGGGGATACCTCACGCTTGCGCGACCCGGAGAGCACCATAGGACAGCACCAATAATAAAACATGCAACTCAAACCAATCTTGATCATCAAATAGCCCATAGGACAAAACGGATCTACTCAAACATCATAGGATAGCCATACATCATTGGGCGTTGAGCACCATGTTTAAGTAGAGATTACAGCGGGTAAGAAAGAGGTTACACCGCTGCATAGAGGGGGGAAGATTTGGTGATGATGACGATGAAGTTGTTGGTGAAGATTGCGGTGATGATGATGGGCCCCGGTGCCACCGGAAGCGAGGGGGGAGAGCCCCCCTCCGTCTTCTTCTTCCTTGACCTCCTCCCTAGAAGGGAGAAGGGTTTACCCTCTGGTCCATGGCCTCCATGGCACGGGAGGGGAGAGAGCCCCTCCGAGATTGGATTTGTCTCTCTGTCTCTCTCTATTTCTGCGTTCTCAGATTCTACCCTTTCACCGTTTCTTATATTCCCGGAGATCCCTAGATCCGATTGGGCTGAAATTTTAACACAATCTCTATCTGGATATTAGCTTTCTTGCGGCGAAAGAAGGGCATCAACCGCCTTACGGGGTGGCCACGAGGGTCAGGGGTGCGCCTGCCCCCCTGCCTCGTGGGCCCCTTGAGCGTCGTCTCGCGTTGATTTCACTTCCCAAAATTCACATATATTCCAAAAAAAATCTCCGTCAGTTTTTATCCCATTTGGACTCCGTTTGATATGGATATTCTATGAAACAAAAAAACATGAAACAAACAGGAACTAACACTGGGCACTGGATCTATATGTTAGTCCCAAATATAGTATAAAAAGTTGCCAAAAGTATATGAAAGTTGTAGAATATTGGCATGGAACAATAAAAAATTATAGATACGACAGAGACGTATGAGCATCCCCAAGCTTAATTCCTGCTCGTCCTCGAGTAGGTAAATGATAAAAAAGATAATTTTTGATGTGGAATGCCACCTAGCATAATCTTGATCAGATATCTAATCATGGCATGAATATTAAGACACGAGTGATTCAAAGCAATAGACTATCATTTGACATAAAAGCAATAATACTTCAAGCCTACTAATAAAGCAATCATGTCTTTTCAAAATAACATGGCCAAAGAAAGTTATCCCTACAAAATCATATAGTCTGGCTATGCTCCATCTTCACCACACAAAATATTCACATCATGCACAACCCCGATGACAAGCCAAGCAATTGTTTCATACTTTTGATGTTCTCAAAACTTTTCAACTTACACGCAGTACATGAGTGTCAGCAATGGACATAGCACTATAGGTGGAATAGAATATGATGGTGGAGGTTGTGTGGAGAAGACAAAAAGGGAGAAAGTCTCACATCGACGCGGCTAATCAATGGGCTATGGAGATGCCCATCAATTGATGTCAATGTGAGGAGTTGGGATTGCCATGCAACGGATGCACTAGAGCTATAAGTATATGAAAGCTCAAACTGAAACTAAGTGGGTGTGCATCCAACTTGCTTGCTCATGAAGACCTAGGGCATTTGAGGAAGCCCATCGTTGAAATATACAAGCCAAGTTCTATAATGAAAATTCCCACTAGTATATGAAAGTGATAACTCAAGAGACTCTCAATATGAAGAACATGGTGCTACTTTGAAGCACAAGTGTGGTACAAGGATAGTAGCATTGCCCCCTTTTCTTTTCTTTTCTTTTTTTCTTTTTTTTGGTGGGCTTCTTTGGCCCCCCTTTTTTAGGCTTCTTTGGCCTCTTTTTTTTGGGGGCTGATAGAGGCGAGGGTCCCGATCTTTCGATGAGATGATAACTATCGATTTGGTGGAGACGACTTTGACGACCGACTACAAACGTGCACGACGTTGCGCCTTAGCAATCGCTGAACCAATCTCCTGAGGTTACTGACGATGCCGGAAGCACGGACAGCCTGACCACGAAGGTCTATTCCTGCAAGCAATTGAAGAACGAGCAAGAATATGATAAAGCAATCTAAATATTGCAAATATATATGAGGTATTGATAATGGTGGGGATCCGTAATCGGTCTTGGTCTGGTCGTTGGACACAAACGAAGTACACGAAGTTGCAATGGCTAACTTTTAACTAAACAAATCCCCAAAGTCTAAACGACGCCCTAAGGGCTGTATATATGGAGGAAGAGAGGGGAATTTCGTGGCCCTTGAGGGTGGGGTCCGAAACCAACCCTAACTCTTGTTTCCCCACACATACGGACTCTAAAAATAGCCTATACTTAAGTATTTCGAAATTACATGGGTCTGGCCCATTAATAAGGTGACGCAGCACCTAGAATAGCCTATGGACGAATATTATGAAGTGGCATCTTGTATATTTCGTCCATGGCTTCATGCACTCCTTATGGCGGCTTCAAAGTCCTGAAATCATCACTTGTAACTCCGTTCTTGATCCCCTTGCGCATGCCATCAACTTCATGAGTGTTCTTGCTCCAATGTTCATCCTTCTCCAAGCTAGGCCCTTCATTTGAAAGCAAAACAAATGTATCCAATTTAGGCAGCATCATAATCTCATGAACATTAGAATCATTAGCAAGAAACGAAAGTACCTGGTAATTTAATTGGCGTGCGCGAGCTCTAGTAATTGGTCCAGTATATGTAACAGTAGGGGCTGTGGGTGTAACAATGGTATTGATGTCCTCATCAGGGGCAATGCTCTAATAATGATGATCATCACACTTTTATTTACTTACCACTCGATATTACAACTCAATACTAGAACAAAGATATGACTCTATATGAATGCCTCCGGCAGTGTACCGGGATGTGCAATGATCTAGCGTAGCAATGACATCAAAAAATGGACAAGCCATGAAAACATCATGCTAGCTATCTTACGACCGTGCAAAGCAATATGACGATGAATGCTCAAGTCGTGTATATGATGATGATGGAAGTTGCATGGCAATATATCTCGGAATGGCTATGGAAATGCCATGATAGGTAGGTATGGTGGCTGTTTTGAGGAGAAGGTATATGGTGGGTTTATGGTACCGACGAAAGTTGCACGATACTAGAGAGGCTAGCAATGATGGAAGGGTGAGAGTGCGTATAATCCATGGACTCAACATTAGTCATAAAGAACTCACATACTTATTGCAAAAGTTTATTAGCCCTTGAAGCAAAGTACTACTACGCATGCCCCTAGGGGGATAGATTGGTAGGAAAAGGCCATCGCTCGTCCCCGACCGCCACTCATAAGGAAAACAATATATAAATACCTCATGCTCCGACTTCGTTACATAAAGGTTCACCATACGTGCATGGTTCGGGAATCACAAACCTCAACACAAGCATTTCTACAATCCACAACTACCCACTAGCATGACTCTAATATCACCATCTTTATATCGCAAAACTATTGCAAGGAATCAAACATATCATATTCAGTGATCTACAAGTTTTATATAGGATTTTATGACTAACCATGTGAATGACCAATTCCTGTCATCTCTCTAAATAGATATAAGTGAAGCAAGAGAGTTTAATTCTGTCTTCAAAAGATATGCCCACACTCTAACAAATATAAGTGAAGCAAAAGAGCAATCTCCAAATGGCGGTTTTCTATGTAAAGAGACACAGGCAATCCAAACTTCAAATGATATAAGTGAAGCACATGAAGCATTCTATAAGCCATACTCAAAAGTTATAAGTGAAGTGCACAGGGCATTCTGTAAATCAACCAAGGACTATCTCATACCAGCATGGTGCATAAAAGAAAAATGAAAACTAAATGCAAAAGACGCTCCAAGATTGCACATATCGCATGAACGAAACGAATCCGAAAACATACCGATACTTGTTGAAGAAAGAGGGGATGTGAAAGTGCGTTATATCGACTAGAGGGGGGGTGAATAGGCGATTTTTATGAAAGTCTTCAAAACGTGGAAGTTATGAAGACAAACAGTAGAGATATGCCTATTACTATGCAGCGGAAGTTAGACTACACTAGGCAAGCCATGGTCAAGTATCAACAGAGTGAAAGCACAGTGACAAATAGCTGTAGTGTAATTAGGATCAGGTAGGAAGATACTATGAAGCCAAACAGATCATACACTCGCGTTGTGAAGACAAAAGATAGAACAGACACGCAATGACTTCACAATGAGTGATCAGTAAGTAAAAGGAAGTGAAGATGAAACCAGTGACTCGTTGAAGACAATGATGTGTTGGACAAGTTCCAGTTGCTGTGACAACTGTACGTCTGGTTGGAGCGGCTAGGTATTTAAACCTTAGGACACACAGTCCCGGACACCCAGTCCTGAACACGCAGCTTAGGACACCAAGTCCTCACCGTATTCTCCTTGAGCTAAGGTCACATAGTCCTCGCCCAATCACTCTGGTAAGTCTTCAAGGTAGACTCGCAAACCTTCACAGACTTCGTTCACTGGCAATCCACAATGTCTCTTGGATGCTCTGAACGCGACGCCTAACCGTCTAGGGATGCACAGTCCTCAAGTGTAATAAGTCTTCAGATCACACAGACAAGAAGACTTAAGTGATGCCCAATGTTCTCTGGCTCTGGGTGGTTAGGGCTTTATCCTCGCAAGGAATTCTCTCTCTCAAAGGCTTCGAGGTGGGTTGCTCTCAAACGACAAAAGCCGTGCACTGAAATCTGAGCAGCCAACCATTTATGGTTGTAGGGGGTGGGCTATTTATAGCCACTTGGCAACCCGACCTGATTTGTCCGAAATGACCTTGGGTCACCAAGGAACTGACACGTGTCTCAACGGTCAGATTTCAAACTCTCATGGCAACTTTACTTGGGCTACAAGCAAAGCTGACTTGTCCGGCTCTGGACAAGATTCGCTCTCATTGTCTTCACTCAAAGACATAGGTTTTTGGTTTAGGCATCACTTTAGTCATTCTGACTGGTTCTCCTGGACCCCACTTAACAGTACGGTGGTTCCTATGACTCAACACAAGAGAAAAAGAACTACGAAATATCTAAGTCTTCGAGATCCATAGGCTTCATAACGTGTCTTCTTTTGTCATACTCTTCAATGTGAATATCTTCATATATCACCTTTGACTTCAATGTCTTCATACATTTTTAGGGGTCATCTCTGGTAGTAAAACCGAATCAATGAGGGACTTCTACCTGTGTTATCCTGCAATTCTCACAAACACATTAGTCCCTCAACTAGGTTTGTCGTCAATACACCAAAACCAACTAGGGGTGGCACTAGATGCACTTACAATCTCCCCCTTTTTGGTGATTGATGACAAACTAGTTGAAGTTTTCAACGGGGAATATAGTCTGTGAACTTGTAAAGGATAACGAATTGTCTTCATAAGTTGCAAGGGCTCCCCCTGAAGATGTGCATATAAGTTAATTTGCTTTTGGAATGCAAATGCACATGGCAGGTTGTACTTGTGGAGATCCACTTCAGCTTATGATGACAATCCACTATGCATGTTAAAGTATATGAAGATAATGACATGCATAATGGAAAATGGACGTCTGCAGAATGAGATAGGTGCGGAATTTATCGTCGCATAACAGGGTGGCAAACAAGTAGCAGACGACCATCTGGTTTAAGTGTTACAACTCATAAGAACCAAATGTAGCAAAAAAACGAGAGTTGTAAGCATGAAGCAAAATATAAGGCACCCGCCCATATGAACCCGCTTGAAGACTATCAATCTCATATGCTTCTCCCCTTTTGTCAGTAATGACCAAAAAGGTTTGAAGACATAGAGCCTCTACTCGTTCCCATGAGGAGTAGATGAAGTAGCAGGGTTGTTGGCGTTGTTTGGCAGTGCAGAAGAGCTTGGAGGTGCTGAAGCAGGTGGCGGTGAGGTAGCATCGTCTTCTTCATCAATGATTCTGGCAGTGACTGTGGCAGCAGAGGAAGAAAACTCAGAGTCTTCAAGAGATGGAGTCCCCAGCAGCACAGCTCTTCGAGGAGGTGTGGAGTCAAACTTGAATCTCTCAGTGAAGCCATCCTCTTGAAGATCAGCTTCAGAAAGCATCATCGTTAGCCCTTTCCATGTGCGGTGACAGGTTTCATGGGCAACGAAAGCGTTCTTGGTGGCAAGATTGCGGATGTGATTTACATCCACCAAGAGGCTCTTCATTTGTCTCTTCAACCAGTCATGATGCCTATCCTGCTTTTGATGAAGGGCCACAAGAAGCTCTCGGTCGTTGAGAACACGAGTGCGCTTCTTGGGTCTTGAAGCAGTGGCACTGTCAGTGGCTTCAGTTGAAGCAGGGTGTGGTGCACGTGTAGTGCCAGCCAAAGGATACACCCTGGAGATGGCTTCAACACCTTCAACGTTCTGAGTGAAGCTCTGGTGTTCTGCATTCTGAAGACTCAAAGGTTGCTTGGCAGGCTCAGGATATATAGCTTCAGCAGAGGTATCCACATCTGGCAAGAAGATCCGATGGTTGCGGGCTGAGGGCTGATATGAGATCACAGAGTGAAGCTTGATCAGTCTCATTACCCAAGGAGCATAGAACTTCAAACCAAGTAAATCTAAGCCTGATGCAGCAAGTTGGCGTATGAAGAAGTCCTGTGCATTGAAGCATTTGCCATGAAGGATACAAAATATCAGAGTCTTCATTGCACCCTCGATCTTGGCATTTGGAGAGTGCCCTTTGATAGGCCAAAGAGTCCGCCGGATAATGTGATAGATGGTTCTGGGCAGGTACTCAAAGTCTTCAACGAAGAACTCTGTTGGATAAGGAGCATCGTGGGGCAATGGCTTCATCATGGAGAGCATCTGACTCATATTTGGTTCAGGCCTCTGGAATATGCTCTCAAGAGCTTCAGTGTGTAGTGGACAGCCTTCCTCGAAGAATTCTCCAGGAGTGGGCAGGCCGGTGAGCTCAATGATGTCAAATGCATTGGCTTCGTGATGGACATTGCCGGTCATCCACTCCAGGGCCCAAGTCTTCGGATCTCTGTTGTATCCTTTGATGTGGAGGGTGGCATAAAATTGCAGCAGAAGCTCTTCATTCCAGTGCTCTTCATCAGTTACAAACTGCAGCAGACCCACTTGCTTGAAGCAATCCAACGCTTCCTCTAAACAGGGCAGACCAGCAATGGCTTCAACATCAAGGCGCTTGTGCGGGAAGATGCGACCTTGGTTGTATAGGATGCATGAATAGTAGCTGAGCTGAGGATAGCTTCAGAACCTATCTGATGAAATCCTTTCCCTTGAATAGGGGTTCTTGGAGCTGTTGAAGAACGTATTATCTGCCTTGAAGCTATTGATGTTAAAGGAGCCAGGTGCTGATGCAGGACCTGGGAACCTCGGCAGCCTTGGGACTGGCTTCTGGACATGAGGCCTGTGCTCAACATGGTAATCAAATTGAGGACCTGCAGCAGACTCAGGAACAGAAGTGTTTGGATCAGTAGCTTCGCTGTCTTCTGAAGCTTTTGGTGGGGAGGGCTCCACATTGGCTTCTGTGTTGGTTGTGGCAGCCTCAATATTTTCAGCCTCCGCTTAACTAGCTGGAGGGTCGGTCACAAGCACGTTCTCCTGGAGAACTACTTCTTGGTGGAGCATAGGAGTGGGCTCTTGTGGTGCTTCTTCTGCGGCTGATGCAGTCGGAATGTCTTCAGCATAGACTTGAGGCCTTGGACCTTTGCGAAGCCTGCGGAATGCAGACGACGCCTATGGGGTTGGAGTGGGCTGGGCCTCATTGTCTTCTTCCTCTTGAGGGCGATCCGCCCATGAAGCATCCTGTGCAATTGGCGTCAGTGGACGACCAATGCTGATGAGTTCCCTGTGTTCTAATTGAGGAAGGGCTGCATCATCTTCTACATTGTCACGATCACCAATGTCTTCAGCAGCGATGGGATCAGCTGCTGGAATGTCTTCAGGAACAGGAGCCTCTGTGGAAGCAGGCTCATGCACCGTCAGTTGACGTTCTGCGTCAGGGTGAACCATAGAAATAGCTTCAACTATCAAGGGCTCTGTGGGAGCAGCCCGAGATTTCTTGGTCTTTCTCTTTTTCTTGCTGGGGGCAGTAGGAGAGGCTTCAGAGCTTTTCCTCTTCCTGGCTTCAGCCTCAGCAGTTCTTGTCTTCTTGAGCTCTGAAGCTGTTGACCAGCTCTTTGGCTTCGAGCCAGTCGTTGCAGTTGGGAAGACAAGCGGAACTACTTCCTGCCTTGGTGCCTCTTGTTCAGCTGGAACAGTCTTCTTCTTTTTCTTTGCGGCCATCTTAGGGTCGATGCCAGGATGCCCAAGTGCCTTGCGCTTCTCAGCCTCATTGTAGGCTTGCACACATCTGTCCGCTAGAGACTTCATCCGCTCACGTGAACCTTGAGCTTCTGCACGCTTCTTCAGAAAGTTTTCCTTTAGCTCATTCAACATGATCTTTAAGCTCTTCACTTCTTGCACGCTGAGCTTGGCCATATTCTTCTTGAACTGAGCCTTTTCATAATCAATTTTCTGCTTCAGTTCAACAATGCGCTGGGCAATTGCAAGTTCTGAAGCAATAGCGCCTTGGAAGGCGACGCTAAGGCCAACGGGCAGCTGCAGATCTTCGAAGCTGATGTTTGGTGTGGCAAACCATTCATCGATGAAGTTGTGGATGATGGCGACATCAAAGAGAGGCAAATTGTTGAAGATTTCAGCTTCTTCTTTGCTCTTGATGAGCTGCTCGAGAGCGTCATCTCCAAGATCTTCATCACTTGACAGATCAATGGCTTCGCCGCGCAGAATGGCAGCAGCTGTGAGCTCTTTGCCGGAGTGTGGCTGAGGCATCTTGGCGTTCTGGGGCTTGGAGACGTGGGATATGTCTTCAGAGTGCACACTGTCTTCAGGAGGTGCAGTTGCCAATGGCTTCGCCCTTGAGATTTTTGGTGAAGGGGCCGGCTTTGAAGCTTTTGGTTTCTTCGACTGCTTTGGCTTCGGTACAGCAGGAGCTTCATCAGACTCAGAGCCAGCTGGAGGGTCATTCACGACAGTCCCTTGGACTAAGATGCGGGTGATGAGGCCCTCAAGGTTGGCATACGGACCGATGATATTGGGTTCTGCGTCGCGTGTGCCATCTGCCCTTGGAGCTGAGGGACCAGGGTTGAAGTCTAACCCAAATTTCTTCTTGTTCTGCTTCGCTGATTGTTGGGAAAACTGGAAGTTGCGCTTGAACAGATTGTCGTCACTGTGACGACGGATGTGCATCATCAGGCTGTGGCCCACGAACCATGCATGGATAGAAGCTTTGGGCAATAGCTTCATCTCTGGACCTGGGTACAAGGTTCTTGTATAAGATGTCTCCCCACGGTCTTTTGATGGCACTTTTTTCAGCATACTCTTGGGTTGTGAAGCGGTATTTGAACCACTGTTTTGCCCAATAGCGTCGAATCCATTGGATTCGGGTCTTGCGCTGCCCATAATTCTCTTCAGGATCTGTTTTATACATTTCTGCCAGTTCATCAGGCAGATCTTTGGATGTTCCTCCACGTCGCTGTCTGCCCCCCTTCCTTGCTGTTGTTTCTGAAGCCATAAATCTTAACTTGGAAGGCTTCAAGACGTTCAAAGGCTTCAAAGGCTTTCTTTTGCTGGACCAACAGGAACTGGCTTCAGGAGAATTTATGTGATGCTGTAGGAATTCTGCAAATGAATGCAGACTATGAGAACCAAAGGATTCTCCCACGGACATGTACCTGTGATAGCATTAAGGTGCGAGGGAAGGGGAAGAGGTCATATGCATTCTCAGAAGATTTTGAAGATAAATCAGTTTAGAAGACATTGACCTCATCGTGCGAAGACATTCACTCATAGATAAGAAGTTGGTTCCAGATTTGTACGAATCCACAGATCAGTACAAGTGAGGAATCTAACTACTTTTTGAAGCACAAGTGAATATTCTAGGCATGTTATGAGATGCAGTTTGAGAGAGATCTAGTTTGTGTGAGCAGAAACTGCTTGTGGTAGAAAGTGACAGATCAATAGGATCAACTGTGCTGTAAAAAGGCACTTTTATTTACCACACTGAGAACTGCTAGATGGAGCGAGAGATGAGGCCGAGCAGTTCACTCGTCCGTGCCCTAACTTGGCGACGGAGGAGACCTACGGTGACGGCGGAGAGGACGATGTCCGCGGTCGGCGTGAAGACGGCGTCGAAGAGGTTGCGGCAGCGAAGCGCTTCGTCGCCGGCGTCGTCGAGAGCTAGCGGTGGCACTAGGGTTCGTGCGAGGGTGGAAGAAGAGATAGTTACCGCTGTGAGTGTGTATTTATGGGCACAAGGGCGGCACTGTGCTATTACACAGGTGCCCCTGGCGATTCACATCTGAGGAACGCGTGGCCATTTTGCGGAAGTTTGGGGTTTGTTCCACGTCCCACGCACGCCTGAATTGTCGGGTGGTCGTTCCTGCTTCTCCGGATTTTATGTGGAGGAATGAGCATTGAAAATGGACTTTATGGTTGTCTCTATATCTTCTACTGACAAGGACGCAGTGAAGACATTCGACAGTTTCAATAGAATGCATATGACTTGGAGAGATAGAGTTTGAGATAGAAAGCATAGAGAAGTTTGGGGTCCGATCACATTCACTTAGTTCAAAAGATTCAACACGAAGACATAGCTATAAGTGAATGTTGTAGAGGACAGAACACTAGCATATATATATATATATATATATATATATATATATATATATATCTATAGTCAACACAGTGAAGATAATCATGGAAATATGTTCGAAGCCAAACCAAATGTGAAGACATTGCAAGGTAACGCCATGAGAGAAACACTTCAAAATAGAACATTTGGTGGTGGCGTTACCCACCGTATAGGAAGTATTAGACCCAGACACGGCGCACAATTATCATGGCGCTCCGAAGTCAATTTCCACATTAATGTATTCACACTTAGAATGTATGTCTTCACTAATTGAAGATATACTTTACTTTGTGTGTTGCACATCTAAGTCATCATATGCATAAGTGTTAGGATGTGTGCCTGATCATAGGACATTTGAGGATTCCAGGATATTTAGCTCACACCGTAACTTGCAAAACCTCTTCTCATCCAAGGGCTTGGTGAAGATATCTGCCAATTGCTCTTTAGTGTTGACGTGTATGATATCAATGTCTTCCTTCACAACATGATCTCTGAGAAAGTGATGATGAATTTCAATGTGCTTTGTCTTCGAGTGCTGAACTGGGTTGTTGGCAATCTTGATGGCGCTTTCGTTGTCACAGTAAAGTGGCACTTGCTTCAGATGAATGCCATAATCCTTGAGTGTTTGCTTCATCCACAGAAGCTGAGCGCAGCAAGATCCAGCAGCAATGTATTCAGATTCAGCAGTGGAGAGAGATACACAGTTCTGCTTCTTTGAAGACCAACATACAAGTGATCGTCCCAGAAAGTGACATGTGCCTGATGTAGACTTGCGATCAACTTTGTCACCGGCATAATCAGCATCCGAGAATCCAACCAAATCAAACTCTGAGCCCTTTGGATACCATAATCCTAGAGTTGGGGTGTGAGCCAAATATCGAAGAATTCGCTTCACAGCTAAGTGATGCGACTCCTTTGGTGCCGCTTGAAATCGAGCACACATGCAAACACTAAGCATAATATCTGGCCTAGATGCACATAAATAAAGTAAAGAACCAATCATGGAGCGGTATACCTTTTGATCGAACTCTTTACCATTGTCGTCAGGACCCAGATGATGTTTGGCTAGCATTGGTGTTGTGAAGCCTTTGAAGTCTTGCATACCGAACTTCTTCAGGCAATCTTTGAGATACTTCTCTTGAGATATGAAGATGCCATTGCGTTGTAGTCGTATTTGAAGACCAAGGAAGAACTTCAGCTCCCCCATCATGGACATCTGATATTGCTCTTGCATCATATATCCAAACTCTTCACTATACTTCTGATTTGTGCAGCCGAAGATAATGTCATCCACATATATTTGGCACACAAACAGTTCACCATCATATGTCTTCGTGAAAAGAGTGGGATCTAAGGAACCAGGTATGAAGCCTTTGCTCTTCAGGAAGTATTTGAGTGTGTCATACCAGGCCCTAGGGGCTTGTTTGAGGCCATACAACGCCTTGTTGAGCTTGTATACCATGTTAGGATGTTTTGGATTTTCAAAGCCAGGCGGTTGTGCAACATACACTTCTTCTTCAATCTTGCCATTGAGAAAGGCACTCTTCACATCCATTTGATATAGAAGAATGCTATGATGATTTGCATAGGCCAGCAGTATGCGTATGGCTTCAAGCCTAGCCACAGGAGCAAATGTTTCATCGAAGTCAATGCCTTCCACTTGAGTATATCCTTGAGCAACGAGACGAGCTTTGTTTCTGACAACTTGACCATGTTCATCTTGCTTGTTGCGGTATATCCATTTGGTGCCTATTATATTGTGCTTCCGTGGATCAGGACGCTTAACCAGCTCCCATACATTATTCAGCTCAAACTGTTGAAGCTCTTCTTGCATAGCTTGAATCCATTCAGGTTCCATGAAGGCTTCTTCAACTTTCTTGGGTTCTGAAATTGAGACGAATGCGAAGTGCCCATAGAAATTTGCTAGCTGAGTTGCCCTTGAACGAGTGAGTGGACCAGGTGCATTGATGCTATCAATTATTCTGTCAATCTGCACTTCATTGGCAACACGAGGATGTACAGGGCGAAGACTTTGCTCTTGCTGATCTGTGTTGTTGTTGGGAGGAATGTCTTCAGGCTGAGCATTGTCTTCATGTTGATCAGGTGCTGAGATGATAAGTTCTTCTTCAGGATGAGCTTCAGAAGGTATAATCTCTCCAGTTCCCATTAGCTTGATTGATTCACTAGCTGGAATTTCATCTAGCACATTTGGAAGTTGCTCTCTTTGTAAACCATTTGTCTCATCAAACCGCACATCCACTGTTTCAACCACTTTGTAATGAAAGATATTGAAGACTCTGTAGGAGTGCGAATCCTTTCCATATCCAAGCATAAAACCCTCATGTGCTTTTGGTGCAAACTTTGAGGTGTGGTGTGGGTCCTTGATCCAGCACCTTGCGCCAAATACTCTGAAGTAACTGACATTTGGCTTCTTGCCAGTTAGGAGTTCATAAGATGTCTTGTTCAGAAGCTTGTGAAGATAAACACGATTGATTGTATGGCATGCAGTGTCAATGGCTTCAGTCCAGAATTTTCTTGGAGTCTTGTATTCATCTAGCATCGTTCTGGCCATCTCAATGAGTGTTTTGTTCTTGCGTTCGACGACGCCATTCTGCTGTGGCGTGTACGGAGCCGATAATTCATGTGTGATGCCCAAGGTATCAAGATATGTATCAAGGCCAGTGTTCTTGAATTCAGTGCCATTGTCACTTCTGATGTGCTTTATCTTGGCGCCGTAATTGTTCATGGCTCGATTGGCGAAGCGTCTGAAGGCATCCTGCACTTCAGTCTTGTAAAGGATTATGTGCACCCAAGTATATCTAGAGTAATCATCAACAATGACAAAGCCATAGAGGCAAGCAGTAGTAGTAAAAGTTGAGTAGTGAGTGGGACCAAAAATATCCATGTGAAGCAGTTCGAAGGGTCGAGTAGTGGTCATGATTGTCTTCGAGGGATGTTTTGCCCTCGTCATCTTCCCTGCTTCACAGGCACCGCATAAGTGATCTTTCTTGAACTTGACGCCCTCGATGCCTATGACATGTTTCTTCTTCGCAAGGGTGTGGAGGTTCCTCATGCCAGCATGCCCAAGCCTCCGATGCCAAAGCCAGCATTCTGAAGCTTTTGCAAGAAGACATACTGCAAGTTGTGGCCCTGCTGAGAAATCTACCACATACAAATCATCTTTCCGATACCCTTCAAACACTAGAGACTTGTCAGATTCCATTAGTACCAGGCAACGATATTTTCCAAATATTACGACCATGTTCAAATCGCAAAGCATTGAGACAGACATTAAGTTGAAACCAAGGGATTCAACAAGCATGACTTTATCCATGTGTTGATCCTTTGATATTGCAACTCTACCTAGACCCAATACCTTACTTTTACCAGTGTCAGCAAATGTGATGTGGCTCTTGTCGGATGGACGTAAGGTTGAGTCCATAAGAAGGCTTCTTTTGCCAGTCATGTGATTTGTACACCCACTGTCAATAATCCATTCTGAAGACTTTGAAGACGCTGGTGTCGTACCCTACAGTGCAGTTAGGGGGATAGGCTTCACGAAGAGAATTGTGAAGCAAAAACATTTGACGAACCAGTGGGTTATGAAAACTTAGATCCAGATTAGGTCTAATAGGGAGAGTAGCATGCGATTCAGGAACGAAGTACATAATGATGCCATTCGGGCATTTTATCTTGCGCCCTACAAGATTTTTAAGGTCCCCAGCAATAGAGTCAGAAGATTTTGGTTTTCTGCTGGAGACCTTTCCCTGCAAAAGAGAGTTAAGCCTTCTTAACCACCCACATCTTCAAGGGTGGCTTAGAAGCAATAAGTCTAAGTGCAGCATCTGAGAATTTTGGCTTTGAAGCCTTAGCAAACAGTCTTGCAGGTGGACAATAGTACTCATAAGAATAAGCAGAATAATTTTTGGTCATATGAACATGACGGTTTGATGAACCGCTCTCATATTCATATGCCTGAGTGTGGTTTCCCTGCAAAACATTTGCGTTAGTGTGACTCAGGCGAGTCCTCTGTTTGTATGAAGCCTTTGGACCGTATGAAGCCTTTGGTCTGAGGTTTGTCTTCTTCAAGTGAGGTGTCATGAAGACATTCACAGGAAGATTTTCCAGACACTTTTTCGGAACCCAGATCTTCTTCATAGGCGGTCCATTCCTGCAGTTAGTACCAATGTACCTGGCAAACACTACACCATTCTGATTTTTAAACAGCACATAGTTTGCATCAAAGGATTCATCAATGATAATGGGGTTAGCACAGGTGAAGCCAGATAAATTGGATGGATCTGCTGAAGGTTCCTTTGCAGCAACCCACTTGGTTTTGGGGTACTGCTCAGGTTTCCAGTAAGAGCCATCTGCATTTATTTTCCTTACGAACCCTACACCCTCTTTCC
This sequence comes from Triticum urartu, assembly GCF_056163025.1. Taxonomy (NCBI): domain Eukaryota; kingdom Viridiplantae; phylum Streptophyta; class Magnoliopsida; order Poales; family Poaceae; genus Triticum; species Triticum urartu. Next base: position 215,149,189 of record NC_141873.1, on the reverse strand, counting down.
TAGGGTTTCGGTTCAGAATCTGCTTTTTTAGGACATCACATAGCGTCTCATGCCCTTTAAGGCTTTTGTACATCCCTGTTTCAAGCAATGTCTTCAACCTAGCATTCTCATCAGCAATAGCAGTGGTATCCTCAGCAGAGGGGTTAGTTACCACATCAACAGTTGAAGATATTGCAACAGCAGTAGCAGTGGAACATTCAGCAACAGAAGTAGCATTATCACGCTCATTGCATTTAAGACATGGTGGTTCAAATCCTTCCTGAGCGGAACTGATCTGTTCGGCGCTAAGTGACTCGTTTTCCTTTTGAAGATCTTCATGAGCCACTCTCAATTTCTCAAGTTCTTGCTTCCTTTGAAGATAATCATATGAAATCTTTTCATGAGTTGTTGAGAGAGTATCATGACGATCTTCAAGTTCCTGATACTTAACGTGAAGATTTTTTTATGTCTTCAATTAAGGATTCAGATCGAGTCATTTTAGCACCCAACAGATCATCGCTCCTGTCTAACAGTTTTTGAATATGTTCCATGGCTTTCTGTTGCTCAGTTGCAATTTTAGCAAGTGTTTTGTAACTGGGTTTTGAATCACAATCAGAGTCATCGTCACTAGATGTTTGATAGTGAGTAGTGCGTTTGTTTACCTTGGCACCGCGTGCCATGAAGCAGTAGGTAGGAGTGAAGTAGTCCTTGTTATTTGCATCGGTGTCGGTGATGAAGTCATTGTCTTTAGTGTTGAAGATGGACTTGGCGACGTATGCTGTAGCCAGACTTGCAATGCCAGAATCAGACTCCTCCTCAGACTCCACCTCTGCCTCCTCAGAAGCAAACTCCTCCTCTGAATCCATTTCCTTGCCAACGAACGCACGAGCCTTGCCAGATGAGCCCTTCTTGTGTGATGAAGACTTTGAGGAAGACTTGGAAGAAGACTTTGTGTATTTCTTCTTCTTCTTGTCGTCTGAGTCATATTCCTTGCTCTTCTTCTTCTTTCTGTTCTCATTGTCCCACTGTGGACACTCAGAGATGAAGTGTCCAGTTTTCTTGCACTTGTGGCATGTTTTCTTCTTGTAGTCATGAGCAGAAGCTTCATCATTCCTTGAGCTTGATCGTGAAGACTTTCTGAAGCCTTTCTTCTTGGTGAATTTTTGGAACTTCTTTACTAGCATTGCAAGTTCCCTTCCAATGTCTTTAGGATCATCAGAACTGCTGTCAGATTCTTCTTCAGATGAGGAAACAGCTTTTGCCTTCAAGGCACGAGTTCGCCCATAGTTTGGACCATAGATATCTCTTTTCTCAGAAAGCTGAAACTCATGTGTGTTGAGCCTCTCAAGTATGTCAGATGGATCGAGTGTCTTGAAATCAGGACGTTCTTGAATCATCAGGGCTAGGATGTCAAACGAACTATCAAGTGATCTCAGCAGCGTCTTGACGACTTCATGTTTGGTGATCTCAGTAGCGCCGAGGGCTTGAAGCTCATTTGTGATGTCAGTGCGTCTGTCAAATGTGTGCTGGACATTCTCATTGTCATTTTGCTTGAAGCGGTTGAAGAGATTGCGAAGGACACTGATTCTTTGATCTCTCTGGGTTGAGATGCCTTCATTGACCTTGGAGAGCCAGTCCCAGACCAGCTTGGATGTCTTCAAAGCACTCACACGGCCATACTGTCCTTTGGTCAGATGACCACAGATGATGTTCTTGGCAGTAGAGTCCAGTTGAACGAATTTCTTGACATCAGCAGCAGTGACACCTTCTCCAGCCTTGGGAACGCCGTTCTCGACGACATACCATAGGTCGACGTCGACGTCAATGGCTTCAAGATGCATACGCATCTTATTCTTCCAGTAGGGATATTCAGTTCCATCGAAGACGGGGCACGCAGCGGAGACTTTGATTATCCCTGTAGTCGACATAGCTAAAACTCCAGGTGGTTAAACCGAATCACACAGAACAAGGGAGCACCTTGCTCTGATACCAATTGAAAGTGCGTTATATCGACTAGAGGGGGGGTGAATAGGTGATTTTTATGAAAGTCTTCAAAATGTGGGAGTTATGAAGAAAAACAGTAGAGATATGCCTATTACTATGCAGTGGAAGTTAGACTACACTAGGCAAGCCATGGTCAAGTATCAACAGAGTGAAAGCACAGTGACAAATAGCTGCAGTGTAATTAGGATCAGGTAGGAAGATACTATGAAGCCAAACAGATCATACACTCGCGTTGTGAAGGCAAAAGATAGAACAGACACGCAATGACTTCACAATGAGTGATCAGTAAGTAAAAGGAAGTGAAGATGAAACCAGTGACTCGTTGAAGACAATGATGTGTTGGACCAGTTCCAGTTGCTGTGACAACTGTACATCTGGTTGGAGCGGCTAGGTATTTAAACCTTAGGACACACAGTCCCGGACACCCAGTCCTGAACACGCAGCTCAGGACACCAAGTCCTCACCGTATTCTCCTTGAGCTAAGGTCACATAGTCCTCGCCCAATCACTCTGGTAAGTCTTCAAGGTAGACTCCCAAACCTTCACAGACTTCGTTCACTTGCAATCCACAATGTCTCTTGGATGCTCTGAACGCGACGCCTAACCGTCTGGGGATGCACAGTCCTCAAGTGTAATAAGTCTTCAGATCACACAGACAAGAAGACTTAAGTGATGCCCAATGTTCTCTGGCTCTGGGTGGTTAGGGATTTATCCTCGCAAGGAATTCTCTCTCTCAAAGGCTTCGAGGTGGGTTGCTCTCAAACGACAAAAGCCGTGCACTGAAATCTGAGCAGCCAACCGTTTATGGTTGTAGGGGGTGGGCTATTTATAGCCACTTGGCAACCCGACCTGATTTGTCCGAAATGACCCTGGGTCACTAAGGAACTGACATGTGTCTCAACGGTCATATTTCAAACTCTCATGGCAACTTTACTTGGGCTACAAGCAAAGCTGACTTGTCCGGCTCTGGACAAGATTCGCTCTCATTGTCTTCACTCAAAGACATAGGTTTTTGGTTTAGGCATCACTTCAGTCATTCTGACTGGTTCTCCTGGACCCCACTTAACAGTACGGTGGTTCCTATGACTCAACACAAGAGAAAAAGAACTACGAAAGATCTAAGTCTTCGAGCTCCATAGGCTTCATAACGTGTCTTCTTTTGTCATCGTCTTCAATGTGAATATCTTCATATACCACCTTTGACTTCAATGTCTTCATACATTTTTAGGGGTCATCTCTGGTAGTAAAACCGAATCAAAGAGGGACTTCTACCTGTGTTATCCTGCAATTCTCACAAACACATTAGTCCCTCAACTAGGTTTGTCGTCAATACTCCAAAACCAACTAGGGGTGGCACTAGATGCACTTACAGGATGCCTTCCGGGGCATCCCCAAGCTTAGACGCTTGAGTCTCCTTGAATATTTACTTGGGGTGCCTCGAGCATCCCCAAGCTTGAGCTCTTGCCTCTCTTCCTTCTTCTCACATCGAGACCTTCTCGATCATCGAACACTTCATCCACACAAAACTTCAACAGAAAACTCGGTAAGATCCGTTAGTATAATAAAGCAAATCACTACTCTATGTACTGTTGCAAACCAATTCATAATTTTTTTGGCATTGTGTCTACAGTAGTATAACTTTTCCATGGCTTAATCCACTGATATAAATTGATAGTTTCATCAAAACAAGCAAACTATGCATCAAAAATAGAATCTGTCTAGAACAGAACAGTCTGTAATAATCTGAACATTCACCATACTAATGGTACATGAAAAATTCTACCAAAATTAGGAAACATAAACAATTTGTGTAGAAAGACAGTGCAGAAAGAATCAGAACCATTTGGCATTCCAACTAAAAATGTAAAATCGCGCACTACAGCCAAAGTTTCTGTCCTGCACCGTACAAACCATCAAGCAAATGTAAACATCCTAAAGGCAAACCTTGGCACATTATTTTTTGTAATACAATGGAATTGTACAAGGGGATAATTATTTTTATTGAAAAGTTTTTGTAATCAAGATTCACAAAGTTTCCCTGAGCATGAACAAAGTTCAAGGAGCTCTCCCACTTTAACAATGCTTGTCTTTCTCACTTTCCTTTTTGAAAAAGTTTTGGGTTCCCCTCTTTATTTTTGTTTTTTAACTATATGAAAGCACTCAACAGAAATAAATGACTCTCTAAAACTTCCGGGTTGTCTCCCTGGCAGCGCTTTCTTTAAATCCATTAAGCTAGGCATATAGTGCTCAAGTAATGGATCCACCCGGATCCCAAGGTATATCAAAGCCAATTTTGATTAACAATGATTTGCAATTTAGTAGTGAGCAGAAAGTAACATATATCATGCAATGACGAAGTCTAACTCTCTTCATATGGATCGGCATGTCATAAAAGAACAGTCCATGCACACATAGTAAAGGCCAATGCATAGTATAAACAATTTCTCGCAATTTTATCATGTTGGAGAGATAGAGAGGTGGAGATATAGTTCCTCTCTCATAATAATTGCAACTAGGAGCAGAAAGCACATACATATTATATTCATCAAAATCATCATGTGTAATAGTAAAAGGCAACCCATCAATATAATCCTTAATAAGAGCAAACTTCTCCCGTATAGTATAATCGGGAGAATTCAAAAAGATAATAGGACTATCATGCGTGGGTGCAATAGCAACAATTTCATGCTTACCATAAGGAACTATAGCAAGTTCATCTCCATAAGCATAATTAATATTGGCATCTTGGCCACAAGCATAGCAAGCATCATCAAAAAGGGATATTTCAAAAGAATCAACGGGATCATAACAATCATCATAGCAATCATCCTTCGGTAAGCACTAAGGGAAATTAAACAATGTATGAGTCAAAGAGTTACTCTCATTAGAAGGTGGGAACGGGTAGCTAATCCGCTCTTCCTCCTTTTGCTCTTCGCTCTCCTCCTCATCTTTTTCATCCAATGAGCTCACAGTTTCATCAATTTCTTCTTCCATAGACTCCTGGAAAATATTAGTCTCTTCTTGGACAGCGGGGTAGTCCTCAATATATGGTTCAACATAGGCATTAGAATTATAATTATCATAGCAATATTTATGTATGTCAAAATTTTCAGATTTGTAAAGAGTGGCATCATACATTTCAATCAAAGAAGCAATTTCATAAGCACCCTTAAAAGTAACAAATTCTTCAGTTTGTTGAACATCATAGTAACTATAAACACCCTTAGCATACGAAGACATGATTCCATTATCACTAAACTCACATTGACAGGGAAGGTGTTTCTTAGGGTTTTCAGAACAACAGGTAAAATCATATATTTCGCATAAATTCCAAGCATAGCATTGCAAACGATGAATTTGACCCAGTAAATTTTTCCCTTTTTCAGATATTCAGTGTTGCACATAACAAGCATGCTCATCTAAGGATTTTCCCTCAACTAAGCTAGTTGGGGTTTCAACACGAGCACATAGGGATCGAAGATGATCCAAGTAATAAGCTTCAGCAGTGTGATAGATTTTGAGTGGTTCTTCAATCATTGGTTTAGTAGGTACAACTAATTTTTTTGGTATTTTGCGTTTCCTACCCATAACTAAAGATAGAAATCAACTAAGAACAGCAAATAAAAATTACTTAGTGATAAAGCAAACAAGCACACACGAGAATATTCACCCCACACTATTGCTCCCCGGCAACGGCGCCAGAAAAAGGTCTTGATAACCCACAAGTATAGGGGATCGCAACAGTTTTCGATAAGTAAGAGTGTCGAACCCAACGAGGAGCTAAAGGTAGAACAAGTATTCCCTTAAGTTTTATCGACCACCGATACAACTCTACGCACGCTTGACGTTCGCTTTACCTAGAACAAGTATGAAACTAGAAGTACTTTGTAGGTGTTGTAGGATAGGTTTTCTAGAATATAAAGAGCACGTAAATAAAAGGTAGGGGCTGTTTAGATAAAGACACAACTAAATTAGTTTTAGTAGATAGCTTGTTGTTACGAGAAAGTTATTTGTCCCTAGGCAATTTATAACTAGACCGGTAAACATTATTGCAATTTTATATGAGGGAGAGGCATAAGCTAACATACTTTCTCTACTTGGATCATATGCACTTTGATTGGAACTCTAGCAAGCATCCGCAACTACTAAAGATCATTAAGGTAAAACCCAACCATAGCATTAAAGCATTAAGTCCTCTTTATCCCATACGCAACAACCCCCTTACTCGGGTTTGTGTTTCAGTCACTCACGCAACCCACTATAAGCAAATCATGAATGTATTGCAACACCCTACAGCGGGGATCCCTCACGCTTGCGCGACACGGAGAGCACCATAGGACAGCACCAATAATAAAACATGCAACTCAAACCAATCTTGATCATCAAATAGCCCATAGGACAAAATAGATCTACTCAAACATCATAGGATAGCCATACATCATTGGGAAATAATATATAGCATTGAGAACCATGTTTAAGTAGAGATTATAGCGGGTAAGAGATAGGTTACACCGCTGCATAGAGGGGGGAAGAGTTGGTGATGATGACAATGAAGTTGTTGGTGAAGATTGCGGTGATGATGATGGCCCCTGGTGGCACTCCGGTGCCACCGGAAGCGAGGGGGGGAGAGCCCCCTCCTTCTTCTTCTTCCTTGACCTCCTCCCTAGATGGGAGAAGGGTTTCCACTCTAGTCCATGGCCTCCATGGCCCGGGAGGGGCGAGAGCCCCTCCAAGATTGGATCTGTCTCTCTGTCTCTCTCTGTTTCTGCCTTCTCAGATTCTACCCTTTAACCGTTTCTTATATCCTCGGAGATCCGTAACTCCGATTGGGCTGAAATTTTAACACGATCTCTATCTGAATATTAGCTTTCTTGCAGCGAAAGAAGGGCATCAACCGCCTTACGGGGTGGCCATGAGGGTCAGGGGCGCGTCCCCTGCCTCGTGGGCCCCTCGAGCATCGTCTCGCGTTGATTTCACTTCCCAAAATTCACATATGTTCCAAAACAAATCTCCGTCAGTTTTTATCCCGTTTGTACTCCATTTGATATGGATATTCTACGAAACAAAAAAGCATGCAACAAACAGGAACTGGCACTGGGCACTGGATCAATATGTTAGTCCCAAAAATAGTATAAAAAGTTGCCAAAAGTATATGAAAGTTGTAGAATATTGGCATGGAACAATAAAAAATTATAGATACGACAGAGACGTATCAACCTCATGCTCAAAGGATGCACACATCAAATACAACAAAAATGACAAATCACCATGATCTGATAAGTACCAGCAGTTAACATTTTATAGCACTCTTGCAATAATGAAAATGGCATCATAATGTACAATAACATGTATGCAAATGCTACTAACATGAATATCTCAATGAGGCGAACAATTCGACATATCATATGCATGATTCGGAGCACCGAGCACGGAGATACAACATGACGAAGGAGGCATAAAAATATCAGGGAAAAAGGACTTAGAAATATTTCAACCTCAGAGAATCGGGATGGAGCGAGGCAGGATGGAGAGATCCGGATGGCGACGCGGCGTTTGGTTCGATGGATGGGTGGATCTGGTCCACCTTTTCCAGATCCACCGGAGAGGAGACTCCGGCGAGCTTGGGGACGGACGCCGGCGAGCTTCCGGACGAGGGGCATGGGACGGCGGAGGAGGTCGGGGCGATGAGGGGCGAGGGCGGCCGGCGAGATTCGGCGCGTGCGGCGGCGAGGTGATGCGGTGGCCGGCGCTGGGCGCGGTCCGGCGGGCGGCGCGCGGCGGGAGACTGGCGGCGAGGTGGCGCGGGTGAGCAGCGACGGCGGTGGCCAGTTGCAGTGGTGCGCGTGCCGGCATGCGGCGAAGGGCGGCGGCGGCGATGGCGGCAGGGATGCGGGGCTCTGGTGGCTGGAGGCGAAGGCGGCGGCGGCGGGATTGGGATCGGGCGGCGGAGAAGCGGGGCTCTGTCAGGCCCGGTTCGGCCCGGTGCGGACCGGATCTGGGCATGGCGGGCCCGTGCGGTGGTGGGCATTGACTAGCGGCACGGTCGGTGACGTGGCGCCCGCAGAGTGGAGGAGGGAGGCGGCGGAGGCGACATGGCGCGACCCGATTGGTCGGAGTGACGTGTCCAGCGGACATGTCCGGCGGTGCGAGGATGAAGATGACTAGGGTTAGACCAAGAATTTTCGGGGAGGGGCACATATTTATAGGTAGATGGAGATATGAGTGTCCAAATGAGGTGCGGTTTTCGCCCACATGATCGTGATCCGACGGCGGAGAACATGGAGATGGTTTGGATGGGTTATTGGGCCGTTTTGGAGGGGTGTTGGGCTGCAACACAAAAGAGGCTTTTGCGGTCACCCGGTTAACTGTTGGAGCATCTAACGGCCTCCAAATGGAACGAAATTTGGCAGGCGGTCTACCGGTGGTGTACCAAGGCCACTTGACAAATCTCGACCCATTCCGGGAACGTTTAACTCCCGCTCACGAAAAGAGACAAGAGAGGTGCGCCGGGTGCATGTGGGAGTGTCGGATTGCGAAACGGACAACGGGGAAAATGCTCGGATGCATGAGACGAACACGTATGCCAATGCGATACACATGCTAACATGATATGAAATGCATGACATGAACAAAACACAAAACGAAAGACAAAACCCAACCACGAAGGAAAATCATATCGCCTCTCTGGAAAAAGGCAAGAGTCGGAATTACAAATATGGAAAGTTGTATTCGGGGTGTTACATTATTTCTGGGGGTTTCTATATATATAGGATTTTTCAGCATTGGAATCACGTGAAGATGGGCCACGAGGATCCCACAAGGTACCAGGGCGAGCCAGTCCCACCTGGCGCACCCTGGTGCCTTGTGGGGCCCTCATGGCTCTTTTGGCCCTCCCATGAAGCTTCTAGTGCCTCTTTTCTTCCAAAAAATCATCAAAAGGTTTCGCTGCTTTTAGAGAACTTTGCTTTCTGCACAAAAAAACAACACCTGGTAGTTCTGCTGAAAACAACTTTAGTCCAGATTAGTTCCATTTAAATCATATAAAATTGCACCCAAACCATATAAAATTGTTGTAACGTGGCATGAAAACTTCATAAATTATAGATACGTTGGAGACGTATCAGCATCCCCAAGCTTAATTTCTTCAAATCCTCGAGTAGGTAAATGATAAAAGAAATAATTTATGAAGTGTGAATGCTAGCATAGTGCATACATTTGATCAATGATAATTTAAATCACTTTTCCTAGCATCATAATAACAAATCTTTCTCATAAAACTCATCATGATAAAGTAGCAACTGATAATGGAATTTTTGTTGTGGAATGCTACCTATCATATTCATCATATACTCTTTCTTTGTGGCATGGATATTTGGACTTGAATGATTCAAAGCAATAGTCTATAATTTGACATGAAGACATCAATACTCAAGCATACTAACAAGAAACCATGTCTTTCAAAATATCAACACTGAAGAAAGCTATCCCTAGCCAATTATGCTCAATCATTGATCCATTCATGAAACACACTCAAATATTAGCTACATCCAATGCACAAGTATGGCAATAGTGTTCCCTAGTTGGTGCTTTGTAAGAGAAGATGGATAATCGAAATATAAATAAAAATTGCATAAAAGTAAATAGATAGGCCCTTCGTAGAGGGAAGCAGAGATTTGTAGAGGTGCCAGAGCTCAAAGCTTAAATTGAGCGATAAAATAATCTGAGAGGCATGCTTTTCCTATGAATGAAAACGACTGAGAATTCCCAATACACTCCATGCTAGATACATCATAGGCGGTTCCCAAACATAAAATAAAGTTTATTCCCTTTTCCACCATTCTTTCACAATCCATGGCTAGTGTTGTCGCTTGAACTAGGTCGGTATTTCCCCAAAGAGGAAGGGATGATGCAGCACAGCTACAGTAGGTATTTCCCTCAGTTATGAAACCAAGGTATCAGTCCAGTAGGAGAACCCAGCAACACTATGTAAACGGCACCTGCACACAAAGAGCAAATACTTGCAACCCGACGCGTAAGATGGGTTGTCAATCCCTCCATGGTAAAAAGATAGATATGTTTGTGAAAGATTGGATAAATAGATCTCGATAAAACGCGAAATAAAATAAGTAAGGAAAAATGCAGCACGATATTTTTTTGGGTTTTTGAATAATAGATCTGAAAATAAAAGTGGAAAATAATAGATCATAAAGCAAATATGATAAAAAGTAGACCCGGGGGCCGTAGATTTCACTAGTGGCTTCTCTCAAGAAATAGCACACGGTGGGTAGATAAATTACTATTGGGCAATTGATAAAACCTCAAATAATTATGACGATATCCAGACAATGATCAATATATAGGCATCACGTCCAACATTAGTAGATCGACTCCTGCCTGCATCGACTATTATTACACCACACATCGACCGCCATCCAGCATGCATCTAGTGTATTAAGTTCATGGAGAACGGAGTAATGCAATAAGAACGATGACATGATGTAGACGAGATCTATTCATGTAGGAATAGCCCCCATCTTGTTATCCTTAATAGCAATGATACATACGTGTCTTGCTGCCCCTTCTGTCACTGGGAAAGAACACCACACGATTGAACCCATCACAAAGAACCTCTTCCCATGGCAAGAAAAACCGATCTAGTTGGCCTAACTAAACCAAAGATTTGAAGAAGAAGTACGAGGCTATAAATAATCATGCATATAAGAGATCAAAAGAAGACTCAAATAACTTTCATGGATATATAGGTATGATCATAAACTCAAAATTCATCATATGCCAGCAAACACACCGCAAAAAAGAGTTACATCAAATAGATCTCCAAGAGACCATTGTATTGAGAATCAAAAGAGAGAGAAGAAAAAATCTAGCTACTACCTACGGACCCGTAGGTCTATGATGAACTACTCACACATCATCAAAGAGGCACCAATAAGGATGATGAACCCCTCTGTGATGGTGTTTAGATTGAATCTCATGGTTCTGGAACTTGCGGCGGCTGGAATTGTGTTTCCTCGACTCTCCTAGGGTTTTTAGAATATTTGGGGATTTATACGGCGAAGAGGCGGTGCGGGAAGCCACCGAGGTGGGCACAACCCACCTGGGCGCGCCCTGGTGGGTTGTGCTCCCCTCGGAGCCCCACTCTGGTACTTCTTTGGCCCATCAGGTGTCCTTTGGCCCAGAAAAATCTCCAAAAAGTTATCGCTGCGTTTGGACTCCGTTTGGTATTGATTTTCTACGGAGTAAAGAAAAGCAAAAAATAGCAACTGGCACTGGGCACTATGTCAATATGTTAGTCCCAAAAAATGATCGAAAGTTTCTATAAAATGATTGTAACACATCCAAGAATGATAATATAACATCATGGAACAATCAATAATTATAGATACATTGGGCACGTATCAGCAACCCCAAGCTTAATTCCTGCTCGTCCTCCAGTAGGTCAGTGATAAAAATAGAATTTTTGATGTGGAATGCTGCCTAACATGGTCATCACATATTCTTTTATTTTGTAGCATGGACACTAGGACTATTATATGATTCAAAGCAATAGTCTAGTTTTGATAAGAAGATTTAAATACTCAAGCATATCAACAAGCAATCATGTCTTTCAAAATATCAGCACTAAAGCAAGTTATCCCTAGCCCATCATGCTCAATCATTGATCCATTCATGAAACACACTCGCATATTAGCTACATCCAATGCTCAAGTACGATCATAGTGCCCCTTAGTTGATGCTTTATAAGAGAAGATGGAGACTCAAATAAAAATAAAAATTGCATAAAGTAAATAGAAAGGCCCTTCGCAGAGGAAAGTAGGGATTTGTAGAGGTGCGAGAGCTCAAAGCTTAAATTGAGACATAAAACAAATTTGAGAGGCATACTTTTCCCGTCAATGGAAACGACTAAGTAATTCCCAACACTTTCCATGCTAGATATATCATAGGCAGTTTCCAAATAGAAAATAAAGTTTATTCCTTTTCCACCATACTTTGACATTCCGCGACTAGCCGTATCCACGGGTGTCATCCATACCAACACTTTCCAAGGAATTTATTATTTGACAACATAAAGTAAATTTATTTATTTCATTTCGGCACTGGACATCCCTATTACCGATGTACTCTTGTGCAATGACAAGTGAATAAACAGTCATCTTGAGAATAACCCATCTAGCATGGAAAATATTGGCCACCCCCTGCCGCTTCATGAGCGGTATGAGCACACAAAAAGGAAAATTTATTTTGAAACTTTTAGAGATGGCACATACAAATTTGCTTAGAACGGCACGGGAATACCGCATATAGGTAGGTATTGTTGACTCTTATGGAGAAACTGGGTTTAAGGAATTTGGATGCACAAGTAGTATTTCTACTTATTACAAGTGGAGGCTAGCAAATAGATTGAGAAGCAACCAACCAAGAAACGAAAAATCACATAAGAGAGCATTAAGCATAACTAACACCGAATAATGCACCACAAGTAGGATGTAATTTCAATGCATAACTATTGACTTTCGTGCTTGCATAGGGAATCACAAACCTTAACACTAATATTCTTACTAAAGCATAATTACTCACCAACATGACTCACATATCACTACCATCATATCTCAAAACTATTACAAAGAATCAAGTTTATTTTCTCCAATGATCTTCATGATTTTTTTATTATATCCCCCTTGAATATCTATCACTTTGGGACTAATTTCATATGTTGCTTTTTGATAAGCTCAAACAAATCTAAGTGAAGAACACGAGCATACACATTTTCTTCTATCAAAATAATATAAGTGAAGCCTGAGAGGATTTCTTCAAAAAATTACTAACTCTCAAATAAATCTAAGTGAAGCATGAGAGCATTTCTTCAAAAATATTAAAGCACACCGTGCTCAAAAAAATATAAGTGAAGCACTAGAGCAATTCCATAACTCAAAAAATATTTAAGTGAAGCATAGAGAGCAATTTTAACAAATCATAGCATAATTTTGGCTCTCTCAAATAGGTGCGTCCAACAAGGATATATGACACAAACTAAAAAGCAAAACAATCAAAGACTCATATAATACAAGATGCTCCAAGCAAAACTCATGATATGAGATGAATAAAAATATAGCTCCAAGTAAAATACCGATGGTCGTTAGAAGAAAGAGGGGATGCCTTCCGGGGCATCTCCAATCTTAGTTGCTTGTTTCTCTTTGGATAATAACTTGGGTGACATGGGGAATCCCCAAGCTTAGGATCTTCTTATTGCTAATTCCTCCATCCATATGTCACCCAAAAATTGAAAACTTCAATCACACAAAACTCAACAAAACCTTCGTGAGATCCGTTAGTATAAGAAAGCAAATCACCACTCTAAGTACTGTTGCAAACCCATTCATATTTTATTTTTGCATTATATATAATGTACTCCAACTTTACCATGGCTCATACCCCCTAACACAAACCATATATTCATCAAAATAAGCACACAATGCAAAGAAAACAGAATATGTCAAAAACAGAACAGTCTGTATCAATTTGAAAACTTCGTATGCTTATGTAACTCCAAAAATTCTAACAAATTAGGATAACGTAGAAAATTTTATATCAATCTTGTGTAGAAAAATCAGGATTTTATCACGCTTCTGTGATTTTAAACAATTCTGTTACTGGTGCACAAAGTTTCTGTTTTTCAACAAGATCAAATCAAGTATCACCAAACATTATCCCAAAGGCTTTACTTGGCACAAACACTAATTAAAACATAAAAAAACACAATCACAATTGTGTAAACACTCAAGAACATAAAGAAAAAAGAAAAAACAAAATTTATTTATTGGGTTGCCTCCCAACAAACGCTATCGTTTTATGCCCCTAGCTAGGCATAATGTATAGATTCAAGTATTATCATCTTTGGTTCTAGATCCATAGGATGCCTTCATGATTGGTTCATATGATGGCCTAATTCTTGTTCTAGTGAAGTGTTCCATTTCCTTCCTTAGTGGAAATTGAAGTTTAATATTTCCTTCTTTCATATCAATCACAACACCTATAGTGCGTAAAAACGGTCTTGCAAGAATAATTGGACAAGACAGATTGCAATAAATATCAAGAACAATAAAATATATGGGCACATAATTCCTATTTGCAAGAATAAGAACATAATTAATTATTCCAATAGTCTTTTAATAGTAGAATCTGCCAAGTGCAAATTAAGAGAACATTCTTCAATATCGGTAAGACCAAGTACATCACATAGAGATTTCGGAATTGTGGAAACACTAGCACCCAAATCACACAAGGAAAAACACTCATAATTTTTAATCTTGACTTTGGTAGTAGGTTCCCATTCATCATGTAATTTTTTAGGAATTGAGATCTCTAATTCCAACTTTTCTTCTAAAGCTTTCATCATGGCATCTACGATATGTTTAGTAAAAGCTTTAGTTTGTTCATAGGCATGAGGTGAATTTATCATTGATGGCAACAAAGAAATACAATCAATAAAAAGTAATTATCATAATTGAAGTCTTTGTAATCCAAAAGAGTGGGCACATCACTAGTTAAAGTTTTGTCCTCTCTAAACCCACCTTTATCAATTTTCTCATCAAGATTTTCACCCTCCGAATTATCCGGACGCCTTTTGCTAAAGTTGACTCTTCTTCAGTTCCTTTATCATCAATTTTAATTTTATAAACAAGGAATGAATAGAAGAAGCACCAATAATTTTAAGATCTTCATCATTTTTATCTTCCAAAGAAATTGGTTTAGCGACCATTTGATTTACTAGGGCAGCTTGTGCATCAGATATTTTCCCAGCAAATTTTTTGGCAAAAGCATAAATAGATTGGAGATTGCAAACTTCTCTACTAATATCATCAAATTGTTTTGTTATAGCATCTAACACAGTAGAGTGTTCTTTAAGTTCCTTGGTAAAATACTTATTGTGCCCAAATTCTGTAGTCATATATTCATTAGTACTTTTTTTCAATTTCAAGAAAAATATTAAGGTAAGGAACATCATAGTATTTCTTTTGAGACATCGTAACTATGCAAACAAGAACACAAAAAAAAACAGATCTGACGAGAAAACAGCGAACGAGAAAGAGGGCGAATAAAACAGCAAATTTTTGTGAAGTGAGGGAGATGAAAACGAGAGGCAAATGGCAAATAATGTAAATTACAAGGAGATGAGACTTGTGATTCGGAACCTGATAGATGGTGATGTTGTCTCCTTGGCAACGTCATCAGAAATTTCTTTTGATGTCGCTTGAACTACATCGGTATTTCCCCATAGAGGAAGGGATGATACATCACAACCACGGTAGGTATTTCCCTCAATTATGAAACCAAGGTATCAAGCCAGTAGGAGAACCAAGCAGCACTATGTAAAAGGTACCTGCAGACAAAGAACAAATACTTGCAACCCGACGCGTAAGAGGGGTTGTCAATCCCTCCACGGTAAAAAGATAGATAAGTTTCTGAAAGATTGGATAAATAGATCTCGATAAAACTTGAAATAAAATAAGTAACAAAAAATTGCAGAAAGGTATTTTTGGGTTTTTGGAATAATAGATCTGAAAATAAAAGTGGCAAATAATAGATCACAAAGTAAATATGATAAAGAGTAGACCTGAGGGCCATAGATTTCACTAGTGGCTTCTCTCAAGAAATAGCACACGGTGGGTAGACAAATTACTGTTGGGAAATTGATAAAACCTCAAATAATTATGGTGATATCCAGGCAATGATCAATATATAGGCATCACATCCAAGATTAGTAGACCGACTCTTGCCTGCATCTACTACTATTACTCCACACATCGACTGCTATCTAGCATGCATCTAGTGTACTAAATTCATGGAGAAACACAGTAATGCAATAAGAACAATGGCATGTTCTAGACGAGATCTATGCATGTAGGAATAGCCCCCATCTTGTTATCCATAATAGCAATGATACATACATGTCTTGCTGCCCCTTCTATCACTGGGAAAGAACACTGCACGATCGAACCCATCACAAAGCACCTCTGATGAGGACATCAATACCATTGTTACACCCACAGCCCCTGCTGCTATACATACTGGACCAATTACTAGAGCTCGCGCACACCA
The DNA here is from genome assembly GCF_056163025.1 of Triticum urartu. Lineage (NCBI taxonomy): Eukaryota > Viridiplantae > Streptophyta > Magnoliopsida > Poales > Poaceae > Triticum > Triticum urartu. Next base: position 215,133,089 of record NC_141873.1, on the reverse strand, counting down.
ATTGAATTATCATGTACTTTCATTTCTTGGTAACGATTCTAATATTCATGAGAATATGATGCTGCCTAAATTGGATACATTTGTTTTGCTTACAAATGAAGGGCCTAGCTTGGACAAGAAAGATGAACCTTGGAGCAAGTTCAAGCATGGAGATGATGGCATGCGCAAGGGGATCAAGAACGGAGTTACAAGTGATGATTTCAGGACTTTGAAGCCACCATAAGGAGTACATGAAGCCTTGGACAAAATATACAAGATGCCACTTCCTAAATTTCGTCTAGAGGCTATTTTAGGTGATGCATCACCTTATTATTGGGCCAGGCCCATGTATTTTCGAAATAACTAAGTATAGGTTGTTTGTAGAGTCCGTATGTGTGCGGAAACAAGAGTTAGGGTTGGTTTCGGACCCCTCCTCCAAGGGCCACGAAATCCCACCTCTTCCTCCATATATACAGCCCTTAGGGCGTCATTTAGACTTTGGGTTTTGTTTAGATTAAAGTTCGCCATAGCTGCAACTTCGCGTACTTCGTTTGTGTTCAACGACCAAACAAAGGCGTCACAGAACCCCACCTTGATCAATAAAGATTTCATCTTATATTCGCAATATCCAGATTGCAATCTTAGTTTCTTGCTTGTTATTCATTTGCTCGCTGGAAACAGACCCTCGTGGTCAAGTTGATTGTGCTCCGGCGTGGTCAATAACCCTCGGAAGTTAGTTTAGCGATTGCTAAGGCGCGACGTCTCGCACGTTCGTAGTCGGATCGTCAAGGTCGACACCCACAAAAAATGATAGCCACCATCTCATCGAAACATCAGGACACCTTCGCCTCTATCAAGTGGTATCAGATTTCCAGGTTCCTCGGTGAGTTTTACAGTTTTTCGTAGTTTAGGTTGAGTCTGTTCTTCATACCTATAGTCCACGAAAAAGCCCAAAAAATTAAGGTTAGGTCATCATATCCGAACCAATCTGAGCCTTTGCATAGCCTTTTTAGAGTTTTGCTTTGTTGAATTTGCGGTTGCATCGTCGTGTCGAGTTGCTGGTCTTAGCGTCTAGTCCCTTAGAATTTCGAGTTCTGTTCATAGGTTTTCACGCCGCCGCCGCACCATCGTCATCATCATTACCATATACCACCACCCCACCATATACATCGCCGCTGCCATATACAACCACCAATCCGAGTCCAGATATACCATCACCATATACCACCACCAATCCGAGTCCAGATATACCATCGCCATCTACCACCACCAATTCGAGTCCAGATATACCACCATAGTCCGTGTTCCACCAAATTCATCTCCGCCACCAGTCCTAGTCCGAGTCTAGTATTTTTGCTTTATTTTTGAGTTCCAGATCACGCCATACTCCGAGTCGTGACAGAGTAGGACTCCCGAGATTACGTGCTACCCGCAGAAGAAAAATAGTTCTAAACTCAAAAAAAACAAACTCTGGAAAATTCTGGCTAGTCAGTTTTTAGACCATTTGTAGACTTTTTCGACAAAAAATTGTTGCGGAGCAAAAAAAAGAGGAAAAAAAGTGAAAAAAGGGAAAAAATTTCAGAGCGTGCTCCTCCATTGTTTACGTGCAACGCCGTGATTTTGTTAGTGTTCTAGGCTCGCGTCCCTAGCACGTCCTTCCCCACTCACGGGATTTCTTTCCAAAAGAAAACAACTCACTGGGCATCCTTCCAAAAATGTCTACCGACCTGTTTTTTTCCTTTCAATCAAACGTTCCTTCGATCCCACTGCAAATCAGCCCCAACAAAATATCGATCCTTTTATTCTTGGCCGAATCTAGGCTTTCCAAATTAGTACTTTTCTTTTAAACGTGCCAAAGTACACAACGGCCTGTATTTTTTTTAATCTTTGGTGGATCCAAACTTTCCAAACCGAAGACACGATTGCCTCTTTTGCATTTTTCTCCTTCCTCGTGTACCACACCAAAAATTGGGGATTTATAGAACGAATCACTACTTGCCTTTTCTAGTGTGGAAGATCCCTTCTTTCCTACTGTCTATTTATTTGATCTCTATTTTTTTAAACGAAACCTGCCCAACAAAATCAGCCACAAATGAAACCAATCGGCACTACTCGCCCCTTTTTTAGCCGATCAGAACTTGCCTTTTAGACTCCCCAAATGAAACTTGCCAACTTGAATACGAGTACACGCAGATATGAGCAATTGAAACTCAAAGAGAATTAGATCTGATCGTCTTTTTAACTTCTCCTTCTGTATGCAACTCTCTCCTTCTCTTATATTTTCTCTTCAAGATGAATCACGATGGCGACGAACGACCACAACGGATGGATGGCGGTGATGGCGGAGGTGACGATGAAGAAAATAAGTGGTAATAAAAAATGACAATGAAGTGGATGATGGTGTGAGCGGACGTGACGTGAACAAAACGTGACTAGAACTCGATACTCTAAAAGACTAGACACTAAAACCAGCAACTCGACACACGATGCAACCAAAAATTCAACAAAACAAAAACTAAGTGGCAATGGCGAAAAGGCTCAGACTATCTAGGATATGATGAACTTGTCTAACTTTTTTTTGTGGCTTTTTCTTGGACTATAGGTATGAAGAACTTATGCAATCTAACTATGCAAAACTGGAAAATCTCACCGAACAACCTAAAAACTGATACCACTTGATACAGGCAGGGGTGTCCCGATCTTTTGATGAGATGATAACTATTGATTTGGTGGAGATGACTTTGACGACCCGACAACAAACGTGCACGACGTTGCGCCTTAGCAATCACTAAACCAGCTCCGAAAGGTTATTGACCATGTTGGAGCACGATCAACCTGACCACGAAGGTCTACTCCTGCAAGCAATCGAAGAACAAGCAAGAATATGAGTAAGCAATCTAAATATTGCGAATATGGATGAAGTATTGATAAAAGTGGGGTTTCATAAGCAGTCTTGGTCTGGTCGTTGGACACAAACGAAGTACACGAAGCTGCAGTGATGGCTAACTTTTAACTAAATAAAACCCAAATCTAAACGATGCCTTAAGGGCTATATTTATAGGGAAAAGAGAGGGGATTTTGTCCACCATTGGCAAGGTGGGACTAAAACACCTCCTAAGTCGTTTCCCCTACAATATGGACTCTAAAAATATATTACATGGGCCTGGCCCAAAAAAAGGTGTCACAACACCAATAATAAGCTATGTACCAAATTTATGAAAGGCCATCTTGTATATTTCGTCCATCTTCTTGTATGTCATCATGGTGGCTTCAAAGTCCAGAAATCTCCACTTGAACCTCCGTTCTTGTTCTCTTCGCACGCACCTTCATCTCCGTGCTTGACCATGCTCCAATGTTCATCCTTCTTGTCCGTGCTAGGCCCTTCAATTGCAAGTAACACAAATGTATCTAAGTTAGGCAGCATCATATTCTCATGAACACTAGAAACATTACCAAGAAACGAAAGTACCTGATAATTTAATTGGCGTATTTGAGCTCTAGCAACTGTTCCAAGAGGTAAAACAATAGGGGATATGGGTGTAACTGTGGTAGCCATGTCCTCATCAACTACCCTAGATACTTGACGGATAAGAAGGATGGCAAAGTGAACAAAGGTATATTTGATATACATGTTATTGATGTGTACTTTACTAGTGTTTATAGGAACCCCTCAGTATTTGATTCTGGTTCAGTTGCTAAGAGTAGTAACTCAAAACAAGAGTTGCAAACTAAATAGAGACTAGTTAAGGGCGAGGTGATGATGTGAGTTGGAAGTCATTCCAAGATTGATAAGATCACCATCGCACACTCCCTTTACCTTCGGGATTAGTGTTGAACCTAAAATAAATGTTATTTGGTGTTTGCGTTGAGCATAAAAATGATTGGGTCATGTTTATTACAATACGGTTATTCATTTAAGTCAAAGAATAATTGTTGTTCTATTTACATGAATAAAACCTTCTATGGTCATACACTCAATATAAATGGTTTATTGAATCTCGATCGTAGTGATACACATATTCATAATATTGAAGCCAAAAAATGCAAAGTTAATAATGATAGTGCAACTTATATGTGGCACCGCCATTTAGGTCATATTGGTGTAAAGCGCATGAAGAAACTCCATGCTGATGGACTTTTGGAATCACTTGATGCTTGCGAACCATGCCTCATGGGCAAGATAACTAAGACTCCATTCTTTGGAACAATGGAGTGAGCAATAGACTTGTTGGAAATAATACATACTGATGTGTGCGGTCCAATGAATGTTGAGGCTCGCAGCAGGTATCGTTATTTTATGACCTTCACAGATGATTTGAGCAGATATGGGTATATCTACTTGATGAAACATAAGTATGAAACATTTGAAAAGTTCAAAGAATTTCAGAGTGAAGTGGAAAATCATCTGATGCGGAGCATCCCAAGATCATCCCCATGGACGCACCTACACCTCCAACGACACCACTTGGACCAATGACACGAGCCCGAGCCAAGGCTATCGAAGATAAGGTGAACTCACTCCTCTCCGAACTTCCACTTTCTATGCATGAGACATGGCTACTACCTAAGTCCGAGGTGTTGTGCATGATTAGGCACCAAGAGGACCCGCCCGAAGATGCGCAAAAGATGTACAAGTCACCAAGTCCACAGATGAGGAGAACCAATGGAAGGAGCCAAGAACATCTCCCAGGCCCCAGATATCCGGCCAGGACCCCGGACATCCGGCCCCTGGAGCGTCATCCACTACAGCAGCTCAGCCGCCAGAAGCTACATGCCCCGGACATCCGGCCCCGACAGCCCGACCATCCGGCCTCTCCCGAGCCCCCGGACATCCGGCCACCAACCTGGAAATCCGGCCCCTCCGAACCAGAGAGCAACAAAGGCCACCACTCCAGCCCGGACATCCGGCCTCCCCAGCCCGGACATCCGACGTCGCCTGAGAGCCCGGACATCCGACCAGACCAGCCCAGACATCCGGCCTCCCCTGTCTGCGCATAGTGAAGGGCCGAGGCCCGTGTATCCCTTCTTCCCCCTAGACTGTATATACTCCACCTCGCCCAACTGTCTAGGGTTAGCAAAGGTTTAGCTCATGTTTGTGTGAGAGCTTTGCTCATCCACTTGGTTACCTTCTCCATGGAGATTCGATCCTCCACCGGAGAAGATCCCCCAAGCGGATTCAAGACCCCTCTTTAGGGAAGAACATCAAGACCTCCTCACGAAGAAGACCGGCTACCCTTGTATCATCCTTTGTTGTCCGTGGATCGTGTATCTTTCCTTATGTACTCGAGGATCTAGCACATGTGTGACTTATTCGTGTTGGTTTAGTGTTTCCTCTTGTGTTTTCCCTCTTTTTCCCCTCGTGTTCCTCGTGTTCTTCGTGGGATCCGCTCCTTTCGTGAAAGATCGGCCAATTAGGGTTCCACCCTACATCATCTTGGTATCAGAGCCACGTTGATCATGATTTCGGAGCCTCCCCGTTGTGTTTCTAGCCTTGTTTTGTTGTTTTTCGTCCTAATTCGAAAATTCCCCACCAAAAATAGCCCCAACTTTTTTTTGTGATTTGTTGGTGTGTTGAGATTTTGTTGGTTTGGATCCGTGGATTTGCTTTGTTTTGAGTGGATCTAGCTTCCCATCCATTTTCCCCCAATTTCCATCCACAAATTCCTCAGAATTTCGCCCGGATTTGACCTCTCCATGCGGTGTTCATCCCGTTCGTCCCCGGATCCAGAGCCCGGACATCCGGCCCGTCAAGCCCAGACATCCGGCACTCGGACATCCGACCCCTGGCAGCAACATCTCCATCCACCGCCCAGTTTTCCGTCCATTTTTCACCAAATTTTGTTCCGGTGCCCATCATATACCACATATACTTCCGCATACCTCCACCACATTCGCATAACCCAACCATTTTGGACCGTTTCGCTCTCCAACACATTTGCTACTTCGAGGTTTGAGAATTTAAGTTGCGGTACCGTATCATTTTGTGTTTCGGCTATCTAGGTACGGTTCGACATCGACATCACCACCGCTCATCTTCGTCACGGACGCGTCCTACATCATCACCGCCGTCCTACATCATCATCAACAATGACCACCTCGACTAAACCTTGGTATTCGTGCCACCATTTTGACACCATACCGGAAGTAAGACCGGTAACCTCATCTTGGTATTGGACATATCACTCTTGCCATTACATTGATAGCCATTATAGCCTTACTCCTTTGCGATGCTTACCCATCGAGACTAGCCATTGAGTATTGCCGGCAACGATACTTGTGCACATTAGTGATCATACTTCTCATATCATCCATATATCATTGTTGCATATATTGGTATCATCTCTTGTGTCACAAAGTTGGCATCGCACACTCACTTGCTATATCGGTTCTTCAAGCATTGCATGAGAAAAGAGCTCAAACATCAAAGAGCCAAACAAGCTTTTAAGCAAAGAGGAAAGATAAGCAAAGAGCTTTTAAGCAAGAACCATAGCATCATACAACATTAAGATTGTCATACTCGATCATCTTGGATCATATCATAGCAACACCTTGCATAGAGCATACTTGGGATAGAAGTCGTTGCATTTTTGCTAAGTAGGTTGTGCACAAGTTCTTGTATCCGCCTATTGTGCAATCGTGCTAGCGTCTCTCTAGTGTTGTGCAACAAGAGCATTTTGTGGATTCCACATTTTGGCTCACCCTTGGTTGCACGACCCCACTTATCTTTTTGCATGTGTGTCTCTGTGTACCTTATATGCTTGGTCTACTTGTTACATTGCATCTTGCGAATCTTTTCCAACATTATTGAAGCTCACTTACAATTTCATAAAATTTTGTGCCACCATCCTAACCAAGCTCCACCCAAAGCTTTTACTTGTGTAGGTCTGAGAAACCAACAAGAGCTAGTACCAATTGTGCTATTTCCTTGCCTACATTGGAGTGATCCTCGATCCACTTTCAACTTCGGTCAAGGTACATTTGGTACTCATTCTTGTCTTTCTACCACTCACATTTGTCTTGGAATGATGGATAGGCCAAGTACTTCTACCAACCCACTCTTCATGGCGCAAGACGATGACATGAACTCCTTCATCACCAAGAGTCACCTCTTTGGTGCACAACGTGCTTTGCATCGAGAGCAACAAGCTATGAGTGAACGCATCGACAACCTTGCCGCCGACTTGCGACTTTCCGAGCAACGTACAAGGGACTACTTCGACCACAAGCTCGACGATCACAAGCAAGAGAATGACGCAAGAATGGACGAGATTCGCGCTTTGTTACTCAACCGCTCTTCTTTCACTTCAAGAAGGAGCCGTTCAAGCCGCTACTCCAACTTCACCCTCTCCGGCTCAAGTACACCGACATCGAACAATCTTCGCCGAGCCGCACGCAACGGTCGTTAAGCAAGCCTGAATCGCCTACGCGACACCGACTCTTAAGAGCGCCGACAACGTCAAACTCAAGAGGCCTTTGCAATAGCACGAGAACGACAACGACAACGACAACATGAAGAGGAAGAGCGAGCACGTCTACACCAAAATGCTCAAGATGCAGAGGCACAATGTCAAGAAGAACAACTCCGTGACACTCAAGCACTTGAGGCACAACAAGCTCTACGCGATTCAAGTCGAGCCATAGCCGACCGAAGCCGACAAGCTCGTGAACATGCCGAAGCACTTCGCGAAGAAGTCTGCGAGAGGATTTATCAAGCTCGCGTGCACCATCAAGTACCTCCTCGAGCTCGAAAAGCTCCTCCACAAGCACGTCAATAAAAACAACTTCATCAAGATCATGAAGACAATGGAGATCCTCCACGACAAGATCCACATGAGGTTGACCACCCTCCACGCCAAGAGCACCATGAGTTGAACAATCATCAACAACATGGGCGTCATCATCCCCGACCCCAACACAATGAAGAGCAATGCTATGGCAAGCTCAAGTTCACCATGCCCAAGTTCAACGGAAGCAACGATCCCGAAGAGTACCTTTCATGGGCATTGAACGTTGGCAAGATCTTCCGTTTGCACAATTATGAAGAAGAGAAGAAGATCGCGATGGCATCCCTTGAGTTCCAAGACTATGTGCTCATTTGGTGGGAACAAATCATAGAGCGTCGAGTGGCAAGAGGTGAACCACCCATCACTACTTGGGCGCAAATGAAGGATGTCATGAGAGCACGCTTCGTACCTACCTACTACAACTGCAACCTCTTCAAGAAACTCCAACAACTCAAGCAAGGAACAAAGAGCGTTGAAGAGTACTACAAGGAGATGGAGATTGCAATGATAAGAGCCAATGTCACGGAAGATGATGAGCAAACTATGGCACGTTTCTTGAATGGACTCAATCATCCCATCAAGAAGATCGCTGACTTCCAACCATACTCAAATCTCATCGAGCTAGTGCACCAAGCTACCAAAGTGGAACGCCAAGTTCAAGATGATTTCAAGTATGCCAAGTTCTCATCCAAGTCCTACGGCTTCTCCAACTACCAAGCTTCCATGACTCCAACACCGACTACAAAGCCTTCTACTACCAACATCGACAAGTCGAGTTCCAAGAAAGCTTCGTCAACTACAAGCCATCCTACTATGAACAACTTCAAGCCGAGAGCTTCATCATCATCAACCCCAACCGATGAGACCATCAAGATGAGTTCCTTCAAGTGTTTCACTTGCGGAGGCCGAGGCCACAAGTCCTATGAGTGCACCAACAAGCGAACCTTGGTCTTCAACGATGATGGCACTTATGACTCCCTAAGTGAAGGCGAAATGGAAATGGAAGCCCTTGACCAAGTCGCCCTGCACCACCAAGTGAACAATGAAGAAGAACAAGTCTTTTGCAATGAAGACTCAAGTCCCGCCCTTGTTGTCTCCAAAGTCTTGACTCTCCAACATCACCAGGAAGAAGACCAAAGATGCCACATATTCCACACCAAGGCCGACATCAATGGACGATCCGTCAAGTTCATCATCGATGGAGGGAGTTTTCATAATCTCGCAAGTGAAGAACTTTGCTCCAAGCTCCAATTGCCCAAGACGAAGCATCGACATTTGATGCGGAGCATCCTATGGACATCACCATGTCAAGAGTTGGCGAGTAACACGTGCGACATCTACTTGACATACCCAAAGGTGAATTATCTCCTTTACACGTGCTCACTTGACCCCTTCGATGATGGTATACTACTTGACACCCCTCTCGTGTGCATTCATAGGTATTGTCGGAACACTACGGACGACGAGGAGGAGTGCAAGCGCCAAGGACCAACTACACCATCCGCGAGGGAAGCATGGAAGCGACGACGGAATAAGATGGAGACAGCTCCCAGGACCCGGACATCCGGCCCCTGGAAGTGTCACCAGTAGCAAGGAGCCAGCGGCCAAGTCTACAGGGCCCGGACATCCAGTGACCACCCTGGACATCCGGCGTGTCCCGAGCTCCCGGACATCCGGCCTCCAGCCCGGACCCCGCCATTCCAGAGAGCAACAAGGTTGGACCCTGCCAGCCCGGACATCCGACCACAGCGCCCGGACATCCGACGTCTCGGGAAGGTCCGGACATCCGGCCCGACGCCCGGACATCCACCCCCCTGCGTGCGTGCAGCGCATCTGGGCCGTGGCCCATGTACCCCTTCTCCCCTTAGACTATATATACTCCCCCTCCACCTATGTTTTAGGGTTAGCAAAGTGATAGCTCATTTGTATGTGAGCTTTGCTCCTACCTACCTCTACTCTTGAGAGAGAGAGAGACTACTTCATTGGAGGCCAAGACCTCCATCTAGGAGAAGATCCCGAGGGATTCAAGACCTCCTCACGGAGAAGATCCTTCTAGGATTCAAGCCCCCGTCTCCTTTGGATTTCGGATGAACTCTACCATCAAGACCTCCTCAAGGAGATGAGCCTTACCTTGTATCTTTCCCTTTGTTGTTCATGTACCTTGTGGATCTTATGTGTTTGATTGTCTAGTGGATGTGTGATTGGACTTGTTCTGGTGTGTTTCCCCTTGTGTTTTCTCTCCGTTCTTCCCCGTGTTCTTCGTGTTCTTCGTGGGATCCCCTCCTTTCGTGAAAGATCGGCCGTATAGGGTTCCACCCTACATCATCTTGGTATCATGAGCCATGTTAATCACGATTTCAGAGCCTCCCCTTGTTGTTTTCTAGCCTAATTTTTTTGTGTTCTTCCCCAATTTTGAAAATCCCCACCAAAATAGCCCCAATTTTTTTTTGTGATTTGTTGGTGTGATGATATTTTGTTGATTTTGATCCATGGATTTGTTGTGTCTTGAGTAGATCTATCTTTCCCCCAAGTTTCCCCACTTTCCATCCACAAAATCAATCAAATTTTTCCCTGGGAATCAACAATTTTCCGCCCCCAATTTGAAAATTTCTGCCCCAAACGAGATCTGGTTTCATCGGGCCGGACATCCGGGCCAAAGGCCGGACATCCGGGCCATCGGGCCGGACATCCGGGTCCCCGGCCAGACATCCGGCTCCTGGAGTGCCAAATCTGCACGGTTCTAGACATCAGGTCCCGGATTTCCGGCCCGAGCCCGGATGTCCGGCCCCTGGCATTTCAGCCTTTCCCATTTCACCGTTTTGTCCATAACTAATTTATCCGGAGTCCATTTTTGACGTTCTTTAGCTCGTTGAAAAGCTCTTGACATCCCCCTTCCCACAAAAATACTACCATCACCATTTGACTCCATCAAATTTTTGGAACTTTGGCATCTTTGCCTAGGGCTTCCACCACAACCTCCGCATGACCACCACCGACTTCTGCAACCTAACCAATTTTGTTCCTTATAGCATTTGTGGTTGCTTGAGTAGTGATTCAAGTCTCCTAAGGTGTTTAGTCTACTTAAGGACGATTGCTTCTTCATCAACCACCACCACCATAACTTCCACATAGGCTTGTCCACCATACACTTCCACCACCCCGACTTAACCCAATTTTGTTTGTGTTGTGAGTTGTGTCTCCTAAGGTGTTTAGGCTACTTAGGGACCGTGCTTCCAACTCCGACACCGTGTATAGCCAACCTTACCCTCCACTTCAGCATTGCCTACTCGTATAACCCATCATTGCACTTCCACAGAACCACCACCGCATTCCCGCTACCACCATTTGACGTTTGAGATTTTGAGTTCGCGGTTTTTCTGTTTCCTAAGGTGTTTTGGCTACTTGGGGACGAGTCTCCATCATCTTGGTATCTCCATCAAGATCACCGCCACTCATCATCGACACGGACGGTAACCTCCATATCATCTTGGTATCGTGGTATCCATCCATTGTAAATTCCCTTGCCATTGCATTGATAACCCCTAGCCCATTTTGCATCACTTGCCTATCGAGACTAGCCATTTGAGTATTGCCGGCAACGTTACTTGTGCACATTAGTGATCTACACCATACATTGCATACATACCATATCATATTGGTATCATACCATCTCGTGTGCCTCAAGTTTGTTCCCGCATATACACAATCGCTATCTTGGTTTGTGCATTTCGCAAAGTGTCCATATAAAAAAAAGAAAAAAAGGGAAAGCTTTTAAGCAAAGAAAAAGAGTGAACAAAGAGCTTGTAAGCAAGTGCCATGGCATCATACCACACTGCATATAAGATCATCTGGGATCATACCACCGGAACATCATATACATAGCATACTTGGGATAGAAGTTGTTACATTTTGCATCTTATAGGTTGTGCACAAGTGTTGTATCTGCCTATAGAGCAATCGTGCTAGTGTCTCTCTTGAGTTGTGCAACACGAGCGTTTTCCGTGGATTCCACATTTTGTCCTCATCCTTGGTTCCACGACCCCATTTATCTATCCGTGTGTGTGTTCCCGTGTGCCACATATTGCTATTGGTCTACTTGTTTCACTTGCGAATTTGTAAATCTCTTTCAACATTATTGACTCTTGCTAACATTTTACATTAAATTTTTGTGCCAGTATCCTCACCGAGCTCCACCATAAGCTTTAGTTTGTAGGTGTGAGTGAACAAGTCCGGTACCAATTCCACTAATCTTTCATCTCACATAGAGTGGAACGAGATACATCCTCAACTTTGGGAAAAGGTAACTTGGTATTGTTTATCTCATTTCCTACTCACCTCTACTCGAGTCTTGTGATGGATAGGCAAGGCATTTCATCTTCGGTCTACAACAACAACGAGTTCGATGCCACACAAAACTCCACCGACGCCAAGATGCAAGCTCAAATGGAGGAGATCAAAGCCCTCATCAAGTCCTACAAGAGATATTCCTCATCTTCGAGAAGACACTCAAGAGCACATGCCTCCGAGCTACCATCTCCGGCAAGGTCACATCGGCATCGACACCATCACCACCATGAACGTGAAGGTCAAGAGCTCAACACCAACAACCGCTCAACAACTTCACCATCGCCCTTGGCATCTTCGCCAAGCGACTTCAAGGCATCTTCGCCTATGGATATACGACATCTTCGCCAACAAGCACCTTAAGACTACGCTCAAAATAAGCTGCCCAAGCTCAGGTCCGTGACTTCCACGAGCTACTACGACCTCGACATTGACCATGTGATTCCTTTCTCTGGGACTCAAGAACCCGAGGAGTATCTCGAGTGGGAGCGTTTGATGGACGACTACCTCAAGCTACATCAAGTTCCTCCCAAAGATCAAGTGAAGTGCTCCACAAGGAACTTCCACGACTACGCGTCCACATGTTGGCTTCACACACCTTCGGAGACCTACACATGAGTTGGACCAAGACGAAGAGATCTTTGCGGCGAGAGTTTGTACCTCCAACCTACACGGAACAACTTCAACGCCAATTGGAGAACACCATCCAAGGATCCAAGTCCATCGACGAGTACTTCAAGGAGATGAAGATTGCCTTGCAACGAGCCGGCATGGATGACCCCATTTCAAAGAAGTTCCACTTCATGATGGGATTGCACAACGACATCTCCAAGATGATCTTCCTCGAGAACTACAAGTCCCTCGACGACAACTACATTGGTGCTCTCAAGGCGGAACAAGAACTCATGAAGGCGAAAGCTTCTCCACCCGAAGCTCACTTCGCGATGACCAAGCTCCATGAGAACGAGCATGAGGCTAGTACCACCAGGATGTCCAAGCCCGATGACCTCCAAGACGTTGCTCCCAAGTTCGACTTCACCGCCATCCCTCTTTGTGGCATTGATGATGCCGAGTCCTCCATGACTCTTTTTCAAGATGGTCAGGTGACGAGTACGACTACTGAGACCTTCAAGGACCACGCTTTTGAGGCGAGTGACATGGTGACGAGCAAGGAGGATGCTTCCACCTTAGTAGGCGAGAGTGATGATGTGCCATCTTCGGCCTTCATCCACGGTGACTACAACAAGATGGTTGAGCATGGGATTTTCGCTTCGACCACGACGACGCATGATGACTTGAGTGACTTGTGCCACCATATTGAGAGTGATAGTGACTTCACCACTAGCCCCATATATGTGTTGCCACAATTCATATGTGAGGAGAGCCACAACCCCCACCACTCGAGTGAGATGAGTGACTCCACCATATGTGAGTTTGAGTGCACCTATTTTGAGGGAGTGAGTGAACCACGACATAGAGAGAGTGAGATAGTTGATAGGTCATGTGAGGCCACTTTCAACACTAACGACTTGACCTCTACCTCTATTGTGTCTTCTCATTTGGTGCTAGGTCCCATCTATGATGACGCGCCAATTCGTGATGACTTCGTCCTCCCTTTGGACAAGACGATGGCCATGATGGAATATGATGCACCCCCACATGGTTCCATCAAGATGAAGATGACCACCATTTGGTCTTTCCCACCTCACCTACACCACATGAGTGGAATGACCAAGGTAACATAGGTGAAGGTGATGCTCTAGTCCCACTAGTGGACATTCTTGACGTTGATTGCTTGCATGATGTTGATCAACCTATTTCCATGCTTCATGCTAGTGTGACTTCCCCATGCGATGATTTACCCATTTATGATGAGTATGATGATTGCCATGTGAAGTATATTAGTTTTGATGCCATGTTACATAGGATTTCTTGTGCTAATTCTCTCGGTCACATCATGCTTGCCAATCCGCTTGACTTGTCATATGCTATGCATGAGATCGACCACATGTCATATTTGCAATCTCTTCATAGTGACTATGCATCTACCATTAAGATTAACCCAATTTGCACTTATGGCATATATGACAAGCCCATGGTTATTGGCATTTGTTTTTCTTGTGATGGTATTGATATGCTCCCTTTGCATCCTTTATCGCATATGCCATGCCATGACCACCTAGCTTCGGATATGGATTGTTTTGGATGTTGTCCATTTTCTCCATATGATGTTTCCAATATTGCTCATGAGGAGACCCTCATAGTTTCCTTCTACATTTTAGGAGATTTTGATCACTCCCATCCATTGCATGATCCTTATACCTGTATGCTCAATTTGCATCCCCATCGTGTTATACACAATAACTATTCTTTCATGATGGATGACATGTTCTTATACCATGCATCAAATTTCTTCGAGCATTGCTTATCTTGTGCTAACTCTCACATGCACATACACATCATGATGGATGATGTGTAAATTTACCACACACACAATCTCTTTTGTTTGTGTCTCTTTTGTGTAGGTACCCACAAATTCTTGTCAACCTCGCAATCCCACGAGTTGACAAAACGAGCTCTAGAGAGTAATGATGACTTGGGATCCCATGGAGTGTCTTTCCCACCGCTCTCTTCGCGCAAAGGCTTCGCGCATTTCTCCTACATGACCCTCACTTGTCTATGGGTTATTGTCCATTATATATCCTTTGCCCATCTTTCCATGCTCACTTTGCATGATATGTTCATTACTATGCCTTTGCCATGCATTTGTGACCCATGCTTTGCATTACACATGATAATTGATTCTACTACTTGTATGTGTATTTTCAAGCTTGGTGGAGATATTGCTTGTTATTGCCATGTTTGCTTTATGCCCCATGCCTATGATGATACTTTCATCTTGATTTGTGTTCGTGCTTGTGATATGTCATGTGCATTGCCTATGCTTATTATTTGCTCACATGACATGATTGCCATGATTTCCTCTAGTATGTTGCATCTTCGCACTACTAGCTTGCACGACTTGATTCTTATGATTGCTTGTCTTGTTGCATCACCGATGATTCATACTTTCTCACTTCATGTGGTTGATGACAACCATCTACATGCTTATCACATGGTTGTTATTTGATGTAGGGTAGAACCCTAGTGGCCCGATCTTTCACGAAAGGAGCGGATCCCGCGAAGAACGCGAAGAAAACGAGGAGGGAAACAAGGGGAAAATCACGAGGGGAACGCAAGAGAACACTCAAACCAACAAGTATGATCACACATGTGCTAGATCCTCGAAACACAAAGAGAGATACAAGATCCAAAGTCACCAATGGACGATACAAGAGGTAACCGGTTCTTCTCTGTGAGGAGGTCTTGAATCCACAAGGGGATCTTCCCGTGAGGGGTCTTGAATCCAAGGCGGATCTTCTCCGTAGAGGGGCCACGGTCTCTCTCGTGGAGTAGATCTGATATGGATGAGCGAAGCTCTATCTCTCAAATGAGCTATCACAACGCTAACCCTAACTAGGAGGAGGTGGATGACTATATATAGTCTAGGTCCATGAAGGGGTAAGTGGGAGAGGATACATGGGCCCTTGGCCCGTTCTCTGCGCGCAGGTAGGGGCCGGATGTCCGGGCTAGGGGCTGGATGTCCGGGGCTTCGGGACGAGCCGGATTTCTGGGCTGGAGGGGTCGGATGTCCGGGCTGGCCTGGGTCTTCCAGATGCATTCGGTGATGGAGGGGCCGGATGTCCGAGGCTTCGGGAGGAGCCGGATGTCCTGCGGTTCTCTCTGGATGGCCGATGCCAGATTTCCCGGGCTCGAGCCAGATGTCCGGGCTGGGGCCGGATGTCCGGCCGCTGTAGCAGCTGGCCCTTCTTCCTTCTCCTTCCTTCACTTCCGTGCACGCTTGGCCTTGGTCCTTGGGCTCTCCATGGTCTCCTCGGGTGTACCTGTGTATGCACAAGGTCTGCGCTTGAAGTAGCATCCATGTCTTACATGCGGAAAGGGAAGATTCAGAAAGGAGCGAGTTCACCTTGTGTCCAATGGCGTATGCTCGAGTGTACATGGGGATGATCATAGGATGCCCCGCATCATCTCCCCTCCCTTGGGAAAGATCCGACCTCGGATCGTGATCCTCATCACCATGGAAACGGTTGTTGTGGACGGACTTGTAGTTGGACGAAGTTGAAGACATTGCGCAATCCAAGTACTCCAAGGTGTCGTCGGAGTGGTATACATGCAAAAAGAGCGAACACAAACGACACTAGGAAATACAATGGTTAGTGCACACAAAGTGTCCATGAAATAAGAAAGAGTCCGTGCAATAAGATTGGTCATGAAAAGGTGCATGAAGCTTATCCAAAAGATATGGAATGGTATGCAAAGCATTCATGGGAGAAAAAACATTCATTGTGCACACAAATGTGTTGTGAATATGATCAATGCAACCACGATGCAAAATGATGTCATAGTGAGACGGTTTATCAATAGCATGAATATGGTAATGGATGCTCAATGTGATGTGATCATGCAATTGATGGTAGGCAATAAGATCATGATGTATGAATATGCCATCAAGAAAGATCACAACAAATTTGCTAAGGAAATGCACAAGCTCATATATCATGGATGACATGGGAATACAAGATACAACAAGGCAATCATGATGTGAGTCAATCCATGCATAAGATGTAAATTTGTCATGTGTATGATATGTCCATCGAGCATGACATGTGTGAACACAATCAACAAACATGGAGTGTTGGTATACCAATGCTCGATGTCGTGGCATGAGTGGAGGTTCGAAGGTGCATCCAATAAGTCGGAGCGCTCCTCAACTTGAAGGTCCATGGGTTCCATCTCCAATGTCGGTCCTCCATCCAATAGATGTAACATGTAGACAAGAAGAAGGAAACAACAATGAAAGAGTGACCCATCCAATATGCATATTTGAGGATGGCTCAAAGGGAAAGAGTTCACCTTTAGGAGATTCTCGCAAATGTTGGTGTTGCACATCGTGTATGCCTTCACATGACCAAATTGTGTCATGACAGTATGGCCTTGTGAATCCTTCAACATGAAAGAACATGACAAACACTCAGAAAAACAAATGAGGTTAGCGGAGATGCAAAACCTATTATTCGTGTGGTAAAATACCCAACAAGTGTATGCATCATGCTCATCACAAGAAAGGACAAGGGAGCACTTCATAGTATGGGGGCATATGATGATGCGAGAACAACCAAATACCATAGGCTCAATCAAGCAAGCATGCATCACAAGTAAAAGTGTCCAAGTCTCCATGATCAATAGATGCAACAATTGGAGGCAAGCGACAATGAACAAAATATATCATGTGAGAGGCATGAACATATATGTCATCAACCCAAGAAAGCAAGTAAGAGTGTAACATGGGTGATGCGACAAAGCAAGCAATCATATGAATCAAGGCAAGCAAGCTAGTTATCCGAAGATGCAACATACTAGAGGGAATCATAGCAAACATGTCATGGGTGCAAATAGCGTGCATGAATAATTCACATGACATAGCACAGGCATGAGAGCAAGATATGAGAAATTTATCATCATAGTATTGGCAAGAAGTCCTATGTAAATAGCAATGGAACATCATGACTCTCCCAACACAAGAATCAACAATAGCATGAGGCACATGATAAACATGGCAATAGCAACAAGGATCTCCACCAAGCATGCAAATACACATAGGAGTAGCATAATTGTGAATCATGGGTAGATGCAAGCAAGGGTCACAATTGCATGGCAAAGGCATAGAAGCAATTATAGCATGCAAAGTGAACACGGTAAAATGAGCATGAAGCGACAAGCGGTATATAGCCCATGGTGGTGTGAGAGTCAAGTGAGAGAGATGCGTGTAGTTGTTGCGCGAAAGGAACGGTGGTAAGGATAGTTCATGGGATCCCAAGTCATCTTTGCTCTCAAGAGCTCATTTCGTCAACTCTTGGGATTGAGAGGTTGACGAGTATACGGGAGTACCTACACAAAACAAAGACAAAGGGAAAATTGTGTGTGCATGGTATCTGTACACATCATCCATCATGATGCGCATGTGCAAGTGTTGGTTAGCACAAAATAGCCAATGCTCAAATAAATGAGATGCATGATATAGAAACATGTCATCCATCATGATAGGTTTGTTGTTATGTATAGCATAATGGAGACTCAAATTGGGTAGTGCATCATGGGAAATATCTAGAGCATTGTGAGGAATGGTATGGATATGGTGCACACAAGGGGTGTAATCATGCGATACACAATAATTTTCATGGCATGGCATATGAGATGAATTGTGCAAATTTTGCAAAGGAAGCATAGCAATATCATCGCAAGAGAAACAAAAGCCAATGACCATCATCTCGTCATCTATGCCATAAGTGCAAATGGGATTTATGTGAATGGGGCATGCATAGTCACTATGTTGAGATTAAAAAGATGCAATATGGGATATCTCACTCATAGCATATGACAAGGTTAATGGATTGTCAAACATGATGTGACCAAAAGAATTTTCACATGATATCCTATGGAGCATAGCATCACAACTAGGCAACTCGACATGCTCGTCATCATATTCATCATAAATAGGTAAGTCATGACATGAAGAAGTTGCACTAGAATGAACCATGGGTATAGGTGTGTCAACATCATGCAAGCAATCATTTGTAAAATAGTCCACTAGTGGGACAAGAGAAGCACCATCACCTATGTTACCTTTGGAGCATCGCTCATGTGTTGTTGGTGAGGTGTCGAAGACCAAGTCGTGGTCATCTTCATCTTGATGGAACCATGTGGGGGGTGCATCATCGTCCACCATGGCCATCGTTGTCTCCATTGGAGGTATGGAGTCGTCGAGGATAGGCGTGTCATCATGTAGGAGACCTAGCACCAAAGAAAACACATTCGGAGTAGAGGTTAAGTTGTTAGAAAACATAGTGGCCTCATGTGCCATGTCAACTACCTCACTCACTAAGTGTGGTGGCTCACTCACTCCCTCTTTGATGCTCTCAAGTGTGGGGCTAGTGGTGGTCGCACTCATCCTCTCATAGGAAATGCTCTCAGTGTCATGTATGGTGGAGTCACTCATGTCATGATAAAGGCAAAGGTGTCCCGATGTTTCGATGAGATGGTTGCTATCGTTTTCTGTGGGAGTCGACCTTGACGATCCGACTACGAACGTGCGAGACGTCGCGCCTTAGCAATCGCTAAACCAACTTCTGAGGGGTTATTGACCACGCCGGAGCACGATCAACCTGACCACGAGGGCCTGTTTCCTGCGAGCAAACGAAGAACAAGCAAGAAACTGAGATTGCAATCGGGATATTGCGAATATAAGATGAAAGCTTTATTGATCAAGGTGGGGTTCTGTGACGTCTTGGTCTGGTCGTTGGACACAAACGAAGTACGAGAAGTTGCAGCTATGGCGAACTTTTAATCTAAACAAAACCCCAAGTCTAAACGACGCCCTAAGGGCTGTATATATGGAGGAAGAGAGGGGAATTTCGTGGCCCTTGAGGGTGGGGTCCGAAACCAACCCTAACTCTTGTTTCCCCACACATACGGACTCTAAAAATAGCCTATACTTAAGTATTTCGAAATTACATGGGCCTGGCCCATTAATAAGGTGACGCAGCACCTAGAATAGCCTATGGACGAATATTATGAAGTGGCATCTTGTATATTTCGTCCATGGCTTCATGCACTCCTTATGGAGGCTTCAAAGTCCTGAAATCATCACTTCTAACTCCGTTCTTGATCCCCTTGCGCATGCCATCAACTCCATGCGTGTTCTTGCTCCAATGTTCATCCTTCTCCAAGCTAGGCCCTTCATTTGAAAGCAAAACAAATGTATCCAATTTAGGCAGCATCATAATCTCATGAACATTAGAATCATTACCAAGAAACAAAAGTACCTGGTAATTTAATTGGCGTGCGCGAGCTCTAGTAATTGGTCCAGTATATGTAACAGTAGGGGCTGTGGGTGTAACAATGGTATTGATGTCCTCATCATCCTCCCCTTCTTGAAATGAAGTCGTCCTCGACGGAATCTCATCTTCCTCACCCAAATAAGGCTTCAAATCTGCAATGTTAAAAGTGGGACTAACCCCAAAATCTGCAGGTAGCTCAAGTTTATATGCATTATCATTTATTTTCTCTAAAACCTTAAAAGGACCATCAGCACGTGGCATTAGCTTTGATTTGTGCAGATTAGGAAATATATCTTTACGCAAATGTAACCAAACAAGATCTCCAGGTGCAAACACAACATGTTTTCTACCCTTATCTCCAGCAAGTTTATATTTAGCATTCATACGCTCAATGTTTTCCTTAGTTAACTCATGCATTTTTAAAATCAATTCAGAACGTTCTTTAGCATCAAAATTAACCTTCTCCGAAGATGGAAGAGGCAACAAATCAATAGGTGCACGAGGTAGGAAACCATACACAATTTCAAAAGGGCACATCTTAGTAGTAGAATGCAATGAACGATTATAAGCAAATTAAATATGAGGCAAGCATTCTTCCCACATTTTCTTGTTATTCTTCAAAACAGCCCTAAGCATAGTAGACAATGTTGTATTGACTACTTCAGTTTGTCCATCAGTTTGGGGGTGACAAGTAGTACTAAAAAGAAGCTTAGTCCCCAACTTAGCCCATAAACATCTCCAAAAGTGGCTAAGAAATTTAGTATCACGATCTGAAACAATAGTATTTGGCACACCATGTAAGCGAATAATTTCACGAAAGAACAAATCAGCAACATTAACAGCATCATCGCTTTTATGACATGGTATAAAGTGTGCCATTTTCGAGAACCTATCCACGACAACAAATATGCTATCCCTCCCCTTCTTTGTTCTAGGTAAACCTAAAACAAAGTCCATAGATATATCCTCCCAAGGAACACTAGGTACAAGCAAAGGCATATATAAACCATGAGGATTGAGTCGTGACTTAGCTCTTTGACATGTAGTGCACCGAGCAACAAAACGCTCAACATCCCGTCTCATCTTTGGCCAAAAGAAATGTGTAGCAAGTATATCCTCCGTCTTCTTGACGCCAAAGTGTCCCATTAATCCTCCTCCATGCGCCTCCTGCAACAACAAAAGACGAACGGAGCTAGCTAGAATGCATAGCTTGTTAGCACGAAACACAAATCCATCGTTAAGAACGAACTTGTTCCAAGTTCTCCCTTCCTTACAATTCTGCAATACATCTTTAAATTCAGCATCATTAACATATTGATCCTTGATGGTCTCCAAACCAAATATTTTAAAGTCAAGTTGTGAAAGCATAGTATAACGACGAGACAAGGCATCAGCAATAACATTTTCTTTACCCTTCTTGTGTTTAATGACATAAGGGAAAGTATCAATGAATTCAACCCATTTAGCATGTCGACGGTTCATTTTTGCTTGACTTTTAATGTGTTTCAAAGATTCATGATCAGAATGTATAACAAATTCCTTGGGCCATAAATAATGTTGCCATGTTTCTAAGGTCCGAACAAGAGCATATAATTCTTTATCATAAGTAGAATAGTTCAGACTAGGCCCACTCAATTTTTCAGAAAAGTATGCAACAGGTTTTCCATCTTGTAATAACACACCTCCTAATCCAATTCCACTAGCATCACATTCAAGCTCAAAAGTCTTATTAAAATCAGGAAGTTGGAGTAAAGGAGCATGTGTCAACTTATCTTTCAATACCGTGAAGGCTTCTTCCTGTGCGGTACCCCAAACAAAAGGTACATCCTTCTTTGTAAGCTCGTTGAGAGGTGCAGCAATGGTGCTGAAATCTCTCACAAAACGCCTATAGAAACTAGCGAGGCCAAGGAAACTCCTCACTTGTGTGACCGTTTTGGGCTGTGGCCAACTCTCAGTAGCTTCAATCTTGGCTTTATCAACTTCAATTCCCTGTGGAGTAACAACATAGCCAAGAAAAGATACTCGGTCGGTGCAAAAGGTGCACTTTCCAAGGTTACCAAACAAACGTGCATCACGTAGAGCAATAAAAACAGCATGTAAGTGTTCCAAATGTTCCTCCAAAGATTTTCTATAAATCAATATGTCATCAAAATAAACTACCACAAATCGTCCAATGAAAGCACGTAAAACTTCGTTCATTAACCTCATGAAAGTACTAGGTGCATTAGTTAACCCAAAAGGCATGACTAACCACTCATATAATCCAAACTTAGTTTTAAATGCTGTTTTCCATTCATCTCCCAATTTCATACGAATTTGATGGTAACCACTACGCAAATCAACTTTGGAGAATATTGTAGAGCCACTCAATTCATCAAGCATATCATCTAGCCTAGGAATAGGATGACGATAACGAATAGTAATATTATTAATGCCTCTACAATCAACGCACATACGCGACGTACCATCCTTTTTCGGCACTAAAATGATAGGAACAGCCCAAGGACTAAGGGATTCGCGTATATAACCTTTGTCGAGCAGTTCTTGTACTTGACGCATAATCTCCTTCGTCTCCTCTGGATTGGTACGGTATGGTGCACGGTTGGGTAATGATGCACCGGGAATTAAGTTAATTTGATGCTCAATCCCGCGAATAGGTGGTAATCCCGGTGGCACGTCTTGTGGAAAGACGTCGGCGAACTCCTGCAAAATGTTAGTGACAGCAGGAGGCAAAGAGGAAGGCACGTCCTCGAATGAAAATAATGCCTCTTTGCACACAAAAGCATAGCAAACAGATTTGCTAAAATCTAGATCATTAATATCAGATTTGGTGGCAAGTAAACATGCACTTTTCAATTTAATTTCAGAAGCAACACTAGATTGTTTATTATTATTAGGCTGCATTTGTTGCTCAAATTCTTTTGCCACAATCTGATTTTCACTCTTAGTTTTCTCTTGTTTTGCTTTATTAGCTCTGTTAATATCATCTTTCAAAATGGAATCAGGAGTCATAGGAAGCAAAGTAATATTTTTATCCTTATGAACAAGAGTATACTGATTGTTTCTACCATGGTGAATAGAATTTTTATCAAATTGCCATGGTCTACCAAGTAATAAGGAACATGCTTGCATAAGTACGACATCACAATCAACATGATCAGCATATGTAGAGATACTAAAATGCACACGAACAGTACGTGTTACCTTAACCTTGCCGCTGTTGTTGAACCATTGGATGTAGTAAGGATGTGGATGTGGTCTTGTGGTGAGAGATAGCTTCTCCACCATCTTGATGCTAGCCAAGTTGTTGCAACTCCCTCCATCTATGATCACGCGAACAGAACGTTCCTTCACAACTCCCTTTGTATGGAACAAATTATGCCTCTGATTTTGCTCAGCTTGTGTAACCTGCACACTCAAAACACGTTGAGCAACTAAACATTCATACCTGTCAGCATCTTCAGGAGCCATATATTGCGTCTCATGATCAGAATCGTCTCCACCGTGTTCGTCACGTGTAATAAGAGCCAAAGTCTCCTCATCATAGTCACTAGCGGACTCATACCCACCATCCTCAGTAACAATCATCACACGCTTAGATGGGCATTCTCTCGCATAAGGACCTCCACCCTTGCAACTTCGACAAATAATATCATGTGTTTGCCCTGTTGATGCCATGGATGAAGCAGAGCTCTTTGCAGGCCCAGAAGGTGTGCTCTTGGCAGATAGTGGTGATTGTGCCTGCTTTATTGTATCACGGTTGGAGGTGGCAGCCGACGGAGGCGCCGGTGTAGTAGAACGTGTGGAAGTAGATGATGCAAGTGGTGTCCATGAAGAAGGTCAACCTGCAGAAAAGTTAGTCCGCGCCAATGCCTGTCGATCCTGCACTTCACGTTCAGCTTTACAAGCAAGATGGAATAAACGAGTGATATTAGTATACTCCTTATACTCTAGAATCGTCTGAATCTCTCTATTTAATCCACCCATAAAACGTGCAAGCATAGCTTCATTCTCCTCAACAATACCACATCTAATCATGCCAGTTTGTAATTCCTGATAATATTCTTCTACAGAATTTTTTCCTTGTCTTAAGAGCTGCAATTTTTGAAGTAATTCACGTTGATAATATGGTGGAACCCAACGAGTACGCATAGCAGTTTTCAAAGCAGCCCAAGTAGCAGGAATGGGATATAATCTACAATGCTCAGACCACCAAACACATGCAAAACTAGTGAATGCACAAACAGCAGCAGGAACACGTCTCTCCTCGGGATATTGTAAACATGTAAATCGTTGTTCAGTTTCTAACTCCCAAGTAAGATATATATCAGGAACATATCTACCCTCAAATGGTGCAATATTCAATTTTAGTTTAGGGAGATGGTCATGATCTCGTACCTGAGGGTGAGCCCTACCATTGCCATTATTTGCATGTGGACGACCTGATGGTTGCTGTGCTGGTGGTGGCACGTAGTTCTGATTTTGATCAACCTCATCCTCGTAATCGCCAGCAAAATCATCCTCCTCCGCATCAGCAGCAGGAGCCACAGAAGTAGCAACAGCAGCACCAACAGTTTGGCCAGGTGCAAGAGGGAGACGGCTCGCTCGGCGGAGGGCTGTTTCACGATGTGTAGGTAGTCGTCGTTGTTGTTGTTGTAGAGGTGCGTTAGGTGCAGCCGGTGGTGGTGGTGGAAGACGCGCGAGCAATTCATTAAACCTGTTATCAAGATTTGTTTCGAACGTCTTCTCCATGTCATCTATCTTCTCCATGGCCTCTTCAAATCTGTTTAGCACATCCTGCACCTGTCCATTCATCATTTGCTGAAATTTATCATGCAACTCCTGATTCGTCATGTTCTCCCAGTCAGTCTCGTCGGCTTGTGATCCTGCCATGGTTAGAAACAATAGAAAACACACAAGAATATGATCCTACAGAATACTAACAAGAGGTGGTGGTGGCGGGTGTCACAAATCCGTCAAGCCAATCTCAAATTCTTACCAGTTCTTACCCAGCAGCAGGCGGTGATCGGCAACCGTTGTAGTCAAAACTCTCAAAAGCTTGGATAGAGCGATTGCCAGGGAGAGTCAAACGCACGACGTAGAGGTATGTGGAGCTGGGAAGGCTTATAGTATGGTAGCAAAAAGGGTCAGCAATAATCAATTCAGAGATGCAAAGTTGAATAAACGCTCAATGACGGTACTGTGCTGGTCCTAGGCTAGACCGTGCTAGAGACGCGAGCCTAGAACACTAACAAAATCACGGCGCTGCACGTAAAGAAGGGAAAAGCACACTCTGGAACTTTTTTTTCGCTTTTTTTTGCGCTCCTCTTTTTTTTGCGCTCTTTTTTTTGCGAAAAATTACTATAATGGCGAGTGTCTCAAAACTCTTCCCTCGTCAAACTGATAGGATGGGCACGAAATTTTTTTCACTTTTTTTTTCGGAAATCAGGGCAGCGACGACGAAAAAGTGCGACAAAAAATCACTATGATGGCACGTGGCTCAAAAGACTCAGAAAAACCTAAAAATAGGATAGGGAAAAAATATTTTTGCCCATGAAAATTTTGGCCTAAAAACTGCCCGGGGGTCTCCAGACTCTTTTTTTTCCGAGACCTACGCAGGCAAGGAAACACGAATCGGAATTGAGATTGATCTCAAGAACATGAGAAGAACTCGGATTGGTGGTGGATATATGGTTACAGATTGGTGGTGGTATATGGATACAGATTGGTGGTGGTATATGGATACGGATTGGTGGTGGTATATGGATACGGATTCAGAACGGTGGCGGATAAGCAATGGTGGTAGATGGGCGATGATGATGGTGCGGCGGCGGCGTGACAACTTATGACCAGAACTCGAAACTCTAAAAGACTAGACTCTAAGACCAGCAACTTGACACGACGATGCAACCGCAAATTCAACAAAGCAAAAACCCTAAAAAGATTATGCAAAGGCTCAGATTGGTTCGGATATGATGAACTAACCCTAATTTTTTTTGTGGCTTTTTCGTGGACTGTAGGTATGAAGAACAGACTCGATCTAATCTACGAAAAACTATAAAAATCTCACCGAGCAACCTGGAAATCTGATACCACTTGATAAAGGCAAAGGTGTCCCGATGTTTCGATGAGATGGTGGCTATCGTTTTCTGTGGGAGTCGACCTTGACGATCCGACTACGAACGTGCGAGACGTCGCGCCTTAGCAATCGCTAAACGAACTTCCGAGGGGTTATTGACCACGCCGGAGCACGATCAACCTGACCACGAGGGCCTATTTCCTGCGAGCAAACGAAGAACAAGCAAGAAACTGAGATTGCAATCGGGATATTGCGAATATAAGATGAAAGCTTTATTGATCAAGGTGGGGTTCTGTGACGTCTTGGTCTGGTCGTTGGACACAAACGAAGTACGAGAAGTTGCAGCTATGGCAAACTTTTAATCTAAACAAAACCCCAAGTCTAAACGACGCCCTAAGGGCTGTATATATGGAGGAAGAGAGGGGAATTTCGTGGCCCTTGAGGGTGGGGTCCGAAACCAACCCTAACTCTTTTTTCCCCACACATACGGACTCTAAAAATAGCCTATACTTAAGTATTTCGAAATTACATGGGCCTGGCCCATTAATAAGGTGACGCAGCACCTAGAATAGCCTATGGACGAATATTATGAAGTGGCATCTTGTATATTTCGTCCATGGCTTCATGCACTCCTTATGGCGGCTTCAAAGTCCTGAAATCATCACTTCTAACTCCGTTCTTGATCCCCTTGCGCATGCCATCAACTCCATGCGTGTTCTTGCTCCAATGTTCATCCTTCTCCAAGCTAGGCCCTTCATTTGAAAGCAAAACAAATGTATCCAATTTAGGCAGCATCATAATCTCATGAACATTAGAATCATTACCAAGAAACGAAAGTACCTGGTAATTTAATTGGCGTGCGCGAGCTCTAGTAATTGGTCCAGTATATGTAACAGTAGGGGCTGTGGGTGTAACAATGGTATTGATGTCCTCATCATGTCACTCATGTGTTGGTGGCTTTCCTCAAATGGCAATTGGGGCATCTCATGGCATATGGGTGTCGGAGAGATGTAGGTGCAAATCTCTCCATGCTCAATCATGTCATGGTCGTAGCCGTGGATGAAGGCCGAAGATGGCACATCATCACTCTCCTCTAATACCAAAGATAAGGTCTCAAGTGCGGTCTCGTAGCTTGACTCGGAGAATGAGTCCTTTTGGGGCGCCATCTGCATGTAGTTGAAGAGGTTCATGCTCGTCGCCGTGGTCGAAGGGGATGGCCATTGCTCGACCTTCTTGTCGCCGTCTTGTTGTAGGAGGCCCATATGATGTGGCACCTCGTAGGTCATCTCCATGACCGAAGGGAATGTCCCATGCTCGGCCATCTTCCTTGGGAGGCTTCCGAAGATGGAAGTGTCGCCCTCGCTCGTAGTTGGTCGCCTTGTACTTGATGTTGTCGATGTAGGCGAACTCACGGGAGGTAGGCAAAGATGTCGTACGTCCAAAGGCGAAGATGCCTTGATAGCACTTGGCGAAGATGCCAAAGCGGTGGTGGTGGTAGCCGTAGCGCCATCTTGGTGGTGCTCGTCTCGCGGTCTTCTCTTGTGCTCATGAAGTTTGGACTTGGCGTGAAGTAGGGCTTGTTGGGACTTGTAGGTAGCCGCATCTCGAGCATCTTCATGTTGATGGTGTCGTTGTCGTGCTTGAGCTTTGTGGCGTTCGTCGTCGTCGTGCACATGATGCTTGGAGGTGACTTGCCCTTTATGACGAGGTGGATCACGAACGTGATGGTGGTCGCCATGGAGATGTGGATGTGGACGACTTGCGCTTGCGTCATTTTTGCGCTCCAAAGACTTGTGATTGGAATCTCGCCGCCTTGAGGATGATGAAGGGAAAGAATGGTTGATCAAGAAGGTCCGAATCTCCTCCATCCTTGCATCTTGCTCCTCTTTTGTGCGGAAAGCTTGTTGTCGATGTAGTCCCTTTTCCTCGCTTCGGAGTGGCGAATGTCAATGGAGAGGTTCTCGATGCGCTCTCGCAATCTTGATTGTGTGCCTTGCATTTGTCGTTGTAGATCTAAGATTGACGCTTTGGTGATGTAGTTGTTCACGCCGTCGTTGTTGTGGAAGACCAGAGATGAAATTCCTTGCCTATCCATCACTCCAAGAGAAAAATGTGAGTGGTAGAAAGAGAAGAACGAATACCTTGACCGAAGTTGAAAGTTGATCAATGATCACTCCAATGTGGACAAGGAAATAGCACAATTGGTACCAATTCTTGTTGGTTTCTCACACCTACACAAATAAGGCTTATGGTGGGGCTCGGTGAGGATAGTGGCACAAAAATTGGATGTAAAATGTTAGCAAGAGTCAATAATGTTGAAAAAGATTCACAAATTCGCAAGTGAAACAAGTAGACCAATAGCAATATGGGTGGCACACGGAAACGCACACACGGATAGATAAATGGGGTCATGAAACCAAGGATGAGCACAAAATGTGGAATCCACGGAAAACACTCGTGTTGCACAACTCAAGAGAGACGCTAGCACGATTGCTCAATAGGAAGATACGACACTTGTGCACAACCTATAAGATGCAAAATGTATGAACTTCTATCCCATGTAAACTATGCATATGATGTTCCGGTGGTATGATCCAAGATGATTGGATATGACAATGTGGTATGATGCTGTGGCACTTGCTTACAAGATCTTTGTTCACTCTTTTTCTTTGCTTAAAAGCTTATTATTCTTTGTTTTTTTATGGCCACTTTGCGAAATGCACAAACCAAGATAGTAATTGGGTATATGTCGGAACAAACTTGAGGCACAAGGGATGATATGATACCGATATGATATGGTATGTATGCAATGTATGGTGTAGATCACTAATGTGCACAAGTAACATTGCCGGCAATACTCAAATGGCTAGTCTCGATAGGCAAGTGACACAAAATGGGCTAGGAGTTATCAATGCAATGGCAAGGGAATATACAATGGAGGGATACCATGATACCAAGATGATATGGAGGTTACCGTCCTTGGTGATGATGAGTAGCGGTGATCTTGATGGAGATACCAAGATGATGGAGACTCGTCCCTAAGTAGCTGAAACACCTTAGGAAACGGAAAAACCACGAACTCAAAATCTCAAATGTCAAATGGTGGTAGAGGGAATGCGGTGGTGGTTGCGGAAGCTCAATGGGATTGCGGAAATGGCAATGATGGGTTGTGGAGTACGCAATGCAGAAGTCGAGAGTCAGGTGGTGGACTATACACGGTGTCGGAGTTGGAAGCACGGTCCCTAAGTAGCCGAAACACCCAAGGAGACACAACTCACAACACAAACAAAATTGGGTCAAGTTGGGATGGTGGAAGTGTATGGTGGTCAAGCCTATGCGGTAGTGGTGGCAGTGGTTGATGAAGAAGCAACCGTCCCTAAGTAGCCTAGACACCTTAGGAGACTGAAATCACTCTTCAAGCAACCACTAATGCGATGGGGAACAAAATTGGTTAGGTTTCGGAAGTCAGTGGTGGTTATGCGGAGGTTGTGGTGGAATCCCTAGGCAAAGATGCCAAAGTTCCAAAAATTTTATGGAGTCAAATGGTGTTGGTAGTATTTTTGTTGGAAGGGGGGATGTCAAGAGCTTTTCAACGAGCTAAAGAATGTCAAAAAAAGACTCCGGATGAATTAGTTATGGACAAAACGGTGAAACGAGGGTGGCTGAGATGTCAAGGGCCGGACATCCGGGGCTCAGGGCCGGATATCCGGGGGTCAGTGTCCAGAACCGTGCAGATTCGGTGCTCCAGGAGCCGGATGTCCGGCTTGGGGCCCGGATGTCCGACCCGACGATTCCTGATCGGGATTTGGACTTTGAAACTCGATTTGGGGCGGAAATTGATGATTTGGGGGGCAAAAATTGGATGGATTTCGTGGATGGAAAGTGGGGAAAATTGGGGATATGCTAGATCCACTCGAAACCAAGCAAATCCATGGATCAAAATCAACAAAACATCATCAAACAAACAAATCACAAAAAAATTTGGGGCTATTTTTGGTGGGGATTTTCGAAATTGGGGAAGAACACAACAAAATTAGGCTAGAAAACTACGAGGGGAGGCTCCGAAATCGTGATCAACGTGGCTCTAGATACCAAGATGATGGTATCAAGAGACAAGCTGGCTCTGATCCAAGATGATGTAGGGTAGAACCCTAGTGGCCCGATCTTTCACGAAAGGAGCGGATCCCGCGAAGAACACGAGGAGGGAAACGAGGGGAAAATCATGAGGGGAACACAAGAGATCACTCAAACCAACATGTATGATCACACATGTGCTAGATCCTCGAAACACGAAGAGAGATACAAGATCCAAAGTCAACAACGGACGATACAAGAGGTAACCGGTTCTTCTCCATGAGGAGGTCTTGAATCCACAAGGGGATCTTCCCGTGAGGGGTCTTGAATCCAAGGTGGATCTTCTCCGTAGAGGGGCCGCGGTCTCTCTCGTGGAGTAGATCCGATATGGATGAGCGAAGCTCTATCTCTTAAATGAGCTATCACAACGCTAAGCCTAACTAGGAGGAGGTGGAGGAGTATATATAGTCTAGGTCCATGAAGGGGTAAGTGGGAGAGGATACATGGGCCCTTGGCCCGTTCTCTGCGCGCAGGCAGGGGCCGGATGTCCGGGGCTTCGGGACGGTCCGGATGTCCGGGCTGGAGGGGTCAGATGTCCGGGCCGGCCTGGGTCTCCCAGATGCATTCGGTGATGGAGGGGCCAGATTTCCGGGTGAAGGGGCCTGGATGTCCGGGGCTTCGGGAGGAGCCAGATGTCCGGGGTGATGGCTAGATGTCCGGGCTGCGGTGGACCTTTGCGGTTCTCTCTGGATGGCCGATGCCGGATTTCTGGGGCTCGGGCTAGATGTCCAGGCTAGGCCGGATGTCCGGCCGCTGTAGCAGCTGGCCCTTCTTCGTTCTCCTTCTTTCACTTTCGTGCACGCTTGGCCTTGGTCCTTGGGCTCTCCATGGTCTCCTCGGGTGTACCTGTGTATGCACAAGGTCCACACTTGAATTAGCACCCATGTCTTACATGCGGAAAGGGAAGATTCAGAAAGGAGCGAGTTCACCTTGTGTCCAATGGCGTATGCTCGAGTGTACATGGGGATGATCGTAGGATGCTCCGCATCATTATTTCTTGCCGTCATATATCTCCATATGTTGCCTCTCTCATGCTAGATGATTTGCCATGTATTGAGTGCAATTATGCCTTTAGTCTTGATAATGAGTTTGCCCCCATAGCGTTCTCGCATATATTTGGAGATTTTGACATTTCTCTTATGAAGCATGGTTGTCTTACCTCTTTGCACCATATACCTAGTGCCATGAATATTGCTGTTGTTGCATCATATTATTCACGCACTTGTGCTTCTAATGGTTATGTGCAAGAGAACAGAATCATCATGATGGATGATGTGTTTATCTACCATGCACATATGTTCTTTGCCTTGTTTTGTGCATGTGTAGGAAACTTGGACCTCGTGTCAACTTCCACGTCACGTGAGTTGACCATTCGAGCTCTTGAGAGCGAACCACCTCCTACCATGACGATTCTACATCGCACTTGCTTCCACTTCGGCATTGTGAAGGACGCACAAGGACATGCTTTCAAGGTGAAATCCTCTTCTTTTGAGAACCCCCAAACCATGAGCATGCATATTGTGGATCATACTACTTGCGTTGCTTGCCACATGAGACTTATTTGTCATCTTCAACCCTTTGCTCGCACACATGTTAGTGATATGCATCATGATATATATGCCTTGTGTGTTGCATCCAATTCTTGGATTACTTGCTCCTCTCACATGTTTGGTTGCAACAATGTCATCACTTCACATATGCCATGTCCCATTGATTGCTACATGCTTGCCTTGATTGCCTCACACATGATGAACAATTGCTCTTTCCATTGTGTTGAGTGCCACACGATATTCACTACACCCAATGCACATTATGCTTGGATTGTCTTGCACGTGACCCATGTGTTTAGACACTTCATTTTACTTGGTATTGTGAATGATTCGTATGCCTACCATAGACCTTTCATTGAGCAATTTGCCCATGCTTGCTATGAACTTGAGGTAGATGCTTCTTCTCTTGTCACACATATGTGCATCACTACGTCACATTCACATGATTGTCCCCACGATTTCTTTGCTTGTGCTCGATTGATATGCTTACATGCCATGTCACAATCCTTTGTCACACCATATGCTTTGCATGATGATGACACTTGTTTGGTGAATCACCTCTTGAATGCTTGGTTTTGCACTAATGCTAACCACATTTGTTTTTCCAAGTGTTTCTTGTCTTTGCTCCTTTTGAAGGAATCCCAAGATGGTGCGACATTGGAGAGTGCCCATTTCGAGCTTCAAGATGACAAGTACTTGGTAAACGTCCACTTCTACATGGCGAAGCCATCTCTTTCCCATGGTGATTTGGTTTTTGATCCGAGGTCGGATCTTTCCCAATGGAGGGGAGATGATGCGGAGCATCCTATGGACATCACCATGTCAAGCGTCCATTTGGCGAGTGACACGTGCGACATCTACTTGACATACCCAAAGGTGAATCATCTCCTTTACACGTGCTCACTTGACCCCTTCGAGGATGGTATACTACTTGACACCCCTCTCGTGTGCATGCATATGTATTGTCGGAACACTATGGACAACGAGGAGGAGTGCAAGCGCCAAGGAACAACTACACCATCCGCGAGGGAAGCATGTAAGTGACGACGGAAGAAGACGGAGACAGCTCCCAGGACCCGGACATCCGGCCCCTGGAAGTGTCAACAGCAGCAAGGAGCCAGCGGCCAAGTCTACAGGGCCCGGACATCCGATGACCAGCCCGGACATCCAGCGCGTCCCGAGCTCCCGGACATCCGGCCTCCAGCCCGGAAATCTGGACCCCACCATTCTAGAGAGCAACAAGTTTGGACCCTGCTAGCCCGGACATCCGGCCCCAGCGCCCGGACATTCGGCATCTCGAGAAGGCCCGGACATCCAGCCCGACGCCCGGACATCCGCCCCCCCTACGTGCATGCAGCGCATCTGGGCCGTGGCCCATGTACCCCTTCGCCCCTTAGACTATATATACTCCCCCTCCACCTATGTTTTAAGGTTAGCAAAGTGATAGCTCATTTGTATGTGAGATTTGCTCCTACCTACCTCTACTCTTAAGGGAGAGAGAGAGACTACTCCATTGGAGGCCAAGACCTCCATCTAGGAGAAGATCCCGAGGATTCAAGACCTCCTCATGGAGAATATCCTTCTAGGATTCAAGCCCCCGTCTCCTTTGGATTTGGGATGAACTCTACCATCAAGACCTCCTCATGGAGATGAACCTTACCTTGTATCTTTCCCTTTGTTGTTCATGTACCTTGTGGATCTTGTGTGTTTGATTGTCTAGTGGATGTGTGATTGGACTTGTTCTGGAGTGTTTGCCCTTGTGTTTTCTCTCCGTTCTTCCATGTGTTCTTCGTGTTCTTCGCGGGATCCGCTCATTTCATGAAAGATCGGCCGTATAGGGTTCCACCCTACATCAACATCCATACAAAGTGCAATGGCTTAGTGACTCCGGCACCATCCAAGTCAAGCACCGAGTACAAGTCTCCTTCAAAATCGGTGCCTACGAAGACACCTTGGAGTGCGACGTCGTTCCAATGATCGTTTTTCATCTTCTCCTTGGACGGCCATGGCAATTCGATAGAGGAGTCGTCCACAACGGCCGAAAGAACCACTACATCTTCAAGATGAAGGGCAAGGAGTACGTCCTCCGTCCAATGTCACCAAGTCAAGTGATTGCCGACAAGCAAGCCACCCATCGTGGAGATCATAGTGAGAGAGCGAGCCACAAAAATGAGAGTGAGCTCCACAAGCCCAAATCGAACACCTCCACGATGAGCAAAAAGAAGAACCTAGTCCTATTTGCCACCAAAAGTGAGATAAGAGGAGTGTGTGAGAACCCATCAAGTGTCCTACACTACATCCTCGTGTGCAAGGACAATGCACCACAAACTAACACTTCTCACACTCTTCGTCTAGTCTTGTCTTCTCTTTTGCAGGAATTTCAAGATGTTTTCCCGATGAGCTACCTATGGGTCTACCTCCTCTACGAGGCATTGAGCACCGCATCAACCTCATACCTGGAGAACCGCTTCCGAACAAAGCTCCCTACCGCGTCAACCCCGAAGAAACCAAAGAAATACAAAGGCAAGTAAAGCATTTCATAGACCATGGACATGTGCGTGAAAGTTTGAGCCCTTGTGCCGTCCCGGTCATTCTTGTGCCAAAACATGACGGTAGCTTTCGCATGTGCCCCGATTGTAGACCTATCAATGCTATCACCGTTCGCTATAGGTATCCCATTCCACGCCTAGATGATATGCCTGATGAGCTTAGTGGTGCCACTATCTTTTCCAAAATTGATCTTAAGACTGGTTACTATCAAATCCGCATACAAGAGGCTGTTGAATGGAAAACTACCTTCGAAACCAAGTTTGGTTTGTATGAGTGGTTAGTCATGCCTATGGGTCTCTCGGAGGCACCGAGCACTTTTATGCGCCTTATGAATCATGTCTTTCGCCCTTACATTGGTATATTTGTTGTGGTTTACTTCGATGGCAATCTTGTGTTTAGAAAATCTATCAAAGAGCATGCCACCCATGTTCGTACCGTTTTGCAAACTCTTAGAAAAGAGCGCCTCTATGCTAATATGGAGAAATGCCTTTTTGGTGTTGATAAGCTCGTTTTCTTGGGTTTTGTTGTTTCTTATACGGGTGTTCATGTTGATGAGTCCAAGATCAATGCTATTAAGACTTGGCCGCAACCAACCAAATTGCATCAAGTGCATAGTTTTCTTGGCCTTGCGGGTTTCTATCATCGCTTTGTGAAGGATTTTAGCACCCTTTCTTCGCCTTTACATGCTTTGAGCAAGAAGAACGTGCCTTTTGTTTGGGGACCATCCTAAGATACCGCTTTCAATGAGCTTAAGAATTTGCTTACTCATGCTCCCGTGCTTGCTTTACCCAACTTTGACAAGCCTTTTGAGATTCATTGCGATGCTAGTGGTAATGGCATAGGAGGTCTGTTAACGCAAGATAAGCGCCCCAAAGCTTACTTTAGTGAGAAACTTTCCGGAGCACAACTCAATTACCCCATCTATGACAAAGAGCTATATGCTTTAGTCCGCGTTTTGCATGAATGGGAACATTACCTTCATCCCCATGAGTTTATCATTCATACCGATCCTGAGACTCTCAAGTATCTTAAGGGTCAAACCAAGTTGAACAAGCATCATGCTAAATGGAGTGAATTTACTGAGTCTTTTCCTTATGTCATCAAGTACATCAAGGGTAAAGAAAACATCGTAGCGGATGCTCTTTCCCACATATGCATGCTTGTTATACAACTTGAGTTAGATGTGATTGGCTTCGAGCATATCAAAGACTTGTATGAGCATGATGCAACTTTTGCTACTCCTTATGCCAAGTGTTTGTCGCATACATCTTGGGAACGCTATTACATCAAAGATGGATATCTTATGCGAGCTAACAAACTTTGCATCCCCGAGTCTTCTCTTCGTTTGTTGCTTTTGCAGGAATCTCATGGAGGAGGCTTAATGGGACATTCCGGACGCGACAAGACGTTCGCCACGCTCTCGAAGAACTACTTTTGGCCCAAGATATTTCGGGACGTCAGTCGTTTCACCAACCGATGCTCTACATGTCACAAAGCTAAGTCCAAAGCTCAATCTCATGGCCTCTATATGCCTCTACCAATTCCATACCAACCATGGGAAGACATTAGCGTGGACTTTGTACTTGGTTTTCCATGGACTCGAAATGGGAAAGATTCCATATTTGTCGTTGTGGACCGTTTCTCAAAAATGGCATATTTCATTCCTTGCAACAAGATAGACGATGCTTCACATGTTGCTAATCTCTTTTGTAGGGAAATATTGCGTCTACATGGAGTGCCAAAGACAATTGTCTCAGACCGTGACGTGAAGTTCCTAAGCTTCTTTTGGAAGACCCTATGCGCCAAGCTCGGAATCAAGCTACTCTTCTCCACGGCATACCATCCTCAAACCGACGGCCAAACGGAGGTGACCAACCGCACACTCTCCGCTCTACTTCGAGTACTCATCAAGAAGAACATCAAGGAGTGGGAGGAGTGCCTACCTATCGCTGAGTTCGCCCACAACCGAGCAAGAAACTCAACAACCGGCAAGTCCCCCTTCAATGTCGTCTACGGATTCAACCCATTTTCACCATTGGACATTCTTCCTCTACCACTCCAAGAGCGCATCAATTTGGATGCAAGTGCACGAGCGACCCATCTCAAGAAGGTGCATGAAGATACAAGAAACACCATCGAGCGTCAAATACAACGCATTGCGACCAAGCTCAACATCAACAAGCACCCTACGATATTCAACATTGGAGACCTCGTGTGGCTACACCTTCGCAAGGACTGCTTTCCCCAAGAACGCAAGTCCAAACTTCGACCACGCGCGGATGGACCATTCAAGGTGCTTGCACGCTACAACAACAACACATACAATATCGACATCCCTCGTGACAAGTACTCCGTGAGCGACATCTTCAACACCAAAGATCTCTCGCCCTACCACGGAGATGAGGATTTTGATCCGCGGACGGATCTTCCCCAAGGGAGGGGAGATGATGCGGAGCATCCCAAGATCATCCCCATGGACGCACCTACACCTCCAATGACACCACTTGGACCAATGACACGAGCCCGAGCCAAGGATATCGAAGATAAGGTGAACTCACTCCTCTCCGAACTTCCACTTTTTAAGCATGAGACATGGCTACTACCTAAGTCCGAGGTGTTGTACATGATTAGGCACCAAGAGGACCCGCCCGAAGATGCGCATGAAGATGTACAAGTCCCCAAGTCCACAGATGAGGAGAACCAATGAAAGGAGCCAAGAACATCTCCCAGGCCACGGACATCCGGCCAGGACCCCAGACATCCGGCCCCTGGAGCATCATCCACTACAGCAGCTCAGCCACCACAAGCTACATGCCCCGGACATCCGGCCCCAACAGCCCGGACATCCGGCCTCTCCCGAGCCTCCGGACATCCGGCCACCAGCCCGGAAATCCGGCCCCTCCGAACCCGAGAGCAACAAAGGCCACCACTCCAGCCCGAACATCCGGCCTCCCCAACCCAGACATCCGGCGTCGCCTGAAATCCCGGACATCCGGCCCAACTAGCCTGGACATCCGGCCTCCCCTATCTGCGCACGGTGAAGGGCCGAGGCCCGTGTATCCCTTCTCCCCCCTAGACTATATATACTCCACCTCGCCCAACTTTCTAGGGTTAGCAAAGGTTTAGCTCATGTTTGTGTGAGAGCTTTGCTCATCCACTTGGTTACCTTCTCCATGGAGATTCGAGCCTCCACCGAAAAGATCCCCCAAGCGGATTCAAGACCCCTCTTTAGGGAAGAACATCAAGACCTCCTCACAGAGAAGACCGACTACCCTTGTATCGTCCTTAGTTGTCCGTGGATCATGTATCTTTCCTTATGTACTCTAGGATCTACCACATGTGTGACTTATTCGTGTTGGTTTAGTGTTTCCTCTTGTGTTTCCCCTTGTGTTTCCCTCTTTTCCCCTCGTGTTCCTCGTGTTCTTCGTGGGACCCGCTCCTTTCGTGAAAGATCGGCCGATTAGGGTTCCACCCTACATCATCATCGTAACAAGAAAATAAAGTTTCTATGATCTGATTGCGGAAACAAATATTTGAGTTACGAGTTTGGTCTTCATTTGAAACAATGCGGAATAGTTTCGCAACTCACGCCACCTGGAACACCACAGCATAATGGTGTGTCCGAACATCGTAACCGTACTTTATTAGATATGGTGCAATCTATGATGTCTGTTACCGAATTACCTCTATCGTTTTGGGGTTATGCATTAGAGACAGATGCATTCACGTTAAATAGGGCACCGTGTAAAAATCCGTTGAGATGACACCATATGAACTATGGTTTAGCAAGAAACCTAAGCTGCCGATTCTTAAAGTTTGGGGCTGCGATGCTTATGTGAAAAAACTTCAACCTGATAAGCTCGAACCCAAATCAGAGAAATGTGTCTTCATAGGTGTAACACCCACAATGCGGCTATATCTCCCACGTACGGGGGCACGACTTAGAGGCATAGCCGCATGGTAGGCTTGTCGCAAGAGGGGTAATCTTTACACATCCCATGTACTGAATAAGAAAGGGATAAAGAGTTGGCTTACAATCACCACTTCACACAATACATAAATAATCCATACATCATCCAAAGTACAATCAAAGATCCGACTACGGAACCAAAATAAAGAAAAACAACCACAAATGCTAGATCCCCGATCGTCCCAACTGGGCTCCACTACTGATCATCTGGAAAATAAACATAGTAACGGCCCGAATCCTTGTCGAACTCCCACTTGAGTTCGGTAGCGTCCCCTGCACTGGCATCATCGACACCTGCATCTGTTTGGAAGTAACCATGAGTCACGAGGACTCACCAATCTCACACCCGTGAGATCAAGACTATTTAAGCTTAAGGGTAGGAAAGGGTAGTGAGGTGGAGCTGCAGCAAGCACTAAGCATATATGGTGGCTAACATACGCAAATGAGAGCGAGAAGAGAAGCTATAAGTGATTAAGAAGTGATCGTGAAGCTACTTACGTTCAAGCATAACACGAGACCATGTTCTCTTCCCGGACTCCGCCGAAAAGAGACCATCACGGCTACACACGCGGTTGATTCATTTTAATTAAGTTAAGTGTCAAGTTCTCTACAACCGGATATTAACAAATTCCCATCTGCCACATAACCGCGGGCATGGCTCTCAAAAGTTTATACCCTGCAGGGGTGTCCCAACTTAGCCCATCACAAGCTCTCACAGTCAACGAAGGATATTCCTTCTCCCGGGAAGACCCGATCAGTCTCGGAATCCCGGTTACAAGACATTTCGGCAATGGTAAAACAAGACTAGCAAAGCCGCCCGATGTGCCGACAAATCTCGATAGGAGTCGCACGTATCTCGTTCTCAGGGCACACCGGATGAGCACTCCGTACAACTAAAACCAACCCTCGAGTTTCCCCGAGGTGGCACTACAAAGGACTCTAGTTCGGACCAACACTCAAAGGAGCACTGGCCCGGGGGGTTTAAAATAAAGATGACCCTTGAGTCTGCAGAAACCAAGGGAAAGGTATATGGTGGTAGGTAGGCAAATGGTAAAACCAAGGTTGGGCCTTGCTGGAGGAGTTTTATTCAAAGCGAACTGTCAAGGGGTTCCCATAACACGCAACCGCGTAAGGAACACAAAATCAAGGAACATAACACTGGTATGATGGAAACTAGGGCGGCAAGAGTGGAACAAAACACCAGGCATAAGGCCGAGCCTTCCACCCTTTACCAAGTATATAGATGCATTAAAGTAAATAAGATATAATAATGATATCCAGCAATATCCATGTTCCAACATGGAACAAACTTCAACTTCACCTGCAACTAGCAACGCTATAAGAGGGGCTGAGCAAAAGCGGTAACATAGCCAAACAACGGTTTGCTAGGAAAGGTGGGTTAGAGGATTGACATGGCAGTATGGGAGGCATGATATAGCAAGTGGTAGGTAGCGCGACATAGCAATAGAGCGAACAACTAGCAAGCAAAGATAGAAGTGATGTCGAGGGTATGGTCATCTTGCCCT
The DNA here is from genome assembly GCF_056163025.1 of Triticum urartu. Taxonomy (NCBI): domain Eukaryota; kingdom Viridiplantae; phylum Streptophyta; class Magnoliopsida; order Poales; family Poaceae; genus Triticum; species Triticum urartu. The sequence continues at coordinate 215,093,215 of NC_141873.1, read as the reverse complement.
CAATGTTCTCAGAGTTGTCGAAAGCTTGATCCTCGTAAGCATACTCAACAGGTTCCTCGTTCACGTACTCATCTCCCGGCTCTACCGAAGGCAAGAACAGAAGTAAAGGAACAACAATCAACCACGGTGCAATGCACAAGCAACATGATGCAAAACATGGCATGATATGCAAGGCATGATATGCAATGCATATGTGTGCTTCGGAAGGGAAAGAATGATCAAGATATTAGCTTCACACACTAAGTGTTTTCATTAACATGTCAAAAACAACATCAGGAAGCAACGTTTAGAGCAAGCAAACAACATGCTACGGGAACATATCATAGGAAACAAAGGCATGGATTGGATCAACTAAAAGCATAGATCAAAAGTCCCTTACTGATCATGAGCCAAAAGGGCACAAAAGATATGATGGAACCCATGTAAACATAGCAAGTTTGATTAACAATTTCAGACTTAGCAGAAAAACAGAGCATAAACAGAATTGTGATAGCAACTTTGCGAGCTCATGCCACTCACCACAAAGCATTGCATGACAATATAAGCATACCAATAGCAAGATGACATGTTAGAGAAGCTAGCCATAGCAAGAGTAAGTTCATAGGACACATGGATCACTAGCAACAACCATGGCAATATTGATTAACATGTTAACATTCTTCCAGGAACATTTTATAGCAAAAGTAGAGCAAGAACAAGACATGCTAGAGCCATCCATAATTGCAAATAGGGGCATGGATGGATAGAGCATGACCACATGTTCAAAACATCCTTACTGAAGAAACTCAAAACAAGCATGGATCTCACTGTATCATCATGTTTACATGGCAACAAAAAAACAACAGGAAAAGGACTTGGCAAAATCCTAAGTCCCTGAAAACAGCAACATTGCGGAGGCTACTTTGCATGCTTGTGCTAGTCACCACATAGATCACAAATATACAAGACAAGCACCCCTGTAAAGATGGCATGGTTTAGTTCAAAACTCATTTAGACCTCAAGATCATATTATGCACACATCAAATGCAACAAAAATGACAAAACCTCATAAACTGATAAGTACCAGCAGTTAATATTTTATAGCACTCTTGCATCAATGAAAATGGCATCATAATGAACATGAACATGCATGGAAATGCTTCTATTACGGAGAGCTCAACATGACGAACAATTCGACATATTATATGCATGAAGCGGAGCTACGGTCACCGAGATGTGATGCAATGAACCGGGCATGAAAATATCACACAAAAGGACTTGGTGGAATTTTCAAGGTCAACCTTTTGGATCTAGGGTTTCGGGCACGTGAACCGAGGTTGACCAGGGAGCTCGCCGGAGTGGAGAGGGCAGTGGCCTAAGGTCGTCGGAGGACGTGGAGGAGGCGGCCGGGGTCAGGGAAGGAGGGGCCGGCGACGAGGAGGCGCGGGCGCGGTCGAGGCGGCCATCGGGCGGCGCGTGGGAGGCTCTCGGGTCGGGCGCCGGCGGCGTGCCACGCCGGGCGTCGGCGGGAGGAGGCATGCGGAGGCGGCCAGCGACGGGGAACTGCGGCAGGAACGGCGGCGACGTTGGGCGGAGGCTCGCGGCGGCAGGGATCGCGCGGGGGCGGCGCGGCGCGATGGGTCGGGCGGGCCCTCCTCGGGCTCGCCGGGCCGCGGAGGCGGGGACGCACGGGGGGACACGTGGCAGGCTCCGGTTGGACGGGGCGTGGCGGCGGACGCGTCCGGTGCCGTCCGGACGTGTCCGACGCGGAGGGAGACGGTGGATCTAGGGTTTCGCCCGAATTTTTGGAGGAGGGGGCCTTTTATAGGTAGAGGAAGTTTGGAGTGTCCAAATGAGGTGTAGTTTTCACCCACACGATCATGATCCGACGATGGAGGACATGGAGATGGTTTAGATGGGTTATTCGGCCGTTTTGGAGGGGTGTTGGTCTACAACACAAAAGAGGCTTTTGTGGTTCCCCGGTTAACCATTGGAGCATCAAACGGCCTCCAAATGGGACGAAATTTGATAGGAGGTCTACCGATGGTGTTCCAAGGCCACTTGGCAAATCTCGGTGCATTCCGAGAACGTTTAACACCCGCTCATGAAAAGAGACAAGAGGGGTGCGCCGTTGCACGTGGGAGTGTCGGCTTGCTAAAAAGCTCGGATGCATGAGACGAACACGAATGCAAATGCGATGCACATGATGACATGATATGAAATGCATGACATGAACAAAATGCAAAATGATGGCAAGTTACATCCGGGGTGTTACAATAGGATACCCAAAGGAGACTGTTGGGTACACCTTCCATCACAGATCCAAAGGCAAGATATTCGTTGCTAAGAATCGATCCTTTCTGGAGAAGGAGTTTCTCTTGAAAGAAGTGAGTGAGAGGAAAGTCGAACTTGATGAGGTAATTGTACCTGTTCCCTTATTGGAAAGTAGTTCATCAATGAAATCAGTTCCAGTGATTCCTACACGAGTAAGTGAGGAAGCTAATGATAATGATCATGAAACTTCTGATCAAGTTACTACCGAACCTCGTAGGTCAACCAGAGTACGATCTGCACCAGAGTGGTAAGGTAATCCTGTTCTGGAGGTCATGTTACTTGACCATGACGAACCTACGAACTATGAGGAAGCGATGATGAGCCCAGATTCCGCAAAATGGCTTGAGGCCATAAAATCTGAGATGGGATCCATGTATGAGAACAAAGTATGGACTTTGATTGACTTGCCCGATGATCGGTGAGTCATTGAGAATAAATGGATCTTCAAGAGGATGACGGATGCTGATAGTAGTGTTACTATCTACAAATCTCGAATTGTCGCAAAATGTTTTTGACAAGTTCAAGGTGTTGACTACGATGAGATTTTTTCACTCGTATCGATGCTTAAAAGTTTTTCCGAATCATGTTGGCAGTTGCCGCATTTTATGAAATCTGGCAAATGGATGTCAAAACTTCATTCCATAATGGATTTCTTAAAGAAGATTTGTATATGATGTAACCAGAAGGTTTTGTCGATCCTAAAGGTGCTAACAAAGTGAGCAAGCTCCGGCGATCCATCTATGGACTGGTGCAAGCATCTCGGAGTTGGAATATATGCTTTGATAAAGTGATCAAAGCATATGGTTTTATACATACTTGTCGTGAAGCCTCTATTTACAAGAATGTGAGTGGGAGCACTACAAGATTTCTAATAAGTATATGTGAATGACATATTGTTGATCGGAAATAATGTAGAATTTTCTGGAAAGCATAATGGAGTGTTTGAAAGGAGTTTTTCAAAGAAAGACCTTGATGAAGCTACTTACATATTGTGATAGAGGCGAAGGTGTCCAGATGTTTCGATGAGATGGTGGCTATCGTTTCTGTGGGAGTCGACCTTGATGATCCGACTACGAACGTGCGAGATGTCGCGCCTTAGCAATCGCTAAACCAACTTCCGAGGGGTTATTGACCATGCCGGAGCACGATCAACCTGACCACGAGGGTCTGTTTCCTGCGAGCAAACGAAGAACAAGCAAGAAACTGAGATTGCGATCTAGATATTGCAAATATAATATGAAAGCTTTATTGATCAAGGTGGGGTTCTGTGACGTCTTGGTCTAGTCGTTGGACACAAACGAAGTATGCGAAGTTGCAGATATGGTGAACTTTTAATCTAAACAAAACACAAAGTCTAAACGACGCCCTAAGGGCTGTATATATGGAGGAAGAGGGGGGGGATTTCGTGGCCCTTGGAGGAGGGGTCCGAAACCAGCCCTAACTCTTGTTTCCCCACACATACGGACTCTAAAGACAGCCTATACTTAAGTATTTCGAAAATACATGGGCCTGGCCCGAGAATAAGGTGACGCAGCACCTAAAATAGCCTCTGGACAAAATTTAAGAAGTGGCATCTTGTATATTTCTTCCAAGGCTTCATGCACTCCTTATGGTGGCTTCAAAGTCCTGAAATCATCACTTGTAACTCCGTTCTTGATCCCCTTGCGCCTGCCATCATCTCCATGCCTGAACTTGCTCCAAGGTTCATCTTTGTTGTCCAAGCTAGGACCTTCATTTGTAAGCAAAACAAATGTATCCAATTTAGGCAGCATCATATTCTCATGAACATTAGAATCGCTACCAAGAAACTAAAGTACCTGATAATTCTATTGGCGTGCGCGAGCTCTAGTAATTTGTCCAGTATGTATAGTAGCGGGGGCTGTGGGTGTAACAATGGTATTGATGTCCTCATCGTCCTCCCCTTCTTGAAATGAAGTCGTCCTCGACGAAAGTTCATCGTCCTCACCCAAATAAGGCTTCAAATCTGCAATGTTAAAAGTGAGACTGACCCCAAAATCTGCAGGCAGCTCAAGTTTATATGCATTATCATTTATTTTCTCTAACACCTTAAAAGGACCATCAGCACGTGGCATTAGCTTTGATTTGCGCAAATTAGGAAATCTATCCTTACGCAAATGTAACCAAACAAGATCACCAGCTGCAAACACAACATGTTTTCTACCCTTATCTCCAGCAAGTTTACATTTAGCATTCATACGCTCAATGTTTTCCTTAGTTAACTCATGCATTTTTAAAATCAATTCAACACATTATTTAGCATCATAATTAACCTTCTCCGCAGATGGAAGAGGCAACAAATCAATAAGTGCACGAGGTAGGAAACCATACACAAAGTAGAATGCAATGAACGAGGTAGGGCACATCTTAGTAGTAGAATGCAATGAACGATTATAAGCAAATTCAATTTGAGGCAAGCATTCTTCCCACATTTTCTTGTTATTCTTCAAAACATCCCTAAGCATAGTAGACAAAGTTCTATTGACTACTTCAGTTTGTCCATCAGTTTGGGGGTGACAAGTAGTACTAAAAAGTAGTTTAGTCCCCAACTTAGCCCATAAACATCTCCAAAAGTGGCTAGGAAATTTAGTATCACGATCTAAAATAATAGTATTTGGCACACCATGCAAGCGAATAATTTCACGAAAGAACAAATCAGCAACATTAACAGCATCATCGCTTTTATGACATGGTATAAAGTGTGCCATTTTCGAGAACTTATCCATGACAACAAATATGCTATCCCTCCCCTTCTTTGCTCGAGGTAAACCTAAAACAAAGTCCATAGATATATCCTCCCAAGGAACACTAGGTACAGGCAAAGGCATACATAAACCATGAGGATTGAGTCGTGACTTAGATTTTTGACATGTAGTGCAGCGAGCAAACAACGCTCAACATCCCGTCTCATCTTTGGCCAGAAGAAATGTGTAGCAAGTATATCCTTCGTCTTCTTGATGCCAAAGTGTCCCATTAATCCTCCTCCATGCGCCTCCTGCAACAACAAAAGACAAACGGAGCTAGCTGGAATGCATAGCTTGTTAGCACGACACACAAATCCATCGTTAAGAATGAACTTGTTCCAAGTTCTCCCTTCCTTACAATTCTGCATTACATCTTTAAATTCAGCATCATGCACATATTGATCTTTGATGGTCTCCAAACCAAATATTTTAAAGTCAAGTTGTGAAAGCATAGTATAACGACGAGACAATGCATCAGCAATAACATTTTCTTTACCTTTCTTGTGTTTAATGACATAAGGGAAAGTATCAATGAATTCAACCCATTTGGCATGTCTACGGTTCAGTTTTGCTTGACTTTTAATGTGTTTCAAGGATTCATGATCAGAATGTATAACAAATCCTTTGGCCATAAATAATGTTGCCATGTTTCTAAGGTTCGAACAAGAGCATATAATTATTTATCATAAGTAGAATAGTTCAGACTAGGCCCACTCAATTTTTCAGAAAAGTATGCACCAGGTTTGCCATCTTGTAGTAACACACCTCCTAATCCAATTCCACAAGCATCACATTCAAGCTCAAAAGTCTTATTAAAATCAGGAAGTTGGAGTAAAGGAGCATGTGTCAACTTATCTTTCAATACCGTGAAGGCTTCTTCCTATGCGGTACCCCAAACAAAAGGCACATCCTTCTTTGTAAGCTCGTTGAGAGGTGCAGCAATGGTGCTGAAATCTCTCACAAAACGCCTATAGAAACCAGCAAGGCCAAGGAAACTTCTCACTTGTGTGACCGTTTTGGGCTGCGGCCAACTCTCAATAGCTTCAATTTTGGCTTTATCAACTTCAATTCCCTGTGGAGTAACAACATAGCCAAGAAAAGATACTCGGTCAGTGCAAAAGGTGCACTTTCCAAGGTTTCCAAACAAACGTGCATCACGTAGAGCAATGAAAACAACACGTAAATGTTCCAAATGTTTCTCGAAAGGTTTGCTATCAATATGTCATCAAAGTAAACTACCACAAATCGTCCAATGAAAGCACGTAAAACCTCGTTCATTAACCTCATGAAAGTACTAGGTGCATTACTTAACCCAAAAGGCATGACTAACCACTCATATAATCCAAACTTAGTTTTAAATGTTGTTTTCCATTCATCTCCCAATTTCATACGAATTTGATGGTATCCACTACGCAAATCAACTTTGGAGAATATTGTAGAGCCACTCAATTCATCAAGCATATCATCTAGCCTAGGAATAGGATGACGATAACGAATAGTAATATTATTAATGCCTCTACAATAAACGCACATACGCGACGTACCATCCTTTTTCGGCACTAAAATGATAGGAACAGCACAAGGACTAAGGGATTCACGTATATAACCTTTGTCGAGCAGTTCTTGTACTTGACGCATAATCTCCTTCGTCTCCTCTGGATTGGTACGGTATGGTGCACGGTTGGGTAATGATGCACCAGGAATTAAGTCAATTTGATGCTCAATCTCTCGAATAGGTGGTAATCCCGGTGGCACGTCTTGTGGAAAGACGTCAGCAAACTCCCGCAAAATGTTAGTGACGGCAGGAGGCAAAGAGGAAGGCACGTCCTTGAATGAAAATAATGCCTCTTTGCACACAAAAGCATAGCAAACAGATTTGCTAAAATCTAGATCTTCAATATCAGATTTGGTGGCAAGTAAACATGCACTTTTCAATTTAATTTCAGAAGCAACACTAGATGGTTTATTATTAGGCTTCATTTGTTGCTCAAATTCTTTTGCCACAATCTGATTTTCACAATTATTTTTCTCCTTTTTTGTTTTATTAGCTCTATTAATATCATCTTTCAAAATGGAATCGGGAGTCATAGGAAGCAAAGTAATATGGCTATCCTTATGAACAAGAGTATACTGATTATTTCGACCATAGTGTACAGATTTTTTATGAAATTGCCATGGTCTACCAAGTAATAAGGAACATGCTTGCATGGGTACCACATCACAGTCAACATAATCAGCATATGTTGAGATACTAAAATGCACACGAACAGTACGTGTTACCTTAAACTTGCCACTGTTGTTGAACCATTGGATGTAGTAAGGATGTGGATGTGGTCGTGTGGTGAGAGAGAGCTTCTCCACCATCTCCATGATAGCCAACTTGTTGCAGCTCCCTCCATCTATGATGACGTGAACAGAACGTTCCTTCACAACTACCTTTGTATGGAACAAATTATGCCTCTGATTTTGCTCAGCTTGTGTAACCTGCACACTCAAAACACGTTGAGCAACTAAACATTCATACATGTCAGCATATTCAGCAGCCATGTATTGCGTCTCATCATCAGAATCATCTCCACCGTGTTCTTGATGTGTAATAAGAGCCAAAGTCTCCTCATCATAGTCACTAGCGGACTCATACCCACCATCCTCAGTAGCAATCATTACACGCTGAGATTTGCATTCTCTCGCAAAATGTCCTCTTCCCTTACAACGACGACAAATAATATCACTTGTGTGCCCTGTTGATGCCATGGAAGAAGAAGAGCTCTGCGCAGGCCCGGCAGGTGTGCTCTTGGCAGATAGTGGTGGTTGTGCCTGCTTTCTTGTATCACGGCTGGAGGTGGCACCTGATGGAGGTACTGGTGCAATGGAAGTAGAGGATGCACGTGATGTCCATGAAGAAGATCGACCTGCAGAAAAGTTAGTTCGCGCCAATGCCTGTCGATCCTGCACTTCACGTTCAGCTCTATAAGCAAGATGGAATAAACAAGTGATATTAGTATACTCCTTATACTCTAGAATGGTCTGAATCTCTTTATTTAATCCACGCATAAAACATGCAAGCATAGCTTCATTTTCCTCAACAATTCCACATCTAATCATGCCTGTTTGTAATTCCTGGTAATATTCTTCTATAGAATGTTTTCCTTGTCTTAAACGCTGCAATTTTTGAAGTAATTCACGTTGATAATATGGTGGAGCCCAACGAGTACAGATAGAAGTTTTCAAAGCAGCCCAAGTAGCTGGAATAGGATATAATCTACAATGTTCAGACCAACAAACACATGCAAAGCTAGTGAAAGCACAAACAGTAGCAGGAACACGTCTCTCCTCAAGATATTATAAACATGTAAATCGTTGTTCAGTTTCTAACTCCCAAGTAAGATATATATCAGGAACATATCTATCCTCAAATGGTGGAATGTTCAATTTCAGTTTAGGGAGATGGTCATGATCACGTACCTGAGGTGGTTGTGCAGCCCTACCATTGCGATGATATGCATGAGGACGAGCTGGTGGCGGTGGTGTTGTGGTTGCACGTAGTTCTGATTTTGATCAACCTCATCCTCGTAATGGTCCTCCACCTCTGCAGTAGCAGCAGGAGCTACAGAAGCATCAATAGCAGCACCAGAATTTTGACCAGGCTCAAGGGAAATGCACAGTGCCCGTCCCACTTGATTTGGAAGGCGATGCTGTTGTTGTTGTTGTTGTTGTAGAGGTGCGTTAGGTGCAGCTGCTGGTGGTGGTGGAAGACGCGCGAGCAATTCATTAAACGTGTTATCGATCTTTGTTTCTAACGTCTTCTCCATGCCATCTATCTTCTCCATGGCCTCTTCAAATCTGTTTAGCACATCTTGCACCTGTCCATTCATCATTTGTTGAAATTTATCATGTAGCTCTTTGTTCATCATGTTCTCCCAATCTGTCTCATCGGCTTGTGATCCTGCCATGGTTAGCAGCAATAGAAAAACACAAGAATATGATCCTACAGACTACTAGGAAGTGGTGGTGGTGGTGTATCACAAATCCGGCAAGCGAATCTCAAATTCTTACCAGTTCTTACCCAGCAGCAGGTGGTGATCGGCGACCGTCGTAGTCAAAACTCTCAAAGCTTGGATAGAGCGATTTCCAGGGAGAGTCAAACGCACGACGTAGATGTATGTGGAGCTAGGAAGGCTTATAATATGGTAGCAAAAAAGGTCAGCAACAATCAATTCAGAGATGCAAAGTTGAATAAACGCTCAACGACGGTACTGTGCTGGTCCTAGGCTAGACCGTGCATGATAGAGGTGAAGGTGTCCCGATGTTTCAATGAGATGGTGGCTATCGTTTCTGTGGGAGTCGACCTTGACGATCCGACTACGAACGTGCGAGACGCCGCGCCTTAGCGCGAGCCTAGAACACTAACAAAATCACGGCGCTTCACGCAAACAAGGGAGGAGCACGCTCTGAATTTTTTTCTTTTTTTGCACTTACGACTTGATAGAGGCGAAGGTGTCCCGGTGTTTCGATGAGATGGTGGCTATCGTTTCTGTGGGAGTCGACCTTGACGATCCGACTACGAACGTGCGAGATGTCGCGCCTTAGCAATCGCTAAACCAACTTCCGAGGGGTTATTGACCACGCCGGAGCACGATCAACCTGACCACGAGGGTCTGTTTCCTGTGAGCAAACGAAGAATAAGCAAGAAACTGAGACTGCAATCTGGATATTGAGAATATAAGATGAAAGCTTTATTGATCAAGGTGGGGTTCTATGACATCTTGGTCTGGTCGTTGGACACAAACAAAGTACGCGAAGTTGCAGCTATGACGCACGGATGGACGAGATTCGCGCTTTGTTGCTCAACCGCTCTTCTTCCACTTCAAGAAGGAGCCATTCAAGTCGCCACTCCGACTTCACCCTCTCCGGCTCAAGTACACCGACATCGAACACTCTTCGCCGTGCTGCGCGCAACGAGCATCAAGCAAGCCTCAATCCTCTATGCGACACCGACTCGCAAGAGCACCGACGACGTCAAAACCAAGAAGCCTTTGCGCTAGCACGAGAACGGCAACGACAACACCAACATGAAGAGGAAGAGCGCGCGTCTACACCAAAATGCACAAGATGCCGAGGCACAACATCAAGAACAACAACTCCGTGACGCTCAAGCACTTGAGGCACAACGAGCTCTACGCGATTCAAGACGAGTCGTAGCCGACCGAGGCCGACAAGCTCGTGAACATGATGAAGCACTTCACGAAGAAGTCCGCGAGAGGATTTATCAAGCTCGCGTGCACCGTCAAGTTCCTCCTCGAGCTCGACAAGCTCCTCCACAAGCACGCCAAGAACAACCAGTTCCTCAAGATCATGAAGACAATGGAGATCCTCCACGACAAGACCAACGCGAGGTTGACAACCCTCCGTGCCAAGAGCACCACAAGTTGAACAATCATCAACAACATGGACGTCATCATCCCCGACCCCAACACAATGAAGAGCAACGCTATGGCAAGCTCAACTTTACCATGCCCAAGTTCAACGGAAGCAATGATCCCAAAGAGTACCATTCATGGGCATTGAAAGTTGACAAGATCTTCCGTTTGCACAATTATGAAGAAGAGAAGAAGATCGCAATGGCATCCCTTGAGTTCCAAGACTATGTGCTCATTTGGTGGGAACAAATCATAGAGCGCCGAGAGGCAAGAGGTGAACCACCCATCACTACTTGGGCGCAAATGAAGGATGTCATGAGAGCACGCTTCGTACCTACCTACTACAACTGCGACCTCTTCAAGAAACTCCAACTACTCAAGCAAGGAACCAAGAGCATTGAAGAGTACTACAAGGAGATGGAGATTGCCATGATACGAGCCAATGTCACGGAAGATGATGAACAAACAATGGCACGTTTCTTGAATGGACTCAATCATCCCATCAAGAAGATTGCCGACTTCCAACCATACTCGAACCTCATTGAGCTAGTGCACCAAGCTACCAAAGCGGAACACAAAGTGCAAGATGATTTCAAGTATGCCAAGTTCTCATCCAAGTCATACGGCTTCTCCAACAACCAAGCTTCAACGTCTCCAACACCGACTACCAAGCCTTCTACTAGCACCATCGACAAGTCAAGTTCCAAGAAAGCTTCGTCAACTCCAAGTCATCCTCCTCCTACAAGCAAGTTCAAGCCGAGAGCTTCATCATCATCAACTCCAACCGATGAGACCGTCAAAACGAGTTCCTTCAAGTGTTTCTCTTGCGGAGGCCCGCGTTTTTTTTCATCTCAGAGTTTTTCTCTATTTTCAGTGCATGCATAAAACACACAAATAGTTTAAAAGTGCCATAAGCTTGGAAAACCAAAAAAACGTCAGTAAAAACTTGACGTCCGAACAAGATCAAGTGTTCGGTGCCAATTCGAAAATTGGCCTTAGCAAAAGAAGTGCTTCTGTCGTGCTTTAACATGATACATCCTATCTCAAGACTTCAAGCGGGTCAGCCTATGGCTTCAACCTCCTATCCTGAGGGTGGAGTACTTCTCATTAGGCCAGTTTAGCAAACTAAACTCTAGCGGCTTTGAGAGAGAAATTAGGCTCCCCGGCTAGTTACCACACGCTCGTGTCAAAAAAAGGACTGATAGATAATAATAATAATAATAATAATAATAATAATAATAATAATAATAATAATAATAATAATAATAATAATAATAATAATAAAACTTTGCAACGATTAAGAAGAATAACGGCTCATATAAATTTACGAGCCCCCAAGTGACTTGGGTAAAAGAATGATTGCATGTACCTAAGTACTTATATCATATCTATGTTCAACCGAACTTTAAACGCATCTTAACCGACCGTCGGCTTCTCCCTCTTCGGTCAACGATCGAAAAGTGTTATGTACTCCATCTGTCGAGAATATCGATGGTGTTTCCAATAACCAGGCAATCAGGCCATAAGGCTGTAACAGACAAAGCGCGCTCTGGGAACTTATGCTATCTTACTGCGAAGTGTAAGAAGCATCTTCAAAGAAAATAGTACCCCCGTCAATACCTTTCTTCGGTGCTCATTGTTGTTATGAGACTTGTGCAATAGATTTTTTGTACTCATGAGTTCCGTTGTGTGCCGACCATCATTGAAAACTATAAGAGCGCTAGCTTTCGGCTTCACCCAGTCTGAGGTCTGGCTCGGATGACCCGATCGTGACAATCGCAGAGGTGCTCCCTTTACTCCCTAGCCGAATAATCAGGAACGTAGGGGTAAACACAGGAGCGAGGCAACCCAGCTTGCAAATCGCTTAAGTCAATATGGTGCATATTGTGGCGTAATACACGAACAAGGAACGAAGCCGTACAAGTATAATCATATGCAAGAGGAAAAGCTTCATGAAGGAAGCCCCCAAATGAATTGGGTATTTGAACTTATGCGTCACAAACAAAGTTTGGACAAGGAAATTTTTTACAAACAACTTTTCTCCAAAAAAGTATAATGCTTGGTCGAACCGAACACAAGTTAGAAATTAAAGCTTTGAGCATGAAAGCGACTTAGCTGGTTAATGTGTTCGGTATTAATGAAGCGGTCCGAGCTTGATGCGGGACAAGGTTCCATCCCCCAAGCCGGTACCGAGGTGGCGGAGCGGAGAGCTCGACACGCCGAAGTGGTGACATAGCACGGTCAATGCAGACCGGCAGAGTGACGCCGAAGTCCCCAGATCATTTTCCTCTGCATAAAAAATAGTGCAAACCGGAGATAATAGTAATAATGATAATTAAAAAAAATCATTGCATAATAAATAATTTATGCAAAGTGAGTAATAAAAGAAATATGGCCCGGCGCCGAAGTCAATGTCGATGCAGGGCGTCGGCGTGATGCGGTAAAGGCGTGGCAAAGCCTGAATTCACAGGTCGGTCCGAGCTCCGGATGCGGCGTTCGCCGGACTATATATGAAAACTGACCGAACCACCATGCGACTGTCATTAATGCGGCCACCATTTGATAGACCTGTGTACATATGATGGACAAACCAGAGTAATAATTCCTTGAGAAAAATGAACCCAAACAAGCAAAAAATACTGGGATTAATAGCACCTGGTTTTGTTGTAGCAATCCGAAGGAAGGTGATTCCCAAAATTGGGACTCGATCCGCACACCCATTGCCTGATGGGTGATAAAACGACGGCATGGCAATGCTGGTAAAGGTTGGCTCGCTGAGGCAAAGCCCTCGGTCCAGCTAACGTGACAGAGCTGGTCGGCTGGTGACGCCGAAGTGTCCGGAGTAGGTTAATGAAGAGATGGCGAAGCCCCGGTCCAGCCGAGATGTCGAAGTCTCGATGTCAGCCGATGAGTCGAAGTAGGTCAGCGTGATGGACACCAGCTTGAAGAAGCAATTGTGCGGACCTGCCGATGCAGGTCATGACGTGGTCGATGCCGGCTTGATGAAGCGACCGTGCGGCGATACTGGTATGCCCGCTCCGTGTAATCCGTGGGGCGGCGATATTGGTGATGATTTATCCTTCGAGATGCCGGACTCTTGTTCGGCTTGCCGAGATGATGATCCAAAGAAGTTGAGCTTGGCTCAACAAAGTGACGACGTGTCTAGCGCAGGTCGACAGCCATGGAGCAATATTGCCGGACTGGTTTGACACTAACATGATGTTGAAGATCATGTTCAAAAGATCTTAAAGTTAGTGGGATGTGTTCGGGAACAAAACACAATACCCCATACAAAATTTCCTTCAAAAGGGATGTCCGAAATCCCGTTCATAAAAAAGACGAACTCGGGTCGAATTCGTTTTCGCGCAGAAAACAGATCCGAAAAGTGATGCACTAATCGGAAGGTTCCCGGAGTTTGGACGGTCGGATCGAGCTGAAATTTTGAGAGGTGGTATATATAGAAATTCCGCAGCCGATCAACGGTTGGATCTTCCAAAGGACATCCGAGCTAGAAGCTGGACACCACGCCCTAAACTCATCCAGATTCCCGTCCAGATTTGACAGGGCTCCGGTATACCGTGGATTGCCAGAGATTCCTCCATCGGAACTCGACGAAATTTTCCAGGGTTGTTGTAGACTCAATTCCGCACAATTCCACCAAAGCGATCGTTAAAAAGACACTTGAGGAGGCGGTGGCGGCGGACACAAGTTTGCTGTCCAGAAAAATAGCACGTTCGCCCGAGGGCAATGTTGACGTTGAGCCCCCGAGCTCCCTGGATGATTCCTCCATGATCTTGATAGAGATCGGAGTTGATGTTTGTAAAGGCCCTCACCCGAATATGACGATCGGAGGTAGGGCGCAGTCCTTAGTCAAACCAAGGTGACCAGTCGAGCTGGTGACGAAGATGCTGAAGTCGCAGTTGATCTGCACGCGAGCCATCAACCTTTTGCCGAACACACAGTGGAACTCTCAATGAAAGCACCAATGTTGGTGTCAAAATCGGTGGATCTCGGGTAGGGGTCCCGAACTGTGCGTCTAAGGCGGATGGTAACAGGAGGCAGGGAACACGATGTTTTATCCAGGTTCGGGCCCTCTTGATGGAGGTAAAACCCTACGTCCTGCTCGATTTATTGTTGATGATATGGGTATTACAAGAGTTGATCTACCACAAGATCGTAGAGGCTAAACCCTAGAAGCTAGCCTATGGTATGATTGTATGTATATATCTATCGACTAGCCTGGCCTCGGTTTATATAATGCACCAGAGGCCTAGGATAACAAGAGTCCTAGCCGAATATGCCGGTGGGGAGGAGTCCTTGTCTTTACCACCAAGTCTTGTGGAATCTTCCATGTATGCGGCAGCTGTCCGAACTGGCCCATGAGTATACGGCCATGGGGTCCTCGGGCCAATCTAACAGATCGGGAGATGACGTGGTGAGTACCCCCTAGTCCAGGACACCGTCAGAGACCATCAAAGATCAATATGTGCATGATGCTGAATTTAAATATGTATTGCAGAATTGTAAGGAAGGGAGAACTTGGAACAAGTTCGTTCTTAATGATGGATTTGTGTTTCGTGCTAACATGCTATGCATTCCAGGTAGCTCCGTTCGTCTTTTTTTTTGCAGGAGGCGCATGGAGGAGGATTAATGGGACACTTTGGCGTCAAGAAGACGGAGGATATACTTGTTACACATTTCTTTTCGCCAAAGATGAGACAGGATGTTGAGCGTTTTGTTGCTCGCTGCACTACATGTCAAAAAGCTAAGTCATGACTCAATCCTCATGGTTTATATATGCCTTTGCCTGTACCTACTGTTCCTTGGGAGGATATATCTATGCACATTGTTTTAGGTTTACCTTGAACGAAGAAGGGGAGGGATATCATATTTGTTGTCGTGGATAGGTTCTCGAAAATGGCACACTTTATACCATGTCATAAAAGCGATAATGCTATTAATGTTGCTGATTTGTTCTTTCGTGAAATTATTCGCTTGCATGGCAAACCAAATACTATTGTTCCAGATAATTTCTTAGCCACTTTTGGAGATGTTTATGGGCTAAGTTGGGGACTAAACTACTTTTTAGTACTACTTGTTACCCCAAACTGATGGACAAACTAAAGTAGTCAATAGAACATTGTCTACTATGCTTAGGGCTGTTTTGAAGAATAAAAAGAAAATGTGGGAAGAATGCTTGCCTCATATTGAATTTGCTTATAATCATTCATTGCATTCTACTACTAAGATGTTCCCTTTTGAAATTGTGTATGGTTTCCTACCTCGTGCACCTATTGATTTGTTACCTCTTCCATCTTCGAAGAAGGTTAATTTTGATGCTAAAGAACGTGTTGAATTGATTTTAAAAATGCATGAGTTAACTAAGGAAAACATTGAGCGTATGAATGCTAAATATAAACTTGCTGGAGATAAGGGTAGAAAACATGTTGTGTTTGCACCTGGAGATCTTGTTTGGTTACATTTGTGTAAGGATAGATTTCCTAATTTGCGCAAATCAAAGCTAATGCCACGTGCTGATGGTCCTTTTAAGGTGTTAGAGAAAATAAATGATAATGCATATAAACTTGAGCTGCCTGGAGATTTTGGGGTTAGTCCCACTTTTAACATTGCAGATTTGAAGCCTTATTTGGGTGAGGACGATGAACTTTCAGCAAGGACGACTTCATTTCAAGAAGGGGAGGATGATGAGGACATCAATACCATTGTTACACCCACAGCCCCTGCTGCTATACATACTGGACCAATTACTAGAGCTCGTGCACGCCAATTGAATTATCAGGTACTTTCGTTTCTTGGTAACGATTCTAATGTTCATGAGAATATGATGCTGCCTAAATTGGATACATTTGTTTTTCTTACAAATGAAGGGCCTAGCTTGGACAAGAAAGATGAACCTTGGAGCAAGTTCAAGCATGGAGATGATGGCATGCGCAAGGGGAACAAGAACAGAGTTACAAGTGATGATTCCAGGACTCTGAAGCAACCATAATGAGTGCATGAAGCATGAGACGAAATATACAAGATGCCACTTCATAAATTTCGTCCAGAGGCTATTCTAGGTGCTGCGTCACCTTATTATTGGGCCAGGCCCATGTATTTTCGAAGTACTTAAGTATAGGCTGTTTTTAGAGTCCGTATGTGTGGGAAAACAAGAGTTAGGGTTGGTTCCGGACCCCTCCACCAAGGGCCACGTAATTCCCCCTCTCTCCTCCATATATAGAGCCCTTAGGGCATCGTTTAGACTTTGGGTTTTGTTTAGATTAAAAGTTCGCCATAGCTGCAACTTCGTGTACTTCGTTTGTGTTCATCGACCAGACCAAGGCGTCATAGAACCCCACCTTGATCAATAAAGTTTTCATCTTATATTCACAATATCCCGATTGCAATCTCAGTTTCTTGCTTGTTCTTCGTGTGCTTGCAGGAAACAGACCCTCGTGGTCAGGTTGATGGTGCTTCGGCGTGGTCAATAACCCTCGGAAGTTGGTTTAGCGATTGCTAAGGCGTGATGTCTCACACGTTCGTAGTTGGATCGTCAAGGTCGACTCCCACAGAAAACAATAGCCATCATCTCATCGAAATATCGAGACACCTTAGCCCCTATCATCCAAGGTAGTCATGTCCTCATCACAATTCCTGAGCTCTTCGCAATGCTAAAGGCTGTGGAGGTAGAAATCAAGAAGGAGCATCAAGTGTTGATGGTCAACAAGACCACTAGTTTCAAGAAGAAGGGCAAATGGAAGAAGGGGAACTTCAAGAAGAGTGTCAAGCAAGTTGCTGCTCAAGTGAAGAAGCCCAAGTCTAGAGCTAAGCCTGAGACTGAGTGCTTCTACTGGAAAGGGACTGGTCACTGGAAGCGGAACTGCCCCAAGTATTTGGCTGACAAGAAGGATGGTAAAGTGAAAGGTATATTTGATATACATGTTATTGATGTGTACCTTACTAATGCTCATAGTAGCGCCTTGGTATTTGATACTGGTTCTGTTGCTCATATTTGCAACTCGAAACTTGGGCTACGGATTAAATGAAGATTGGCTAAGGATGAGGAGACAATGCACGTGGGAAATGGTTTTAAAGTCAATGTGATCTCCGTCGACATGCTACCTCTACATCTACCTTCGGGATTAGTATTAGACCTGAATAATTGTTATTTGGTGCCAGCATTAAGCATGAACATTATATCTGGATCTTGTTTGATGCGAGATGGTTATTCATTTAAATCAGAGAATAATGGTTGTTCTATTTATATGAGTAATATCTTTTATGGTCATGCACCCTTGATGATTGGTCTATTTTTATTGAATCTCGACGGTAGTGATACACATATTCATAGTATTGAAGCCAAACCATATAAGTTTAATAATGATAGTGCAACTTATTTGTGGCACTATCGTTTAGGTCATATTGGTGTAAAGCGCATGAAGAAACTCCATGCTGATGGGCTTTTGGAATCACTTGATGCTTGCGAACCATGCCTCATGGGCAAGATGACTAAGACTCCGTTCTCCGGAACAATGGAGCGAGCAACAGACTTACTGGCAATAATACATACTAATGTATGCAGTCCGATGAGTGTTGATGCTCGCGGTGAATATCATTATTTTCTGACCTTCACAGATGATTTGAGAAGATATGGGTATATCTACTTGATGAAACATAAGTCTGAAACATTTGAAAAGTTCAAAGAATTTCAGAGTGAAGTGGAAAATCATCGTTACAAGAAAATTAAATTTCTACGATTTGATCATGGAGGTGAATATTTGAGTTATGAGTTTAGTCTTCGTTTGAAACAATGCGGAATAGTTTCACAACTCACACCACCTGGAACACCACAACGTAATGGTGTGTCCGAATGTCGTAACCACACTTTATTAGATATGGTGCGATCTATGATGTCTCCTACTGATTTACCACTATCGTTTTGGGGTTATGCTTTAGAGACAGCTGTATTCACGTTAAATAGGGCACCATCAAAATCCGTTGAGAAGACACCAGATGAACTGTGGTTTGGCAAGAAACCCAAGTTGTCATTTCTTAAAGTTTGGGGCTGCAATGCTTATGTGAAAAAGCTTCAACCTGATAAGCTCGAGCTCAAATCGGAGAAATGTGTCTTCATAGGATACCCAAAGGAGACTGTTTGGTACACCTTCTATCACAGATCCGAAGGCAAGATATTCGTTACTAAGAATTGATCCTTTCTAGAGAAGGAGTTTCTCTCGAAAGAAGTGATTGGGAGGAAAGTAGAACTTGATGAGGTAATTGTACCTTCCCCCTTATTGGAAAGTAGTTGACCATAAAAATCAGTTGAAGTGATTCCTACACCAATTAGTGAGGAAGCTAATGATGATGATCATGAAACTTTTGATCAAGTTACTACCGAACCTCGTAGGTCAACCAGAATAAGATCCGCACCAGAGTGGTACGGTAATCCTGTTCTGGAGGTCATGTTACTTGACCATGACGAACCTATGAACTACGAGGAAGCGATGATGAGCCCGGATTCCACAAAATGGCTTGAGGCCATGAAATCTGAGATGGGATCCATGTATGAGAACAAAGTATGGACTTTGGTTGACATGCCCGATGATCGGCAAGCAATTGAGAATAAATAGATCTTCAAGAGGAAGACGTATGCTGATAGTAGTGTTACTATCTACAAAGCTCGAATTGTTGCAAAAGATTTTCGACAAGTTCAAGGTGTTGACTACGATGAGATTTTCTCACTCGTATCGATGCTTAAAGTCTGTCCAACAGATGTTAGCAATTACCGCATTTTATGAAATCTGGCAAATGGATGTCAAAACTGTATTCCTTAATGGATTTATTAAAGAAGAGTTGAATATGATGCAACCAGAAGGTTTTCTCAATCCTAAAGGTGTTAACAAAGTGTGCAAGCTCCAGCGATCCATCTATGGACTGGCGCAAGCATCTCGGAGTTGGAATATACACTTTGATGAGTGGATCAAAGCATATGGTTTTATACAGACTTATTGTGAAGCCTGTATTTACAAGAAAATGAGTGGGACACTACTAGGAAAAGGGCTATACATGAAATTGACACTAATGGCGCACTAGACACGTGGTTCGCCACTACTATATACTAATGGCGCACCATGTGCTGGTGCGCCATTAGTGTGGAAGACACTAATGGCACACCAGACACATGGTGCGCCACTAGTAACAAAAACTTTTTTTTCATTTTTCCAAACATACTAATGGCGCATCCAGGCACAGTGCGCCATTACTAGTTCCAACTAGTAATGGCGCACCACAACCAAGTGCGCCACTACTGTATTTTTTTTATTCTTTTTTTTGCAAAACTACTAATGGCGCACCGTGGCATAGTGCGCCATTACTAGTTTAAACTAGTAATGGCGCACTCTGCCACAGTGCGCCATTAGTATATATATATATATATATATATATATATATATATAATTTTTTTACAAAACTACTAATGGCGCACCACCAGCAGGTGCGCCATTAGTATGTAGGGTTACTAATGGCGCATGAGTGGGTGGTGCGCCATTAGTAACCTGGGACCAGCTAGATATTTTGGACAGCCACACCTACACACTCACTTTCCCCACTTCATTCCCTCCACCTCCTTCTCCAAACTTGTGTCGGCTGCCTCCTCCTCCTCACCTCATTTGCACCATAGATTCATCAAAATTAAGTGGTTAAATTACTTTTTTTGATAGGTGAGTAAGGGGAAAGCTATCTTTATGTTGTAGATCTACTTTTTTCTCCCTAGCTCGCTCCAACAACGTGCACATGCACTTTTTGTGGCCAAGCTAGATCTATGTATGTTTGTGGTGTTGCATATGTTTGTGGTGTTGCATATATGTTTGTGTTTGCAGGTACCGGTATTTGAAATGCGATAGTTGCCAATACTTTGCCGGAATGTTGATTCATTTCTGTTTCGGCGAGAATTTTGGCACTATGCATTCTTTTTGGTCCTATTTTTAGGGAAAGCCATGCCAAATTTTTTCTTGGTTCTAAAATATCGTTTTGCTCTACCCCGCAGGTGACCATGGTCCGCACAATGACCGAAGGCATCGTGAATAGATTTTTGAGCTCCGCGAAGGCCGAGATGCTTCAAAAGAACGAGACGGAGATAAAATGTCTGTGTCGAAGATGCAAGCTGAAGAGCCTTATTGCGGACCCGGATTCCGGGCAGGTGCGGGACCACCTGCTCTTGCGTGGTTTCATGGATGGCTATCGGTGGCAAGGTGATGAAGATGACTATGAAGTCGTCCATGGGGGCTGGGCAAGAAATGAGGAAGGGCAGCAAGATAACCACCGCGGCTCGGGCGGGCGAGAAGACGAAGAATCTCCAGGACATGATCACGATGGTGATGCTGTACACAGTCATCATGTAGAAGATGCCAGACATGATGATGAGGAAGATCAAGACGAAGGGCATGATTATGAAGATGAAGATGCCGGAGCAGACGACGATGGAGGATGGGTGCAGGACCCTCATATTCAAGAGCTGCTTCTCAAGCAGATGGATAACGCAAGAGCTGCCGCCCGAGAGAAAGCCAAGCTGGATCAACTGGAGATAGACGCGGTTACTCCATTGTATGAAGGATGCAGGCCCGAGGATACTCGCCTGAAAGTAATGCTCATGGCTCTGGAGATGAAGGTAAAACACAAAATGAGCGACGCATGCTTCGACGAGAACATGTCATTCGGGCACGAACGTCTTCCCAAGGGGAACAAGTGCCCGACCAGTTTCGAGGAGGCGAAGAAAATCGTGTGTCCTCTGGATTTACCGCACATGGAATACCATGTGTGCATGAACAATTGCATCATTTATCGGGACGAGCACGCGGAGTCTACCATGTGTCCGGTGTGCGGCATCACTCGATACAAGAAGAGGAAGAAAGCTCCTCGAAAAGTGGTGTGGTACTTTCCGATCACTCCTCGTCTGCAGCAGTATTTCGCGGACCCTAAGGTAGCAAAGCTTCTGCGTTGGCACGCAGATAGGGAGGAGAAGAAGCGGGAAGATGACGGAAATGATCAGGAGATAAATAAAAAAGACAAGATGCTGAGTCACCCTAAGGATGCGAGCCGGTGGCAAGCGTTGAACTTCGAAGATCCAGAATTTGGGAACGATCCAAGGAACATCGTGCTGGGCGCGAGCACCGATGGAGTCAATCCGTTTGGCAGCCAGAGAAGCACACATAGCACCTGGTCTGTGTTTGTGTGGATGTACAACCTCCCCCTGGTTGTGCATGAAGAGGAAGTACATTCACATGAGTATGCTAATTGAAGGGCCAAAACAACCAGAGAACGACATCAATCTGTATCTGGGGCCGCTGAAAGAGGAGCTAGACACGCTATGGAAAAATGCCAGCCAAAACGTGGGACGCCGCGGAGAAAGAATATTTCCCTATGAGAGCCGCACTGCTCACGACGATGCACGACTATCGCGGTTACGGATATCTCACGGGGCAGGTGGTCCACGGATTTTCTGGATGTGTTAGGTGCATGGATGACACAACGTATCGCCAGCTAGATAGAGATCCTGGGTCTTCAAAAACCGTGTTCATGGGACATCGAAGGTGGCTTCGCGACAATGACCCATGGAGGAAACGCAAGGATCTATACGATGGTGAAACCGAACCCCGAAGACGCCCGCGTACGAGGAGCAGCGAGGAAATAGACAAGCTGTTGAAAAATTGGAAAGATTGCCCACTGCCGGGAAAGAAGCAAAAGGCACCAGAGCCGGGAAAGAAGCGAAAGGCGCCAGAGCCGCTGCTGAAGGTATGGAAAACGAGCTCTATTTTCGGGGACTTGTCGTACTGGAAGATCCACTGTGTGCCTCACAGCCTTGATGTCATGCATATCACGAAGAACGTGTGCGAGAGTCTACTTGGTACCCTGCTCAACATGCCAGAGAGGACCAAAGATGGGTCGAAAGCAAGGGCAGACTTGAAATCAATGGGCATCAGGCAGGAGCTTCACGCTAATGATGATGATGATGATGAGGCGAAGCAGGACACAGAAAATCGTCGCAAAGGCAAAAAGGCGAAGAAGACTGGAAATGACTACCCTCCCACGTGCTGCACTCTAAGTCAGGAGGAGATCGAGCAGTTTTTCACCTGCCTCGTAGGAGTAAAACTTCCTTACGGTTACGCGGGAAAGATAAGCAGATACCTAGACCCAGCGAAGCAAAAGTTCAGCGGGATGAAGTCTCACGACTGTCACATGCTGATGACTCAGATACTTCTAGTTGCAATCCATGGGATCATGGACGCGCATGTCCGTGAAACGCTATTTGGCCTATGCAACTTTTTCAACGTCATCTCTCGGAAGTCGGTTGGTGTGAGGCAACTCAGAAGGCTATAGGAAGAGATCGTGGTGATACTATGCAAGCTTGAGATGTACTTCCCGCCCGCATTCTTCGACGTTATGGTGCATCTGCTGGTCCATATCGTGGAGGATATCATCCAACTCGGGCCGACATTCCTGCACAGCATGATGCCGTTAGAAACGATGAATGGTGTCATCAAAGGATATGTTCGCAACATGTCACGTCTAGAGGGAAGCATAGCCAGGGGCTTTTTGACCGAAGAGTGCATCTCCTACTGCACGAATTATCTAGGCATCGAGAACCCCGTTGGTCTGCCCGTCAACAGGCACCTCGGCAGGCTCGCTGGATGGGGTCACCGTGAGGGTCGCCACGAAATGCATGTCGACTTCGAGGGTCGACTCGCCGACTTTGAAAGAGCAAACCTAGTCGCGCTACAACACATAGACGTGGTCGATCCTTGGGTGGTAGAGCACAAAACCTTTATTGAGAATACGTACAATGACCGAGGCCAACAGAGGACGGATGGAGATATAATCAAAGAGCACAACTCATGTTTCGCGCGTTGGGTCAAGCAGAAGCTTCTGTCGTACCCTTTACATGAGGATTCTTCCGCGGAAGAACAACTCATATTCGCCTTGTCACAGGGCGCCGAGCACAACCTGATGACCTATGAGGCGTACCATATCAACGGCTACACATTCTACATCAAGGACAAGGACATGAAGAGCGATGGTTATCAGAACTCCGGGTTAACGATGGAATCCTACACCGGTAACGACAAGGACATATACTACAGAAGGATCGAGGAGATCTGGGAGCCGAGCTACGCTGGAGAGAAGGTCCCGATGTTCCGTGTGAGATGGGCCAAGAGCGTCCTAAAAGAAGACCGGTATTTCACCACCATGGTTATACCCAAAGCCAAACCCAAGACTGCGGGCGCAAATGTCACCGTGAAAAATGAGCCATGGGTACTGGCTTCCCAAGTGGACCAATGCTTCTTCATTACCGACCCGTCAAAGCCCAGTCGTGTTATCATGAGGAGAGGCAAAAGGAAGATCATCAAAATGGATGGAGTAGCAGATGAGCAAGACTTCGACAAGTACGGTGACCCAAAGATCGAACATGACGACGATGAAGTAGCAGCATACACCACAAGAAGAAGCAGGACCACCCTACCTAAAGGACGTCCGTTCAAGAGAAGAACTCCATTTACGAAAAATAAGGGCAAGAAGATTGTGAACAGATAGCTAGCTAAGATCGATTGTATTTAAATTGTAGCCTTCATTTCTCGATTGTATTTCATGGGCACTTTTTGAACTCATGAATGTTTTTAAATTTCATGGACACTCGATCTCGATCCCCCTCCATCTCGATCACTATCCCACCTCGCCAGATCTCGATCCCCCTCCGACGACCCACCGCACCCTCCCCGGCCCGCTCCACCGTCACAAATAAATGCAACTAAAATTGCAAAAAAAACAAATTTGATTATATTTTCAAATAATAAATTTGATGATATTTTCAAATAATAAATCTGATGATATTTTTTCATATTCATAAATATTTTCAAATAACAAATTTGATGATATTTTTTAAAAAATTATTACCATTTTTATAAAAAATCATTACTGTTTCATATTCATATTCATTTTCTTAAAAATTATTAGATGCAACAAAAAATAATAATAATTACTTATGGCACACCTCTGGCTGGTGCGCCATTGTTGTATAAAAAAAGATTACTAATGTCGCACCTCCTGCTGGTGCACCATTGCTATATAAAAAAAGATTACTAATGGCGCGCCTCCTGCTGGTGCACCATTGCTATATAAAAAAAAGATTACTAATGGCGCACCGACGGGGGGTGCGCCATTAGTAAGCTTCCCCTAGATAATTCCTCTCTCTCCCTCGCCAGATCCCCTTCGTCCCTCTCTCCCTCGCTAGATCCACCCGCGCGCTGCCCCGACCCACGACGCCGCCGCCCCGACCCCCGCCGGACTGCAGCCCCGCCGCCCCCGTGCCCCCGCGCCCCCGCGCCCCCACCCCCGCCGCCCCGACCCCCGCCGGACTCCACCCCCGCCGCCCCCGCGCCCCCGCACCCCCACCCCCGCCGGACTCCACCCCCGCCGCCCCCGTTGCGGCGCCGTCGCCGTTATCTTCACCGACGTCGCCCTTCGCGCCACGGCTTCATGCTCCGGCTACTCCCGTCCTTCGCGCGCCCACATACGGCGGCGAAGGTGCCCGGGTCCCCCGCTCGCCGATTCTTCCGACTCCTCCAAGCCCCTCGCCTCCTCCTCGACCGGCGGCGGCGCCCACCCCGACGAGGAGCCCGTCCTGCCCCTCCTCTAGGAACTCGCAGTAAGTTCGATTTGCAATGCACTACTCCAAATCCTGGTGAAGTAGTTGCTGTTGATTCCCGCAAAAAAAGTAGTTGCTGTTGATGTAGTCTGAATTTAGTGTGGAATCCTGCAGTTGATGTAGTCCAGTATGTCAGATTTGATTTAGTCTGAATTTAGAGCTGCGTGTAGTGCCAAACTGGATGATGTAGTGCTCTGAATTTAGAGGTTTATGTAGTGCCAAACTGGATGTAGTGCCAAATTTTGCAGGATGTAGACTCTATTTTGAAATTCAGAGATAATGAAAAGATCAAGCTGAGATTAATACCAAATCAAACTAAATAGTGGAGTACTGCTCACTGAAAAAAGTGGAGTATTCACCCAAATTTTTGTATCTCAGTTTAAGTTACTGAATTTGCAAGCACTGTTCAGAGTAGATTTTTGGTTGAATTACAGTGCTTTCAATCAATTTGCAACATTTTTCACTCTCAGATCATCACAAGCTAGAATTCCATCAAAGTGAGTAATACTTTCACTATCCTAATGCTTTATAAATGCAGAGAAGATGCTCATTTTTTTGTAACCTGTAGATGCCATGATCAATTTTTTGGTGAAGCTAGAATTCCATATATAGTCTGCTTGTGTGATGCACTGCTGTTGTATATTACAGTGCCCGTGATCTATTCGTCCTTTAAGCATGTTATTTTCTGGAGTGTCCATGGAAATGTGAGCAGAGTAACTAAACTGTCTAAGCATACAGTAACTGATGCCTCACTCTTGAATGCCCTACATCTGTTCAGAAGGGCCAGTGTTAGCAACTTGTTACCGAATTCATAATATTTCTCGCAGCTGGTAGGGGATTTGTACCACACGGAGCAGATGAGCTTGGATCGGAGCTAAGATAACCAGTTTGCTGGGTTTTGTCTCCGCCCATCGTGTCGTGATGATTTTGCAGGTACCCTGAGAGGCCCTTGAGTTTCCGGAATGTTGATTAACTTTCGTTCCGGCAAATTCGGGTACTCCATATGTCCTATTTTCAGCAAAGATCATGCTGAAATTTTCCGTGAATTTAAGCATGACTTTGCTAAAAATAGGACATATGGGGTACTTGTGACTAATGCATGGGTCGGGGTATCTTAGTACTTAGTTAAGTAGGATCAACTGCCCCGCCATTCCGATAAACCCTAGATGATAAACCCAACATAGGTGGGAATACAGCCAAGTGATTAGTGCCAAGTGATTAGGCCCAACCTAGGGTGCCTCGGCATCGATAAACCCTAAATGATGAAAACTTAACTTAGCATTTAGGGTGCCTCGTCGTCGACAAACCCTAAATGATGAAACATTCGCTTCTATAGGGTGCCTCGGTGTCGATGAGAACCTAAATGATGTACGCTTAGGCTTTTAGGGTGCCTCAGCGTTGACAAACCCTAAATGACGACGTGGTGCATACGTTGATTCATGGGCTGACGGCGTGGATTGCGGGCGGCCAACAGGGGCCTCCCCCGGTTCCCAGCTTCACGGCCAGCAACTCGCACAACACACAGGCAGTGCCATTGCTGTCTCCGGCGGAGGCGGTATTCGTGTCTCCGATGCCGGCACGGGCATTGGAGCTTAATGCACCCGGGTGTACACCGGCCGGCACCTCGCCAGCAAGCGGCCCCTCCGTCAGTTGCACGCCCGCCGTTGGCGGTGCCTCGACATTAGCCGAGCTCGACGGCATCACGGTAACTAAGCCTCTCGGCCGATGACTTCATCTCCTTGCCTTTGACTGGGCATCCCTGACTCCCTACATGTTTTCGCAGGGCGCCACCGATGTTCCTTGCACTCTCCTGCACTTCGTGGGCGGCGAGTTGGTCGATGTCACCAAGGGAAGAATCATTCAACCAGGCAACCTCGTGTTCCATGGTAATCCGATATCACCCACAGTGCATAGGGTTGAAGTGGTTCGGGTGCTGCTAGGCTGGGACGAGCTGTTACCTCCGATTCGACCCGCTGGGGCCGACAAAGAAGATGAGATGACCCTCAGCGCCTGCGTAAGCTGGCCCCTGCTTTGGCCAAAGAGCCAGATTCGTTTGGGGGCGGGGGACACCACCCCACAGAGAAGACCGCCAGTCGTGCCGGCGCCAAGCCATGGCAAGAACGCCGCAACGCTACCGGACATGCCGAACATCCCTATGGCACAGGATCCGGACATGCATATGGCACAGGATCCGGACGACGACGACAACGACGACGGTACATTTACCAACGTCGATAAGTACTTTGCCGAACATGGGTATGGTGACGAGTTCTGCGGGCCTCCTTCTCAAGAACCCAACCAAGACGACCGCGATCTAGCTGGTACGGCGGAGAAACCCAATTGCAACAGGCGTCGTCTGGCATTCAGTTCTCAGGAGACTCCTCCAGCTGCCGCCTTCACCGAGCCTCAGATAGATGAGGTGTGAAATATTATCAGCCCCAACACGCTCAAGAAGCCAGTCTGTGAGAAGAACTTGGTCCCATTACAGCAGATCAAGAAGAAGGGATGGAAACGAAAGGCTAAAAGGGGCGCCGGTGCGAGCCAGCCGGCACCGAGTACGATCCGTGCTCAGGATGGGCCACCTTCACCTACGGATATCTCGAGGAGGGTGCATGTGCTGGGTAGGGCGATGCTACCGACAAATATGCTCAATGCCGCAACCGGTGCTATGAGGAGTCTACATGACAGTGTTCTTTCTTTGGAGAAGCGGCGTCTTAGAGAGAATGATGTGGCATACCCGGTTTTCGTGGCCAAGGTGCCAGAGGGCAAGGGCTTTGTGGATGGCGCCATCGGGGGTACGATCGTCCTGCGGTTTGATGACATCTTTTCTATGTTTAACCTTCATCCGCTGCACTACACCTTCGTTCGACTGCTTTCGCTGAGTATGGAGATGCAGATCATTAGAGACAAGACCCCGGACATCGTGATAGTCGACCCCTTATACATGCGTGCCAAGCTCTTGGGCAGCGCTGGGGACCGCTAAGTCGCGATTTCACACCTCGAAGGTGTCATTCTGGCAAACCCTGATAAGGATAACTTCCTTGTGTCTTACTTTCCTGAGTAAGTCATCCCTTAACCGCCCCGTAACATATGATTTCTTAGATTTCAATCGTTTTTTTCTAACATTCCATGTTCTGTGCAGTGACACACATTGCACACTCATCCTCTTAAGCTCGAAATATTCCATGGCCACGTATTTCGACCCGAACCGTGACTCCAAGATAGACTACACAAATATCAAGAAAGTTCTTGATGATGTTCTCCCCGGCTACGCCAAATCTGGAGGCACCTTCACCAGGCTAGTTTGTAGGTACGGCAGGCACGTGTTCTCCCACAAAACTAAGTTCTGCTGCGTCAAGCAGCCGCCTGGCGGTCAGAAGGATGCCTACTACGCCCTCCATCATATGCGGGCGATCGTACGGGACCATCATCACCTTCTGCTACCAGATAATCTCAAAGATTTGGCCGCGAGCTTGTCGGCAATCCAGGACGCGGACATCAGACAAGAATTCTTTCGCATCCAGTCAGAGTTTGCGGAAATCATCCATCAAGATGTCCTTCATACCTCGGGGCAGTTCTACCTCAGATATCAACCGTCCAACAGTGAGATAGACACGATGCTACAAATACAGGCTGACAACGCCCGCGATTTCATGACCATCACGACAGACGGCGGCTTCATCCACGCTCCGGTCCCATGAGTCGAGTCGAAAGTAGTGATGCTATGTGTAGTTCTGAAACATTAATTGGCTCATGTTGTAATTAAACTTTAATGAATTGTATGTCTCTTTGGTTTGGACAGTCATTCAACTTAGATGTAATCGATGCTATTTATTCATAGGACCATGAGTCGTGCTATTAATGTCTTTCTTTTATCTTCCGGTCCTTTTGTTGCATACTTATATATTGCTCATGTATTGTTTTTTGTTTGGCTTGTGCATAGAGATGTCGTCGTATGTCGTGTACAAGGGTAAGGTTCCCGGAGTCTACGACGACTGGGGGGAGTGTCGGAGACAGGTTCATCATTTTAGCGGTAACAGTTACAAAGGGTACACCACTAGGGCGGAGGCGGAATCTAGATACGCCCGCTATCTAGCGGGAGAGAGGAGGGAGCGTTGGAGGAACCGGATGAAGACCAGTTTCATCGCGATGATGCTCATCGTGATGACCGCAGCTCTCTTCTATGTGATGGTAGTTTAGATGATCGATATCGACTTGTAATGTGAAGACAAACTCGCTACTTGCGGTCTCGAGACTTGTAATGTTCTATCTTTGTTCGGTCTTTTGAATTCGGAGACTAATATGATGAATTGTATTCGGAGACTAATCTTCTAGTGTATTCGA
The DNA here is from genome assembly GCF_056163025.1 of Triticum urartu. Classification (NCBI taxonomy): domain Eukaryota; kingdom Viridiplantae; phylum Streptophyta; class Magnoliopsida; order Poales; family Poaceae; genus Triticum; species Triticum urartu. The sequence continues at coordinate 215,063,678 of NC_141873.1, read as the reverse complement.
TGAATCTGCTGTTGCTGTGTGGTGCTATCTATATTCTGTCCAATAATATATTTTGTAACCTATGCAAAAATTAGAAAAGTAAAAAAAACCTAATATTCATACTAATGGCGCATCATCTCAAAGTGCGCCATTAGTATGCCGAAGGATACTAATGGCGCATCACTACACAGTGCGCCATTAGTATGCCAAAGGATACTAATGGCGCATCACCCCACAGTGCGCCATTAGTATGCCAAAGGACATGGGTAAATATGGCCCCCTGGGAGGCATACTAATGGCGCATGTTGGTCTATACTAATGGCGCACGGCGTGGTGCGCCATTAGTATACCAGATACTAATGGCGCACCCGTGGTGCGCCATTAGTATATAATACTAGTGGCGTGGTACTAGTGGCGCACCAGTAGTGCACCATTAGTAGGCAAAACTGGTGCGCCACTAGTAAGCCTTTTCCTAGTAGTGTGAGCACTACAACCTTTCTGATAAGTATATGTGAATGACATATTGTTGATCGAAAATGATGTAGAATTTTTCTGGAAAGCATAAAGGAGGGTTTAAAAGGAGTTTTCCAAAGAAAGACCTCGGTGAAGTTGCTTACATATTGAGCATCAAGATCTATAGAGATAGATCAAGACGATTGATAAGTTTTTTCAATGAGTACATACGCTGATAAGATTTTGAAGTAGTTCAAAATGGAATAGTCAAAGAAGGAGTTCTTGCCTGTGTTGCAAGGTCTCAAGTTCAGTAAAGACTCAAAACTCGACCACTGCAGAAAATAGAAAGAGAATGAAAAGTCATTCCCTATGCCTCAGTCATAGGTTCTATAAAGTATGCTATGCTGTGTACCAGACCTATTGTGTACCTCACCATGAGTTTGGCAAGAGGGTACAATAGTGATCCATGAGTGGATCACTAGACAACGGTCAAAATTATCCTTAGTGGAATAAGGATATGTTTCTCAGTTATGGAGGTGATAAAGAGTTCATCGTAAAGATTTACGTCGATGCAAGCTTTAACACTGATTTGTATACATATTAAAAGTGCGAGTAATTAGCTAGAGTAGCTCCATGCAGAGCATTGTAGACATAGAAATTTGCAAAATACAGACGGATCTGAATGTGGCATACCCGTTGACTAAACTTCTCTCACAAGCAAAACACGATCACACCTTAGTACTCTTTGGGTGTTAATCACATGGCGATGTGAACTAGATTATTGACTCTAGTAAACCCTTTGGGTGTTGGTCACATGGTGATGTGAACTATTGGTGTTAAATCACATGGCGATGTGAACTAGATTATTGACTCTAGTGCAAGTGGGAGACTGAAGGAAATATGCTCTAGAGACAATTATAAAGTTGTTATTTATATTTCCGTATATCATGATAAATGTTTCGTATCCATGCTAGAATTTTATTAACCATAAACTTGATACATGTGTGAATACATAGACAAAACAAAATTTCCCTAGTATGCCTCTACTTGACTAGCTCGTTCACCAAAGATGGTTAAGTTTCCTGACCATAGACATGTGTTGTCATTGGATGAATGGGATCACATCATTAGGAGAATGATGTGATGGACAAGACCCATCCATTAGCTTAGCATGTTGATCGTTCAGTTTTATTGCTATTGCTTTCTTAATGACTTATACACATTCCTTTGACTATGAGATTATGCAACTCCTGAATACCGGAGGAACACCTTGTGTGCTATCAAATGTCACAACATAACTAGGTGATTATAAAGATGCTCTACAGGTGTCTCCGATGGTATTTGTTGAGTTGGCATAGATCGAGATTAGGATTTGTCATTCCGTGTATCGGAGAGGTATCTCTGGGCCCTCTCGGTAATGCACATCACTATGAGCCTTGCAAGCAATGTGAATAATGAGTTAGTTACGGGATGATACATTATGGAACGAGTAAAGAGACTTGTCGGTAACGAGATTGAACTAGGTATGATGATACCGACGATCGAATCTCGGGCAAGTAACATACCGTTGACAAAGGGAACGGCATATGTTGTTATGCGGTTTGACCGAGAAAGATCTTCGTAGAATATGTCGGAGCTAATATGATCATCCAGGTTCCGCTATTGGTTATTGACCAGAGATGTGTCTCGGTCATGTCTACATAGTTCTCGAACCCGTAGGGTCCGCACACTTAACGTTCGACGACGATTTGTATTATGAGTTATGTGATTTGATGATCTAAGTTTGTTTGGAGTCCCAGATGAGATCACAGACAAGATGTGGAGTCTTAAAATGGTTGAGAGGTAAATATTATTATATTTGAAGGTTGCATATGGACATCGGAATGGTTCCGAGATGTTCGGGCATTTTTCCGGAGTACCGGGAGGTTACCGGAACCCCCCGGGGAAGTTAATGGGCCTTAGTGGGCTTTAGTGGAGAGAGGGAAGAAGGGCCACGAGGTGGCGCGCGCCTCCCCCCTGCCCAAACTGAATTGGACTAGGGGTGCGGGCGCGGCCCCCTCCTTCCTTCTCCTTCTCCCCTCCTTCCTTTCCCTCCGGTGGAAGAAAGGAAAGGGGGGGAGTGAATTCTACATGGACTAGGAGTCCAAGTAGGACACGCCTGGTGCGCCCAACTATTGGAAATATGCCCTAGAGGCAATAATAAAATGGTTATTATTATATTTCTTTGTTCATGATAATTGTCTATTGTTCATGTTATAATTGTGTTATCCGAAAATTGTAATACATGTGTGAATACATAGACCACAACACGTCCCTAGTGAGCCTCTAGTTGACTAGCTCATTGATCAAAAGATAGTCATGGTTTCTTGACTATGGGCATTGGATGCCATTGATAACGGGATCACATCATTAGGCGAATGATGTGATGGACAAGACCCAATCCTAAGCATAGCTCAAAGATCGTGTAGTTCGTTTGCTATAGCTTTTCCGAATGTCAAGTATCATTTCCTTATACCATGAGATTGTGCAACTCCCGGAAACCGTAGGAGTGCTTTGGGTGTGCCAAACGTCACAACGTAACTGGGTGACTATAAAGGTACACTATAGGTATCTCCGAAAGTGTCTGTTGGGTTGGCACGAATCGAGACTGGGATTTGTCACTCCGTATGATGGAGAGGTATCTCTGGGCCCACTCGGTAATGCATCATCATAATGAGCTCAATGTGACCAAGTGGTTGATCACGGGATCATGCATTACGGCACGAGTAAAGTGACTTGCCGGTAACGAGATTGAACGAGGTATTGGGATACCGACGATCGAGTCTCGGGCAAGTAACGTACCGATTGACAAAGGGAATTGTATACGGATTGATTGAATTCTCGACATCGTGGTTCATCCGATGAGATCATCGAGGAGCATGTGGGAGCCAACATGGGTATCCAGATCCCGCTGTTGGTTATTGACGAGAGAGTCGTCTCGGTCATGTCTGCGTGTCTCCCGAACCCGTAGGGTCTACACACTTATGGTTCGGTGACACAATAGGGTTGTTGAGATATTAGTATACGGTAACCCGAAAGTTGTTCGGAGTCCCAGATGAGATCCCGGACGTCACGAGGAGTTCCGGAATGGTCCGGAGGTGAAGATTTATATATAGGAAGTCAAGTTTCGGCCATCGAGAAAGTTTCGGGGGTAATCGGTATTGTACCGGGACCACCGGAAGGGTCCCGGGGGTCCACCGGGTGGGGCCACCTATCTCGGAGGGCCCCATGGGCTGAAGTGGGAGGGGAACTAGCCCCTAGTGGGATGGTGCGCCCCCCTTGGGCCTCCCCCTGCGCCTAGGGTTGGAAACCCTAGGGTGGGGGCTCCCCACTTGGCTTGGGGGGCAAGCCACCCCCTTGGCCGCCGCCCCCCTTGGAGATTGGATCTCCTAGGGCCGGCGCCCCCCTAGGGACCCTATATATAGTGGGGGAGAGGGAGGGAAGCCGCACCCTAGCCCCTGGCGCCTCCCTTTCCCTCCCGTGACACTCCTCCCTCTCCCTGAGCTTGGTGAAGCCCTGCCGAGATCACCGTTGCTTCCACCACCACGCCATCGTGCTGCTGGATCTTCATCAACCTCTCCTTCCCCCTTTCTGGATCAAGTTGGAGGAGACTTCTTACCAACCGTACGTGTGTTGAACGCGGAGGTGCCGTCCGTTCGGCGCTAGGTCATCGGTGATTTGGATCACGACGAGTACGACTCCATCAACCCCGTTCTCTTGAATGCTTCCGCGCGCGATCTACAAGGGTATGTAGATGCACTCCCCTCTCCCTCGTTGCTAGATGACTCCATAGATTGATCTTGGTGATGCGTAGAAAATTTTAAAATTCTGCTACGTTCCCCAACAGTGGCATCATGAGCTAGGTCTTTGCGTAGTTTCTATGCACGAGTAGAACAGAAAGCAGTTGTGGGCGTCAATATTGTCAATTTGCTTGCCGTTACTAGTCTTATCTTGATTCGGCGGCATCGTGGGATGAAGCGGCCCGGACCGACCTTACACGTACGCTTATGTGAGACTGGTTCCATCGATTGACATGCACTAGTTGCATAAGGTGGCTGGCGGGTGTTTGTCTCTCCCACTTTAGTCGGATCGGATTCGATGAAAAGGGTCCTTATGAAGGGTAAATAGAAATTGGCATATCACGTTGTGGTTTTGGCGTAGGTAAGAAACGTTCTTGCTAGAAACCTATGGCAGCCACGTAAAAACATGCAACAACAATTAGAGGACGTCTAACTTGTTTTTGCAGCATGTGCCGTGTGATGTGATATGGCCAAAAGGATGTGATGTATGAGATTAATCATGTTCTTGTAATAGGAATTACGAATTGCATGTCGATGAGTATGACAACCGACAGGAGCAATAGGAGTTGCCTTTATTTATTTATGACCTGCGTGTCAACATAAACGTCATGTAATTACTTTACTTTATTGCTAAAGCGTTAGCCATAGTAGTAGAAGTAATAGATGACGAGACAACTTCAAGAAGACATGATGATGGAGATCACGATGATGGAGATCATGGTGTCATGCCGGTGACAACGATGATCATGGAGCCCCGAAGATGGAGATCAAAAGGAGCAAATGATATTGGCCATATCATGTCACTATTTGATTGCATGTGATGTTTATCATGTTTTACATCTTATTTGCTTAGAACGACGGTAGCTTAAATAAGATGATCCCTCATAATAATTTCAAGAAAGTGTTCCCCCTAACTGTGCACCATTGCGAAGGTTCGTTGTTTCGAAGCACCATGTGATGATCGGGTGTGATAGATTCTAACGTTCGAATACAACGGGTGTAAGCCAGATTTACACACGCAATACACTTAGGTTGACTTGAGGAGCCTAGCATGTACAGACATGGCCTCGGAACATAGAAGACCGAAAGGTCGAGCATGAGTCGTATAGAAGATACGATCAACATGAAGATGTTCACGGATGTTGACTAGTCCGTCTCACGTGATGATCGGACATGGCCTAGTTGACTCGGATCAAGTTTCACTTAGATGACTAGAGGGATGTCTATCTGAGTGGGAGTTCATTGAATAATTTGATTAGATGAACTTAATTATCATGAACTTAGTCTAAAATCTTTACACTATGTCTTGTAGATCAAATGGCCCACGCTAATGTTGCCCTCAACTTCAACGCGTTCCTAGAGAAAACCAAGCTGAAAGATGATGGCAGCAACTATACGGACTGGGTCCGGAACCTGAGGATCATCCTCATAGCTGCCAAGAAATATTATGTCCTAGAAGCACCGCTAGGTGACGCACCCATCCCAGAGAACCAAGACGTTATGAACGCTTGGCAGTCACGTGCTGATGATTACTCCCTCGTTCAGTGCGGCATGCTTTACAGTTTAGAACCGGGGCTCCAAAAGCGTTTTGAGAGACACGGAGCATATGAGATGTTCGAAGAGCTGAAAATGGTTTTCCAAGCTCATGCCCGGGTCGAGAGATATGAAGTCTCGGACAAGTTCTTCAGTTGTAAGATGGAGGAAAATAGTTCTGTCAGTGAGCACATAGTCAAAATGTCTGGGTTGCATAACCGCTTGACTCAGTTGGGAGTTAATCTCCCGGATGATGCGGTCATTGACAGAATCCTTCAGTCGCTTCCACCGAGCTACAAGAGCTTTGTGATGAACTTCAATATGCAGGGGTTGGAAAAGACCATTCCTGAGGTATATTCAATGCTGAAATCAGCGGAGGTGGAAATCAAAAACGAACATCAAGTGTTGATGGTGAATAAAACCACTAAGTTCAAGAAAGGCAAGGGTAAGAAGAACTTCAAGAAGGACGGCAAGGGGGTTGCCGCGCCCGGTAAGCAAGCTGCCGGGAAGAAGCCAAAGAATGGACCCAAGCCTGACACTGAGTGTTTTTATTGCAAGGGAAGTGGTCACTGGAAGCGGAACTGCCCCAAATACTTAGCGGACAAGAAGGCCGGCAACACTAAAGGTATATGTGATATACATGTAATTGATGTGTACCTTACCAGTACTCGTAGTAGCTCCTGGGTATTTGATACCGGTGTGGTTTCTCACATTTGTAACTCAAAGCAGGAGCTGCGGAATAAGCGGAGACTGGCGAAGGACGAGGTGACGATGCGCGTCGGGAATGGTTCCAAGGTCGATGTGATCGCCGTCGGCACGCTACCTCTACATTTACCTACGGGATTAGTTTTAAACCTCAATAATTGTTATTTAGTGCCAGCTTTGAGCATGAACATTGTATCAGGATCTCGTTTAATTCGAGATGGCTACTCATTTAAATCCGAGAATAATGGTTGTTCTATTTATATGAGAGATATGTTTTATGGTCATGCTCCGTTGGTGAATGGTTTATTCTTAATGAATCTCGAGAGTAATGTTACACATATTCATAGTGTGAATACCAAAAGATGTAAGGTTGATAATGATAGTCCCACATACTTGTGGCACTGCCGCCTTGGTCACATAGGTGTCAAACGCATGAAGAAGCTCCATGCAGATGGACTTTTGGAGTCTCTTGATTATGAATCATTTGACACGTGCGAACCATGCCTCATGGGTAAAATGACCAAGACTCCGTTCTCAGGAACAATGGAGCGAGCAACCAACTTATTGGAAATCATACATACTGATGTGTGCGGTCCAATGAGTGTTGTGGCTCGCGGTGGCTATCGTTATGTTCTCACCCTCACTGATGACTTGAGTAGATATGGGTATGTCTACTTAATGAAACACAAGTCTGAGACCTTTGAAAAGTTCAAGGAATTTTAGAGTGAGGTTGAGAATCAACGTGACAGGAAAATCAAGTTCTTGCTATCAGATCGCGGGGGAGAATACTTGAGTCACGAATTTGGCACACACTTAAGAAAATGTGGAATAGTTTCACAACTCACGCCGCCTGGAACACCTCAGCGTAATGGTGTGTCCAAACGTCGTAATCGCACTCTATTGGATATGGTGCGATCTATGATGTCTCTTACCGATCTACCGCTGTCATTTTGGGGCTATGCTTTAGAGACTGCCGCATTCACTTTAAATAGGGCTCCGTTGAAATCCATTAAGACGACACCGTATGAATTATGGTTTGGGAAGAAACCTAAGCTGTCGTTTCTAAAAGTTTGGGGATGCAATGCTAGTGTCAAGAAACTTCAACCTGAAAAGCTCGAACCCAAATCGGAAAAATGCGTCTTCATAGGATACCCTAAAGAAACTATTGGGTATACCTTCTACCTCAGATCCGAAGGCAAGATCTTTGTTGCCAAGAATGGGTCCTTTCTAGAGAAAGAGTTTCTCTCGAAAGAAATAAGTGGGAGGAAAGTAGAACTTGATGAAGTATTACCTCTTGAACTGGTAAGTGGCGCAGCTCAACAAAATGCTCCTGAGGTACCTGCACCGACTAGACAGGAAGTTAATGATGATGATCATGAAACTTCAGATCAAGTTGCTACTGAACTTTGTAGGTCCATGAGGACACATTCCGCACCAGAGTGGTACGACAACCCTGTCTTAGAAATCATGTTGTTAGACAACGGTGAACCTTCGAACTATGAAGAAGCGATGGCGGGCCCGGATTCCGACAAATGGCTGGAAGCCATGAAATCCGAGATAGGATCCATGTATGAAAACGAAGTATGGACTTTGACTGACTTGCCCGATGATCGGCGAGCCATAGAAAATAAATGGATCTTTAAGAAGAAGACAGACGCGGATGGTAATGTAACCATCTATAAAGCTCGGCTTGTCGCTAAGGGTTATCGACAAGTTCAAGGGGTTGACTACGATGAGACTTTTTCACCCGTAGCAAAGCTGAAGTCCGTCCAAATCATGTTAGTAATTGCCGCATTGTATGATTATGAGATATGGCAAATGGACGTCAAAACGGCATTCCTTCATGGTTTCCTTAAGGAAGAATTGAATATGATGCAGCCGGAAGGTTTTGTCGATCCTAAGAACGCTGACAAGGTGTGCAAGCTCCAACGCTCGATTTATGGGCTGGTGCAAGCATCTCGGAGTTGGAACATTCGTTTTAATAAGATGATCAAAGCGTTTGGGTTTACGCAGACTTATGGAGAAGCCTGCATTTACAAGAAAGTGAGTGGGAGCTCTGTAGCATTTCTCATATTGTATGTGGATGACATACTGTTGATGGGAAATGATATAGAATTCTTGGAAAGCATAAAGGCCTACTTGAACAAGTGTTTTTCAATGAAGGATCTTGGAGAAGCTGCTTATATATTAGGCATCAAGATCTATAGAGATAGATCGAGACGCCTCATTGGTCTTTCACAGAGTACGTACCTTGACAAGATATTGAAGAAGTTCAAAATGGATCAGTCAAAGAAGGGGTTCTTGCCTGTATTGCAAGGTACGAGATTGAGCACGGCTCAATGCCCGACCACGGCAGAAGATAGAGAAAAGATGAGTGTCATCCCCTATGCCTCGGCCATACAGTCTATCATGTATGCTATGCTGTGTACCAGACCTGATGTAAACCTTGCCGTAAGTTTGGTAGGAAGGTACCAAAGTAATCCCGGCATGGAACACTGGACAACGGTCAAGAATATCCAGAAGTACCTGAAGAGGACTAAGGATATGTTTCTCATTTATGGAGGTGACGAAGAGCTCGTCGTAAAGGGTTACGTCGATGCTAGCTTCGACATAGATCTGGATGACTCTAAGTCACAAACCGGATACGTGTATATTTTGAATGGTGGGGCAGTAAGCTGGTGCAGTTGCAAGCAAAGCGTTGTGGTGGGATCTACATGTGAAGCAGAGTACATGGCAGCCTCGGAGGCAGCACAAGAGGCAATCTGGGTGAAGGAGTTCATTACCGACCTAGGAGTCATACCCAATGCGTCGGGCCCGATGAATCTCTTTTGTGACAACACTGGAGCTATTGCCCTTGCCAAGGAGCCCAGGTTTCACAGGAAGACCAGGCATATCAAGCGTCGCTTCAACTCCATTCGTGAAATTGTTCAAAATGGAGACATAGATATTTGTAAAGTACATACGGACCTGAATGTGGCAGATCCGTTGACTAAACCTCTCCCTAGAGCAAAACATGATCAACACCAGAACTGCATGGGTGTTCGATTCATCACAATGTAACTAGATTATTGACTCTAGTGCAAGTGGAAGACTGTTGGAAATATGCCCTAGAGGCAATAATAAAATGGTTATTCTTATATTTCTTTGTTCATGATATTTGTCTATTGTTCATGCTATAATTGTGTTATCCGGAAATCGTAATACATGTGTGAATACATAGACCACAAAACGTCCCTAGTGAGCCTCTACTTGGCTAGCTCGTTGATCAAAAGATAGTCATGGTTTCCTGACTATGGACATTGGATGCCATTGATAACGGGATCACATCATTAGGCGAATGATGTGATGGACAAGACCCAATCCTAAGCATAGCTCAAAGATCGTGTAGTTCGTTTGCTATAGCTTTTCCGAATGTCAAGTATCATTTCCTTAGACCATGAGATTGTGCAACTCCCGGATACCGTAGGAGTGCTTTGGGTGTGCCAAATGTCACAACGTAACTGGGTGACTATAAAGGTACACTACAGGTATCTCCGAAAGTGTCTTTTGGGTTGGCACGAATCGAGACTGGGATTTGTCACTCCGTATGACGGAGAGGTATCTCTGGGACCACTCGGTAATGCATCATCATAATGAGCTCAATGTGACCAAGTTGTTGATCACGGGATCATGCATTACGGCACGAGTAAAGTGACTTGCCGGTAACGAGATTGAACGAGGTATTGGGATACCGACGATCGAGTCTCGGGCAAGTAACGTACCAATTGACAAAGGGAATTGTATACGGATTGATTGAATCCTCGACATCATGGTTCATCCGATGTGATCATCTAGGAGCATGTGGGAGCCAACAAGGGTATCCAGATCCCACTGTTGGTTATTGACCGGAGAGTCGTCTCGGTCATGTCTGCGTGTCTCCCGAACCCGTAGGGTCTACACACTTAAGGTTCGGTGACGCTAGGGTTGTTGAGATATTAGTATACGGTAACCCGAAAGTTGTTTGGAGTCCTGGATGAGATCCCAGACGTCACGAAGAGTTCCGGAATGGTCCAGAGGTGAAGATTTATATATAGGAAGTCAAGTTTCGGCCATCGGGAAAGTTTCGGGGGTAATCGGTATTGTAGCGGGACCACCGGAAGGGTCCCGGGGGTCCACCGGGTGGGGCCACCTATCCCGAAGGGCCCCATGGGCTGAAGTGGGAGGGGAACCAGCCCCTAGTGGGCTGGTGCGCCCCCCTTCGGCATCCCCCTGCGCCTAGGGTTGGAAACCCTAGGGGTGGGGGGCGCCCCACTTGGCTTGGGGGGCAAGCCACCCACTTGGCCCCCCCCCTTGGAGATTGGATCTCCTAGGGCCGGCGCCGCCCTAGGGACCCTATATATAGTGGGGGAGAGGGAGGGCAGCTGCACCCTAGCCCCTGGCGCCTCCCTTTCCCTCCCGTGACACTCCTCCCTCTCCCTGAGCTTGGTGAAGCCCTGCCGAGATCACCATTGCTTCCACCACCACGGTGTCGTGCTGCTGGATCTTCATCAACCTCTCCTTCCCCCTTGCTGGATCAAGTTGGAGGAGACGTCTTACCAACCGTACTTGTGTTGAACGCGGAGGTGCCATCAGTTCGGCGCTAGGTCATCGGTGATTTGGATCACGACGAGTACGACTCCATCAACCCCGTTCTCTTGAACGCTTCCGCGCGCGATCTACAAGGGTATGTAGATGCAATCCTCTCTCCCTTGTTGCTAGATGACTCCATAGATTGATCTTGGTGATGCGTAGAAAATTTTAAAATTCTGCTACGTTCCCCAACACCAACCTGGCTGGCCTCCTCTCTCCCTCCCTCCTTTATATACGTGGATAGGGGCACCCCAATAGCACAATAGACAATCTCTTAGCCATGTGCGGTGCCCCCCTCCACAGTTCAACACATCAGTCAGATCGTCGTAGTGCTTAGATGAAGCCCTGCTGGTAACTTCATCATCACCATTGCCACACTGTCGTGCTGATGGATCTCTCCCTCGTCCTCAACTAGAACAAGAGCTCGAGGGACATCACCGTGCTGAACATGTGCTGAACATGGAGGTTCCGTACATTCGGTACTTGGATCGGTTGGATCGTGAAGATGTTCGACTACATCAACCACGTTACTAAGCGCTTCCTCTTTCGGTGTACGAGGGTACGTAGACACACTCTCCCCTCTCGTTGCTATGCATCTCCTAGATAGATCTTGCGTGATCATAGGAATTTTTTTGAAATACTGCATTCCCCAACAGTGGTGGTGTTGCAAGTTTACTTATAACAGAAGGTGAATCTAAAGCAGAACTGGATGGCAGTTCCTTACCTCCCCTCGTCTTAGAGGGATATATCTTAGTCTTAGCATCCTTCAGATTCTTCATAGTGATAAATTGATAATAATCCCAAGTGGCTCAACAAATATAGCTATGCTCCCCGGCAACGGCGCCAGAAAAAGGTCTTGATAATCCACAAGTATAGGGGATCGCAACCGTTTTCGAGGGTTGAGTATTCAACCCAAATTTATAGATTCGACACAAGGGGAGCCAAAGAATATTTGAAGGTATTAGCAGCTGTGTTGTCAATTCAACCACACCTGGAGATTAATTATCTGCATCAATGCGATCAGTAGCAAAGTAATAAGATAGTTTTGATAATAGTGACAATAGTAATATTAACAATAACAGTGATAGCAGTAGTTTTGTAACAAGTGCAACAGTAACGATAGTAGTAGTAACTTAGCAAGAACAATATAAGATAAATTCGTAGGCATTGGATCGATAATTTGTTGGATGATATTCATCATGTGACAGTCATAACCTAGGGCGATACGACACTAGCTCCAGTTCATAAATATAATGTATCCATGTATTCCGTAAATAGTCATACGTGCTTACGGAAAGAACTTGCATGTCATCTTTTGTCCTACCCTCCCATGGCAGCGGGATCCAATTGGAAGCTAAGGGATATTAAGGCCTCCTTTTAATAGAGAACTGGAACAAAGCATTAGCACAAGCTGAATACATGAACTCCTCAAACTATTATCATCACCGGGAGTGGTCCCGACTATTGTCACTCCGGGTTTGCTGGATCATAACACATAGTAGGTGACTATAACTTGCAAGATTGGACCTAGAACATGGATATAATGGTGATAACTTAAATGGTTCAGATCTGAAATCATGGCACCCGGGCCCAAAGTGACAACCACTAAGCATGGAGAAGTCATAGCAACATCAATCTCAGAACATAGTGGATACTAGGGATCAAGCCCTAACAAAACTAACTAGATTACATGATGAATCTCATTCAACTCCTCACCGACCAGCGAGCCCATGAAGCAATTACTCACTCCCGGTGGGGAGCATCATCGAATTGGCGATGAAGAAGGGTTGGTGATGACGAAGAACGAAGATCCCCCTCTCCGGAGCCCTAAACGGATTCCAGATCTAGCCTCCCGGTGAAGAATAGGAGGTGATGGCGGCTCCATCTCGTGGATCGCGATAATTCTTTCTCCCTTACTTTTTCTCTAAATATGTGATTTTATAGTATCAGGGTTGAGGTCTGCGGGGCCACTAAGTGGACAACCCACCTGGGTGCGCCAGGAAGGGGGGCGCCCTAGTGGGTTGTGCCCACCCAGGTGTCCCCCTTTGATGGATCTTGGTTCCAGAAATTCTCTTTATTGATATAAAAATTCCTCACAAAGTTTCGTTCCATTCCGAGAACTTTTATTTCTGCATAAAAACAACACCATGGTAGTTCTTCTGAAAACAGCGTCAGTACGGGGTTAATTTCATTCAAATCATGCAAATTAGAGTCCAAAACAAGAGGAAAAGTGTTAGGAAAAGTAGATACGTTGGAGATGTATCAGCTAGCAGCAACAACAAAAGGCAGTAGTGAGCGCTAGTGAGTGGGGGTGCGAGCACCAGAGAAGAGCAGGAGCAGGGAGCAGCAGGGAGCGTGGGCGGCTGCAGGCGCAGGCGGGCGCCGGCCGCGTGCGCAGATGGCTCGGGTCACGGCAGTGCATGGCCAGGCATGGCAGGGCAGGGGTGGCTGCAGGCGGGCAACGGTGGGAGCGGGCGTGCGCGGGAGCAAGGGCGTAACTGCAGGCGTCAGGGGCACACGGTCGCGCGCGCGGACCCAGAGCTCTAGCCATGGAGTCCTGTGTTAGTGTGGAGATGACTACGGCAATGTATCGAGGGGGAAAAGCAGGGCAATTGAGGGAGGAGCTCATTGTGAGTCGAAAGGAGGGCTCAGTGGGCTCGGGGAAGTGATACTTCTCCAACGTATCTATAATTTTTGATTGTTCCATGCTATTATATTATCTATTTTGGATGTTTTATATGCATTTACATGTCACTTTATATTATTTTTGGGACTAACCTATTAACCTAGAGCCTAGTGCCAGTTCCTATTTTTCCTTGTTTTTGAGTTTTGGAGAAAAGGAATATCAAACGGAGTCCAAACAGAATAAAACCTTTGCGGTGATATTTCTTGGACCAGAAGAAAACCAGGAGACTTGGAGATGAAGTCGGAGGAGCCACGAGGCGGCCACAAGGACAGAGGGCGCGCCCAGGGGAAAGGGCATGCCCCCACCGTTGTGGGCCCCTCGTGCACCTCCTAACCTAATTCTTTCCCCTATATATACCCATATATCCCCAAACCAATAGGGGCATCCATGAAAACACTTTTCCACCGCCGCAACTGTTACGCCCCGAGACCGATGTGCTAGGTGTCTTCCAGTTATTCGCTGTTGTTGCGTTGTCATTGCTTGCGTGTCATGCATTGCATATCATGTCATCATGTGCATTTCATTTGCATACATGTTTGTCTCATGCATCCGAGCATTTTCCCCGTTGTCCGTTTTGCAATCCGGCGCTCCTGTGTCATCCGGTGTCCCTTTCTACCACTTTTCGTGTGCGGGTGTTAAACGTTTTCGGATTGGACCGGGACTTGCCATGCGGCCTTGGTTTACTACCGGTCGATCGCCTGTCAAGTTTCATGCCATTTGGACTTTGTTTGATACTCCAACGGTTAACTATGGGACCGAAAAGGCCTCGTGTGTGTTGCAGCCCAACACCCCTCCAAAGTGGCCCGAAACCCACCTAAACCTCCACCATCATCTAGAGCGTTCGAACATGACCGCGTGGCCGCAAACCGCACCTCATTTGGACTCTCCTAGCTCCCTCTACCTATATATATGTGATCCCCTCCGAAATATTCGCGGTACAAACCCTAGATCCAACTCCCTCATAGCCGCCGGACATGTCCGTCCCGCTGCTGGACGTGTCCGCCGCCGCCGCCACGTCGCTCCGGCCAATACCAGGCCGCCACGTCACCGCCTCCGCTGCCTCAGCCAACCGCGCGCCGCCACCTCACCGCCCTCTCTCTCCTCCAACCGCGGGCCCGAGGAGACCCAGATCCGGCCCGCCCTGGCCTGGATCCTGCGCACGAGCGCCACCCGTGCCCGCGTCTCCTTTCCCGCCGGCGGCCGCCGTTCGCCGGCGCGCCATGCCGCCGCCGCGCCATTCTCGCCGCCCGCGTCGGCTCGTCCCCGACGCCGCATCACTGCCCCGTCGCCCGCATCCGCGAGCCGCCTTCGGCCAGCCGTGCCGCCCGAGCGCAGGAGCTTGCCCGCGCCGCCTCGAGTCTTCCTGCCGGAGCCCTCCCGCCGGCGACCCCGCGCCCCGTCGCCGGCGACCTCCTCCACGCCGCCCCGCTCTCCCCGGTCGCCGCCACCGCGCGCCATTGCCAGGCCGCGCTGCCCGCCGAGCTCGTCGGCGACTTCCCGCTGCTTCTCCGGCGACCGCGCATCTCTCCGGATGCCCCTTCTCCGTCTCTGGCGCATCTCCGGTCATCTCCGTCGTCTCCGGCGAGGTCCGATGGATCGGGACCAGATCCACCAGTTCGTCCAACCACACACCCCGTCCCGATCCGGATCTGCGCCGTCCCGCTTCTCTCCATCCCGGGTTGACTTTTGCGAGGTTGAAATTCTCTAAGTCCCATTAATTTTATGCATATTTCATCGCATCATAACTTCATCACCGTTGCTCCGATTCATGCGTGTAGCATATCAAAATGTTCGTCTCGACGAGTACATCATTTCATCTCATTGCGTCATTTTCATTTGAGTCTTGATGCCCGAAATGCTGTTGGAAGAGGGTTATGTGAGGTTTATGTCAGATCTGTTTCAGCAAATGGCCTGTTTTCATTTTTGCCATGATTAATGTGTGCATGCTACGACCCCGAGCTCTACATGTGTTTTGTTATATGCCATGCCATCTTTACAGGGGTGTTTGCCATGTATTTTTGTGATCTTTGTGGTGACTAGCACAAGCTTGCAAAGTAGCGTAATCGTTGATGCTGATTTCAGGGACTTAGAATTTCACTAAGTCCTTGTCCTGTTCTTGTTTTTATGCCATATGTTCATGTTGTTTCCTAGTGATCCGTGCCTCTTTTGAGGATGATCAGTAAAGATGTTTTGTTAATATTGTGGCGCTCTATCCATACATGACATTGTTTGCAATTATGGAGCACCCTAGCTTGAGTCAATAGAGCTCTACTTTTGCTATAAAATGATCCTGGCAGATTGTTGACATGTTTAGCGATTTTGCCGAGGATGTTGCTATTGATCCGTGCATGCTACGTTGTTGTCCTTGCCATGTATAGCTTCTATGCCATGTCTATTTGCTGGGTGTATGCTTAGTTTGTCATGCAATGCCTCATAGTGAGTGCATCAAGCTCGTAAAGCATGCCTACTTGTTAACTGTTTTGCATGCTCCAGTTTTTCACTAAGTCTGTATCTGTTTATGTTTTTGCTATGTTCACATGCTTGCAATTGTACTTTCTGATCCCTTTTGGCTTATGGTCACTAAGGGACTTTTGTTATATGCTTATAGTAGCTTCATCCCATGCCTTGATTTGCCATGATATGTTCTTGTTGCATGTAGTTTTCATGCTCTAAACATTGCTTCCTGATGATAAATTCCTGACATGTTAATTTCACCAAGTCTGAAACCTGTTATCATTTGCTCTTTTGCCATGCTTGTTTGAACCTGTTAATGGAGGAATTAGCCGTATCTCAGTGTTAATCTTTTGTCAAGCTTCATGAGTGGATCCCTGCCATGTATCTTGTTGTCATGTTTGAGTGTCGTAGCATATTTATCTTGATGCATTTAGTTGGTCACTTGCTGATTATCGCAGACCGGTGCCATATTTGTTTTGCTTGCCATTTCCAAACCGTGCATCCGATTCCGGTGATCTTTATATCGATTTCAACCGAAATCATCTCCCCTTTCCAGTGGCACTATTGGATTTACAGTTTGAGGCCAGCTTCAATCATTCCTTGTCAAATCATGCATATGCATCACATACCGCATCCCACATATCATACCATATTTGCATCATGTTGTTTGAGCATTGCACGTGTTGATTGTGTTCCGTTTGCTTGTTGTTCTTTTTTGGGTAGAGCCGAGAGACGAGTTCGTGAATGAGGAGCCCGTTGAGTTCGCTTACAAGGATCAAGTCAACTCTGAGAACTTTGCAAGCAAGATGACCATACCCTCGAAATCACTTCTATCTTTGCTTGCTAGTTTGCTCGCTCTTTTGCTATGCCTATGCTGCGATACCTACCACTTGCTTATCATGCCTCTCATATTGCTAAGCCAAGCCTCTAACCCACCTTGTCCTATTAAACCATTGTTTGGCTATGTTACCGCTTTGCTCAGCACCTCTTATAGCGTTGTTAGTTGCAGGTGAAGATTGGAGCTTGTTCAATGTTTGGAACATGGATATTTTATTGGGATATCACAATATCTCTTATTTAATTAATGCATCTATATACTTGGTAAAGGGTGGAAGGCTCGACCTTATGCCAGGTGTTTTGTTCCACTCTTGCCGCCCTAGTTTCCGTCATATCGGTGTTATGTTCCCGGATTTTCAATTCCTTACACGGTTGGGTTATAATGGGAACCCCTTGACAGTTCGCTTTGAATAAAACTCCTCCAGCAAGGCCCAACCTTGGTTTTACCATTCGCCACCTATCCTTTTTCCCTTGGGTTAGGCCAGCCCAAGGGTCATATTTATTTTAACCCTCCTCGGGCCAGTGCTTGTCTAAGTGTTGGTCCGAAACAGAGCCACTTGCGGCGCCACCTCGAGGAAACTTGAGGGCTGGTTTTAGCTATACGTAGTGTTCATCCGGTGTTGCCCTGAGAACGAGATATGTGCAGCTCCCATCAGGATGTCGGCGCATCGGGCGGTCTTGCTGGACTTGTTTTACCATTGTCGAGAATGTCTTGTAACCGGGATGCCGAGTCTGATCGGATGTCTTGGGAGAAGGAATATCCTTCGTTGACCGTGAGAGCTTGTGATGGGCTAAGTTGGGACCCCCTGCAGCGATTTGAACTTTCGAAAGCCGTGCCCGCGGTTATAGGCAGATGGGAATTTGTTAATGTCCGATTGTAGAAAACCTGAAGTTGACCTTAATTAAAATGCACCAACCGCGTGTGTTACCGTGATGGTCTCCTCTCGGAGGAGTCCAGGAAGTGAACACGGTGTTGGAGTTATGCTTGAAGTAGGTTGTTCTAGGATCACTTCTTGATCATAGTTGTTCGACCGTGCTTTTGCTTTCTCTTCTCGCTCTCATTTGCGTATGTTAGCCACCATATATGCTAGTCGCTTGCTGCAGCTCCACCTCATACCTTTTACCCTTCCTATAATCTTAAATAGTCTTGATCGCGAGGGTGTGAGATTGCTGAGTCCCCGTGACTCACAGATACTTCCAAAACCAGCTTGCAGGTGCCGTTGAACCATGCAGGTGACGCAACCAAGCTCAAGGAGGAGCTCGATGAAGATCTTGTCCTTTGTGTTGTTTCGTTCTAGTTGATCAGTAGTGGAGCCCAGTTGGGGTCGATCAGGGATCTGTGTAGCATTTGGGGTAGTCTTCTTTTATTTTGGTTCCGTAGTCGGACCTTGAGTTTAACTGGTTGATGTAATGTTTTATTCATGTAACTGTGTGAAGTGGCGATTTTGAGCCAACTATGTATCTCTTTCCCTTGTGTATTACATGGGTTGTGTGAAGATTACCTCACTTGCGACATTGCTTTCAATGCGGTTATGCCTCTAAGTCGTGCTTCGACACGTGGGAGATATAGCCGCATCGAGGGCGTTACAGCAACCTTCTGTACCAGTGAGATCCCATCTAGAGGCCTCTTCCGGTGTCCTGCCGGAGGGGGATTCGATCATGGAGGCCTTCCACATCAACTCTATTGCCCTTCCAATGAAGCGTGAGTAGTTTATTTCAGACCTACGGGTCCATAGCTGGTAGCTAGATGACTTCTTCTTTCTCTTTGATTCTCAATACCATGTTCTCCTCGATGTTCTTGGAGATCTATTCGATGTAATACTCTTTTGTGGTGTGTTTGCCGAGATCCGATGAATTGTGGCTTTATGATCAGCTTATCTATGAATATTATTTGAATCTCCTCTGAATTCTTTTATGCATGATTTGATATCTTTGTAATTCTCTTCGAACTATCGGTTTGGTTTGGCCAACTAGATTGGTTTTTCTTGCAATGGGAGAAGTGCTTAGCTTTGGGTTCAATCTTGCGGTGTCCTTTCCCAGTGATAGTTGGGGCAGCAAGGCACGTATTGTATTTTTGCCATCGAGGATAAAAAGATGGGGGTTTCATCATATTGCTTGAGTTAATTCCTCTATATCATGTCATCTTACTTAATGCATTACTCCGTTCTTTATGAACTTAATACTCTAGATGCATGCTGGATAGCGATCGATGTGTGGAGTAATAGTAGTAGATGCAGAATCATTTCGGTCTCCTTGACACGGACGTGATGCCTATATTCATGATCGTTGCCTTAGATATCGTCATAACTTTGTGCTTTTCTATCAATTGCTCGGCAGTAATTTCTTCACCCACCGTATTATTGTCGATCATGAGATAAGCCTGTAGTGAAACGTATGGCCCCCGGGTCTATTTTCTAGCATACAAGTTCTATTTTCCATAATATTAGTTTATGATTTACTATTTTGAAATATTTTACTTTTCGATCTGTAAACCAAAAATACCAAAAGTATTTACCTTACCGTTTGTCTATCTCAATTAGATCTCACTTATGCAAATAACAGTGAAGGGATTGACAACCCCTTTATCGCGTTGGGTGCAAGTTGTTTGTTTGTTTGTGCAGGTATTCGACGACTTGTGTGTTGTCTCCTACTGGATTGATACCTTGGTTCTCAAACTGAGGGAAATACTTATTTCGACTTTGCTGCATCACCCTTTCCTCTTCAAGGGAAAAACCAACGCAAGCTCAAGAAGTATCAGGAAGGTATGTAGTCGACTGAGTGGCGATGGTGATCTCCGGCACCCAAGGTTGAAGACGACGATGAAGAGCTCATTGCAGAGGCGCCTAGCTCCCGCTGGTGACCGCAGACGGCGTAGTAGATGACGATGCTTCTCCATGACACAGTGATGTGGCGAACGAAGTGCGATGGCTACGCGGGCGACATGGCCATGGCGATGACAGAGGAGGACGAGCGTTGTGGAGACGATGCAGATCTAGGAGGGGGAAATAGGGGCTAGTGTTTAACCTATGGGGCAAAGGGGGGTCGGGGTCATGCTCTTGTAGTGCTGGAGGGGTACCGTTGATGTAGGGTAGGGACCCTAATCGCCCGATCTTTGACGAAAGGAGCGGAATCCCGCGAAGAACACGAAGAACACACAGGGTGAAAACGAGGAAAACACAAAAGGAGACAAAGAGGAATAGTCAAACCAACATGAATAGATCACACATGTGCTAGATCCTCGAATACATAAAGTAAGATACACGATCACGATCAACTAGGGACGATACACGGTAACCTCTCTTCTCCGTGAGGAGGTCTTGATGTTCTTCCCTAAAGAGGGGTCTTGAATCCACTTGGGGTATCTTCTCCGTAGGAGGCTCGAATCTCCAAGGATAAGGTAACCAAGTGGATGAGCAAATCTCTCACACGAAATATGAGCTAATCCTTTGCTAACCCTAGAGAGTTGGGCGAGGTGGAGTATATATAGTCTAGGGGGGAGAAGGGATACACGGGCCTCGCCCCTTCACTGTGTGCACACAGGGGAGGCCGGATGTCCCGGCTGGTCAGGCCGGATGTCCGGGCTTT
This sequence comes from Triticum urartu, assembly GCF_056163025.1. Classification (NCBI taxonomy): domain Eukaryota; kingdom Viridiplantae; phylum Streptophyta; class Magnoliopsida; order Poales; family Poaceae; genus Triticum; species Triticum urartu. The sequence continues at coordinate 215,042,999 of NC_141873.1, read as the reverse complement.
CAGGCGATGCCGGATGTCTGGGCTGGGGAGGCCGGATGTCCGGGCTGGAGTGGTGGCATTTGTTGCTCTCGGGTTCAAAGGGGCCGAATTTCCGGGCTGGTGGCCGGATGTCCGGGGGCTCGGGGGAGGCCGGATGTCCGGGCTGTCGAGGCAGGATGTCCGGGGTCTCAGGAGAGGCCGAATGTCCGGGCTGTCGAGGCCGGATATCCGGGGCCTGTAGCTTCTGGCAGCTGTGCTACTGTAGTGGATGACGCTCTAAGGGCCGGATGTCCGGGGCCTAGGAGATGATCTTGACTCCTTCCGTTGGTTCTCCTCATCCGTGAACTTGGGGACTTGTACATCTTCATGCGCATCTTCGGAAGGTTGATGAGGACATGACTACCTTGGATACGACCAAAAATATTTCATACATGCATATTTGTCAGGTGATTTCTAGTGCAAACTATTCAATAATCTATTTATGTTACCCAGAACAAAAATACTTCACACACTTTTGTGTTTTATCTAATTGCAGGTGTATGAGACATTTGTACAATCCACATATGAAGATAAGGGAGAAAGAGATGTTTACTTCCTGTTCAAAAAGTTCTCTCACGTCACTTTTGTCCCAAGAGAAGATAGAGTCCAAGTCTCTCACGTTCTGGATTCAGATTCGGACTGCACAGACATACCTGACTCAAAACGCAAACAAAGTTTTCATACGAACTTCGAATTGGGTGATTGTTCTTTTGTTGGAAACTAGATTTCGTGCTCTTTACAACCCAATTGGATTCACCTTCAAATTCGTCCGGAGCATTGAGATATCGATGAAACAATCTGACGCTGCAGCAGAATCCGAGTCAAACAACAAGTCCAAAGGTGTTGCACCACCTCCACTTGGGCCCATGAGCCTTGCACGACCTAGGGTTAGTTTTAGGCTGACTTGGGACGTCCTTCCACCTCCTTGGCCGCCACTCCTTGCACCTATATAAGTAGATCCATCTAGTAGCTTTTTCCTTGGGATTTGTTTAGTTAAAAGTTAGCCATTGCAACTTCCTGTACTTCGTTTGTGTCCAACGACCAGACCAAGACCTCTTACGGATCCCCACCATTATAAATACTTCATATATATATATATTCGCAATATTCAGATTGCTTTATCATATTCTTGCTCATTCTTTGATTGCTTGCAGGAATAGACCTTCGTGGTCAGGCTGAATTTGCTTCCGGCATCGTCAATAACCTCAGGAGATTGGTTTAGCGATTGCTAAGGTGCAATGTCGTGCACGTTTGTAGTCGGATCGTCAAAGTCGTCTCCACTAAATCGATAGTTATCATCTCATCAAAAGATCGGGACACCCTCGCCTCTATTAGGGAGGGTCCTCCTGGTACCTGATCATGCACAACATCTCAGACTTAGGTACTAGCCATGTCTCATGTATAGAAAGTGGAAGTTCGGAGAGGAGTGAGTTCACCTTATCTTCGATAGCCTTGGCTCGGGCTCTTGTCATTGGTCCAAGTGGTGTCGTTGGAGGTGTAGGTGCGTCCATGGGGATGATCATGGGATGCTCTGCATCATCTCCCCTCCCTTGGGGAAGATCCGTCCTCGGATCAAATTCTTCATCATCATGGTAGGGCGAGAGATCTTTGATGTTGAAGATGTCACTCACGGAGTACTTGTCACATGGGAGGTCGATCTTGTAAGCATTGTTGTTGTATCGTGCGAGCACCTTGAAGGGTCCATCCGCTCGTGGTCGAAGTTTGGACTTGCGTTCTTGGGGAAACCGGTCCTTGCGAAGGTGTGGCCACACGAGGTCTCCAATGTTGAATATCATAGGGTGTTTGTTGACGTTGAGCTTGGTCGCAAGGCGTTGTACTTGGCGCTCGATGGTGTTTCTTGTATCTTCATGCACCTTCTTGAGATGGGTCGCTCAGGCACTTGCGTCCAAATTGATGCGCTCTTGGGGTGGTAGAGGGAGAATATCCAATGGTGACAAAGGGTTTAATCCGAAGACAACCTCGAAAGGGGACTTGCCGGTTGTTGAGTGTCTTGCTCGGTTGTAGGCGAACTCGGTGATAGGTAGGCACTCCTCCCACTCCTTGATGTTCTTCTTGATGAGTACTCGAAGTAGAGTGGAGAGTGTTCGGTTGGTCACCTCTGTTTGGCCGTCGGTTTGAGGATGGTAAGCCGTGGAGAAGAGTAGCTTGATTCCGAGCTTGGAACATAGGGTCTTCCGAAAGAAGCTTAGGAACTTGACATCGCGGTCCGAGACAATTGTCTTTGGCACTCCATGTAGACGCAATATTTCCCTACAAAAGAGGTTAGCAACATGTGAAGCATCGTCTATCTGGTTGCAAGGAATGAAATGTGCCATTTTAGAGAAACGGTCCACAACGACAAATACCGAATCCTTCCCGTTTCTAGTCCTAGGCAAATGAAGCACAAAGTCAGATGAGGACATCAATACCATTGTTACACCCACAGCCCCTGCTGCTATACATACTGGACCAATTAGTAGAGCTCGGGCACACCAATTGAATTATCAAGTACTTTCGTTTCTTGGTAACGATTCTAATGTTCATGAGAATATGATGCTGCCTAAATTGAATACATTTGTCTTGCTTACAAATGAAGGGCCTAGCTTGGACAAGAAAGATGAACCTTGGAAGAAGTTCAAGCGTGGAGATGATGGCATGCGCAAGGGGATCCAGAACGGAGTTGCAAGTGATGATTTCAGGACTTTGAAGCCACCATAAGGAGTGCATGAAGCCTTGGACCAAATATACAAGATGCCACTTCATAAATTTCGTCCAGAGGCTATTTTAGGTGCCGCGTCACCTTATTATTGGGCCAGGCCCATGTATTTTCGAAATACTTAAGTATAGGCTGTTTTTAGAGTCCGTATGTGTGGGGAAACAAGAGTTAGGGTTGGTTTCAGACCCCTCTTCCAAGGGCCACGAAATTCCCCCCTCTTCCTCCATATATACAGCCCTTAGGGCGTCGTTTAGACTTTGGGTCTTGTTTAGATTAAAAGTTCGCCATAGCTGCAACTTCGCGTACTTCATTTGTGTCCAACGACCAAACCAAAACGTCACAGAACCCCACCTTGATCAATAAAGCTTTCATCTTATATTCGCAATATCCAGATTGCAATCTCAATTTCTTGCTTGTTCTTCGTTTGCTCGCAGGAAACAGGCCCTCGTGGTCAGGTTGATCATGCTCCGGCATGGTCAATAACCCCTTGGAGTTGGTTTAGCGATTGCTAAGGCGCGACGTCCTCGCACGTTCGTAGTCGGATCGTCAAAGTCGACTTCCTCTAAAATGATAGCCACCATCTCATCGAAATACGGGACACCTTTGCCTAAATCAAGTGGTATCAGATTTTAAGGTTGCTCGGTGAGATTTTCCAGTTTTCATAGTTTAGATCGAGTCTGTTCTTCATACCTACAGTCCACAAAAAAAGCCAAAAAAATTAGGGTTAGTTCATCATATCCGAACCAATCTGAGCCTTTGCATAGTCTTTTTAGAGTTTTGCTTTGTTGAATTTGCGGTTGCATCGTCGTGTCGAGTTGGTAGTCTTAGCGTCTCGGCCCTTAGAGTTTTGAGTTCTATTCACAGGTTGTCACGCCGCCGCCGCACCATCGTCATCATCATTGCCATATACCACCACCCCACCATATACATCGCCGCTGCCATATACAACCACCAATCCGAGTCCACATATACCATAGCCATATACAATCACCAATCCGAGTCCACATGTACCATCGCCATATACAACCACCAGTCCGAGTTCCACCAGATTCATCGCCGCCAGTCTGAGTTCCACCAGATTCATCTCCGCTACCAGTCCTAGTCCGAGTCCAGTATTTGTTTCTTTGTTTTCGAGTTCTAGATCATGCGATACTTCGAGTCGTGACAGAGTAGGACTTCTGAGATTCCGTGGTACCCGCAGAAGAAAAATAGTTCCAAACTCAAAAAAAATGTAGACTTTTTGGCTAGGCAGTTTTTGGACCATTTGTAGACTTTTTCGAAAAAAATTTGTTGCGGAGCAAAAAAAACAGGAAAAAAAGTGCAAAAAAAGAAAAAAAAATACAGAGAGTGCTCCTCCCTTGTTTAAGTGTCGCGCCGTGATTTTGTTCGTGTTCTAGGCTCGCGTCTCTAGTACGGTCTAGCCTAGGACCAGCACAGTACCGTCGTTGAGCATTTATTCAACTTTGCATCTCTGAATTGATTATTGCTGACCCTTTTGCGACCATATTATAAGCCTTCCCAGCTCCACATACATCTACGTCGTGCGTTTGACTCTCCCTGGTAATCGCTCTATCCAAGCTTTGAGAGTTTTGACTACGACGGTTGCCGATCACCGCCTGCTGCTGGGTAAGAACTGGTAAGAATTTGAGTTTTTCTTGATGGATTTGTGACATCCACCACCACCTCTTGTTAGTAGTCTGTAGGATCATATTCTTGTGTGTTTCTATTGCTGCTAACCATGGCAGGATCACAAGCCGATGAGACTGACTAGGAGAACATGAATAATAAGGAGTTGCATGATAAATTTCAGCAAATGATGAGTGGACAGGTGCAAGATGTGCTAAACAGATTTGAAGAGGCCATGGAGAAGATAGATGGCATGGACAAGACGTTCGAAACAAAGCTCGATAACAAGTTTAATGAATTGCTCGCGCGTCTTCCACCACCACCACCGGCTTCCCCTAATGCACCTCTACAACAACAACAACAACAACAACGTCGCTTCCCAAATCAAGTGGGACGAGCACAGCGCGTTACCATTGACCCTGGGCAAAATTCTGGTGCCGCTGTTGATGCTTCGGCCGCTCCTGCTGCTACTGCAGAGGTGGAGGACCATTACGAGGATGAGGTTGACCAAAATCAGAACTACGTGCAACCACCACCAGCACCACCACCAGGTCATCCTCATGCATATCATCGCAACGGTAGGGCTGCACCACCACCCGAGGTACATGACCATCTTCCTAAACTAAAATTGAATATTTCACCATTTGAGGGTAGATATGTTCCTGATATATATCTTACTTGGGAGTTAGAAACTGAACGACGATTTACATGTTTACAATATCCTGAGGAGAGATGTGTTCCTGCTGCTGTTTGTGCTTTCACTAGCTTTGCATATGTTTGGTGGTCTGAACATTGTAGATTATATCCTATTCCAACTACTTGGGCTGCTTTGAAAACTGCTATGCGTACTCGTTGGGTTCCACCATATTATCAACGTGAATTACTTCAAAAAATGCAGCGTTTAAGACAAGGAAAAAATTCTATAGAAGAATATTATCAGGAATTACAAACTGGCATGATTAGATGTGGTATTCTTGAGGAGAATGAAGCTATGCTTGCATGTTTTATGGGTGGATTGAATAGAGAGATTCAGACCATTCTAGAGTATAAGGAGTATACTAATATCACTCGTTTATTCCATCTTGCTTGTAAAGCTGAACATGAAGTGCAGGATCGACAGGCATTGGCGCGAACTAACTTTTCTGCAGGTCGGTCTTCATCATGGACACCACGTGCATCCTCTACTTCCACTCCACCAGCACCTCCATCAGGTGCCACCTCCAGCCGTGATACAAGAAAGAAGGCACAACAACAACTATCTGCCAAGAGCACACCTGCCGGACCTGCGAAGAGCTCTTCTTCGTCCATGGCATCAACAGGGCACACAAGTGATATTATTTGTCGTCGTTGTAAGGGAAGAGGACATTTTGCGAGAGAATGCCAATCTCAGCGTGTGATGGTTGCTACTGAGGATGGTGGGTATGAGTCCGCTAGTGACTATGATGAGGAGACTTTGGCTCTTATTACACGTGAAGAACACGGTGGAGATGATTCTGATCATGAGACGCAATACATTGCTCCTGAAGATGCTGATAGGTATGAATGTTTAGTTGCTCAACGTGTTTTGAGTGTGCAGGTCAGACAAGCTGAGCAAAATCAAAGTCATAATTTGTTCCATAGAAAGGGAGCTGTGAAGGAACGTTTTGTTCGCGTCATCATAGATGGAGGGAGATGCAATAACTTGGCTAGCATGGAGATGGTGGAGAAGCTATCTCTCACCACAAGACCACATCCACATCCTTACTAAATCCAATGGTTCAACAATAGTGGCAAGGTTAAGGTAACACGTACTGTTCGTGTGCATTTTAGTATCTCTACATATGCTGATTTTGTTGATTGTGATGTGGTACCTATGCAAGCATGTTCCTTATTACTTGGTAGACCATAGCAATTTGATAAAAATTATGTACACCATGGTAGAAACAATCAGTATACTCTTGTTCATAAGGATAAAAATATTACTTTGCTTCCTATGGCTCCTGATTCCATTTTGAAAGATGATATTAATAGAGCTAATAAAGCAAAACAGGAGAAAAATAAAAGTGAAAATCAGATTGTGGCAAAAGAATTTGAGCAACAAATGCAGCCTAATAATAAACCATCTAGTGTTGCTTCTGAAATTAAATTGAAAAGTGCATGTTTAATTGCCACCAAATCTGACATTGATGATTTAGATTTTAGCAAATCCGTTTGCTATGCTTTTGTGTGCAAAGAGGCATTATTTTCATTCGAGGACGTGCCTTCCTCTTTGCCTCCTGCTGTCACTAACATTTTGCAGGAGTTCGCTGACATCTTTCCACAAGACGTGCCACCGGGATTACCACCTATTCGAGGGATTGAGCATCAAGTTGACTTAATTCCCGGTGCATAATTACCCAACCGTGCACCATACCGTACCAATACAGAGAAGACGAAGGAGATTATGCGTCAAGTACAAGAACTGCTCGACAAAGGTTATATATGCGAATCCCTTAGTCCTTGTGTTGTTCCTAACATTTTAGTGCCGAAAAAGGATGGTACATCATGTATGTGCGTTGATTGTAGAAGCATTAATAATATTGCTATTCGTTATCGTCATCCTATTCCTACGCTAGATGATATGCTTGATCAATGGAGTGGCTCTACAATATTCTCCAAAGTTGATTTGCGTAGTGGATACCATCAAATTCGTATGAAATTGGGAGATGAATGGAAAACAACATTTAAAACTAAGTTTCGATTATATGAGTGGTTAGTCATGCCTTTTGGGTTAACTAATGCACCTAGTACTTTCATGAGGTTAATGAACGAAGTTTTACGTGCTTTCATCGGACAATTTGTGGTAGTTTACTTTGATGACATATTGATTTATAGCAAATCTTTGGAGGAACATTTGGAACATTTACGTGCTGTTTTTATTGCTCTACGTGATGCACGTTTGTTTGGTAACCTTGGAAAGTGCACCTTTTGCACCGACCGAGTATCTTTTGTTGGCTATGTTGTTACTCCACAGGGAATTGAAGTTATTGAGAGTTGGCCGCAGTCCAAAACGGTCACACAAGTGAGGAGTTTCCTTGGCCTCGCTGGTTCTATAGGCGTTTTGTGAGAGATTTCAGCACCATTGCTGCACCTCTCAACGAGCTTACAAAGAAGGATGTGCCTTTTGTTTGGGGTTCCGCACAGGAAGAAGCCTTCACGGTATTGAAAGATAAGTTGACACATGTTCCTTTACTCCAACTTCCTGGTTTTAATAAGACTTTTGAGCTTGAATGTGATGCTAGTGGAATTGAATTAGGAGGTGTGTTATTACAAGATGGCAAACCTGTTGCATACTTTTCTGAAAAATTGAGTGGGCCTAGTCTGAACTATTCTACTTATGACAAAGAATTATATGCTCTTGTTCGGACCTTAGAAACATGGCAACATTATTTATGGCCCAAGGAATTTGTTATACATTCTGATCATGAATCTTTGAAACACATTAAAAGTCAAGCAAAACTGACATTCTAAATGGGTTGAATTCATTGAGACTTTTCCTTATGTCATTAAACACAGGAAGGGTAAGGAAAATGTTGTTGCTGATGCATTGCCTCGTCGTTATACTATGCTTTCACAACTTGACTTTAAAATATTTGGTTTGGAGACCATCAAAGATCAATATGTGCATGATGCTGAATTTAAAGATGTATTGCAGAATTGTAAGGAAGGGAGAACTTGGAACAAGTTCGTTCTTAACGATGGATTTGTGTTTCGTGCTAACAAGCTATGCATTCCAGCTAGCTCTGTTCGTCTTTTGTTGTTGCAGGAGGCGCATGGAGGAGGATTAGTGGGACACTTTGGTGTCAAGAAGACGGAGGATATACTTGCTACGCATTTCTTTTGGCCAAAGATGAGACAGGATGTTGAGCGTTTTGTTGCTCGCTGCACTACATGTCAAAAAGCTAAGTCACGACTCAATCGTCATGGTTTATATATGCCTTTGCCTGTACCTAGTGTTTCTTGGGAGGATATATCTATGGACTTGTCTCATATTGAAGAATAACAAGAAAATGTTGGAAGAATGCTTGCCTCATATTGAATTTGCTTATAATCGTTCATTGCATTCTACTACTAAGATGTGCCCTGTTGAAATTGTGTATGGTTTCCTACCTCGTGCACCTATTGATTTGTTGCCTCTTCCATCTTTGGAGAAGGTTAATTTTGATGATAAAGAACATGCTGAATTGATTTTAAAAATGCATGAGTTAACTAAGGAAAACATTGAGCGTATGAATTCTAAATATAAACTTGCTGGAGATATGGTTAGAAAACATGTTGTGTTTGCACCTGGAGATCTTGTTTGGTTACATTTGCGTAAGGACAGATTTCCTAATTTGCGCAAATCAAAGCTAATGCCACGTGCTGATGGTCCTTTTAAGGTGTTAGAGAAAATAAATGATAATGCATATAAACTTGAGCTGCCTGCAGATTTTGGGGTTAGTCCCACTTTTAACATTGCAGATTTGAAGCCATATTTGGGAGAGGACGACGAACTTTCGTCGAGGACGACTTCATTTCAAGAAGGGGAGGATGATGAGGACATCAATACCATTGTTACACCCACAGCCCCTGCTGCTATACATACTGGACCAATTACTAGAGCTCGCGCACGCCAATTGAATTATCAGGTACTTTCGTTTCTTGGTAACGATTCTAATGTTCATGAGAATATGATGCTGCCTAAATTGGATACATTTGTCTTGCTTACAAATGAAGGGCCTAGCTTGGACAAGAAAGATGAACCTTGGAAGAAGTTCAAGCGTGGAGATGATGGCATGCGCAAGGGGATCCAGAACGGAGTTGCAAGTGATGATTTCAGGACTTTGAAGCCACCATAAGGAGTGCATGAAGCCTTGGACCAAATATACAAGATGCCACTTCATAAATTTCGTCCAGAGGCTATTTTAGGTGCCGCGTCACCTTATTATTGGGCCAGGCCCATGTATTTTCGAAATACTTAAGTATAGGCTGTTTTTAGAGTCCGTATGTGTGGGGAAACAAGAGTTAGGGTTGGTTTCAGACGCCTCTTCCAAGGGCCACGAAATTCCCCCTCTTCCTCCATATATACAGGCCTTAGGGCGTCGTTTAGACTTCGGGTTTTGTTTAGATTAAAAGTTCGCCATAGCTGCAACTTGGTGTACTTCGTTTGTGTCCAACGACCAGACCAAGACGTCACTGAACCCCACCTTGATCAATAAAGCTTTCATCTTATATTCGCAATATCCAGATTGCAATCTCAGTTTCTTGCTTGTTCTTCGTTTGCTCGTAGGAAACAGGCCCTCGTGGTCAGGTTGATCGTGCTCCGGCGTGGTCAATAACCCCTCGGAGTTAGTTTAGCGATTGCTAATGCGCGACGTCCTCGCACGTTCGTAGTCGGATCGTCAAAGTCGACTTCCTCTAAAACAATAGCCACCATCTCATCGAAAGACGAGACACCTTTGCCTCTATCAAAGTCCATGCTAATATCTTCCCATTGTTGGTATGGAATGGGGAGAGGCATATAGAGGCCATGAGATTCAGCTTTCGACTTAGCTTTGCGACATGTAGAACAACGGTTGGTGAAGCGATTGACGTCGCGGAACATCTTTGGCCAAAAGTAGTTCTTCGAGAGCGTGGCGAACGTCTTGTCTCGTCCAAAGTGTCCCATTAAGCCTCCTCCATGAGATTCCTGCAAAAGCAACAAACAAAGAGAAGACTCGGGGATGCAAAGTTTGTTAGTTGTCATTAGATATCCATCCTTGATGTAATAGCGTTCCCAAGAAGTATGCATCAAACACTTGGCATAAGGAGTAGCAAAAGTTGCATGATGCTCATACAAGTATTTTATATGCTCGAAGCCAATGACATCTAACTCAAGTTGAGTGACAAGCATGCATATGCGGGAAAGGGCATCCAATACAATGTTTTCTTTTGCCCTTAATGTACTTGATGACATACGAAAAAGACTCAATAAATTCACTCCTTTTAGCATGACGCTTTTTCAACTTGGTTTGGCCCTTAAGATACTTGAGAGTCTCATGATCGGTATGAATGATAAACTCATGGGGATGAAGGTAATGTTCCCATTCATGCAAAATGCAGACTAAAGCATATAGCTCTTTGTCATAGATGGGGTAATTGAGTTGCGCTCCGGAATGTTTCTCACTAAAGTAAGCTATGGGGCGCTTGTCTTGTGTTAACACACCTCCCATGCCATTACCACTAGCATCGCAATGAATCTCAAATGGTTTGTCGAAGTTGGGTAATGCAAGCACGGGAGCATGAATAAGCAAATTTTTAAGCTCATTGAATGCGGTATCTTGGGATGGTCCCCAAACAAAAGGCGCATTCTTCTTGCTCAAAGCATGCAAAGGCGAAGCAATGGTGCTAAAATCCTTCACAAAGCAACGATAGAAACCCGCAAGTCCAGGAAAACTACGCACTTGATGCAAGTCGATTGGTTGTGGCCAAGTTTTAATAGCATTGATCTTGGACTCATCAACATGAACACCCTTAGGAAACAACAAAACCCAAGAAAAGGAGCTTGTCAACACCAAAAGGGCATTTCTCCATATTAGCATAGAGGCCCTCTTTTCTAAGAGTTTGCAAAATGGTGCGGACATGGGTGACATGCTGTTTGACAGATTTGCTAAAGACAAGGATATCATCAAAGTAGACTACAACAAATATACCAATGTAAGGGCGAAAGACATGATTCATAAGACGCATAAAAGTGCCCGGTGCTTCCAAGAGACCCATAGGCATGACTAACCACTCATACAAACCAAACTTGGTTTTGAAGGCGGTTTTCCATTTATCACTCTCTTGTATGCGGATTTGATAGTAACCACTCTTAAGATCAATTTTGGAAAAGATAGTGGCACCGCTAAGCTCATCAAGCATATCGTCTAGGCATGGAATGGGATACCTATATCGAACGGTGATAGCATTGATAGGTCAACAACCGGAGCACATGCGAAAGCTACCATCTCGTTTTGGCACAAGAATGACCGGAACGCCACAAGGACTTAAACTTTCACGCACATGTCCATGGTCTATGAGATGTTTTACTTGCCTTTGTATTTCTTTGGTTTCTTCGGGGTAGACACGGTATGGTGCTTTGTTCGGAAGAGGTGCTCCGGGGATGAGGTCGATTCGGTGCTCAATGCCTCGTAGAGGAGGTAGTCCCGGAGGTAGCTCGTCGGGGAAAACATCTTGAGTTCCTGCAAAAGAGAAGATAACACTAAAGGTAGAGTGTGAGAGGTATTAGCTTTTGGTGCCTTGTCCTTGCACAAGAGGACATGGTGTATCACACTAGATAGGTTCTCACACACTTCTCTCACATTTGGTGGCAAATAGAACTAGGTTCTTCTTTTCACTCAGCGTGGAGGCACTCGATTTGGGCTTGTGGCGCTCACTCTCTTTTTGGTGGCTCTCTCTCTCACTATGATCTCCACGATGGGTGGCTTGCTTGTCGGTGATCACTTGACTTGGCGGCATTGGACGGAGAACATACTCCTTGCCCTTCATCTTGAAGATGTAGTGGTTCGTTCGGCCGTTGTGATGTAGGGTAGGAACCCTATAGCCCGATCTTTCACGAAAGGGGCGGATCCCGCGAAGAACATGAGGAACACAAAGAGGGAGACGAGGGGTGTCGGTGTCAAAACCGGCGGATCTCGGGTAGGGGGTCCCGAACTATGCATCTAGGTCGGATGGTAACAGGAGGCAGGGGACACGATGTTTGACCCAGGTTCGGGCCCCCTTGATGGAGGTAAAACCCTACGTCCTGCTTGATTGATATTGATGATATGGGTAGTACAAGAGTAGATCTACCATGAGATCGGAGAGGTTAAACCCTAGAAGCTAGCCTATGGTATGATTGTTCTTCGTCCTACGGACTAAAACTCTCAGGTTTATATAGACACCGGAGAGGGCTAGGGTTACACAGAGTCGGTTACAATGGTAGGAGATCTACATATCCGTATCGCCAAGCTTGGCTTCCACGCCAAGGAAAGTCCCTTCCGGACACGGGACGAAGTCTTCAATCTTGTATATTCATAGTCCAGGAGTCCGGCCGAAGGTATAGTCCGGCCATCCGGACACCCCCTAATCCAGGACTCCCTCAGTAGCCCCTGAACCAGGCTTCAATGACGACGAGTCCAGCGCGCAGATTGTCTTCGGCATTGCAAGGCGGGTTCTCCTCCAAATTCTGTGTACCTGTTGAATAGTGTCGAGTTTCTTATAAATGTAATGCTCCTTGGCTTTTATGCCCAATAATGGCCGTTTTCCACGTGTCAAACGAATACGAAAAGTCAGGGTGTTTTTTATATTTACACCCCTAGCCGCGTGAATGAGCCGCCTATTTAAGGGGACGAGGATTTAGATCCAAATCACACCTTCTCCCATCCGCGAGTATTCATCAGAGCATATCCAACAGAGGTCCATTCTATCATGGCTAGCCGCCGCAGCTCCTCCTCTCACCCTTCCAGCCCTCAGCCTGGAGATTGGAAGAGGTGCTCCATCCCGCACAGCGAGCTAGTGAAGCTCCAGACCAAGGGATTTCTCCCCCGGCCTATATGGTCCCGGTTCGAGCCGGACTTGCCACCTATAATGGCGGAGAGCAAGCGGAGAGCGCCCCCAATCCCTCCAAAGGAGAGCGGGTATGCCTTGCCCCTTACTTAATAAGAGGGCTCGGATTTCCAATTCATCCGTTTCTCCGGGGGCTTCTGGAGTTCTATGGCCTCCAGCTCCACAACCTCACGCCTACCTCCATATTGCATATCACGGGCTTCGTAGCCCTTTGCGAGCTGTTTTTGGGCTGCGAGGCTCATTTCACGCTGTGGAAAAGGCTATTCTGCCTTGTGCCCCGCTTTAAGGAGGGGTCGATATATCAAGTGGGTGGAGCCGAAGTGCGGCGCATCGTCGGGACCGGATATCTATCCAGAACCCCAAAGAAGGCATCCGAGGACTGGCCTTCGGAATGGTTTTATATAGAGGACGTTCCGTTGCCGGATCCTGTCCGGATCGGCCTCCCTGAGTTCGACAGTGCTCCCCTAAAGAAGCGCCTAAGCTGGCGTCCATGGAGCCCTCAGAGGGAAAGCGACAGGGACGTTATTTACCTGATGGGCCGGATAAGATTGTTAGCTCATTCCGGACTGACCATGATCGGGGTCATGGCCGCATGCACCATGCGAGGGGTGCAGCCGCTTCAGTATAGAGGCCGGCCCATGTGGGGCTTCAACGGGGAGGACGACGCCACCCGCTATGGCCGTAAGGGGCCGGATTCGGCTGCCGCTCTAATAAAGACCTTGTCCGCTTTGTACAAGGGAGAAGAGGAGGAATTTCTCCGCGTCAACCCACGGGGTGGATTTTCTATGTACAATCCCCCGAGTTGGGTAAGTCGACACTTTTACTTGCCCATTCGTTTTATATTCCCATTGTTAAATTTTCTGTCTAGCAACTTCAACGCAGGAACTGCGCCAGGCTGTTAAAGAAATAAACAGCCCTCCTCGACAACCCGAGGATCCGGGACGGTCCCTCGACCCGGCCTCTCAAGAGGATCCGGAGATATCTGTGGAGCTGATTGATGGAGTGTTTCATCAATTGAGCAGGGACAACGCCTTTGTGGCCATTACGGCCAATTATCCAGGGCTACTCCCAGCCTCACAGGTAACTGAGACCGGAGTCTCAACACTTTGAAAAGGGATCTGTCCTCGCGTGTTTTCGATTACCGTATGACAACCGTGTTTTGCAGGGGAGGTCCTTGAGACGGGAGGCCGAGCCTGCGGCGACTAGCCAACGAGGGGTGGCAAGGCCCCGCGAGCTGAAAAGAAGTGCGGTCCGGACTGAGGCACCAGCGCAAAGGTATAGCGCACCACCTTATTCCCAGGTGTTACTCATTCGAGGCATATTAACACTCGTGCTCTCTTCAGGACGAAGAGACCTCGCCAGACTATATCCGGAGAGGCTGCCAATCGCGCCTCCACCAGCCAAGCTCCAAAGCCTGGTCCGAAAGCGGAGGCGAACACGAGGCGCGCACCGGACGCTCCTCCGACGGAGGATGCAGACAGGCTGTCTGCACCAATTCCGAGGTGGAGAGTGCCATGAACCATAGGCGTCGCCGGACAGTTCTTCACGCCGCTTGTTTCTCCCAAGAGGCATTGGATGCCTTCAATTCGGGAGACGCGTACCTCCGTGCCGCTCAAAATGGTCTAGCCAGAGCCACGGAGCAGTATGTGAAAGACATACGGGTAAGAATTTGGTAATTATATATGTATACCAGTAGCCCCCGAGACTTGAAACAGTTAGAATAACTGATTTAAGGATCATCTGTTATGCAAGTTCTTACAGAAAAGAATACCCTGCTTTCCCAGGAGCTGGAAGAGTGCAAAGCCCAACTTGAGGCCGCACTAGCCGCGGCAGGGGAGCCCAAGGAGACCCCCTCTGGTAATATACGCTTCGAAAGATAAGTATTTTGCAAAGTGTGGCGTGGGTGCAAATCTGACAAATGAAATTGCAGATGGCACCGGATTAAATCCGGAAGTGCAACAACTCCGACGCCAGCTAAAGGCTGGTGAGAGCGTGCTGACAAAGGTGAGGCGGGAGAAGAACGATCTCCAAGATGCCAACACCAAGCTAGGCATTGAACTGAAGGACGTTCGTGCCCAGCTGTTGGACTCCGTGAAGGAGAATCAGTGGCTTCGACGCGGCATATATAGTAAGTGCTTAAACGAACTTTGAAAAAAGAGTTCGGCGAGGAAGTCGACTAACAGAGTAATGTCTGTAGGTATGCTGACAGGTCGTCCTGTGGAGGAAATGCCCGGTTCTACGGGTGACCTTCTTCCCGAGCTCTCACAACTGCACGAGCGAGTTTGGCAGGTGATGCAAGGCGTTGCCTAGGCCTTGTGGCCGTCCGTCTCCATGCCCGAGGGCTTTGGAGAGCTTGTAGAGAAGCTGAAGGGAGCACGGCGGCGCTTCCGATTGTGGAAGATGTCGGCCTACCGTCAAGGCGCCAGGGAGGCCTGGGCCATGGTGAAGACGCGGTACACGAAGGCTGACCCAAACCACATGGCCGAGGTCGGACCCGTAGGGCCCGATGGGAAGGAGATCCCTGTGAGCTTAGTATACGGCCAAGTAGAGTTGGCCACAAAGTATTCCCAACAGGACTGTAAACTAGACAGCCTGTTAGATGGAATTGAAGAGGAATACAATCAGTCAGATTGACTATGTAATTTTAATTCACATGTGTAATGCCTTCTAGCCGGATTGTAGATCGTTTGTCATGGCCGACCTTTTCGCTTCAACCTCGGGACCTGATGGTCCGGAGTGTGTCCGAATACCCTTGCGGTTATATAAGAACCGGGGTATGCATGTGTTGGCGTTCTGGGAACGGGGGTCCCCAGACTTGCCTGCCTGCGGCCTGCGGCATGGCTCAAAGGGGGCCCCAGCACGGCCCATCTTCATCAACACAGACCGAAGACCCTCGCGAGGGGCCAAGCCTCGTGGGGCGGACGGCGTGGAGCTTCCTCAAGCACGGCCTCATCAGGCTGGCTCGCGAGGAGGCGGAGAGATAAAGGCGGGGTACCTCACGAGGTGCTCGTGACGCAAGCCATGACGACCAAAGGCGCCAGGCGGGCGCCAGCCGCGCAGTGTCCTCCTTTCCTCTTTGGTGCAAAGGGAGCAAGCGCAGGCGAGAGCATCAAGCAAAGGCACCCGTTTCGGTGCAACGAGACCAAGACCAGTCCAATGGCAGGGAAGAAGTCATTGTCGAGCCCAAGCCAGCGTCACCACCAGAGCCTTTGGCAGGCGAGGACCAACTTTAGTCAGGATGAGTGTACCAGATGTTCCCCTTCAAAATGGCCAATTGTTGGCGCCCTTCCCGCTCAATACTTGGGAAGAGCCCCAGGGCCTTTGCCTATAAATAGGACCAGCCACCCACAGGGTAGGGGGGTTGGAGATCGGTCGGTTCGAGATCGATCGGTTCGAGATAGAATCAGAGAGAGAGAGAGAGAAGGGTAATTGAACTCCTCCCAGCAGTTCATCGGCCCAGCCAAGAACAGACCCTCGCGAGGCTGTTCTTCCTTGTATTGCTCATCATCATCAGCCCAAGAGGCAATCCACCACACCACACACTGGAGTAGGGTATTACACCACAACGGTGGCCCGAACCAGTATAAACCCTGTGTTTCTTGTGCTGTTCTTTCCTTAGCTTAGACCTTAGCGAGGCGGAGGGGTGCAGGTAGGTAGAAGGCGAAATCTCTGCGCGCACCCCAGTGTTCGAACCTCAAGGGTCTGCCGGAACCCGAAATCCGACATTTGGCGCGCCAGGTAGGGGTGCGCCGGAATCCACCTTCTACCGCTTCGTGCCCCCTCGCGTCGTCATCACCATGTCCAGCGACCAGGCGGGCAACCCAGATCCATGGGCGGCATGGCCCGTCCGCGCAGAGCCGCTCGCCTCGGGCGACCCCGTGCCCCAGGCAGCACGTGGTCCGCAGGGCGCTGCAGGCCGCGGGCGACACGGACAGGCTTCGACAGCTCTCACACCGTGGCAGGCGCGGTCGGCAGCAAGGGCCGCCAATCACGCCGCGACCACGACACCGTACACCCGCCAGGAGCAGGCGAACTCGAGGGCCACGCTCATGGTGGCCCGAGAGCTGCTGTAGTGCAGGCTGCTGGAGGGCGGCCGCGACGTGCTGCTGGAGCATGTGGCAGAGCTCCTGGGCTTTGCCGCCTCGGGGGCTCACCCCTTCTGCACCCAGCTCTCATCTCAAGCCCAGGGTGGCCCGCACGGGGGCTCCGTGCGCGCCCGCGGGCTCCAAGGCTACTCCAACGCCAGCGAAGCTGTCGGCACCGGACCGGCGGCGGCGCTGCCCCCGCTCCCAGTCCGCGAAGAAGAAGGACTCGACGCGACCCACGGCCCCAGTGGACAGCCGCGCTACCACCCTGCGGTGGGTGCGTCAGGTAGAGCTGCGTGGCACGCGGAGCACTACGGCATGGCCTTCGGGATGACGGCGCCAGAAGAATACATGCCCCTCATGATGGACCAAGGACACCCTCACGAGGGCGAACAAGGCTCGCTCCTCAGCCCAAGCTGGGGGGACGAGGCGCCAGAAGCTGAGCCCTTCCAGGAGTCCCGGGACGGTCCCACTGGCCACGCTGGAGGCAACGATTATCGGGTACCGCTAATTCCACAGGAGTAGGCATACGCTAATCATGGATCGCAGGAGGTGCAGGTTGCCACAGTGAGCAGCTGCCCCGCTCCTACAGTCTCCTACCCCTCGGGAGGAGGGCGCAGGGTGCTGCAGGAGAGGGGGCAAGATCCAACATCACCACCGCGGCGTTCGGAGCAAGGTGTTCTCAGGAGGTAGGCCCTCTGCTGGGGAGGTGCCTCAGGGCCTGCCCCTGGCGGAGGACCCGTGGTCGTCGGGGGAACCGCTGGCGACCGCTCTACCCCATCGGCGGTGTCCTGGTTTCCGGTCGTCGTTGATGGCACTAGAGTGTGGCGCAAGGCGGGGCCCTCGTCTGGCGATATGAAGCAAGGCCGGTACCTGTGAAGAAGGCCCAGTGCCTGTGAAGCTCGCCGCCCCGTGACACTCTCACGTAATAATGAGTGGGGTTGTACACGCCCTGGAGTCTCAGGGGTGCCGGCCTCAGGCCCTGGGGCTCCCTCCCACGCCCAGTGGCAGCACTTAGCTCCGCGCTGGTGAGAAGACGTCCAAGACTAGATTAGGTGCCGGACGCGGCCTTTTATCTGCTTTCGTTGCTTTTCCCTTTGGTTGTCGCTTTCCTGTGCTGGATTCAAGTTGGATTCGAATTTGAGATTTGCGTGTGTTCGGGGAAGGGGTGCTTAGTCTCGTTCGAGCAATTTCTCGCGTTTTGGTTACCACTTCGCCTCAGCTGCCTCCCCTCGTGAGCCCCTTGCGATCCGGGTCAGGCCTAGCTTACGCGCAGCCCAGACTGCCGCCGCCGCGTCCTCTCGGGAGGGTTTTTTACTGCAGATCCTACGGATTCGATCAGGGAACACTCGGGACACCACAGCCTCCCACAGGCTACCTCAGGGCCAACACAGGACAAAGGTAAACCAGCCGACCAGCGCGTCGCTTAAGCCAACCGCTTGGCGCGGGCGCATGGGCAATGTAGCGTCTACTAATACGATGAACACAAGTTTTACATGAGGGGCTCCTCCTCCAAAATGCTCTCACAGCCATCAGGCCAAAACCCGAGTTCTATTCATGCAGGGTAAGGAAGCAGGAACGATGCACAATCAGTCGGATAAATCCCCCAATGCGTCCTCAGGAGCACCACACAAGCCGTTGCTGGCGTCGCTGAACTCGCCATCGCTGTCCGCGTCGCCGCCAGCGGCGTCAGGGCCGTTCACCACACCACCCTCGTCGGCAACCACGATCACGCCGTCGTTGTCTGAAGCGAAGGCCCTGACAAGAGCATCCACATTGTCTTCCACCCAGTGCGCCAGGTCATCTCGGACGGCCTGGGGGACTGGGGTGATGACGGCGTCGAAATCGAAGTGGGCATCCATGTTCCGGAGATGGCTGAAGACGTGAGAAAAGGCGCGCCCAAGCAGAGCGCAGCTCCTCTCCTCCACCAACCTGTCAGCCCTGACCGACCGCGCCTCCAGCTGCATCACCACGTCGGTGAAGAACTGAAGGTTGCCGGCGTAGTTGACTGCATTCGGCTCGCCAACAACCGCCTCGCAGATGTTGCCCAAGGCTGTGTTGGCTCTGTCCCGGAGCGTGGTGAGCATGGGGCCGTGCTCATGCTCCAGGATCCGCCGCTGACGTATCTCGTCCGCATTCTGGCGCGCAACGACCTCAGCCTCCTCCACCCGCTGGCGAAGAAGGAGCACCTCGGCCTGGGAGGTGGTTGACTCCCCTTGCGCTACCTCAAGGGCGGCCCGAAAAGCATCGGCCCGCTGTGTCGCTTCCTCCAGCTTGGCCCTCAAGGTAGCAGTCCTACCTTTAGCCTCGGCCCAGATCAACTCCAGCCTCTCCTCGAACTCGTGCTCGAGGTTCAAGCGCGCCATCGCCACCCGACATCCGACCTAGTCCAGGACACAGGCTTCCCGTGCAGCGACATCATCCTCCGCCTGCGTCACCAAGCGCTCCCTCGTCTCCAGACGCTCGTACTCGCGGGTACGTTCGGCGGCTTCCAGCGTTAGCGCCTCCTTACGCTTCCGGAGCTCTGCTGGGTCGCCAGAGGCCACCTTCATCGACGCGAGGGCTGCCTCGCGCAGCTCCACTTGCTCCTCCAGTGAGTGGCACTAGGCCAGGAGCTCCCGAGCCCGCTCCTCCGCCGCCTTTCGCCGCCGGTCAGCTTCCCGGGCCTCCTCAGCGGCCCAAGATCGGGCCTCCCGAGAGTCCACCAGCGACGCCTTGGCCTCTGCGTCGTCAAGATCGCGCTGACGGTGCGCAAGGGCGATGGCGCCCTCCAGCTCGCGCCTCTCTGCATCCAGGCGCAGGCCCTCGGCCTCAAGGCGCGCGTCTTCATCAGCAAGCTCCTCACCAAGCAGGCTCACCATGTCAGCCGCCCTTCAAAGGAATCCTTGGCGAAGAGCGCGACCCTCCCGGGCGCACTCGAGCACGTCTCCCACACCATCATCTGCCCCGAGCAAGCACCGGGGGCCACAAATCAGCACTCCCCCTCCGGGCAGGGGGCTGGGAGCTGGCACCCTCGCGACGGCCGGGCACGCCACGCCAGAAGCCCGGCCTGGAGCCAGCCCGTCCCCATATGAAGAGCGCAGGGAGCGCCTCAGCCAATCGTAGTCCACGACCAGGCGAGAAGCCCATGGCAGACTGGCTATGCCACGAGAAGGCCCGCGAAGGAGTATCGCGAGGTGCGCAGGGCCACGATGCTCCTCGGGACGGTTCGCCTCTCCAATCGCCCTCACCACAAGGGCTCTGTTGCTCGGAGCACTTGAGGACGGTGGAGGGAGCGAAGCCAAGGGGGACGACACCTCAGCCGTCTCTGCGAGCTCTGCTAGAAGGGGCCTGCGGAGCAAGGGTCGGTAAAAGCAATAGAAGGATCGGGAGCTGGGAAAGGAGAAGGCTTACTCATAAGTGGCGAAGTACTTCCTACGCTTCAGCAGGCGACAAGGGTAATCGTCGCCCAGGGCCTCCCTTCTCTTCCGGAGGGCCTCAAAGTCCACGCGGAAGCGGCCCAAGAGTTGAGCACAGGGATCAACCTGCGACGAAGACGGAGCGTCAAGGCGATCTGCGTTAGGGGCGCCTGCCTGATGCGTGCTGCCAATCGCCTCGCCAAGAGAAGCAGCTGGAGCCTCAGGGGCCTCAGTCGCAGGCGCTGAGGGCAGCTGCTTGTCACCCTTAGCCTTAGTGGCATGGTCCCCAAGAGCTGCTCCCTCGTGAGCATCGCCCGGCGCTGTCACCCCGCCGGGAGCCCCCTCGGCCTCTGGCGCCTCATGCCTCCCTGCTCCGCCACTTGAGGAAGAGTCGCCTTGGCCGACTGGAAGGGCAGTCACCATCACTGGGTTCTCACGAGGCCCCTGTAGGCCGGCGGGGCGCGACCCCCACTCATCAAAGATAGGCATCTGCTTCACAAAATCGCCCCTGTTCTGGCAGAGGTACAGCAAGGCCCCTCCCTGCTGGATGCTGCCAGGGTTGGGGTCCCCAGTCAGGGTCAAGAGTGATGTCCTCAGCACTTCTGGTGTCAGGTCCTCTTCCTGGAGCCTCATACGATCATCGTGCCCGCTGAAGGCCCACATCCGGCGGGAGTGGCGTTGGAGAGGAGCAACGCGGCGTAGCAGGAACTCCTTCACCACCTTGGGCGCTGTCACGCCAAGCGACCTCAAGAACGCGAAGCGGTGCCAGACGAAGACGAGCCGGGGGCTCTCAAGCTTCTCCTGGCCCCAGCCCGAATTGGGGACAGCAGGCGAAGTTGGCTCCGATAGCAGGGGGCTGGGCACCCCTGCATCCACATACAGCCACTGCTCGCGGAACCCAGCCGCAGGCAGAGGGAACCTGAAGTCAATCCCAGAGGCCGCTGTCTTAGACGCGGCAACGAAGCTCACGCACGCCCAGCATTGGGTAGGGTCGACAAGGCGCAGAGAGAAGAAGTGGCACAGCAAGGCAACCGAAGGAAGGATGCCCACCATAGCCTCACAAACAAAGGCGAAGACCGAAAGGAGGGTGATGGATTCAGGACCCAGATGCATCATGTGGATCTGATAGTGGGAAAGCACGGCATTGAAGAAATCAGAAAAGGGAGGAACTAGACCCGCCCACAGGGCGTCGGCAAAATACGGGACCTCGGTGACTATCCTGTCGATGGAGAAGTGGGACGTGGGCCAGGCCGTCATCCTCCCGCATTCGTTGAAGATAGTGGCCAGAGCCGAGCTGACCTTGCCCAAGCCCTCGGCGGGGGCCACCAACGACGGCGGGCAAGGCGAAGGCACGAGTTTCTTCCCTCTTCCCTTCTTCATCGGAGCCATGGCGATGGGAAGGGGGGGAGGTTCGAGATTGGGTTGAAAACAGAGGCTGGAGTTCGAGCGGAGGAAGGACAGAGGGCGCTCGAGCAACAGAAAGGGGAGCGGCTGTGTACGACTACGAGTCCACCTAGCATGGTGCAAAATAAGGGGGGCGTGGGGGAACAGTGCCGCCCACGTCCAATCAACCGCCATGCGGCACCCAAGGCCGCAGGCTGTTAGGGCCCGCGGCGCTTTGCTCTTGCCCTTCCGCCTCCCTGCACGGCCAAGTCCGGGCGCGCCTTGGGCCCGGGGGCTACTGTTGGCGTTCTGGAAATGGGGGTCCCCAAACTTGCCTGCCTACGACCTGCGGCGTGGCTCAAAGGGGGGCCCAGCACGGCCCATCTTCATCAGCACAGACCCAAGACCCTCGCGAGGGGCCAAGCCTCGCGGGGAGGACGATGCGGAGCTTCCTCAGGCACGGCCTCATCAAGCTGGCTCGCGAGGAGGCGGAGAGATCAAGGCGGGGTACCTCACGAGGTGCCCGTGACGCAAGCCATGACGACCAAAGGCGCCAGGCGGGCGCCAGCCGCGCAGTGTCCTCCTTTCCTCTTTGGTGCAAAGGGAGCAAGCGCAGGCGAGAGAATCAAGCAAAGGCACCCATTTCGGTGCAACGAGACAAAGACCAGTCCAACGGCAGGGAAGAAGTCATTGTGGAGCCCAAGCCAGCGTCACCACCAGAGCCTTTGGCAGGCGAGGACCAACTTTATTCAGGATAAGTGTACCAGATGTTCCCCCTTCAAAATGGCCAATTGTTGGCGCCCTTCCTGCTCAATATTTGGGAAGAGGTCCGGGGCCTTTGCCTATAAATAGGACCAGCCACCCACAGGGTAGGGGGGTTGGAGATCGGTCGGTTCGAGATCGATCGGTTCGAGATCGAATCAGAGAGAGAGAGAGAAGGGTAATTGAACTCCTCCCAGTAGTTCATCGCCCCAGCCAAGAACAGACCCTCGCGAGGCTGTTCTTCCTTGTATTGCTCATCATCATTATCCCAAGAGGCAATCCACCACACCACACACTGGAGTAGGGTATTAAACCACAATGGTGGCCCGAACCAGTATAAACCCTGTGTTTCTTGTGCTGTTCTTTCCTTAGCTTAGACCTTAGCGAGGCGGAGGGGTGCAGGTAGGTAGAAGGCAAAATCTCTGCGCGCACCCCAGTGTTCGAACCTCAAGGGTCTGCCGGAACCCGAAATCCGACACATGGTGTAGTGGTCATTAGTGCTTGAACAGACAAGTGCCCAACTAGTTATGTTATATTACATGGTTAGTAAGAAACATCTTCCAGGGAGAATAGTTCCGTTAGGGGTTCCTTTCCTTGGGAGGCATGCCCTAAAGTGCATGTCCATTTTGCGAAAAGAGACGCAGGAAAAACATCTGGGGGCGTTTAGATAAATAAGTGAAAGAAAAGATCATCTTTAGTTCACCGACCAAATATTCCCTTAAGAACGCTAGCTTTCGGCTTCACCCAGTCTGAGGTACACATCCGGCTGACCCGGCAGTAACAATCGCAGAGGTGCTCCCTTTACCACCTAGCCGAACAATCGGGAACATAGGGGTAAGCACAGGAGCCAGGCAACCCAGCTTGGCCAAAACTTAAGTCATATTGATGCATATAATGGCGAATAAAAGGTACATGCGGAAGTGTGACACATGTGTTGGGCATGAAGCCCGTATAAATAAGCTTCTGTTTAAAGAAGTCCCCAGGTTTAATGAGCACGGATAGCGCGTCATTTATGAGCCTTTAAAGGCTATAAGAGAGAGAGAGATGAGAAGGAGAGAAATGTAAGACAGAAAGTATATTAAAAATGGACAGAGGAAGGAGACGAACACAGAATCCGGTGCTAGGCATAGAATCTTTGAAGACGGGCTGCGTTCCATGGGTTTGGCTCGAGTCGGTTATCCGATGCATCTCGTAGGCGGTACGCTCCACCAGTTAGGACTTGGCCGATTATGAAGGGACCTTCCCACTTGGGCTTGAGTTTGTCCTTTTTCTTCTCCGGCAGGCGTAGAACTAATTCGCCAACGTTGTAATTTTTGGCCCGTACTTCTCTGCTTTGGTATCTTCGAGCCTGCTGTTGATAGAATGCGGAACGGGCTTTTGCTACGTCACGCTCTTCCTCCAAGGCGTCGAAACTGTCCTGCCGGTCGAGGTCGGCTTCTGTTTCTTCGTACATGCGCACTCGAGGTGAGTCATGAATTATGTCACAGGGCAAAAACTGCCTCTGTGACATACACCATGAAGAATGGTGTGTATCCGGTGGTGCGATTCGGCGTGGTCCACAGCCCCCAGAGTATGGAGTCGAGCTCCTCTACCCAGTGCATATTAGATTCTTTAAGGGACCGCACTAATCTGGGTTTGATGCCGCTCATGATAAGACCATTTGCACGTTCGACCTGGCCGTTGGTTTGTGGGTGATAGACGGAAGCATAATCGAGCTTGATGCCCATGTTTTTGCACCAGAGTTTTACCTCATCGGCCGTGAAGTTTGTGCCGTTATCAGTGATGATGCTGTGGGGGACACCGTAACGGTGTACAACCCCGGATATAAAGTCTATCACCGGTCCGGATTCGGCCGTCTTAACAGGCTTGGCTTCTATCCATTTGGTGAACTTATCCACCATGACCAGTAAGTATTTTTTCTTGTGGGTTCCGCCTTTAAGGGGTCCAACCATGTCAATCCCCCAGACCGCGAAGGACCAAGTGATGGGGATAGTTTGGATGGCGGTGGGTGGCATATGGCTTTGGTTTGCAAAAAGCTAGCAACCGACGCATCGTTGGAGTAAGTCCTGGGCGTCTGCCCGGCCGTCGGGCAATAAAAGCCTGTACTGAAGGCCTTGCTTACAAGGGACCGAGCTGCAGCGTGATGTCTGCCGAGTCCGGCATGAATTCTAGCCAGGAGGTTCCGCCCTTCCTCTTCGGAGATGCACCTTTGAAGGACTCCGGTAGTGCTTTTCTTATAAAGCTCTCCCTCATGGACTTTATAGGCTTTAGATCGCTGCACTATGTAGCGTGCCTCATTTTGGTCCTCAGGGAGTTCCTGCGTGGTAAGGTAGGCGAGGAATGGTTCTGTCCATGGGGCGATGACGGCCATTATTACGTGGGCTGAAGGTGTTATTTCATTGGCAGAGCCTCCAATTGTGTCTGAGTGTTCGGTGTCGGGCAGTGCGGTTGGGTCCGGGCTGCTATTGCCAGGTTCCCCTTCCCATACTACGGACGGCTTGAACAGCCTTTCCAAGAAGATGTTGGTGGGGAATACATCGCGTTTTGCGCCGATGCGTGCCAGGACATCTGTCGCCTGATTATTTTCCCGGGCTATATGGTGAAATTGAGCCCTTCGAACCGAGCTGACATTTTTAGGACGGTATTGCGATAAGCTGCCATTTTTGGATCCTTGGCATCAAAGTCTCCATTTATTTGGGATATTGCGAGGTTCGAGTCCCCGCGCACCTCTAGGCGTTGAATGCCCATGGATACTGCCATTCGGAGACCATGTAAAAGCGCCTCATATTCGGCTGCGTTGTTGGAGTCTGTGTACATTATCTGGAGTACATATTGAACTGTGTCTCCTGTGGGGGACGTCAAAGCGACACCAGCCGCTAGACCGGCCAACATTTTGGAGCCGTCGAAGTGCATGACCCAGTTTGAATATGTGCCGTACTCTTTAGGGAGTTCGGCCTCCGTCCATTCTGTGACGAAGTCGGCCAAAACTTGCGACTTGATAGCTCGCCGTGGCTTGTAAGTTATGTCAAACGGGAGGAGCTCAATGGCCCATTTTGCAATCCGGCCCGTCGCGTCGCGGTTATTTATAGTATCGTTAAGTGGCACTTCCGAGGCTACTGTTATTGAACACTCTTGAAAGTAGTGTCGCGGCTTCCGGGATGCCATAAATACCGCGTACGCAATCTTTTGATATTGCGAGTACCGTGACTTGCACGGAGTAAGGACAGTGGACACATAATAGACCGGCTTTTGAAGGGGGAATTTGTGTCCGTCTGTTTCTCGTTCGACGACGAGCACTGCGCTTACGACCTGATGGGTTGCTGCAATGTATAATAGCATTGGTTCGCCAATGATTGGCGCGGCCAGGACTGGGTTTGTTGCCAAGATGGCTTTTATTTCGTCGAGTCCGGCCGTGGCTGCATCCGTCCACTCAAAGTGTTCGGTGCGCCGAAGGAGGCGGTAAAGGGGTAGGGCCTTTTCTCCTAAGCGGGAGATAAAGCGGCTTAGAGCCGCCACGCATCCGGTTAATTTTTGTATTTGTTTGAGGTCCTTCGGGATATCCAATTGTGACAGAGCTCGGATCTTGGATGGATTTGCTTCAATTCCTCTACCAGATACAATGAAGCCCAAGAGCTTTCCGGCTGGAACGCCGAAAACGCATTTTTCCGGGTTGAGCTTGATGTCGTATGTTCGGAAGTTATCGATTGTTAGCCTCAAGTCGTCTACTAGAGATTCGACATGTCTTGTTTGAACGACCACATCATCTACGTGTGCCTCCACTGTTTTGCCGATCTAGTTTGCCAGACATGTCTGAATCATGCGCCGATATGTTGTGCTGGCGTTTTTGAGCCCGAAGGGCATTGTGTTGAAGCAGAATGGGCCGTATGGTGTGAAGAATGCCGTTGCCGCTTGGTCTGACTATGCCATCTTTATTTGATGGTAGCCGGAGTATGCGTCGAGGAAACACAACGAATCGTGTCCTGCGGTAGCGTCGATAATTTGATCGATGCGGGGGAGAGGGAAGGGATCCTTTGGGCAAGCCTTGTTAAGGTCTTTGAAATCAACGCATAGGCGCCAGGATTTGTCCTTCTTTGGTACCATCACTAGGTTTGCTAGCCAGTCCGGATGTTTGATATCTTTCATGAATCCGGCCTCCAACAGCTTGGCTAGTTCCTCTCCCATGGCCTGTCTCTTAGGTTCGGAAAAACACCGAAGAGCCTGTTTGACTGGCTTGAATCCTTTTAGGATATTTAAGCTGTGTTCGGCCAGCCTGCGTGGGATTCCTCGCATGTCTGAAGGGTGCCAGGCGAAAATGTCCCAGTTCTCTCGTAGGAACTCTCGCAGTGCGGCATCTACATTAGGGTTTAACTGTGCCCCGATGGAAGCTATTTTATTGGGGTCCGTTGGATGGACCTGGAATTTGACTATTTTGTCTGCCGGTTTAAAGGAGGTGGACTTGGATCTCTTATCGAGTATCACATCGTCCCTATTCACCATGGAGCACAGCGCAGTCAGTTCCTCAGCCGCTAGGGCTTCGGATAGCACCTCCAGAGCCAGTGCGGCTGTCTTGTTTTCGGCGCGGAGTGCTATGTCCGGATCACTAACGAGAGTGATGATTCCGTTAGGCCCGGGCATCTTGAGCTTCATGTACCCGTAATGGGGTATTGCTTGGAAGACTGTAAACGCTTCCCGCCCTAGCAGAGCGTGATATCCGCTACTGAACGGGGCTACCTAGAACGTGACCTCTTCGGACCTGTAATTATCCGGCGTGCCGAACACCACATCTAGTGTGATTTTTCCTGTACAGCGCACTTCCCGACTGGGGATTATTCCTCTAAAGGTTGTGCTGCTTCGCTCAATGCGGTTCCAGTCTATTTCCATATTTTGAAGGGTTTCCTCATAAATGAGGTTCAATCCACTGCCGCCATCCATGAGTACCTTGGTAAGACGAAAGCCGTCCACTATTGGACTAAGGACCAATGCGGCTGGTGCTCGGGTTGTTTGGAATTTAGGTTCGTCACTGGCGTTAAAAGTAATAGCCGTGTCACTCCATGGGTTTATTGTTGCTACTTGGTAGACTTCGGCAAGGCCGCGGAGTGTTCTTTTTCGCATATTATTTGATGCGAAAGTCTCGAAGACTGTTAATACTGTACTGGTTTCTCTGGGGTGGCCTTCTGTGGCTTCTAGAATTAGAAGATCTTCGCCAATTTTTGCCACCTGCCGGAGTATCCAACATGCTCTAAGGCTGTGAGTTGGTGTGGCGCCCTCTGCACTGTGAATTTTACAGGGTCCATCAAGCCATCCTTCCAGTACAGTTCTGTGCCCTGTAGAGGGCTTTTGCCTTTTGGTATTGAGCCCGGGTGTCTGACGATGATGCACCCTTTTATTTCGGACCGGGTTTGTATTCAAGGCCGGATTGTCACAAAATTTTGTTTCGGTTTTCCAGGTGCTTTCCATCGCACAGTACTTTCGTACTATGGACGCCATGTCAGCAACGCGTGTAATATCACAGCGACTTATGGCGTTGAGGATTCCCTTGTCCATGCAATTATTGCAGAAGAATGAAATTGCGTCTTCCTCGCGGCAGTCCTTTATCCTGTTCATAACTAGGAGGAATCCGGCTCAGTAATGATGCACTGTTTCTTCGGGCTCTTGCCTAATTTGGGATAGATCGCTTATGTATGGGTGGGTGGGTGGAATCAAATCCGAAACCTCACCCAATCTGAGACCCAGGGGCCAAGGAGTTTCCGAACTCGGACGTTGGGATTCTTGGATGCGGCCCAATGAATCTAGTCCGTCGCCTGACTTTAAGTTCAGGTCTTGAGTGATATCCTCCCCTCCACGGGTATTCGGCTTGGAGGGATCGGGAATCCGAACATAGCTAGTCCTTAAGATAGATGAAGGGTCACCGCATTGTCCCTCTACCACGGCAACGTGATGGGTGACCTGGGGAGAGTTAATCTCTCTCAGATCGGGTTTAGGCCCAATCTGGTCATAATCCGTAGCGACTCCCAGGGCGGCGATGCGATCCAAGAGCTCGTTTAGGGAAGAGAGCTCCATTGGATCTAGCTGCTCGGCGAATTCTGAGCTGACGTGAAGATTGCTTTCGATGACCCGAGAGGTCATCGTCGGCGCAGCAGCCGAATAGGCGGTCATAAGGAAACCGTCTAGCCGGAGAGTTTGCCGACAGCCAAAGCTCCCTTAGCAACGGTGCCGTCTTTAAAGACAGGATGAGGCATCCTTCCTGATGGCGACGACACAGAGGAACTCTCAATGAAAGCACCAATGTCGGTGTCAAAACCGGCGGATCTCGGGTAGGGGGTCCCGAACTGTGCGTCTAGGTCGGATGGTAACAGGAGGCAGGGGACACGATGTTTTACCCAGGTTTGGGCCCTCTTGATGGAGGTAAAAAAAACCTATGTACTGCTTGATTGATATTGATGATATGGGTAGTACAAGAGTAGATCTACCACGAGATCAGTTCGGTTAAACCCTAGAAGCTAGCCTATGGTATGATTGTTCTTCGTCCTATGGACTAAAACTCTCCAGTTTATATAGACACCGGAGAGGGCTAGGGTTACACAGAGTCGGTTACAATGGTAGGAGATCTACATATCCGTATCGCCAAGCTTGCCTTCCACGCCAAGGTAAATCCCTTCCCGACAAGGGACGAAGTCTTCAATCTTGTATCTTCATAGTCCAGGAGTCCTGTCGAAGGTATAGTCCGGCCATCCGGACACCCCCTAATCCAGGACTCCCTCAAGGGGAAACGGGGGAAAACACACGGGGAAACACAAGAGGAACACTCAAACTAACAAGAACAAGTCACACATGTGCTAGATCCTCGGGTACATAGAACGATACACGAATCCACGGACAACTAAGGACGATACAAGGGTAGCCGGTCTTCTCCATGAGGAGGTCTTGAAGTTCTTCTCCAAAAGGAGGTCTTGAATCCAAAGGGATCTTCTCCGAAGAGGCCGCGGTCTCTCACAAGGAGTAGATCCGATGTGGATGAGCGAAGCTCTATCTCTAAGTATGAGTTAAACCAACGCTAACCCTAGAAATTTGTACGGGATAGAGTATATATAGTCTAGGTGACGAAAGGGTACACGGGCCTCGGCCCAAGTGGCTGCGCGCAGGCAGGGCCGGAAGTTCCGGGCTAGGCCGGAAGTTCCCGGCGCCGGAGGATCCGGCCTAACCAAAGAGTTGGCGCGGTGGAGATGTGTTGGCATCCGGGGGCCGGAAGGTCCGGGTAGGCCGGAGGTTCCGGGCGCCGGAAGGTCCGGGACGGGGTCCGGGCTAACCCGAGAGTTGGCATGCCTGGGCTGGTCGAAGTCATCGGTGGCCGGAAGCTCTGGGTCGACCGGAAGGTCTGGGGGCCGAAAGTTCCGGGCTCTGGCCGGAGGTTCCGGGCTGTCCAGAGTGTTGACGCCTGTCTCTTATTCTACAGTCCTCGGCTCCGAGTCTTGAGCGTTGTACCTAATGACACATAGTATCTAGGACTTAGGCAGTAGCCATGTCTTACTTGAAGAGGGGGAAAACTCAAGTAGGAGTGATGTCACCTCGGATTGAATAGCACGTGCCCTAGCCCTTGTCATGGGTCCACTTGGAGCTTGGATAGTTGAGGTGGCGTCCATGGGGATGGTTGTGGGATGCTCTGCATCATCTCCCCTCCCTTGGGGAAGATCCGTCCTCGGATCGAATTCTTCATCACCATGGAAGGGAGAGAGATATTTGATGTTGAAGATGTCTCTCACGTTGTATTTGTCGCGCGGGAGGTCGATCTTGTAAGCGTTGTCGTTGTAGCATGCGAGCACCTTGAAGGGTCCATCTACTCGAGGTCAAAGCTTAGACTTGCGTTCTTGTGGAAAGGGCTCCTTGCGAAGGTGTAGCCACACGAGATCACCAACGTTGAAGACCATTGGTTGCTTGTTGACGTTGATTTTGGTTGCAAGGCATTGTTCTTGGCGCTCGATGGTGTGTATTGTATCTTCATGCACCTTCTTGAGATGGGTCGCTCATGCACTTGCGTCCAGATTGATTCACTCTTGGAGTGGTAGAGGTAGAATATCCAATGGTGACAAAGGGTTGAATCCGTAGACGACCACGAAAGGGGACTTGCCGGTTGTTGAGTGTCTTGCTCGGTTGTAGGCGAACTCGGCGATGGGTAGACACTCCTCCCACTCCTTGATGTTCTTCTTGATGAGTACTCAAAGTAGAGCGGAGAGTGTGCGGTTTGTCACCTCCGTTTGGCCGTCGGTTTGAGGTTGGTACGCCGTGGAGAAGAGTAGCTTGATTCCGAGGTTGGCGCATAGGGTCTTCCAAAAGTAGCTAAGGAACTTGACGTCGCGGTCCGAGAAAATTGTCTTTGGCACACCATGGAGAAGCAATATTTCCCTACAAAAGAGATTAGCAACATGTGAAGCATCGTCTATCTTGTGACAAGGAATAAAATGTGCCATTTTGGAGAAACGGTCCACAATGACAAATATGGAATCTTTCCCATTTCGAGTTCTAGGCAAACCAAGTACAAAGTCCATGCTAATGTCTTCCCAAGGTTGGTATGGAATTGGTAAAGGCATATAGAGACCATGAGATTGAGCTTTGGACTTAGCTTTGCGACATGTAGAACACCAGTTGGTGAAACGATTGACATCCCGAAACATCTTAGGCCAAAAGTAGCTCTTTGAGAGCGTGGCGAACGTCTTGTTGCATCCGAAGTGCCCCATTAAGCCTCCTCCATGAGATTCCTGCAAAAGCAACAAACGAAGAGAGAACTCGGGAATGCAAAGTTTGTTAGCTCTCATAAGATAGCCATCTTTGATGTAATAGCGTTCCCAAGATGTATTCGACAAACACTTCGCATAAGGAATGGCAAAAGTTGCATCATGCTCATATAATTTTTTCATGTGCTCGAAGCCAATGACATCTAACTCAAGTTGCGTGACAAGCATGGAACTGCGGGAAAGAGCATCCGCTACTATATTTTCTTTACCCTTGATGTACTTGATGACATAGGGAAAAGACTCAATAAATTCACTCCATTTAGCATGACGCTTGTTCAACTTGGTTTGACCCTTAAGATACTTGAGGATCTCATGATCGGTATGAATGATAAACTCATGGGGACGAAGGTAATGTTCCCATTCATGTAAAACGCGAACTAAAGCATATAGCTCTTTGTCATAGATGGGGTAATTGAGTTGCGCTTCA
Organism: Triticum urartu; assembly: GCF_056163025.1. Classification (NCBI taxonomy): domain Eukaryota; kingdom Viridiplantae; phylum Streptophyta; class Magnoliopsida; order Poales; family Poaceae; genus Triticum; species Triticum urartu. Next base: position 215,011,209 of record NC_141873.1, on the reverse strand, counting down.
GAAAGTTTCTCACTAAAGTAAGCTATGGGGCGCTTCTCTTGCGTTAACACACCTCCTATGCCATTACCACTAGCATCGCAATGAATCTCAAAAGGCTTGTCAAAGTTGGGTAAAGCAAGCATGGGAGCATGAGTAAGCAAATTCTTAAGCTCATTGAATGCGATATCTTGGGATGGTCCCCAAATAAAAGGCGCATTCTTCTTGCTCAAAGCATGTAAAGGCGAAGCAATGGTGCTAAAATCCTTCACAAAGCGACGATAGAAACCCGCAAGACCAAGGAAACTACGCACTTCATGCAAGTTGGTTGGTTGCGGCCAAGTCTTAATAGCATTGATCTTGGACTCATCTACGTGAACACCCTTAGAAGAAACAAGAAAACCCAAGAAAACGAGCTTATCAACACCAAAAAGGCATTTCTCCATATTAGCATAGAGGCGCTCCTTTCTAAGAGTTTGCAAAACAGTGCGGGCATGGGTGACATGCTCTTTGATAGATTTGCTAAACACAAGAATGTCATCAAGGTAGACCACAACAAATATACCAATGTAAGGGCGAAAGAGATGATTCATAAGGCGGATAAAAGTGCCCGGTGCTTCCGAGAGACCCATAGGCATGACTAACCACTCATACAAACCAAACTTGGTTTTGAATGGGTTTTCCATTCATCACCCTCTTGTATGCGGATTTGATAGTAACCACTCTTAAGATCAATTTTGGAAAATATGGTGGCACCACTAAGCTCATCTAGCATATCATCTAGGCGTGGAATGGGATACCTATAGCGAACGGTGATAGCATTGATAGGTCGACAATCGGAGCACATGCGGAAGCTACCGTCACGTTTTGGCACAAGAATGACCGGTACGGCACAGGGGCTCAAACATTCAAGCACATGTCCATGGTCTATGAGATGTTTTACTTGCCTTTGAATTTCTTTGGTTTCTTCGGGGTTGACGCGGTAGGGAGCTTTGTTCGGAAACGGTGCTCCGGGGATGAGGTCGATGCGGTGCTCAATGCCTCGTAGTGGAGGTAGTCCCGGAAGTAGCTCATCGGGGAAAACATCTTGAAATTCCTGCAATAAAGAAGATAACACCAAGGGTAGATTGGGAGAGGTGTTAGTTTGTGGTTCCTTGTCCTTGCACAATAGGACATAGTGTAGGACACTCGATGGGTTCTCACACACTTCTCTCATCTCACGTTTGGTGGCAAATAGAACTAGGTTCTTGTTTTCGCTCATCGTGGAGGCACTCGATTTTGGCTTGTGGCGCTCACTCTCTGTTTGGTGGCTTTCTCTCCCACTATGATCTCCACGATGGGTGGTATGCTTGTCGGCGATCACTTGACTTGGCGACATTGGACGGAGGACGTACTCCTTGCCCTTCATCTTGAAGATGTAGTGGTTCGTTCGGCCGTTGTGGATGACTCCTCTATCGAATTGCCATGGCCGTCCAAGGAGAAGATGACAAGCAGTCATTGGAACAACGTCACACTCCAAGGTGTCTTCGTAGGCGCCGATCTTGAAGGAGACTTGTACTCGGTGCTTGAATTGGATAGTCCCGGAGTCACTAAGCCATTGCACTTTGTATGGATGTGGATGCTTCGTCTTGGACAATTAGAGCTTGGAGCAAAGTTATTCACTTGCGAGATTGTGACAACTCCCTCCATCAATGATGACCTTGACGGATCGTCCATTGATGTCGGCCTTGGTGTGGAATATGTGGCATCGTTGGTCTTCTTCTTGGTGATGTTGGAGAGTCAAGACTTTGGAGACAACAAGTGCGGGACTTGAGTCTTCATCATAAAAGACTTGTTCTTCTTCATTGTTCACTTGGCAGTGCATGGAGACTTGCTCGAGGGCTTCCATTTCGCCATCGCTCATGGAGTCATAAGTGCCATCGTCGTTGAAGACCACGGATCACTTGTTGGTGCACTCGTAGGACTTGTGGCCTCGGCCTCCGTAAGTGAAACACTTGAAGGAACTCGTCTTGATGGTCTCATCGGTTTGGCTTGATGAGGATGAAGCTCTCGGCTTGAAGTTGCTCGTAGGAGGATGGCTTGTAGTTGACGAAGCTTTCTTGGAAGTCGACTTGTCGATGTTGGAAGTAGAAGGTCTTGTGGTCGGTGTTGGAGTCGTTGAAGCTTGGTTATTGGAGAAGCCGTAGGACTTGGATGAGAACTTGGCATACTTGAAATCATCTTGCACTTGGCGTTCCGCTTTGGTAGCTTGGTGCACTAGCTCGATGAGATTTGAGTATGGTTGGAAGTCGGCGATCTTCTTGATAGGATGGTTAAGTCCATTCAAGAAAAGTGCCATTGTTTTATCATCATCTTCCGTGACATTGGCTCTTATCATTGCAATCTCCATCTCCTTGTAGTATTCTTCAACGCTCTTGGTTCCTTGCTTGAGTTGTTGGAGTTTCTTGAAGAGATCGCAGTTGTAGTCGGTAGGTACGAAGCGTGCTCTCTTTACATCCTTCATTTGCGCCCAAGTAGTGATGGGTGGTTCACCTCTTGCCTCTCGGCGCTCTACAATTTTTTCCCACCAAATGAGGACATAATCTTGGAACTCAAGGGATGCCATTGGGATCTTCTTCTCTTCTTCATAATTGTGCAAACGGAATATCTTGTCAACTTTCAATGCCCATGAAAGGTACTCTTCGGGATCGTTGATTCTGTTGAACTTGGGCATGGTGAACTTGAGCTTGCCGTAGCGTTGCTCTTCATTTTGCTGGGGTCGGGGATGATGACGCCCATGTTGTAGATGATTGTTCAACTCGTGGTGCTCTTGAAGCGGAGGGTTGATATCCTCATGTTGCTCTTGTCGTGGAGGATTTCCATTGTCTTCATGCTCTCGATGAACTTGATGGTGTTGGTGAGCTTGTGGAGGATCTTCGCGAGCTCGAAGAGGAACTTGACGATGCACGCGAGCGTGAAATCTTTGTTCTTGAATTTCTTCGCGATGTGCTTCCTCTTGTTCACGGGCTTGTCGGCTTCGGTTGGCAACGGCTCGACTTGAATCGCGTAGAGCTTGTTGTGCCGCAAGTGCTTGAGCGTCACGGAGTTGTTGTGCTTGACGTTGTGCCTCGGCCTCTTGGGCATTTTGGTGTAGACGCGCTCGCTCTTCCTCTTCATGTTGGTGTGGTCGTTGCCGTTCTCATGCAAGCGCAAAGGCTTCTTGAGTTTGACGTTGTCGGCGCTCTTGACAGTCGGTGTCTCTTAGGGGATTGAGGCTTGCTTGACGGTCGGCGCACGCGGCTCGACGAAGAGTGTTCGATGTCGGAGTACTTGAGCCGGAGAGTGTAAAGTCGGAGTTGCGTCTTGAACGGCTCCTTCTTGAAGTGGAAGACGAGCGGTTGAGCAACAAAACACGAATTTCGTCCATCCTTGCATCATTCTCTTGCTTGTGGTCGTCGAGCTTGTGGTCGAAGTAGTCCTTTGTACGTTGCTCGGAAAGTCGCACGTCGGCTGCAAGGTTGTCGATGCGTTCACTCATCGCTTGTTGCTCTTGATGCAAAGCACGTTGTGCACCAAAGAGGTGACTCTTGGTGACGAAGGAGTTCATGTCGTCGTCTTGCTCCATGAAGAGTGGGTTGGTATAAGTGCTTTGCCTATCCATCATTCCAAGACAAATGTGAGTGGTAGAAAGAGAAGAACGAGTACCAAATGTACCTTGACCGAAGTTGAAAGTGGATCGAGGATCACTCCAATGTAGGACAAGGAAATAGGACAATTGGTACGAGTTCTTGTCTGTTTCTCACACCTACACAAGTAAAAGCATTTGGTGGAGCTTGGTTAGGATGGTGGCACAAAATTTGATGTAATTGTAAGTGAGCTTCAATAATGTTAGAAAAGATTCGCAAGATGCAATGTGACAAGTAGACCAAGCATATAAGGTACACGGAAACACACGCGCAAAAAGATGAGTGGGGTTGTGCAACCAAGGGTGAGCCAAAATGTGGAATCCACAAAAATGCTCTTGTTGCACAACACTAGAGAGACGCTAGCACGATTGCACGATAGGCGGATACAAGAACTTGTGCACAACCTACTTAGCAAAAATGCAACGACTTCTATCCCAAATATTTTGTATGCGAGGTGTTGCTATGATATGATCCAAGATGATCGAGTATGACAATCTTAGTGTTGTATGATGCTATGGTTCTTGCTTAGAAGCTCTTTGCTTATCTTTTCTCTTTACTTAAAAGCTTGTTTGCCTCTTTGATGTTTGAGCTCTTTTCTCATGCAATGCTTGAAGAACCAAGATAGCAAGTGAGTATGCGAGGACAACCTTGTGAGACAAGAGATGATACCAATATAGGCAACAATGATGTATGTATGCTATGGGAAATATGATCACTAATGTGCACAAGTCTCGTTGCCGGCAATACTCAATGGCTAGTCTCGATGGGTAAGCAATGCAAAGGAGTAAGGCTATGATGGCTATCAATGTAATGACAAGAGTGATATGTCCAATTCCAAGATGAGGTTACCGGTCTTGCTTCCGGTATGGTGTCAAAATGGTGGCACAAATACCAAGATGTAGTCAAGGTGGTCGTTGTTGATTACGCGTCCGTGGCAAAGATGAGCGGCGGTGATGTCGATGTCAAACCGTACCTAGATAGCCGAAACACAAAAGGATACGATACCGCAACTCAAATTCTCAAACCTCAAAGTAGCAATTGTGTCGGAGAGCGAAACGATCCAAAAATAGTTGGGTTATGCGCAAGTGGTGGAGGTATGCGGAAGTATATGTGGTATATGGTGAGCACCGGAACAAAATTTGGTGGAAATTGGGCGGAGTTGTGGAAGTAGTGTGAACTTTCTGTCTAAGCCGGAAGTTCTGGGCAAGACGAAGGGTCCGGGATCCGGAGGTTCCGGGGAAGGCCGGAAGGTCCGGGGGCTGGAACGTCCGGGCTGGACCGGAAGTTCCAGTGGTCGTGATTCTGCCAAGAACAGAGACTTCAGGGTCGTGGATTTGGGCGGGAAAACTTGGGGAAAAGCCCAAATCCGAAGGGGAAAAAGAAGAAATTGGAGGAAAAGAAACGTGGGGAGGCTAGACCTACGAGCCACACACAAAATTCACGGATCAAAACCAACAAAATCTCAACACACCAACAAATCACAGACACAAAAATTTGGGGCTATTTTTGGTGGGGATTTTCGGATTAGGACGAAAAACAACAAAATTAGGCTAGAAAACGAAGAGGGGGGCTCCGAAATCGTGATCCACCTTGCTCATGATACCAAGATGATGTAGGGTAGGAACCCTATAGCCCGATCTTTCACGAAAGGAGCGGATCCCGCGAAGAACACGAGGAACACAAAGAGGGAAGGGGAGACGGGGGAAAACACACGGGGAAACACAAGAGGAACACTCAAACTAACAAGAACAAGTCACACATGTGCTAGATCCTCGGGTACATAGAACGATACACGAATCCACGGACAACTAAGGACGATACAAGGGTAGCCGATCTTCTCCGTGAGGAGGTCTTGAAGTTCTTCTCCGTAAGGAGGTCTTGAATCCAAAGGGATCTTCTCCGAAGAGGCCGCGGTATCTCACAAGGAGTAGATCCGATGTGGATGAGCGAAGCTCTATCTCTAAGTATGAGCTAAACCAACGCTAACTCTAGAAAGTCGTACATGATAGAGTATATATAGTCTAGGTGACGAAAGGGTACACAGGCCTCAGCCCAAGTGGCTGTGCGCAGGCAGGGCCGGAAGTTCCGGGCGCCTGAGGTTCCGGGGAGGGTCCGACCTAACCAGAGAGTTGGCGCGGTGGAGATGTGTTGGCATACGGGGGCCGGAAGGTCCGGGAGGCCGGAGGTTCCGGGCGCCGGAAGGTCCGGGACGGGGTCCGGGATAACCCGAGAGTTGGCACACCTGGTCTGGTCGAAGTCGTCGGCGGCCAGAAGGTCTGGGGGCCGGAAGTTCCGAGCTCTGGCCGGAGGTTCCGGACTGTCCAGAGTGTTGACGCCTGTCTCTTCTTCTACATTCCTCGGCTCCGAGTCTTGAGCATTATACCTGATGACACATAGTATCTCGGACTTAGGCAGTAGCCATGTCTCACTTGAAGAGGGGGAAAACTCAAGTAGGAGTGATGTCACCTCGGATTGAATAGCACGTGCCCTAGCCCTTGTCACGGGTCCATTTGTAGCTTGGATAGTTGAGGTGGTGTCCATGGGGATGGTCATGGGATGCTCCGCATCATGTTGTGGCGACTCCTCTAACGAATTGCCTTGGGCGTCCAAGGAGAAGATGGCATACGGTCATTTGAACGACGTCGCACTCCAAGGTGTCTTCGTAGGCGCCAATTTTGAAGGAGACTTGTACTCGGTGCTCGACTTGGATGGTGCCAGAGTCGCTAAGCCATTGGACTTTTCATGGATTGGGATGCTTCGTCTTGGGCAATTGGAGCTTGGAGCAAAGTTCTTCACTTGCCAAGTTATGACAACTTCCTCCATCGATGATGACCTTGACGGATCGTCCATTGATGTCGGCCTTGGTATGAAAGATATGGCATCTTTGGTCTTCTTCTTGATGATGTTGTAGAGTCAAAACCTTGGAGACAACAAGGGCGGGACTTGAATCTTCGTCGCAAAAGACTTGTTCCTCTTCATCGTTCACTTGTCGGTGCATGGCGACTTGCTCAAGGGCTTCATTTCGCCTTCACTCATTAAGTCATAAGTGCCATTGTCATTGAGGATCATGGTTCGCTTGTTGGTGCACTCATAGGACTTGTGGCCTCGGCCTCCGCAAGTGAAACACTTGAAGGAACTCGTCTTGACGGTCTCATCAGTTGGAGTTGATGATGATGAAGCTCTCGGCTTGAAGTTGCTCGTAGTAGGATGACTTGTAGTTGACGAAGCTTTCTTGGAACTTGACTTGTCGATGTTGGTAGTAGAAGACTTTGTATTCGGTGTTGGAGTTCTTGAAGCTTGGTTGTTGGAGAAGCCGTAGGACTTGGATGAGAACTTGGCGTACTTGAAATCATCTTGCACTTGGCGTTCCGCTTTGGTACCTTGGTGAACTAGCTCGATGAGATTTGAGTATGGTTGGAAGTCGGCGATCTTCTTGATGGGATGATTGAGTCCATTCAAGAAACGTGCCATAGTTTGCTCATCATCTTCCATGACATTGGCTCGTATCATGGCAATCTCCATCTCCTTGTAGTACTCTTCAACGCTCTTGGTTCCTTGCTTGAGTTGTTGGAGTTTCTTGAAGAGGTCGCGGTTGTAGTAGGTAGGTACGAAGCGTGCTCTCATGACATCCTTCATTTGTGCCCAAGTAGTGATGGGTGGTTCACCTCTTGCCTCACGGCGCTCGATGACTTGTTCCCACCAAATGAGGACATAGTCTTGGAACTCAAGGGATGCCATCACGATCTTCTTCTCTTCTTCATAGTTGTGCAAACGGAAGATCTTGTCAACCTTCAATGCCCATGAAACGTACTCTTCGGGATTGTTGCTTCCGTTGAACTTGGGCATGGTGAACTTGAGTTTGCCATAGCGTTTCTCTTCATTGTGTTGGGGTCGGGGATGATGACGCCCATGTTGTTGATGATTGTTCAACTCGTGGTGCTCTTGGCGCGGAGGGTTGTCATCCTCATGTTGCTCTTGTCGTGGAGGATCTCCATTGTCTTCATGCTCTTGATTGACTTGTTGTTGTTGGCGAGCTTGTGGAGGAGATTATCGAGCTCGAGGAGGAACTTGACGATGCACGCGAGCTTGAAATCTTCGTTCTTGAACTTCTTCGCGAAGTGCTTCCTCTTGTTCACGGGCTTGTAGGGCTCGGTCGGCGATGGCTCGACTTGAATTGCATAGAGCTTGTTGCGCCGCAAGTGCTTGAGCGTCACGAAGTTGTTGTTCTTGACGTTGTGCCTCGGCATCTTCAGCATTTTAGTGTAGACGCGCTCGCTCTTCCTCTTCATGTTGGCGTTGTCGTTGCCGTTCTCGTCCTAGCGCAAAGGCATCTTGGGTTTGACGTTGTCGGTGCTCTTGCGAGTCGGTGTCGCGTAGAGGATTGAGGCTTGCTTGATGCTCGTTGCGTGCGGCACGATGAAGAGTGTTCGATGTCGGTGTACTTGAGCCGGAGAGGGTGAAGTCGGATTGGCGACTTGAACGGCTCCTGCTTGAAGTGGAAGAAGAGCGGTTGAGCAACAAAGCGTGAATCTCGTCCATCCTTACGTCATTCTCTTGCTTGTGATCGTCGAGCTTGTGGTCGAAGTAGTCCCTTATACGTTGCTCGGAGAGTCACAAGTCAGTAGTGAGGTTGTCGATGCAGTCACTCATGGCTTGTTGCTCTTGATGCAAAGCACATTGTGCACCAAAGAGGTGACTCTTGGTGACGAAGGAGTTCATGTCGTCGTCTTGCTCCATGAAGAGTGGGTTGGTAGAAGTACTTGGCCTATCCATCATTCAAAGACAATTGTAAGTGGTAGAAAGATAAGAACGAATACCAAATGTACCTTGACCAAAGTTAAAAGTGGATCGATGATCACTCCAATGTAGGACAAGGAAATAGCACAATTGGTACCAATTCTTGTCGGTTTCTCACACCTACACAAGTAAGAGCTTATGGTGGAGCTTGGTTAGGTTGGTGGCACAAATTTTGATGCAATTGGAAGTGAGCTTCCATAATGTTGGAAAAGATTCGCAAGATGCAATGTAACAAGTAGACCAAGCATATAAGGTACACGAAAACACACACGCAATAAGGTAAGTGGGGTCGTGCAACCAAGGGTGAGCCAAAATGTGGAATCCACAAAAATGCTCTTGTTGCACAACACTAGAGAGACGCTAGCACGATTGCCCAATAGGCGGATACAAGAACTTGTGCACAACCTACTTAGCAAAACTGCAATGACTTCTATCCCAAGTATTGATGAGGACATCAATACCATTGTTACACCCACAACCCATGCTGCTATACATACTGGACCAATTACTAGAGCTCGCGCATGCCATTTAATTATCAGGTACTTTCGTTTCTTGGCAATGATTCTAATGTTCATGAGAATATGATGCTGCCTAAATTGGATACGTTTGTTTTGCTTACAAATGAAGGGCCTGGCACGGATAAGAGGGATGAACACTGGAGCAAGACCAAGCATGGAGATGATGGCATGCGCAAGGGGATCAAGAACAAAGTTACACGTGATGATTTCATGACTTTGACGCCACCATAAGGAGTGCATGAAGCCTTGGACGAAATATACAAGATGCCACTTCATAAATTTCGTCCAGAGGCTATTCTAGGTGCCGCGTCACCTTATTATTGGGCCAGGCCCATGTATTTTCGAAATACTTAAGTATAGACTGTTTTTAGAGTCCGTATGTGTGGGGAAACAAGAGTTAGGGTTGATTTCGGACCCCTCCTCCAAGGGCCACGAAATTCCCCCCTCTTCCTCCATATATACAGCCCTTAGGGCGTCGTTTAGACTTTGGTTTTTGTTTAGATTAAAAGTTTGCCATAGCTGCAACTTCGCGTACTTCGTTTGTGTCCAACGACCAGACCAAGACGTCACAGAACCCCACCTTTGATCAATAAAGCTTTCTTCTTATATTCGCAATATTCAGATTGCAATCTTAGTTTCTTGCTTGTTCTTCGTTTGCCTGCAGGAAATAGACCTTCATGGTCAGGTTGATCATGCTCCGGCGTGGTCAATAACCTCTCGGAGTTGGTTTAGCGATTGCTAAGGCGCGACGTCCTCGCACGTTCGTAGTCGGATCGTCAAAGTCGATTTCCTCCAAAACGATAGCCACCATCTCATCGAAAGACGGGACATCTTTGCCCCTATCAAGTGGTATCAGATTTCCAGGTTGCTCGGTGAGATTTTACAGTTTTTCATAGTTTAGGTCGAGTCTGTTATTCATACCTACAGTCCATGAAAAAGCCACAAAAAATTAGGGTTAGTTCATCATATCCGAACCAGTCTGAGCCTTCGCATAGTCTTTTCAGTATTTTGCTTTGTTGAATTTGTGGTTGCATTGTCGTGTCTAGTTGCTGGTCTTAGAGTCTAGTCTTTTAGAGTTCCGACTTCTGGTCATAAGTTGTCACGTCGCCGCCGCACCATCGTCATCGTTCCAACCATTACAACCACCACCAACATATTCCTTATCGCTGCCATATACATCCACCTGTCCACCACCAATCCGAGTCCACATATACATCCGCCTGTCCACCACCAATCTGAGTCCACATATACATCTGTCTGTCCACCACTAATCTGAGTCCACATATACATCCACATGTCCACCACCAATCCGAGTCCACATATACATCTGCCTGTCCACCACCAATCCGAGTTCTTTTCATATTAGGTTTGTTTTCGAGATCCATCTAGTTTTCGTTTTGTGTTTCCTTGCCTGAGTAGGTCCCGGAAAAAAAATTCGGCGACCAAAAATATTTTTTCCCTATCATATTTTTAGGTCCCACGGAGCGTTTTGAGACACTCGCCATCATAGTGATTTTTTGTCGCATTTGTTTCGTCGTCGCTGCCCTGATTTCCGAAAAAAAGTCAAAAAAAAATTCCGTACCCATCCTGTCAGTTTGACGAGGGAAGAGTTTTGAGACACTCGCCATTATAGTGAAATTTCGCAAAAAAAAGAGGAGCGCCCAAAAAAATAGAGCGAAAAAATATTCTAGAGCGTGCCTTTCCCTTGTTTACGTGCAGCGCCGTGATTTTGTTATTGTTCTAGGCTCACGTCTCTAGCACGGTCTAGCCTAGGATCAGCACAATACCGTCGTTGAGCGTTTATTCAACTTTGCATCTCTGAATTGATTATTGCTGACCCTTTTTGCTACCATATTATAAGCCTTCCCAGCTCCACATACATCTACGTCGTGCGTTTGACTCTCCCTGCTAATCGCTCTATCCAAGCTTTGAGAGTTTTGACTACGATGGTTGCCGATCACCGCCTGCTGCTTGGTAAGAATTGGTAACCATTTGAGATTCGCTTGACGGATTTGTGACTGTCCATTACACCACCACCACCACCACTTCCTAGTAGTCTGTAGGATCATATTCTTGTGTGTTTCTATTGCTGCTAACCATGGCAGGATCACAAGCCGATGAGACAGATTGGGAGAACATGACGAACAAAGAGCTAGATGATAAATTTCAGCAAATGATGAGTGGACAGGTGCAAGATGTGCTAAACAGATTTGAAGAGGCCATGGAGCAGATACATGGCATGGAGAAGACGTTCGAAACAAAGCACGATAACAAATTTAATGAATTGCTCGCGCGTCTTCCACCACCACCACCAGCTGCACCTAACGCACCTCTATGACAACAACAACAACAACAACAACAACATCGCCTTCCAAATCAAGTGGGACGGGCACTGCGCATTCCCCTTGAGCCTGGTCAAAATTCTAGTGCCGCTGTTGATGCTTCTATAGCTCCTGCTACTACTGCAGAGGTGGAGGACCATTACGAGGATGAGGTTGATCAAAATCAGAACTACGTGCAACCACCAGCACCACCGCCACCAGGTCGTCCTCATGCATATCATCGCAATGGTAGGGCTGCACAACCACCTCAGGTACATGATCATGACCATCTCCCTAAACTGAAATTGAACATCCCACCATTTATGGGTAGATATGTTCCTGATATATATCTTACTTGGGAGTTAGAAACTGCACAACGGTTTACATGTTTACAATATCCTGAGGAGAGACGTGTTCCTACTGCTGTTTGTGCTTTCACTAGCTTTGCATGTGTTTGGTGGTCTGAACATTGTAGATTATATCCTATTCCAGCTACTTGGGCAGCTTTGAACACTGCTATGCGTACTCGTTGGGTTCCACCATATTATCAACGTGAATTACTTCAAAAATTGCAGCGTTTAAGACAAGGAAAATATTTTGTAGAAGAATATTATCAGGAATTACAAACTGGCATGACTAGATGTGGTATTGTTGAGCAGAATGAAGCTATGCTTGCACGTTTTATGGGCGGATTAAATAGAGAGATTCAGACCATTCTAGAGTATAATGAGTATACTAATATCACTCATTTATTCCATCTTGCTTGTAAAGCTGAACGTGAAGTGCAGGATCGATAAGCATTGGCGCGTACTAACTTTTCTGCAGGTCGATCTTCATCCTGGACACCACGTGCATCCTCTACTTTCACTACACCAGCACCTCCATCAGGTGCCACCTCCAGTCGTGATACAAGAAAGCAGGCAGAACCACCACTATCTGCGAAGAGCACACCTGCCGGGCCTGCGCAGAGCTCTTCTTCCTCCATGGCGTCAACAGGGCACACAAGTGATATTATTTGTCGTCATTGTAAGGGAAGAGGACATTTTGCGAGAGAATGCAAATCTCAGCGTGTGATGATTGCTACTGAGGATGGTGGGTATGAGTCCGCTAGTGATGAGGACATCAATACCATTGTTACACCAACAGCCCCTCCTACTATACATACTGGACCAATTACCAGAGCTCGTGCACGCCAATTGAATTATCAGGTAATTTCGTTTCTTGGTAAGGATTCTAATGTTCATGAGAATATGATGCTGCCTAAATTGGATACGTTTTTCTTGATTACAAATGAAGGGCCTAGCTTGGAAAAGAAAGATGAACCTTGGAACAAGTTCAAGTGTGGAGATGATGGCATGCACAAGGGGATCCAGAACGGAGTTAAAAGTGATGATTTCAGGACTTTGAAGCCACCATAAGGAGTGCATGAAGCCTTGGACGAAATATACAAAGTGCCACTTCATTAATTTCGTCCAGAGGCTATTTTAGGTGCCGCGTCACATTATTATTGGGCCAGCCCCATGTATTTTCAAAATACTTAAGTACAGGCTGTTTTTAGAGTCCGTATGTGTGGGGAAACAAGAGTTAGGGCTGGTTTCGGACCCCTCCTCCAAGGGCCACGAAATTCCCCCCTCTTCCTCCATATAAACAACCCTTAGGGTGTCGTTTAGACTTCGGGTTTTGTTTAGATTAAAAGTTCGCCATAGCTGCAACTTTGCGTACTTCGTTTGTGTCCAACGACCAGACCAAGACGTCACAGAACCCCATCTTGATTAATAAAGCTTTCATCTTATATTCGCAATATCCAGATTGCAATCTCAGTTTCTTGCTTGTTCTTAGTTTGCTCGCAGGAAACAGACCCTCGTGGTCAGGTTGATCGTGCTCCGGCGTGGTCAATAACCCCTCGGAAGTTGGTTTAGCGATTGCTAAGGCGCGACGTCTCGCACGTTCGTAGTCAGATCGTCAAGGTCGAATCCCATAGAAACGATAGCCACCATCTCACTGAAATATCGGGACACCTTTGCCTCTATCAAGTGGTATCAGATTTCCAGGTTGCTTGGTGAGATTTTACAGTTTTTCGTAGTTTAGATCGAGTCTGTTCTTCGTACATATAGTCCACGAAAAAGCAAAAAAAATTAGGGTTAGTTCATCCTATCCGAACCAATCTGAGCCTTTGCATAATCTTTTCTGTATTTGCTTTGTTGAATTTGCGGTTGCATCGTCGTGTCAAGTTGCTGGTCTTAGCGTCTAGTACTTTAGAGTTTCGAGTTCTGTTCACAGGTTGTCACGTCGCCGCTGCCATATACCACCACCACACCAACCTCATCGTCGCTGCCATATTCACCACCACATATTCACCACCAATGCGAGTCCATATACGCCACCACATATCCGCTGCCATCACGCCAATCCGAGTCCACCTGCAACATATATCCGCCACCAGTCTGATTTCCACCAGATTCATCGCCGCCGCCAGTCCGAGTTTCCACCAGATTCATCTCCGCCACCAGTCCGAGTCCAATAATTGTTGCATTGTTTTAGATTTCCGGATCACGCGATACTTCGAGTCGTGACAAAATAGGACTCATGAGATTCCGTGCTACCCGCAGAAGGGAAATAGTTCCAAACTCAAAAAAAATTAGACCATTTGTAGGCTTTTTCGAAAAAAATTTGTTGCGGAGCAAAAAAAGAGAGGAAAAAAGTGCAAAAAAAAGTGAACAAAAAATTTAGAGCGTGCTCCTCCCTTGTTTACGTGCAGTGCTTGAGCGTCACGAAGTTGTTGTTCTTGACGTTGTGCCTCGGCATCTTCAGCATTTTAGTGTAGACGCGCTCGCTCTTCCTCTTCATGTTGGCGTTGTCGTTGCCGTTCTCGTCCTAGCGCAAAGGCATCTTGGGTTTGACGTTGTCGGTGCTCTTGCGAGTCGGTGTCGCGTAGAGGATTGAGGCTTGCTTGATGCTCGTTGCGTGCGGCACGATGAAGAGTATTCGATGTCGGTGTACTTGAGCCGGAGAGGGTGAAGTCGGATTGGCGACTTGAACGGCTCCTGCTTGAAGTGGAAGAAGAGCGGTTGAGCAACAAAGCGTGAATCTCGTCCATCCTTACGTCATTCTCTTGCTTGTGATCGTCGAGCTTGTGGTCAAAGTAGTCCCTTATACGTTGCTCAGAGAGTCACAAGTCGGTAGTGAGGTTGTCGATGCAGTCACTCATGGCTTGTTGCTCTTGATGCAAAGCACATTGTGCACCAAAGAGGTGACTCTTGGTGACGAAGGAGTTCATGTCGTCGTCTTGCTCCATGAAGAGTGGGTTGGTAGAAGTACTTGGCCTATCCATCATTCAAAGACAATTGTAAGTGGTAGAAAGATAAGAACGAATACCAAATGTACCTTGACCAAAGTTAAAAGTGGATCGATGATCACTCCAATGTAGGACAAGGAAATAGCACAATTGGTACCAATTCTTGTCGGTTTCTCACACCTACACAAGTAAGAGCTTATGGTGGAGCTTGGTTAGGTTGGTGGCACAAATTTTGATGCAATTGGAAGTGAGCTTCCATAATGTTGGAAAAGATTCGCAAGATGCAATGTAACAAGTAGACCAAGCATATAAGGTACACGAAAACACACACGCAATAAGGTAAGTGGGGTCGTGCAACCAAGGGTGAGCCAAAATGTGGAATCCACAAAAATGCTCTTGTTGCACAACACTAGAGAGACGCTAGCACGATTGCCCAATAGGCGGATACAAGAACTTGTGCACAACCTACTTAGCAAAACTGCAATGACTTCTATCCCAAGTATTGATGAGGACATCAATACCATTGTTACACCCACAACCCATGCTGCTATACATACTGGACCAATTACTAGAGCTCGCGCATGCCATTTAATTATCAGGTACTTTCGTTTCTTGGCAATGATTCTAATGTTCATGAGAATATGATGCTGCCTAAATTGGATACGTTTGTTTTGCTTACAAATGAAGGGCCTGGCACGGATAAGAGGGATGAACACTGGAGCAAGACCAAGCATGGAGATGATGGCATGCGCAAGGGGATCAAGAACAAAGTTACACGTGATGATTTCATGACTTTGACGCCACCATAAGGAGTGCATGAAGCCTTGGACGAAATATACAAGATGCCACTTCATAAATTTCGTCCAGAGGCTATTCTAGGTGCCGCGTCACCTTATTATTGGGCCAGGCCCATGTATTTTCGAAATACTTAAGTATAGACTGTTTTTAGAGTCCGTATGTGTGGGGAAACAAGAGTTAGGGTTGATTTCGGACCCCTCCTCCAAGGGCCACGAAATTCCCCCCTCTTCCTCCATATATACAGCCCTTAGGGCGTCGTTTAGACTTTGGTTTTTGTTTAGATTAAAAGTTTGCCATAGCTGCAACTTCGCGTACTTCGTTTGTGTCCAACGACCAGACCAAGACGTCACAGAACCCCACCTTTGATCAATAAAGCTTTCTTCTTATATTCGCAATATTCAGATTGCAATCTTAGTTTCTTGCTTGTTCTTCGTTTGCCTGCAGGAAATAGACCTTCATGGTCAGGTTGATCATGCTCCGGCGTGGTCAATAACCTCTCGGAGTTGGTTTAGCGATTGCTAAGGCGCGACGTCCTCGCACGTTCGTAGTCGGATCGTCAAAGTCGATTTCCTCCAAAACGATAGCCACCATCTCATCGAAAGACGGGACATCTTTGCCCCTATCAAGTGGTATCAGATTTCCAGGTTGCTCGGTGAGATTTTACAGTTTTTCATAGTTTAGGTCGAGTCTGTTATTCATACCTACAGTCCATGAAAAAGCCACAAAAAATTAGGGTTAGTTCATCATATCCGAACCAGTCTGAGCCTTCGCATAGTCTTTTCAGTATTTTGCTTTGTTGAATTTGTGGTTGCATTGTCGTGTCTAGTTGCTGGTCTTAGAGTCTAGTCTTTTAGAGTTCCGACTTCTGGTCATAAGTTGTCACGTCGCCGCCGCACCATCGTCATCGTTCCAACCATTACAACCACCACCAACATATTCCTTATCGCTGCCATATACATCCACCTGTCCACCACCAATCCGAGTCCACATATACATCCGCCTGTCCACCACCAATCTGAGTCCACATATACATCTGTCTGTCCACCACTAATCTGAGTCCACATATACATCCACATGTCCACCACCAATCCGAGTCCACATATACATCTGCCTGTCCACCACCAATCCGAGTTCTTTTCATATTAGGTTTGTTTTCGAGATCCATCTAGTTTTCGTTTTGTGTTTCCTTGCCTGAGTAGGTCCCGGAAAAAAAAATTCGGCGACCAAAAATATTTTTTCCCTATCATATTTTTAGGTCCCACGGAGCGTTTTGAGACACTCGCCATCATAGTGATTTTTTGTCGCATTTGTTTCGTCGTCGCTGCCCTGATTTCCGAAAAAAAGTCAAAAAAAAATTCCGTACCCATCCTGTCAGTTTGACGAGGGAAGAGTTTTGAGACACTCGCCATTATAGTGAAATTTCGCAAAAAAAAGAGGAGCGCCCAAAAAAATAGAGCGAAAAAATATTCTAGAGCGTGCCTTTCCCTTGTTTACGTGCAGCGCCGTGATTTTGTTATTGTTCTAGGCTCACGTCTCTAGCACGGTCTAGCCTAGGATCAGCACAATACCGTCGTTGAGCGTTTATTCAACTTTGCATCTCTGAATTGATTATTGCTGACCCTTTTTGCTACCATATTATAAGCCTTCCCAGCTCCACATACATCTACGTCGTGCGTTTGACTCTCCCTGCTAATCGCTCTATCCAAGCTTTGAGAGTTTTGACTACGATGGTTGCCGATCACCGCCTGCTGCTTGGTAAGAATTGGTAACCATTTGAGATTCGCTTGACGGATTTGTGACTGTCCATTACACCACCACCACCACCACTTCCTAGTAGTCTGTAGGATCATATTCTTGTGTGTTTCTATTGCTGCTAACCATGGCAGGATCACAAGCCGATGAGACAGATTGGGAGAACATGACGAACAAAGAGCTAGATGATAAATTTCAGCAAATGATGAGTGGACAGGTGCAAGATGTGCTAAACAGATTTGAAGAGGCCATGGAGCAGATACATGGCATGGAGAAGACGTTCGAAACAAAGCACGATAACAAATTTAATGAATTGCTCGCGCGTCTTCCACCACCACCACCAGCTGCACCTAACGCACCTCTATGACAACAACAACAACAACAACAACAACATCGCCTTCCAAATCAAGTGGGACGGGCACTGCGCATTCCCCTTGAGCCTGGTCAAAATTCTAGTGCCGCTGTTGATGCTTCTATAGCTCCTGCTACTACTGCAGAGGTGGAGGACCATTACGAGGATGAGGTTGATCAAAATCAGAACTACGTGCAACCACCAGCACCACCGCCACCAGGTCGTCCTCATGCATATCATCGCAATGGTAGGGCTGCACAACCACCTCAGGTACATGATCATGACCATCTCCCTAAACTGAAATTGAACATCCCACCATTTATGGGTAGATATGTTCCTGATATATATCTTACTTGGGAGTTAGAAACTGCACAACGGTTTACATGTTTACAATATCCTGAGGAGAGACGTGTTCCTGCTGCTGTTTGTGCTTTCACTAGCTTTGCATGTGTTTGCTGGTCTGAACATTGTAGATTATATCCTATTCCAGCTACTTGGGCAGCTTTGAACACTGCTATGCATACTCGTTGGGTTCCACCATATTATCAACGTGAATTACTTCAAAAATTGCAGCGTTTAAGACAAGGAAAATATTTTGTAGAAGAATATTATCAGGAATTACAAACTGGCATGACTAGATGTGGTATTGTTGAGCAGAATGAAGCTATGCTTGCACGTTTTATGGGCGGATTAAATAGAGAGATTCAGACCATTCTAGAGTATAATGAGTATACTAATATCACTCATTTATTCCATCTTGCTTGTAAAGCTGAACGTGAAGTGCAGGATCGATAAGCATTGGCGCGTACTAACTTTTCTGCAGGTCGATCTTCATCCTGGACACCACGTGCATCCTCTACTTTCACTACACCAGCACCTCCATCAGGTGCCACCTCCAGTCGTGATACAAGAAAGCAGGCAGAACCACCACTATCTGCGAAGAGCACACCTGCCGGGCCTGCGCAGAGCTCTTCTTCCTCCATGGCGTCAACAGGGCACACAAGTGATATTATTTCTCGTCATTGTAAGGGAAGAGGACATTTTGCGAGAGAATGCAAATCTCAGCGTGTGATGATTGCTACTGAGGATGGTGGGTATGAGTCCGCTAGTGATGAGGACATCAATACCATTGTTACACCAACAGCCCCTCCTACTATACATACTGGACCAATTACTAGAGCTCGTGCACGCCAATTGAATTATCAGGTAATTTCGTTTCTTGGTAAGGATTCTAATGTTCATGAGAATATGATGCTGCCTAAATTGGATACGTTTTTCTTGCTTACAAATGAAGGGCCTAGCTTGGAAAAGAAAGATGAACCTTGGAACAAGTTCAAGTGTGGAGATGATGGCATGCACAAGGGGATCCAAAACGGAGTTAAAAGTGATGATTTCAGGACTTTGAAGCCACCATAAGGAGTGCATGAAGCCTTCGACGAAATATACAAAGTGCCACTTCATTAATTTCGTCCAGAGGCTATTTTAGGTGCCGCGTCACATTATTATTGGGCCAGCCCCATGTATTTTCAAAATACTTAAGTACAGGCTGTTTTTAGAGTCCGTATGTGTGGGGAAACAAGAGTTAGGGTTGGTTTCGGACCCCTCCTCCAAGGGCCACGAAATTCCCCCCTCTTCCTCCATATAAACAACCCTTAGGGTGTCGTTTAGACTTCGGGTTTTGTTTAGATTAAAAGTTCGCCATAGCTGCAACTTCGCGTACTTCGTTTGTGTCCAACGACCAGACCAAGATGTCACAGAACCCCATCTTGATTAATAAAGCTTTCATCTTATATTCGCAATATCCAGATTGCAATCTCAGTTTCTTGCTTGTTCTTAGTTTGCTCGCAGGAAACAGACCCTCGTGGTCAGGTTGATCGTGCTCCGGCGTGGTCAATAACCCCTCGGAAGTTGGTTTAGCGATTGCTAAGGCGCGACGTCTCGCACGTTCGTAGTCAGATCGTCAAGGTCGAATCCCATAGAAACGATAGCCACCATCTCACTGAAATATCGGGACACCTTTGCCTCTATCAAGTGGTATCAGATTTCCAGGTTGCTTGGTGAGATTTTACAGTTTTTCGTAGTTTAGATCGAGTCTGTTCTTCGTACATATAGTCCACGAAAAAGCAAAAAAAATTAGGGTTAGTTCATCCTATCCGAACCAATCTGAGCCTTTGCATAATCTTTTCTGTATTTGCTTTGTTGAATTTGCGGTTGCATCGTCGTGTCAAGTTGCTGGTCTTAGCGTCTAGTACTTTAGAGTTTCGAGTTCTGTTCACAGGTTGTCACGTCGCCGCTGCCATATACCACCACCACACCAACCTCATCGTCGCTGCCATATTCACCACCACATATTCACCACCAATCCGAGTCCATATACGCCACCACATATCCGCTGCCATCACGCCAATCCGAGTCCACCTGCAACATATATCCGCCACCAGTCTGATTTCCACCAGATTCATCGCCGCCGCCAGTCCGAGTTTCCACCAGATTCATCTCCGCCACCAGTCCGAGTCCAATAATTGTTGCATTGTTTTAGATTTCCGGATCACGCGATACTTCGAGTCGTGACAAAATAGGACTCATGAGATTCCGTGCTACCCGCAGAAGGGAAATAGTTCCAAACTCAAAAAAAATTAGACCATTTGTAGGCTTTTTCGAAAAAAATTTGTTGCGGAGCAAAAAAAGAGAGGAAAAAAGTGCAAAAAAAAGTGAACAAAAAATTCAGAGCGTGCTCCTCCCTTGTTTACGTGCTGTGCTTGAGCGTCACGAAGTTGTTGTTCTTGACGTTGTGCCTCGGCATCTTCAGCATTTTAGTGTAGACGCGCTCGCTCTTCCTCTTCATGTTGGCGTTGTCGTTGCCGTTCTCGTCCTAGCGCAAAGTCATCTTGGGTTTGACGTTGTCGGTGCTCTTGCGAGTCGGTGTCGCGTAGAGGATTGAGGCTTGCTTGATGCTCGTTGCGTGCGGCACGATGAAGAGTGTTCGATGTCGGTGTACTTGAGCCGGAGAGGGTGAAGTCGGATTGGCGACTTGAACGGCTCCTGCTTGAAGTGGAAGAAGAGCGGTTGAGCAACAAAGCGTGAATCTCGTCCATCCTTACGTCATTCTCTTGCTTGTGATCGTCGAGCTTGTGGTCGAAGTAGTCCCTTATACGTTGCTTGGAGAGTCACAAGTCGGTAGTGAGGTTGTCGATGCAGTCACTCATGGCTTGTTGCTCTTGATGCAAAGCACATTGTGCACCAAAGAGGTGACTCTTGGTGACGAAGGAGTTCATGTCGTCGTCTTGCTCCATGAAGAGTGGGTTGGTAGAAGTACTTGGCCTATCCATCATTCAAAGACAATTGTAAGTGGTAGAAAGATAAGAACGAATACCAAATGTACCTTGACCAAAGTTAAAAGTGGATCGATGATCACTCCAATGTAGGACAAGGAAATAGCACAATTGGTACCAATTCTTGTCGGTTTCTCACACCTACACAAGTAAGAGCTTATGGTGGAGCTTGGTTAGGTTGGTGGCACAAATTTTGATGCAATTGGAAGTGAGCTTCCATAATGTTGGAAAAGATTCGCAAGATGCAATGTAACAAGTAGACCAAGCATATAAGGTACACGAAAACACACACGCAATAAGGTAAGTGGGGTCGTGCAACCAAGGGTGAGCCAAAATGTGGAATCCACAAAAATGCTCTTGTTGCACAACACTAGAGAGACGCTAGCACGATTGCCCAATAGGCGGATACAAGAACTTGTGCACAACCTACTTAGCAAAACTGCAATGACTTCTATCCCAAGTATTGATGAGGACATCAATACCATTGTTACACCCACAACCCATGCTGCTATACATACTGGACCAATTACTAGAGCTCGCGCATGCCATTTAATTATCAGGTACTTTCGTTTCTTGGCAATGATTCTAATGTTCATGAGAATATGATGCTGCCTAAATTGGATACGTTTGTTTTGCTTACAAATGAAGGGCCTGGCACGGATAAGAGGGATGAACACTGGAGCAAGACCAAGCATGGAGATGATGGCATGCGCAAGGGGATCAAGAACAAAGTTACACGTGATGATTTCATGACTTTGACGCCACCATAAGGAGTGCATGAAGCCTTGGACGAAATATACAAGATGCCACTTCATAAATTTCGTCCAGAGGCTATTCTAGGTGCCGCGTCACCTTATTATTGGGCCAGGCCCATGTATTTTCGAAATACTTAAGTATAGACTGTTTTTAGAGTCCGTATGTGTGGGGAAACAAGAGTTAGGGTTGATTTCGGACCCCTCCTCCAAGGGCCACGAAATTCCCCCCTCTTCCTCCATATATACAGCCCTTAGGGCGTCGTTTAGACTTTGGTTTTTGTTTAGATTAAAAGTTTGCCATAGTTGCAACTTCGCGTACTTCGTTTGTGTCCAACGACCAGACCAAGACGTCATAGAACCCCACCTTTGATCAATAAAGCTTTCTTCTTATATTCGCAATATTCAGATTGCAATCTTAGTTTCTTGCTTGTTCTTCGTTTGCCTGCAGGAAATAGACCTTCATGGTCAGGTTGATCATGCTCCGGCGTGGTCAATAACCTCTCGGAGTTGGTTTAGCGATTGCTAAGGCGCGACGTCCTCGCACGTTCGTAGTCGGATCGTCAAAGTCGATTTCCTCCAAAACGATAGCCACCATCTCATCGAAAGACGGGACATCTTTGCCCCTATCAAGTGGTATCAGATTTCCAGGTTGCTCGGTGAGATTTTACAGTTTTTCATAGTTTAGGTCGAGTCTGTTATTCATACCTACAGTCCATGAAAAAGCCACAAAAAATTAGGGTTAGTTCATCATATCCGAACCAGTCTGAGCCTTCGCATAGTCTTTTCAGTATTTTGCTTTGTTGAATTTGTGGTTGCATTGTCGTGTCTAGTTGCTGGTCTTAGAGTCTAGTCTTTTAGAGTTCCGACTTCTGGTCATAAGTTGTCACGTCGCCGCCGCACCATCGTCATCGTTCCAACCATTACAACCACCACCAACATATTCCTTATCGCTGCCATATACATCCACCTGTCCACCACCAATCCGAGTCCACATATACATCCGCCTGTCCACCACCAATCTGAGTCCACATATACATCTGTCTGTCCACCACTAATCTGAGTCCACATATACATCCACATGTCCACCACCAATCCGAGTCCACATATACATCTGCCTGTCCACCACCAATCCGAGTTCTTTTCATATTAGGTTTGTTTTCGAGATCCATCTAGTTTTCGTTTTGTGTTTCCTTGCCTGAGTAGGTCCCGGAAAAAAAAATTCGGTGACCAAAAATATTTTTTCCCTATCATATTTTTAGGTCCCACGGAGCGTTTTGAGACACTCGCCATCATAGTGATTTTTTGTCGCATTTGTTTCGTCGTCGCTGCCCTGATTTCCGAAAAAAAGTCAAAAAAAAATTCCGTACCCATCCTGTCAGTTTGACGAGGGAAGAGTTTTGAGACACTCGCCATTATAGTGAAATTTCGCAAAAAAAAAGAGGAGCGCCCAAAAAAATAGAGCGAAAAAGTATTCTAGAGCGTGCCTTTCCCTTGTTTACGTGCAGCGCCGTGATTTTGTTATTGTTCTAGGCTCACGTCTCTAGCACGGTCTAGCCTAGGATCAGCACAATACCGTCGTTGAGCGTTTATTCAACTTTGCATCTCTGAATTGATTATTGCTGACCCTTTTTGCTACCATATTATAAGCCTTCCCAGCTCCACATACATCTACGTCGTGCGTTTGACTCTCCCTGCTAATCGCTCTATCCAAGCTTTGAGAGTTTTGACTACGATGGTTGCCGATCACCGCCTGCTGCTTGGTAAGAATTGGTAACCATTTGAGATTCGCTTGACGGATTTGTGACTGTCCATTACACCACCACCACCACCACTTCCTAGTAGTCTATAGGATCATATTCTTGTGTGTTTCTATTGCTGCTAACCATGGCAGGATCACAAGCCGATGAGACAGATTGGGAGAACATGACGAACAAAGAGCTAGATGATAAATTTCAGCAAATGATGAGTGGACAGGTGCAAGATGTGCTAAACAGATTTGAAGAGGCCATGGAGCAGATACATGGCATGGAGAAGACGTTCGAAACAAAGCACGATAACAAATTTAATGAATTGCTCGCGCGTCTTCCACCACCACCACCAGCTGCACCTAACGCACCTCTATGACAACAACAACAACAACAACAACAACAACAACATCGCCTTCCAAATCAAGTGGGACGGGCACTGCGCATTCCCCTTGAGCCTGGTCAAAATTCTAGTGCCGCTGTTGATGCTTCTATAGCTCCTGCTACTACTGCAGAGGTGGAGGACCATTACGAGGATGAGGTTGATCAAAATCAGAACTACGTGCAACCACCAGCACCACCGCCACCAGGTCGTCCTCATGCATATCATCGCAATGGTAGGGCTGCACAACCACCTCAGGTACATGATCATGACCATCTCCCTAAACTGAAATTGAACATCCCACCATTTATGGGTAGATATGTTCCTGATATATATCTTACTTGGGAGTTAGAAACTGCACAACGGTTTACATGTTTACAATATCCTGAGGAGAGACGTGTTCCTGCTGCTGTTTGTGCTTTCACTAGCTTTGCATGTGTTTGCTGGTCTGAACATTGTAGATTATATCCTATTCCAGCTACTTGGGCAGCTTTGAACACTGCTATTCGTACTCGTTGGGTTCCACCATATTATCAACGTGAATTACTTCAAAAATTGCAGCGTTTAAGACAAGGAAAATATTTTGTAGAAGAATATTATCAGGAATTACAAACTGGCATGACTAGATGTGGTATTGTTGAGCAGAATGAAGCTATGCTTGCACGTTTTATGGGCGGATTAAATAGAGAGATTCAGACCATTCTAGAGTATAATGAGTATACTAATATCACTCATTTATTCCATCTTGCTTGTAAAGCTGAACGTGAAGTGCAAGATTGGTAGGCACTGGCGTGAACTAACTTTTCTGCAGGTCGATCTTCATCCTGGACACCACGTGCATCCTCTACTTTCACTACACCAGCACCTCCATCAGGTGCCACCTCCAGTCGTGATACAAGAAAGCAGGCAGAACCACCACTATCTGCGAAGAGCACACCTGCCGGGCCTGCGCAGAGCTCTTCTTCCTCCATGGCGTCAACAGGGCACACAAGTGATATTATTTGTCGTCATTGTAAGGGAAGAGGACATTTTGCGAGAGAATGCAAATCTCAGCGTGTGATGATTGCTACTGAGGATGGTGGGTATGAGTCCGCTAGTGATGAGGACATCAATACCATTGTTACACCAACAGCCCCTCCTACTATACATACTGGACCAATTACTAGAGCTCGTGCACGCCAATTGAATTATCAGGTAATTTCGTTTCTTGGTAAGGATTCTAATGTTCATGAGAATATGATGCTGCCTAAATTGGATACGTTTTTCTTGCTTACAAATGAAGGGCCTAGCTTGGAAAAGAAAGATGAACCTTGGAACAAGTTCAAGTGTGGAGATGATGGCATGCACAAGGGGATCCAAAACGGAGTTAAAAGTGATGATTTCAGGACTTTGAAGCCACCATAAGGAGTGCATGAAGCCTTCGACGAAATATACAAAGTGCCACTTCATTAATTTCGTCCAGAGGCTATTTTAGGTGCCGCGTCACATTATTATTGGGCCAGCCCCATGTATTTTCAAAATACTTAAGTACAGGCTGTTTTTAGAGTCCGTATGTGTGGGGAAACAAGAGTTAGGGTTGGTTTCGGACCCCTCCTCCAAGGGCCACGAAATTCCCCCCTCTTCCTCCATATAAACAACCCTTAGGGTGTCGTTTAGACTTCGGGTTTTGTTTAGATTAAAAGTTCGCCATAGCTGCAACTTCGCGTACTTCGTTTGTGTCCAACGACCAGACCAAGACGTCACAGAACCCCATCTTGATTAATAAAGCTTTCATCTTATATTCGCAATATCCAGATTGCAATCTCAGTTTCTTGCTTGTTCTTAGTTTGCTCGCAGGAAACAGACCCTCGTGGTCAGGTTGATCGTGCTCCGGCGTGGTCAATAACCCCTCGGAAGTTGGTTTAGCGATTGCTAAGGCGCGACGTCTCGCACGTTCGTAGTCAGATCGTCAAGGTCGAATCCCATAGAAACGATAGCCACCATCTCACTGAAATATCGGGACACCTTTGCCTCTATCAAGTGGTATCAGATTTCCAGGTTGCTTGGTGAGATTTTACAGTTTTTCGTAGTTTAGATCGAGTCTGTTCTTCGTACATATAGTCCACGAAAAAGCAAAAAAAATTAGGGTTAGTTCATCCTATCCGAACCAATCTGAGCCTTTGCATAATCTTTTCTGTATTTGCTTTGTTGAATTTGCGGTTGCATCGTCGTGTCAAGTTGCTGGTCTTAGCGTCTAGTACTTTAGAGTTTCGAGTTCTGTTCACAGGTTGTCACGTCGCCGCTGCCATATACCACCACCACACCAACCTCATCGTCGCTGCCATATTCACCACCACATATTCACCACCAATCCGAGTCCATATACGCCACCACATATCCGCTGCCATCACGCCAATCCGAGTCCACCTGCAACATATATCCGCCACCAGTCTGATTTCCACCAGATTCATCGCCGCCGCCAGTCCGAGTTTCCACCAGATTCATCTCCGCCACCAGTCCGAGTCCAATAATTGTTGCATTGTTTTAGATTTCCGGATCACGCGATACTTCGAGTCGTGACAAAATAGGACTCATGAGATTCCGTGCTACCCGCAGAAGGGAAATAGTTCCAAACTCAAAAAAAATTAGACCATTTGTAGGCTTTTTCGAAAAAAATTTGTTGCGGAGCAAAAAAAGAGAGGAAAAAAGTGCAAAAAAAAGTGAACAAAAAATTTAGAGCGTGCTCCTCCCTTGTTTACGTGCAGTGCTTGAGCGTCACGAAGTTGTTGTTCTTGACGTTGTGCCTCGGCATCTTCAGCATTTTAGTGTAGACGCGCTCGCTCTTCCTCTTCATGTTGGCGTTGTCGTTGCCGTTCTCGTCCTAGCGCAAAGGCATCTTGGGTTTGACGTTGTCGGTGCTCTTGCGAGTCGGTGTCGCGTAGAGGATTGAGGCTTGCTTGATGCTCGTTGCGTGCGGCACGATGAAGAGTATTCGATGTCGGTGTACTTGAGCCGGAGAGGGTGAAGTCGGATTGGCGACTTGAACGGCTCCTGCTTGAAGTGGAAGAAGAGCGGTTGAGCAACAAAGCGTGAATCTCGTCCATCCTTACGTCATTCTCTTGCTTGTGATCGTCGAGCTTGTGGTCAAAGTAGTCCCTTATACGTTGCTCAGAGAGTCACAAGTCGGTAGTGAGGTTGTCGATGCAGTCACTCATGGCTTGTTGCTCTTGATGCAAAGCACATTGTGCACCAAAGAGGTGACTCTTGGTGACGAAGGAGTTCATGTCGTCGTCTTGCTCCATGAAGAGTGGGTTGGTAGAAGTACTTGGCCTATCCATCATTCAAAGACAATTGTAAGTGGTAGAAAGATAAGAACGAATACCAAATGTACCTTGACCAAATGTGCGTGCTCCTCCCTTGTTTACGTGTAGCGCCGTGATTTTGTTAGTGTTCTAGGCTCGCGTCTCTAGCACGGTCTAGCCTAGGACCAGCAAAGTACCGTCGTTGAGCGTTTATTCAACTTTGCATCTCTGAATTGATTATTGCTGACCTTTTTTGCTACCATATTATAAGCCTTCCCAGCTCCACATACATCTACATCGTGCGTTCGACTCTCCCTGGTAATCGCTCTATCCAAGCTTTGAGAGTTTTGACTACGACGGTTGCCGATCAGCGCCTGCTGCTGGGTAAGAACTGGTAAGACTTTGAGATTTGCTTGACGGATTTGTGACATCCACCACCACCTCTTGTTAGTAGTCTGTAGGATCATATTCTTGTGTGTTTCTATTGCTGCTAACCATGGCAGGATCACAAGCCGACGAGACTGACTGGGAGAACATGACGAATAAGGAGTTGCATGATAAATTTCAGCAAATGATGAGTGGACAGGTGCAAGATGTGCTAAACAGATTTGAAGAGGCCATGGAGACGATAGATGGCACGGAGAAGACGTTCGAAACAAAGCTCGATAACAAGTTTAATGAATTGCTCGCGCGTCTTCCACCACCACCACCGGCTTCCCCTAACGCACCTCTACAACAACAACAACGTCGCTTTCCAAATCAAGTGGGACGAGCACAACACATTCCTATTGACCCTGGGCAAAATTCTGGTGCCGCTGTTGATGCTTCTGCCGCTCCTGCTGCTACTGCAGAGGTGGCGGACCATTACGAGGATGAGGTTGACTAAAATCAGAACTACATGCAACCACCAGCACCACCACCACCAGGCCATCCTCATGCATACCATCGCAACGGTAGGGCTGCACCACCACCTGAGGTACATGACCATCTTCCTAAACTAAAATTGAATATTTCACCATTTGAGGGTAGATATGTTCCTGATATATATCTTACTTGGGAGTTAGAAACTGAACAACGATTTACATGTTTACAATATCCTGAGGAGAGACGTGTTCCTGCTGCTGTTTGTGCTTTCACTAGCTTTGCATGTGTTTGGTGGTCTGAACATTGTAGATTATATCCTATTCCAGCTACTTAGGCTGCTTTGAAAACTGCTATGCATACTCGTTGGGTTCCACCATATTATCAACGTGAATTACTTCAAAAATTGCAGCGTTTACGACAAGGAAAAAATTCTATAGAAGAATATTATCAGGACTTACAAACTGGCATGATTAGATGTGGTATTGTTGAGGAGAATGAAGCTATGCTTGCACGTTTTATGGTTGGATTAAATAGGGAGATTCAGACCATTCTAGAGTATAAGGAGTATACTAATATCACTCGTTTATTCCATCTTGCTTGTAAAGCTGAACGTGAAGTGTAGGATCAACAGGCATTGGCACGAACTAACTTTTCTGCGGGTCGATCTTCGTCATGGACACCACGTGCATCCTCTAATTCCACTCCACCAGCACCTCCATCAGGTTCCACCTCCAGCCGTGATACAAGAAAGCAGGCACAACCACCACTATCTGCCAAGAGCACACCTGCCGGACCTGTGCAGAGCTCTTCTTCTTCCATAGCATCAACAGGGCACACAAGTGATATTATATGTCGTCGTTGTAAGGGAAGAGGACATTTTGCGACAAAATGCCAATCTCAGCGTGTGATGATTGCTACTGAGGATGGTGGGTATGAGTCCGCTAGTGACTATGATGAGGAGACTTTGGCACTTATTACACATGAAGAATACGGTGGAGAGGATTCTGATCATGAAAGGCAATACATGGCTGCTGAAGATGCTAATAGGTATGAATGTTTAGTTGCTCAACGTGTTTTGCGTGTGCAGGTTGCACAAGCTGAGCAAAATCAGAGGCATAATCTGTTCCTTACAAAGGGATTTGTGAAGGAACGTTATGTTCGCGTCATCATAGATGGAGGGAGCTGCAATAACTAGGCTAGCATGGAGATGGTGGAGAAGCTATCTCTCACCAAAAGACCACATCCACATCCTTACTACATCCAATGGTTCAACAACAGCGGCAAGGTTAAGGTAACACGTACTGTTCGTGTGCATTTTAGTATCTCTACATATGCTGATTATGTTGATTGTGATGTGGTACCTATGCCAGCATGTTCCTTATTACTTGGTAGACCATGGCAATTTGATAAAAATTATGTACACCATGGTAGAAACAATCAGTATACTCTTGTTCATCAGGATAAAAAAATTACTTTGCTTCCTATGACTCCTGATTCCATTTTGAAAGATGATATTAATAGAGCTAACAAGCTATGCATTCCAGCTAGCTCTGTTCGTCTTTTGTTGTTGCAGAAGGCGCATGGAGGAGGATTAATGGGACACTTTGGTGTCAAGAAGATGGAGGATATACTTGCTACACATTTCTTTTGGCCAAAGATGAGACGAGATGTTGAGCGTTTTGTTGCTTGCTGCACTACGTGTCAAAAAGCTAAGTCACGACTCAATCCTCATGGTTTAAATATGCCTTTGCCTGTACCTAGTGTTCCTTGGGAGGATATATCTATGGACTTTGTTTTAGGTTTACCTCGAACAAAGAAGGGGAGGGGTAGCATATTTGCTGTCGTGGATATGTTCTCAAATATGGCACACTTTATACCATGTCATAAAAGCGATGATGTTGTTAATGTTGCTGATTTGTTCTTTCGTGAAATTATTCGCTTGCATGGTGTGCCAAATACTATTGTTTCAGATCGTGATACTAAATTTCTTAGCCACTTTTGGAGATGTTTATGGGCTAAGTTGGGGACTAAGCTGCTTTTTAGTACTACTTGTCACCCCCAAACTGATGGACAAACTGAAGTAGGCAATCGAACATTGTCTACTATGCTCAGGGCTGTTTTAAAGACTAATAAGAAAATGTGGGAAGAATGCTTGCCTCATATTGAATTTTCTTATAATCGTTCATTGCATTCTACTACTAAGATGTGCCCTTTTGAAATTGTGTATGGTTTCCTACCTCGTGCACCTATTGATTTTTTGCCTCTTCCATCTTCGGAGAAGGTTAATTTTGATGCTAAAGAACGTGTTGAATTGCTTTTAAAAATGCATGAGTTAACTAAGGAAAACATTGAGCGTATGAATGCTAAATATAAACATGCTGGAGATAAGGGTACAAAACATGTTGTGTTTGCACCTGGAGATCTTGTTTGGTTACATTTGCGTAAGGATAGATTTCCTAATTTGCGCAAATCAAAGCTAATGCCACGTGCTGATGGTCCTTTTAAGGTGTTAGAGAAAATAAATGATAATGCATATAAACTTGAGATGCCTGCAGATTTTGGGGTTATTCCCACTTTTAACATCGCAGATTTGAGGCCTTATTTGGGTGAGGACGATGAACTTTCATCGAGGACGAGTTCATTTCAAGAAGGGGAGGATGATGAGGACATCAATACCATTGTTACACCCACAGCCCCTGCTGCTATACATACTGGACCAGTTACTAGAGCTCGCGCACGCCAATTGAATTATCAGGTACTTTTGTTTCTTGGTAACGATTCTAATGTTCATGAGAATATGATGCTGCCTAAATTGGATACATTTGTTTTGCTTACAAATGAAGGGCCTAGCTTGGACAAGAAAGATGAACCTTGGAGCAAGTTCAAGCATGGAGATGATGGCATGCGCAAGGGGAACAAGAACAGAGTTACAAGTGATGATTCCAGGACTCTGAAGCCACCATAATGAGTGCATGAAGCATGGGACGAAATATACAAGATGCCACTTCATAAATTTCGTCCAAAGGCTATTCTAAGTGCTGCGTCACCTTATTATTGGGCTAGGCCCATGTATTTTCGAAGTACTTCAGTATAGGCTGTTTTTAGAGTCCGTATGTGTGGGGAAACAAGAGTTTGGGTTGGTTTCGGACCCCTCCACCAAGGGCCACAAAATCCCCCCTCTCTCCTCCATATATAGAGCCCTTAGGGCATTGTTTAGACTTTGGGTTTTGTTTAGATTAAAAGTTCACCATAGCTGCAACTTCGTGTACTTCATTTGTGTTCAACGACCAGACCAAGGCGTCATAGAACTCCACTTTGATCAATAAAGTTTTCATCTTATATTCGCAATATCCCGATTGCAATCTCAGTTTCTTGCTTGTTCTTCGTTTTCTTGCAGGAAACAGACCCCCGTGGTCAGGTTGATCATGCTCTGGCGTGGTCAATAACCCTTGGAAGTTGGTTTAGCGATTGCTAAGGCGCGACGTCTGACACATTCATAGTCGGATCGTCAAGGTCGACTCCCATAGAAAATGATAGTCATCATCTCATCGAAGGGGCTGGAGTGGTGGCCTTTGTTGCTCTTGGGTTCAGAGGGGCCGGATTTCTGGGCTGGTGGCCGGATGGCCGGGCGCTCGGGAGAGGCCGGATGTCCGGGCTGTCGAGGCCGGATGTCCAGGCTGTCGACAGATGTCCGGGGCCTGTAGCTTCTGGCGGTTGTGCTCTTGTAGTGGATGACGCTCCAGGGGCCGGATGTCTGGGGTCTTGGCCGGATGTCCGGGGCCTGGGAGATGATCTTGGCTCCTTCCGTTGGTTCTCCTCATCCGTGAACTTGGGGACTTGTACATGTTCATGCGCTTCTTCGGGAGGGTCCTCCTGGTACCTGATCATGCACAACATCTCGGACTTAGGTAGTAGCCATGTCTCATGTATAGAAAGTGGAAGTTCGGAGAGGAGTGAGTTCACCTTATCTTCGATAGCCTTGGCTCGGGCTCTTGTCATTGGTCCAAGTGGTGTCGCTGGAGGTGTAGGTGCGTCCATGGGGATGATCATGGGATGCTCCGGATCAACTGTGGAGGCCATCCACGCCATGGCAGCTCGGATGCGCGCCATGGATCTCCTCTGCCTCTTCCTAGTGTGGAGTGGGAAAGGCTAGGAATTAGTGGGCGGGGCTATACTATGGCCACTAGGGCCCAGTGCAGCAGTAATAGTTTTTCCTTCTTTCCTTTTTCAGTTTCTTTAATCCTTTTCTGTTTTCTTTTTATTTCCTCTTGTTTTCTAATTCTTTCTGCTATCATTTGATTTTTTGTCAAACATGAAACTTGGCACATAAATAAGACACAATATTTTGGGTTGCACACATAGTTTCAATTTATTTTGAAAAGTTAAAACATTTTTTTATTTTGAAAAGGCTAAAATATTTGCTGCCGGACCATTTATTATTTCCTAGGAATTTATTTGTATGCCAAATGAAGTTGGTTTCAACATGACAATGATGAGGGAATTTATATAATTATTCGAACATTTTAGTTTTACTATTCGAAGAAATAATAATTCACTTGCAATTTAACTTTGATTTTGGACTAGTGGAAATTTGCATAGTAATCATGATAACATGGCCACCATTAGGGGGAGATTATTGTAGCATGATTCTCGGGGTGTTACAAATCTCCTCCACTACAAGAAATCTCATCCCGATATTTAAGAGGTGGAGTAAGGGGAAATTTCTAGTTACGAAATTCTAACGGATCTTCTTGTTCTTGGTTGCTCTTCTCGAAGAAATTGATCCCTTTCGTTGATGTCTTCAATTCCCTGTTTCAGGTCATCATGATTAAGTCGTCATCGTTTCTTTCAAATCTCCATCGTACTTACGAAAGGACAAAGGTAAGTTGACAATGACGGAATTCTACAAGGGGTAATCATGTGGGGTTATTTCATGAACGAAACACATAAGCATCTCTTAGGTTGGAACTCAAAAAATACATCAAGAGAAATAAAGCAAGGCATGAGAAGTTTTAAGAGGGTAGGCAATCATTTAATACCCAGCCGAGAGTATGAATGGGGTTCAGAGCAATGAGAATAAGTATTGCGTCTGATACCAGAATAGATCATCTCAA
The DNA here is from genome assembly GCF_056163025.1 of Triticum urartu. NCBI lineage: Eukaryota > Viridiplantae > Streptophyta > Magnoliopsida > Poales > Poaceae > Triticum > Triticum urartu. The sequence goes on along the minus strand of NC_141873.1, from coordinate 214,978,262 downwards.
GGAAAGTGGCTCGTGAATTACCTACGAAGCCAAGCACAAGGAATAACTTTGGAAACATGGATGTACCAGAGAGTCAGGTTTCGATTATGTGGAACTATGGTGAGTGTGGATTAAGAATTAGGAGGAAAGTGACATCTTGCACGACCATGAAAGCAAGGCATGCCAGAGGAAAGTTTGTCAGCTATGTTGGCAACCTCATCGGTACTAAGGACGGGGGACGAAGAGAACCATTTTTTCTGCTTGCAATGCGAGGCGGACCAGTAGGTAACGTTCTCATCCATCGGTGGTTGCCGAAATGTCATTAACAATATTAAGATGGTTGTACTGGCAGAGTTGTACACCCGAGGTGTTGACATAAGCAGGGAATTATCACTGCTCAGATAAGTTAGAGTACAAGAAAGGTTAAACAAAATAATGGAAAATAAAATGTGATTATCAGATTAAACATGTCAATGGAAAGGAAAATGTGTTTAAACACAAGTATTAGGAGTATATTCTTCACAAGAACAAGCAGAGAAGGATATACATGACAGGACAACAAGTAGATAACCACTTCGGTGAAGGGGTGAGGAAATTCTTGACGTTACCCATACCATGGTGTTTGGATAATTGATCAAGAAGCATATAGCAAGGCGCTCCCAATTTTCCTATAGATGTTTGTTGTACCACAGTCATGCTTAGGAGTAGCATCAACATGGTCATTAGGTAAAGGTCAGAGTTTGGAAACACAAGGATCCATCAGGATCAACTTCTAGAATAAATCTTACAACTTCCTCATGGAGGAATGGTTAACCTTGCTAAAGAAGATATTATAACAATAGGTCCTCTATCCAGGTGTGCTAGACATGACATCACCTTACTGGGTTACATAAAGACCAATGTTATAATTCTTGGAAAATGTTCCAACCATCATATCTGCCCGAGATTCAGATCTGGTCGGTGTCAGGATACCGCAGACTCGGGATGTTTGAGAAGAAAAGGGTGCAACACAAATTGACTAGATGTTGTTGCAAGATTCTTGGGAAATGAACTATGGAAGCAAGTTCCGGAACATGAGCTGGATTGCAAGACACACATGATCACACTGCCCAAGACAATCATGAACACATGAAAGTCTTACAGTGAAAAGGCAACCGAGTTCCGGTTAGGAACCATCATTAAGGATATCAAAGTCCATGTTTAAGTCCATATTAGCTCTTATGAAGGAACTTATTTTCCTTGAACATATCAATCAGTGGCTTGGCGTGCTAGGAAATACCTATGGAGTGAAGGTAGCAAATCTATCAAATCATAGAATACTTCACACATGTAAGATTGATTTGGGATGATTCCAGAGGAAGTGAAACAAAACTTTCTCATATTCATGGTGGCAACTAGCATCAAATGGACAAGAACTTAGAGAAGACACTTGTTGCATCAAACATATTATTCATGAACATATACTTCATACTTATCATGAACCACAGAGAATATCGTGGTTGATGGGCTTAGCGACAATTCATCGAGATTTCCAAAAGGATGGATTTCCACAATTATGTGAACAAGGTAATAGCATTGGACATGCCAAAGTATATAATGAAGTATGTTCAAGGAGAATATCCATAATTAAACATTGATAGAAAAGTGCACTGGAAATATGGACTAAGTAGCACGATCAATGTTAGAATGGCGATTCAATAACCAATAGACTAAGAACAAAACTAGCGGCCCTTAACTTGAAAGCAATAAGGTTGATATAAGCTTTGAATTCACACGTCATAGTTCATTTGTTGGTATTCCAGTTAGAAACAACACGGGGACCAAGAAAGAATGGAGATGGCGATAAGCATCACTTGTATCAAGAATTCTTAAGAGGTGGTGAAATTCTAACCACATTTTTGACATAAAAGATGGTAATACTCCAAGGTAGAACATAATATAAGCTAGATAGCAAGGAGCTCCATAACATGAACACATTTATGGTGGAGAGAAGGTAAGGATGTTGTCGATGGCAAAACAAATTACCAAGGGACAAGGATGGTGCTTCTCATCATTAATTCGATGCACAAATTAGAAGAAGTCAAATTATTGATGATGATTATGACATTTTGTCGAGAGGGTTTGATGAACATGAAATCGGTCGGCGATGACATCTAGACAGAGGAATGGTGAAACAAAGGTTATTAGAACCACATAAAAGATGCAATCTTAGACTCAGAGTCGCCTTTCATGACCAACAATATGATGTTGAAAGCTAAGATTGTGTTCCAGGGATGAAGGACATAGGTAGCATGGTCAAGCTTTATCAAGACGATGATGATGTAGACAATCAACTAGGAATGACATGATCGAGTACAAACTCATAATTAATGATCATTACTAAGAGTTGTTGAATCGCAGTACAGACTCGATTTAGTTATTGGTGCCCTTGAGTGACTAACAACTTAGAACCCACGAAAAATTGGAATCGGTGAGAAATAATACTTGATGACGACTTATAATAAGCAACATGGTTTTGTGATATTATCAAGATACCAGAGGGTGATACTCGAAGGTAGATCATAATAGAGGTTGGGCAGGCCTATTGATCTGCAGAAGACAAGTGCTTTAACTTGTCCGAGAAATGGGATCAAAGAAGAACAATCATGGTCGAGACCACGATTGCAAAGGACCAAATCAAAATACAAGATGATTTTATAACAAGGGGATAATTATTATTACAAGAAGCTTCCATGATAAGATCTACATTGTGTCCATGGGCATGAACACAAAGTTCAAGGTCGACTCCCACTTCACCAATGCATAACCTTTCATTCAGTTCCCGCTTTCGATGAAGTTGTAGTGTTGAAATTTTATCTGGCATAACACCATTAGAGTATGACTAGTAGAAGTTCCTGGGTTCACACATATTAGGGAAGGCATTGGTTCAACCCATCGAGGCATCTTAGAAACATATACCACAAACTTCAAGAGTAAATAACACAAGATCGATAGTAGAGCATGGTTGACAAAAGCAGAGGATACAATTTACCAAAGGCATTATGTATCCTATGAAAGACTCACAAGGTTATTGACTATGAAGCACACTATCGGATAATAACCCAACAATGGTCCTAGTAGTCCACAACGAAGCTGATGTGAGCATTGGTACTCAATCAGAGGAAGAAAGAATGCAAGTGCATTGGTTTATGGAAACATATTAATAATTCGAAGCTTGAATACAAAGGAATTATGATTTCCAAATCGATGGATTGGAAGCAAAAGCTCTGATTAAAGATGGATATTTTGAATAGACTTAGAGGCACAACTGGTCAAATCTTAATTGGGTAAGAACCAGCTCATATTAGGAACGATGTCTGAGACGGAAAGATAAATTCTAAGGGTTAATTGATGATTGCGAGTATTCGTACACATGTTGAAACAATAGGATATGAATGACAATGACAAGGGGTGTCAACAAAGACTATTAGACATATGGAATTAACCATAATGTAATCAGGAAATAATTTCAAGAGTAATAGGTTGTAGAGGATTTTCAGAAGATCGAATAGTATTTTTAAGAATTTTGTAAAACACATGATCAATTAGGGATGAATGAATTCCCCAGTAAGTGTGAGGAATTATCCGTAAGGGCTTTCATGCGATAATAAACCTCAAGTCTGTAAGCTCAAAGGATTCTCGGGACAACGAAGAGTATTTCGAGGCATCTTGTAATAACAATAGCAACTGGGAATGAATGTATGAATGGAAAGTGTATGCACTCAGCCCTAAGGATATATCGATGGTAGGGAATTGCAAAGGCGATGGGCACAAGGGTCTCAAGTAAACATCGAAGAGTACCTTCAGAATCTTCTGATGAAGCTGGCGATCATCTGGAATGAAGGGGCTCTCCGGCAGGAAGTAGTTACGAGAACCTAGAGTTAGAGTTAGTAAAATATTTAACCCAAATAGAAGTGAGATCAGAATCCCAGAGTAAAGACAAGGAATAAAAGATCCTAATACCACCCCTTTGTGATGTGGGCCCGTAAGCCACACAATAATGTTAATAAAATAGTTTTTCAAGGACTAGACTCAACTTTGGGTAAGGAGTTGGAAAGGGGCTTCCTATAGGCAGTCGACTCTGATACCAACTTGTGACGCCTCTGACTTAATCGTGCACTAATCATACATGCAAATGCGCATGATCAAGATCAGAGACTCATGGGAAGATTTCGCAACACAACCGTAGACACAAATAAAAGAGTACAAACTTTGTATTACAAGCTAGGGGCCTCGAGAGTCAGCAGTAGCACCAACAACTGAGTACAGACAAAAGATAACAAGTTTGCCTTAAGAAGGCTCAGCAAAATAATGGCATGTAGATCAAAAAGGTGCAGGCCTCCTGCCTGGGAGCCTCCTAACCACTCCCGGTCGTAAGTCTCCACGTAGTAGTAAGCTTTGACGGGGTAGTAGTAGTCATCGGCGGGATTAGTTGGCTCCTAGGCTCTGTCATCTGATTGCAGCAATTAGGTGGAGGGGAAAAGAGGTAGCTGATGTCTACTATGCAACTTTATTCTTGTAGACTCGTGTTGGGCCTCCAAGCGCAGGGTTTTGTAGGACATTAGCAATTTTCCCTCAAGGGGGTGGTCTAAGGTTTATCAATCCGTGGGAGGCGTAGGATGAAGATGGTCTCTCTCAAAAAACCCTGCAACCAAATAATAAAAAGTCTCTTGTGTCCCCAACACACCAAATACAATGGTAAACTGTATAGGTGCACTAGTTCAGCGAAGAGATGGTGATACAAGTGTAGTAATGATACTATATATTGATTTTTGTAATATGAACAATAAAAACCAGCAAGGTAGCAAGTAGCAAAAGTTAGAACAAACGGTATTGCAATGCTTAGAAATAAGGCCTAGGGTCCGTACTTTCGCTAATGCTTTCTCAAAAATGCTAATTTAATTGGATCATATAACCATCGCTCAATGTGCGATGAAGAATCACTCCGAAGTTCCAATCTAGTGGAGAACATAGGAAGAAATTGTTTGTAGGGTACAAAACCACCTCAAAGCTATTCTTTCTGATCGATCTATCCTAAAGTTTGTACTAAAATAATACCAAGCTATTCTTTCCGATCGATTTATCCAAGAGTTCGAACTAAAATAACACCATATGATACACATCAACCAACTCTAATGTCACCTAGATACTCCAATGTCACCGCGAGTATCCGTGAGTTGACTATACGATATGCATCAAACAATTTCAGATTCATAATACTCAATCCAACACAAAGAAACTCAAAGAGTGCCCCAAGATTTCTACCGGAGAAACTAATATGAGAACGTGTATCAACCCCAGATTATCCCAATGTCACCTCGGGAATCCATGAGTTGAGTGCCAAAACACACATCAAGTGAATCAATATGATACCCCATTGTCACCACGGGTAATCATAGCAAGACATACATCAAGTGTTCTCAAATCCATAAAATTATTCAATCCAATAACAACAAGATCTCAAAGGGAAAACTCAATTCATCACAAAAAGATAGAGAGGGAAAAACACCATATGATCCAACTATATTAACAAAGCTCGCGATACATCAAGACCGTGCCAACTCAAGAACACAAGAGAGAGAGAGAGAGAGAGGGAGAGAGAGAGATTAAACACATAGCTACTGGTACAAACACTCAGCCCCGAGGGTGAACTACTCCCTCCTCATCATGGTGGCCGCCGGGATGATGAAGATGGCATCCAATGATGATTTCCCCCTCCGGCAGGGTGACGGAACATGATCTAGATTGGTTTTTCGTGGCTACAGAGGCTTGCGGTGGCGTAACTTCTGATCTAGGGTTATTTGTAACACACACAATGTGGCTATATCTCTCACGTGTCGGGGCACGAATTAGAGGCATAGCAGCATGGTAGTTTTGTCACAAGAGGGATAATCTTCACACAATCCCATGTACTGAATAGAAAAGGGTAAAGAGTTGGCTTACAATCGCCACTGCACACAATACATGAATAATCCATACATCATCCAAAGTACAATCAAAGGTCCGACTACGGAACCAAAATAAAGACAACCCCAAATGCTAGATCCCCGATCGTCCCAACTGGGCACCCCTACCGATCATTCGAAAAAGACACAAAATAACGACTAAGATCTTCATCGATGATGAGGACATCAATACCATTGTCACACCCACAGCCCCTGCTGTTATACATACTGGACCAATTACTAAAGCTCGCGCACGCCAATTGAATTACCAGGTACTTTCGTTTCTTGGTAGTGATTCTAATGTTCATAAGAATATGATGCTGCCTAAATTGGATACATTTGTTTTGCTTACAAATGAAGGGCCTAGCTTGGACAAGAAAGATGATCCATGGAGCAAGTTCAAGCATGGAGATGATGGCATGCGCAAGGGGAACAAGAACGGAGTTACAAGTGATGATTCCAGGACTTTGAAGCCACCATAATGAGTGCATGAAGCCTTGGACAAAATATACAAGATGCCACTTCATAAAGTTCGTCCAGAGGCTATTTTAGGTGCTGCATCACCTTATTATTGGGCCAGGCCTATGTATTTTCGAAGTACTTAAGTATAGGCTATTTTTAGAGTCCGTATGTGTGGGGAAACAAGAGTTAGGGTTGGTTTCGGACCCATCCACCAAGGGCCACGAAATTCCCCCTCTCTCCTCCATATATACAGCCCTTAGGGCATCGTTTAGACTTTGGGTTTGTTTAGACTAAAAGTTTGCCATAGCTGCAACTTCGCGTACTTCATTTGTGTCCAACGACCAGACTAAGACGTCACAGAACCCACCTTGATCAATAAAGCTTTCATCTTATATTCGCAATATCCAGATTGCAATCTCAGTTTCTTGCTTGTTCTTTGTTTGCCTGCAGGAAATAGACCTTCGTGGTCAGGATGATCGTGCTCCGGCGTGGTCAATAACCTCTCCGAGTTAGTTTAGCGATTACTAAGGCGCGACGTCCTCGCACGTTCATAGTCGGATCGTCAAAGTTGACTTCCTCTAAAACGATAGCCACTATCTCATCGAAAGACGGGACACCTTTGCCTCTATCAATCGAGCTCCCACTTGAGCTCGGTAGCATCACCGGCACTGGTATCATCGGCACCTGCAACTGTTTGGAAGTATCTGTGAGTCACGAGGACTCAGCAATGTCGCACCCATGAGATCAAGACTATTTAAGCTTATGGGTAGGAAAGGGTAATGGGGTGGAGCTGCAGCAAGCGCTAAGCATATGGTGGCTAACATACACAAATAAGAGCGAGAAGAGAAGCAACGCAACGGTTGAGAAGCTAGAAGTGAGGAAGAAGTGATCCTGAAACTACTTACGTTCAAGCATAACACAAGACCGCGTTCACTCCCCGTACTCCGCCGGAAAGAGACCATCACAGCTACACACGCGGTTGATGCATTTTAATTAAGTCAAGTGTCAAGTTCTCTACAACCGAATATTAACAAATTCCCATCGGCCACATAACCGCGGGCACGGCTCTTGAAAGTTTATACCCTGCAGGGGTGTCCCAACTTTGCCCATCACAAGCTCTCACGGTCAACGAAGGATATTACTTCTCCCAGGAAGACCCGATCAGTCTCGGAATCCTGGTTACAAGACATTTCGACAATGGTAAAACAAGACTAGCAAAGCCGCCCGATGTGCCGACAATCCCGATAGGAGTCGCACGTATTTCATTCTCATGGCAACACCGGATGAGACTAGCTCCGAGTAAAACCAGCCCTCAAGTTTCCCCGAGGTAGCCCCACAGGCAGCTCGGTTCGGACCAACACTTAGAGAAGCACTGGCTCGGGTGGGTTAAAATAAATATGACCCTCGGGAGCGCGACTCCCAAGGGAAAAGGCATAGGTTGTGGTGAGGCAAATGGTAAAACCAAGGTTGGGCCTTGATGGAGGAGTTTTATTGAAAGCGAACTGTCAAGGGGTTCCCATAACACCCAACCACGTAAGGAACGTAAAATCAAGGAACATAACACGGGTATGACGGAAACTAGGGCGGCAAGAGCGGAACAAAACACCAGGCATAAGGCCGAGCCTTCCACCCTTTACCAAGTATATAGATGCATTAATTAAAAAAATAATAGATATTGTGATATCCCAAGCATAATTAATATTGGCATCTTGGCCACAAGCATAGCAAGCATCATCAAAAAGGGATATTTCAAAAGAATCAACGGGATCATAACAATCATCATAGCAATCATCCTTCGGTAAGCACTAAGGGAAATTAAACAATATATGAGTTGAAGAGTTACTCTCATTAGAAGGTGGGCACGGGTAGCTAATCCGCTCTTCCTCCTTTTTCTCTTCGCTCTCCTCCTCATCTTTTTCATCCAATGAGCTCATAGTTTCATCAATTTCTTCTTCCATAGACTCCTGGAAAATATTAGTCTCTTCTTGGACAGTGGGGTAGTCCTCAATATATGGTTCAACATAAGCATTAGAAGTATAATTATCATAGCAATATTTATGTATGTCAAAATTTTCAGATTTGTAAAGAGTAGCATCATACATTTCAATCAAAGAAGCAATTTCATAAGCACCCTTAAAAGCAACAAATTCTTCAATTTGTTGAACATCATAGTAACTATAAACACCCTTAGCATATGAAGACATGATTCCATTATCACTAAACTCACATTGATAGGGAAGGTGTTTCTTAGGGTTTTCAGAACAACAGGTAAAATCATATATTTCGCATAAATTCCAAGCATAGCATTGCAAACGATGAATTTGACCCAGTAAAATTTTCCCTTTTTCAGATATTCAGTGTTGCACATAACAAGCATGCTCATCTAAGGATTGCCCTCAACTAAGCTAGTTGGGGTTTCAACACGAGCACATAGGGATCGAAGATGATCCAAGTAATAAGCTTCAGTAGTGTGATAGATTTTGAGTGGTTCTTCAACCATTGGTTTAGTAGGTACAACTATTTTTTTGGTATTTTGTGTTTCCTACCCATAACTAAAGATAGAAATCAACTAAGAACAGCAAATAAAAATTACTTAGTGATAAAGCAAACAAGCACACACGAGAATATTCACCCCACGCTATTGCTCCCCGGCAACGGCGCCAGAAAAAAGGTCTTAATAACCCACAAGTATAGGGGATCGCAACAGTTTTCGATAAGTAAGAGTGTCGAACCCAACGAGGAGCTAAAGGTAGAACAAGTATTCCCTTAAGTTTTATCGACCACCGATACAACTCTACGCACGCTTGACGTTCGCTTTACCTAGAACAAGTATGAAACTAGAAGTACTTTGTAGGTGTTGTAGGATAGGTTTGCTAGAATGTAAAGAGCACGTAAATAAAAGGTAGGGGCTGTTTAGATAAAGACACAACTAAATTAGTTTTAGTAGACAGCTTGTTGTTACGAGAAAGTTATTTGTCCCTAGGCAATTGATAACTAGACCGGTAATCATTATTGCAATTTTATATGAGGGAGAGGCATAAGCTAACATACTTCCTCTACTTGGATCATATGCACTTATGATTGGAACTCTAGCAAGCATCCGCAACTACTAAAGATCATTAAGGTAAAACCCAACCATAGCATTAAAGCATCAATTCCTTTTTATCCCATACGCAACAACCCCCTTACTCGGGTTTGTGTTTCAGTCACTCACGCAACCCACTATAAGCAAATCATGAATGTATTGCAACACCCTACAGCGGGGATCCCTCACGCTTGCGCGACACGGAGAGCACCATAGGACAGCACCAATAATAAAATATGCAATTCAAACCAATCTTGATCATCAAATAGCCAGTAGGACAAAACAGATCTACTCAAACATCATAGGATAGCCATACATCATTGGGAAATAATATATAGCGTTGAGCACCATGTTTAAGTAGAGATTATAGCGGGTAAGAGAGAGGTTACACCGCTGCATATAGGGGGGAAGAGTTGGTGATGATGACGATGAAGTTGTTGGTGAAGATTGCGGTGATGATGATGGCCCCTGGTGGCACTCCGGTGCCACCGGAAGCGAGGGGGAGAGAGCCCCCTCCTTCTTCTTCTTCCTTGACCTCCTCCCTAGATGGGAGAAGGGTTTCCCCTCTGGTCCATGGCCTCCATGGCACGGGAGGGGCGAGAGCCCCTCCAAGATTGGATATGTCTCTCTGTGTCTCTCTGTTTCTGCCTTCTCAGATTCTACCCTTTAACCGTTTCTTATATTCCCGGAGATCCGTAACTCCGATTGGGCTGAAATTTTAACATGATCTCTATCCGAATATTAGCTTTCTTGCAGCAAAAGAAGGGCATCAACCGCCTTACGGGGTGGCCACGAGGGTCAGGGGCGCGCCTGCCCCCCTAGGGCGCGTCCCCTGCCTCGTGGGCCCCTCGAGCATCGTCTCGCGTTGATTTCACTTCCCAAAATTCACATATATTCCAAAATAAATCTCCGTCAGTTTTTATCCCGTTTGGACTCCGTTTGATATGGATATTCTGCGAAACAAAAAAGCATGCAACAAACAGGAACTGGCACTGGGCACTGGATCAATATGTTAGTCCCAAAAATAGTATAAAAAGTTGCCAAAAGTATATGAAAGTTGTAGAATATTGGCATGGAAAAATAAAAAATTATAGATACGACGGAGACGTATCAACCTCATGCTCAAAGGATGCACACATCAAATACAACAAAAATGACAAATCACCATGATCTGATAAGTACCAGCAGTTAAAATTTTATAGCACTCTTGCAACAATGAAAATGGCATCATAATGTACAGTAACATGTATGCAAATGCTACTAACATGAATATCTCAATGAGGCGAACAATTCGACATATCATATGCATGATTCAGAGCACCGAGCACGGAGATACAACATGACGAAGGAGGCATAAAAATATCAGGGAAAAAGGACTTAGAGAATCGGGACGGAGCGATGCAGGATGGAGAGATCCGGATGGCGACGCGGCGTTTGGTTCGATGGATGGGTGGATCTGGTCCACCTTTTCCAGATCCACCGGAGAGGAGACTCCGGCGAGCTTGGGGACGGACGCTGGCGAGCTTCCGGATGAGGGGCGTGGGACGGCGGAGGAGGCCGGGGCGACGAGGGGCGAGGGCGGCCGGCAAGATTCGGTGCGTGCGGCGGCGAGGTGATGCAGTGGCCGGCGCTGGGCGCGGTCCGGCGGGCGGCACGCGGCGGGAGACTGGTGGCGAGGTGGTGCGGGTGAGCGGCGACGGCGGTGGCTAGTTGTAGTGGTGCGTGTGCCGGCATGCGGCGAAGGGCGGCTGAGGCGATGGCGGCAGGGATGCGGGGCTCCGGTGGCTGGAGGCGAAGGCGGCGGCGGGGGGATTGGGATCGGGCGGCGGAGACGCGGGGCTCCGTCAGGCCCGGTTCGGCCCGGTGCGGACCGGATCTGGGCAAGGCGGGCCCGTGCGGTGGTGGGCGTTGACTGGCGGCGTGGTCGGTGACGTGGCGCCAGCGGAGTAGAGGAGGGAGGCGGCGGAGGCGACGTGGCGCGACCCGATTGGTCGGAGTGACGTGTCCGGCGGACATGTCCGGCGGCGCGAGGATGAAGATGACTAGGGTTAGACCGCGAATTTTCGGGGAGGGGCACATATTTATAGGTAGATGGAGATAGGAGTGTCCAAATGAGGTGCGGCTATTGGGCCGTTTTGGAGGGGTGTTGGGCTGCAACACAAAAGAGGCTTTTGCGGTCACCCGGTTAACTGTTGGAGCATCTAACGGCCTCCAAATGGAACGAAATTTGGCAGGCGGTCTACCGGTTGTGTACCAAGGCCACTTGACAAATCTCGACCCATTCTGGGAACGTTTAACTCCCGCTCACGAAAAGAGACAAGAGAGGTGCGCCGGGTGCATGTGGGAGTGTCAGATTACGAAACGGACAATGGGTAAAATGCTCGGATGCATGAGATGAACACGTATGCCAATGCGATACACATGATGACATGATATGAAATGCATGACATGAACAAAACACAAAACGAAAGACAAAACCCAACCACGAAGGAAAATCATATCGCCTCTCTGGAAAAAGGCAAGAGTCGGAATTACAAATATGGAAAGTTGTATCCGGGGTGTTACATTATTTCTGGGGGTTTCTATATATATATATATATAGGATTTTTCAGCGTTGGAATCACGTGAAGATGGGCCACAAGGATCCCACAAGGTACCAGGGCGAGCCAGTCCCACATGGCGCGCCCTGGTGCCTTGTGGGGCCCTCATGGCTCTTTTGGCCCTCCCATGAAGCTTCTAGTGCCTCTTTTCTTCCAAAAAATCATCAAAAGGATTCGCTGCTTTTAGAGAACTTTGCTTTCTGCACAAAAAACAACACCTGGTAGTTCTGCTGAAAACAACTTCAGTCCAGGTTAGTTCCATTTAAATCATATAAAATTGCACCCAAACCATATAAAATTGTTGTAAGCTCGCATGAAAACTTCATAAATTATAGATACGTTGGAGACGTATCAGCATCCCCAAGCTTAATTTCTTCTCATCCTCGAGTAGGTAAATGATAAAAGAAATAATTTATGAAGTGAATGCTAGCATAGTGCATAAGTTTGATCAATGATAATTTCAATCACTTTTCCTAGCATCATAACAACAACTCTTTCTCATAAAACTCATCATGATAAAGTAGCAACTGAGAATGGAATTTTTGTTGTGGAATTCTACCTATCATATTCATCATATACTCTTTCTTTATGGCATGGATATTTGGACTTGAATGATTCAAAGGAATAGTCTCTAATTTGACATGAAGACATCAATACTCAAGCATACTAACAAGAAACCATGTCTTTCAAAATATCAACACTAAAGAAAGCTATCCCTAGCCCATTATGCTCAATCATTGATCCATTCATGAAACACACTCAAATATTAGCTACATCCAATGCACAAGTATGGCAATAGTGTTCCCTAGTTCGTGCTTTGTAAGAGAAGATGGATAATCGAAATATAAATAAAAATTGCATAAAAGTAAATAGATAGGCCTTCGCAATGGGAAGCAGAGATTTGTTGTAACATCCCAAATTTTCAATTTGGAATGTTATACATTAGATCATCATGCATATCATATTTTATTTTGTATTTTGGTTGATCCTAGAAATTCTACGCAACTCAATGACCCACAGAGAGAGTTGGGGATTTCGTAATTTTCATATTTGAGTTTTCTCAAATTTTGAGAATAGGAACATTTGATTTTATTTATTTTATCATCAATTATTTCTACTACAAAAATATGAGAGAGGGAATAAAATGACTTTCCCAAAATAAAGAAATATTGAGGATTTAATAATAAAATCAAATAAGATTTTATTTCAGAATTTTTCGGTGTTTTATTTGAATTTGGGAAAAATGTGTGTTTTTCAAAATTGCATTTAGGGCCCAAATAAATGTTCATCTTGTGTGGCTTGATTTTAGAAGCCCGTGAAAATTTATTTCGGAATTTTTGGAGTCCGTTTAGTATTTCTTTTTATTTTTCTTCCGAGCGGAATATTTAAAAAAAACGAACCGACTTCGGGCCGTACCCGAGCGGGACACCGCCCGTGGGCAGCCTTTAAATAGTGTCGCCCCGAGCCGCCCCAGCCCATCAGCCCCGCCTCGATCCGCGTGCGCCGCCGGAGCTGCCGCCGTCGCCGACAATCCCGCCGCCCGAGGTTCGTCGCGCCTCGTTTTCTGTGCCGAAAAAAAGAGAAAAAAATTCGGCGTTCGTCGTTTTTCTTTTTCTCGGATTTAATCCGTGATTTTTCTGATCGCGATTCCTGATCCGATTTCATTTTAGTTTAACTTTTCGCTCATTTATCGGAATCAGGCGATTCAAGCGCCTAGAGTTTCGTCTCGAAACCCTCTATCCGTCTAACCAACTTAAACAAGATTTTGCTACTGTAAAAATTTCCCTAGATCCAGATTACTAGAACGAAGTTGTTTTCTTTCGCCGTTCGACTTTCGTTGCTTCGTTCGATTTGATTCTTTTTGCAAACCGGAGTTCTTAAGTTGAACCTTCTGGTTAGATCTCTTATTTGAGTTTTACATGTGCATTAGATGAGTAATTATTGTATGCTTGTTTGTCTGCGATAGAATACCCGGAGTGCGCCGCCTGTTACTTCGAATCGTTAGGTTTCGCGGATCATCAGCAAGGCAAGTAACACTTTGATCATACCTTTGCCTACTACCCAGTTTTATTGCATTAGATCAATCCTCACACATTGCATGATTAGGATGTAATTAAATTGTGGAATGGGAAGTAGATGAGGTAGTACCTATTACCTGTTTATTATCAAACCTTTGGGAGTTACTTCTACATTTGCTTATTATGCCATGCTATGCTAGTAGACGTGGATTGGGTGAGTGAAATCCATGACAGATGTGAGATTGTTAATTAATGGTTTATCTAAGGTGGCAACTTAAACACACATCTGGGTGGGTTGAGGCACCTGGGTATTCCAGGACTTGCCTGTTTTCTTTTGGACCGCCACCCAGGCTCAAAGGGATCATGAGACTATTCATACTAGAAACTTCCGTGTGCAGCCACAAGCTATTATGGGCTCTAGCATAGTTGACTAAGTCGTGCGAACTCTTACAGTGGTAGACTAGTAGATGTAGGGGGTGTAGGTGGTACGGTCTACCCAATCGTAAGGTGCTAGCACTTCTGAAAGACTATGTCTCGGTCATCCGTCTTCTCAAACACCCTGTAGTGCGAGAAAACAAACGGAGGCGATCGAGTCTTGTGGGGAAAAGTGCGCAAACCTCTGCAGAGTGTAATAAACTAATCATGGTTAGCCGTGTCCCCGGTTATGGACATCTTGAGTATCTAGTACTTGGATTATCATGTGAATCTCAACATGTTACTCAAAATTAATTTTGTTGGGTTATATTTAATGATGATGTTTAATTGGGATTGAGAATGCTGTCAACCATTCTCAATGTTTATCAACCACCATGATAGTAATTAAATTTTATTCCTTTGAAGTAGGGAAAAATTGGCTTTATGCAAAACTGTAACCATAGAGCTTTCCACCAGCCAAATATGCATGTAGTATAGCTGTTTCATTCCATTACTCTCTATGTGTTAACTTGCCAGCATATTCCATGTGCTGACCCGTTTCGGGCTGCAACGTTAATGTTGCAGACTTTTCAGACGACGATTAAGGAGTTTTTAGGTCGTGGTTCTATACTCGGTGATGCCGTTGGAGTTGATGGACTCACTTATCTTCCAAGCCTTCCGCTGTTATCGTTATTAGATGGCCTTAAGCCTTATTTATTGTAATAAGTTCTCTTTTGAGACACTCGATGTAATAAGTGTGTGATTGCTACTCTGCTATTAATCCTCCGAGTACTGTGCGGTGTTAGCATTACTGATCCAGGGATGACACTGGAGCATAGAGATCAGACTGTTTGAGGTCTGGTCGCTACAGAGATGGTATCAGAGCACACGCTGACTGTAGGACACGACCACTAAGAAAAAGACCTAGATCACTATTCACTCTCTTCTCTTCTGACCTCTCATCTTTTCTACTCTTTAGGATGGCGGATGCAAGGAACAAGTTCACACAACCGGATGAAGATACACCCTTTGGACGCCACTTGAAGGAAGTCACTAGATACCTGAATATAGGAGTACCAAGCTTCACCGAAACCTACAACGCCACTTTACCTGAAGAGCGCTGGATGATTCAAGTTCAAGTTCCAGGAAGGACGTTCATGCCAGTCACTGAGCCCATAGAATTTTCTTTTGATGCACCAACTTGGAATCTAGGAAAGAGCATGGCCGCTCACATCGCCATGGGACGCATTGGAGAAGTCTACCGCAAGGATCTCAAGGATACTATCTACCAGATTTGTGGGCGCTGAGATGAACACTGGGAGATGATCAGCACCAGAAAGGATAGATCAATCGCAGCTTTTATCCAGGAGTTAAAACAGCACATTCGACGACAGGAGAACCAGATGTGCGCCGACATGATAGATCTGAAGAAGGCTAAGACTAGAATCAAGGAACTGGAGGAAGAACTCAAGGCTACACGTGAAGATTATGAAGAGGAAATTGAAGTATTGGTGGAGAAGAATGACGACCTGATCAAGAAGATTGGAATATTTATGGGAGACCTTGCGCCAGTAGATGAAGACGAAGAACCCCAGGAAATTAGCCCGGAAGACTACATCATCATCGACGGCACCGACTCGGAAGCAGATAGTAGCGATGATGACTATGTTGATGAAGCTGGAGCAGATATCATGGAGTCAACGACCGTAGAATATTTCTATTAGACCACCTCATCAGTAGTAGTAGTCCACCATGTAAATATAGTAGTCCGAGCACTTTTGCGATAGATGGATCGATTGTATGCCCTTGTTTGATTGATTGAAGTGAATTGTTTGTTTTGCCTCATGTGCATATGGGTAGTGTTTTCTCTTTAGACCCCCTCTATTCTGATATCTCATCTTTTCTAAACCCTTAGATGCCTCCAAGACGTGACCTCGGATTTGCCTTTCCACCAGAGCTCACCCAGTTGATCCAGCAACAGAACACATTGATGCAGTTGCTAGTCCAGAATCAGAATCAGGGGAACAACAACAACCCACCACCACCACCACCTGTTGACCACTTAGCCCGTTTTCTTAGGCTGAATCCGCCGGTGTTTTCCAGTAGCACCGAGCCGATAGTAGCAGATGATTGGCTCCGCAAGACAGCTAGGGAGTTGACCACAGCAGGATGCACAGATGCGGAGAAGGTGAAGTTTGCCGCACATCAGCTAGAAGGACCCGCATCATCATGGTGGGAGAATTTCACAGCCACTTTCCTAGTTGACACTATCACATGGGACCAGTTTCAGCAGGCTTTTCATACTGCACACGTTTCAGCAGGAGCTATGGCCATGAAGAAGCGTGAGTTTCGTAACTTGCGCCAAGGAGGAAGGACAGTTGGCCAGTATGTGGAGGAATTTAGTAAGTTAGCACGTTATGCCCCAGATGACGTCGCTACGGATGCAGCTAAGCAGGAGAAGTTTCTGGAAGGACTGAATAATGAGTTGAGCATGCAGTTGATGGTAGCAACCTTCAACAACTACCAGGAGTTGGTAGATCGTGTCTTATGATTGAAGGGAAGCAGCAGCAAATTGAGAATCGCAAGAGGAAGTATGGACAAGGAAAGTACAATTCAGGAGCTCAGCAGAAGCCACGTTTTACCCCTAGACCGGGAGGACATTTTCAGCATACCCATGGAGGAGGTAGCTCGCACAACCACAATGGCACCAAGAATGGTAATGGCAATGGAGGAAGCAACGGCCAGAACCGCACCAACCCCTCAACCCCAGCCAAGAAGGACTTGAGCCAAGTCACTTGCTTTAGGTGTTCGAAGATCGGACATTATGCCAATGAATGTCCTGAAGGCCAAAATGGCAATGGAAGTTCTGGGAAGAAGCCGAACCCTTTTAACAGGGGACAGGTGAACCACGTTAGCATGGAGGAGGTTGAAGCTGAGCCCGATGCAGTAATAGGTAAGTTTTTGGTTAAGTCATTTACTGCACTCGTTCTTTTTGATACTGGTGCATCGCATTTATACATCTCAAGGGGATTTGTGGATAAGTATAACCTACCAACCCAAGCCCTTAGGTCACCCATGTTAGTAACCTCGCCCGAAGCAGAGTATGTGGCTAGTCTATGGTGTGATCGGTTACCATTAAGGATTGGTAACTATGTTTTTCCCTTAGACCTAATAGTATTGGAATCTCAAGGATTGGATGTGATATTAGGCATGGATTGGTTATCAAAGTATGAAGGGAATATTGAATGTGCTAGTAAGTCAATTTTGCTTACCACCCCAGAAGGGAGAAGGATCAAGTATGTATCCCGGCATGTGCCAATGAGGACTCAAGTAAATTGCCTAACAGGAGTTGTGCAGGAGGAAGTACCAGTGGTAAGGGATTTCCCTGATGTATTTCCAAAGGAGTTGCCAGGCATGCCACCGGATAGAGATATTGAGTTTTTGATTGAGCTATTGCCAGGCACAGGTCCAATATCAAAGAGACCATATAGGATGCCAGCAAAGGATTTGGTGGAAATTAAGAAGCAGATTAAAGAGTTACTGGATAAGGGATATATTCGCCCAAGTTCTTCGCCTTGGGGATCGCCAGTACTTCTAGTGGAGAAGAAGGATGGATCATTAAGGATGGTTGTTGATTATCGAGGATTGAATGAAGTAACGATCAAGAACAAGCACCCACTACAAATGATCAACGATCTGTTTGATCGATTGCAAGGAGCAAAGGTATTTTCGAAGATCGATCTGCGATCAGGATACCACCAGTTGAAGATTTGAGAACAGGATATTCCGAAGACAGCTTTTACCACCAGGTATGGGCTGTATGAGTATACCGTTATGTCATTTGGTCTGACTAACGCACCTGCCTATTTTATGAACATAATGAACAAAGTGTTTATGGAGTTTTTGGATAAGTTCTTCGTAGTGTTCATTGATGATATCCTGGTTTATTCGAAGAATGAAGAGGAACATAAGGAGCATTTGTGTTTGGTACTTGGAAAGCTCAGAGAACATCAATTATATGCCAAGTTCAGCAAATGTGAGTTTTGGTTGAAGGAAGTAGGATTCCTCGGACATGTTATATCTAGAGAAGGTATAGCAGTAGATCCCGCTAAAGTTGAAACCGTGACCAAGTGGGAAGCCCCAACAACAGTTGGAGAGATCCGGAGTTTTCTTGGACTCGCAGGATACTACCGGAGATTTATTGAGAATTTCTCAAAGATTGCGAAGCCTATGACTGATTTGTTAAAGAAAGATACCAAGTTCATATGGACAGAGGAATGTGAGGCTAGTTTCCAGGAGTTGAAGAAACGTTTGGTTACCTCACCAGTATTGATCTTGCCAGACCAGACCAAGGATTATGAGGTGTATTGCGACGCTTCACGTCGAGGACTTGGAGCAGTGCTTATGCAGGAAGGGAGAGTTGTTTCATATGCCTCAAGACAACTGAAGCCTCATGAGTTGAATTATGCCACGCAAGATTTGGAGTTAGCAGCCGTAGTGCATGCTTTGAAGACATGGAGACATTTCCTCATTGGAAACCATTGTGAGGTGTACACGGATCATAAGAGTTTGAAGTACATTTTCACACAGAAGGAGTTAAACCTTAGACAAAGGAGATGGTTGGAGCTTATCAAGGATTATGATATGAGATTGCATTACCACCCCGGAAAGGCTAATGTAGTAGCTGACGCATTAAGCCGTAAGAGCCATGTCAATACGTTAATGACGGGAGAAATACCAAGGGAGTTAGCAGATAATCTTCGTGAACTATGTTTGGAAATAGTTCCGAGAGGCTATGTAGCAGCATTGGAGATTCAGTCAACCTTGATGGATAAAATCAGGGAAGCTCAGAAAGCTAACAAAGAGATTGCCGCTATAAAGGAGAAACTGAGCAAAGGAAAAGCTAAAAGATTTCGTGAGGATGAGCACGACACCCTATGGTTTGAAGACCGCATTTATGTTCCCAATGACCCGGAGATCAGGAAGTTGATTTTGCAAGAGGCACACGACTCACCATATTCAATTCACCCAGGAAATACCAAGATGTATTTGGATTTGAAGGATATTTTCTGGTGGACGGGAATGAAGAAGGATATTGCGGAGTATGTAGCAGTTTGTGATGCATGTCAGAGAGTAAAGGCAGAGCATCAGAAGCCAGCAGGATTGTTACAACCACTGCCGATACCCGAATGGAAGTGGGATAGGCTAGGCATGGATTTTATCACGGGATTGCCCAGGACTCGTTCAGGCTATGACTCGATTTGGGTTGTAGTCGATCGATTGACGAAAGTAGCTCATTTCATCCCAGTAAAGACCACTTACACCAGTGCTAAGTTGGCAAAGATATACATGACCAGCATCGTATGTCTGCATGGAGTTCCAAGGAGTATCGTATCGGATAGAGGAACCCAGTTTACCTCAAAGTTCTGGAAGGAGTTGCACGAAACTTTGGGAACCAGGCTAGAATTCAGTACAGCTTTTCATCCACAAACAGATGGATAGACCGAGAGTCAATCAGATTTTGGAGGATATGCTGAGAGCTTGTGCGCTAGATTACGGATCTAGTTGGGACGATAATTTTCCATATGCAGAGTTCTCTTACAAC
This sequence comes from Triticum urartu, assembly GCF_056163025.1. Classification (NCBI taxonomy): domain Eukaryota; kingdom Viridiplantae; phylum Streptophyta; class Magnoliopsida; order Poales; family Poaceae; genus Triticum; species Triticum urartu. The sequence goes on along the minus strand of NC_141873.1, from coordinate 214,958,115 downwards.
AACAGTTACCAAACCAGTTTAAAGATGGCCCCTTTCGAAGCCTTGTACGGAAGGAGGTGCAGGACACCGCTGTCGTGGGACGAAGTTGGAGACCGCCAGTTGTTTGGTCCTGACCTGATTAAAGAGTCTGAACAGAAGGTGAAGTTGATTCGCGATAGGTTCAAGGTAGCCCAGTCCAGACAGAAGAGTTATGCAGATTCTAAACGACAGGAGACAGTTTACGAAGTTGGAGATAGAGCTTATCTATCCTTACGCAAATGTAACCAAACAAGATCTCCAGGTGCAAACACAACATGTTTTCAACCCTTATCTCCAGCAAGTTTATATTTAGCATTCATATGCTCAACGTTTTCCTTAGTTAACTCATGCATTTTTAAAATAAATTCAGCACGTTCTTTAGCATCAAAATTAACCTTCTCTGAAGATGGAAGAGGCAACAAATCAATAGGTGCACGAGGTAGGAAACCATACACAATTTCAAAAGGGCACATCTTAGTAGTAGAATGCAATGAACGATTATAAGAAAATTCAATATGAGGCAAGCATTCTTCCCACATTTTCTTGTTATTCTTCAAAACAGCCCTAAGCATAGTAGACAATGTTCTATTGACTACTTAAGTTTGTCCATCAGTTTGGGGGTGACAAGTAGTACTAAAAAGCAGCTTAGTCCCCAACTTAGCCCATAAACATCTCCAAAAGTGGCTAAGAAATTTAGTATCATGATATGAAACAATAGTATTTGGCACACCATGCAAGCGAATAATTTCACGAAAGAACAAATCAGCAACATTAACAACATCATCGCTTTTATGACATGGTATAAAGTGTGCCATAGTTGAGAACATATCCACGACAGCAAATATGCTACCCCTCCCCTTCTTTGTTCGAGGTAAACCTAAAACAAAGTCCATAGATATATCCTCCCAAGGAACACTAGGTACAGGCAAAGGCATATTTAAACCATGAGGATTGAGTCGTGACTTAGCTTTTTGACACGTAGTGCAGCAAGCAACAAAATGCTCAACATCCCGTCTCATCTTTGGCCAAAAGAAATGTGTAGCAAGTATATCCTCCGTCTTCTTGACGCCAAAGTGTCCCATTAATCCTCCTCCATGCGCCTCCTGCAACAACAAAAGACGAACGGAGCTAGCTGGAATGCATAGCTTGTTAGCACGAAACACAAATCCATCGTTTAGAACGAACTTGTTCCAAGTTCTCCCTTCCTTACAATTCTGCAATACATCTTTAAATTCAGCATCATGAACATATTGATCTTTGATGGTCTCCAAACCAAATATTTTAAAGTCAAGTTGTGAAAGCATAGTATAACGACGAGACAAGGCATCAGCAATAACATTTTCTTTACCCTTCTTGTGTTTAATGACATAAGAGAAAGTCTCAATGAATTCAACCCATTTATCATGTCTACGGTTCAGTTTTGCTTGACTTTTAATGTGTTTCAAAGATTCATGATCAGAATGTATAACAAATTCCTTGGGCCATAAATAATGTTGCCATGTTTCTAAGGTCCGAATAAGAGCATATAATTCTTTATCATAAGTAGAATAGTTCAGACTAGGCCCACTCAATTTTTCAGAAAAGTATGCAACAGGTTTTCCATCTTGTAATAACACACCTCCTAATCCAATTCCACTAGCATCACATTCAAGCTCAAAAGTCTTATTGAAATTAGGAAGTTGGAGTAAAGGAGCATGTGTCAACTTATCTTTCAATACCGTGAAGGCTTCTTCCTGTGCAGTACCCCAAACAAAAGGCACATCCTTCTTTGTAAGCTCGTTGAGAGGTGCAGCAATGGTGTTGAAATCTCTCACAAAACGCCTATAGAAACCAGCGAGGCCAAGGAAACTCCTCACTTGTGTGACCGTTTTGGGCTGCGGCCAACTCTCAATAGCTTCAATCTTGGCTTTATCAACTTCAATTCCCTGTGCAGTAACAACATAGCCAAGAAAAGATACTCGGTCGGTGCAAAAGGTGCACTTTCCAAGGTTACCAAACAAACGTGCATCACGTAGAGCAATAAAAATAGCACGTAAATGTTCCAAATGTTCCTCCAAAGATTGGCTATAAATCAATATGTCATCAAAGTAAACTACCACAAATCGTCCAATGAAAGCACGTAAAACTTCGTTCATTAACCTCATGAAAGTACTAGGTGCATTAGTTAACCCAAAAGCCATGACTAACCACTCATATAATCCAAACTTAGTTTTAAATGCTGTTTTCCATTCATCTCCCAATTTCATACGAATTTGATGGTATCCACTACGCAAATCAACTTTGGAGAATATTGTAGAGCCACTCAATTCATCAAGCATATCATCTAGCCTAGGAATAGGATGACGATAACGACTAGTAATATTATTAATGCCTCTACAATCAACGCACATACGCGACGTACCATCCTTTTTCGGCACTAAAATGATAGGAACAGCACAAGGACTAAGGGATTCACGTATATAACCTTTGTCGAGCAGTTCCTGTACTTGACGCATAATCTCCTTCGTCTCCTCTGGATTGGTATGGTATGGTGCACGGTTGGGTAATGATGCACCAGGAATTAAGTCAATTTGATGCTCAATCTCTCGAATAGGTGGTAATCCCGGTGGCACGTCTTGTGGAAAGACGTCAGCGAACTCCTGCAAAATGTTAGTGATAGCAGGAGGCAAAGAGGAAGGCACGTCCTCGAATGAAAATAATGCCTCTTTGCACACAAAAGCATAACAAACAGATTTGCTAAAATCTAGATCATGAATATCAGATTTGGTGGCAAGTAAACATGCACTTTTCAATTTAATTTCAGAAGCAACACTAGATTGTTTATTATTATTAGGCTGCATTTGTTGCTCAAATTCTTTTGCCACAATCTGATTTTCACTCTTATTTTTCTCCTGTTTTGCTTTATTAGCTCTATTAATATCATCTTTCAAAATGGAATCAGGAGTCATAGGAAGCAAAGTAATATTTTTATCCTTATGAACAAGAGTATACTGATTGTTTCTACCATGGTGTACAGAATTTTTATCAAATTGCCATGGTCTACAAAGTAATAAGGAACATGCTTGCATAGGTACCACATCACAATCAACATAATCAGCATATGTAGAGATACTAAAATGCACACGAACAATACATGTTACCTTAACCTTGCCGCTGTTGTTGAACCATTGGATGTAGTAAGGATGTGGATGTGGTCTTGTGGTGAGAGATAGCTTCTCTACCATCTCCATGCTAGCCAAGTTATTGCAGCTCCCTCCATCTATGATGACGCGAACAGAACGTTCCTTCACAACTCCCTTTGTATGGAACAAATTATGCCTCTGATTTTGCTCAGCTTGTGTAACCTGCACACTCAAAACACGTTGAGCAACTAAACATTCATACCTGTCAGCATCTTCAACAGCCATGTATTGCGTCTCATGATCAAAATCATCTCCACCGTGTTCTTCATGTGTAACAAGAGCCAAAGTCTCCTCATCATAGTCACTAGCGGACTCATACCCACCATCCTCAGTAGCAATCATCACACGCTGAGATTGGCATTCTCTCGCAAAATGTCCTCTTCCCTTACAATGACGAAAAATAATATCACTTGTGTGCCCTGTTGATGCCATGGAAGAAGAAGAGCTCTGCGCAGGTCCAGCAGGTGTGCTCTTGGCAGATAGTGTGGTTGTGCCTGCTTTCTTGTATCACGGCTGGAGGTGGCACCTGATGGAGGTGCTGGTGGAGTGGAAGTAGAGGATGCATGTGGTGTCCATGATGAAGATCGACCTGCAGAAAATTTAGTTCGCGCCAATGCCTATCGATCCTGCACTTCACGTTCAGCTTTACAAGCAAGATGGAATAAACGAGTGATATTATTATACTCCTTATACTCTAGGATGGTCTGAATCTCTCTATTTAATCCACCCATAAAACGTGCAAGCATAGCTTCATTCTCCTCAACAATACCACATCTAATCATGCGAGTTTGTAATTCCTGATAATATTCTTCTACAGAATTTTTTCCTTGTCTTAAATGCTGCAATTTTTGAAGTAATTCACGTTGATAATATGGTGGAACCCAACGAGTACGCATAGCAGTTTTCAAAGCAGCCCAGGTAGCAGGAATAGGATATAATCTACAATGCTCAGACCACCAAACACATGCAAAACTAGTGAACGCACAAACAGCAGCAGGAACACGTCTCTCCTCGGGATATTGTAAACATGTAAATCGTTGTTCAGTTTCTAACTCCCAATTAAGATATATATCAGGAACATATCTACCCTCAAATGGTGGAATATTCAATTTTAGTTTAGGGAGATGGTCATGATCTCGTACCTGAGGGTGAGCCCTACCATTGCCATTATTTGCATGTGGATGACCTGGTGGTTGCTGTGCTGGTGGTGGCACGTAGTTCTGATTTTGATCAACCTCATCCTCGTAATAGCCGACAAAATCATCCTCCTCCGCATCAGCAGCAGGAGCCACAGAAGTATCAACAGCAGCACCAACAGTTTGGCCACGTGCAAGAGGGAGACGGCTCGCTCGGCGGAGGGCTATTTCACGATGTGTAGGTAGTCGTTGTTGTTGTTGTTGTTGTTGTTGTAGAGGTGCGTTAGGTGCAGCCGGTGGTGGTGGTGGAAGACGCGCGAGCAATTCATTAAACCTGTTATCGAGCTTTGTTTCGAACGTCTTCTCCATGCCATCTATCTTCTCCATGGCCTCTTCAAATCTGTTTAGCACATCTTGCACCTGTCCACTCATCATTTGCTGAAATTTATCATGCAACTCCTTATTCATCATGTTCTCCCAGTCAGTCTCGTCGGCTTGTGATCCTACCATGGTTAGCAACAATAGAAACACACAAGAATATGATCCTACACAATACTAACAAGAGGTGGTGGTGTCACAAATCCGTCAAACCAATCTCAAATTCTTACCAGTTCTTACCCAGCAGCAGGCGGTGATCGTCAACCGTCATAGTCAAAACTTTCAAAGCTTGGATAGAGCGATTACCAGGGAGAGTCAAACGCACGACGTAGATGTATGTGGAGCTGGGAAGGCTTATAATATGGTAGCAAAAAGGGTCAGCAATAATCAATTCAGAGATGCAAAATTGAATAAACGCTCAACGACGGTACTGTGCTGGTCCTAGGCTAGACCGTGCTAGAGACGCGAGCCTAGAACACTAACAAAATCACGGCGGTGCACGTAAACAATGGGCACACTCTGAATTTTTTTTCTCTTTTTTTTCACTTTTTTTGCACTTTTTTCCTCTTTTTTTTTCTCTGCAACAAATTTTTTTCGAAAAAGTCTACAAATGGTCTAAATTTTTTTGAGTTTGGAACTATTTTTCTTCTGCGGGTAGCACGGAATCTCAGGAGTCCTACTCTCTCACGACTCGGAGTATGGCGTGATCTAGAACTCGAAAACAAAGCAACAAATACTGGACACGGACTAGGACTGGTGGCGGAGATGAATCTGGTGGAACTCGGACTGTGGTGGTATATCTGGACTCGGATTGGTGGTGCTATATGGCGATGGTATATCTGGACTCGGATTGGTGGTGGTATATGGCGATGGTATATGTGGACTCGGATTGGTGGTTGTATATGGCAGCGGCAATGTATATGGTGGGGTGGTGGTATATGGTAATGATGATGACGATGCGGCGGCGGCGGCGTGACAACCTGTGAACAGAACTCGAAACTCTGAAGGACTAGACGCTAAGACCAGCAACTTGACACGATGATGCAACCGCAAATTCAACAAAGCAAATACAGAAAAGAGTATGCAAAGGCTCAGATTGGTTCGGATAGGACGAACTAACCCTAAATTTTTTTTGGCTTTTTCGTGGACTGTAGGTATGAAGAACAGACTCGATCTAATCTATGAAAAACTGTAAAATCTCACCGAGCAACTTAAATCTGATACCACTTGATAGAGGCAAAGGTGTCCCGATGTTTCGATGAGATGGTGGCTATCATTTTCTGTGGGAGTCGACCTTGATGATCCGACTGCGAACGTGCGAGACGTCGCGCCTTAGCAATCGCTAAACCAGCTTCCGAGGGTTATTGACCACGCCGGAGCACGATCAACCTGACCACGAGGGTCTGTTTCCTGCGAGCAAACGAAGAACAAGCAAGAAACTGAGATTGCAATCTGGATATTGCGAATATAAGATGAAAGCTTTATTGATCATGGTGGGGTTCTGTGACGTCTTGGTCTGGTCGTTGGACACAAATGAAGTACGCGAAGTTGCAGCTATGGCGAACTTTTAATCTAAACAAAACCCAAAGCCTAAACGATGCCCTAAGGGCTGTATATATGGAGGAGAGAGGGGGAATTTCGTGGCCCTTGGTGGAGGGGTCCGAAACCAACCCTAACTCTTGTTTCCCCACACATACGGACTCTAAAAACAGCCTATACTTAAGTACTTCGAAAATACATGGGCATGGCCCAATAATAAGGTGACGCGGCACCTAAAATAGCCTCTGGACGAAATTTATGAAGTGGCATCTTGTATATTTTGTCCCATGCTTCATGCACTCATTATGGTGGCTTCAGAGTCCTGGAATCATCACTTGTAACTCCGTTCTTGTTCCCCTTGCGCATGCCATCATCGCCATACTTGAACTTGCTCCAAGGTTCATCTTTCTTGTCCAAGCTAGGCCCTTCATTTGTAAGCAAAACAAATGTATCCAATTTAGGCAGCCTCATATTCTCATGAACATTAGAATCGTTACCAAGAAACGAAAGTACCTGATAATTCAATTGGTGTGCGCGAGCTCTAGTAATCGGTCCAGTGTGTATAGCAGCAGGGGCTGTGGGTGTAACAATAGTATTGATGTCCTCATCACCATGGCTAGTGTTGTCGCTTGAACTATGTCGGTATTTCCCCAAAGAGGAAGGGATGATGCAGCACAGCTACAGTAGGTATTTCCCTCAGTTATGAAACCAAGGTATCAGTCCAGTAGGAGAACCCAGCAACACTATGTAAACGGTACATGCACACAAAGAGCAAATACTTGCAACCCGACGCGTAAGATGGGTTGTCAATCCTTCCATGGTAAAAAGATAGATTTGTTTGTGAAAGATTGGATAAATAGATCTCGATAAAATGCGAAATAAAATAAGTAAGAAAAAATGCAGCATGATATTTTTTGGTTTTTTGAATAATAGATCTGAAAATAAAAGTGGAAAATAGTAGATCATAAAGCAAATATGATAAAAAGTATACCCGGGGGCCGTAGATTTCACTAGTGGCTTCTCTCAATTGAAAAATTACTATTGGGCAATTGATAAAACCTCAAATAATTATGACGATATCCAGACAATGATCAATATATAGGCATCACGTCCAACATTAGTAGACCGACTCCTGCCTGCATCGACTATTATTACACCACACATCGACCGCCATCCAGCATGCATCTAGCGTATTAAGTTCATGGAGAAACGGAGTAATGCAATAAGAACGATGACATGATGTAGACGAGATATATTCATGTAGGAATAGCCCCCTCTTGTTATCTTTAATAGCAACGATACATACGTGTCTTGCTGCCCCCTTCTGTCACTGGAAAAGAACACCACACGATTGAACCCATCACAAAGAACCTCTTCCCATGGCAAGAAAAACCGATCTAGTTGGCCTAACTAAACCAAAGATTTGAAGAAGAAGTACGAGGCTATAAATAATCATGCATATAAGAGATCAAAAGAAGACTCAAATAACTTTCATGGATATATAGGTATGATCATAAACTCAAAATTCATCATATGCCAGCAAACACACCGCAAAAAAGAGTTACATCAAATAGATCTCCAAGAGACCATTGTATTGAGAATCAAAAGAGAGAGAAGAAGCCATCTAGCTACTACCTACGGACCCGTAGGTCTATGATGAACTACTCACACATCATCAGAGAGGCACCAATAAGGATGATGAACCCCTCTGTGATGGTGTTTAGATTGAATCTCGTGGTTCTGGAACTTGCGGCGGCTGGAATTGTGTTTCGTCGACTCTCCTAGGGTTTTTAGAATATTTGGGGATTTATACGGCTAAGAGTCGGTGCGGGAAGCCACCGAGGTGGGCACAACCCACCTGGGCGCGCCCTGGTGGGTTGTGCTCCCCTCGGAGCCCCACCCTGGTACTTCTTTGGCCCATCAGGTGTCTTTTGGCCCAGAAAAATCTCCAAAAAGTTATCGCTGCATTTGGACTCCGTTTGGTATTGATTTTCTACGGAGTAAAGAAAAGCAAAAAACAGCAACTGGCACTGGGCACTATGTCAATAGGTTAGTCCCAAAAAATGATAGAAAGTTTCTATAAAATGATTGTAACACATCCATGAATGGTAATATAACAGCATGGAACAATTAATAATTATAGATACATTGGGCACGTATCAGCAACCCCAAGCTTAATTCCTGCTCGTCCTCCAGTAGGTCAATGATAAAAATAGAATTTTTGATGTGGAATGCTGCCTAACATGGTCATCACATATTCTTTTCTTTTGTAGCATGGACACTAGGACTATTATATGATTCAAAGCAATAGTCTAGTTTTGTCAAGAAGATTTAAATACTCAAGCGTATCAACAAGCAATCATGTCTTTCAAAATATTAGCATTAAAGCAAGTTATCCCTAGCCCATCATGCTCAATCATTGATCCATTCATGAAACACACTCGCATATTAGCTACATCCAATGCTCAAGTACGATCATAGTGCCCCTTAGTTGGTGCTTTATAAGAGAAGATGGAGACTCAAATAAAAATAAAAATTGCATAAAGTAAATAGAAAGGCCCTTCGCAGAGGAAAGTAGGGATTTGTAGAGGTGTGAGAGCTCAAAGCTTAAATTGAGACATAAAACAAATTTGAGAGGCATACTTTTCCTGTCAATGAAAACGACTAAGTAATTCCCAACACTATCCATGCTAGATATATCATAGGCAGTTCCCAAATAGAAAATAAAGTTTATTCCTTTTCCACCATACTTTGACATTCCGCGACTAGCCGTATCCACGTGTGTCGTCCATACCAACACTTTCCAAGGAATCTATTATTTGACAACATAAAGTAAAAAAAATCATTTCAGCACTGGACATCCCTATTACTGCCGTACTCTTGTGCAAGGACAAGTGAATAAACAGTCATCTTGAGAATAACCCATCTAGCATGGAAAATATTGGCCACCCCTTGCCGCTTCATGAGCGGTATGAGCACACAAAAAGGAAAATTTATTTTGAAATTTTTAGAGATGGCACATACAAATTTCCTTAGAACGGCACGGGAATACCGCATATAGGTAGGTATTGTTGACTCTTATGGAGAAACTGGGTTTAAGGAATTTGGATGCACAAGTAGTATTTCTACTTAGTACAAGTGGAGGCTAGCAAATAGATTGAGAGGCAACCAACCAAGAAACGAAAAATCACATAAGAGAGCATTAAGCATAACCAACACCGAATAATGCACCACAAGTAGGATGTAATTTCAATGCATAACTATTGACTTTCGTGCTTGCATAGGGAATCACAAACCTTAACACTAATATTCTTACTAAAGCATAATTACTCACCAACATGCTTACATATCACTACCATCATATCTCAAAACTATTACAAAGAATCAAGTTTATTTTGTCCAATGATCTTCATGATTTTTTATTATATCCCTCTTGAATATCTATCACTTTGGGACTAATTTCATATGTTGCTTTTTGATAAGCTCAAACAAATCTAAGTGAAGAACACGAGCATACACATTTTCTTCTCTCAAAATAATATAACTGAAGCATGAGAGGATTTCTTCAAAAAATTACTAACTCTCAAATAAATCTAAGTGAAGCATGAGAGCATTTCTTCAAAAATATTAAAGCACACCATGCTCAAAAACATATAAGTGAAGCACTAGAGCAATTCCATAACTCAAAACATATTTAAGTGAAGCATAGAGAGCAATTTTAACAAATCATACCATAATTTTGGCTCTCTCAAATAGGTGCGTCCAGCAAGGATATATGACACAAACTAAAAAGCAAAACAATCAAAGACTCATATAATACAAGACGCTCCAAGCAAAGCTCATGATATTAGATGAATAAAAATATAGCTCCAAGTAAAATATCGATGGTCGTTAGAAGAAAGAGGGGATGCCTTCCAAGGCATCTCCAATCTTAGTTGCTTGTTTCTCTTTGGATAATAACTTGGGGTGACATGGGGAATCCCCAAGCTTAGGATCTTCTTACTGCTAATTCCTCCATCCATCGTGATCTCACCCAAAAATTGAAAACTTCAATCACACAAAACTCAACAAAACCTTCGTGAGATCCGTTAGTATAAGAAAGCAAATCACCACTCTAAGTATTGTTGCAAACCCATTCATATTTTATTTTTGCATTATATATAATGTACTCCAACTTTACCATGGCTCATACCCCCTAACACAAACCATATATTCATCAAAATAAGCACACAATGCAAAGAAAATAGAATATGTCAAAAACAGAACAGTCTGTAGCAATCTGAAAACTTCGTATGCTTATGTAACTCCAAAAATTCTAACAAATTAGGGCAACGTAGGAAATTTGTATATCAATCTTTTGTAGAAAAATAAGGATTTTATCACGCTTCTGTGATTTTAAACAATTCTGTTACTAGTGCACAAAGTTTCTGTTTTTCAACAAGATCAAATCAAGTATCACCAAACATTATCCCAAAGGCTTTACTTGGCACAAACACTAATTAAAACATAAAAAACACAATCAGAATTGTGTAAACACTCAAGAACATAAAGAAAAAAGCAAAAACAAAATTTATTTATTGGGTTGCCTCCCAACAAGCGCTATCGTTTTATGCCCCTAGCTAGGCATAATGTATAGATTCAAGTATTATCATCTTTGGTTCTAGATCCATAGGATGCCTTCATGATTGGTTCATATGATGGCCTAATTCTTGTTCTAGGGAAGTGTTCCACACCCTTCCTTATTGGAAATTGAAGTTTAATATTGCCTTCTTTCATATCAATCACAGCACCTATAGTGCGTAAAAACGGTCTTGCAAGTATAATTGGACAAGACAGATTGCAATAAATATCAAGAACAATAAAATATATGGGCACATAATTCCTATTTGCAAGAATAAGAACATCATTAATTATTCCAATAGTCTTTTTAATAGTAGAATCTGCCAAGTGCAAATTAAGAGAACATTCTTCAATATCGGTAAGACCAAGTACATCACATAGAGATTTCGGAATTGTGGAAACACTAGCACCCAAATCACACAAGGAAAAACACTCATAATTTTTAATCTTGACTTTTGTAGTAGGTTCCCATTCATAATGTAATTTTCTAGGAATTGAGATCTCTAATTCCAACTTTTCTAGTAAAAGCTTTAGTTTGTTCATAGGCATGAGGTGAATTTATCATTGATGGCAACAAAGAAATACAATCAATAAAAAGTAATTATCATATTGAAGTCTTTGTAATCCAAAAGAGTGGGCACATCACTAGTTAAAGTTTTATCCTCTCCAAACCCACCTTTATCAATTTTCTCATCAAGATTTTCACCCTCCGAATTATTCGGACGCCTTTTGCTAAAGTTGACTCTTCTTCAGTCCCTTTATCATCAATTTTAATTTTACTAAACAAGGAATCAATAGAAGAAGCACCAATAATTTTAAGATCTTCATCATTTTTATCTTCCAAAGAAATTGGTTTAGCGACCATTTGATTTACTAGGGCAGCTTGTGCATCAGATATTTTCCCAGCAATTTTTTTGGCAAAATCATAAATAGATTGGAGATTGCAAACTTCTCTACTAATATCATCAAATTGTTTTGTTATAGCATCTAACACATTAGAGTGTTCTTTAAGTTCCTTGGTAAAATACTTATTGTGCCCAAATTCTGTAGTCATATATTCATTAGTACTTTTTTCAATTTCAAGAAAAATATTAAGGTAAGGAACATCATAGTATTTCTTTTGAGACATCGTAACTACGCAAACAAGAACACAAACAAAAACAGATCTGACGAGAAAACGGCGAACGAGAAAGAGGGCGAAAAAAACAACAAATTTTTGTGAAGTGAGGGAGATGAAAACGAGGGGCAAATGGCAAATAATGTAAATTACAAGGAGATGAGACTTGTGATTCGGAACCTGATCGATGGTGATGTTGTCTCCTTGGCAACGTCATCAGAAATTTCTTTTGATGTCTCTTGAACTACGTCGGTATTTCCCCATAGAGGACGGGATGATACAGCACAACCACGGTAGGTATTTCCCTCAGTTATGAAACCAAGGTATCAAGCCAGTAGGAGAACCAAGCAGCACTATGTAAAAGGTACCTGCAGACAAAGAACAAATACTTGCAACCCGATGCGTAAGAGGGGTTGTAACACCCCGGATGTAACTTACCCACTTTGTACTCCAACTCTTGCCGTTTCCGGCTTTAAGTTATTTTATTTTCTCGGGTTCGGGTTTTGTCTCCGTGTGTTGTTCTCGTTGTCATGCATCTCATATCATGTCATCATGTGCATTGGATTTGCATACGTGTTCATCTCATGCATTCGAGCATTTTCCTCGTTGTCCGTTTTGCATTCCGGCGCTTCGTTCTCCTCCGGTGGTCATTTCTAGCTTTCTTTTGTGTGTGGGGATTAAACATTTCCGGATTGGACACCAAGAGGCCTTGGTTTACTACCGGTAGACCGCCTGTCAAGTTTCGTACCATTTGGACTTCGTTTGATACTCCAACAGTTAACGGAGGGACCAAAAAGGCCTCGTGTGTGGTGCAGCCCAACACACCTCCAATTTGGCCCAAAACCCATCAAAACCCTCTCCATCATCTAGAGCGTTCGATCACGATCGCGTGGCCGAAAACCGCACCTCATTTGGACTCTCCTAGCTCCCTCTATGCCTATTTATACCTCCCCTTTCCAAATCCGGATCTCTCCCCCGTCCTAACCCTAAATCCCAGACCCGCCGCCCGCCGAACATTTTTCCGTCCGACCGGACATTGTCCGCTCCCCCGCCGGCCATTCCGGGAGCGCCACCTGTCCCCGGGGCGGGACCGCTTCGCCGCCGCCGCCCGAGGCCCGCCAGGCCCGGGGGAAGCCCCCGCGGCCCGGTCCGCCCGTCGCCGCCCGGGTCGGCCTCCTCCCTCGTCGTGCCGCTCGCGCCAGCTGCCGGCTCTGCCGCGACGCCCCTCGTCGCCGGCACCGACCCCGCTCGCCGCCGTCCCACATCCGGTGCCGCCCGGCCTTGCCCGAGCCTCTCCGGCCATCTCCGCCGTCCGCCGCTCCGGCCCCGAGCTCTGGCGACCGGATCCGCGCCGCCCCTGACCGTCTCTTCAAGCTCCGGCCGCCACTTCTCCAACTCCGGCCAACTCCATTTCCGGCGAACCTCGTAAAGCGTGCCGATCTGGATCTGGGTCTGAGATTGCCTCGGGTTGACTTTTTGCCCGAAACCCTAGTTCATGTGCTCCTGTTCATCATGCTATATCTCCGCATCCATAGCTCCGTTTTTGGCATATAGCATATCAAAATGTTCGTCTCAGAGAGTACATCATTTCATCTCATTGCATCATTTTAATTTGAGTTCATCTTGATGCCCCAAATGCTGTTAGAAGAGTGCTACTTGAGTTAATTGTCAGATCTGCTGTTCCATTTAGATATTTGTCATTTTTGCCATGATTATTGTGTGCATGATATGCCCATGAGCTCTACATATGTTTTGTTAAGGGTTTTTCCATCTTTCAGAGGTGCAACCCATGTATTTTTGTGATGTGTGTGGTGACTAGCACAAGCTTGCAAAGTGAGGTACTTGGTAATGTTGATTTCAGGGACTTAGCAATTACACTAAGTCCTTGAGCTGTTTATCTCACTATGCCATATGTTCATGTTGTTTCCTAGTGATCCGTGCCTCTTTTGAGGATGATCAGTAAGGATGTTTTGTTAATCTTTTAGTGCTCTATACATCCATGCCTTTGTTTGCAATTATGGAGCACCCTAGCTTGAGTCAATCGAGCTCTACTTTTGCTACTTCGTGAATCTGGGCAGATTGTCTACTTGTTAGCGATTTTGCCGTGGATGTTGTAGTTGATCCGTGCATGCTATGCTATTGTTCTTGCCATGTCTAGCTTGCATTTTGTGTATTCTTGTTGGGTGTATGCTTAGCTTGTCATGACTTGCTCCGTAGTGAGTGCATCGAACTTGTAAACATGCCTACTTGAGATATGTTTCAGCATGTGCCAGTTTTCACCAAGTCTGAAAACTGATTATGTTTTTGCCATGTTCACATGCTTGCAATTGTATTTTCTGATCCCTTTTGGCTCAAGGTCACTAAGGGACTTTTGTTAAGATCTTTGAGTAGCTCCATGCCATGCTTTACTTTGCCATGTTCAGGTCCTGTAGCATGTAGTTTTGTTGCTCCGAAGTGTGCTACCTGATCTGAGATTCCAGACAAGTGTTAATTTCACTAAGTCTGTAATCTGTTTGCCATATGCATTTTTGCCATGCTTGTTTGAACCTGTTAATGGATGAATTGGCCGTAGCTCAGTGCTAGACTTTTGTTAAGCATCCTGAATGCATCCCTTCCATGTATTTTTATGCAATGTTTGAGTGTTGTAGCTTGTCAATCTCATTGCATTAAATGGCTACTTGCTGTAAATCGCAGACCGGTGTCATATTTGAATTGCTTGCCATTTCCAAACCGTAACTCCGATTCCCGCGTTCTTTATATCGTTTTCAAGCAATTTCATCTCATCTTTCTAGTGGCACAGTTGGTTTTCCAAGTTGAGGCCAAGTTCATGCATCCCTTGTCAAATCTTGCATATGCATCCCGCATAGCATACCATCTTTGCACCATATTGTTTGATCCTTGCACGTGGTTGATTGTGTCCTTGTTGCTTGTTTGTCTTGTTTGGGTAGAGCCAGGAGACGAGTTCGCTAACGAGGAGCCCGTTGAGTTTGCTTTCGAGGATCCAGTCAACTCTGACAACTTTGCAGGCAAGATGATCATACCCTCGAAATCACTACTATCTTTGCTATGCTAGATTGCTCGCTCTTTGCTATGCCAATGCTACGATGCCTACCACTTGCTTTCAAGCCCCCCAAATTGCCATGTCAAACCTCTAACCCACCATGTCCTAGCAAACCGTTGATTGGCTATGTTACCGCTTTGCTCAGCCCCTCTTATAGCGTTGCTAGTTGCAGGTGAAGATTGGAGACCGTTCCTTGTTGGAACATTTATTTACTTGTTGGGATATCATTATATTATCTTGTTATCTTAATGCATCTATATACTTGGTAAAGGGTGGAAGGCTCGGCCTCTCGCCTAGTGTTTTGTTCTACTCTTGCCGCCCTAGTTTCCGTCATATCGGTGTTATGTTCCCGGATTTTGCGTTCCTTACGCGGTTGGGTTATAATGGGAACCCCTTGATAGTTCGCCTTGATTAAAGCTTTTCCAGCAATGCCCAACCTTGGTTTTACCATTTGCCACCTAGCCTCTTTTTTCCCTTGGGTTTCCGGAGCCCGAGGGTCATCTTATTTTAAACCCCCCAGGCCAGTGCTCCTCTGAGTGTTGGTCCACCTATCAGCTGCCGGTGGCCACCAGGGGCAACTCTGGGCTGGCCTACCCGTACCTAGGACAATCTGAGTGTGCCTTGAGAAAGAGATATGTGCAGCTCCTATCGGGATTTGTCAGCACATTCGGGCAGTGTTGCTGGATTTGTTTTAACCTGTCGAAGTGTCTTGAAGAACCAAGATATCGAGTCTGATCGGAACGTCTCGGGAGGAGGTCTACTCCTTCGTTGACCGTGAGAGCTTGTCATGGGCTAAGTTGGGACTCCCCTGCAGGGATTTGAACTTTCGAAAGCCGTGCCCGTGGTTATGGGCAGATGGGAATTTGTTAATGTCCGGTTGTAGATAACTTGAACCTTAACTTAATTAAAATGAATCAACTGAGTGTGTTACCGTGATGGCCTCTTCTCGGTGGAGTCCGGGAAGTGGACACGGTGTTGGATTAATGCTTGCGCAGGTTGTTCTCTAGTTTCTCGCTCGCGCTTTGCCTCCTCTTCTCGCTCTCTTTTGCGAACAGGATAGCCACCATATTTGCTAGTCGCTTGCTGCAGCTCC
Organism: Triticum urartu; assembly: GCF_056163025.1. Lineage (NCBI taxonomy): Eukaryota > Viridiplantae > Streptophyta > Magnoliopsida > Poales > Poaceae > Triticum > Triticum urartu. The sequence goes on along the minus strand of NC_141873.1, from coordinate 214,941,971 downwards.
ACATATTTACCTTGCCTTACCTATAAGCTTAAATAGTCTTGATCGCGAGGGTGCGAGATTGCTGAGTCCCTGTGGCTCACAGATTACTATTACACCAGATGCAGGGCCTGATGTTTCCGTTCCAGGTGACGCGCTCGAGCTCACGTGGGAGTTCGACGAGGACTCTCAACGGTACTATGTTTCCTTTCCTGATGATCAGTAGTGGTGCCTAGTTGGGGGTGATCGGGACCGTGTCGCATGTTGGGTTATCTTTAATTTTGGCGTCGTAGTCGGGCCATGAGTGTTTGGTTGATGTAATGTTATTTATGTACCTTGATTGACGTGGCGAGTGTAAGCCAACTATGTTGTCTCCCCTTTTATTGTCTATATTACATGGGATGTTGTGAAGATTGCCTAACTTGCGACATATGCCTTCAATGCGATTATGCGTCTAAGTCGTGCCTCGACACGTGGGAGATATAGTCGCATCGAGGGTGTTACAAGTTGGTAATCAGAGCCTTCCCCGACCTTAGGAGCCCCATTGCTTGATCGTTATTAGCGGCCAAGTTGTGTCTAGAAAAATGTTTTGAGTCATTTAGGAATTATATGTCGGAGAGTTTAGGAATTCTTTTTACTTCCCAGTCTCCTCATCGCTCTGAAGGCATCCTGACGTAGAGTTTTGACTCTTCTCTTCTCAAATTTCACTAAAAAAAATTTAGGATCACGCGGGTATCTTGGAATCGCTTCGATGGTTTTATGATGAGAACATTGTCTTGGTGCCTCCTGTCAGGGGTTTTGTGGAAGTGTCCCGGGGAGTTGAGCTCTGAGGTGTTGTCATCATAATTTTATCGTTGCAGTTCTGGAATACCTGAGTTTAGTACGCCGACATCGAAAATCTCTTTTATGTAGTTCATTGGTGAGATAACCTCGACGCCACCCAGTACTGGGGCGGGAGTTCGGGAGTATCGCCATAACTTGTATAACGGATGCTTTTCGAAGGTTGAGGTAGATGGTTTCCGAAGTTTTTTCTCGGTTATTTGTTGAAGGATGGATACAGCTGGATGTAGGAATTGCTAGATTTGGGTGAGATATTATGCTTCCCCTGTATCCCCAACACCTGATTGCATAACCGGAAAGGTTCGGGAGTTTCATAGGTGGGAATTCTTGTAGCTCTAGTTCTTCTTCCACGTATATTGGTTTGAGATTGGGATTTCTTACCGAGTATTCGTTCTTGGTCCGTACCTTGTTGATTTATTTCTCTACCTAAATTCTACGTGGCTTCTCAATTTATGGATATGTGACCATTTCAAGAGAAATGCATTCGTTCATTTTGTTCGGATGTGAAGACTATATGTTGCAATTTTCATTCCATTGGATTCAGCTTCAATATTTGTCTATCAATGTGCTAATGGATGTCAACCTCTTCAGGATGGCTCCTCCAACGCGCACGACTCTGAATCCTGATCCGCCACCACCTCCACCTCCTCCGGAGGCATGGCAAGCTGTGATGGCCGCAACCAATGCAAACACACAGTTGATCATGCAAATTCTTCAAGAGCGTAATCAAGGCAACCAAGGGAACCAAGGCAACAATCAGAATCACTTTGCTACACTCAACCAGTTCCTTGGTAATGGGCCAAAGACTTTCAGCAATTGTGTTGAGGCAGCTGATGCTGACGATTGGCTTGTGGATCTGTGCAAGCATTTCGAGTGTAGTAACGTCAGGCCTGAGGACTTTGTCAAATTCGCTTCCTTCCAACTCAAAGATCAAGCTGCAGAATGGTTCCAGCAGTACAAGGATTCCAAAGGTGGACGTGTGATCACTTGGGATCAATTCCGTCAAGATTTCAGAGCTCACCATATTCCTCAGAGCGTGGTTGAAAGCAAGCGTGAGGAATTCCGCAACCTGAAGCAAGGCAGTTTGCCTGTCTATGACTACAACAAGTTGTTTCAGAAGCTCGCCCGCTTTGCCAAGCAGGACGTGCCTGATGAGAAGAGCATGATATACCAGTTCAGGGGTGGTCTCAGAGAAGAAATACAGCTCGCTCTTGTCCTCTTTGAGCCCTTGAGGTACGATGAGTTCTACAACATGGCGTTGAAGCAAGAGGCTGCTCAATTGAGGTGTGATGCTTCCAAGAAGTGAGTCAGAGGTGCTACTCCTTCTTCCTCTACTCAAGTGGCCAAGCAGCAGAAGTATTGGCTTCCTCCTCCTCCGTTCCGTCAGCCGTATCAGCAGAAGAGCAAAGGTGGCAGTGGATCTTACCACCCACCCAACCCTGGCTTTCAGAACAAGACTTCGTCTCAACATCCAAGATCGAGTGCTCCGTATCACCGTCCGCTTTCAGAGGTCACGTGCAACAAGTGCCAACAGAAGGGTCACTATGCCAACAAGTGTCTCAACTAGAGGCGTCTGCCTCCTCCTCCTCCTGTCAGATCGGCAAGTACAGCTGTGGTCAAGCATAACCCCAAGTACGCCAAGGTCAATATGGTGAATGCAGCTCAGACAGAGGATTCGTCAGATGTCATCATGGGTAACCTTCCAGTTAACGATGTTCCTGCAAAAGTTCTTTTTGATACTGGTGCATCGCATTGTTTCATCTCGAAGCCTTTTGCATCTAAGCATGAGTTGACTTCCCAAGTTATGCATACTCCGTTAGCAGTTGTCTCTTCGGGTAAATGTTTGCTCGCTAACCACGAGATTCCGGATATTTCTATCATGATGGGTGATTTCAAGTTTCTGGCTTCTCCAATGGTTCTTGGTAACTCGGATATTGATCTTATTCTCGGGATGGATTGTCTCTCTAAGCACAAGGCTCAGCTTGATTGTGCAGCCAGGCAGATTCAATGACTCATTCGTCTGAGGATATAATTGTGTTTGCCACTCGTGATGATACCATCCATCTGTTTTCTCTCAATGAGAAGGGTGAACTCGATGCCATCTCGCAAATTCCAGTCATTTGCGAATATCAAGACGTCTTTCCAGAAGAGCTTCCAGGAATGCCTCCGGACTGGCCAGTTGAATTCCTCATTGATCTTGAGCCCGGTACGGAACCTGTGTGCAAGTGTCCTTACAAGCTCGGACCTGAAGAGTTGAAGGAGCTGAAGAAGCAACTCGATATTCAAGAGAGAATGGGTCTCATCCGGCCTAGTTCTTCTCCGTGGGGTTGTGGTGTTCTTTTTGTGAAGAAGAAGGATGGAACGGACCGACTTTGTGTTGATTACCGTCCATTGAACAAGAAGACCATGAAGAACAAATACCCACTTCCCAACATTAACGAGCTGTTCGAACAACTCAAAGGTGCCCAAGTATTCTCCAAGCTTGATCTCCGTATGGGTTATCATCAGATTCGTATCCGTGAGCAAGATATCCCCAAGGCGGCTTTCAGGACAAGCTATGGTTCATACGAATACACTGTCATGTCTTTTGGCCTCGTCAACGCTCCTCTGACTTTCTCTCGCATGATGAACTTCATCTTCAATGCCTACACCAATGACTTCGTTTTGGTCTATCTCGACGACATTCTGGTTTTCTCGAAGAACAAGGAAGATCATGCCAAGCACTTGCGTTTGGTACTCGATAAGTTGAGGGAACACCAGTTCTACGCCAAGTTCTCCAAGTGCGAATTTTGGCTCGATGAGGTTCATTATCTTGGTCATATCATTTCTGCCAAGGGCATTGCGGTGAATCCTGAGAAGGTATCTGCAATTGTGAATTGGGAACCTCCTCAGAACGTGAAGCAACTCCGTAGCTTCCTCGGTCTCGCAAGCTATTGCCGAAGATTCGTTGCAAACTTTTCTAAGATCGCGAAGCCTCTCTCAAATCTTCTCCAGAAGCACGTCAAGTACGTTTGGTCTCCGGAGTGTGACATTGCTTTCAACACTTTGAAAGAGAAATTGATCACTGCTCCAGTTCTGACTCCGCCTGATGAATCCAAATTGTACGAGGTCTTTTGTGATGCCTCTCTCCAAGGTCTTGGCGCAGTGTTGATGCAAGAGAAGAAAGTTGTTGCTTATACCTCTCGCCAGTTGAAGCCCAATGAGAAGAACTACCCCACTCATGATCTCGAGTTGGCGGCAGTTGTGCATGATCTTTTGACTTGGAGACATCTCTTATTGGGAAGAAAAGTGGACATTTTCACTGACCACAAGAGTCTCAAGTACATCTTCACTCAGCCTAATCTCAACCTCAGGAAAACTCGATGGGTCGAAATGATTCAAGAGTATAATCCGAGTATCGAGTATACTCCAGGCAAGGCCAATGTGATTGCTGACGCATTGAGCAGGAAGGCTTATTGCAACAGTCTTATTCTCAAGCCTTATCAACCCGAGCTTTGTGAAGCTTTCCGCAAACTTAACCTGCAAGTTGTTCCTCAAGGTTTCCTCGCCAACCTTCAAGTCTCTCCTACCTTGGAAGACCAGATTTGCCAAGCCCAGCTTCTTGATGCTACGGTGAAAAAGGTGAAGATTGGGATTGCCAAGAGTCAACCCAAGTACAAGTGCTACCGCCTTGATGACAAGGACACTCTCTTCTTCGAGGATCGTATTGTTGTACCCAAAGGTGACCTCCGTAAAGTGATCATGAACGAGGCTCACAATTCTCTCCTCTCCATCCACCCTAGGAGCACAAAGATGTATCAGGACCTCAAGCAGGCTTATTGGTGGACTCGAATGAAGCGCGAGATTGCTCAATTCGTGAACGAGTGTGATGTCTGCAGAAGAGTGAAGGCAGAACACCAAAGACCAGCTGGTCTCCTCCAACCTCTTGCCATTCCAGAATGGAAGTTTGACCACATTGAGATGGACTTCGTGACTGGGTTTCCAAAGTCCAAGCGTGGCAATGATGCTATATTCGTTGTCATCGACAAACTCACCAAAGTGGCTCACTTTCTGCCTATCAAAGAGTCGATTACTGCAGCTCAATTGGCGGAGCTCTATACCTCTCGAATTGTCTCTCTGCACGGTATTCCACAAGTGATCTCTTCAGACCGTGGCAGCATCTTTACCTCCAAGTTTTGGGATTCTTTTCAGAAGGCCATGGGCACCAACATCCGCTTCAGCACAGCTTTCCATCCTCAAACTAGCGGTCAAGTCAAGCGTGTCAACCAGATTCTTGAAGATATGCTCAGAGCTTGTGTGATCTCCTTCGGCATGAAGTGGGAGGATTGTCTTCCTTATGCTGAATTCTCCTACAACAACAGTTTTCAAGCAAGTTCGGGCAAGGCCCCTTTTGAAATCCTGTATGGCAGGAAGTGCCGTACCCCTCTCAACTGGTCTGAAACCGGTGAACATCAGCTTTTGGGAAATGACTTAATCACAGGGGCAGAGGAAATGTGCAAAGTCATTCGAGATAACCTCAAAGCAGCCCAATCCCCTCAGAAGAGCTACTATGATAGTAAGCACCATGATTTGGCTTTCGAGATCGGAGATCATGTTTACCTCCGCGTCTCTCCTATGAAAGGTACTCGTCGTTTCGGTATCAAAGGGAAGCTTGCCCCTAGATACGTGGGACCTTTCAAGATTGTCAGCAAGAGAGGCGATCTCGCCTATCAACTCGAGCTTCCTTCAAACTTTGCAAATGTTCATGATGTGTTCCATGTCTCTCAGCTCCGAAAGTGCTTCGAGACTCTTGACCGCACCATCAACTTCGAGGACATTGAGCTCCAAGAAGATCTATCCTATCGTGAGCACCCAGTTGCTATTCTTGAAGAGACTGAACGCAAGACTCGCAACAAGTCAATCAAATTCCTCAAAGTCAAGCGGTCACACCATTCCGACCATGAAGCTACTTGGGAACGCGAGGATCACCTCCGTTCTGAGTACCCGACGTTCTTTCAGTCCTAGATCTCGGGACGAGATCCTTTCGTAGTGGTGGAGTGTTGTAACACCCCGGATGTAACTTACCCAATTTGTACTCCAACTCTTGCCGTTTCCGGCTTTAAGTTATTTTATTTTCTCGGGTTCGGGTTTTTGTCTCCATGTGTTGTTCTCATATCATGTCATCATGTGCATTGCATTTGCATACGTGTTCATCTCATGCATTCGAGCATTTTCCCCGTTGTCCGTTTTGCATTCCGGCGCTTCGTTCTCCTCCGGTGGTCATTTCTAGATTTCTTTTGTGTGTGGGGATTAAACATTTCCGGATTGGACCGAGACTTGCCAAGCGGCCTTGGTTTACTACCGGTAGACCGCCTGTCAAGTTTCATACCATTTGGACTTCGTTTGATACTCCAACGGTTAACCGAGGGACCGAAAAGGCCTTGTGTGTGTTGTAGCCCAACACCCCTCCAATTTGGCCCAAAACCGATCAAAACCCTCTCCATCATTTAGAGCGTTCGATCACGATCGCGTGGCCGAAAACCGCACCTCATTTGGACTCTCCTAGCTCCCTCTATGCCTATTTATACCTCCCCCTTTCCAAATCCAGATCTCTCCCCCGTCCTAACCCTAAATCCCAGACCCGCCGCCCGCCGGACATTTTTCCGTCCGACCGGACATTGTCCGCTCCCCCGCCGGCCACTCCAGGAGCGCCACCTGTCCCCGGGGCGGGACCGCTTCGCCACCGCCGCCCGAGGCCCGCCAGGCCCGCGGGAAGCCCCCGCGGCCTGGTCCGCCCGTCGCCGCCCGGGTCGGCCTCCTCCCTCGCCGTGCCGCTCGCGCTAGCTGCCGGCTCCGCCGCGATGCTCCTCGTCGCCGGCGCCGACCCCGCTCGCCGCCGTCCCGCATCCGGTGCTGCCCGGCCTCGCCCGAGCCTCTCCGGCCATCTCCGCCATCCGCCGCTCCGGCCCCGAGCTCCGGCGACTGGATCCGCGCCGCCCCTGACCGTCTCTTCAAGCTCCGGCCGCCACTTCTCCAACTCCGGCCAACTCCATTTCCGGCGAACCTCGTAAAGCGTGCCGACCTGGATCTGGATCTGAGATTGCCTCGGGTTGAGTTTTTGACCGAAACCCTAGTTCATGTGCTCCTGTTCATCATACTATATCTCTGCATCCGTAGCTCCATTTTTGGCATATAGCATATCAAAATGTTCGTCTCAGAGAGTACATCATTTCATCTCATTGCATCATTTTCATTTGAGTTCATCTTGATGCCCGAAATGCTGTTAGAAGAGTGCTACTTGAGTTAATTGTCAGATCTCCTCCTCCATTTAGATATTTGTCATTTTTGCCATGATTATTGTGTGCATGATATGCCCATGAGCTCTACATATGTTTTGTTAAGGGTTTTGCCATATTTCCAGAGGTTCAACCCATGTATTTTTGTGATGTGTGTGGTGACTAGCACAATCTTGCAAAGTGAGCTACTTGGTAATGCTGATTTCAGGGAATTAGCAAATCCACTAAGTCCTTCAGCTGTTTATCTCACTATGCCATATTTTCATGTTGTTTCCTAGTGATCCGTTCCTCTTTTGAGAATGATCAGTAAGGGTGTTTTGTTAATATTTTAGTGCTCTATCCATCCATGCCTTTGTTTGAAATTATGGAGCACCCTAGCTTGAGTCAATCGAGCTCTACTTTTGCTACTTCGTGAATCTGGGCAGATTGTCTACTTGTTAGCGATTTTGCCGTGGATGTTGTAGTTGATCCGTGCATGCTATGCTATTGTTCTTGCCATGTCTAGCTTGCATTTTGTGTATTCTTGTTGGGTGTATGCTTATCTTGTCATGACTTGCTCCGTAGTGAGTGCATCGAGCTCGTAAACATGCCTACTTGAGATATGTTTCAGCATGTGCCAGTTTTCACTAAGTCTGAAAACTGATTATGTTTTTGCCATGTTCACATGCTTGCAATTGTATTTTCTGATCCCTTTTGGCTCAAGGTCACTAAGGGACTTTTGTTAAGCTCTTTGAGTAGCTCCATGCCATGCTTTACTTTGCCATTTTCAGGTCCTGTAGCATGTAGTTTTGTTGCTCCGAAGTGTGCTACCTGATCTGAGATTCCAGACAAGTGTTAATTTCACTAAGTCTGTAATTTGTTTGCCATATGCATTTTTGCCATGCTTGTTTGAACCTATTAATGGATGAATTGGCCGTAGCTCAGTCCTAGACTTTTGTTAAGCATCTTGAATGTATCCCTGCCATGTATTTTTATACCATGTTTGAGTGTTGTAGCTTGTCAATCTCATTGCATTTAGATGGCTACTTGCTGTAAATCGCAGACCGGTGTCATATTTGAATTGCTTGCCATTTCCAAACCGTAACTCCGATTCCGCCGTTCTTTATATCGTTTTCAAGCAATTTCATCTCATCTTTCCAGTGGCACACTTGGTTTTCCAATTTGAGGCCAGGTTCATGTATCCGTTGTCAAATCTTGCATATGCATCCCGCATCGCATCCCGCATAGCATACCATCTTTGCACCATATTGTTTGATCCTTGCACGTGGTTGATTGTGTCCTTGTTGCTTGTTTGTCTTGTTTGGGTAGAGCCGGGAGACGAGTTCGCTAACGAGGAGCCCGTTGAGTTTGCTTTCGAGGATCCAGTCAACTCTGACAACTTTGCAGGCAAGATGATCATACCCTCGAAATCACTACTATCTTTGCTATGCTAGATTGCTCGCTCTTTGCTATGCCAATGCTACGATGCCTACCACTTGCTTTCAAGCCCCCCAAATTGCCATGTCAAACCTCTAACCCACCATGTCCTAGCAAACCGTTGATTGGCTATGTTACCGCTTTGCTCAGCCCCTCTTATAGCGTTGCTAGTTGCAGGTGAAGATTGGAGACCGTTCCTTGTTGGAACATTTATTTACTTGTTGGGATATCATTATATTATCTTGTTATCTTAATGCATCTATATACTTGGTAAAGGGTGGAAGGCTCGGCCTCTCGCCTAGTGTTTTGTTCTACTCTTGCCGCCCTAGTTTCCGTCATATCGGTGTTATGTTCCCGGATTTTGCGTTCCTTACGCGGTTGGGTTATAATGGGAACCCCTTGATAGTTCGCCTTGATTAAAGCTTTTCCAGCAATGCCCAACCTTGGTTTTACCATTTGCCACCTAGCCTCTTTTTTCCCTTGGGTTTCCGGAGCCCGAGGGTCATCTTATTTTAAACCCCCCAGGCCAGTGCTCCTCTGAGTGTTGGTCCACCTATCAGCTGCCGGTGGCCACCAGGGGCAACTCTGGGCTGGCCTACCCGTACCTAGGACAATCTGAGTGTGCCCTGAGAAAGAGATATGTGCAGCTCCTATCGGGATTTGTCGGCACATTCGGGCGGTGTTGCTGTATTTGTTTTAACCTGTCAAAGTGTCTTGAAGAACCGAGATATCGAGTCTGATCAGAACGTCTCGGGAGGAGGTCTATTCATTCGTTGACCATGAGAGCTTGTCATGGGCTAAGTTGGGACTCCCCTACAGGGATTTGAACTTTCGAAAGCCATGCCCGCGGTTATGGGCAGATGGGAATTTGTTAATGTCCGGTTGTAGATAACTTGAACCTTAACTTAATTAAAATGAATCAACTGAGTGTGTTACCGTGATGGCCTCTTCTCGGCGGAGTTCGGGAAGTGGACACGGTGTTGGAGTAATGCTTGCGCAGGTTGTTCTCTAGTTTCTCGCTCGCGCTTTGCCTCCTCTTCTTGCTCTCTTTTGCGAACAGGATAGCCACCATATTTGCTAGTCGCTTGCTGCAGCTCCACATATTTACCTTGCCTTACCTATAAGCTTAAATAGTCTTGATCGCGAGGGTGCGAGATTGCTGAGTCCCTGTGGCTCACAGATTACTATTACACCAGATGCAGGGCCTGATGTTTCCGCTCCAGGTGACGCGCTCGAGCTCAAGTGGGAGTTCGACAAGGACTCTCAATGATAGTATGTTTCCTTTCCTGATGATCAGTAGTGGTGCCCAATTGGGGGTGATCGGGACCGTGTCGCATGTTGGGTTATCTTTTATTTTGGCGCCGTAGTCGGGCCATGAGTGTTTGGTTGATGTAATGTTATTTATGTACCTTGATTGACGTGGCGAGTGTAAGCCAACTATGTTGTCTCCCCTTTTATTGTCTATATTACATGGGATGTTGTGAAGATTGCCTAACTTGCGACATATGCCTTCAATGCGATTATGCCTCTAAGTCGTGCCTCGACACGTGGAAGATATACTCGCATCGAGGGTGTTACACGATCCCTCCACGGTAAAAAGATAGATAAGTTTGTGAAAGATTGGATAAATAGATCTCGATAAAACTTGAAATAAAATAAGTAACAAAAAATTGCAGAAAGGTATTTTTGGGTTTTTGGAATAATAGATCTAAAAATAAAAGTGGCAAATAATAGATCGCAAAGTAAATATGATAAAGAGTAGACCTGAGGGCCATAGATTTCACTAGTGGCTTCTCTCATGAAATAGCACACGGTGGGTAGACAAATTACTGTTGGGCAATTGATAAAACCTCAAATAATTATGATGATATCCAGGTAATGATCAATATATAGGCATCACATCCAAGATTAGTAGAACGACTCCTACCTGCATCTACTACTATTACTCCACACATCGACCGCTATCCAGCATGCATCTAGTGTACTAAATTCATGGAGAAACACAGTAATGCAAAAAGAACGATAACATGTTCTAGACGAGATCTATGCATGTAGGAATAGCCCCCATCTTGTTATCCATAATAGCAATGATACATACATGTCTTGCTGCCCCTTCTATCATGGGGAAAGAACACTGCACGATCGAACCCATCACAAAGCACCTCTGATGAGGACATCAATACCATTGTTACACCCACAGCCCCTGCTGCTATACATACTGGACCAATTACTAGAGCTCGCGTACGCCAATTGAATTATCATGTACTTTCGTTTCTTGGTAACGATTCTAATATTCATGAGAATATGAGGCTGCCTAAATTGGATACATTTGTTTTGCTTACAAATGAAGGGCCTAGCTTGGACAAGAAAGATGAACCTTGGAGCAAGTTCAAGTATGGAGATGATGGCATGCGCAAGGGGAACAAGAACGGAGTTACAAGTGATGATTCCAGGACTCTGAAGCCACCATAATGAGTGCATGAAGCATGGGACAAAATATACAAGATGCCACTTCATAAATTTCGTCCAGAGGCTATTTTAGGTGCCGCGTCACCTTATTATTGGGCCATGCCCATGTATTTTCGAAGTACTTAAGTATAGGCTGTTTTTAGAGTCCGTATGTGTGGGGAAACAAGAGTTAGGGTTGGTTTCGGACCCCTCCACCAAGGGCCACGAAATTCCCCCTCTCTCCTCCATATATACAGCCCTTAGGGCATCGTTTAGGCTTTGGGTTTTGTTTAGATTAAAAGTTCTCCATAGCTGCAACTTCGCGTACTTCATTTGTGTCCAACGACCAGACCAAGACGTCACAGAACCCCACCATAATCAATAAAGCTTTCATCTTATATTCGCAATATCCAGATTGCAATCTCAGTTTCTTGCTTGTTCTTCGTTTGCTCGCAGGAAACAGACCCTCGTGGTCAGGTTGATCATGCTCCGGCGTGGTCAATAACCCTCGGAAGTTGGTTTAGCGATTGCTAAGGCGCGACGTCTCGCACGTTCGCAGTCGGATCGTCAAGGTCGACTCCCACAGAAAATGATAGCCACCATCTCATCGAAACATCGGGACACCTTTGCCTCTATCAAGTGGTATCAGATTTTTAGGTTGCTCGGTGAGATTTTACAGTTTTTCGTAGATTAGATCGAGTCTGTTCTCCATACCTACAGTCCACGAAAAAGCCAAAAAATTTTTATTGGTAACGATTCTAATGTTCATGAGAATATGATGCTGCCTAAATTGGATACATTTATTTTGCTTACAAATGAAGGGCCTAGCTTGGACAAGAAAGATGAACCTTGGAGCAAGTTCAAGCATGGAGATGATGGCATGTGCAAGGGGATCAAGAACGGAGTTACAAGTGATGATTTCAGGACATTGAAGCCACCATAAGGAGTGCATGAAGCCTTGGACAAAATATACAAGATGCCACTTCCTAAATTTCGTCTAGAGGCTATTTTAGGTGATGCGTCACCTTATTATTGGGCCAGGCCCATGTATTTTCGAAATAACTAAGTATAGGTTGTTTTTAGAGTCCGTATGTGTGCGGAAACAAGAGTTAGGGTTGGTTTCGGACCCCTCCTCCAAGGGCCACGAAATCCCCCCTCTTCCTCCATATATACAGCCCTTAGGGCATCATTTAGACTTTAGGTTTTGTTTAGATTAAAGTTCGCCATAGCTGCAACTTCACGTACTTCATTTGTGTTCAACGACTAGACAAAGGCGTCACAGAACCCCACCTTGATCAATAAAGCTTTCATCTTATATTCGCAATATCCAGATTGCAATCTCAGTTTCTTGCTTGTTCTTCGTTTGCTCGCAGGAAACAGACCCTCGTGGTCAGGTTGACTGTGCTCCGGCATGGTCAATAACCCTCGGAAGTTGGTTTAGCGATTGCTAAGGTGCGACGTCTCGCACGTTCGTAGTCGGATCGTCAAGGTCGGCACCCACAGAAAACGATAGCCACCATCTCATCGAAACATCAGGACACCATCGCCTCTATCAAGTGGTATCAGATTTCCAGGTTTCTCGGTGAGATTTTACAGTTTTTCGTAGTTTAGGTTGTGTCTGTTCTTCATACCTATAGTCCACGAAAAATCCCAAAAAAATTAGGGTTAGGTCATCATATCCGAACCAATCTGAGCCTTTGCATAGTCTTTTTAGAGTTTTGCTTTGTTGAATTTGCGGTTGCATCGTCGTGTCGAGTTACTGGTCTTAGCGTCTAGTCCCTTAGAATTTCGAGTTCTGTTCACAGGTTGTCACGCCGCCGCCGCACCATCGTCATCATCATTACCATATACCACCACCCCATCATATACATCGCCGCTACCATATACAACCACCAATCCGAGTCCAGATATACCATCGCCATATACTACCACCAATTCGAGTCCAGATATACCATCGCCATCTACCACCACCAATCCGAGTCCAGATATACCACCATAGTCCGAGTTCCACCAGATTCATCTCCGCCACCAGTCCGAGTCTAGTATTTTTGCTTTGTTTTCGAGTTCCAGATCACGCCATACTCCGAGTCGTGACAGAGTAGGACTCCCGAGATTACGTGCTACCCACAGAAGAAAAATAGTTCCAAACTCAAAAAAAACTAAGTCTGGAAAATTCTAGCTAGGCAGTTTTTAGACCATTTGTAGACTTTTTCGACAAAAATTGTTGCGGAGCAAAAAAAAGAGGAAAAAAAGTGAAAAAAAGAAAAACAAATTCAAAGCGTGCTCCTCCATTGTTTATGTGCAACGCCGTGATTTTTTTAGTGTTCTAGGCTCGTGTCTCTAGCACGGTCTAGCCTAGGACCAGCACAGTACCGTCATTGAGCATTTATTCAACTTTGCAACTCTGAATTGATTATTGCTGACCCTTTTTGCTACCATATTACAAGCCTTCCTAGCTCCACATACATCTACGTCGTGTGTTTGACTCTCCCTGGTAATCGCTCTATCCAAGCTTTAAGAGTTTTGACTACGACGGTTGCCGATCACCACCTGCTGCTGGGTAAGAACTGGTAAGAATTTGAGATTCGCTTACCAGATTTGTGATACACCACCACCACCACCACTTCCTAGTAGTCTGTAGGATCATATTCTTGTGTGTTTCTATTGCTGCTAACCATGGCAGGATCACAAGCCGATGAGACAGATTTGGAGAACATGACGAACAAAGAGCTACATGATAAATTCAGCAAATGATGAGTGGACAGGTGCAAGATGTGCTAAACAGATTTGAAGAGGCCATGGAGAAGATGTTCGAAATAAAGCTCGATAACAAGTTTAATGAATTACTCGCGCGTCTTCCACCACCACCACCGGCTGCACCTAACGCACCTCTACAACAACAACAACAACAACAACATCGCCTTCCAAATCAAGTGGGGCGGGCAATGCGCATTCCCCTTGAGACTGGTCAAAATTCTGGTGCCACTGTTGATGCTTCTGTAGCTCCTGCTCTTGCTGCTACTGCAGAGGTGGAGGGCCATTACGAGGATGAGGTTGATCAAAATCAGAACTACCTGCAACCACCAGCACCACCGCCACTAGGTCGTCCTCATGCATATCATTGCAATGGTAGGGCTACACAACCACCTCAGGTACGTGATCATGACCATCTCCCTAAAATGAAATTGAACATTCCACCATTTGAGGGTAGATATGTTCCTGATATATATCTTACATGGGATTTAGAAACTGAACAATGATTTACATGTTTACAATATCCTGAGGAGAGACGTGTTCCTGCTGCTGTTTGTGCTTTCACTAGCTTTACATGTGTTTGGTGGTCTGAACATTGTAGATTATATCCTATTCCAGCTACTTGGGCTGCTTTGAAAACTGCTATGCGTACTCGTTGGGTTCCACCATATTATCAATGTGAATTACTTCAAAAATTGCAGCGTTTAAGACAAGGAAAAAAAATCTGTAGAAGAATATTATCAGAAATTACAAACTGGCATGATTAGTAGTGTTATTGTTGAGGAGAATGAAGCTATGCTTGCACGTTTTATGGGTGGATTGAATAGAGAGATTCAGACCATTCTAGAGTATAAGGAGTATACTAATATCATTCGTTTATTCCATCTTGCTTGTAAAGTTGAATATGTAGTGCAGGACCGACAGGCATTGGCGCGAACTAACTTTTCAGCAGGTCGATCTTCATCATGGACACCACGTGCATCCTCTATTTCCACTGCGCCAGCACCTCCATCAGGTGCCACCTCCAGCCGTGATACAAGAAAGCAAGCACAACCACCACTATCTGCCAAGAGCACACCTGCTGGGCTTGCACAAAGTTCTTCTTCTTCCATGGCATCAACAGGGCACACAAGTGATATTATTTGTCATCGTTGTAAGGGAAGAGGACATTTTGCGAGAGAATGCAAATCTCAGCGTGTGATGATTGTTAGTGAGGATGGTGGGTATGAGTCCGCTAGTGACTATGATGAGGAGACTTTGGCTCTTATTACACATGAAGAACACGGTGGAGAGGAGTCTGATCATGAGACGCAATACATGGCTGCTGAAGATGCTGACAGGTATGAATGTTTAGTTGCTCAACGTGTTTTGAGTGTGCAGGTTACACAAGCTAAGCAAAATCAGAGGCATAATTTGTTCCATACAAAGGGAGTTGTGAAGGAACGTTCTGTTCGCGTCATCATAGATGGAGGGAGCTGCAATAACTTTGCTCGCATGGAGATGGTGGAGAAGCTATCTCTCACCACAAGACCACATCCACATCCTTACTACATCCAATGGTTCAACAATAGTGGCAAGGTTAAGGTAACATGTACTGTTCGTGTGCATTTTAGTATCTCTACATATGCTGATTATGTTGATTGTGATGTGGTACCTATGCAAGCATGTTCCTTATTACTTGGTAGACCATGGCAATTTGATAAAAATTCAGTACACCATGGTAGAAACAATCAGTATACTCTTGTTCATAAGGATAAAAATATTACTTTGCTTCCGATGACTCCTGATTCCATTTTGAAAGATGATATTAATAGAGCTAATAAAGCAAAACAGGAGAAAAATAAGAGTGAAAATCAGATTGTGGCAAAAGAATTTGAGCAACAAATGAAGCCTAATAATAAACCATCTAGTGTTGTTTCTGAAATTAAATTGAAAAGTGCAGATTTACTTGCCACCAAATCTGATATTGATGATCTAGATTTTAGCAAATCTGTTTGCTATGCTTTTGTGTGCAAAGAGGCATTATTTTCATTCGAGGACGTGCCTTCCTCTTTGCCTCCTGCTATCACTAACATTTTGTAGGAGTTCGCCGACGTCTTTCCACAAGACGTGCCACCGGGATTACCACCTATTAGAGGGAATGAGCATCAAATTGACTTAATTCCCGGTGCATCATTACCCAACCGTGCACCATATTGATTTATAGCAAATCTTTGGAGGAACATTTGGAACATTTACGTGCTGTTTTTATTGCTCTACATAATGCACGTTTGTTTGGTAACCTTGGAAAGTGCACCTTTTGTACCGACCGAGTATCTTTTCTTGGCTATGTTGTTACTCCACAGAGAATTGAAGTTGATAAAGCCAAGATTGAAGCTATCGAGAGTTGGCCGCAGCCCAAAACGGTCACACAAGTGAGGAGTTTCCTTGGCCTCGCTGGATTCTATAAGTGTTTTGTGAGAGATTTCAGCGCCATTGCTACACCTCTCAACGAGCTTACAAAGATTGATGTGCCTTTTGTTTGGGGTACCGCACAGGAAGAAGCCTTCACGGTATTCAAAGATAAGTTGACACATGCTCCTTTACTCCAACTTCCTAATTTTAATAAGAGTTTTGACATTGAATGTGATGCTAGTGGAATTGGATTAGGAGGGGTGTTATTACAAGATGGCAAACCTGTTGCATACTTTTCTGAAAAATTGAGTGGGCCTAGTCTGAACTATTCTACTTATGATAAAGAATTATATGCTCTTGTTCGGACCTTAGAAACATGGCAACATTATTTATGGCCCAAAGAATTTGTTATACATTCTGATCATGAATCTTTTAAACACATTAAAAGTCAAGCTAAACTGAACCGTAGACATGCTAAATGGGTTGAATTCATTGAGACTTTCCCTTATGTCATTAAACACAAGAAGGGCAATGAAAATGTTATTGCTGATGCTTTGTGTCGTTGTTATACTATGCTTTCACAACTTGACTTTAAAATATTTGGTTTGGAGACCATCAAAGATCAATATGTGCATGATGCTGAATTTGAAGATGTATTGCAGAATTGTTAGAAAGGGAGAACTCGGAACAAGTTCGTTCTTAACGATGGATTTGTGTTTCGTGCTAACAAGCTATGCATTCCAGCTAGCTCCGTTCGTCTTTTGTTATTGCAGGAGGTGCATGGAGGAGGATTAATGAGACACTTTGGCGTCAAGAAGACGGAGGATATACTTGCTACACATTTCTTTTGGCCAAAGATGAGACGGGATGTTGAGCGTTTTGTTGCTCGCTGCACTACATGTCAAAAAGCTAAGTCACGACTCAATCCTCATGGTTTATATATGCCTTTGCCTGTACCTAGTGTTGCTTGGGAGGATATATCTATGAACTTTGTTTTAGGTTTACCTCGAACAAAGAAGGGGAGGGATAGCATATTTGTTGTCGTGGATAGGTTCTCAAAAATGGCACACTTTATACCATGTCATAAAAGCGATGATGCTGTTAATGTTGTTGATTTGTTCTTTCATGAAATTATTCGCTTGCATGGTGTGCCAAATACTACTGTTTCAGATCGTGATACTAAATTTCTTAGCCACTTTTGGAGATGTTTATGGGCTAAGTTGGGGACTAAACTGCTTTTTAGTACTACTTGTCACCCCCAAACTGATGGACAAACTGAAGTAGTCAATAGAACTTTGTCTACTATGCTTAGGGCTGTTTTGAAGAATAACAAGAAAATGTGGGAAGAATGCTTGCCTCATATTGAATTTGCTTATAATCGTTCATTGCATTCTACTACTAATATGTGCCCTTTTGAAATTGTGTATGGTTTCCTACCTTGTGCACCTATTGATTTGTTGCCTCTTCCATCTTCGGAGAAGGTTAATTTTGATGCTAAATAACATGCTGAATTGATTTTAAAAATGCATGAGTTAACTAAGGAAAACATTGACCGTATGAATGCTAAATATAAACTTGCTGGCGATAAGGGTAGAAAACATGTTGTGTTTGCACCTAGAGATCTTGTTTGGTTACATTTGCGTAAGGATAGATTTCCTAATTTGCGCAAATCAAAGCTAATGCCACGTGCTGATGGTCCTTTTAAGGTGTTAGAGAAAATAAATGATAATGCATATAAACTTGAGCTACGTGCAGATTTTCGGGTTAGTCCCACTTTTAACACTGCAGATTTGAAGCCTTATTTGGGTGAGGACGATGAACTTTCGTCGAGGACGACTTCATTTCAAGAAGGGGAGGATGATGAGGACATCAATACCATTGTTACACCCACAGCCCCTGCTGCTATACAAACTGGACCAATCACTAGAGCTTGCGCACGCCAATTGAATTATCAGTTACTTTCGTTTCTTGGTAACGATTCTAATGTTCATGAGAATATGATGCTGCCTAAATTGGATACATTTGTTTTTCTTACAAATGAAGGGTCTAGCTTGGACAATAAAGATGAACCTTGGAGCAAGTTCAAGAATGGAGATGATGGCATGCGCAAGGGGATCAAGAACGGAGTTACAAGTGATGATTTCAGGACTTTGAAGCCACCATAAGGAGTGCATGAAGCCTTGGATGAAATATACAAGATGCCACTTCCTAAATTTCGTCCAGAGGCTATTTTAGGTGTTGCGTCACCTTATTATTGGGCCAGGCCCATGTATTTTCGAAATAACTAAGTATAGGCTGTTTTTAGAGTCCGTATGTGTGGAGAAACAAGAGTTAGGGTTGGTTTCGGACCCCTCCTCCAAGGGCCACGAAATCCCCCCCCCTCTTCCTCCATATATACAGCCCTTAGACCGTCATTTAGACTTTGGGTTTTGTTTAGATTAAAATTTGCCATAGCTGCAACTTCGCGTACTTTGTTTGTGTTCAACGACCAGAGAAAGGCATCACAGAACCCCACCTTGATCAATAAAGCTTTCATCTTATATTCGCAATATCCAGATTGCAATCTCAGTTTCTTGCTTATTCTTCGTTTGCTCGCAGGAAACAGACCCTCGTGGTCAGGTTGATCGTGCTCCGGCGTGGTCAATAACCCTCGGAAGTTGGTTTAGCGATTGCTAAGGCGCGACGTCTCGCACGTTCGTAGTCGGATCGTCAAGGTCGACTCCCATAGAAAACAATAGCCACCCATTGAAACATCAGGACACTTTCGCCTCTATCAACCTCTTCCCATGGCAAGAAAAATCGATCTAGTTGGCCTAACTAAACCAAAGATTCCAAGAAGAAATACGAGGCTATAAATAATCATGCATATAAGAGATCAAAAGAGGACTCAAATAACTTTCATGGATATATAGATCTGATCATAAACTCAAAGTTCATTGGATCCCCACAAACACACCGCAAAAAAGAGTTACATCAAATAGATCTCCAAGAGACCATTATATTGAGAATCAAAAGAGAGAGAGGAAGCCATCTAGATACTGCCTACTGCTACCTCTTGAGCACTACGTTGGTCTTCCCTTGAAGAGGGAAGGGTGATGCAGCAAAGTAGCGTAAGTATTTCCCTTAGTTTTTGAGATCCAAGGTATCAATCTAGTAGGAGGCCACGCACGAGTCCCTCGCACCTACACAAACAAATAAACTCCTTGCAACCAATGCAATAAAGGAGTTGTCAATCCCTTCACGGTCACTTACGAGAGTGAGATCTGATAGATGTGATAAGATAATATTTTTTGTATTTTTCAGATAAAGAGAAATAAGGATGCAAAGTAAAATAAAAGGCAAAATAAATAACTAAGTATTGGAAGATTAATATGATGGAGAATAGACCCGGGGGCCATAGGTTTCACTAGTGGCTTCTCTCAAGAGCATAAGTATTACGGTGGGTGAACAAATTACTGTTGAGCAATTGACAGAATTGAGCATAGTTATGAGAATATCTAGGTATGATCATGTATATAGGCATCACGTCCGAGACAAGTAGACCGACTCCTACCTGCATCTACTACTATTACTCCACACATCGACTGCTATCCAGCATGCATCTAGAGTATTAAGTTCAAGAGAACAGAGTAACGCTTTAAGCAAGATGACATGATGTAGAGGGATAAAGTCATGCAATATGAAATAAACCCCATCTTGTTATCCTCGATGGCGACAATACAATACGTGCCTTGCTGCCCCTACTGTCACTGGGAAAGGAGACCACAAGATTGAACCCAAAGCTAAGCACTTCTCCCATTGCAAGAAAGATCAATCTAGTAGGCCAAACCAAACTGATAATTCGAAGAGACTTGCAAAGATAACCAATCATACATAAAACAATTCAGAGAAGATTCAAATATTGTTCATAGATAAACTTGATCATAAACCCACAATTCATCGGTCTCAACAAACACACCGCAAAAGAAGATTACATCGAATAGATCTCCACAAGAGAGGGGGAGAACTTTGTATTGAGATCCAAAAAGAGAGAAGAAGCCATCTAGCTAATAACTATGGACCCGAAGGTCTGAAGTAAACTACTCACACTTCATCGGAGAGGCTATGGTGTTGATGTAGAAGCCCTCCGTGATCGATGCCCCCTGCGGCGGAGCTCCGAAAAAGGTCCCAAGATGGGATCTCGTGGATACAGAAAGTTACAGCGGCGGAATTAGGGTTTTGGCTCTGTATCTGGTAGTTTGGGGCTACGTAGGTATATATAGGAGGAAGGAGTACGTCGGTGGAGCAACATGGGCCCCACGAGGGTGGACGGCGTGCCTGGGGGGGTAGGCACGCCCCCTACATCGTGCCTTCCTGGTTGATGTCTTGACGTGGGGTCCAAGTCCTCTGGATCATGTTCGTTTCGAAAATCACGTTCCCGATGATTTCATTCCGTTTGGACGCCGTTTGATATTCTTTTTCCGCGAAACCCGAAAATAGGCAAAAAACAACAATTCTGGGCTGGGCCTCCGGTTAGTAGGTTAGTCCCAAAAATAATATAAAATTGTATAATAAAGCCCAATAATGTCCAAAACAGGATATAATATAGCATGGAACAATTAAAAATTATAGATACGTTGGAGACATATCACCTACGGACCCGTAGGTCTATAATGAACTACTCACGCATCATCGAAGAGGCACCAATGAGGATGATGAACCCCTCCGTGATGGTGTTTAGATTGGATCTCGTGGTTCTGGAAC
Organism: Triticum urartu; assembly: GCF_056163025.1. Lineage (NCBI taxonomy): Eukaryota > Viridiplantae > Streptophyta > Magnoliopsida > Poales > Poaceae > Triticum > Triticum urartu. Next base: position 214,921,125 of record NC_141873.1, on the reverse strand, counting down.
TTGCGACGGCTGGAATTGTGTTTCGTCGACTCTTCTAGGGTTTTTGGAAATTTATAGGGCGAAGAGGCGGTGCGGGAGGCCACCAAGGTGGGCACAACCCACCTGGGTGCACCTTGGTGGGTTGTGCTCCCTTCGGAGCCCCCCTCTGGTACTTGTTTGGCCCCCCATCAGGTGTCTTCTGGCCCAGAAAAATTCTCCAAAAAGTTTTGCTGTGTTTGGACTCCGTTTTGTACTGATATTCTATGAAGCAAAAAACAACAACTGGCACTGGGCACTATGTCAATAGGTTAGTCCCAAAAAATGATATAAAGTTTCTATAAAATGATTGTAAAACATCCAAGAATGATAATATAACAACATGGAACAATAAAAAAAATATGTTGGAGACGTATCAACTAGCCGTATCCACGGGTGCCCTCCATACCAACACTTTCCAAGGAATTTATTATTTGACAACATAAATAATTTTTTTCACTTCGTGACTGGGCATCCCTATTACCTTGCCACACTCTCGTGCAATGACAAGTGAATAAACAGTCATCTTGAGGATACCATATCTAGCATGGAAAATATCGGCCACCTCCTGCCGCTTCATGAGCGGTACGGGCACACAAAAAGGACATTCATTTTGAAAATTAGAGTTGGCACCTACAAATTTACTTGGAACGGCATGGAAATACCGCATATAGGTAGATATGGTGGACTTACTTGGCACAACTTGGTTTAGGATTTTGAATGCACAAGCAGTATTCCCACTTAGTACAAGGAAAGGTTACCAAATAGATAGAGAAGCAACCAACCAAGAAACCAAAACGGTCATAAATGAGCATTGAACATAACTAACACCGTATAATGCACCACACACATGATATAACTTCATTGCATAACTATTGACTTTCGTGCTTGCATAGGGAATCTGATGCGGAGCATCCTATGGACATCACCATGTTAAGAGTCCGTTTGGCGTGTGACACATGCGACATCTACTTCACATACACAAAGTTGAATCATCTCCTTTACACGTGCTCACTTGACCCCTTCGAGGATGGTATACTACTTGACACTCCACTCGTGTGCATACATAGGTATTGTCGGAGAACCACGGACGAGGAGGAGGCGTGCAAGCTCAAGTGTACAACTACACCATCCGTGAGGAAAGCGTGGAAGCGAAGACGGAAGAAGACGGAGCTGCTGAAGCAACAACGGCCGAACATCTAGCCTAGAGGGCGGACATCCATCACCTGGGCACCTGCGCAGGAGCTGCCCCAACATACGGCTAAAAGCATCAGCGGCTGGACATCCGGCGCCTGAGCAACGCCTGGACATTCGGCACCCGTCCTGGAAATCCGACAAAGTCGTATCTAGAGAAGACTAGAATGGCCTATTCCAGGCCGGATATCCGGCCCGTGCCCCGGACATCCGACCTCCCACGAATGGCCGGACATCCAGCCCCCAGCCCAGACATCCGGTGCCTGCCTGCGCAAAGAGTTAGGCCAAAGGCCCATGTATCCCTCTTTCCCACTTACCCATTCGTGGCTTAGACTATATATAGACATCCTCCTCCTAGTTAGGGTTAGCATAATGATAGCTTATTTATAGATAGAGCCTTGCTCATCCTTGTGGTTCTTCTCGATCGAGAGACCACGGCCTCTACGGAGAAAATCCACGCTTGGATTCAAGACCCCTCATGGGAAGACCCCTCGCGGGCTCAAGGCCTCCTCACGGAGATGAACTAGTTACCTCCTGTATCCCCCTTTGTTGGATTTGGATCGTGTATCTCTTTGTGTTCATGGATCTAGCATATGTGTATTTGTTCTTGTTGATTTAAGTGCTTCCTGTTGTTTCCCCTTGTGATTTACCTCGTGTTTCCCCTCATGTTCTTCGTGTTCTTTGTAGCATCCCCTCCATTTTATGAAAGATCGGCCTTAGGGTTTCCACCCTACATCATCTTGGATCAGAGCAAGGTTGATCATGAATTTGGAGCCCCTACCCCTTCGTTTCTAGCCTTCTTTTGCTTGATTTCGTCCTGAATTCGAAAATCCCCACCAAAAATAGCCACAATTTTTTTGTGTTTTGTTCGTTTGATGATCTTTTGTTGATTTTGATCCGTGGATTTGCTTGGTTTCAAGTGGATCTTTGTAACATCCCAAAATTCTAAATTTTGGAATGTTATAATAAATAGATAGATTTGATTGATTGTTTGATTGATTGACTGAAAGTGAGTGAATTCGAAACTTTTGAAAGTTAAATGAGAGGGAATAAAAGGACTTTCCCAAACTTTCATTTTGCATTTTATGCTCTCCATGAATTCAAATGCTTTCCATCACAAAACCCTGGAGAGAAGATGACATGACTTCTTCCATTTATTTAAATGACAAGGGGTGTTGAAAATATTTGAGTTTCATTTGAAAAAAATTCCAATTCTAAAACTTTATGCAACTCAATGATTTTCACGAGCGAAGATAAAATTACTTCTTCAAACCTATGAAATATGAGTTGGGAGTTTCAAGGAATTAAATTCAAAGTTCTTTTGAATTTATTTCCAATTTGGAGTTATTTGAGTTTTAGTCAAATCATTTTTTCTCCAAAAATAAAATATATGGAAAATAGGGTAACATGATTCCCTACATCACAAAATTGGAGAGAAATAAATTTGAATTCATTTTGGTATTTAAAAAATGATTTTTGTTGGATTTTAATAGACCAGTAGCACTCTTTGATTTATCTGAATTTGCGGGGATTTTATTTGGCATTATAAAAATGTTCAAGCTGTAGGAAATCTTTTTCTGAAAATTTTGATATATTATATGCCTATATAATATTTTAATTATTTCGTTTTAATTATTCTATTTGTCTCGGAAATGTTAAAAAAACGCTCTCCACCGCCGAACTGGGCCGGCCCATCATGCCACGGCCCAGCCAACCGCCGCACCGACCGACTCCATGCCGGAGTCCAGTCGGCGTACGTCGCGCCACCGCCGTATCCGCTCGGGACACATCCCGAGTCGGCGCCGCTCCGGCCCCCTTAAATAGCGGGGACGCCGGGCCCCCCGAGCCACAGCGTCACAGCCGCTGCCGCCCGCCGCACTGCCGCGCCGCCGCCGCTGCGCTTCGCCGCCTCGCCGCCGCAGTCGCTGCCCCACCGCGCCGCTCGCCTGCTTCGCCACACCACCCCGCCGCTCGCCGCTGCCCGCGTCGCCGCTGTCCGCCGCGCCGGAGCACGCCGCCCTTGCCGGAGCCGCCGCTCCACCGATCCAAAACCGCCGCCGCCGGTTTATTTCGTTGAACCGGTGCAAAACCGTTAAACCGCCTGGTTTTATCTATTAGGTTGGTTTTTACTTATTAGACCGGTTTATTTTTCTAGCTTAATTTAATTAGTAAACGTTCGCTATGTTAGCTTCTGCAGTGAACGAGTTCATTCTTTAGTTCACCGTAACGAACGTTCGCTTTTTAGTTTTCTTCTTTTTTCTGTTAATTTTCGTCAGGGACCTATTTGTGATGATTTTATTTACAGATTAGTCCCTTTGTTTCAAACAACCACAACTTTTTGCTCGTTAGTCCAAATCCAACGAAACCAACGCTCACTTCTTCGTCACGATCCCCTCTATCCAGTAATCCAACTCCAACATGTTTTTGAAAAGTTTAAAATTTAAATTAGATCAGATTTGAATTCAAACTTCGTTTGATCATAACTTGAGTTTCGTAGCTCCGTTTCAGTTGATTCTTTTTGCAAATCGAAGCTCTTGACCTAAACTTTCTGATAAGGCCAAATTCACATAATTTTGGTACTATAAGAAAATTTTTATGTTGCAAGAGCTATTTTCTTGGTTTTGATGTTTTCCGAATCGACTTCTTCGATCTTTCTGGTCTTTTGAGTGATTGCTTATGTGTGGTTACTATTGCTTGATCTCGATAGATTGACCGGAGTGTGACGAGTAGAGCTATCAAGATTTTTGAGTGTGAATCATCTTCATCAACATTGTAGGCAAGTTCACACTTTGATCATATCCCTTTCATACCCAGTTTTTATGCATTAGTTTCACCCTCAAACATTGCATGAGTAGGATTGATAACATGTGGGTATTGGGAAGTAGTTGATGAGGTAGGAACCTATTACCTGTTTATTATCAAACCCTTGGGAGTAACTATTACGTTATGCTTACATTGCCATGCTATGCTCGTAGACGTGGATTGGGTTTTGAGAGTATTCATGAGAGATGTGAGATTGTTAATTAATGGTTTACTTAAGGTGGCAACTTAAACACACATCTGGGTGGATTGAGGCACCTGGTTATTCCAGGATTGCCTGTCTAGACACCTGGGTAGACCAGGATTGCCTATTTTTTTATGGACCGCCACCCAGGCTCAAAGGGATCATGAAATTATTCAAACTAGAAACTTCCGTGTGCAGCCACAAGCTATTATGGGCTCTAGCATAGTTTATTAAGTCGTGCGAACTCTTACAGGGTAGACTAGCAGATGTAGGGGAAAGTAGGTGTAACGGTCTACCCATCATAGGGTGCTAGCGCTTCTGAAAGACTATGTCTCGGTCATCCGTTTCTCAAACACCATGCAGTGCGAGAAACCAAACGGAGGCGATCGAGTCTTGTGGGGAAATGTGCGCAAACCTCTACAGAGTGTATAAACTAATCATGGTTAGCCGTGTCCCCGGTTATGGACATCTTGAGTATCTAGTACCTGGATTATCATGTGAATCTCATCATGTTACTTTAAATTAATTTTTGTTGGGTTTAATTATGTTACTTAATTGGGATTGGGAATGCTCTCAACCATTCTCAATGATTAACAACCACCATGATTGTTAAATAAAATTTATTCCTTTGTAGTAGGGAAAAATTGGCTTTTCGCAAAAACCTTATAACCATAGAGCTTTTCCACCAACCAAATATGCATGTAGTGATAGCCTTTATTCATCATTTCTCTATGGTGTGAATTTGCCAGTACATTCAATGTACTGACCCTTTGTGGCTGCAACGTCTCATGTTGCAGGATTATCTTTGCCATTGGTGTTGATGGGAATCCACAACCTTGTTACTTGTGCTATTGGGATTGAGGTAATAATATCTACGTTACTTTATACATGTGATTTACCTCTGTTATAAATCCTCGAGTACTGTGTGTGTTAGCGTACTGATCCAAGGATGACACTTAAGCACAGAGACTTGATCCATTCGGGTCGGGTCGCTACAATCTTGCTTTCCCCCAAGTTCCCCCACCTTCCATCCACGAAATTCCCCAATTTTGCCCTCAAAATCATCAATTTCCGCCCCATATCGAGTTTCGAAGTCCAACTCCCGATCTGGAATCATCGGGCCGGACATCCGGGCCATCAGGCCGGACATCCGGGTCCCCGGCTGGAAATCCAGCTCCTGGGCACAAAATCTATACGGTTCTAGACATTAGCTGCCGGATATCCGGCCCCCACCCCTGGAAGTCCGACCCCTGGCATCTCGGCCTCACATGTTTCACCGTTTTGACGATAACTAATTCATACGAAGTTCGTTTTTGACGTTCTTTAGCTCATTTTGAAGCTATTGACACCCCCCATCCCATAAAAATACTACCATCACCATTTGACTCCATCAAAGTTTTGGAACTTTCAAATCTTTGCCTAGGGCCTTCGCCAGATCATCTGCATTCCACCACCGACTTCCGTAACGTAACCCATTTTATTCCCCATTGCATTTTAGGTTGTTTGAGTTGTGATTCGAGTCTCCTAAGGTGTTTCAACTACTTAGGGATGGTTGCTTCTTCATCAACCACCACCACCACTTCCACATAACCTTGCCAACCATACACTTCCGCCACCCCAACTTAACCCAATTTTGTTTGTGTTGTGAGTTGTGTCTCCTAAGGTGTTTCTAAAGGAAATATGCCCTAGAGGCAATAATAAAGTTGTTATTTATATTTCCTTACATCATGATAAATGTTTATTATTCATGCTAGAATTGTATGAACTGGAAACTTAATACATGTGTGAATACATAGACAAACAGAGTGTCCCTAGTATGCCTCTACTCGGCTAGCTCGTTAATCAAAGATGGTTAAGTTTCCTAGCCATGGACATGTGTTTTCATTTGATGAATGGGATCACATCATTAGAGAATGATGTGGTGGACAAGACCCATCCGTTAGCTTAGTATAATGATCGTTCCGTTTTATTGCTACTGCTTTCTTCATGACTTATACATGTTCCTCTGACTATGAGATTATGGAACTCCCGAATACCGGAGGAACACCTTGTGTGCTACCAAACGTCACAATGTAACTGGGTGATTATAAAGATGCTCTACAGGTGTCTCTGATGGTGTTTGTTCAGTTGGCATAGATCGAGATTAGGATTTGTTACTCCGTCTATCGGAGAGGTATCTCTGGGCCCTCTCGGTAATGTACATCATTATGAGCCTTGCAAGCAATGTGACTAATGAGTTAGTTGCGGGATGATGCATTACAGAACGAGTAAAGAGACTTGCTGGTAACGAGATTAAACTAGGTATTGAGATACCGATGATCGAATCTCGGGCAACTAACATACCGATGACAAAGGGAACAACGTATGTTGTTATGCGGTTTGACCGATAAAGATCTTTGTAGAATATGTAGGAACCAATATGAGCATCCAGGTTCCGCTATTGGTTATTGACCAGAGATGAGTCTCGGTCATGTCTACATAGTTCTTGAACCCGTAGCATCCGTACGCTTAATGTTTTGTGACGATTTGTATTATGAGTTATGTGATTTGATGCCCGAAGTTTTTTCGGAGTCCCCGATGAGATCGGGGACATGACGAGGAGTCTCGAAATGGTCGAGACGTAAAGATCGATATATTGGAAGGCTATATTCGGACATCGGAAAGGTTCCGAGTGATTCGGGTATTTTTCGGAGTACTGGAGATTTACGGGAATTCTTATTGGGTCTTAATGGGCCATACGGGAAAGGAGAGAAAGGCCTCAAGGGTGGCCGCACCCCTTCCCCATGGGCTGGTCCAAATTGGACTTGGGAAAGGGGGCGCCCCTTCCTTCCTTCTCCTTCTCCCTTCCTTTTTTCCTATTCAATGTGAGAGGTGGAATCCTACTAGGACTAGGGAGTCCTAGTAGGACTCCACACTTTGGGCGCGCCCTATGAGGGTCGGCCTCCTCCTCCCTCCATCCTTTATATACATGGCCAGGGGGCACCCCATAGACACACAAGTTGATCATTGATCCCGTAGTCGTGTGCGGTGCCCCCCTCCACCATAATCCACCTCGGTCATATCGTAGTGGTGCTTAGGCGAAGCCCTGTTTCGGTAGCATCATCATCACCGTCATCATGCCATCGTGCTGACGAAGCTCTCCCTCGACACTTTGCTGCATCGTGAGTTCGTGGGATGTCACCGAGCCGAACGTGTGCAGATCGTGGAGGTGCCGTACTTTCGGTACTAGGATCGGTCGGGTCGTGAAGACGTACGACTACATCAACCGTGTTGTCATAACGCTTCCGCTTATGGTCTACGAGGATACGTAGACAACACTCTCCCCTCTCATTTCTATGCATCACCATGATCTTGCGTGTGCGTAGGATTTTTTTTGAAATTACTGCGTTCCCCAACAGTGGCATCCGAGCCAGGTTTATGCGTAGATGTTATATGCACGAGTAGAACACAAAGGAGTTGTGGGCGTGGGTATATACATATTGCTTGCTGTCACTAGTTGATTCTTGATTCGGCGGTATTGTTGGATGAAGCGGCCCAGACCGACATTACGCGTACGCTTACGGGAGACTGGTTCCACCGACGTGCTTCGCACACATGTGGCTGATGGGTGTCAATTTCTCCAACTTTAGTTGAATCGCATTCAATGAACAGGGTTCTTTTTGAAGATCAAAAAGCAATCACTATACCACGTTGTGGTTTTTGATGCATAGGTAAGAACGGTTCTTTCTCAGCCCGTAGCAGCCACATAAAACTTGGAACAAGAAAGTAGAGGACGTCTAACTTGTTTTTGCAGGGCATGTTGTGATGTGATATGGTCAAGACATGATGAGATACAAATTGTTGTATGAGATGATCATGTTTTGTTGAAGTTATTGGCAACTAGTAGGAGCCTTATGGTTATCTCATTATTGCATAAGACGCAAGCGCCATGTAATTGCTTTACTTTATCGCTATGCGATAGCAATAGTTGCAAAAGAAATAGTTGGCGAGACGACCATATGACGACACATTGATAAAGATCAAGATGATGGAGATCATGGTGTCATGCCGGTGACGATGGATATCATGACGCTACTTTGGAGATGGAGATCAAAGGCACAAGATGATGATGGCCATATCATGTCACATATTTTGATTGCATGTGATGTTTATCTTTTATGCATCTTATTTTGCTTAGTACGTCAGTAGCATTATAAGATGACCCCTCACTAAATTTCAAGGTATAAGTGTTCTCCCTGAGTATGCACCGTTGCGACAGTTCTTCGTGCTGAGACACCACGTGATGATCGGGTGTGATAAGCTCTACGTTCACATACAATGGGTGCAAGCCAGTTTTGCACACGCAGAATACTCGGGTTAAACTTGACGAGCCTAGCATATGCAGATATGGCCTCGGAACACTAAGACCGAAAGGTCGAGCGTGAATCATATAGTATATATGATCAACATAGTGATGTTCACCATTGAAAACTATTCCATCTCACGCGATGATTGGACATGTTTTAGTTGATATGGATCACGTGATCGCTTAGATGATTAGAGGGATGTCTATCTAAGTGGGAGTTCTTAAGTAATATGATTAATTGAACTTAAATTTATCATGAACTCAGTCCTGATAGTATTTGCATATCTATGTTGTAGATCAATTGCTCGCGTATAGCTTCCCTATTTTATTTATGATATGTTCCTAGAGAAAACTATGTTGAAAGATGATAGTAGCAATAATGTGGATTGGATCCATGATATGAGGATTATCCTCGTTGCTGCACAGAACAATTATGTCCTAGATGCACCACTAGGTGACATAACTATTGCAGGAGAAATGCAGATGTTATGAACGTTTGACAAAGCTCGATATGATGACTACTTAATAGTTTAGTGCACCATGCTTTACGGCTTAGAACCGGGACTTCAAAAATGTTTTTGAATGACACAGAGCATATAAGATGTTCTAAGAGTTGAAATTGGTATTTTATACTCATGCCCGTGTCGAGAGGTAGGAGACCTCTGACAGTACTTCTCCTACAAGATGGAGGAGAATAGCTCAACCAGTGAGCATGTGCTCAGATTGTCTGGGTACTACAATTGCTTGAATCAAGTGGGAGTTAATCTTCCTGATAAGATAGTAATTGACAAAGTTCTCTAGTCACTATCACCAAGTTACTAGAACTTAGTGATGAACTATAATATGAAAGGGATGACAAAAGTAATTCCCAAGCTCTTCGCGATGCTAAAGTCGGTGAAGGTAGAAATCAAGAAATAGCATCAAGTGTTGATGGTTAACAAGACCACTAGTTTCAATAAAAGGGCCAAGGGAAAGAAAGGGAACTTCAAGAAGAATGGCAAGCAAGTTGCCACTCCCATGAAGAAGCCCAAAGCTAGACCCAAGCCTGAAACTGAGTGCTTTTACTGCAAATCAAATGGTCACTGGAAGTGGAACTGCTGATAGAGGCGGGGGTGTCGCGATCTTTCGATGAGATGATAACTATTGATTTGGTGGAGACGACTCTGACGGCCCGACTACAAACATGCACGATGTTGCGCCTTAGAAATCGCTAAACCAACTCCGAAAGGTTATTGACCACGCCGGAGCACGATCAACCTGACCACGAAGGTCTACTGCAAGCAATCGAAGAATAAGCAAGAATATGATTAAGCAATCCGAATATTGCGAATATGGATGAAGTATTGATAAAAGTGGGGTTTCATAAGCGGTCTTGGTCTAGTCGTTGGACACAAATGAAGTACATGAAGTTGCAGCAATGGCTAACTTTTAAGTAAATAAAACCCAAATCTAAACGATGCCTTAAGGGCTATATTTATAGGGAAAAGAGAGGGGATTTTGTCCACCCTTGGCAAGGTGGGACTAAAACACCTCCTAAGTCGTTTCCCCTACAATATGGACTCTAAAAATATATTACATGGGCCTGGACCAAAATAAAGGTGTCGCAACACCAATAATAAGCTATGTACCAAATTTATGAAAGGCCATCTTGTATATTTCGTCCATCTTCTTGTATGTCATCATGGTGGCTTCAAAGTCCGGAAATCTCCACTTGAACCTCCGTTCTTGTTCTCTTCGCACGCACCTTCATCTCCGTTCTTGACCATGCTCCAATGTTCATCCTTCTTGTCCGTTCTAGGCCCTTCAATTGCAAGTAACACAAATGTATCTATGTTAGGCAGCATCATATTCTCATGAACACTAGAAACATTACCAAGAAACTAAAGTACCTGATAATTTAATTGGCATATCTGAGCTCTAGCAACTGTTCCAAGAGGTAAAACAATAGGGGATATGGGTGTAACTGTGTAGCCATGTCCTCATCAACTGCCCTAGATACTTGACGGATAAGAAGGATGGCAAAGTGAACAAAGGTATATTTGATATACATGTTATTGATGTGTACTTTACTAGTGTTTATAGGAACCCCTCAGTATTTGATTCTGGTTCAGTTGCTAAGAGTAGTAACTCAAAACAAGAGTTGCAAACTAAATAGAGACTAGTTAAGGGCGAGGTGATGATGTGAGTTGGAAGTCATTCCAAGATTGATAAGATCACCATCGCACACTCCCTTTACCTTCGGGATTAGTGTTGAACCTAAAATAAATGTTATTTGGTGTTTGCGTTGAGCATAAAAATGATTGGGTCATGTTTATTACAATACGGTTATTCATTTAAGTCAAAGAATAATTGTTGTTCTATTTACATGAATAAAACCTTCTATGGTCATACACTCAATATAAATGGTTTATTGAATCTCGATCGTAGTGATACACATATTCATAATATTGAAGCCAAAAGATGCAAAGTTAATAATGATAGTGCAACTTATATGTGGCACCGCCATTTAGGTCATATTGGTGTAAAGCGCATGAAGAAACTCCAAGCGGATGGACTTTTGGAATCACTTGATGCTTGCGAACCATGCCTCATGGGCTAGATAACTAAGACTCCATTCTTTGGAACAATCGAGTGAGCAATAGACTTGTTGGAAATAATACATACTGATGTGTGCGGTCCAATGAATGTTGAGGCTCGCAGCAGGTATCATCATTTTCTGACCTTCACAGATGATTTGAGCAGATATGGGTATATCTACTTGATGTAACATAAGTCTGAAACATTTGAAAAGTTCAAAGAATTTCAGAGTGAAGTGGAAAATCATCTGATGCGGAGCATCCCAAGATCATCCCCATGGACGCACCTACACCTCCAACGACACCACTTGGACCAATGACACGAGCCCGAGCCAAGGCTATCGAAGATAAGGTGAACTCACTCCTCTCCGAACTTCCACTTTCTATGCATGAGACATGGCTACTACCTAAGTCCGAGGTGTTGTGCATGATTGGGCACCAAGAGGACCCACCCAAAGATGCGCATGAAGATGTACAAGTCACCAAGTCCACGGATGAGGAGAACCAATGGAAGGAGCCAAGAACATCTCCCAGGCCCCGGATATCCGGCCAGGACCCCGGACATCCGGCCCCTGGAGCGTCATCCACTACAGTAGCTCAGCCGCCAGAAGCTACAGGCCCCGGACATCCGGCCCCGACAGCCCGACCATCCGGCCTCTCCTGAGCCCCCGGACATCCGGCCACCAACCCGGAAATCCGGCCCCTCCGAACCCGAGAGCAACAAAGGCCACCACTCCAGCCTGGACATCCGGCCTCCCTAGTCCAGACATCTGACGTCGCCTGAGAGCCCGGACATCCGACCATACTAGCCCGGACATTCGGCCTCCCCTGTCTGCGCACAGTGAAGGGCCGAGGCCCGTGTATCCCTTCTTCCCCCTAGACTATATATACTCCACCTCGCCCAACCGTCTAGGGTTAGCAAAGGTTTAGCTCATGTTTGTGTGAGAGCTTTGCTCATCCACTTGGTTACCTTCTCCACGGAGATTCGATCCTCCACCGGAGAAGATCCCCCAAGCGGATTCAAGACCCCTCTTTAGGGAAGAACATCAAGACCTCCTCACGGAGAAGACCGGCTACCCTTGTATCGTCCTTTGTTGTCCGTGGATCATGTATCTTTCCTTATGTACTCGAGGATCTAGCACATGTGTGACTTATTCATGTTGGTTTAGTGTTTCCTCTTGTGTTTCCCCTCTTTTTCCCCTCATGTTCCTCGTGTTCTTCGCGGGATCCACTCCTTTCGTGAAAGATCGGCCAATTAGGGTTCCACCCTACATCATCTTGGTATCAGAGCCACGTTGATCACGATTTCGAAGGCTCCCCGTTGTCTTTCTAGCCTTGTTTTGTTGTTTTTCGTCCTAATTCGAAAATTCCCCACCAAAAATAGCCCCAATTTTTTTGTGATTTGTTGGTGTGTTGAGATTTTGTTGGTTTGGATCCGTGGATTTGCTTTGTTTTGAGTGGATCTAGCTTCCCATCCATTTTCCCCCAATTTCCATCCACAAATTCCTCCGAATTTCGCCCGGATTTGACCTCTCCATGCGGTGTTCATCCCGTTCGTCCCCGGATCCAGAGCCCGGACATCCGGCCCGTCAAGCCCAGACATCCGGCACCCGGACATCCGACCCCTGGCAGCAACATCTCCATCCACCGCCCAGTTTTCCGTCCATTTTTCACCAAATTTTGTTCCGGTGCCCATCATATACCACATATACTTCCGCATACCTCCACCACATTCGCATAACCCAACCATTTTGGACCGTTTCGCTCTCCAACACATTTGCTACTTCGAGGTTTGAGAATTTGAGTTGCGGTACCGTATCATTTTGTGTTTCGGCTATCTAGGTACGGTTCGACATCGACATCACCACCGCTCATCTTCGTCACGGACGCGTCCTACATCATCACCGCCGTCCTACATCATCATCAACAATGACCACCTCGACTAAACCTTGGTATTCGTGCCACCATTTTGACACCATACCGGAAGCAAGACCGGTAACCTCATCTTGGTATTGGACATATCACTCTTGCCATTACATTGATAGCCATTATAGCCTTACTCCTTTGCGATGCTTACCCATCGAGACTAGCCATTGAGTATTGCCGGCAACGATACTTGTGCACATTAGTGATCATACTTCTCATATCATCCATATATCATTGTTGCATATATTGGTAACATCTCTTGTGTCACAAAGTTGGCATCGCACACTCACTTGCTATATCGGTTCGTCAAGCATTGCATGAGAAAAGAGCTCAAACATCAAAGAGCCAAACAAGCTTTTAAGCAAAGAGGAAAGATAAGCAAAGAGCTTTTAAGCAAGAACCATACCATCATACAACATTAAGATTGTCATACTCGATCATCTTGGATCATATCATAGCAACACCTTGCATAGAGCATACTTGGGATAGAAGTCGTTGCATTTTTGCTAAGTAGGTTGTGCACAAGTTCTTGTATCCGCCTATTATGCAATCATGCTAGCGTCTCTCTAGTGTTGTGCAACAAGAGCAGTTTTGTGGATTCCACATTTTGGCTCACCCTTGGTTGCACGACCCCACTTATCTTTTTGCGTGTGTGTTTCCGTGTACCTTATACGCTTGGTCTACTTGTTGTTGGAAATATGCCCTAGAGGCAATAATAAATTGATTATTATTATATTTCCTTGTTCATGATAATCGTTTATTATCCATGCTATAATTGTATTGATAGGAAACTCAGATACATGTGTGGATACATAGACAACACCATGTCCCTAGTAAGCCTCTAGTTGACTAGCTCGTTGATCAATAGATGGTTACGGTTTCCTGACCATGGACATTGGATGTCGTTGATAACGGGATCACATCATTAGGAGAATGATGTGATGGACAAGACCCAATCCTAAGCCTAGCACAAAGATCATGTAGTTCGTATGCTAAAGCTTTTCTAATGTCAAGTATCATTTCCTTAGACCATGAGATTGTGCAACTCCCGGATACCGTAGGAGTGCTTTGGGTGTGCCAAACGTCACAACGTAACTGGGTGGCTATAAAGGTACACTACGGGTATCTCCGAAAGTGTCTGTTGGGTTGGCACGAATCGAGACTGGGATTTGTCACTCCGTGTAAGCGGAGAGGTATCTCTGGGCCCACTCGGTAGGACATCATCATAATGTGCACAATGTGATCAAGGAGTTGATCACGGGATGATGTGTTACGGAAGGAGTAAAGAGACTTGCCGGTAACGAGATTGAACAAGGTATCGGGATACCGACGATCGAATCTCGGGCAAGTATCGTACCGCTAGACAAAGGGAATTGTATACGGGATTGATTAAGTCCTTGACATCGTGGTTCATCCGATGAGATCATCATGGAACATGTGGGAGCCAACATGGGTATCCAGATCCCGCTGTTGGTTATTGACCGGAGAACGTCTCGGTCATGTCTGCATGCTTCCCGAACCCGTAGGGTCTACACACTTAAGGTTCGATGACGCTAGGGTTATAAAGGAAGTTTGTATGTGGTTACCGAATGTTGTTCGGAGTCCCGGATGAGATCCAGGACGTCACGAGGAGTTTCGGAATGGTCCGGAGGTAAAGATTTATATATGGGAAGTCCTGTTTTGGTCACCGGAAGAGTTTCGGGATTTATCGGTAACGTACCGGGACCACCGGGAGGGTCCCGGGGGTCCACCAAGTGGGGCCACCAACCAAGGAGGCATGCGTGGGCTAAGAATGGTGAGGGACCAGCCCCTTAGTGGGCTGGTGCGCCTCCCACAAGGGCCCATGGCGCCTAAGAGGTGGAAAGGGGGCAAACCCTAAGGGATATGGGCCTTAAGGCCCATATTGGTGCGCCTCCCTCTCCTCTCCCCCTCTTGGCCGCCATCCTTGATCCCCATTTAGGGCTGCCGCCCCCCTAGGGGGTGGGAACCCTAGAGGGGGCGCAGCCCCTCCCCTTCCCTATATATATGAGGCCTAGGGCTGCCCATAACACACGCGATTCAATCTCTCGTTGGTGCAGCCCTGCATCTCTCTCTCCCTCCTCTTCTGTGGTGCTTGGCGAAGCCCTGCAGGATAGCCATGCTCCTCCATCACCACCACGCCATTGTGCTGCTGCTGGATGGAGTCTTCCTCAACCTCTCCCTCTCTCCTTGCTGGATCAAGGCGTGGGAGACGTCACCGGGCTGCACGTGTGTTTGAACGCGGAGGTGCCATGCGTTCGGCACTTGGTCATTGGTGATTTGGATCACGACGAGTACGACTCCATCAACCCCGTTCACTTGAACGCTTCCGCTTAGCGATCTACAAGGGTATGTAGATGCACTCTCCTTCCCTTCGTTGCTAGTCTCTCCATAGATAGATCTTGGTGACACGTAGGAAAATTTTGAATTTCTGCTACGTTCCTAACAGTGGCATCATGAGCTAGGTCTATTGCGTAGATTCTATGCACGAGTAGAACACAAAGTAGTTGTGGGCGTTGATTTTGTTCAATATGCTTGCCGTTACTAATCTTATCTTGATTCGGCGGCATCCTGGGATGAAGCGGCCCGGACCAACCTTACACGTACTCTTACGTGAGACCGGTTCCACCGACAAACATGCACTAGTTGCATAAGGTGGCTGGCGGGTGTCTGTCTCTCCCACTTTAGTCGGATCGGATTCGATGAAAAGGGTCCTTATGAAGGGTAAATAGCAATTGGCATATCACGTTGTGGTCTTTGCGTAGGTAAGAAACGTTCTTGCTAGAAACCCATAGCAGCCACGTAAAACATGCAAACAACAATTAGAGGACGTCTAACTTGTTTTTGCAGGGTATGCTATGTGATGTGATATGGCCAAAGGATGTGATGAATGATATATGTGATGTATGAGATGATCATGTTCTTGTAATAGGAATCACGACTTGCATGTCGATGAGTATGACAACCGGCAGGAGCCATAGGAGTTGTCTTAATTTATTTATGACGTGCGTGTCAACATAAACGTCATGTAATTACTTTACTTTATTGCTAACCGTTAGCTGTAGTAGTAGAAGTAATAGATGACGTGACAACTTCATGGAGACATGATGATGGAGATCATGATGATGGAAATCATGGTGTCGTGCCGGTGACAAGATGATCATGGAGCCCCAAGATGGAGATCAAAGGAGCTATATGATATTGGCCATATCATGTCACTACTATTTGATTGCATGTGATGTTTATCATGTTTATACATCTTATTTGCTTAGAACGACGGTAGTAAATAAGATGATCCCTCATTAAAATTTCAAGAAGTGTTCTCCCCTAACTGTGCACCGTTGCTACAGTTCGTCGTTTCTAAGCACGCCGTGATGATCGGGTGTGATGGATCCTTACGTTCACATACAACGGGTGTTGACGAGCCTAGCATGTATAGACATGGCCTCGGAACACATGCAAAACACTTAGGGTTAACTTGACGAGCCTAGCATGTACAGACATGGCCTCGGAACACAGAAGACCGAAAGGTCAAGCATGAGTCGTATAGAAGATACGATCAACATGAAGATGTTCACCGGCATTGACTAGTCCGTCTCACGTGATGATCGGACACGGCCTAGTTGACTCGGATCATGTAATCACTTAGATGACTAGAGGGATGTCTATCTGAGTGGGAGTTCATAAGATGAACTTAATTATCCTGAACATAGTCAAAAGGATTTTGCAAATTATGTCGTAGCTCACGCTATAGTTCTACTGTTTAGATATGTTCCTAGAGAAAAATTAGTTGAAAGTTGATAGTAGCAATTATGCGGACTAGGTCCGTAAACTGAGGATTGTCCTCATTGCTTCATAGAAGGCTTATGTCCTTAATGCACCGCTCAGTGTGCTGAACCTCGAACGTCGTCTGTGGATGTTGCGAACATCTGACATACACATTTTGATAACTACGTGATAGTTCAGTTAAACGGTTTAGAATTGAGGCACCGAAGATGGTTTTGAAACGTCGCAAAACATATGAGATGTTTTGAGGGCTGAAATTGGGATTTCAGGCTCGTGCCCACGTCAAAAGGTATAAGACCTCCGACGATTTTCTTAGCCTGCAAACTAAGGAGAAAAGCTCAATTGTTGAGCTTGTGCTCAGATTGTCTGAGTACAACAATCATTTGAATCGAGTGGGAGTTGATCTTCTAGATGAGATAGTGACGTTTCTCCGAAGTCATTACCACCAAGCTGCTAGAGCTTCGTGATGAACTATAATATATCAGGGACATATATGATGATCCTTGAGATATTCGCGATGTTTGACACCACAAAAGTAGAAATCAAGAAGGAGCATCAATTGTTGATAGTTTGTGAAACCAATAGTTTCAAGAAGGGCAAGGGAACAAAGGGATACTTCATGAAACGGCAATTCAGCTGCTGCTCTAGTGAAGAAACCCAAGGTTGAACCCAAATCCGAGACTAAGTGCTTCTGTAATAAGGGGAACAGCCACTGGAGCAGAATTACCCTAGATACTTGGTAGATTAGAAGGCTGGCAAGGTCGATAGAAGTATATTGGATATACATTGTGTTGATGTGTACTTTACTAGTACTCCTAGTAGCACCAGGGTATTAGATACCGGTTCGGTTGCTAAGTGTTAGTAACTCGAAATAAAAGCTACGGAATAAACGGAGACTAGCTAAAGGTGAGCTGACGATATGTGTTGGAAGTGTTTCCAATGTTGATATGATCAAGCATCGCACGCTCCCTCTACCATCGAGTTTGGTGTTTGCGTTGAGCATAGACATGATTGGATTATGTCTATCGCAATACGGTTATTCATTTAAGGAGAATAACGGTTACTCTATTTATTTGAATAATACCTTCAATGGTCTTGCACCTAAAATGAATAGTTTATTGAATCTCGATCGTAGTGATACACATGTTCATGCCAAAAGATAGTAATGATAGTACCACCTACTTGTGGCGCAGCCACGTAAGTCATATCGGTATAAAACGCATGAAGAAGCTCCATGTTGATGGATCTTTGGACTCACTCATTTTTGAAGTTTGAGACATGCGAACCATGTCTATTGGTGTGTATGCATGAAGAAACTCCATGCAAATGGACCGTTTGGACTCACTTGATTTTTGAATCACTTGAGGCATGCAAATCATACCACATGGGCAAGATGACTGAAAGCCTCGGTTTCAGTAAAATGGAACTAGAAAGCAAATTGTTGGAAGTAATACATTTTGATGTGTGCAGTCCAATGAGTGCTGAGGCATGTAGTGGATATCGTTATGTTCTTTCTTCACAGATGATTTGAGTAGATGTTGAGTACATTTACTTGATGAATCACGAGTCTGAATTATTGAAAGGTTCAAGTAATTTCAGTGTGAAGTTGAAAGATCGTCGTGACAAAAGGATAAAAGATCTATGATTTGATCATAGAGATGAATATCTGAATTACGAGTTTGGCACAGAATTAAGACATTGTGGAAATTGTTTCACAACTAATACAGCCTGGAACACCATAGTGTGATGGTGTGTCCGAACATCATAACTGCACCCTATTGGATATGATGCATACCATGATGTCTCTTATCGAATTACCACAATAGTTTATGGGTTAAGCATTAGAGACAACCACATTCACTTTAAATAGGGCACCACGTAATTCCGATGAGATGACACCGTATGAACTATGGTTTAGAGAAACCTAAGCTGTCATTTCTTAAAAGTTTGGGGGTGCAACGCTTATGTGGAAAAGTTTCAGGCCGATAAGCTCGAACCCAAAGCGGATAAATGCATCTTCATAGGACAACCCAAAAACAGTTGGGTATACCTCCTGTCTCAAATCCGAAAGCAATAAAGGATTGTTTCTAGAATCGGGTCCTTTCTCGAGGAAAAGTTTCTCTCGAATTGAGTGGGAGGATGGTAGAGACTTGATGAGGTTATTGAACCGTCACTTCAACTAGTGTATAGCAGGGCACAAAGAGTTGTTCCTGTGGCACCTACACCAATTGAAGTGGAAGCTTATGATATTGATCATGAGACTTCGGATCAAGTCACTCCCAAACCTCGTGGGATGACAAGGATGCGTACTACTTCAGAGTGGTACGTAATCATGTCTTGGAAGTCATGTTGCTAGACAACAATGAACCTACGAGCTATGGAGAAGCGATGGTGGGCCTGGATTCCGATAAATGGCTTGAGGCCATATAATCCGAGAGAGGATCCATATATGAAAACAAAGTGTAGACTTTGGAAGAACTACTTGATGGTCATAAGGCTGTTGAGTGTAGATGGATTTTAAAAGGAAGACGGACAATGATGGTAAATGTCACCATTAAGAAAGCTCGACTTGTCGTTAAGATGTTTTCCGACAAGTTCAAGGAGTTGACTACGATGAGACTTTCTCACTCGTAGCGATGCTAAGAGTCTGTTGGAATTATATTAGCGATTACTGCATTATTTATGAAATCTTGCAGATAGGATGTAAAAAAACATTGTTTCCTCGACGATTTTCTTGAGGAAAGGTTGTATATGATACAACCGGAAGGTTTTTGTCAATCCTGAAAGATGCTAATAAGTATGCAAAGCTCCAGCAATCCTTCTAAGGACTGGAGTAAGCATCTCGGAGTTGGAATGTATGCTTTGATGATGATCAAAGATTTTGGGTTTATACAAAGTTTATGAGAAACTTGTATTTCCAAAGAAGTGAGTGGGAGCACTATAGAATTTCTGATGAGTATATGTTGTTGACATATTATGGATTAGAAATGACGTAGAATTTCTGGAAAGCATATAGGGTTATTTGGAAAGTGTTTTTCAATGGAAAACCTGGATTAAGCTACTTGAACATTGAGCATCAAGATCTATAAGGATAGATCAAAACGCTTAATGGTACTTTCAAATGAGCACATGGCTTTACATGATCTTGAAGGTGTTCAAGACGGATTAGTCAAAGAAGGATTTCTTGCCTGAGTTGTAAGGTATGAAGTTAAGACTTAAAGCTCGACCACGGCAGAATAGAGAGAAAGGATGAAGGTCGTCCCCTATGCTTAAGACATAGGCTCTACAGTATGCTATGCTGTGTACCGCACCTGAAGTGTGCCTTGCCATGAGTTAGTCAAGGGGTACAAGAGTGATCCAAGAATGGATCACAGGACAGCGGTCAAAGTTATCCTTAGTAACTAGTGGACTAAGGAATTTTCTCGATTATGGAGGTGGTAAAAGAGTTCGTCGTAAAGGGTTACGCCGATGCAAACTTTGACACTAAACCAGATTATTCTGAGTAGTAAACTGGATTCATATAATAGAACAGTTATTTGGAATAGCTCCAAATAGAGCTTGGTAGCTGCATCTAGGAGATGACATAGAGATTTGTAAAGCACACACGGATCTGAAAGGTTCAGACCCGTTGACTATAACCTCTCTCACAAGCATAACATGATCAAACCCAGAACTCATCGAGTGTTAATCACATGGTAAATGTGAACTAGATTATTGACTCTAGTAAACTCTTTGGGTGTTAGTCACATGGGGATGTGACCTTGAGTGTTAATCACATATCGATGTGAACTAGATTATTGACTCTAGTGCAAGTGGGAGACTGTTGGAAATATGCCCTAGAGGCAATAATAAATTGATTATTATTATATTTCCTTGTTCATGATAATCGTTTATTATCCATGCTATAATTGTATTGATAGGAAATTCAGATACATGTGTGGATACATAGACAACACCATGTCCCTAGTAAGCCTCTAGTTGACTAGCTCGTTGATCAATAGATGGTTACGGTTTCCTGACCATGGACATTGGATGTCGTTGATAAGGGGATCACATCATTAGGAGAATGACGTGATGGACAAGACCCAATCCTAAGCCTAGCACAAAGATCATGTAGTTCGTATGCTAAAGCTTTTCTAATGTCAAGTATCATTTCCTTAGACCATGAGATTGTGGAACTCCCGGATACCGTAGGAGTGCTTTGGGTGTGCCAAACGTCACAACGTAACTGGGTGGCTATAAAGGTACACTACGGGTATCTCCGAAAGTGTCTGTTGGGTTGGCACGAATCGAGACTGGGATTTGTCACTCCGTGTAAGCGGAGAGGTATCTCTGGGCCCACTCGGTAGGACATCATCATAATGTGCACAATGTGATCAAGGAGTTGATCACGGGATGATGTGTTACGGAACGAGTAAAGAGACTTGCCGGTAACGAGATTGAGCAAGGTATCGGGATACCGACGATCGAATCTCGGGCAAGTATCGTACCGCTAGACAAAGGGAATTGTATACGGGATTGATTAAGTCCTTGACATCGTGGTTCATCCGATGAGATCATCGTGGAACATGTGGGAGCCAACATGGGTATCCAGATCCCGCTCTTGGTTATTGACCGGAGAACGTCTCGGTCATGTCTGCATGCTTCCCGAACCCGTAGGGTCTACACACTTAAGGTTCGATGACGCTAGGGTTATAAAGGAAGTTTGTATGTGGTTACCGAATGTTGTTCGGAGTCCCGGATGAGATCCAGGACGTCACAAGGAGTTCCGGAATGGTCCGGAGGTAAATATTTATATATGGGAAGTCCTGTTTTGGTCACCGGAAGAGTTTCGGGATTTATCGGTAACGTACCGGGACCACCGAGAGGGTCCCGGGGGTCCACCAAGTGGGGCCACCAACCCCGGAGGCATGCGTGGGCTAAGAGTGGTGAGGGACCAGCCCCTTAGTGGGCTGGTGCGCCTCCCACAAGGGCCCATGGCGCCTAAGAGGTGGAAAGGGGGCAAACCCTAAGGGATATGGGCCTTAAGGCCCATATTGGTGCGCCTCCCTCTCCTCTCCCCCTCTTGGCCGCCATCCTTGATCCCCATCTAGGGCTGCCGCCCCCCTAGGGGGTGGGAACCCTAGAGGGGGGACAGCCCCTCCCCTTCCCTATATATATGAGGCCTAGGGCTGCCCATAACACACGCGATTCAATCTCTCATTGGTGCAGCCCTGCATCTCTCTCTCCCTCCTCTTCTGTGGTGCTTGGCGAAGCCCTGCAGGATAGCCATGCTCCTCCATCACCACCACGCCGTTGTGCTGCTGCTGGATGGAGTCTTCCTCAACCTCTCCCTCTCTCCTTGCTGGATCAAGGCGTGGGAGACGTCACCGGGCTGCACGTGTGTTGAACGCGGAGGTGCCGTGCGTTTGGCACTTGGTCATCGGTGATTTGGATCACGACGAGTACGACTCCATCAACCCCGTTCACTTGAACGCTTCCGCTTAGCGATCTACAAGGGTATGTAGATGCACTCTCCTTCCCTTCGTTGCTAGTCTCTCCATAGATAGATCTTGGTGACACGTAGGAAAATTTTGAATTTCTGCTACGTTCCCTAACACTTGTTACATTGCATCTTGCGAATCTTTTCCAACATTATTGAAGCTCACTTACAATTTCATCAAATTTTGTGCCACCATCCTAACCAAGCTCCACCCAAAGCTTTTACTTGTGTAGGTGTGAGAAACCGACAAGAGCTAGTACCAATTGTGCTATTTCCTTGTCCTACATTGGAGTGATCCTTGATCCACTTTCAACTTCGGTCAAGGTACATTTGGTACTCGTTCTTCTCTTTCTACCACTCACATTTGTCTTGGAATGATGGACAGGCCAAGTACTTCTACCAACCCACTCTTCATGGCGCAAGACGACGACATGAACTCCTTCATCACCAAGAGTCACCTCTTTGGTGCACAACGTGCTTTGCATCGAGAGCAACAAGCTATGAGTGAACACATCAACAACCTTGCCGCCGACTTGTGACTTTCCGAGCAACGTACAAGGGACTACTTCGACCACAAGCTCGACGATCACAAGAAAGAGAATGAAGCAAGAATGGACGAGATTCGTGCTTTGTTTCTCAACCGCTCTTCTTCCACTTCAAGAAGGAGCCGTTCAAGCCGCCACTCCAACTTCACCCTCTCCGGCTCAAGTACACCGACATCGAACAATCTTCGCCGAGACGCACGCAACGGTCGTCAAGCAAGCCTCAATCCCCTACGTGACACCGACTCTTAAGAGTGCCGACAACGTCAAACTCAAGAGGCCTTTGCAATAGCACGAGAACGGCAACGACAACAACAACATGAAGAGGAAGAACGAGCACGTCTACACCAAAATGCTCAAGATGCCGAGGCACAATGTCAAGAACAACAACTCCGTGACACTGAAGCACTTGAGGCACAACAAGCTCTACGTGATTCAAGTCGAGCCATAGCCGACCGAAGCCGACAAGCTCGTGAACATGCCGAAGCACTTCGCGAAGAAGTCAGCGAGAGGATTTATCAAGCTCGCGTGCACCGTCAAGTACCTCCTCGAGCTCGAAAAGCTCCTTCACAAGCACGTCAAGAACAACAACTTCATCAAGATCATGAAGACAATGGAGATCCTCCACGACAAGAGCCACATGAGGTTGACCACCCTCCGCGCCAAGAGCACCATGAGTTGAACAATCATCAACAACATGGGCGTCATCATCACCGACCCCAACACAATGAAGAGCAATGCTATGGCAAGCTCAAGTTCACCATGCCCAAGTTCAACGGAAGAAACAATCCCGAAGAGTACCTTTCATGGGCATTGAAAGTTGACAAGATCTTCCGTTTGCACAATTATGAAGAAGAGAAGAAGATCGCGATGGCATCCCTTGAGTTCCAAGACTATGTGCTCATTTGGTGGGAACAAACCATAGAGCGTCGAGTGGCAAGAGGTGAACCACCCATCACTACTTGGGCGCAAATGAAGGATGTCATGAGAGCACGCTTCGTACCTACCTACTACAACTGCAACCTCTTCAAGAAACTCCAACAACTCAAGCAAGGAACAAAGAGCGTTGAAGAGTACTACAAGGAGATGGAGATTGCAATGATAAGAGCCAATGTCACGGAAGATGATGAGCAAACTATGGCACGTTTCTTGAATGGACTCAATCATCCCATCAAGAAGATCGCTGACTTCCAACCATACTCAAATCTCATCGAGCTAGTGCACCAAGCTACCAAAGTGGAACGCCAAGTGCAAGATGATTTCAAGTATGCCAAGTTCTCATCCAAGTCCTACGGCTTCTCCAACTACCAAGCTTCAATGACTCCAACACCGACTACAAAGCCTTCTACTACCAACATCGACAAGTCGAGTTCCAACAAAGCTTCGTCAACTACAAGCCATCCTACTATGAACAACTTCAAGCCGAGAGCTTCATCATCATCAACCCCAATCGATGAGACCTTCAAGATGAGTTCCTTCAAGTGTTTCACTTGCGGAGGCCGAGGCTACAAGTCCTATGAGTGCACCAACAAGCGAACCTTGGTCTTCAACGATGATGGCACTTATGACTCCCTAAGTGAAGGCGAAATGGAAGCCCTTGAGCAAGTCGCCCTGCACCGCCAAGTGAACAATGAAGAAGAACAAGTCTTTTGCGATGAAGACTCAAGTCCCGCCCTTGTTGTCTCCAAAGTCTTGACTCTCCAACATCACCAAGAAGAAGACCAAAGATGAAACATATTCCACACCAAGGCCGGCATCAATGGACGATCCGTCAAGTTCATCATCGATGGAGGGAGTTGTCATAATCTCGCAAGTGAAGAACTTTGCTCCAAGCTCCAATTGCCCAAGACGAAGCATCGACATCTGATGCGGAGCATCCTATGGACATCACCATGTCAAGAGTCCATTTGGCGAGTGACACGTGAGACATCTAGTTGACATACCCAAAGGTGAATTATCTCCTTTACACGTGCTCACTTGACCCCTTCGAGGATGGTATACTACTTCACACCCCTCTCGTGTGCATGCATAGGTATTGTCGGAACACTACGGACGACGAGGAGGAGTGCAAGCGCCAAGGACCAACTACACCATCCACGAGGGAAGCATGGAAGTGACGACGAAATAAGACGGAGATAGCTCCTAGGACCTGGACATCCGGCCCCTGGAAGTGTCACCAGCAGCAAGGAGCCAGCGGCCAAGTCTATAGGGACCGGACATCCGGTGACCACCCGGGACATCCGGCGCGTCCCGAGCTCCTGGACATCCGGCCTCTAGCCCGGACCCCGCCATTCCAGAGAGCAACAAGGTTGGACCCTGCCAGCCCGGACATCCGGCCACAGCGCCCGGACATCCGGCATCTCGGGAAGGTCCCGACATCCGGCCCGACGCCCGGACATCCGGCCCCCCCTGCGTGCGTGCAGCGCATCTGGGCCGTGGCCCATGTACCCCTTCTCCCCTTAAACTATATATACTCCCCCTCCACCTATGTTTTAGGGTTAGCAAAGTGATAGCTCATTTGTATGTGAGCTTTGCTCCTACCTACCTCTACTCTTGAGAGAGAGAGAGAGACTACTCCATTGGAGGCCAAGACCTCCATCTAGGAGAAGATCCCAAGGGATTCAAGACCTCCTCACGGAGAAGATCCTTCTAGGATTCAAGCCCCTATCTCCTTTGGATTTGGGATGAACTCTACCATCAAGACCTCCTCAAGGAGATGAACCTTACCTTGTATCTTTCCCTTTGTTGTTCATGTACCTTGTGGATCTTGTGTGTTTGATTGTCTAGTCGATGTGTGATTGGACTTGTTCTGGTGTGTTTCCCCTTGTGTTTTCTCCCCGTTCTTCCCCGTGTTCTTCGTGTTCTTCGTGGGATCCGCTCCTTTCGTGAAAGATCGGCCGTATAGGGTTCCACCCTACATCATCTTGGTATCATGAGCCACGTTGATCACGATTTCGGAGCCTCCCCTTGTTGTTTTCTAGCCTAATTTTGTTGTGTTCTTCCCCAATTTTGAAAATCCCCACCAAAATAGCCCCAAATTCTTTTTTGTGATTTGTTGGTGTGATGATATTTTGTTGATTTTGATCCATGGATTCGTTGTGTCTTGAGTAGATCTATCTTTCCCCCAAGTTTCCCCACTTTCCATCCACAAAATCAATCAAATTTTGCCCTGGGAATCAACAATTTCCGCCCCCAATTCGAAAATTTCTGCCCCAAACGAGATCTGGTTTCGTCGGGCCAGACATCCGGGCCAAAGGCCGGAAATCCGGGCCATCGGGCCGGACATCTGGGTCCCCGGCCAAACATCCGGCTCCTGGAGCGCCAAATCTACACGGTTCTAGACATAAGGTCCCGGATTTCCGGCCCGAGCCCAGATGTCCGGCCAATGGCATTTCAGCCTTTCCCATTTCACCATTTTGTCCATAACTAATTTATCCGGAGTCCGTTATTGACGTTCTTTAGCTCGTTGAAAAGCTCTTGACATCCCCCTTCCCACAAAAATACTACCATCACCATTTGACTCCATCAAATTTTTGGAACTTTGGCATCGTTGCCTAGGGCTTCCACCACAACCTCCGCATTACCACCACCGACTTCTGCAACCTAACCAATTTTGTTCCTTATAGAATTTGTGGTTGCTTGAGTAGTGATTCAAGTCTCCTAAGGTGTTTAGGCTACTTAGGGACGATTGCTTCTTCATCAACCACCACCACCACCATAACTTCCACATAGGCTTGTCCACCATACACTTCCACCACCCCGACTTAACCCAATTTTGTTTGTGTTGTGAGTTGTGTCTCCTAAGGTGTTTAGGCTACTCAGGGACCGTGCTTCCAACTCCGACACCATGTATAGCCAACCTTACCCTCCACTTCAGCATTGCCTACTCGTATAACCCATCATTGCACTTCCACAGAACCACCACCGCATTCCCGCTACCACCATTTTACGTTTGAGATTTTGAGTTCGCGGTTTTTCTGTTTCCTAAGGTATTTCGGCTACTTAGGGACGAGTCTCCATCATCTTGGTATCTCCATCAAGATCACCGCCACTCATCATCCACACGGACGGTAACCTCCATATCATCTTGGTATCGTGGTATCCCTCCATTGTAAATTCCCTTGCCATTGCATTGATAACCCCTAGCCCATTTTGCGTCACTTGCCTATCGAGACTAGCCATTTGAGTATTGTCGGCAACGTTACTTGTTCACATTAGTGATCTACCCCATACATTGCATACATACCATATCATATTGGTATCATACCATCTCGTGTGCCTCAAGTTTGTTCCCGCATACACACAATCGCTATCTTGGTTTGTGCATTTCGCAAAGTGTCCATATACAAAAAAAAGAAAAAAAGAAAAAGCTTTTAAGCAAAGAAAAAGAGTGAACAAAGAGCTTGTAAGCAAGTGCCATAGCATCATACCACATTGCATATAAGATCATCTTGGATCATACCACCGGAACATCATATACATAGCATACTTGGGATAGAAGTTGTTACATTTTGCATCTTATAGGTTGTGCACAAGTGTTGTATCCGCCTATAGAGCAATCGTGCTAGTGTCTCTCTTGAGTTGTGCAACACGAGCGTTTTCCGTGGATTCCACATTTTGTCCTCATCCTTGGTTGCACGACCCCATTTATCTATCCGTGTGTGTGTTCCCGTGTGCCACATATTGCTATTGGTCTACCTGTTTCACTTGCGAATTTGTAAATCTCTTTCAACATTATTGACTCTTGCTAACATTTTACATTAAATTTTTGTGCTAGTATCCTCACCGAGCTCCACCATAAGCTTTAGTTTGTAGGTGTGAGTGAACAAGTCTGGTACCAATTCCACTATTCTTTCATCTCACATAGAGTGAAACGAGATACATCCTCTACTTTGGGAAAAGGTAACTTGGTATTGTTTATCTCATTTCCTACTCACCTCTACTAGAGTCTTGTGATGGATAGGCAAGGCATTTCATCTTCGGTCTACAACAACAACGACGAGTTCGATGCCACACAAAACTCCACCGACGCCAAGATGCAAGCTCAAATGGAGGAGATCAAAGCCCTCATCAAGTCCTACAAGAGATATTCCTCATCTTCGAGAAGACGCTCAAGAGCACATGCCTCCGAGCTACCATCTCCGGCAAGGTGACATCGGCATCGACACCATCACCACCATGAACGTGAAGGTCAAGAGCTCAACACCAACAACCGCTCAACGACTTCACCATCGCCCTTGGCATCTTCGCCAAGCGACTTCAAGGCATCTTCGCCTATGGACATACGACATCTTTGCCAACAAGCACCTCAGGACTACGCTCAAAAGAAGCTCCCCAAGCTCAAGTCCGCGACTTCCACGAGCTACTACGACCTCGACATCGACCACGCGATTCCTTTCTCTGGGACTCAAGAACCCGAGGAGTATCTCGAGTGGGAGCGTTTGATTGACGACTACCTCAAGCTACATCAAGTTCCTCCCGAAGATCAAGTGAAGTGCGCCACAAGGAACTTCCACGACTACGCGTCCACATGTTGGCTTCACACACCTTCGGAGACCTACGACATGAGTTGGCCCAAGACGAAGAGATCTTTGCGGCGAGAGTTTGTACCTCCAACCTACACGGAACAACTTCAACGCCAATTGGAGAACACCATCCAAGGATCCAAGTTCATCGACGAGTACTTCAAGGAGATGAAGATTGCCTTGCGACGAGCCAGCGTGGACGACCCCATTTCGAAGAAGTTCCACTTCATGATGGGATTGCACAACGACATCTCCAAGATGATCTTCCTCGAGAACTACAAGTCCCTCGATGACAACTACATTGGTGCTCTCAAGGCGGAACAAGAACTCATGAAGGCGAAAGCTTCTCCACCCGAAGCTCACTTCGCGATGACCAAGTTCCATGAGAACGAGCATGAGGCTAGTACCACCAGGATGTCCAAGCCCGACGAGCTCCAAGACGTTGCTCCCAAGTTCGACTTCACCGCCATCCCTCTTTGTGGCATTGATGATGCCGAGTCCTCCATGACTCTTTTTCAAGACGGTGCGGTGACGAGTACGACTACTGAGACCATCAAGGACCACGCTTTTGAAGCGAGTGACATGGTGACGAGCAAGAAGGATGCTTCCACCTTCGTAGGCGAGAGTGATGATGTGCCATCTTCGGCCTTCATCCATGGTGACAACAACAAGATGGTTAAGCATGGGATTTTCCCTTCGACCACGGCGACGTATGATGACTTGAGTGACTTGTGCCACCATATTGAGAGTGAGAGTGACTTCACCACTAGCCCCATATATGTGTTGCCATAATTCATATGTGAGGAGAGCCACAACCCCCACCACTCGAGTGAGATGAGTGACTCCACCATATGTGAGTTTGAGTGCACCTATTTTGTGGCAGTGAGTGAACGACCACATAGAGAGAGTGAGATAGTTGATAGGTCATGTGAGGCCACTTTCAACACTAACGACTAGACTTCTACCTCTATTGTGTCTTCTCATTTGGTGCTAGGTCCCATCTATGATGACGCGCCAATTCGTGATGACTTCGTCCTCCCTTTGGACAAGACGATGGCCATGGTGGAATATGATGCACCCCCACATGGTTCCATCAAGATGAAGATGACCACCATTTGGTCTTTCCCACCTCACCTACACCACATGAGTGGAATGACCAAGGTAACATAGGTGAAGGTGATGCTCTAGTCCCACTAGTGGACATTCTTGACGTTGATTGCTTTCATGATGTTGATCAACCTATTTCCATGCTTCATGCTAGTGTGACTTCCCCATGCGATGATTTACCCATTTATGATGAGTATGATGATTGCCATGTGAAGTATATTAGTTTTGATGCCATGTTACATAGGATTTCTTGTGCTAATTCTCTCGGTCACATCATGTTTTCCAATCCGCTTGACTTGTCATATGCTATGCATGAGATCGACCACATGTCATATTTGCAATCTCTTCATAGTGACTATGCATATGCCATTAAGATTAACCCAATTTGCACTTATGGCATATATGACAAGCCCATGGTTATTGGCATTTGTTTTTCTTGTGATGGTATTGATATGCTCCCTTTGCATCCTTTATTGCATATGCCATGCCATGACCACCTAGCTTCGGATATGCATTGTTTTGGATGTTGTCCATTTTCTCCATATGATGTTTCCAATATTGGTCATGAGGAGACCCTCATAGTTTCCTTCTACATTTTAGGAGATTTTGATCACTCCCATCCGTTGCATGATCCTTATACTTGTATGCTCAATTTGCATCCCCATCGTGTTATACACAATAACTATTCTTTCATGATGGATGACATGTTCTTATACCATGCATCAAATTTCTTCGAGCATTGCTTATCTTGTGCTAACTCTCACGTGCACATACACATCATGATGGATGATGTGTACATTTACCACACACACAATCTCTTTCGTTTGTGTCTCTTTTGTGTAGGTACCCACGAATTCTTGTCAACCTCACAATCCCATGAGTTGACAAAACGAGCTCTAGAGAGCAATGATGACTTGGGATCCCATGGAGTGTCTTTCCCACCGCTCTCTTCGCGCAAAGACATCGCGCATTTCTTCTACATGACCCTCACTTGGCTATGGGTTATTGTCCATTATATATCCTTTGCCCATCTTTCCATGTTCACTTTGCATGATATGTTCATTACTATGCCTTTGCCATGCATTTGTGACCCATGCTTTGCATTACACATGATAATTGATTCTACTACTTGTATGTGTATTTGCAAGCTTGGTGGAGATATTGCTTGTTATTGCCATGTTTGCTTTGTGCCCATGCCTATGATGATACTTACATCTTGCTTTGTGTTCGTGCTTGTGATATGTCATGTGCATTGCCTATGCTTATTATTTGCTCACATGACATGATTGCCATGATTTCCTCTAGTATGTCCGATATGGATGAGCGAAGCTCTATCTCTCAAATGAGCTATCACAACGCTAACCCTAACTAGGAGGAGGTGGAGGAGTATATATAGTCTAGGTCCACGAAGGGGTAAGTGGGAGAGGATACATGGGCCCTTGGCCCGTTCTCTGCGCGCAGGTAGGGGCCGGAGTTCGGGGCTTCGGGACGGGCTGGAGGGGTCGGATGTCCAGGCTGGCCTGGGTCTTCCAGATGCATTCGGTGATGGAGGGGCCGGATTTCCGAGCGAAGGGGGCCGGATGTCCGGGGCTTCGGGAGGAGCCGAATGTCCGGGGTGATGGCCAGATGTCCGGGCTGCGGTGGACCTTTGCGGTTCTCTCTGGATGGCCGATGCCGGATTTCCGGGGCTCGAGCCAGATGTCCGGGCTGGGGTCGGATGTCCGTCCGCTGTAGCAGCTGGCCCTTCTTCCTTCTCCTTCCTTCACTTCCGTGCAAACTTGGCCTTGGTCCTTGGGCTCTCCATGATCTCCTCGGGTGTACTTGTGTATGCACAAGGTCTACGCTTGAAGTAGCATCCATGTCTTACATGCGGAAAGGGAAGATTCAGAAAGGAGCGAGTTCACCTTGTGTCCAATGGCGTATGCTCGAGTGTACATGGGGATGATCGTAGGATGCTCCGCATCATCTCCCCTCCCTTGGGAAAGATCCGACCTCGGATCGTGATCCTCATCACCATGGAAACGGTTGTTGTGGACGGACTTGTAGTTGGACGAAGTTGAAGACATTGCGCAATCCAAGTACTCCAAGGTGTCACCGGAGTGGTATACATGCAAAAAGAGCAAACACAAACGACACTCGGAAATACAATGGTTAGCGCACACAAAGTGTCCATGAAATAAGAAAGAGTCCGTGCAATAAGATTGGTCATGAAAAGGTGCATGAATCTTATCCAAAAGATATGGAATGGTATGCAAAGCATTCATGGGAGAAAAAACATTCACTGTGCACACAAATGTGTTGTGAATATGATCAATGCAACCACGATGCAAAATGATGTCATAGTGAGACGGTTTATCAATAGCATGAATATGGTAATGGATGCTCAATGTGATGTGATCATGGAATTGATGGTTGGCAATAAGATCATGATGTATGAATATGCCATCAAGAAAGATCACAACAAATGTGCTAAGGAAATGCACAAGCTCATATATCATGGATGACATGGGAATACAAGATGCAACAAGGCAATCATGATGTGAGTCAATCCATGCATAAGATGTAAATTTGTCATGTGTATGATATGTCCATCGAGCATGACATGTGTGAACACAATCAACAAATATGGAGTGTTGGTATACCAATGCTCGATGTCGTGGCATGAGTGGAGGTTCGAAGGTGCATCCAATAGGTCGGAGCGCTCCTCAACTTGAAGGTCCATGGGTTCCATCTCCAATGTCGGTCCTCCATCATATAGATGTAACATGTAGACAAGAAGAAGGAAACAACAATGAAAGAGTGACCCATCCAATATGCATATTTGAGGATGGCTCAAAGGGAAAGAGTTCACCTTTAGGAGATTCTCGCAAATGTTGGTGTTGCACATCGTGTATGCCTTCACTTGTGTCATGACGGTATCGCCTTGTGAATCCTTCAACATGAAAGAACATGACAAACACTCGGAAAAACAAATGAGTTTAGAGGAGATGCAAAACCTATTATTCGTGTGGTAAAATACCCAACAAGTGTATGCATCATGCTCATCACAAGAAAGGACAAGGGAGCACTTCATAGTATGGAGGCATATGATGATGCGAGAACAACCAAATACAATAGGCTCAATCAAGCAAGCATGCATCACAAGTAATAGTGTCCAAGTCTCCACGATCAATAGATGCAACAATTGGATGCAAGCTACAATGAACAAAATATATCATATGAGAGGCATGAACATATATGTCATCAACCCAAGAAATCAAGTAAGAGTGTAACATGGGTGATGCGACAAAGCAAGCAATCATATGAATCAAGGCAAGCAAGCTAGTAGTGCAAAGATGCAACATACTAGAGGGAATCATAGCAAACATGTCATGGGTGCAAATAGCGTGCATGAATAATTCACATGACATAGCATAGGCATGAGAGCAAGATATGAGAAATTTATCATCATAGTATTGGCAAGAAGTCCTATGTAAATAGCAATGGAACATCATGACTCTGCCAACACAAGAATCAACAATAGCATGAGGCACATGATAAACATGGCAATAGCAACAAGGATCTCCACCAAGCATGCAAATACACATAGGAGTAGCATAATTGTGAATCATGGGTAGATGCAAGCAAGGGTCACAATTGCATGGCAAAGGCATAGAAGCAATTATAGCATGCAAAGTGAACACGGTAAAATGAGCATGAAGCGACAAGCGGTATATAGCCCATAGTGGTGTGAGAGCTAAGTGAGAGAGATGCGCGTAGTTGTTGCGTGAAAGGAACGGTGGTAAGGATAGTTCACGGGATCCCAAGTCATCTTTGCTCTCAAGAGCTTGTTTCGTCAACTCTTGGGATTGAGAGGTTGACGAGTATACGGTAGTACCTACACAAAACAAAGACAAAGGGAAAATTGTGTGTGCATGGTATCTGTACACATCATCCATCATGATGCGCATGTGCAAGTGTTGGTTAGCACAAAATAGCCAATGCTCAAATAAATGATATGCATGATATAGAAACATGTCATCCATCATGATAGGTTTGTTGTTATGTATAGCATAATGGAGACTCAAATTGGGTAATGCATCATGGGAAATATCTAGAGCATTGTGAGGAATGGTATGGATATGGTGCACACAAGGGGTGTAATCATGCGATACACAATAATTTTCATGGCATGGCATATGAGATGAATTGTGCAAATTTTGCAAAGGAAGCATAGCAATATCATCGCAAGAGAAACAAAAGCCAATGACCATCATCTCGTCATCTATGCCATAAGTGCAAATGGGATTTATGTGAATGGAGCATGCATAGTCACTATGTTGAGATTGAAAAGATGCAATATGGGATATCTCACTCATAGCATATGACAAGGTTAATGGATTGTCAAACATGATGTGACCAAAAGAATTTTCACATGATATCCTATGGAGCATAGCATCACAACTAGGAAACTCGACATGCTCGTCATCATATTCATCATAAATAGGTAAGTCATGACATGAAGAAGTTGCACTAGCATGAAGCATGGGTATAGGTGTGTCAACATCATGCAAGCAATCATTTGTAAAATAGTCCACTAGCAGGACAAGAGAAGCACCATCACCTATGTTACCTTTGGAGCATCGCTCATGTGTTGTAGGTGAGGTGTCGAAGACCAAGTCGTGGTCATGTTCATCTTGATGGAACCATGTGGGGGGTGCATCATCGTCCACCATGGCCATCGTTGTCTCCATTGGAGGTATGGAGTCGTCGAGGATAGGCGTGTCATCATGTAGGAGACCTAGCACCAAAGAAAACACACTCGGAGTAGAGGTTAAGTTGTTAGAAAGCATAGTGGCCTCACGTGCCGTGTCAACTACCTCACTCACTAAGTGTGGTGGCTCACTCACTCCCTCTTTAATGCTCTTAAGTGTGGGGCTAGTGGTGGTCACACTCATCCTCTCATAGGAAATGCTCTCAATGTCATGTATGGTGGAGTCACTCATGTCACTCATGTGTTGGTGGCTTTCCTCACATGGCAATTGGGGCATCTCATGGCATATGGGTGTCGGAGAGATGTAGGTGCAAATCTCTCCATGCTCAATCATGTCGTGGTCGTAGCCGTAGATGAAGGCCGAAGATGGCACATCATCACTCTCCTCTAATACCAAAGATAAGGTCTCATGTGCGGTCTCGTAGCTTGACTCAGAGAATGAGTCCTTTTGGGGCGCCATCTGCATGTAGTTGAAGAGGTTCATGCTCGTCGCCGTGGTCAAAGGGGATGGCCCTTGCTCGACCTTCTTGTCGCCGTCTTGTTGTAGGAGGCCCATATGATGTGGCACCTCGTAGATCGTCTCCATGACCGAAGGGAATGTCCCATGCTCGGCCATCTTCCTTGGGAGGCTTCCGAAGATGGAAGTGTCGCCCTCGCTCGTAGTTGGTCGCCTTGTACTTGATGATGTCGATGTAGGCGAACTCACGGGAGGTAGGCGAAGATGTCGTACGTCCAAAGGCGAAGATGCCTTGATAGCACTTGGCGAAGATGCCAAAGCGGTGGTGGTGGTAGCCGTAGCGCCATCTTGGTGGTGCTCGTCTCGCGGTCTTCTCTTGTGCTCATGAAGTTTGGACTTGGCGTGAAGTAGGGCTTGTTGTGACTTGTAGGTAGGTGCATCTCGAGCATCTTCATGTTGATGGTGTCGTTGTCGTGCTTGAGCTCGGTGGCGTTCGTCATCGTCGTGCTCATGATGCTTGGAGGTGACTTGCCCTTCATGACGAGGTGGATCACGAACGTGATGGTGGTCGCCATGGAGATGTGGATGTGGACGACTTCCGCTTGCGTCATTTTTGCGCTCCAAAGACTTGTGATTGGAATCTCGCCGCCTTGAGGATGATGAAGGGAAAGAACGGTTGATCAACAAGGTCCGAATCTCCTCCATCCTTGCATCTTGCTCCTCCTTTTGTGTGGAAAGCTTGTTGTCGATGTAGTCCCTTTTCCTCGCTTTGGAGTGGCGAATGTCAATGGAGAGGTTCTCGATGCACTCTCGCAATCTTGATTGTGTGCCTTGCATTTTTCGTTGTAGATCGAAGATTGATGCTTTGGTGATGCAGTTGTTCACGTCGTTGTTGTTGTGGAAGACCGGAGATGAAATGCCTTGCCTATCCATCACTCCAAGAGAAAAATGTGAGTGGTAGAAAGAGAAGAACGAATACCAAATGTACCTTGACCGAAGTTGAAAGTGGATCAATGATCACTCCAATGTGGACAAGGAAATAGCACAATTGGTACCAATTCTTGTTGGTTTCTCACACCTACACAAATAAGGCTTATGGTGGGGCTCAATGAGGATAGTGGCACAAAAATTGGATGTAAAATGTTAGCAAGAGTCAATAATGTTGAAAAAGATTCACAAATTTGCAAGTGAAACAAGTAGACCAATAGCAATATGGGTGGCACACGGAAACGCACACACGGATAGATAAATGGGGTCGTGCAACCAAGGATGAGCACAAAATGTGGAATCCACGGAAAACGCTCGTGTTGCACAACTCAAGAGAGACGGTAGCATGATTCCTCAATAGGCAGATACGACACTTGTGCACAACCTATAAGATGCAAAATGTATGAACTTCTATCCCAAGTATACTATGTATATGATGTTCCGGTGGTATGATCCAAGATGATTGGATATGACAATGTGGTATGATGCTGTGGCACTTGCTTACAAGATCTTTGTTCACTCTTTTTCTTTGCTTAAAAGCTTATTCTTCTTTGTTTTTTTATGGCCACTTTGCGAAATGCACAAACCAAGATAGTAATTGGGTATATGCCGGAACAAACTTGAGGCACAAGGGATGATATGATACCGATATGATATGGTATGTATGCAATGTATGGTGTAGATCACTAATGTGCACAAGTAACGTTGCCGGCAATACTCAAATGGCTAGTCTCGATAGGCAAGTGACACAAAATGGGCTAGGAGTTATCAATTCAATGGCAAGGGAATATACAATGGAGGGATACCACGATACCAAGATGATATGGAGGTTACCGTCCTTGGCGATGATGAATGGCGGTGATCTTGATGGAGATATCAAGTTGATGGAGACTCGTCCCTAAGTAGCCGAAACACCTTAGGAAACAGAAAGACCGCGAACTCAAAATCTCAAATGTCAAATGGTGGTAGCGGGAATGCGGTGGTGGTTGCGAAAGCTCAATGGGATTGCGGAAATGGCAATGATGGGTTGTGGAGTACGCAATGCAGAAGTCGAGAGTCAGGTGGTGGACTATACACGGTGTCGGAGTTGGAAGCACGATCCCTAAGTAGCCGAAACACCGAAGGAGACACAACTCACAACACAAACAAAATTGGGTTAAGTTGGGATGGTGGAAGTATATGGTGGTCAAGCCTATGCGGTAGTTGTGGTGGTGGTTGATGAAGAAGCTACCGTCCCTAAGTAGCCTAGACACCTTAGGAGACTCAAATCACTCCTCAAGCAACCACTAATGCGATGGGGAACAAAATTGGTTAGGTTGCGGAAGTCGGTGGTGGTTATGCGGAGGTTGTGGTGGAAGCCCTAGGCAAAGATCCCAAAGTTCCAAAAAATTGATGGAGTCAAATGGTGTTGGTAGTATTTTTGTTGGAAGGGGGGATGTCAAGAGCTTTTCAACGAGCTAAAGAATGTCAAAAATGGACTCCGAATGAATTAGTTATGGACAAAATGGTGAAACGAGGGTGGCTGAGATGTCAGGGGCGGGACATCCGGGGCTCAGGGCTCGATATTCGGGGGTCAGTGTCCAGAACCATGCAGATTCGGTGCTCCAGGGCCCGACGATTCCAGATCGGGATTTGGACTTCAAAACTCGATTTGGGGCGGAAATTAATGATTTGGGGGGAAAATTGGATGGATTTCGTGGATGGAAAGTGGGGAAAATTTGGGATATGCTAGATCCACTCGAAACCAAGCAAATCCATGGATCAAAATCAACAAAACATCATCAAACAAACAAATCACAAAAAAAATTTGGGGCTATTTTTGGTGGGGATTTTTGAAATTGGGGAAGAACACAACAAAATTAGGCTAGAAAACTACAAGGGGAGGCTCCGAAATCGTGATCAACGTGGCTCTAGATACCAAGATGATGGTATCAAGAGACAAGCTGGCTCTGATCCAAGATGATGTAGGGTAGAACCCTAGTGGCCCGATCTTTCACGAAAGGAGCGGATCCCGCGAAGAACGCGAAGAACACGAGGAGGGAAACGAGGGGAAAATCACGAGGGGAACACAAGAGATCACTCAAACCAACAAGTATGATCA
This sequence comes from Triticum urartu, assembly GCF_056163025.1. NCBI lineage: Eukaryota > Viridiplantae > Streptophyta > Magnoliopsida > Poales > Poaceae > Triticum > Triticum urartu. Next base: position 214,883,307 of record NC_141873.1, on the reverse strand, counting down.
CACATGTGCTAGATCCTCGAAACACAAAGAGAGATACAAGATCCAAAGTCAACAACGGACGATACAAGAGGTAACCGGTTCTTCTCCATGAGGAGGTCTTGAATCCACAAGGGGGTCTTCCCGTGAGGGGTCTTGAATCCAAGGTGGATCTTCTCCGTAGAGGGGCCGCAGTCTCTCTCGTGGAGTAGATCCGATATGGATGAGCGAAGCTCTATCTCTCAAATGAGCTATCACAACGCTAACCCTAACTAGGAGGAGGTGGAGGAGTATATATAGTCTAGGTCCATGAAGGGGTAAGTGGGAGAGGATACATGGGCCCTTGGCCCGTTCTCTGCGCGCAGGCAGGGGCCGGATGTCCGGGATAGGGGCCGGATGTCCGGGGCTTCGGGACGGTCCGGATGTCCGGGCTGGAGGGGCCGGATGTCCGGGCTGGCCTGGGTCTTCCAGATGCATTCGGTGATGGAGGGGCCGGATTTCCGGGCGAAGGGGCCCGGATGTCCGGGGCTTCGGGAGGAGCCGGATGTCCGGGGTGATGGCCAGATGTCCGGGCTGCGGTGGACCTTTGCGGTTCTCTCTGGATGGCCGATGCTGGATTTCCGGGGCTCAGGCCAGATGTCCAGGCTGGGCCGGACGTCCAGCCGCTGTAGCAGTTGGCCCTTCTTCCTTCTCCTTCTTTCACTTCTGTGCACGCTTGGCCTTGGTCCTTGGGATCTCCATGGTCTCCTCGGGTGTACCTGTGTATGCACAAGGTCCAGGCTTGAAGTAGCATCCATGTCTTACATGCGGAAAGGGAAGATTCAAAAAGGAGCGAGTTCACCTTGTGTCCAATGGCGTATGCTCGAGTGTACATGGGGATGATTGTAGGATGCTCTGCATCATTATTGCTTGCCGTCATATATCTCCATATGTTGCCTCTCTCATGCTAGATGATTTGCCATGTATTGAGTGCAATTATGCCTTTAGTCTTGATAATGAGTTTGCCCCCATAGCGTTCTCGCATATATTTGGAGATTTTGACATTTCTCTTGTGAAGCATGCTTGTCTTACCTCTTTGCACCATATACCTAGTGCCATGAATATTGCCGTTGTTGCACCATATTATTCACGCACTTGTGCTTCTAATGGTTATGTGCAAGAGAAGAGAATCATCATGATGGATGATGTGTTTATCTACCATGCACATACGTTCTTTGCCTTGTTTTGTGCATGTGTAGGAAACTTGGACCTCGTGTCAACTTCCACGTCACGTGAGTTGACCATTCGAGCTCTTGAGAGCGAACCACCTCCTACCACGACGATTCTACATCGCACTTGCTTCCACTTCAGCATTGTGAAGGACACACAAGGACATGCTTTCAAGGTGATATCCTCCTCTTTTGAGAACCCCCAAACCATGGCATGCATATTGTGGATCATACTACTTGCGTTGCTTGCCACATGAGACTTATTTGTCATCTTCAACCCTTTGCTCGCACACATGTTAGTGATATGCATCATGATATATATGCCTTGTGTGTTGCATCCAATTCTTGGACTACTTGCTCCTCTCACATGTTTGATTGCAGCAATGTCATCACTTCACATATGCCATGTCCCATTGATTGCTACATGCTTGCCTTGATTGCCTCACACATGATGAACAATTGCTCTTTCCATTGTGTTGAGTGCCACACGATATTCACTACACCCAATGCACATTATGCTTGGATTGTCTTGCACGTGACCCATGTGTTTAGACACTTCATTTTACTTGGTGTTGTGAATGATTCGTATGCCTACCATAGACCTTTGATTGAGTAATTTGCCCATGCTTGCTATGAACTTGAGGTAGATGCTTCTTCTCTTGTCACACATATGTGCATCACTACCTCACATTCACATGATTGTCCCCACGATTTCTTTGCTTGTGCTCGATTGATATGCTTACATGCCATGTCTCAATCCTTTGTCACACCATATGATTTGCATGATGACGACACTTGTTTGGTGAATCACCTCTTGAATGCTTGGTTTTGCACTAATGCTAACCACATTTGTTTTTCCAAGTGTTTCTTGTCTTTGCTCCTTTTGAAGGAATCCCAAGATGGTGCGACATTGGAGAGTGCCCATTTCGAGCTTCAAGATGACAAGTACTTGGTGAACGTCCACTTCTACATGGCGAAGCCATCTCTTTCCCATGGTGATTTGGTTTTCGATCCGAGGTCAGATCTTTCCCAAGGGAGGGGAGACGATGCGGAGCATCCTATGGACATCACCATGTCAAGAGTCCATTTGGCGAGTGACACGTGCGACATCTACTTGACATACCCAAAGGTGAATCATCTCCTTTACACGTGCTCACTTGACCCCTTCGAGGATGGTATACTACTTCACACCCCTCTTGTGTGCATGCATATGTATTGTCGGAACACTATGGACGACGAGGAGGAGTGCAAGCGCCAAGGAACAACTAAGTGACGACGGAAGAAGAGGGAGACAGCTCCCAGGACCCAGACATCCGGCCCCTGGAAGGGTCACCAGCAGCAAGGAGCCAGCGGCCAAGTCTACAGGGCCCGGACATCCGATGACCAGCCCGGACATCCAGCGCGTCCCGAGCTCCCGGACATCCGGCCTCCAGCCCGGAAATCCGGACCCCACCATTCTAGAGAGCAACAAGGTTGGACCCTGCCAGCCCGGACATCCGGCCCCAGCGCCCGGACATTCGGCGTCTCGAGAAGGCCCGGCCATCCGGCCCGACGCCCGGACATCCGCCCCCCTACGTGCGTGCAGCGCATCTGGGCCATGGCCCATGTACCCCTTCGCCCCTTACACTATATATACTCCCCCTCCACCTATGTTTTAGGGTTAGCAAAGTGATAGCTCATTTGTATGTGAGATTTGCTCCTACCTACCTCTACTCTTGAGAGAGAGAGAGACTACTCCATTGGAGGCCAAGACCTCCATCTAGGAGAAGATCCCGAGGGATTCAAGACCTCCTCACGGAGAAGATCCTTCTAGGATTCAAGCCCCCGTCTCCTATGGATTTGGGATGAACTCTACCATCAAGACCTCCTCATGGAGATGAACCTTACCTTGTATTTTTCCCTTTGTTGTTCATGTACCTTGTGGATCTTGTGTGTTTGATTGTCTAGTGGATGTGTGATTGGACTTGTTCTGGAGTGTTTCCCCTTGTGTTTTCTCTCCGTTCTTCCATGTGTTCTTCGCGGGATCTTCTCATTTCATGAAAGATCGGCCGTATAGGGTTCCACCCTACATCAACATCCATACAAAGTGCAATGGCTTAGTGACTCCGGCACCATCCAAGTCGAGCACCGAGTACAAGTCTCCTTCAAAATCGGCGCCTACGAAGACACCTTGGAGTGTGACGTCGTTCCAATGACCGTTTGTCATCTTCTCCTTGGACGGCCATGGCAATTCGATAGAGGAGTCGTCCACAACGGCCAAAAGAACCACTACATCTTCAAGATGAAGGGCAAGGAGTACGTCCTCCGTCCAATGTCACCAAGTCAAGTGATTCCCGACAAGAAAGCCACCCATCATGGAGATCATAGTGAGAGAGCGAGGCACCAAAATGAGAGTGAGCTCCACAAGCCCAAATCGAACACCTCCACGATGAGCGAAAAGAAGAACCTAGTCCTATTTGCCACCAAAAGTGAGATAAGAGGAGTGTGTGAGAACCCATCAAGTGTCCTACACTACGTCCTCGTGTGCAAGGACAATGCACCACAAACTAACACTTCTCACACTCTTCGTCTAGTCTTGTCTTCTCTTTTGCAGGAATTTCAAGATGTTTTCCCCGATGAGCTACCTCTGGGTCTACCTCCTCTACGAGGCATTGAGCACCGCATCAACCTCATCCCTGGAGCACCGCTTCCGAACAAAGCTCCCTACCACGTCAACCCCGAAGAAACCAAAGAAATACAAAGGCAAGTAAAGCATTTCATAGACCATGGACATGTGCGTGAAAGTTTGAGCCCTTGTGACGTCCCGGTCATTCTTGTGCCAAAACATGACGGTAGCTTTCGCATGTGCCCCGATTGTAGACCTATCAATGCTATCACCGTTCGCTATAGGTATCCCATTCCACGCCTAGATGATATGCCTGATACGCTTAGTGGTGCCACTATCTTTTCCAAAATTGATCTTAAGAGTGGTTACTATCAAATCCGCATACAAGAGGCTGTTGAATGGAAAACTGCCTTCAAAACCAAGTTTGGTTTGTATGAGTGGTTATTCATGCCTATGGGTCTCTCGGAGGCACCGGGCACTTTTATGCGCCTTATGAATCATGTCTTTCGTCCTTACATTGGTATATTTGTTGTGGTTTACTTCAATGACAATCTTGTGTTTAGCAAATCTATCAAAGAGCATGCCACCCATGTCCGTACCATTTTGCAAACTCTTAGAAAAGAGCGCCTCTATGCTAATATGGAGAAATGCCTTTTTGGTATTGATAAGCTCGTTTTCTTGGGTTTTGTTGTTTCTTCTACGGGTGTTCATGTTGATGATTCCAAGATCAATGCTATTAAGACTTGGCCGCAACCAACCAACTTGCATCAAGTGCATAGTTTTCTTGGCCTTGCGGGTTTCTATCATCACTTTGTGAAGGATTTTAGCACCCTTGCTTCGCCTTTACATGCTTTGAGCAAGAAGAATGCGCCTTTTGTTTGGGGACCATCCCAAGATACCGCTTTCAATGAGCTTAAGAATTTGCTTACTCATGCTCCGTGCTTGCTTTACCCAACTTTGACAAGCCTTTTGAGATTCATTGCGATGCTAGTGGTAATGGCATAGGAGGTGTGTTAACGCAAGATAAGCGCCCCATAGCTTACTTTAGTGAGAAACTTTTCGGAGCACAACTCAATTACCCCATCTATGACAAAGAGCTATATGCTTTAGTCCGCGTTTTGCATGAATGGGAACATTACCTTCATCCCCATGAGTTTATCATTCATACCGATCATGAGACTCTCAAGTATTTCAAGGGTCAAACCAAGTTGAACAAGCATCATGCTAAATGGAGTGAATTTACAGAGTCTTTTCCTTATGTCATCAAGTACATCAAGGGTAAAGAAAACATCATAGCGGATGCTCTTTCCCACATATGCATGCTTGTTACACAACTTGAGTTAGATGTCATTGGCTTCGAGCATATCAAAGACTTGTATGAGCATGATGCAAATTTTGCTACTCCTTATGCCAAGTGTTTGTCGCATATATCTTGGGAACGCTATTACATTAAAGATGGATATCTTACGCGAGCTAACAAACTTTGCATCCCCGAGTCTTCTCTTCGTTTGTTGCTTTTGCGGGAATCTCATGGAGGAGGCTTAATGGGACATTCCGGATGCGAAAAGACGTTCGCCACGCTCTCGAAGAACTAATTTTGGCCCAAGATGTTTTGGGACGTCAGTCGTTTCACCAACCGATGCTCTACATGTCACAAAGCTAAGTCCAAAGCTCAATCTCATGGACTCTATATGCCTCTACCAATTCCATACCAACCATGGGAAGACATTAGCATGGACTTTGTACTTGGTTTTCCAAGGACTCAAAATGGGAAAGATTCCATATTTGTCGTTGTGGACCGTTTCTCAAAAATGGCATATTTCATTCCTTGCAACAAGATAGACGATGCTTCACATGTTGCTAATCTCTTTTGTAGGGAAATATTGCGTCTACATGGAGTGCCAAAGACAATTGTCTCAGACCGTGATGTGAAGTTCCTAAGCTTCTTTTGGAAGACCCTATGCGCCAAGCTCGGAATCAAGCTACTCTTCTCCACGGCATACCATCCTCAAACCGACGGCCAAACGGAGGTGACCAACCGCACACTCTCTGCTCTACTTCGAGTACTCATCAAGAAGAACATCAAGGAGTGGGAGGAGTGCCTACCTATCGCCGAGTTTGCCTACAACCGAGCAAGAAACTCAACAACCGGCAAGTCCCCCTTCAAGGTCGTCTACGGATTCAACCCATTTTCACCATTGGACATTCTTCCTCTACCACTCCAAGAGCGCATCAATTTGGATGCAAGTGCACGAGCGACCCATCTCAAGAAGGTGCATGAAGATACAAGAAACACCATCGAGCGTCAAATACAACGCCTTGCGACCAAGCTCAATGTCAACAAGCACCCTATGATATTCAACATTGGAGACCTCGTGTGGCTACACCTTTGCAAGGACTGCTTTCCCCAAGAACGCAAGTCCAAACTTCGACCACGCGCGGATGAACCATTCAAGGTGCTTGCACGCTACAACAACAACACATACAAGATCGACATCCCTCATGACAAGTACTCTGTGAGCGACATCTTCAACATCAAAGATCTCTCGCCCTACCACGGTGATGAGGATTTCGATCCGCGGACGGATCTTCCCCAAGGGATGCGAGATGATGCGGAGCATCCCAAGATCATCCCCATGGACACACCTACACCTCCAGTGACACAACTTGGACCAATGACACGAGCCCGAGCCAAGGCTATCGAAGATAAGGTGAACTCACTCCTCTCCGAACTTCCACTTTTTAAGCATGAGACATGGCTACTACCTAAGTCCGAGGTGTTGTGCATGATTAGGCACCAAGAGGATCCGCCCGAAGATGCGCATGAAGATGTACAAGTCCCCAAGTCCACGGATGAGGAGAACCAACGAAAGGAGCCAAGAACATCTCCCAGGCCATGGACATCCGGCCAGGACCCCGGACATCCGGCCCCTGGAGCGTCATCCACTACAGCAGCTCAGCCACCAGAAGCTACATGCCCGGACATCCGGCCTCTCCCGAGCCCCCGGACATCCGGCCATCAGCCAAGAAATCCGGCCCCTCCGAACCCGAGAGAAACAAAGGCCACCACTCCAGCCCGAACATCCGGCCTCCCCAGCCCAGACATCCGGCGTCGCCTGGAAGCCCGGACATCCGGCCCGACTAGCCCGGACATCCGGCCTCCCCTGTCTGCGCACAGTGAAGGGCCGAGGCCCGTGTATCCCTCCTCCCCCCTAGACTATATATACTCCACCTCGCCCAACTTTCTAGGGTTAGCAAAGGTTTAGCTCATGTTTGTGTGAGATCTTTGCTCATCCACTTGGTTACCTTCTCCACGGAGATTCGAGCCTCCACCGAAAAGATCCCCCAAGCGGATTCAAGACCCCTCTTTAGGGAAGAACATCAAGACCTCCTCACGGAGAAGACCGGCTACCCTTGTATCGTCCTTAGTTGTCCGTGGATCGTGTATCTTTCCTTATGTACTCGAGGATCTATCACATGTGTGACTTATTCGTGTTGGTTTAGTGTTTCCTCTTGTGTTTCCCCTTGTGTTTCCCTCTTTTTCCCCTCGTGTTCCTCGTGTTCTTCGTGGGACCCGCTCCTTTCATGAAAGATCGGCCGATTAGGGTTCCACCCTACATCATCATCGTAACAAGAAAATAAAGTTTCTATGATCTGATTGTGGAAACAAATATTTGAGTTACGAGTTTGGTCTTCATTTGAAACAATGCAGAATAGTTTCGCAACTCACGCCACCTGGAACACCACAGCATAATGGTGTGTCCGAACATCGTAACCGTACTTTATTAGATATGGTGCAATCTATGATGTCTATTACCGAATTACCTCTATCGTTTTGGGGTTATGCATTAGACACAGATGCATTCACGTTAAATAGGGCACCGTCTAAAAATCCGTTGAGACGACACCATATGAACTGTGGTTTAGCAACAAACCTAAGCTGCCGATTCTTAAAGTTTGGGGCTGCGATGCTTATGTGAAAAAACTTCAACCTGATAAGCTCGAACCCAAATCGAAGAAATGTGTCTTCACAGGTGTAACACCCACAATGTAGCTATATCTCCCACGTATCGGGGCATGACTTAGAGGCATAGCCGCATGGTAGGCTTGTCGCAAGACGGGTAATCTTTACACATCCCATGTACTGAATAAGAAAGGGATAAAGAGTTGGCTTACAATCGCCACTTCACACAATACATAAATAATCCATACATCATCCAAAGTACAATCAAAGATCCGACTACGGAACCAAAATAAAGAAAAACAACCACAAATGCTAGATCCCCGATCGTCCCAATTGGGCTCCACTACTGATCATCCAGAAAATAAACATAGTAACGGCCCGAATCCTCGTCGAACTCCCACTTGAGTTCGGTAGCGTCCCCTGCACTGGCATCATCGACACCTGCATCTGTTTGGAAGTAACCATGAGTCACGAGGACTCAGCAATCTCACACCCGTGAGATCAAGACTATTTAAGCTTAAGGGTAGGAAAGGGTAGTGAGGTGGAGCTGCAGCAAGCACTAAGCATATATGGTGGCTAACATACGCAAATCAGAGCGAGAAGAGAAGCTATAAGTGATTAAGAAGTGATCCTGAAGCTACTTACGTTCAAGCATAACACGAGACCGTGTTCTCTTCCCAGACTCTGCCGAAAAGAGACCATCACAGCTACACACGCGGTTGATTCATTTTAATTAAGTTAAGTGTCAAGTTCTCTACAACCGGATATTAACAAATTCCCATCTGCCACATAACCGCGGGCATGGCTCTCGAAAGTTTATACCCTGCAGGGGTGTCCCAACTTAGCCCATCACAAGATCTGACAGTCAACGAAGGATATTCCTTCTCCTGGGAAGACCCGATCAGTCTCAGAATCCCCGGTTACAAGACATTTCGGCAATGGTAAAACAAGACTAGCAAAGCCGCCCGATGTGCCGACAAATCTCGATAGGAGTCACACGTATCTCGTTCTCAGGGCACACCGGATGAGCACTCCATAAAACTAAAACCAACCCTCGAGTTTCCCCGAGGTGGCGCTGCAAAGGACTCTAGTTCGGACCAACACTCAAAGGAGCATTGGCCCGGGGGGGGGTTAAAATAAAGATGACCCTTGAGTCTGCAGAACCCAAGGGAAAGGTATATGGTGGTAGGTAGGCAAATGGTAAAACCAAGGTTGGGCCTTGCTGGAGGAGTTTTATTCAAAGCGAACTGTCAAGGGGTTCCCATAACACGCAACCGCGTAAGGAACACAAAATCAAGGAACATAACACTGGTATGACGGAAACTAGGGCGGCAAGAGTGGAACAAAACACCAGGCATAAGGCCGAGCCTTCCACCCTTTACCAAGTATATAGATGCATTAAAATAAATAAGATATAATAATGATATCCCAGCAATATCCATGTTCCAACATGGAACAAACTTCAACTTCACCTGCAACTAGCAACGCTATAAGAGGGCTGAGCAAAAGCGGTAACATAGCCAAACAACGGTTTGCTAGGAAAGGTGGGTTAGAGGATTGACATGGCAGTATGGGAGGCATGATATAGCAAGTGGTAGGTAGCGCGACATAGCAATAGAGTGAACAACTAGCAAGCAAAGATAAAAGTGATTTCAAGGGTATGGTCATCTTGCCTACAATGTTCTCAGAGTTGTCGAAAGCTTGATCCTCATAAGCAACTCAACAGGTTCCTCGTTCACGTACTCGTCTCCCGGCTCTACCGAAGGCAAGAACAGAAGCAAAGGAACAACAATCAACCACGGTGCAATGCACAAGAAACATGATGCAAAACATGGCATGATATGCAAGGCATGATATGCAATGCATATGTGTGCTTCGGAAGGGAAAGAATGATCAAGGCATCAACTTGGCAAACCAAGTGTGCCGCTAGAAATATGAGATGATTTCGTTTGAAATCGATATAGAGATCACCGGAAATGGATGCACGGTTTGCAAATGGCAAGCATCACAAGAATGACGCAAAAGTGCGATTAACAACATGATGCCACTTAGAATGCAACAAGAAACTAAGCTACTGCACTCCAACATAGCAACGAAGCATATGTCAGTGATTTACAAGAGATGCTTGACAAAACAAGAACACTGAGCTATGGCTAAATCACACTAGAACAGGTTCAAACAAGCATGGCAAAAGTGCAAAAGATATCAGCTTCACACACTAAGTGTTTTCACTAACATGTCAAAAACAACATCAGGAAGCAACGTTTAGAGCAAGCAAACAACATGCTATAGGAACATATCATAGGAAACAAAGGCATGGAATGGATCAACTAAAATCATAGATCAAAAGTCCCTTACTGATCATGAGCCAAAAAGGCACAAAAGTTATGATGGAACCCATGTAAACATAGCAAGTTTGATTAACAGTTTTAGACTTGCAGAAAAACAGAGCATGGCATAAACGGAATTGTGATAGCAACTTTGCGAGCTCATGCCACTAACCACAAAGCATTGCATGACAATATAAGCATACCAATAGCAAGATGACATGTTCGAGAAGCTAACCATGGCAAGAGTAAGTTCATAGGACACATGGATCACTAGCAACAACCATGGCAATATTGATTAACATGTTAACATTCTTCCAGGAACATTTTATAGCAAAAGTAGAGCAAGAGCAAGAAATGCTAGGGCCATCCATAATTGCAAATAGGGGCATGGATGGATAGAGAATGACCACATGTTCAAAACATCCTTACTGAAGAAACTCAAAACAAGCATGGATCTCACTGTATCATCATGTTTACATGGCATCAAAATAACAACAGGAAAAGGACTTAGCAAAATCCTAAGTCCCTGAAAACAACAACATTGCGGAGGCTACTTTGCATGCTTGTGCTAGTCACCACATAGATCACAAAAATACAAGACAAGCACCCCTGTGAAGATGGCATGGTTTAGTTCAAAACTCATTTAGACCTCAAGATCATATTATGCACACATCAAATGCAACAAAAATGACAAAACCTCATAAACTGATAAGTACGTTAATATTTTATAGCACTCTTGCATCAATGAAAATGGCATCATAATGAACATGAACATGCATGGAAACGCTTCTATTACGGAGAGCTCAACATGACGAACAATTCGACATATTATATGCATGAAACGGAGCTACGGTCACCGATATGTGATGCAATGAACCGGGCATGAAAATATCAAAGAAAAGGACTTGGTGGAATTTTCGAGGTCAACCTTTTGGATCTAGGGTTTCGGGCACGTGAACCGAGGTTGACCAAGGAGCTCGCCGGAGTGGAGAGGGCAGTGGCCCGAGGTCGCCGGAGCACGTGGAGGAGGCGGCCGGAGTCGGGGAAGGAGGGGCCGGCGATGGGGAGGCGCGGGCGCGGTCGAGGCGGTCATCGGGCGGCACGCAGGAGGCTCTCGGGTCGGGCGCCGGCGGCGTGCCGCGCCGGGCGTCGGCGGGAGGAGCCGTGCGGAGGCGGCCGGCGAGGGGGAACTGCGGCAGGAACGGCGGCGACGCTGGGCGGAGGCTCGCGGCGGCGGGGATCGCGCGGGGGCGGCGCGACGCGATGGGTCGGGCGGGCCCTCCTCGGGCTCACTGGGCCGCGGAGGCGGGGACGCGCGGGGGGACACGTGGCAGGCTCCGGTTGGACGGGGCGTGGCGGCGGACGTGTCCGGCGCGGAGGGAGACGGTGGATCTAGGGTTTCGCCCGAATTTTTGGAGGAGGGGGCCTTTTTATAGGCAGAGGAAGTTTGGAGTGTCCAAATGAGGTGTAGTTTTCACCCACACGATCATGATCCGACGACGGAGGACATGGAGATGGTTTAGATGGGTTATTGGGCCGTTTTGGAGGGGTGTTGGGCTACAACACAAAAGAGGCTTTTGTGGTTCCCCGGTTAACCGTTGGAGCATCAAACGGCCTCCAAATGGGACGAAATTTGATAGGCGGTCTACCGATGGTGTTCCAAGGCCACTTGGCAAATCTCGGTCCATTCCGAGAACATTTAACACCCGCTCACAAAAAGAGACAAGAGGGGTGCACCGTTGCACGTGGGAGTGTCGGCTTGCTAAAAAGCTCGGATGCATGAGACGAACACGAATGCAAATGCGATGCACATGATGACATGATATGAAATGCATGACATGAACGTAAAGCCGAAAATGGCAAGAACCGGAGTTACAACTATGGCAAGTTACATCCGGGGTGTTACAATAGGATACACAAAGGAGACTGTTGGGTACACCTTCCATCACAGATCCAAAGGCAAGATATTCGTTGCTAAGAATCGATCCTTTCTAGAGAAGGAGTTTCTCTCAAAAGAAGTGAGTGAGAGGAAAGTCGAACTTGATGAGGTAATTGTACCTGTTCCCTTATTGGAAAGTAGTTCATCAATGAAATCAGTTCCAGTGATTCCTACACGAGTAAGTGAGGAAGCTAATGATAATGATCATGAAACTTCTGATCAAGTTACTACCGAACCTCGTAGGTCAACCAGAGTAAGATCCGCACCAGAGTGGTATGGTAATCCTGTTTTGGAGGTCATGTTACTTGACCATGACGAACCTACGAACTATGAGGAAGCGATGATGAGCCCAGATTCCGCAAAATGGCTTGAGGCCATAAAATCTGAGATGGGATCCATGTATGAGAACAAAGTATGGACTTTGATTGACTTGCCCGATGATCGGTGAGTCATTGAGAATAAATGGATCTTCAAGAGGATGATGGATGCTGATAGTAGTGTTACTATCTACAAATCTCGAATTGTCGCAAAATGTTTTCGACAAGTTCAAGGTGTTGACTATGATGAGATTTTCTCACTCATATCGATGCTTAAAAGTTTTTCCGAATCATGTTGGCAGTTGCCGCATTTTATGAAATCTGGCAAATGGATGTCAAAACTGCATTCCTTAATAGATTTCTTAAAGAAGAGTTGTATATGATGTAACCAGAAGGTCTTGTCGATCCTAAAGGTGCTAACAAAGTGAGCAAGCTCCGGTGATCCATCTATGGACTGGTGCAAGCATCTCGGAGTTGGAATATATGCTTTGATAAAATGGTCAAAGCATATGGTTTTATACAGACTTATCGTGAAGCCTCTATTTACAAGAATGTGAGTGGGAGCACTACAAGATTTCTAATAAGTATATGTGAATGACATATTGTTGATCGGAAATAATGTAGAATTTCTGGAAAGCATAAAGGAGTGTTTGAAAGTAGTTTTTCAAAGAAAGACCTTGATGAAGCTACTTACATATTGTGATAGAGGCGAAGGTGTCCAGATGTTTCGATGAGATGGTGGCTATCATTTCTGTGGGAGTCGACCTTGACGATCCGACTACGAACGTGCGAGATGTCGCGCCTTAGCAATCGCTAAACCAACTTCCGAGGGGTTATTGACCACGCCGGAGCATGATCAACCTCACCACGAGGGTCTGTTTCCTACGAGCAAACGAAGAACAATCAAGAAACTGAGATTGCGATCTGGATATTGCTAATATAATATGAAAGCTTTATTGATCAAGGTGGGGTTCTGTGACGTCTTGGTCTGGTCGTTGGACACAAACGAAGTATGCGAAGTTGCAGCTATGGCGAACTTTTAATCTAAACAAAACCCAAAGTCTAAACGACGCCCTAAGGGCTGTATATATGGAGGAAGAGGGGGGGGGGATTTCGTTGCCCTTGGAGGAGGGGTCCGAAACCAGCCCTAACTCTTGTTTCCCCACACATGCGGACTCTAAAGACGGCCTATACTTAAGTATTTCGAAAATACATGGGCCTGGCCCGATAATAAGGTGACGCAGCACTTGAAATAGCCTCTGGACGAAATTTATGAAGTGGCATCTTGTATATTTCTTCCAAGGCTTCATGCACTCCTTATGATGGCTTCAAAGTCCTGAAATCATCACTTGTAACTCCGTTCTTGATCTCCTTGCGCCTGCCATCATCTCCATGCCTGAACTTGCTCCAAGGTTCATCTTTCTTGTCCAAGCTAGGCCCTTCATTTGTAAGCAAAACAAATGTATCCAATTTAGGCAGCATCATATTCTCATGAACATTAGAATCGTTACCAAGAAATGAAAGTACCTGATAATTCAATTAGCATGCGCGAGCTCTAGTAATTTGTCCAGTATGTATAGTAGCAGGGGCTGTGGATGTAACAATGGTATTGATGTCCTCATCGTCCTCCCCTTCTTGAAATGAAGTCGTCCTCGACGAAAGTTCATCGTCCTCACCCAAATAAGGCTTCAAATCTGCAATGTTAAAAGTGGGACTAACCCCAAAATCTGTAGGCAGCTGAAGTTTATATGCATTATCATTTATTTTCTCTAACACCTTAAAAGGACCATCAGCACGTGACATTAGCTTTGATTTGCGCAAATTAGGAAATCTATCCTTACGCAAATGTAACCAAACAAGATCACCAGCTGCAAACACAACATGTTTTCTACCCTTATCTCCAGCTAGTTTATATTTAGCATTCATACGCTCAATGTTTTCCTTAGTTAACTCATGCATTTCTAAAATCAACTCAACATATTCTTTAGCATCAAAATTAACCTTCTCTGAAGATGGAAGAGGCAACAAATCAATAGGTGCATGAGGTAGGAAACCATACACAATTTCAAAAGGGCACATCTTAGTAGTAGAATGCAATGAACGATTATAAGCAAATTCAATTGGAGGCAAGCATTCTTCCCATATTTTCTTGTTATTCTTCGAAACATCCCTAAGCATAGTAGACAAAGTTCTATTGACTACTTCAGTTTGTCCATCAGTTTGGGGGTGAAAAGTAGAACTAAAAAGTAGTTTATTCCCCAACTTAGCCCATAAACATCTCCAAAAGTGTCTAAGAAATTTAGTATCACGATCTAAAACAATAGTATTTGGCACACCATGCAAGCGAATAATTTCACGAAAGAACAAATCAACAACATTAACAGCATCATCGCTTTTATGACATGGTATAAAGTGTGCCATTTTCGAGAACTTATCCATGACAACAAATATGCTATCCCTCCCCTTCTTTGTTCGAGGTAAACCTAAAACAAAGTCCATAGATATATCCTCCCAAGGAACACTAGGTACAGGAAAAGGCATATATAAACCATGAGGACTGAGTCGTGACTTAGCTTTTTGACATGTAGTGCAGCGAGCAACAAAACGCTCAACATCCCGTCTCATCTTTGGCCAAAAGAAATGTGTAGCAAGTATATCCTTCGTCTTCTTGATGCCAAAGTGTCCCATTAATCCTCCTCCATGCGCCTCCTGCAACAACAAAAGACGAACGGAGCTAGCTGGAATGCATAGCTTGTTAGCACGACACACAAATCCATCGTTAAGAACGAACTTGTTCCAAGTTCTCCCTTCCTTACAATTCTGCATTACATCTTTAAATTCAGCATCATGCACATATTGATCATTGATGGTCTCCAAACCAAATATTTTAAAGTCAAGTTGTGAAAGCATAGTATAATGACGAGACAATGCATCAGCAATAACATTTTCTTTACCTTTCTTGTGTTTAATGACATAAGGGAAAGTCTCAATGAATTCAACCCATTTAGCATGTCTACGGTTCAGTTTTGCTTGACTTTTAATGTGTTTCAAGGATTCATGATCAGAATGTATAACAAATCCTTTGGCCATAAATAATGTTGCCATGTTTCTAAGGTTCGAACAAGAGCATATAATTATTTATCATAAGTAGAATAGTTCAGACTAGGCCCACTCAATTTTTCAGAAAAGTATGCAACAGGTTTGCCGTCTTGTAGTAACATACCTCCTAATCCAATTCCACTAGCATCACATTCAAGCTCAACAGTCTTATTAAAATCAGGAAGTTGGAGTAAAGGAGCATGTGTCAACTTATCTTTCAATACCGTGAAGGCTTCTTCCTATGCGGTACCCCAAACAAAAGGCACATCCTTCTTTGTAAGCTCATTGAGAGGTGCAGCAATGGTGCTGAAATCTCTCACAAAACGCCTATAGAAACCAGCGAGGCCAAGGAAACTCCTCACTTGTGTGACCGTTTTGGGCTACCGCCAACTCTCAATAGCTTCAATCCTGGCTTTATCAACTTCAATCCCTTGTGGAGTAACAACATAGCCAAGAAAAGATACTCAGTCGGTGCAAAAGGTGCACTTTCCAAGGTTACCAAACAAACGTGCATCACGTAGAGCAATAAAAACAACATGTAAATGTTCCAAATGTTCCTCGAAAGGTTTGCTATAAATCAATATGTCATCAAAGTAAACTACCACAAATCGTCCAATGAAAGCACGTAAAACCTCGTTCATTAACCTGATGAAAGTACTAGGTGCATTAGTTAACCCAAAAGGCATGACTAACCACTCATATAATCCAAACTTAGTATTAAATGCTGTTTTCCATTAATCTCCCAATTTCATACGAATTTGATGGTATCCACTACGCAAATCAACTTTGGTGAATATTGTAGAGCCACTCAATTCATCTAGCATATCATCTAGCCTAGGAATAGGATGACGATAATGAATAGTAATATTATTAATGCCTCTACAATAAACACACATATGTGATGCACCGTCCTTTTTCGGCACTAAAATGATAGGAATAGCACAAGGACTAAGGGATTCGCGTATATAACCTTTGTCGAGCAGTTCTTGTACTTGACGCATAATCTCCTTCATCTCGTCTGGATTGGTACGGTATGGTGCACGGTTGGGTAATGATGCACCGGGAATTAAGTCAATTTGATGCTCAATCCCTTGAATAGGTGGTAATCCCGGTGGCACGTCTTGTGGAAAGACGTCAGCGAACTCCCGCAAAATGTTAGTGACAGCATGAGGCAAAGAGGAAGGCACGTCCTTGAATGAAAATAGTGCCTCTTTGCACACAAAAGCATAGCAAACAGATTTGCTAAAATATAGATCTTCAATATCAGATTTGGTCGCAAGTAAACATGCACTTTTCAATTTAATTTCAGAAGCAACACTAGATGGTTTATTATTAGGCTTCATTTGTTGCTCAAATTCTTTTGCCACAATCTGATTTTCACTCTTATTTTTCTCCTGTTTTGCTTTATTAGCTCTATTAATATCATCTTTCAAAATGGAATCGGGAGTCATATGAAGCGAAGTAATATGGCTATCCTTATGAACAAGAGTATACTGATTATTTCGACCATAGTGTACAGATTTTTTATCAAATTGCCATGGTCTACCAAGTAATAAGGAACATGCTTGCATGGGTAGCACATCACAGTCAACATAATCAGCATATGTCGAGATACTAAAATGCACACGAACAGTACGTGTTACCTTAACCTTGCCACTGTTGTTGAACCATTGGATGTAGTAAGGATGTGGATGTGGTTGTGTGGTGAGAGAGAGCTTATCCACCATCTCCATGCTAGCCAAGTTGTTGCAGCTCCCTCCATCTATGATGACATGAACAGAACGTTCCTTCACAACCCCCTTTGTATGGAACAAATTATGCCTCTAATTTTGCTCAGCTTGTGTAACCTGCACACTCAAAACACGTTGAGCAACTAAACATTCATACATGTCAGCATATTCAGCAGCCATGTATTGCGTCTCATCATCAGAATCATCTCCATCGTGTTCTTGATGTGTAATAAGAGCCAAAGTCTCCTCATCATAGTCACTAGCGGAATCATAACCACCATCCTTAGTAGCAATCATCACACGCTGAGATTTGCATTCTCTCGCAAAATGTCCTCTTCCCTTACAACGATGACAAATAATATCACTTGTGTGCCCTATTGATGCCATGGAAGAAAAAGAGCTCTACGCAGGCCCGGCAGGTGTGCTCTTGGCAGATAGTAGTGGTTGTGCCTGCTTTCTTGTATCACGGCTGGAGGTGGCACCTGATGGAGGTGCTGGTGCAATGGAAGTAGAGGATGCACGTGATGTCCATGATGAAGATCGACCTGCAGAAAAGTTAGTTCGCGCCAATGCCTGTCGATCCTGCACTTCACGTTCAGCTCTACAAGCAAGATGGAATAAACAAGTGATATTAGTATACTCCTTATACTCTAGAATGGTCTGAATCTCTTTATTTAATCCACCCATAAAACGTGCAAGCATAGCTTCATTCTCCTCAACAATACCACATCTAATCATGGATGTTTGTAATTCCTGATAATATTCTTCTATAGAATGTTTTCCTTGTCTTAAACGCTGCAATTTTTGAAGTAATTCACGTTGATAATATGCTGGAGCCCAACGAGTACGCATAGCAGTTTTCAAAGCAGCCCAAGTAGCTGGAATAGAATATAATCTACAATGTTCAGACCACCAAACACATGCAAAGCTAGTGAAAGCACAAACAGTAGCAGGAACACGTCTCTCCTCAAGATATTATAAACATGTAAATCGTTGTTCAGTTTCTAACTCCCAAGTAAGATATATATCAGGAACATATCTACCCTCAAATGGTGGAATGTTCAATTTTAGTTTAGGGAGATGGTCATGATCATGTACCTGAGGTGGTTGTGCAGCCTACCATTGCGATGATATGCATGAGGACGACCTAGTGGCAGTGGTGTTGGTGGTTGCACGTAGTTCTGATTTTGATCAACCTCATCCTCGTAATGGTCCTCCACCTCTGCAGTAGCAGCAGGAGCTACAGAAGCATCAATAGCAGCACCAGAATTTTGACCAGGCTCAAGGGAAATGCATAGTGCCCGTCCCACTTGATTTGGAAGGTGATGTTGTGGTTGTTGTTGTAGAGGTGCGTTAGGTGTAGCTGCTGGTGGTGGTGGAAGACGCACGAGCAATTCATTAAACGTGTTATCGATCTTTGTTTCGAACGTCTTCTCCATGCCACCTATCTTCTCCATGGCCTCTTCAAATCTATTTAGCACATCTTGCACCTGTCCATTCATCATTTGTTGAAATTTATCATGTAGCTCTTAGTTCGTCATGTTCTCCCAATCTGTCTCATCGGCTTGTGATCCTGCCATGGTTAGCAGCAATAGAAAAACACAAGAATATGATCCTACAGACTACTAGGAAGTGGTGGTGGTGTATCACAAATCCAGCAAGCGAATCTCAAATTCTTACCAGTTCTTACCCAGCAGCAGGTGGTGATCGGCGATCGTCGTAGTCAAAACTCTCAAAGATTGGATAGAGCGATTACCAGGGAGAGTCAAATGCACGACGTAGATGTATGTGGAGCTAGGAAGGCTTATAATATGGTAGCAAAAAAGGTCAGCAACAATCAATTCAGAGATGTAAAGTTGAATAAATGCTCAACGACGGTACTGTGCTGGTCCTAGGCTAGACCGTGCTTGATAGAGGCGAAGGTGTCCCGATGTTTCAATGAGATGGTGGCTATCGTTTCTGTGGGAGTCGACCTTGATGATCCGACTACGAACGTGCGAGACGCTGCGCCTTAGCGCGAGCCTAGAACACTAACAAAATCATGGCGCTGCACGCAAACAAGGGAGGAGCACGCTCTGAATTTTTTTCTTTTTTTGCACCTACCACATGATAGAGGCGAAGGTGTCCCGATGTTTCGATGAGATGGTGGCTATCGTTTCTGTGGGAGTCGACCTTGACGATCTGACTACGAACGTGCGAGATGTCGCGCCTTAGCAATCGCTAAACCAACTTCCGAGGGGTTATTGACCACACCGGAGCACGATCAACCTGACCACGAGGGTCTGTTTCCTGTGAGCAAACGAAGAATAAGCAAGAAACTGAGACTGCAATCTGGATATTGCGAATATAAGATGAAAGCTTTATTGATCAAGGTGGGGTTCTATGACATCTTAGTCTGGTCGTTGGACACAAACGAAGTACGCGAAGTTGCAGCTATGGCGAACTTTTAATCTAAACAAAACCCACCGTCTAAATGATGCCCTATGGGCTATATATATGGAGGAAGAGGGGGGGGGGATTTAGTGGCCCTTGGAGGAGGGGTCCCAAACCAGCCCTAACTCTTGTTTCCCCACACATACGGACTCTAAAAACAGCCTATACTTAAGTATTTTGAAAATACATGGGCTTGGCCCAATAATAAGGTTACGCGGCACCTAAAATAGCCTCTAGACGAAATTTATGAAGTGGCATCTTGTATATTTCGTCCAAGGCTTCATGCACTCCTTATGGTGGCTTCAAAGTCCTGAAATCATCACTTGTAACTCCGTTCTTGATCCCCATGCCTGAACTTGCTCCAAGGTTCATCTTTCTTGTCCAAGTTAGGCCCTTCATTTGTAAGCAAAACAAATGTATCCAATTCAGGCAGCATCATATTCTCATGAACATTAGAATCGTTACCAAGAACGAAAGTACCTAATAATTCAATTGTCATGGGTGAGCTCTAGTAATTGGTCCAGTACGTATAGCAGTAGGGGCTGTGGGTGTAACAATGGTATTGATGTCCTCATCATATTGAGAATCAAGATCTATAGAGATAGATCAAGATGCTTGCTACATTTTCAATGAGTACATACTTTGAAAAGATTTTGAAGTAGTTCAAAATGGAACAGTCAAAGAAGGAGTTCTTGCCTATGTTGCAAGGTGTGAAGTTGAGTAAAGACTCAAAACCCGACCATGGCAGAAAATAGAAAGAGAATGAAAAGTCATTCCCTATGCCTCAGTCATAGGTCCTATAAAGTATGCTATGTTGTGTACCAGACCTATTGTGTATCTCGCCATAAGTTTGGCAAGAGGGTACAATACGGATTGAGGAGTGGATAACTAGACAGCGGTAAAAAATATCCTTAGTGAAATAAGGAAATGTTTCTCGGTTATGGAGCTGACAAAGAGTTCGTCGTAAAGCGTTATGTCGATGCAAGCTTTGACACCGATCTGGATGACTCTAAGTCTCGATCTAGATACATATTAAAAGTGGGAGAAATTAGTTAGAGTAGCTCCGTGCAAAGCATTCTAGACATAGAAAATTTGCAAAATACATACAGCTCTGAATGTGGTAGACCTGTTGACTAAATTTCTCTCACAAGCAAAACATGATCACTCTTTGGGTGTTAATCACATGTGAACTAGATTATTGACTCTAGTAAACCCTTTGGGTGTTAGTCACATGGAGATACGAACTAATCAAAAAAATATGTGAACTATTGGTGTTAAATCACATGACGATGTGAACTAGATTATTGATCTAGTGCGAGTGAGAGACTGAAGGAAATATGCCCTAGAGGTAATAATAAAGTTGTTATTTATATTTCCTTATATCATGATAAATGTTCATTATTCATGCTAGAATTGTATTAACCGGAAACTTAGTATATGTGTGAATACATAGACAAACAGAGTGTCCCTAGTATGCCTCTACATGACTAGCTCGTTAATCAAAGATGGTTAAGTTTCCTAGCCATGGACACGTGTTGTCATTTGATGAACGGGATCAGATCATTAGAAAATGATGTGATGGAAAAGACCCATCTGTTAGCTTAGCGTAATGATCGTTCAGTTTTATTGCTACTGCTTTCTTCATGACTTATAAATGTTCCTCTGACTATGAGATTATGTAACTCCTGAATATCGGAGGAACACCTTGTGTGCTATAAAAGGTCACAACCTTGATGGGTGATTATAAAGATGCTCTACAGGTGTCTCCGATGGCGTTTGTTGAGTTGGCATAGATCAAGATAGGATTTGTTACTCCGTCTATTGGAGATGTATCTCTAGGCCCTCTCGGTAAGGTACATCACTATGATCCTTGCAAGCAATGTGACTAATGAGTTAGTTGCGGGATGATCCATTACGGAATGAGTAAAGAGACTTGCAGGTAATGAGATTGAACTAGGTATTGAGATACCGACGATCGAATCTCGGGCAAGTAACATACCGATGACAAAGGGAACAACATATGTTGTTATGTGGTTTGACCGATAAAGATTTTCGTAGAATATGTAGGAACCCATGTTAGCATCCAGGTTCCGCTATTGGTTATTTACCAGAGATGAGTCTCGGTCATGTCTACATAGTTCTCGAACCCGTAGGGTCCGCACGCTTAACGTTCTGTGACGATTTGTATTATGAGTTATGTGATTCGATGACTGAAGTTTGTTCGGAGTCCCAGATGAGATCGGGGACATGACGAGGAGTCTCGAAATTGTCGAGACATAAAGATCGATATATTGGAAGGCTATATTCGGACACCGGAAAGGTTCCGAGTGATCCGGGTATTTTTTGGAGTACCGGAGAGTTACGGGAATTCGTATTGGGCTTTAATTGGCCATACGGGAAAGGAGAGAAAGCCTTAAGGGTGACCGTGCCCCTTCCCCATGGACTGGTCCGAATTGGACTAGGGAAAAGGGGCGCCCCTTCCTTCCTTCTCCTTCTCCCTTCCCTTTTTCCTATTACATGTGGGAGGTGGAATCCTACTAGGGCTAGGGAGTCGTAGTAGGACTGCACACTTTGGGCGCGCCCTATGAGGGCCGGCCTCCTCCTCCTTCCATCCTTTATATACGTGGCCAGGGGACACCGCATAGACACACAAGTTGATCATTGATCCCTTAGCCGTGTGCGGTTCCCCCCTCCACCACAATCCACCTCGGTCATATCGTAGCGGTGCTTGGGCGAAGCCCTGTTCCGGTAGCATCATCATCACCGTCATCACGCTGTCGTGCTGACGAAGCTTTCCCTCGACACTCTGCTGGATCGTGAGTTCGTGGGACATCACCGAGCCAAACGTGTGTAGATCGCGGAGGTGCCGTACTTTCGGTACTAGGATCGGTCGGATCGTGAAGACATATGACTACATCAACCGCGTTGTCATAACGCTTCCGCTTACGGTCTACGAGGGTACGTAGACAACACTCTCCCCTCTCGTTGCTATGCATCACCATGATCTTGCGTGCACGTAGGATTTTTTTTTGAAATTACTGCGTTCCCCAACAGTTTCGGCGGCTTTGGGACCATGCTATCAACTCCGACACCGTGTATAGCCCATCATACCCGTCCACCACCATAATCCATTTTGACCGAGTTTCCACCAATACTTCCACAACCACCACCGCTTTTCTCCTACCACCATTTGACATTTGCCTTTGGAGATTTTGAGTTTGCGGTTTTTTCCGTTTCCTAAGGTGTTTCGGCTAAGTAGGAATGGTTCTACATCAAGAACACCACCACTCATCATCGCCATGAGGTCGTCATCAACATTGACCACTTCAGCATTGACACCACTGAGGGAGTCTTGGATTATGGGGTCCTCGGGTGTCTGGGCTGTGTGATATGGGCTGGACTGATGGGCCGTGAAGATATAAAGTATAAGGCCTTCCCCCGTGTCCGGATGGGACTCTCCTTTGCGTGGATGGCAAGTTTGGCGTTCGGATGTATGGTTTCCTTTCTTTGTAAGCCGACTCTGTACAACCCTAGGCCCCTCCGGTGTCTATATAAACCGGAGTGTTTAGTCCGTAGAGGCAATCAGAGTTCACATAGGCAAGATAGTTAGGGTTTACCCATTACGATCTCGAGGTAGATCAACTCTTGTAATCCCTATACTCATCAAAGTCAACCAAGCAGGAAGTAGGGTTTTACCTCCGTTAAGACGGCACTAACCTTGGTAAACGTCGTGACCCCTTTGTCTCATGTTACCTTTGATCCTCACGTGCACAGTTCGGGACCCCCTACCCGAGATCGGCCGGTTTTGACGCCGACATTGGTGCTTTCATTTAAAGTTCCACTATGTCATCGGCAGAATGTTTGATGGCTCGTTAAACCATCAACAATGGTGCTGCTTTCGGGAAACCTTCCTTCCCGGTCAACTTTTTGTGTTCGGCGGCTTTGCTATGCGCACCAATTCGATTGGTCACCTTGAACAGATCGGCAGCTATGCCCCTGGTCATCAGATCTGATTTGGGAGCCTGAATTACGTCACCGACGTCCGAGGAGACTTCATCTTCGAAGAGTTCACGACTTCGACCATTGTTCCTCTGCTCCAAGAGAGAAACTCATCGGACCCGTCACCAGGAACCGCTCAAGGACCAACTATCATCCCTGCCCTGTCCTGAGATCCAGGGCAGATTACTTCATCCAAAGATGGGTATCTGAAACCCACCGAACACTCTTCTACTATGGAACTTTTCTCCGGAGACCCGGAGGCAACTATGTCTTCGGTGGGCCTAGAATCAAGCAGGACTCTCCCTATCATCGGAGAGACAAAACCGCCTCAGGATGCAAACTCCGCATTCTCGAGGTCTGCAGCTGGGGAGCATAGCCTGGAATCTACCGTGCCTAGCCCTGCAGGTCCTCAGTCCCCTGTCCGGCCTTCGCTCTTAAACGAGCCTTGGACTTAATGCGATCCCTCGCCATTACCGAAGTATCACCTCCGAACTACGCCCAGCCCGGACTAGGGATTGAGAGCGGGGAATTTTACATCCCACCCACCAACCACTTAATAGCCATTGTAGAGGATCTAACCGACATGCTACATTACGCCTCCGGAGACAAACAAAGCCATGACCCGCTGTCGGTGGGAACGACACCTATGGGATCACAAGAATCCCTACTACGGTTGCGGGGCGTGGGGGTCGTGAGAAGAGCGGATCAAACAGATAGCACACGGTTCATTTATCCAGGTTCGGGCCACGGGGATGCATAAAACCCTACTCCTACTTTGGTGGATTGTATATCTGTGTTCTTGAGCTAGCTATGGGGCGTGAGGAGCTCCAAAAAGCCGAATCCTCCTCCTGGTCGCCTCGGGCCTCCTTTTATAGGAAAGGGGTTGCCACAGTAGCACCAGGAGGTGGAAAGGGGAACAGTGATGTGAGGTTATCCCTCGCATTACATGACAAGGCACATTTAATGCGTCTTGCCCAGGTGTCCTTGCTTTATTGGGGACGGGGGAGAGCCCTGTCTCGTCCGTCGCCACTCCCTCTCGCATCGACACGCGCCCTGGCCAGCGGCGCCCGCGGTGCCATGTAGGCAGGCAGGCAGCTGAGGTGGCGCAGTGGTGGGTCTGCACGAAGATCTGCATGCCGCCACGCAGGTGCCTGCCCATCTGGTTGGGTCGGCAGCTACATGCGAATGGCCGTGGAGGTTTGACTGGCGTGGGCCTGATGATGGCCCAACGGGTGTTTTTGGCAAGGGCTCTTGCTATGGCGCCTGCTGTCATCCCCGGCAAGGCTCTTGCCGGGGGCCTTTTGGTCCTCCTTGGCTGGGATCCCGCCAAGGATCATCATCTTCTGAAGGGTGTATCTGATCTCGAATGTCTTCACAAAGATATGCATGCCACCACGGGAATGTCTCCCGAATCCTTGCCCCATGGGGGCAGTGGACTCAAGGGTGACTCACTCCATAGGTGTGGGGCGAGCTGCCACGGCAAGGGTCTTGCTGGGTTTGCTAAACCCGCCTCCCGGCAAGGATCTTGCCGGGGGGTTCGCTTCGTCCCCTTTGCTCTTTGTGGTCTTGGTCTTGGCGTCGTTCTGCTTTTCCTGCTTCAGCCTTACCTTGGCTCACCTCCCTTGCCCTGCTCAGTGTGGTGGTGCCCGTGGCTCAGACTGAACCATGCATAGTTATAGGGGTACAAAAAGTGTACCCCTCTTTTTGTACACCGACAGGAGACCCTGGGCCTGGGCCACACGTAAGCACAATCGCGTCATTGGGATAGGCCCAAAAACGGTGCGCGGGCAGGCGGGGCGGTTCTTACCGTGGTAAGTCTCTTCGCGCGCTGCGCTTCCCATGCTTCCCGTGCGTGGCGCGGCATGGGGAGGCGTGTATGACGTGGGCGGCATGCGTGGCGTTGCTTCCCACGGGCATGCGTCACATCACAGTTAATGTGAAAGGAGGCGGCCCGCGTTTTTCCCCCATAAGAAGGAATAATCATGGGCGCGCTGCTCACTTTCTCCTCTTCCCTCGTGCCTTTTCCGATCTTAGAGCCGCCGTTCCCTTTCTTCCTTCCTTCCAAAGCTTTCACTGTCGCCCGCCGCCGCTGCTTTGCCATCCCCCTTCCTCAGCCCTCTAAACTTCTTGGTCGCCAAGGCTCCCAAATTCGCCAAGGGCAAGGGGTGGCTAAGGGCTCCGGGACGGTGGAGCCGCCGGAGAGCGCGCTGTCGGGGGACCGAACGAAGTCCGCCTTCTTCTTCCCGTTGACGGTTGATGTTCAAGAGCTCCGGGCCTCCTTCAAGCCCCTATGGGGAGTGAAGACGGGGGGAGAGGGTTCGAGACACCCGGCGACGCGCATCATTCCTGCCGCTTGTGCTGATCCTGCATCAAATCTGTAACGCCATCGATGCAGCTATATCTCCCACGTGTCGAAGCACGACTTAGAGGCATAACCGCATTGAAAGCAATGTCGCAAGTGAGGTAATCTTCACACAACCCATGTAATACATAAGGGAAAGAGATACATAGTTGGCTTACAATCGCCAGTTCACACAATTACATGAATAAAGCATTACAGCAAACAAAAAAATCAAGGTCCGACTACGGAACCAAAATAAAAGAAGAACCCCAAATGCGACGAAGGTCCCTGATCGACCCCACCTGGGCTCCACTACTGATCAACTAGAACGAAGCAAGACAAAGGACAAGATCTTCAACGAGGTCCTCCTGAGCTTGGTTGCGTCATATGCACGGACTCAACGGCACCTGCAAACTGGTTTTGGAAGTATCTGTGAGCCACGGGGACTCAGCAATCTCGCACCCTCGCGATCAAGACTATTTAAGCTTATAGGTAGGGTAAAAGGTATGAGGTGGAGCTGCAGCAAGCGACTAGCATATATGGTGGCTAACATACGCAAAGGAGAGCGAGAAGAGAAGGCAAAGCACGCTCGAGAAAGTATGATCAAGAAGTGATCCTAAAACAACCTACGTCAAGCATAACTCCAACACCGTGTTCACTTCCCGGACTCCGCCGGAAAGAGACCATCACGGTTACACACGCGGTTGATGTATTTTAAATTAAGGTCAACTTCAGGTTTTCTACAACCGAACATTAAAAAATTCCCATCTGCCCGTAACCGCGGGCACGGCTTTCAAAAGTTCAAATCCCTGCAGGGATGTCCCAACTTAGCCCATCACAAGCTCTCATGGTCAACGAAGGAATAGACCTTCTCCCGAGACATTCCGATCAGACTCGGTATCCCGGTACAACAAGATATTTCGACAGGGTAAAACTAAACTAGCACCACCGCCTGAATGTGCCGACAAATCCCGATAGGATCTGCACATATCTCTTTCTCAGGGCACACTCAGATGAGCCAGACGACGGGTAGGCCAGCCCAGAGTTGCCCCTGGTAGCCCCGGACATCGCTCAGTTGGACCAACACTCAGAGGAGCACTGGCCCGGGGGGGGTAAAATAATGATGACCCTCAGGAGCGCCACTCCCAAGGGAAAAGAAAAGGCTAGGTGGCAAAAGGTAAAACCAATGTTGGGCATTGCTGGAAGAGCTTTACTTAAGGCGAACTGTCAAGGGGTTCCCATTATAGCCCAACCGCGTAAGGGATGCAAAATCGGGGAACATAACACCGATATGACGGAAACTAGGGCGGCAAGAGTGGAACAAACCACCAGGCATAAGGCCGAGCCTTCCACCCTTTACCAGGTATATAGATGCATTAATTAAATAAGATATATTGTGATATCCCAACAAGTAAACATGTTCCAACAAGGAACAAGATCTCCATGTTCCAACAAGGAACAGACTTCAATCTTCACCTGCAACTAACAACGCTATAAGAGGGGCTGAGCAAAGGGTAACATAGCCAAACAACGGTTTGCTAGGACAAGGTGGGTTAGAGGCTTAGTTCAACAATATAGGAGGCATGATAAGCAACTGGTAGGTATCGCAGCATAGGCATAGCAAAAGAGCGAGCAACTAAGCAAGCAAGTGATTTCGAGGGTATGATCATCTTGCCTGAGATCCCGCAAGGAAGAAGAACGAGTCCATGAAGAAGACAAACGGACGTAGACGAACGGATCCTCACAAACGCGACGTTACCGGAACCAACCCGAAGAAGCAAACACCGGAAAGAAGCATACAACATAGTAAACAAACCACACATGAACATGGTATGATATGCGAGATGTGGTATGCGATGCATATGCATGATTTGACAAGGAATGCATGAACCTGGCTTCAACATGGAAATCCAAGTGTGCCACTGGAAAGGTGAGATGAAATCACTTGAAAACGATATAAAGAACGCCGGAATCGGAGTTACGGTTTGGAAATGGCATGCAATTCAAATATGGCACCGGTCTGCGATATACAGCAAGTGGCCATCTAAATGCAATGAGATGAACCAGCTACAGCACCCAAACATGACAACAAAATACATGGCATGGATTCATTCATGATGCTTAATAAAAGTCTAGCAGTGACCTACGGCCAATTCATCCATTAACAGGTTCGAACAAGGATGGCAAAAATGCATATGGTAACAGATCTCAGACTTAGTGAAATTAACACTTGTCTGGAATTTCAGATCAGGTAACACACTTCGGAGCATGAAAACTATATGCTACAGGACCTGAACATGGCAAAGTAAAGCATGGCATGGAGCTACTTAAAGATCTTAACAAAAGTCCCTTAGTGACCTTGAGCCAAAAGGGATCAGAAAATACAATTGCAAGCATGTGAACATGGCAAAAACATAAACAGTTCTCAGACTTGGTGAAAACTGGAGCATGCTGAAACAGATATCAAGTAGGCCTGTTTACGAGCTTGATGCACTCACTACGGAACAAGTCATGACAATCTAAGCATACACCCATCAAGAATACAAAAAATGCAAGCTAGACATGGCAAGAAAACTAACATAGCATGCACGGATCAACTACAACATCCTCGGCAAAATCGCTAACAAGTAGACAATCTGCCCAGATTCACGAAGTAGCAAAAGTAGAGCTCGATTGACTCAAGCTAGGGTGCTCCATAATTGCAAACAAAGACATGGATGGATAGAGCACTACAAGATTAACAAATCATCCTTACTGAGCATCATCAAAAGAGGCACGGATCACTAGGAAACAACATGAACATAACGCCATATGAGATAAACAGGTCAAGGGCTTAGTGGAAATGCTAAGTCCCTGAAATCAGCATTACCAAGTGCCTCACTTAGAAAGCTTGTCCTAGTCACCACACATATCACAAAAATACATGGGTTGCACCTCTGGAAAGATGGCAAAACCCTTAACAAAACATATTTAGAGCTGATGGGCATATCATGCACACAATAATCATGGCAAAAATGACAAATAGCTAAATGATGCAGCAGATTTGACAATTAACTCAACTAGCATACTTCCAACAGCATTTCGGGAATCAAGATGAACTCAAATGAAAATGATGCAATGAGATGAAATATTGTACTCTCTGAGACAAACATTTTGATATGCTATATGCATGAATCGGAGCTACGGATGCAAAGTTACGATGCGATGGACATGGGCACATGAATCTGGGAATTTCAGGGACTTAGTGGAATTATACCTCCGGAAAAGTCAACGGGTGGACGAGGTGGTGCGGGATGAGAGGATCCGGGGCGCAGGGAGGCTGTTTGGATCCGGGGACTGGTGGATCTGGTCCAGCCTCACCGGATCTGGCCGGAGTTGACTCCAGTGAGGGGCGGCCGGCAACGGGGATTCCGGGCGGCGGAGCTCTTCCGGCGAACTCGCGCGGAAACGGGGCAGCGAGGTGTGCAGGAGGCGGCGCAGTGCACTGTGGCGCACGGTGCGGCGACTGCACCGGCGAAGGGCGGCGGTGGCCGGAGCAGACGACCACGGGTGGCGGGGCGGCGGCGACCCGCGGCGGCTCGGGCGGGGCCTGGCGGCGGAGCTGCAATCGGGCGGCGGCGCGAGGAGATGGGCCCCGCGGGCCCGATCCGGGCCGCGCGGGCCGGCGGCGGGGCTGGAGGAGAGAGAGGGCGGCGGGGTGAGGTGGCGAGGCCGAATTGGCTGAGGGTGAGGGCGGACACGTCCGGTCGCCGGGCGGACATGTCCGGCGGCGCGAGGAAGAGGGAGGCTAGGGTTCATCCGCGAAAATTTCGGGGATGGCCACATATTTATAGGTAGAGGGAGCTAGGAGAGTCCAAATGAGGTGCGGTTTTCGGCCACGCGATCGTGATCGAACGACCAAGATGATGGAGCAGGTTTAGGTGGGTTTTGGGAAAAAATGGAAGGGTGTTGGGCTGCAACACACACAAGGCCTTTTCGGGCCCTCGGTTAACCGTTGGAGCATCAAACGGAGTCCAAATGGTACGAAACTTGACAGGCGGTCTACCGGTAGTAAACCAAGGCCGCTTGGCAAGTCTCGGTCCAATCCGGAAATGTTTAATCCCCACACACGAAAGAAAGGTAGAAATGACCACCGGAGGAGAACGAAGCGCCGGAATGCAAAACAGATGATAGAGGCTAAGGTGTCCCGATGTTTCGATGAGATGGTGACTACCGTTTTCTGTGGGAATTGACCTTGATGATCCGACTACGAACGTGCGAGACGTCGCGCCTTAGCAATCGCTAAACCAACTTCCGAAGGTTATTGACCACGCCGGGGCACGATCAACCTGACCACGAGGGTCTGTTTCCTGCGAGCAAACGAAGAACAAGCAAGAAACTGAGATTGCAATCTGGATATTGCGAATATAAGATGAAAGCTTTATTGATCAAGGTGGGGTTCTGTGACGTCTTGGTCTGGTCGTTGGACACAAATGAAGTACGCGAAGTTGCAGCTATGGCGAACTTTTAATCTAAACAAAACCCCCAAAGTCTAAACGACGCCCTAAGGGCTGTATATATGGAGGAAGAGGGGGGAATTTCGTGGCCCTTGAGGGTGGGGTCCGAAACCAACCCTAACTCTTGTTTCCCCACACATACCGACTCTAAAAATAGCCTATACTTAGGTATTTCGAAATTACATGGGCCTGGCCCATTAATAAGGTGACGCAGCACCTAGAATATCCTATGGACGAATATTATGAAGTGGCATCTTGTATATTTCGTCCAAGGCTTCATGCACTCCTTATGGCGGCTTCAAAGTCCTGAAATCATCACTTGTAACTCCGTTCTTGATCCCCTTGCGCATGCCATCAGCTCCATGCGTGTTCTTGCTCCAATGTTCATCCTTCTCCAAGCTAGGCCCTTCATTTGTAAGCAAAACAAATGTATCCAATTTAGGCAGCATCATAATCTCATGAACATTAGAATCATTACCAAGAAACGAAAGTACCTGGTAATTTAATTGGCGTGCGCGAGCTCTAGTAATTGGTCCAGTATATGTAAAAGTAGGGGCTGTGGGTGTAACAATGGTATTGATGTCCTCATCAACAGACAATGGGGAAAAAGCTCGAATGCATGAGACGAACACGTATGCAAATGAAATGCACATGATGACATGATATGCAATGCATGACACGCAAGCAATGACAAGGCAACAACATCGAATAACTGGACGACACCTGGGACATCGGTCTCGGGGCGTTACAAAATCGGTACCCCTTCTTCATTGATTACTTTTCTTGCGGGTTATGCCCTCCTTTCTCCGATTTCTTCTGCGATGTTATGTGCTCCTTCGACTTTCGTCTCTTGGATTTTACTCCTAATGCGGTGGCGTGCATGGCTTTCTTCGCGCATTTTTGCGAAGGCTTTGCCGGGGTGCAGCCCAACATGGCGCTCTTCCGCCATTACTTCTTCCCTCGAATCCAGCCGGGAGGAGCCGTCTCCGGTTGCGTCACCTGGATCCCAAGATCTAAGGGGGCGTATCCAGACGGTGCCGTGAAGGAGAGGTGGGAGGAATGGCGTGGCCGGTGGTTCTGGATTGAAGATGAGAACCCACCGAAATTCTGCAAGGTCCGCCGAGTGCCGCTGGTCCGCGGCAGCGATTGGAGCGATGTCGATGCCGCCGATGGGAGGCTCACCGTCGCCACCACCAGGATTCTCCGGCTCACCCAGGCCGGACTCACCCTTGAGATGATCGAGGCGGACTTCATTCGCTGCCGGATCGCCCCATTGCACAGCAAGGGGAGGCCAGCTTGGCTCTTCACGAACCCGGCTGACATTATGCGACTCCGCCCCGGCCTCGATCACAACTTCACAATGCTGGCGCATGCCCATTTCTGCCAGCGGCTTTTCTAGCTTGATGTGTGTCGCGATGGTGAGGTCGAGCGGACCGGCAAGGCCGCAAGGGCTGCCGCAAAGGTTGGCAAGGCCCTCAAGGGGCCATTTTTCAAGTTGCCAGCGGGGGTGGTCCTGTTGTGCAACAATTCACGTCGGTCCGAGATCATCGCCATGATGCCGGACTGTAATGCGCACGGCCCTGTCCCGAGCTGGAAGGAGCCAAAGGTCGAGGATGTGCAGCTATTCTTCGACACCCTGATCGAGGTGTCCGTCAATGCCGACGCCGAGCGGTGGCTTATCATGGACACCACCCAGGCAGAGCTGGACTACATCGCCACTAGGGCGAGGGAGGCACAACTTGCCATGGAGACCGACAGCACCGGGGGCGTGGAGGACATGGCCGCAACGGCGGCGGAGGAAGAGGAGCTCTCCCGGTGGGCGGCGGCCTCCAGGGAGGTCAGTAGTGCCAACACTGGATCTCTGCTCGTCGAAGACGCGGCCGATGAGTCGTCGGGGGAGGAGGAGGACACGGCGGCGGGCTCGACGCCAACCAGGGGAAGAGGGCGAGTCCCGCGGCGGGCTGGCTCCGGTGAGCCGGCCCGGCCCGGCAGGGCTGCACGGCCTCAATTGACCCTGGAGGGGTCTGGGCGCCACACGAGGGCCACGGTAGCCAAGAGGCTGACGAAGGCCGTTGAGAAGAAGAAGACAACAACTCCTTCCTCATCCGGGCGCGCACAAACCCCGCGGCCTCCTTCGCCTCCTCCGGCAGGAGTCGACTCGGATGATGATGCGGAGCTCCCTTTTGATCTCGGGCCTCTCAGCCCGGAGAGGAAAAGGAAACTGGTGGAAGAGGAGGAGACGGATGACGAGTAAGTTCTCCGTTCCTTACTGTCATTTCCATTTCCTTGAATTGGGTCGCTTGTCTTGATCCATTTTTGCTTCCGTAGGGAGACAGAGACGTTGGCCCAGAGGGCGAGGACCTCGGCGAGCAGCCCGCCCCCGGCTGGGGCTTCGAAGACTCCACTGGTGGTGCTGAGCAGCCCGGACAGCATCCCCCGGCGCAGCCCCCAGCGTAAGTTCATCACCCTCTTCTTACTCGACATGTGGTAGGTGCTTGATGCCATGACGCTGACCTTGCCGGGTTTGCAGGAGGGGACCGGCAGTAGGAGGAGCCACAGAGGGCTACTCCCAACACACCACCCCCATCGACTACGCCGCCGCGGGGGGCGTCCCCGGCAAGGGCATCAGGCACGGAGCCCACACCCATGGAGCAAGAGGGGAACTTAGGCGCTGGTGGCTCTGCCATGGCGCCAAATGCTGGCGGAGAGGGGACTTCTGCTTCACAGCCTGGCACTGGTGAGTCGCATGTCCTTCGTCTCTGTTTTTCCCTTATTCTTTTCTTGGCTTCATTGCTCCCGTTGCTGCCCAGGCCCTCCTTCAACAGGTATGGAGGACGTGGATACCGTTGCTGGGAACATTGCTGAGGAGGCCGCCAAGGATGCTGCCGAGGAAACCACGGCGGGGGCCGCCAAGGCGACCGGCGAGGCTTCTGCCGAGGGCACCAGCAGTGGACCTGCCGGTGGGGCCGGCAAGGCCTCCGCCGAGGAAGAGGTGGTGGGGGACCAGCCTCCCTCGTCCTCAACCTCGGGCCCCGGCAGGTATCTGAAGGTGGGCGACGATCTGTTCGTCCACCTCCCAGGGGCGTCAAGCCGGGCGCCCGCTGAAGGGGAAGTTTTCGACGGTGAGGTGCTTGCCGCCACCGGGCTCGAGGTGGTTGATGAGCTGGGGGTTGGTGGCGATGGTTCTCCAGAAGAGCAGCTTTTCCGTGCCATGGGGGCCAATTTCCGGAAGCTCCAAGTGTTCTACCGTGCTCGCCTGGACAAGTTCAAGTCCAGGATGGCAACGGTGGACAACGCGGAGGTGGACTTCAAGGCGCGCGTTGCCGAGACGCAGACCTGGTTCCACCAGGCTCGGGAGGAGCAGAGGGCCTTTTAGGAGAAATTGGCTGAGCGCGATGTGGAGCTCACCATGAAGATGGCCGACATCGAGAAGGCCCAGGAAAAGGCGGCGAACTTGGCTGCCGCGGCCGAGGCCGCCCGGAACCAGCAGCAAGCCACCTTGGATTCCCAGGAAGTGGACCTCACCGCGCGTGAGGCGAAGCATGCCGCAGCGCTCCGTGGCAAGGATGAGGAGCTCGAGGTCCTTGTCGCGCGGCGGACTCGCGAGCTGGAGCAGAGGCACAAGGAGGCACTTGATGCCCAGGCTCTGGCCCATGCTGGCAAGGTAAGGGAGTTGGAGGTAGCGCAGGACGAGCTGAAGGAGCAGGCCCTCAAGCTGTCCAACGAGAAGAGCACGCTCAACAGCGCCTTGGTGGAGGCGCAAGGAGCGGTCATCAACAGGGTTGGGGAGCTCTCCGAAGCGCAAAACTCCGTCAAAGACCTCAAGCTGAAGCTGGAGGATCCCGAGAAGATGCTGTCGGAGAGCAGGGCTCGGGAGGAGACCTTGACCAGGAGCCTAGAGGAGGGGAAGCAGCTATGGGCGAACGAGGCCGCCTCCCACCAGGATTATGTGGCGGGCGAGAACAGATGGATCAGCCGCCTGGAGGAGGTCACCGGCAGGGTCACCTTGCAGTTGGCCACCATGGGGATGCCACACGTGAGGTACGCCCCTGAGCGCAGCGGGACCGTCAACACCAAGTTGACCCTGTTCTTCGAGGGCATCCTCGGAGCCTTGGCATATCTTCACTCCAACAGGACGGCCACGCTGGCCGAGGAGGCCCGGCGACTTTGCCGGAGGGTCGTGACCAAGGTCCTCACCAAGACGGCGTACTAGAATCCTGATCTTGACTTCGCGGCCGCGATGAAGAGCTTGCCGGATGGTGCTGACCTCACGGTGCTCAAGGAGCGCATCAAGCCCATCACCGACTGCATCGACGAAATCAAGAGGGTGGAAGGCCAGCGCCGGGATTAGGCATCCCGTTCTTCTTCGCCGCTGCGGGTTCCTGACCAAGACAAATTTTATCTTTAGTTAGAACCGCGGCTATGATGTGATGTAATATAACTTTGAAGTACTCTTAATTTTCATGCATGTTATTTCCCCATTCGATTCCTCTTTGTATGCGTGCCCTACGTCGATCGGGAAGGCTTGCCGGCGCGGAAGCCCCTAGCGGCGTTTTGGGGATGGATCCCCATGGCCAGTCGGGTACGCGTGCTGCCGAACGAGCCACCTTTCCGCTCTGAACGCGGCCGCTCGAACTGTCGAGCTTGACTCGAGTCAGAATCGGGGGCGTTGCAGATCGCGGAAGGCTACTCTGCCATTCTCAACGCAGCCGCTTGAGCTGTTGAGTGGACTCGAAATAGGGCAAGAGCATTGCCGATCGTGGTAGAGCCCCTGGCGTGCAGGTTTCTCATACAAAGCAAATATCTCCGGGGGGGAATAACCTCAAATAAGAAGGGTAGCACAAATAAGGGTTCTGTGCAACTTAGCTTCTGTTTGCGATCGCTCGAGTGTCGATCTTCTGGCCTCCTATCTTCTTCAAGGGTCACGAAGATGAAGGAGTGCCGGGCTAACTGCTAGAGCCGATTCTCACAATTGCGTCCCCTACCTGGCGCGCCAAAGATGTCGGTGGGAACGACACCTATGGGATCACAAGAATCCCTACTACGGTTTCGGGGCGCGGGTGTCATGAGAAGAGCGGATCAAACAGATAGCACACGGTTTGTTTATCCAGGTTCGGGCCGCGGGGATGCGTAAAATCCTACTCCTGCTTTGGTGGATTGTATATCTGTGTTCTTGAGCTAGCTATGGGGTGTGAGGAGCTCCAAAAAGCCGAATCCTCCTCCTGGTCGCCTCGGGCCTCCTTTTATAGGAAAGGGGTTGCCACAGTAGCACCAGGAGGTGGAAAGGGGAACAGTGATGTGAGGTTATCCCTCGCATTACATGACAAGGCGCATTTAATGCGTCTTGCCCAGGTGTCCTTGCTTTATCGGGGACGGGGGAGAGCCCTGTCTTGTCCGTCGTCGCTCCCTGTGGCATCGACACGCACCCTGGCCAGCGGCGCTCGCGGTGCCATGTAGGCAGGTAGGCAGCTGAGGTGGCGCAGTGGTGGGTCTCCACGAAGATCTGCATGCCGCCACGCAGGTGCCTGCCCAGCTGGTTGGGTCGGCAGCTGCATGCGAACGGCGGTGGAGGTTTGACTGGCGTGGGCCTGATGATGGCCCAACGGGTGTTTTTGGCAAGGGCCTTGCCGGGGCCCCAGCAAGGGGTCTTGCCATGGCGCCTGCTGTCATCCCCGGACAGGCTCTTGTCGGGGGCCTTGTGGTCCTCCTTGGCTAGGATCCCGCCAAGGATCATCATCTTCTAAAGGGTGTATCTGATCTCGAATGTCTTCACAAAGATCTGCATGCCACCATGGGGATGTCTCCTGAATCCTTGCCCCATGGGGGCAGTGGACTGAAGGGTGACTCACTCCGTAGGTGTGGGGCGAGCTGCCACTGCAAGGGTCTTGCCGGGTTTGCTAAAACCGCCTCCTGGCAAGGATCTTGCCGGGGGGGACCGCTTCATCCCCTTTGCTCTTTGTGGTCTTGGTCTTGGCGTCGTTCTGCTTTTCCTAAGCTTCGGCCTTACGTTGGCTCACCTCCCTTGCCTTGATCAGTGTGGTGGTGCCCATGGCTCAGACTGCCCGTGCACAGTTATAGGGGTACAAAAAGTGTACCCCTCTTTTTGTACACCGACACCCGCAATTCACCGGGCGCTAGACGGGTACCTCCACATATGATGTGTACATGGTGGATACACCCAAAGAGGACGACTGCCAAGGCGGGAAAGATCTGATCGAGGATAAAGCCGCTGAGGCACCACCAAAACATCAACGTCAGCGGCGCCGCTCAAAATCGTGTCGCGAAAAGGAAAGCGACACCGGCACCAGAGACAATAACACCCCGTGCGATGCCGAAAATCCTGAAGACCCGGTCGAACCTGCGTCCGAGCAGGATGAATGGGTCCGGTCTACTCTGCATGATGACAGCTCGGCGACTCCAGAGCTAGACTAGCAGTTTTGCGTCCGTCGATCGCCACACAAATCCGCAGCACATGTACCGCGTGTGCATAATTACGCACTCAAAATACCCTGGGCAACGACGGAGGCACAATGTGGATAGGTCTATAGTGCAGCTCGACCCTATGTGACCTTTACATTTTTTCCTTTGATCTTTTTTTCAATACCACAGGTGCATTAAAGCCTAGCTACCCCACAGTCGTGCAAGGACTCTTTCCGGGCCCGTTTTCCTATAAACGATCGTGGACCGTTCCTCTCAAGGAATCATTTCCACAAGGGCAAAAGTGGCGCAGACGTGTGGCAGTGAATCAATGAGATCTTCAAGACCATCTTTATTTTTAGGCCTCGTATATAGCTTTCCCTTGTGTACAAATTTTGGCATGTAAAATAGCCTTGGCACTATCTGTAATAGCACGCCTGGACGTATCAAACAGATTGCAATGAAAATAGTTTTTTACCAACCCTCGTTCGGTCTTGGTTTGTTTCATAATCTGCATTCCTCTTTTGTGCTAAGATTGCCACATATACATTCTAGTACAGCTTCAATACCAGGGGCTCTATTTGGCCACACACTTTTCAAAAAAAATGAAGCCTGAATACTTTTAAAGTACACTTCGGCGTCCCAAACATTGCATTATATGCATCAGCTCCGAATCATGTCTTTGGTCAATAGCTGGGTTGCCCGGCTCCTATGGTTGCTACCTTATGTTCCGCTTGTTCGGCTAAGGTGGTAAAGGGAGAACTACTACGATTGTGTTTCTGGTTCGTCCGGTCAAGCACCTCAGTAGAGAAAGCCAAAAACTGACTGTCATGATACGGCGAGAGCTGGTCAGCGATTTGGTGACTTACCATAAATGTCTTGTGGTTTCTTCCATACTATACGACGGACTGGCCTTCATCCAGTCACGTGCCTAAGGCATCCAAGTTCGGATAGCCGCACACGCACCAGGGGCTAGTTCCTATTCCCATTGTCAAACTCATATGGCTAAGTGAAAGTAATAAAGCCGCATAGTCTGATTTCCTAGTTCGCTGTGCAGACACCTCCTTTACGGACCAAGACGTTAGGTCTAGTGTGGTCGTGCGCCATTACCAAACACCCCCGTAGCATCTACATGGGGGCTGAAGCCGACGACTGGTAAACTCTCAGAAGTAAAAATGGCCGCACAGGAGGAAAATAATTTTAGATAAAGGCATAAATATATTACAAAGCCTTGGTTCATAAAACAACACCTGGACAGCTTGGATACATTCAGACAAACATGACATCCTTCGAGCATTGGCCCTCTACTACCTCCAAGACGTCATCAAAATAAAGCTCCGGCTTGCAGTTGTCCTTGCCTTTGGGCGGGCCCTCGGTCGCTACGACGGTGGCCTTCATCTTCGCCCATTGCATCTTGACGCGGGCGAAGGCCATCTGTTCACCCTCGATGCACGTCGAGCGCTTGACAACTTCAATTCGGGGCAGTGCGTCAGTGAGCCGCTTCACCAGGCCGAAGTAATTGCTAGGAATGGGTTTGGTTGGCCAGAGCCGGACTATGACGTCCTTCATGGCCAAATCGGACGTCCTATGCAGCTCCGCCAGCTGCATCATCTGGTTGTTCAACAGTGCCGGACGCTCTGGCGCCAGGTACTGTGACAAGAAGAGCTTCTTTATGGTGTTCCCCTCCTGGGCCCGAAAGAATTGTGCAGCGTCGGCCGCACTCCTCGGAAGATCCGCAAAGGCATCTGGAGAACTCCATGGCCATTTAAGCAAGGCATATCTCCGACCGCCAAATATACTCTGCAAAAGAAAGGGCTTACCAGCCACTATCTGTCCGGCCTTCTTGATCTCCTCGCGAGTCGCCCGTGACTCGGTCCACGCCTCCTTGGCCTCCTGGAGAGCCTTGGTGAGATCGACCGCTTGGGCCTTATTCTTCTCTTCCAAGGCCTCGCACCTGCTGGTGGCATCCTTGAGCTCTTGCTCCACTTCAGTCACCCGCTCCTCATACTGGTGGCAGGTGACCTGCTCGGCC
This sequence comes from Triticum urartu, assembly GCF_056163025.1. Taxonomy (NCBI): domain Eukaryota; kingdom Viridiplantae; phylum Streptophyta; class Magnoliopsida; order Poales; family Poaceae; genus Triticum; species Triticum urartu. The sequence goes on along the minus strand of NC_141873.1, from coordinate 214,844,421 downwards.
TCGTGGTCAGTTTGATCGTGCTCTGGCATGGTCAATAACCCCTCGGAATTGGTTTAGCGATTGCTAAGGCGCGACATCCTCGCATGTTCATAGTCGGATCGTCAAAGTCGACTTCCTCTAAAACGATAGCCACCATCTCATCGAAAGACGGGACACCTTTGCCTCTATCAAGAAAAGATGCTCGGTCAATGCAAAAGGTGCACTTTCCAAGGTGACCAAACAAACTTGCATCACGTAGAGCAATAAAAACAGCACGTAAATGTTCCAAATGTTCGAACCAGAAAACGTCCGATGAAAGCACGTAAAATTTCGTTCATTAGCCTCATGAAAGTACTAGGTGCATTAGTTAACCCAAAAGGCATGACTAACCACTCATATAATCCAAACTTAGTTTTAAATGCTGTTTTCCATTCATCTCCCAATTTCATACGAACTTGATGGTATCCACTACGCAAATCAACTTTGGAGAATATTGTAGAGCCACTCAATTCATCAAGCATATCATCTAGCATAGGAATAGGATGATGATAATGAATAGTAATATTATTAATGCCTCTACAATCAACGCACATACGTGACGTAACATCCTTTTTCGGCACTAAAATGATAGGAACAGCAAAAGGACTAAGAGATTCGCGTATATAACCTTTGTCGAGAAGTTCTTGTACTTGACGCACAATCTCCTTCGTCTCCTCTAGATTGGTACGGTATGGTGCACGATTGGGTAATGATGCACCAGGAATTAGGTCAATTTGATGCTCAATCCCTAGAATAGGTGGTAATCCCGGTGGCACTTCTTGTGGAAAGATGTCAGCGAACTCCTGCAAAATGTTAGTGACAGCAGGAGGAAAAGAGGAAGGCACGTCCTCGAATGAAAATAATGCCTCTTTGCACACAAAAGCATAGTAAACAGATTTGCTAAAATCTAAATCATCAATATCAGATTTGGTGGCAATTAAACATGCACTTTTCATTTAATTTCAGAAGCAACACTAGATGGTTTATTATTAGGCTGCATTTGTTGCCCAAATTATTTTGCCACAATCTGATTTTCACTTTTATTTTTCTCCTGTTTTGCTTTATTAGCTCTATTAATATCATCTTTCAAAACGGAATCAGGAGTCATAGGAAGCAAAGTAATATTTTTATCCTTATGAACAAGAGTATACTGATTGTTTCTACCATGGTTTACAGAATTTTTATCAAATTGCCATGGTCTACCAAGTAATAAGGAACATGTTTGCATAGGTACCACATCATAATCAACATAATCAGCATATGTAGAGATACTAAAATGCACACGAACAGTACGTGTTACCTTAACCTTGCCACTGTTGTTGAACCATTGGATGTAGTAAGGATGTGGATGTGGTCTTGTGGTGAGAGATAGCTTCTCCACCATCTCCATGCTAGCCAAGTTATTGCAGCTCCCTCCATATATGATGACGCGAACAGAACGTTCCTTCACAACTCCCTTTGTATGGAAACAAATTATGCCTTTGATTTTTCTCAGCTTGTGTAACTTGCACACTCAAAACACGTTGAGCAACTAAACATTCATACCTGTCAGCATCTTCAGCAGCCACGCATTGCGTCTCATGATCCGAATCCTCTCCTCCGTGTTCTTCATGTGTAATAAGAGCCAAAGTATCCTCATCATAGTCACTAGCGTACTCATACCCACCATCCTCAGTAACAATCATCACACGCCGAGATTGGCATTCTCTCGCAAAATGTCCTCTTCCCTTACAACGATGACAAATAATATCACTTGTGTGCCCTGTTGATGCCATGGAAGAAGAAGAGCTCTGCGCAGGTCCGGCAGGTGTGCTCTTTGTAGATAGTGGTGGTTGTGCCTGCTTTCTTGTATCACGGCTGGAGGTGGCACCTGATGGAGGTGCTGGTGGAGTGGAAGTAGAGGATGCACGTGGTGTCCATGATGAAGATCGACCTGCAGAAAAGTTAGTTCGCGCCAATGTCTGTCGATCCTGCACTTCACGTTCAGCTTTACAAGCAAGATGGAATAAACGAGTGATATTAGTATACTCCTTATACTCTAGAATGGTCTGAATCTCTCTATTAAATCCACCCATAAAATGTGCAAGCATAGCTTCATTCTCCTCAACAATACCACATCTAATCATGCCAGTTTGTAATTCCTGATAATATTCTTCTACAGAATTTTTTCCTTGTCTTAAACGCTGCAATTTTTGAAGTAATTCACGTTGATAATATGGTGGAACCCAACGAGTACGCATAGCAGTTTTCAAAGCAGCCCAAGTAGTTGGAATAGGTTATAATCTACAATGTTCAGACCACCAAACACATGCAAAGCTAGTGAAAGCACAAACAGCAGCAGGAACACGTCTCTCCTCAAGATATTGTAAACATGTAAATCGTTGTTCCATTTCTAACTCCCAAGTAAGATATATATCAGGAACATATCTACCCTCAAATGGTGAAATATTCAATTTTTGTTTAGGAAGATGGTCATGTACCTCAGGTGGTGGTGCAGCCCTACCGTTGCGATGATATGCATGAGGACGACCTGGTGGTGGTGGTGCTGGTGGTTGCACGTAGTTCTGATTTTGGTCAACCTCATCCTCATAATGGTCCTCCACCTCTGCAGTAGCAGCGGGAGCGGTAGAAGCATCAACAGCGACACCAGAAGTTTGCCTAGGGTCAATGGGAACGCGATGTGCTCATCCCACTTGATTTGGAAAGCGGCGTTGTTGTTGTTGTTGTTGTTGTTGTTATTGTTGTTGGAGAGGTGCGTTAGGGGCAGCCGGTGGTGGTGGTGGTGGAAGACGCGCGAGCAATTCATTAAACTTGTTATCGAGCTTTGTTTCCAACGTCTTCTCCATGCCATCTATCTTCTCCATGGCCTCTTCAAATCTGTTTAGCACATCTTGCACCTGTCCACTCATCATTTGCTGAAATTTATCATGCAACTCCTTATTCATGATGTTCTCCCAGTCAGTCTCGTCGGCTTGTGATCCTGCCATGGTTAGCAGCAATAGAAACACACAAGAATTTGATCCTACAGACTACTAACAAGAGGTGGTGGTGGATGTCACAAATCCGTCAAGAAAATCTCAGATTCTTACCAGTTCTTACCCAGCAGCAGGCGGTGGTCAGCAACCGTCGTAGTCAAAACTCTGAAAGCTTGGATAGAGCGATTACCAGGGAGAGTCAAACGCACGACGTAGATGTATGTGGAGCTGGGAAGGCTTATAATATGGTAGCAAAAAGGGTCAGCAATAATCAATTCAGAGATGTAATGTTGAATAAACGCTCAACGACGGTACTGTGCTGGTCCTAGGCTAGACCGTGCTAGAGACGCGAGCCTAGAACACTAACAAAATCACGGCGCTGCACGTAAACAAGGGAGGAGCACTCTCTAATTTTTTTTCTTCTTTTTTTCACTTTTTTTTGCACTTTCCCCTCTTTTTTTAGTTTGGAACTATTTTTCTTCTGCGAGTAGCACAGAATCTCAGGAGTCCCACTCTGTCACGACTCGAAGTATCACGTGATCTAGAACTCGAAAACAAAGCAACAAATACTGGACTCGGACTGGTAGCGGAGATAAATCTGGTGGAACTCAGACTGTTGGCGGCGATGAATCTGGTGGAACTCGGACTGGTGGTGGTATATGGCGATGGTATATGCGGACTCGGATTGGTGGTTGTATATGGCGATGGTATATGTGGACTCGGATTTGTGGTTGTATATGGCAGCGACGATGCATATGGGGGGTGGTGGTATATGGCAATGATGATGACTATGGTGCGGCGGCGGCGTGATATCCTGTGAACAAAACTCGAAACTCTAAGGGACTAGATGCTAAGACTAGCAACTCGACATGACGATGCAACCGCAAATTCAACAAAGAAAAACTCTAAAAAGATTATGCAAAGGCTCAGATTGGTTCGGATATGATGAACTAACCCTAATTTTTCTTGGCTTTTTTCGTGGACTGTAGGTATGAAGAACAGACCCGATCATAACTATGAAAACTGTAAAATCTCACCGAGCAACCTAAAAATATGATACCACTTGATAAAGGCAAAGGTGTCCCGTCTTTCGATGAGATGGTGGCTATCGTTTTTGAGGAAGTCGACTTTGACGATCCGACTACGAACGTGCGAGGATGTCGCGCCTTAGCAATCGCTAAACCAACTCCGAGGGGTTATTGACCACGCCGGAGCACGATCAACCTGACCACGAGGGCCTGTTTCCTGCGAGCAAACGAAGAACAAGCAAGAAACTGAGATTGCAATCTGGATATTGCGAATATAAGATGAAAGCTTTATGGATCAAGGTGGGGTTCTGTGACGTCTTGCTCTGGTCGTTGGACACAAACAAAGTACGCGAAGTTGCAGCTATGGCGAACTTTTAATCTAAACGAAACCCAAAGTCTAACCGACACCCTAAGGGCTTTATATATGGAGGAAGAGGGGGGGATTTCATGGCCCTTGGAGGAGGGGTCCGAAACAAACCCTAACTCTTGTTTCCCCACACATACGGACTCTAAAAACAGCCTATACTTAAGTATTTCGAAAATACATGGGTCTGGCCCAATAATAAGGTGACGCAGCACCTAAAATAGCCTCTGGACGAAATTTATGAAGTGGCATCTTGTATATTTCGTCCAAGGCTTCATGCACTCCTTATGGTGGCTTCAAAGTCTTGAAATCATCACTTGTAACTCCGTTCTTGATTCCCTTGCGCATGCCATCATCTCCATGCTTGATCTTGCTCCAAGGTTCATCTTTCTTGTCCAAGCTAGGCCCTTCATTTGTAAGCAAAACAAATGTATCCAATTTAGGGAGCATCATATTCTCATGAACATTAGAATCGTTACCAAGAAACGAAAGTACCTGATAATTCAATTGGCGTGCGCGAGCTCTAGTAATTGGTCCAGTATGTATAGCAGCAGGAGATGTGGGTGTAACAATGGTATCGATGTCCTCATCATTTCTTGGCTATGTTGTTACTACACAGGGAATTGAAGTTGATAAAGCCAAGATTGAAGCTATTGAGAGTTGGCCGCAGCCCAAAACGGTCACACAAGTGAGGAGTTTCCTTGGCCTCGCTGGTTTCTATAGGCGTTTTGTGAGAGATTTCAGCACCATTGTTGAACCTCTCAACGAGCTTACAAAGAAGGATGTGCCTTTTGTTTGGTGTACCGCACAGGAAGAAGCCTTCACTGTATTGAAAGATAAGTTGACACATGCTCCTTTACTCCAACTTCCTGATTTTAATAAGACTTTTGAGCTTGAATGTGATGCTAGTGGAATTGGATTAGGAGGTGTGTTATTACAAGATGGCAAACCTGTTGCATACTTTTCTGAAAAATTGAGTGGGACTAGTCTGAACTATTCTACTTATGATACCGAATTATATTCTCTTGTTCGGACCTTAGAAACATGCCAACATTATTTATGGCCCATGAAATTTGTTATACATTCTGATCATGAATCTTTGAAACACATTAAAAGTCAAGCAAAACTGAACTGTGGACATGCTAAATGGGTTGAATTCATTGAGACTTTCCCTTATGTCATTAAACAATAGAAGGGTAAAGAAAATGTTATTGCTGATGCATGGTCTCATCGTTATACTATGCTTTCACAACTTGACTTTAAAATATTTGGTTTGGAGACCATCAAAGATCAATATGTGCATGATGCTGAATTTAAAGATGTATTGTAGAATTGTAAGGAAGGGAGAACTTGGAACAAGTTCGTTCTTAATGATGGATTTGTGTTTCGTGCTAACAAGCAATACATGGCTGATAAACAGGAAACATAGTTGAATGTACAAACATTGTATGAGAGACAGATGCAATAGATAGTGTGGAAAAAAGAGGGCATGAAATAGTTGACATGTATATTGTTTAACTAAAACGGATATCATGACATAATTTCACATATATGATGTCTATCTAAACTGGATAGCATAGCATAACATAATTCAAAGATATGATGAATAACTAAACAGGATCGCATGACATAATTCACCTACATGTTATCTAAGTAATCAGGATCACATCATTTGATTTACATATGTGATTTATATGCTAAACAGAGGGCATTCGATATGATGTCTGAACTAAGAACATGGTGTTGAATATTGTGTATATGATGTTTAAACTATGCAATGCAAGACATCGTATGCATGATATGAGCAGTATAACCGTGCCAAGTTAGAGCATACACCTCAGTGGGGGAATAGGACTGGTCATCTGTCTCCGAATCCATCTCTGAGGAGCTATCGGGACCCAACAAGAGATCTTCTTCAACAGGTAGCACTGTCTGCTCTAATGGCCTTGTTTTCACTCCAGATTTTTCCATCTCCCACCCAAATGGCTGATTCACAAGAAGAGTAGTTTAATGTACAAACATTGTCGACAAATGGAAATGTAATGAAGAAAAGGATGGGCAAGATATCATTCAAATATATGATGCCTGGTTAAACAGGATGGCATTGCACATTTCACATATATTATGGCTGGCTAAAAGACATGAGACTGCATAATTCCCATATATGATATAGAAACTAAACAGGTGGCATTATAGAACATGTCTAAACTAAGCAGATGACATATATGATGTTCAAAGTAGGCACTGCAAGGCAACATATGCATGATATGACTAACATCATCATGCCAAGGTAGAGCAAACACCTTGGGGGGTAAATAGTTGTGGTCAGCAGCATCCGAATCCGCCTCAGAATAGATATCTTCCTCTGGATTACAATCTGGAGAGGGGTGGGGAGGGTTTGCCATTGAACCCACCATGGAGCGATGTCTGCATGACATTGTATTGCCGCGCAAAACTCTTCTCTTTTTCCCGACGTGTTCAGCATGACTGTGTACAATATCTGACATGCATACGAAAAAAATATGGTGAGATTATGTAAGGAGAGCATGCAGAAATTTAGAGTGATGGTAACAACCAGTGCATCGATGTTTTTCCGTTGAACCAAAATATCCCTAATGGATCGACGTGAATGTATAGTAATAAGTGATGCAACAAGTGTACAACCTCTTTGCCGTAGCCGTGTCGACCTCAGCATCATTGGGTTGGTCGCTGAAGCAGTTGAGGCGGAGGTGGCTGTCGGAGGTGTGGAGGAGATCTGAGGAATCTGTAGACGGCATCCAGGGCACTGCTCTGTTGTGACGGGTCGTTCTGGCGTTGGAGCAGCTCCGGTGAGCCGTAAGACGTCAAGGCTGAAGCAGCACAAGACAGACATCGCCAATCTCAAGTGGGATTCTAATAGCATCTCCAATAGATGATGTAAAATGGATGTAAAATTAACATCACCAAAAACCACCTGACTACAACAGATGAGGTAAAAACTGTTGACTCTGAACTTAACTGTCGAAACTGAAATTTACTGTGGAATCTAAATGCTACTGTCGAAACTGAACGCAATGGTAGCAGAGAGGCACTTGACATGTAGTTTAGGGAGGGCTTGCAGTTCATCTTCAACCTGCACCCCCCTGAGCCGCCAGCCACCACTGGCCGAACCGCCGGCCCCAGCGCCGCCTCGCCGCCCCGAAACAACTCACCACCGCCGCCCCGGCCAGCCCTCTAGGCCCCCCGCCCCCACCCTGAACCCAAAGATAGATAGTGGGGTACCTCTCCGGCGAGCCCCCATCCCCGCTACGGGTGGTTCTTCCTTAACTCCGGCGAGCCCCCCAACCCCTGAAAATCGACTGACCCAAAAGTCGATTCAGTCGACTAAAGTGTGGCTTAATCGGAGCAGAGCAGCAGCGCGAGCGAGGGGGAGAGCAGCAGCAGGGCGAGCAAGCGATCAAGCAAGAGCCGGAGCAGCAGAAGCAGATCCGGCTGGTATGGACGCCGCCGCCGAAGGGGCCTTGCACTAGGGGAGAGCCGCCGTGGAGATGTCGCCTGTGGCGCCGGCTTCAAGGTAGCCGCTCCATGGGGGTGCAGGATGGAGCACCGTCGGCGCCGGGAGGTCGAGTTAAGGAGAAGGTGCGATGCGATGAGTGTACAACCTCTTTGGTGGCGCCGAGTAGGCCTCGACTTCGTCCGAGGAGTCGGTGAGGATGTTGCGGTTCCGGTGGAGAGGTTAAGGCGGCGCTGTGGGGATGGAGCAGCCGCGATAGATGAGGTGATCGTCGGAGCAGCTCCTTGGAGGTGGAGGATGGGGCGGCTGAACCGGTGGGACGGCGAGATGGACGACGGATCCTCATCCGGGGAGGTGGACGAGGGACGTCGAGCTGTTGCGCTGGACGACGTCGTCAAGGAAGAGGCTCTGGCTGTGCAGCGGTGACATGGCGGACGGAGGAGGGTGGGGTTTCGCAGCTGGAGCGGAGAGGTTATGGCAGCCTGGGATTTTGAATGGCGAAAAGGGGGCGATGGGAGGGGGTGACACATGACTTAGGAACGCGCTTGTCCAAAATGTAGGGTGTGTTACAAAAGAACCCCCACCGATTTGAACTAGCGGCCCTTTCAGCTCAGGGTTAGAAGGGGGATTTCGCGTGTCGGGATTTGGCAGCTGGAGGGAGTTTTCGCGCGCGTTGTAATTTCGGGATAGCAAGGTGCGGGTTGTGAAGGCGCGAGTTTTGGGAGCACGATATCTGAATTTTCGGGATATAACAAGACGCGGCTTGAATTTTAGGGACAAGCCTAATGTGTAGTAATACTTTACTTGTACGTACCAAATAAATTCGCACTTCCCTCAACCAAAAAGAAAACGAAAAAAATAAAACTATTCACACCACACAAAGAGAGAGTCTTGCCCCGTTTTACTATACAAATGCTATTCAAAGCTACTCCCTCCTTCCATCTATATAGGGCCTAATGCGTTTTTCAATGCTAACTTTGACCAAATATTAGAGCAATGATATATGACATGCAACTTACACAAAGCACACCGTTAAATTCGTCTGTGAAAGGTTCTTTCAATGATATAATTTTCACATTGTGCATGTCATGTAATATTAATCTTGTCAATAGTCAAAGGCGGTCTTAAAAATCTCATTACGCCCTATATAGATGGAAGGAGGGAGTATGAATCCATGTTATGTCCGATTAATTTTTTTCGCTTGCTGTATAATGCATGTAACCTACTCATACCAACATTTTAGTGCACTTCAAATGTCTATACTACCGCTGCAATTCGAACTAAATTTGAATTCTTTTCTCTATTTCAATAAGAATCTACAATCATGATTGTTGCCAACTTCAACCATCATAGTTTCCTTGCTATCCGCCAGATATAAATCAGACGACCTATAATGCAGGATGGCAGGCACACCATCATCAACAACTCCGTTTTTTGTAAGACTAGAGATAAAACATATTAAATGTAGTATACCATGTTCATAACCACAGCATGTGTATCACCGTTATATATATTCACACATCCGTCGGTTTGAAACACTATGATAAATTCTTCAAATATCTGAATTCGCTTTTTATAATGAAGTATATATGATCTCTATTCATCTTTTACACCCACACAACCCTCTTATCTCTGTAGCTAGCGCTAACTTTCTCTTGTGCATGCACACGCCCGCATCCCTCTCACCCTCCCTCAGCATTCTCTAGCTCCATCGCGCAAATTCGTCTTTTCACTTTAGGTCGTTCACCCACGGTGTGTGTAGGCCCCCCAGCTCCTTCTTTACGGCACACATCGATCGATATGCCTCTCTAGCCAGGTGTGCCTAGCACAAACACAAGCTTCCCCTCTTCTCTTGTCACCGTCCATGCCTCACTCCCACCACTCTTTTCATCGTTCTCGTACTCACACACTCCTCCCCCTCGATATAGTATGCCTCTCGTACCACCTCCTACATGCATCCCTCTCTCTCTATCCTTCTCCCCGTGCCTCATTTGCTTCTAACACACACATGCATGTATACCGATCGATCTCCCAACATATACCTAGATCGACTTTAACTACCCCCCCATCGATCGACGTACCTCACAAGTTATGTCTCTCCTTTATCTTACAAAGGGCAATTGATCTTCCTATGTAGTTACGTCTGCTTACCACAGCCACATCGTCCCCTCTCATCATTCGTGCATGCCTCCTGACCCGTCTCTCACACGCACGTGCATAGACAACAAGCAGCCATCTCCTCTCTTATTGATATTGCGGGCGTGCCCTCTGTTTGTCTAGCAAGCCTATCCCACCATTTGTTAGAAGCAACTCCACTACAACCCCCTCCAACACTCTAGCTCTGTCTCTCTCCCAACCTTATTCATCTCCTACACATATGCATGGATGCCGATCGATCTCCCTTAATACATGAGGTAGATCAATCTCCTTAATATATGAGGTAGGCCTCTCTCCTCCTCCACACATATACCAGCCATTGTATCTCTATAGTTAATTGGGCCTCCCTCTTCCCCCACCACACACCGATAATCGAGTGCTGCAGGTAGGTATCCATGCCACAGAGACAAACTGCACATGTCCCATCTCACGTTCCAGTAGGCCAGCCACTCTATATCTTTGACATGGGCACACACAAATTCGATGGCACTCTTTATTGATCGCGCGCACGCGCACACACACACACATCATTCCTCTCTTCGATTCTATGGACACCTCAAGCCGATGATGCCTCCACTCTCTTCTCGTGGATTGCCCCCTCTATATATATGTTATATCCAGGACTGTATTTCACACACATTGCATATGTTAACTTTTTTGATTGACCCCCCCCCCCACACACAAAAAAAACTCTCAAGAACCCACACACTATATCTCTCTAGGTTTGTATCTCTCTCACACAACCCCACATAGGTGGTGTATGTATACAAGAAGAGAATAGGTGTACCATGCACGTACTCATGCTTCGTGCCCAGTCACACCCGCGCGGGTACATGGTGGAGCTCATTTCTCCGCAGAAGCTGAATTTGTTTTTGAAACATCAAGTGGCCAGAGACTCGAAAACTTATTTGCCCATTAGTGACTTGTCAGGGCGGTGAATTTTAGTTTGTACGATAATGCTGCATCCACCTAAAGTAACGAAAGTTCTTACGTAAACTTCCTAGTAATTCCCTCTTCGTAGGTGCAGCATTACTCCTAACATTTGTAATATCAGTTTGAAACTTGTAATATTGCTGTGTCCTATTCCTCACTCTGTGCATTTAAAAACCGAACCAAAAAACCATACCGAAAATAAACCGAACCGAACCAATTTTATGGTTTTTATGTTTTCTGGTTTCAGTATGGTATGAACTTTTCATACCGATTTGAACTTGGTTTTTATGGTATATACCATAAAACCGAACGGTTAACTGAATAAAACGAAGTAAAAAATAAATTTGTATTTATTGAGATGAACAACCATACAAGTTGTCATTTTTCTTGTACATGAGTCAAATGCACTACTAAGCACGTAATTTTTTCTTGTAACATAGTCAATTTTCTATTCTTAAAATGCTAAGCACGTCCATAACCATCAAAAAATGAATCAATGCATGCATATATACTTATATATATAGTCATATACTATTTGGATAGAATAGTATGTGTTTTGAGTCATAAATTTGCTAATTATTATTACGTCATTTCCAAATTCGCGTCAACTTTGGTTTTTATGGTATATACCGAAACCATACTGAAATAATTTGGTATATACCGAGACCGGACCGTATTTTAATTTCATACCATATTAACTGATGTATTAATACCGTACAAACTGAAAAACCATATAAATCGAACCATGTAAACCAAATATACCAAACGCACTGGGTGACCTATTCCTGTGTTTTCAAAATCCTGCGAATCAAACAGGTCCTGAGTTGGTGATGATGTTGTGCCTCCCATCTTTCACCAATAGCCGTCGAATCTAGATCTGACGCATACAAACCAAGCTTCTCCATTTTTGCAAAAAGATGCCCGCACTTGTTCCCTATTTACAAACAACTCCTTGTCTCTCACAATCAGCCCCATCTCCTCCCCACCACATCTAGGAGTAGAAGGTCGTGGAAAAATCTGGCGCGATGGCCGCTGCCGGAGCCGTCCACCCCCAATCTTGGTGTTCCGTGCAATGCACGGGCATCTACGCACGGGAAATTATGTCGAACAGGGGTAGTTGTAAGCAGGATAGCTCTACAGCCATGATGATAGTGACTGCAGACGGTGAGGCTAACTATCGTATGCCGAACACGGTGCCTACACTCAGGTGTCATCTCCGGCGCAGGGTCTTGTCACTTCACTGTGAGGAGCAGCATGTAATAATTTGACCAACGGATAGTACAGTGCTAGTACTCCTACTACTACATTGGTAGTACTACTACTAGTACTAGTAGCACCACCGTCTGGATTTAGGAGTACTACCATGTCCATCTGGATTTTAGTATTTGACTAGCAATATCTAATAATGCATGTCACCAAAAATGTACTACTCCCTCTGTAAATAAATACATGGTGTTTTATTCCTATAGGCAAGAGAACTTAATGATTTTTTGCTACTCCTAACTAGAGTACTAATAGGATTACATGCAATGAACTAAACACTGCATGTCATGTTTGGTAGTCTCAAGTCATTGAAAGCATGCACGGCCCACATCTCTCATTGGTTGATATGTCACGAAATAAGAAACAAGGAGGGAGTTAATGCACCATGCCTAAGTATTTTGGGATTATTTGGTTTTTGTAAGGTGACTTATACAACATTTTTGTTTACATGCATTAACATTTAATAGCTAAATCAAAGGTCAAAACTTGGCGCAAAATGCAAAGGGGACCAATAAACCGGTAAACATCAAACTTCTCTCGTTTGGCCCCAACTAGAGGTCCGGTGAGATGACTATACAGCACCGGCACGGAGGGGGACACAGCTTCATTAACTTACGACAACTGCCTTTGGGTGAATGACACGTGGCCCCAGGGGGTGGCTGGCCCACCTATCATACAGCCAAAGGCAGGTGCAGTAGAGGGCCGAGGAGTAGTACGAAATCCAACGCACCTACGCACGCTAACCAAGGGTTGAGTGATCACTCGAATTGCAAGATCAGTTGACTAGAAGCTACGCTAGACCCATGGAGGCGATGAACGCGAGCATCACCCGACTGTCCCAGATGGACCACGACGCCGGCCTGCGGCCCGGCACCGAGGAACATCTCCAGGTAGTATTGCTTGAGGCCGCCAGGGCGAGGGGCCACTTGGACGACAGCTTCGTCTCCTTGTTCGACGAGGTCCTCGTCGGTTTCCTCGACAAGTTCACTGTCATCAAGAAGCTTGCAGACGACTTTGACGTAAGCCTCCAACTGACGCGCCCAGGCTCTGCGATGCCCGCCACCCTCAACAGCCACTATGATAACAACCTCTTCGATGCACTGGTGGCCCTGCGACTGCCCGCCGTCGCGCTGGAGAATGTCCACCTCGAGGTCGCGCTTGCCGCGTAGCGCCTGGCGCAGCAAGACACCATCGACATAATCACCCACGTCTACGCGCAAATCGTCCACAAGGACTACTACATGCAAGAGGAGGACGATAGGACGCTGGCCTTCTTGGAGCGTAGGGCAACCTTGGACGGCACTGTTCAGAAGCACGTTGAGCTCGCCGCGAACGCCGCTGCTCCTCACACACCGGTTGGTGACCCGGCGCACTAGGGCGTGCGGATGTCGTTGAACATTGATGGATCCGTATGTATTTTTATCTTTTCATCAAATCCATGTAGTAGTATATGATACTACAGTAATTATCTTGTCGGGTGGCTGAGAAAACAGGAGGGAGAAGAGATGGTTGTAGCACGGACTCCAAGAAAATTGGTGTCGGATGGGACTCGTGTGGGTGGCGTGTGCTATACTAATAGACGTGAATGTTACTGAGTTATGGCCCATGCCACCCCACTATATCGAGGTACGTATAACAAATTTCCTGCAGTCCGTGCTCGGCCCTCCTCTATCTCTCTTCTCAGCCAGCCAGCGGACGCGCGGAGCCCATCGTTTGTTTGCTCACATGCGGCCCCACATGTCAGTGAAAACGCAAGAGGACCCACTGCACCTGCACATCTTTCACCTCGACGTGCTGGCGATGAAAAACAAATCCAATAAAGATCTTCGGTGGCCGCTTTTGGAGTTGCTCAAGAGTAGTAAGATTCTATTTATAGTTTAACCCAAGATGCACATTTCATGGCTTCAACTACCACTCTATTTTCTTTCATGACACGACCTGGATGCTGGATGTCCCACATGTCGGCAAAAGGAGGAAGAACCCGACCAAATCTTCGGTTCTGCTATCGGATGAGATTAGTGCACTTTTTTGATACTCCTACTAGAATGGAGGCTAGACATGAGAATAGATGCGAGGAAGCAATGTCTACTTCTTTACACTCGAAGAAGAAAGAAGCACGCAAGATCGAGCCTCCGCAGATCAACAATGAATGCATCAAGAAGGCACTAATCCAACTTAGAGGAGTAGTAAAATGTATTCTTGTGGTTCTTGTTTTCTTTGGTCTTGCTTTTCTAGTCAAAATTATCATTGGAGTTCGTGCAAAACGGAGGTCCATTTGGGGTTGTGCGTTGGAGTTGGCCTTACAAGTGGGACCGCAGTTAAGGAAACTGACTATCGGCAAACCCCCACCTCGCCCGCCGTGCGATGGCTGAAGTTAGGCTGGTCATAGTGGGAGTAACTTAGCAAGTAACATAGCGCATTTCAAGACAAGTTTGCTTATGTGGCATATAGTTAATGAGGAGAGAAATGTTTGGAGTAACATAATATGTTACTATAACATAACGCAAACCAAAGCAAAATGAGTCTATAATGTAATAAATGCAATCATCTATGATACTACTTGTATGTTACTTTGCACTATGAAGGTAGTAACAAAGACTAGTGTCATATGCATGACACTAGTCTAAGTTACTCCCCAATATAATCAGCCTTAGAGAAATGACGAGGTTGAAGATATTGCTCTAGCATGGACTCCAAGAAATAATATGGTGTCAGATGGATGTCGTGGTGGTGGCGTGTGCCGTACTCCTGGACGTGAATGCTTGTTCTGGCCCATGCCACCCTACTACTCCTACTACTTACTCCTACTAGTATATAGTATACTAGTATCGAGGATTCGAGGTGCTGGTACGTACAACGAACACATTAACATATGGCTACAGTAAACACACCTGCCCGACGCGCGAAGCATGTGAAGCTAGTACAAATTTAGAGAAGCGACTCGAAAGCCATTCATAAATTTAGTAAGTTTATCATAGGCATATCATCTTATTACATACAACAGGTCATCAACCCACATCGACAACGAGGATACATTATAAATACTAAAGTTTTCACCACACAACAAATAACAAGCCATGAAATGAACTTCAACTCAACCATTACGCGGCGTTGGAAACGCTTGCTTTGAACCACAACTGATTCTCTCGGACGGTCCATCTGTTGTCGATCTGGAGACCAACACAGGACCGATCATCCAGGCTGAAGTGGCCTACTATATCAGAACAAGGGTAGGGAACCACCCAAATGTCCGAGGTATAGACACAGTTGCTTCTCATAAATGTGTCAGCAACAGTTGGATCGCTTTTCACCATCATCGGATAGTTTTGTCCAAGGAAGAGCGAGTTTTCTCCAAGACTATCAATTCTGTGCCAGGGAGAAGGAGTTGGCGCTAGCACACTAGTATCCATCCCAAATACCATGCAACGGGTGTTGGAATAGGTCCGGAGAGTGCGACCATGGGAGACACCTGCTTCCTTACCAGTAACATCATCAGTGGGTTGTATACACACAAGAAGAGATGACCCTTCGGAATTAGTTGCTAGGCGCCATAGAGTATATCGGTGCTGCTCGTCCTCATGCTCGTGATCATCACCATCATCATCTCCCCCTTGGTTATAATTTTTTTCATGTATAGGTGGTGGGATGTTCATAGGACCTTGGAAACACAAGAAGAAGGTTAATTAGTAAAGGGAAACTTGCTAACCTGCATGCATGTGGATGAAACAATTATAATTACGGTGGAAGACAAACGTACCGAAACTACTAGGATGCCATGCAAAAATAGTGCCACGAGTGGTGGCAGCAAACACAAGGCCCTCGTATTGAATTGCATCACAGTACTCATCCGTGTACAGAAACTGATTTTTGAGCAATATCCATCGAGTCGAACCACGAAGGACGGCAACAAGCTTGTCGAAGATAGCAACAACTTCATAGTTGTTGTAATTCCAAGAGCGGTTGGGAACTCGAACAATTGCTATCTTCCGTAGAAGACAGTCACCATGATCGTATTTGAACGTGCGTACATTACCGGTGTGCTCAACCTCTGGGCAGTGTGCTGAGATTTTTGGAAGTGGAACCCGGTGACGAGTGTACACATTCACAAGTTCCCACTCGCAGTTGGACCCAATGTAAACAACCCAATCTCCATTTGCGCCTGCCCATGCCTTGCCCTCAAGCGATGGCATCTTAACATCATACGTATCATTATCAAGCGGCATCAACTTGCACAGGGCGAGGCCTCTGTCGTGCCAGCGCCAGTCATCAGGGTCACGGCAAAGAAGATAGGGGAGATCAAACCGCTGCTTGACTCTTGGGTTCTTTGTAATTATGTTATTAGTTGAGTCGAGAACGGGCTTGAACGGACCTGCCATGCTAGCCGAGGTGATGACGTCGCGCCGATCAATGAGTTCCTCCACCACGTCATCTTTCAGATCGGGGCAACAATAACGGGGTCGTTTCCGGCCTGTTCCCTCCATGGAGAAGACGATCGAACAATGGCAGAAGAAAGGGTGAAGGGCTGAAGGAAAATGGAGGAGGGAGAGGAAGAGCATGCGACAGCAGTTCCAAATCGAGAGGGAAAGGCGAAGAGTCGGTGGACGGTTGCGAGTTTGCCACGGTTCACGAAGAGGTGCCCCGGCCTACACGTCCATTCGGAAATACTGGGTTGTGCGGGACACTCTGGCCTGTCTAGACAGCCTTTTCTTTTATGTTTACCACAGACCAGCCTAGTAGTTTTTTTTTCTTTCCGAAAATGGCTAGCCCAGTTCTTTTGTGATTTGTCAAGTAAGTCACTGTATCAGGCCTGCTGGGCTGCAAATCTTTCAAGACGAGGAGAACTTCATTCGGCTGGCCGAGAAAATGGCCTATCAGTAATAAGAAATGGGCTATACATTTTTAAAACACATCAAACCGACAATTATTTTCAAATATCTTTTTTCATTTCAAGATTTTAAATTGCATTGATTTTTATGCGTGGACAATTTATTGGATTTTATATTGATATACATTTATTTTTAAAATCATTCTAAATGTGACTCGAAATTTCGAGATTAAAAACAGTTCAGACTGCACCGACATATGCAAAATTTCGTATAATTTTTTAACCGTGGCCACAATATGGGCTGTAATGCTAACATAAAGAATATGGGCTCCAAAAAAACTCATAAGAATTAGCAAATGGGCTGTAAATTATTTGAAATAATGGTGGGCTGTATGCTGTTTTCCACATATTTGAGGCTTTCCACAGATGGCCTGTATACTGTTGGATGTCCATCCAACGGCCGTCGTGCTTCTTCAATCTCTGCTCTTCCTGCTCCAGCCGCTCAAACAAGCGCCGGCGGGACTGCCTACTCACTCCTCCCCGCGGCCGGTTGTGCTGCCGCGCAGGCCTCACCGCCCCACCGTACTCCCATTGCTGGCCTAGCCATCCCTCTACTCACCCACACCTGATGTTATTCTCCGGCGACGGCAGACGAACCAGTAAACCCTCGTATAGTCATACTCCCCTCCGCGTGGGAAACAAAAACAACAGCCGAGTCTTCCCTGCCTCCGTGTCGTTCCCTTCCTAGGCCTCGCCATCGTCCACCGCCCTGGTGCTCTTGGCGTGGCGTGGTCAGCGTGGTCAACGACCGACATGCATCTGAAGCGGACTGTACATGGAGAGGCTGACAGCTGGGTCCATGGCCCCAAGCAAGGAAATGCCTCCTTATTACGTGCAAAAATAATGATTTCCTCCACCTGACATTTGGGACCCACCGAAACGGCCTCTGTATTTCGTGAAAAAAACGTTACCGCCGCTGACAGCTCAGACCCACCAGCTATATCTTCGCATGCAAGGAAGTGCCTCCTTATTACGCACAAAAAAATGAATACTCCCCCTGCTAGCTGGGATCCAGTATAGTGGGCCTACTAAGTTGACGGGGACGAAGGGCTTTGTGAACTTAGTCAATACACACGATTCTAGCTCGACTGACCGTACGATGTCCATCCAACGGTCGTAGTGCTTCTTCAACCTCTGGTCTTCTTGCTCCAGCGGCCCAAAGCAGCGCCGGTCGTGCCGCCCGCTCCTGCCTCCCGTGGCCGGCTGTGCTGCCGCGGATGCCTCACCGCCCCCATACTACTCCCACCGCTGGCCAGGCCATTCCTCCACTCCACTCATCCACACCCCCTGTTATTCTGCGGCGACGGCGGCGCAGCCGAACCAGTGAACCCTCGTACTCCTCTCCACGTGGGCATCCACTGCCGCGTCTTCGCCGGCTCTGCATCATCCCCTTCCTAGGCCTCGCCATCGTTCATCGCCGTGGTGCTGTCGGCGCGGCGTGGTCAATGTGGTCAACAACCGAATTCCATCGGAAGAATACTATACGTGGAGAGGCTGACAGCTGGGTCCACGGCAGCCGCAAGGAAGTGCCTCCTTATTACGCGGAAAATAATTATTCCTCCACCTCACAGTAGGGACCCACCGGACGCCCACCAGTATATCGCGAAAAAAACGTTTGCCCCTGACTGCTGGGACCCACCCGACGGCCCACCGTATTTCTCGAAAAAATGTTCCGCCTGCTGTCAGCTCGGACCCACCGAAAGTGCCTCCTTATTACGCACAAAAAAATGATTACCCCCTGCTAGCTGGGACCCACCTTAGCGGCAGGCTGACTTGTGGGCCTACTAAGTTGACGGGGATGGAGGGCTTTGTCAACTTAGTCAATATGCATGATTCTAGCTCCAGTGACCGTACGATGTCCGTCCAACGGCCGTAGTGCTTCTTCAACCTCTGGTCTTCTTTCTCCAGCCGCCCAAACCAGCGCCGGTCGTGCCTCGTGCTCCTGCCTCCCGTGGCCGGCTGCGATGCGGCGGAGGCCTCACCGCCCCCTACTACTCCCACCGCTGGCCAGGCCATCCCTCTACTCACCCACACCCCCTGTTATGCTGCAGCGAAGGTAGCCTCACACCGTAGCGAACCAGTGAACCCTCGTACTCCTCTACGCGTGGGCATCCACTGCCGTGTCTTCCCCGGCTCCGCGTCGTCCCCTTCCTGGCCTCGCCATCGTCCACCGCCCTGGTGCTCTTGGCACGGCGTGGTCAACGTGGTCAAGGAACGGCTTCCATCGGACGTGGACTGTACGTGGAGAGGCTGACAGCTAGGTCCATGGCCGCAGCAAGGTAGTGCCTCCTTATTACGTGGAAAATAATTATTCCTCCCCCTGACAGCGGGGACCCACAGGACGGGCCACCAGTATTTTGCGAAAAAAATCTTTTCCCCCTGACTGCTGGGACCCACCGGACGGGCCACCGTATTTCGCGAAAAAAACGTCCCCCCCCCCCCGCTGTCAGCTCGGACCCACCAGAAGTGCCTCCTTATTACGCACAAAAAATGAATACTCCCTCGGCTAGCTGGGACCCACCTTGTTGGGAGGCTGACTTGTGGGCCTACTAAGTTGACGGGGACGAAGGGCTTTGTCAACTTAGTCAATATGAACGATTCTAGCTCCAGTGACCGTACGATGTCCATCCAACGGTCGTAGTGCTTCTTCAACCTCTGGTCTTCTTGCTCCAGCCGCCAAAGCAGCGCCGGTCGTGCCGCATGCTCCTGCCTCCCGTGGCTGGCTCTGCTGCCGTAGAGGCCTCACCGCCCCCTACTATTCCCACCGCTGGCCAGGCCCTACGGCGACGACAGCCTCACACCGCAGCCGAACCAGTGAACCCTCATAGTCCTCTCCGCGCGGGCTTCCACTGCCGCGTTGTCCCCTTCCCAGGCCTCACCGTCGTCCACTGCCGTGGTGCTCTCCGCGCGGCGTGGTCAACATGGTCAAGGAACGACTTCCATCGGAAGAGTACTGTACGTGGAAAGGCTGACAGCTGGGTCCACGGCCACAACCCAGTTTTTTTTTTCTGATTTGTCAAGTAAGTCGCTTTGTCAGGCCTGTTGGGCTACAAATCTTTCAAGACGAGGAGAGCTTTCATTCGGCTGGCCGAGAAAATGGCCCATCAGTATGAGAAATGGGTTGTACATTTTTAAAACACATCAAACCGGCAATTAGTTTCAAATATCTTTTTTTCATTTCAAGATTTTAAATTACATTAATTTTTATGCGTGGAGAATTTGTTGGATTTTATATTGATATACATTTATTTTTAACATCAGTTTGAATGTGAGTCGAAATTTCGGGATTAAAAACAGTTCGGACCGCACCGAAATATGCAAAATTTTGTATAATTTTTTAACCGTTGCCACAATATGGGCTGTAATGCTAACAAAAAGAATATGGGCTCCAAAAAAACCTTAAGAACTAGCAAATTGGCTGTAAATTATTAGAACTAATGGCAGATGGGCTATATGCTGTTTTCCACAAATTTGAGGCTTTCCTAAAAAAAGGTTGACGCACAAGCACTGACTGTTGGATGTCCATCCAACGGCCGTCGTGCTTCTTAAATCTCTGATCTTCCTGCTCCAGCCGCTCAGACAAGCGCCGGCGGGACTGCCTGCTCCCTCCTCCTTGCGGCCGGCTGTGCTGCTGCGCAGGCCTCACCGCCCGACCGTACTCCCATCGCTGGCCTAGCCATCCCTCTACTCACCCACACCTGCTGTTATTCTCCAGCGACGGCAGACGAACGAGTAAACCCTCGTACAGTCATACTCCCCTCCGCGTGGGAAACAACTACTGAGTCTTCCCTGCCTCCGTGTCGTCCCATTCCTAGGCGTCGGCGTCGTCCACCGCCCTGGTGCTCTTGGCGCGGCGTGGTCAACGTGGTCAAGGAGCGACTTCCATCGGACGTGGACTGTACGTGGAGAGGCTGACAGCTGGGTCCACGGCCACAGCAAGGAAGTGCCCCTTTATTACGCGGGAAATAATGATCCCTCCACCTGACAGCTGGGACCCACCGGACGGGCCACTGTATTTCGCGAAAAAAACATTTCCCCCTGACTGTTGGGACCCACCAGCTACATCTTCGTACGCAAGGAAGTGTGTGCGGGCAAAAAAAATGATTTGCCTCCTGAGTGCTGGGACCCACCAGCTACATTTTCGTAGGCAAGGAAGTGCCTGACAGTTGGGACCCACCTGGTCAAAGCGTACGTAGCGTTGTCATTCTGGTCACGAACGTGTACGTACATACGGGCCACTGTACACCACGAGGTCCTGTTCATCCACCCCCACCGGGAACTGTTCGTCCAACCCCCCCCCCCCCCCCCCCGCAACGCTCATTGTTCATCCAGAGGCAGCATCAATCGGCTTCAGTTAGCAGCAATAGCGAAGGAATTGCTCGATCGGGTTCAGTTAACAGCCATCGATCGATCGCTCGGGTTCAGTAACGCGTAGCCTGCAGTGCAATCGCTCGGGTTCAGTTAGAGCCCAACGCCTCGCTCGGGTTTAGTTTGAGCGAACGCCTCGCACACACGCGCGTACATGTACGAGAGAAACACGCATCGCTCGGCCCCGACCTCCCACCGTAACCGGGAACTCCCCGAAATTTTCCTCCCCCTCGCTTCTACCACGGTTTTTTCCGTCATGGACGGCCCAAAGAATGTCATGCAGCTGCGTCTCCGGCCCGCCCAGGACGAAAAGCCCATTTTCTGTCATGATTTTTTGTCATAGAAGTAGGAGCCCACCACATCTATGATGATACCGGGTTTTGTCACAATTATCGTCATAGAAGTGTCATATGTATGACAGAAAAAAATTTCGTTCGGCCCAAAATGTCACAGATGTGTCTTTTTTTTGTAGTGCCGCCGCCCGTGGCCGGCGATGCGCCGCCCCGCCTGCCCCGAAACCACTCCCCACCGTGATAAGGACATCAATACCATTGTTACACCCACAGCCCCTGCTGATAAGGGGGTGGCCCGATCTTCTCAGTGAGCCGAGGATGTCGATGTTGAACTTGCAGGATAACTTGTGAGATGCTCTCGAACTCTCTGGCTGTTCCCCCGTTGCCAATGCAACATATCTTCAACCCTATGGATATTCGCAACACCACACACTTGCGCACGTAGCCGCCGACCACGAAGTGGTTCTGCAATCTCTCAATTCCCAGTGCAATGACAGATAGCACTTGACTTTCAGTAGCAAATACACCCTATCAAAACAAATTTGGTGTAGGTAAATATTCCTGATCGATGCAAAGAGGAATATGAGTACAGAGGAATGCTTAAAGCAATTCAGTCTGATATGAGTTTAATCAAAACGTGGTCTAACCCTAAAAGAAACGACTTAAAAGGGTATATAAAAACCCCTGGACGTCCAACATAGTGTTGGGGTCGAAATCCAAATTATCTCTAACTTTCCTAACTTAAACGAATCTATTTGGAAAAACTGGCACAAACAATCGCCGTATTGTTTTGGTGTCTGCGACTCGGTCACCGCGAATCGCGGGCTGCGAGTATACAATTTGGAAAGCACACGAGTCAAGCTTTCCAAATTGTATTTAAACGCCTTATTTGGAGCACGGACACGGATTCTGCACGTATATCAATTGCGGGCCTCCTGGCTGTCAATCCGAGTCCGGTTCTGATTTTCCTTCTGTTTATGTTGTGCACCTGCCTCCCTCTCCTCCCTCGTGCACTTGCTGATATTAGATATCAGTAGAAGTTCTTCTTACTGCAATTCTTCATCTCAACGTGCCAAGCTTGCCTTCCCTTCAAATCTGATCATACAAATATGCAAAGACTTAGGCAGTATAAAATTCTGATTAACACAAATGTCAGATTCAACTAAGAGTGAATTCACCTGTTGTTCAAGTAGTTTTGCATGTGCTCTTGTAATTGGTCCAATTCTGATTTCATTGGACTTGTCTTGTGCAATATCATCTTTATTTGAAAATGATGGTAAAGGAGTAGGGATGTCCTCATCATCTTCCCCCCCCTTGAAAAGGCGTCGACCACGACACACCAAGGTCTTCTCCAGTATATGGCGTCAAATCAGCGACGTTGAACGTGTTACTCACGCCAAACTCTTCAGTCGGAAGATCAATTTTGTATGCATTATTATTAATCTTGGCAAGCACTTTATATGGTCCATCACCTCTTGGTTTCAACTTGGACTTGCGCCGTTTAGGAATTCTATCTTTACGCAAGTGTACCCACACCATGTCACCCGGCTGAAACAACACCTCCTTTCTCTTCTTATTAACATGACCAGCCATGTACTTGCCCTTCTTTTCAATGGCTTCTTTGGTCTTCTCGTGTATCGTCCTCACGAAATCTGCCCTCTTGGATGCATCCATGTTCACTCTCTCTTGAATTGGAAGGGGCAACAAATCAAGTGGTGTAATTGGCTTAAAACCATAGACCACCTCAAATGGACAGAACTGAGTTGTGGAATGTACCGCCCTGTTATATGCAAACTCCACATGCGGTAAACACTCCTCCCATTCACGCAGGTTCTTCTTTATCATGGATCGCAACAACGTGGATAGTGTGTGATTGACCACCTCTATTTGCCCATCTATTTGGGGATGACAAGTAGTGCTGAATAGTAACTTTGTCCCCAGCTTTCCCCAAAGTGTCTTCTAGAAATAGCTCATAAACTTCACGTCATGATCTGAAACAATCATCTTTGGTACTCCATGTAAGCGCACGACGTCCCTGAAAAACAGAGTAGCAATGTGCGACGCATCGTCGCTTTTGTGGCAGGCAATAAAATGTGCCATCTTAGAAAAACGATCAACTACCACAGAAATTGAATCATGTCCTCTCCTGGTCCTAGGCAATCCTAACACAAAGTCCATGATTATGTCTTCCCATGGTGTAGTAGGAGCAGGGAGAGGAGTATACAAACCATGAGGTTTCAGCTTAGACTTTGCCTTATTACAAGTAATGCAACGCTTCACAAATCTGTCCACATCACGCCTCATCTTAGGCCAATAAAAGTGATCAGCGAGCATAAGCAAAGTCTTCTCACGTCCAAAATGACCCAGCAAACCGCCGACATGTGATTCCTGCAACAATAGCAAACGCACAGACGATTCTGGAACACATAGTTTGTTAGCTCTAAACAAATAGCCATCATGTATGTGATATTTTTCCCATGCTTTTACATCTGAACATGATTTATATGGTCCTGAAAAATCAGGATCAGTGGCATATAAATCACGCAAACTCTCTAAACCGGGAACTTGAACATCCAATTGTCTCAACAACATGTTTTTCCTGGAAAGAGCATCAACAACAACATTATCTTTACCCTTTTTGTATTTAATGATGTATGGGAAAGATTCAATAAATTCAACCCATTTTGCATGACGTTTGTTCAAATTGGATTGGCTTTTCAAATATTTCAGAGCCTCATGATCAGAATGTATGATAAATTCTTTTGGCCACAAATAATGTTGACAAACCTCAAGGACACGAACTAGAGCATACAATTCTTTATCATAAACAGGATAGTTCAATTGTGCACCATTAAATTTTTCAGAAAAATATGCAATCGGTTTACCCTCTTGCATCAACACACCTCCAATACCAATTCCACTAGCATCACATTCAATCTCAAATTATTTAGTAAAATCAGGAAGTATAAGCAAAGGTTCAGCAGTCAAACAACGTTTCATCTCATCAAAAGCATTATCTTGGGCTGCGCCCCACACAAAATCAACACCCTTTTTTGTGAGCTCATTCAAAGGTGCAGCAATGGTACTGAAATCTTTCACAAAACGTCTCTAGAAACCAGCAAGATCGTGAAAGCTTCATACTTGACTAACATTCAGAGGAGTAGGCCAATTTTTAATAGCTTCTATTTTTGATTCATCTACCTCAACTCCATGCTTAGAAATAACATATCTGAGAAATATGACCTTATCTTTGCAAAATGTGCACTTATCAAGATTACCATATAACTGAGCATCACGCAACAGTTGCAAAACTTGTCGAATATGATCACTATGTTCAGATTCATTGCGGCTGTAAATAAGTATATCATCAAAATATACAACCACAAATTTACCAATGAAATGCCTCAAAACATGGTTCATTCATCTCATGAAAGTACTAGGTGCATTAGTTAACCCAAAAGGCATGACTAACCACTCATATAAACAAACTTTGTTTTAAAGGTTGTCTTCCATTCATCCCCTTCTTTCATCCTAATTTGATGATAACCACTACGCAAATCAATTTTAGAGAAAACAGCAACACCACTCAATTCATCCAACATATCTTCTAAACGTGGAATAGGATGACGATATCGAATAGTGATGTTATTTATAGCTCTACAATCTACGCACATGCGCCATGTACCATCTTTCTTAGGAACCAAAATTATAGGAACAACACAAGGACTTAAGCTCACGCGAATATAACCATTGTCTAGAAGCTCTTGTACTTGTTTCTAAATTTCCTTTGTTTCCTCGGGGTTGGTGCGGTACGGTGCTCTATTGGGCAGCGATGCTCCTGGTATCAAATCAATTTGATGCTCTATACCTCCCAATGGTGGTAAACCAACGGGTACCTCCTCCGAAAACACATCGCTAAATTCCTGCAATACATTAGAAACACCAATAGAGAGAGGGGTCATGTCGTTAGAAACCAAAATTTGACCCTTGCACAACAGAAAAAGTGGTACAGCAGTGGGATCCTCACGAAACTCTCTCAAATCAGATTTGGTGGCTAGCATAACTAAGGAATTCACTCCCTCACTTTTATTTTGACCACTCAGATTTGGCCTGTGGCTCTCACTCACCGGAAGTGTAGTCTCTCACCTATCTAATCTCTCACTCTCTTTTTCAAGATTCACTTCAATTTTTTGACGAGATTCATTTACAATTTGCTGCGGTGTCATAGGCCTCAAACTAACCTCCTTGCCACGCCAATTTAAATGATATGTGTTGGCTCTCCCATTCCGGCGGACATCTTTATCATACTGCCATGGGCGTCCCAACAACAGGTGACGCACGGTCATAGGAACCACATCACACTCAATGGTGTCTTTATATGGTCCGATCTGAAATTCCACACGCACCACGTGGCTGATCTTCATCTCTCCACTATCACTTAACCATCGAATAAAATATGGATTGGGGTGCGGTAAATATTTGTTGGAAATATGCCCTAGAGGCAATAATAAATTGATTATTATTATATTTCCTTGTTCATGATAATCGTTTATTATCCATGCTATAATTGTATTGATAGGAAACTCAGATACATGTGTGGATACATAGACAACACCATGTCCCTAGTAAGCCTCTAGTTGACTAGCTCGTTGATCAATAGATGGTTACGGTTTCCTAACCATGGACATTGGATGTCGTTGATAACGGGATCACATCATTAGGAGAATGATGTGATGGACAAGACCCAATCCTAAGCATAGCACTAGATCTTGTAGTTCATATGCTATAGCTTTTCTAATGTCAAGTATCATTTCCTTAGACCATGAGATTGTGCAACTCCCGGATACCGTAGGAATGCTTTGGGTGTATCAAACGTCACAACGTAACTGGGTGGCTATAAAGGTGCATTACAGGTATCTCTGAAAGTGTCTGTTGGGTTGGCACGAATCGAGACTGGGATTTGTCACTCCGTATAAGCGGAGAGGTATCTCTGGGCCCACTCGGTAGGACATCATCATATGCGCAATGTGACCAAGGAGTTGATCACGGGATGATGTGTTACGGAACGAGTAAAGAGACTTACCGGTAACGAGATTGAACTAGGTATTGGATACCGACGATCGAATCTCGGGCAAGTAACATACCGATAGACAAAGGGAATTGTATACGGGATTGATTAAGTCCTTGACATCGTGGTTCATCCGATGAGAACATCGTGGAACATGTGGGAGCCATCATGGGTATCCAAATCCCGCTGTTGGTTATTGACCGGAGAACGTCTCGGTCATGTCTGCATGTCTCCCGAACCCGTAGGGTCTACACACTTAAGGTTCGGTGACGCTAGGGTTGTAGAGATATTAGTATGCGGTAACGCGAATGTTGTTCGGAGTCCCGGATGAGATCCCGGACGTCACGAGGAGTTCCGGAATGGCCCGGAGGTAAAGAATTATATATAGGAAGTGCTGTTTCGGCCATCGGGACAAGTTTCGGGGTTATCGGTATTGTACCGGGACCACCGGAGGGGTCCCGAGGGTCCACCGGCTGGGGCCACCTGCCCCGGGGGGCCACATGGGCTGTAGGGGGTGTGCCTTGGCCTATATGGGCCAAGGGCACCAGCCCCAAGAGGCCCATGCGCCAAGAGATGGAAAAAGGGGAGAGTCCTAAAAGGGGAAGGCACCTCCGGGGTGCCTTGGGGAGGATGGACTCCTCCCCACCCTTGGCCGCACCCTTCCTTGGAGGAAGGGGCAAGGGCTGCGCCTCCCCCTCTCCCTTGGCCCTATATATAGTGGAGAAAAGGAGGAGCAAACCAACCTAAGGCCTGGCGCCTCCCTCTCCCTCCCGTGACACATCTTCCTCCTCCCGCAGCGCTTAGCGAAGCCCTGTTGGAATCCCGCTACTTCCACCACGCCGTCGTGCTGCTGGATCTCCATCAACCTCTCCCTCCTCCTTGCTGGATCAAGGCGTGGGAGACGTCTCCGTGCTGTACGTGTGTTGAACGCGGAGGTGCTGTCCGTTCGGCGCTAGGATCATCGGTGATTTGAATCACGACGAGTACGACTCCATCAACCCCGTTCACTTGAACGCTTCCACTTAGCGATCTACAAGGGTATGTAGAAGCACTCTCCTTCCCCTCGTAGCTGGTTTCTCCATAGATAGATCTTGGTGATACGTAGGAAAATTTTGAATTTATGCTACGTTCCCCAACAGTGGCATCATGAGCTAGGTCTATTGCGTAGATTCTATGCACGAGTAGAACACAAAGTAGTTGTGGGCGTTGATTTTGTTCAATATGCTTGCCGTTACTAGTCTTATCTTGATTCGGCGGTATTGTGGGATGAAGCGGCCCGGACCAACCTTACATGTACTCTTACGTGAGACCGGTTCCACCGACAAACATGCACTAGATGCATGAGGTGGCTAGCGGGTGTCTGTCTCTCCTACTTTAGTCGGATCGGATTCGATGAAAAGGGTCCTTATGAAGGGTAAATAGCAATTGGCATATCACGTTGTGGTCTTTGCATTGGTAAGAAACGTTCTTGCTAGAAACCCATAGCAGCCACGTAAAACATGCAAACAACAATTAGAGGACGTCTAACTTGTTTTTGCAGGGGTATGCTATGTGATGTGATATGGCCAAAAGGATGTGATGAATGATATATGTAATGTATGAGATTGATCATGTTCTTGTAATAGATGATCATGGAGCCCCAAGATGGAGATCAAAGGAGCTACATGATATTGGCCATATCATGTCACTATTTGATTGCATATGATGTTTATCATGTTATGCATCTTATTTGCTTAGAATGACGGTAGTAAATAAGATGATCCCTCATTATAATTTCAAGAAAGTGTTCCCCCTAACTGTGCACCGTTGCTACAGTTCGTCGTTTCGAAGCACCACGTGATGATCGGGTGTGATAGATCCTTACGTTCACATACAACGGGTGTAAGACAGATTTACACACGCAATACACTTAGGTTGACTTGACGAGCCTAGCATGTGCATAGACATGGCCTCGGAACACAGAAGACCGAAAGGTCGAGCATGAGTCATATAGAAGATACGATCAACATGAAGATGTTCACCGACGTTGACTAGTCCGTCTCACGTGATGATCGGACACGGCCTAGTTCACTCGGATCATGTAATCACTTAGATGACTAGAGGGATGTCTATCTAAGTGGGAGTTCATAAGATGAACTTAATTATTCTGAACATAGTCAAAAGGATTTTGCAAATTATGTCGTAGCTCATGCTATAGTTCTACTATTTAGATATGTTCCTAGAGAAAAAAAATTAGTTGAAAGTTGATAGTAGCAATTATGCGTACTAGGTCCGTAAACTGAGGATTGTCCTCATTGCTTCAAAGAAGGCTTATGTCCTTAATGCACCGCTCAGTGTGCTGAACCTCGAACGTTGTCTGTGGATGTTGCGAACATCTGACATACACGTTTTGATAACTACGTGATAGTTCAGTTAAATGGTTTAGAATTGAGGCACCAAAGATGTTTTGAAACGTCACGAAACATATGAGATGTTTTGAGGGCTGAAATTGGAATTTCAGGCTCGTGCCCACGTCAAGAGGTATAAGACCTCCGACGGTTCTTCTAGCCTACATACTAAGGGAGAAAAGCTCAATTGTTGAGCTTGTGCTCAGATTGTCTGAGTACAACAATCATTTGAATCAAGTGGGAGTTGATCTTCCAGATAAGATAGTGATGTTTCTCCGAAATCATTACCACCAAGCTGCTAGAGCTTCGTGATGAACTATAATGTATCAGGGACATATATGATGATCCTTGAGATATTCGCGATGTTTGACACCGCGAAAGTAGAAATCAAGAAGGAGCATCAATTGTTGATGGTTAGTGAAACCACTAGTTTCAAGAAGGGCAAGGGCAAGAAGGGATACTTCATGACACGGCAATTCAGCTGCTGCTCTAGTGAAGAAACCCAAGGTTGAACCCAAACCCGGGACTAAGTGCTTCTGTAATAAGGGGAACAACCACTGGAGCAGAATTACCCTAGATACTTGGTAGATTAGAAGGCTGGCAAGGTCGATAGAAGTATATTGGGTATACATTGTGTTGATGTGTACTTTACTAGTTCTCCTAGTAGCACCAGGGTATTAGATACCGGTTCGGTTGCTAAGTGTTAGTAACTCGAAATAAAAGCTACGGAATAAACGGAGACTAGCTAAAGGTGAGCTGACGATATGTGTTGGAAGTGTTCTCAATGTTGATATGATCAAGCATCGCACGCTCCCTCTACCATCGAGATCGGTGTTTGCGTTGAGCATAGACATGATTGGATTATGTCTATCGCAATACGGTTATTCATTTAAGGAGAATAATGGTTACTCTGTTTATTTGAATAATACCTTCAACGGTCTTACACCTATAATGAATGGTTTATTGAATCTCGATCGTAGTGATACACATGTTCGTGCCAAAAGATATAAGATAGTACCACCTACTTGTGGCACTGCCAGGTAAGTCATATCGGTATAAAACGCATGAAGAAGCTCCATGTTGATGGATCTTTGAGCTCACTCGTTTTTTGAAAAGTTTGAGACATGCGAACCATGTTTGTTGGTAGATATGCATGAAGAAACTCTATACAGATGGATCGTTTTGTACTCGCTTGATTTTGAATCACTTGAGACATGCAAATCATACCACATGGGCAAGATGACTGAAAGCCTCATTTTCAGTAAAATGGAACAAGAAAGCAACTTGTTGGAAGTAATACATTTTGATGTGTGCAATCCAATGAGTGCTGAGGCATGTAGTGGATATTGTTATGTTCTTACTTCACAGATGATTTGAGTAGATGTAGAGTATATTTACTTGATGAATCACGAGCCTGAATTATTGAAAGGTTCAGGTAATTTCAGGGTGAAGTTGAAAGATCGTCGTGACAAGAGGATAAAAAATCTATGATATGATCATAGAGATGAATATCTGAATTGCGAGTTTGGCACAGAATTAAGACATTGTGGAAATTGTTTCACAACTGATACAGCCTGGAACACCATAGTGTGATGGTGTGTCCGAACATCATAACTGCACCCTATTGGATATGATGCATACCATGATGTCTCTTATCAAATTACCACAATAGTTTATGGGTTAGGCATTAGAGACAACCACATTCACTTTAAAAGGGGCACCACGTAATTCCGATGATATGACACCGTATGAACTATGGTTTAGAGAAACCTAAGCTGTCATTTCTTAAAAGTTTGGGACTGCGACGGTTATGTGAAAAAGTTTCAGGCTGATAAGCTCGAACCTAAAGCGGATAAATGCATCTTCATAGGACACCCGAAACAGTTGGGTATACCTCCTGTCTCAGATTCGAAAGCAATAAGGGATTGTTTCTAGAATCAGGTCCTTTCTCGAGGAAAAGTTTCTCTCGAAAGAATTGAGTGGGAGGATGGTGGAGACTTGATGAGGTTATTGAACCGTCACTTCAACTAGTGTATAGCAGGGCACAAAGAGTTGTTCCTGTGGCACCTACACCAATTGAAGTGGAAGCTTATGATATTGATCATGAGACTTCGGATCAAGTCACTCCCAAAACACGTAGGATGACAAGGATGCGTACTACTTTAGAGTGGTACGTAATCCTGTCTTGGAAGTCATGTTGCTAGACAACAATGAACCTATGAGCTATGGAGAAGCGATGGTGGGCCTGGATTCCGATAAATGGTTCGAGGCCATATAATCCGAGAGAGGATCCATATATGAAAACAAAGTGTAGACTTTGGAAGAACTACTTGATGGTCGTAAGGCTGTTGAGTACAGATGGATTTTAAAAGGAAGACGGACAATGATGGTAAATGTCACCATTAAGAAAGCTCGACTTGTCATTAAGATGTTTTTCGACAAGTTCAAAGAGTTGACTATGATGAGACTTTCTCACTCGTAGCGATGCTAAGAGTCTGTTGGAATTATATTAGCGATTACTGCATTATTTATGAAATCTTGCAGATAGGATGTCAAAACATTGTTTCCTCGATGATTTTCTTGAGGAAAGGTTGTATGTGATACAACCGGAAGGTTTTGTCAATCCTGAAAGATGCTAATAAGTATGCAAAGCTGCAGCAATCCTTCTGAGGACTGGAGTAAGCATCTCGGAGTTGGAATGTATGCTTTGATGAGATGATCAAAGATTTTGGGTGTATACAAAGTTTATGAGAAACTGGTATTTCCAAAGAAGTGAGTGGGAGCACTATAGAATTTCTGATGAATATATGTTGTTGACATATTGTTGATCAGAAATGATGTAGAATTTCTAGAAAGCATATAGGGTTATTGGAAAGTGTTTTCAATGGAAAACCTAGATTAAGCTACTTGAGCATTGAGCATCAAGAACTATAAGGATAGATCAAAATGCTTAATGGTACTTTCAAATGAGCACATACCTTGACATGATCTTGAAGGTGTTCAAGATGGATCAGTCAAAGAAGGAGTTCTTGCCTGAGTTGTAAGGTATGAAGTTAAGACTTAAAGCTCGACCATGGCAGAATAGAGAGAAAGGACGAAAGTCGTCCCCTATGCTTAAGACATAGGCTCTAAAGTATGCTATGCTGTGTACCGCACCTGAAGTGTGCCTTGCCATGAGTCAGTCAAGGGGTACAAGAGTGATCCAAGAATGGATCACGGGACAGCGGTCAAAGTTATCCTTAGTAACTAGTGGACTAAGGAATTTTTTCGATTATGGGGGTGGTAAAAGAGTTCGTCGTAAAGAGTTACGTCGATGCAAGCTTAACACCTATCCGGATAGCTCTAAGTAGAGATACCGGATACATATAATGGAGCAACAATTTAGAATAGCTCCAAGTAGAACAGTTATTTGGATTAGCTCCAAATAGAACGTGGTAGCTACATCTAGGAGATGACATAGAGATTTGTAAAGCACACACGGATCTGAAAGGTTCAGACCCGTTGACTAAAACCTCTCTCACAAGCAACATGATCAAACCTAAAACTCATTGAGTGTTAATCACATAGTGATGTGAACTAGACTACTGACTCTAGTAAACTCTTGGGTGTTAGTCACATGGCGATGTGACCTGTGGGTGTTAATCACATGGCGATGTGAACTAGATTATTGACTCTAGTGCAAGTGGGAGACTGTTGGAAATATGCCCTAGAGGCAATAATAAATTGATTATTATTATATTTCCTTGTTCATGATAATCGTTTATTATCCATGCTATAATTGTATTGATAGGAAACTCAGATACATGTGTGGATACATAGACAACACCATGTCCCTAGTAAGCCTCTAGTTGACTAGCTCGTTGATCAATAGATGGTTACGGTTTCCTAACCATGGACATTGGATGTCGTTGATAACGGGATCACATCATTAGGAGAATAATGTGATGGACAAGACCCAATCCTAAGCATAGCACTAGATCGTGTAGTTCATATGCTATAGCTTTTCTAATGTCAAGTATCATTTCCTTAGACCATGAGATTGTGCAACTCCCGGATACCGTAGGAATGCTTTGGGTGTATCAAACGTCACAACGTAACTGGGTGGCTATAAAGGTGCATTACAGGTATCTCTGAAAGTGTCTGTTGGGTTGGCACGAATCGAGACTGGGATTTGTCACTCCGTATAAGCGGAGAGGTATCTCTGGGCCCACTCGGTAGGACATCATCATATGCGCAATGTGACCAAGGAGTTGATCACGGGATGATGTGTTACGGAACGAGTAAAGAGACTTACCGGTAACGAGATTGAACTAGGTATTGGATACCGACGATCGAATCTCGGGCAAGTAACATACCGATAGACAAAGGGAATTGTATACGGGATTGATTAAGTCCTTGACATCGTGGTTCATCCGATGAGAACATCGTGGAACATGTGGGAGCCATCATGGGTATCCAGATCCAGCTGTTGGTTATTGACCGGAGAACGTCTCGGTCATGTCTGCATGTCTCCCGAACCCGTAGGGTCTACACACTTAAGGTTCGGTGACGCTAGGGTTGTAGAGATATTAGTATGCGGTAACGCGAATGTTGTTCGGAGTCCCGGATGAGATCCCGGACGTCACGAGGAGTTCCGGAATGGCCCGGAGGTAAAGAATTATATATAGGAAGTGCTGTTTCGGCCATCGGGACAAGTTTCGGGGTTATCGGTATTGTACCGGGACCACCGGAGGGGTCCCGAGGGTCCACCGGCTGGGGCCACCTGCCCCGGGGGGCCACATGGGCTGTAGGGGGTGTGCCTTGGCCTATATGGGCCAAGGGCACCAGCCCCAAGAGGCCCATGCGCCAAGAGATGGAAAAAGGGGAGAGTCCTAAAAGGGGAAGGCACCTCCGGGGTGCCTTGGGGAGGATGGACTCCTCCCCACCCTTGGCCGCACCCTTCCTTGGAGGAAGGGGCAAGGGTTGCGCCTCCCCCTCTCCCTTGGCCCTATATATAGTGGAGAAAAGGAGGAGCAAACCAACCTAAGGCCTAGCGCCTCCCTCTCCCTCCCGTGACACATCTTCCTCCTCCCGCAGCGCTTAGCGAAGCCCTGTTGGAATCCCGCTACTTCCACCACGCCGTCGTGCTGCTGGATCTCCATCAACCTCTCCCTCCTCCTTGCTGGATCAAGGCGTGGGAGACGTCTCCGTGCTGTACGTGTGTTGAACGCGGAGGTGCTGTCCGTTCGGCGCTAGGATCATCGGTGATTTGAATCACGACGAGTACGACTCCATCAACCCCGTTCACTTGAACGCTTCCACTTAGCGATCTACAAGGGTATGTAGAAGCACTCTCCTTCCCCTCGTAGCTGGTTTCTCCATAGATAGATCTTGGTGATACGTAGGAAAATTTTGAATTTATGCTACGTTCCCCAACAGTGGCATCATGAGCTAGGTCTATTGCGTAGATTCTATGCACGAGTAGAACACAAAGTAGTTGTGGGCGTTGATTTTGTTCAATATGCTTGCCGTTACTAGTCTTATCTTGATTCGGCGGTATTGTGGGATGAAGCGGCCCGGACCAACCTTACATGTACTCTTACGTGAGACCGGTTCCACCGACAAACATGCACTAGATGCATGAGGTGGCTAGCGGGTGTCTGTCTCTCCTACTTTAGTCGGATCGGATTCGATGAAAAGGGTCCTTATGAAGGGTAAATAGCAATTGGCATATCACGTTGTGGTCTTTGCATAGGTAAGAAACGTTCTTGCTAGAAACCCATAGCAGCCACGTAAAACATGCAAACAACAATTAGAGGACGTCTAACTTGTTTTTGCAGGGGTATGCTATGTGATGTGATATGGCCAAAAGGATGTGATGAATGATATATGTAATGTATGAGATTGATCATGTTCTTGTAATAGATGATCATGGAGCCCCAAGATGGAGATCAAAGGAGCTACATGATATTGGCCATATCATGTCACTATTTGATTGCATATGATGTTTATCATGTTATGCATCTTATTTGCTTAGAATGACGGTAGTAAATAAGATGATCCCTCATTATAATTTCAAGAAAGTGTTCCCCCTAACTGTGCACCGTTGCTACAGTTCGTCGTTTCGAAGCACCACGTGATGATCGGGTGTGATAGATCCTTACGTTCACATACAACGGGTGTAAGACAGATTTACACACGCAATACACTTAGGTTGACTTGACGAGCCTAGCATGTGCATAGACATGGCCTCGGAACACAGAAGACCGAAAGGTCGAGCATGAGTCATATAGAAGATACGATCAACATGAAGATGTTCACCGACGTTGACTAGTCCGTCTCACGTGATGATCGGACACGGCCTAGTTCACTCGGATCATGTAATCACTTAGATGACTAGAGGGATGTCTATCTAAGTGGGAGTTCATAAGATGAACTTAATTATTCTGAACATAGTCAAAAGGATTTTGCAAATTATGTCGTAGCTCACGCTATAGTTCTACTATTTAGATATGTTCCTAGAGAAAAAAAATTAGTTGAAAGTTGATAGTAGCAATTATGCGTACTAGGTCCGTAAATTGAGGATTGTCCTCATTGCTTCAAAGAAGGCTTATGTCCTTAATGCACCGCTCAGTGTGCTGAACCTCAAACGTTGTCTGTGGATGTTGCGAACATCTGACATACACGTTTTGATAACTACGTGATAGTTCAGTTAAATGGTTTAGAATTGAGGCACCAAAGATGTTTTGAAACGTCACGAAACATATGAGATGTTTTGAGGGCTGAAATTGGAATTTCAGGCTCGTGCCCACGTCAAGAGGTATAAGACCTCCGACGGTTCTTCTAGCCTACATACTAAGGGAGAAAAGCTCAATTGTTGAGCTTGTGCTCAGATTGTCTGAGTACAACAATCATTTGAATCAAGTGGGAGTTGATCTTCCAGATAAGATAGTGATGTTTCTCCGAAATCATTACCACCAAGCTGCTAGAGCTTCGTGATGAACTATAATGTATCAGGGACATATATGATGATCCTTGAGATATTCGCGATGTTTGACACCGCGAAAGTAGAAATCAAGAAGGAGCATCAATTGTTGATGGTTAGTGAAACCACTAGTTTCAAGAAGGGCAAGGGCAAGAAGGGATACTTCATGACACGGCAATTCAGCTGCTGCTCTAGTGAAGAAACCCAAGGTTGAACCCAAACCCGGGACTAAGTGCTTCTGTAATAAGGGGAACAACCACTGGAGCAGAATTACCCTAGATACTTGGTAGATTAGAAGGCTGGCAAGGTCGATAGAAGTATATTGGGTATACATTGTGTTGATGTGTACTTTACTAGTTCTCCTAGTAGCACCAGGGTATTAGATACCGGTTCGGTTGCTAAGTGTTAGTAACTCGAAATAAAAGCTACGGAATAAACGGAGACTAGCTAAAGGTGAGCTGACGATATGTGTTGGAAGTGTTCTCAATGTTGATATGATCAAGCATCGCACGCTCCCTCTACCATCGAGATTGGTGTTTGCGTTGAGCATAGACATGATTGGATTATGTCTATCGCAATACGGTTATTCATTTAAGGAGAATAATGGTTACTCTGTTTATTTGAATAATACCTTCAACGGTCTTACACCTATAATGAATGGTTTATTGAATCTCGATCGTAGTGATACACATGCTCGTGCCAAAAGATATAAGATAGTACCACCTACTTGTGGCACTGCCACGTAAGTCATATCGGTATAAAACGCATGAAGAAGCTCCATGTTGATGGATCTTTGAGCTCACTCGTTTTTTGAAAAGTTTGAGACATGCGAACCATGTTTGTTGGTAGATATGCATGAAGAAACTCTATACAGATGGATCGTTTTGCACTCGCTTGATTTTGAATCACTTGAGACATGCAAATCATACCACATGGGCAAGATGACTGAAAGCCTCATTTTCAGTAAAATGGAACAAGAAAGCAACTTGTTGGAAGTAATACATTTTGATGTGTGCAATCCAATGAGTGCTGAGGCATGTAGTGGATATTGTTATGTTCTTACTTCACAGATGATTTGAGTAGATGTAGAGTATATTTACTTGATGAATCACGAGCCTGAATTATTGAAAGGTTCAGGTAATTTCAGGGTGAAGTTGAAAGATCGTCGTGACAAGAGGATAAAAAATCTATGATATGATCATAGAGATGAATATCTGAATTGCGAGTTTCGCACAGAATTAAGACATTGTGGAAATTGTTTCACAACTGATACAGCCTGGAACACCATAGTGTGATGGTGTGTCCGAACATCATAACTGCACCCTATTGGATATGATGCATACCATGGTGTCTCTTATCAAATTACCACAATAGTTTATGGGTTAGGCATTAGAGACAACCACATTCACTTTAAAAGGGGCACCACGTAATTCCGATAATATGACACCGTATGAACTATGGTTTAGAGAAACCTAAGCTGTCATTTCTTAAAAGTTTGGGACTGCGACGGTTATGTGAAAAAGTTTCAGGCTGATAAGCTCGAACCTAAAGCGGATAAATGCATCTTCATAGGACACCCGAAACAGTTGGGTATACCTCCTGTCTCAGATTCGAAAGCAATAAGGGATTGTTTCTAGAATCAGGTCCTTTCTCGAGGAAAAGTTTCTCTCGAAAGAATTGAGTGGGAGGATGGTGGAGACTTGATGAGGTTATTGAACCGTCACTTCAACTAGTGTATAGCAGGGCACAAAGAGTTGTTCCTGTGGCACCTACACCAATTGAAGTGGAAGCTTATGATATTGATCATGAGACTTCGGATCAAGTCACTCCCAAAACTCGTAGGATGACAAGGATGCGTACTACTTCAGAGTGGTACGTAATCCTGTCTTGGAAGTCATGTTGCTAGACAACAATGAACCTATGAGCTATGGAGAAGCGATGGTGGGCCTGGATTCCGATAAATGGTTCGAGGCCATATAATCCGAGAGAGGATCCATATATGAAAACAAAGTGTAGACTTTGGAAGAACTACTTGATGGTCGTAAGGCTGTTGAGTACAGATGGATTTTAAAAGGAAGACGGACAATGATGGTAAATGTCACCATTAAGAAAGCTAAGATGTTTTTCGACAAGTTCAAAGAGTTGACTATGATGAGACTTTCTCACTCGTAGCGATGCTAAGAGTCTGTTGGAATTATATTAGCGATTACTGCATTATTTATGAAATCTTGCAGATAGGATGTCAAAACATTGTTTCCTCGATGATTTTCTTGAGGAAAGGTTGTATGTGATACAACCGGAAGGTTTTGTCAATCCTGAAAGATGCTAATAAGTATGCAAAGCTGCAGCAATCCTTCTGAGGACTGGAGTAAGCATCTCGGAGTTGGAATGTATGCTTTGATGAGATGATCAAAGATTTTGGGTGTATACAAAGTTTATGAGAAACTGGTATTTCCAAAGAAGTGAGTGGGAGCACTATAGAATTTCTGATGAATATATGTTGTTGACATATTGTTGATCAGAAATGATGTAGAATTTCTAGAAAGCATATAGGGTTATTGGAAAGTGTTTTCAATGGAAAACCTAGATTAAGCTACTTGAGCATTGAGCATCAAGATCTATAAGGATAGATCAAAACGCTTAATGGTACTTTCAAATGAGCACATACCTTGACATGATCTTGAAGGTGTTCAAGATGGATCAGTCAAAGAAGGAGTTCTTGCCTGAGTTGTAAGGTATGAAGTTAAGACTTAAAGCTCGACCATGGCAGAATAGAGAGAAAGGACGAAAGTCGTCCCCTATGCTTAAGACGTAGGCTCTAAAGTATGCTATGCTGTGTACCGCACCTGAAGTGTGCCTTGCCATGAGTCAGTCAAGGGGTACAAGAGTGATCCAAGAATGGATCACGGGACAGCGGTCAAAGTTATCCTTAGTAACTAGTGGACTAAGGAATTTTTTCGATTATGGGGGTGGTAAAAGAGTTCGTCGTAAAGAGTTACGTCGATGCAAGCTTAACACCTATCCGGATAGCTCTAAGTAGAGATACCGGATACATATAATGGAGCAACAATTTAGAATAGCTCCAAGTAGAACAGTTATTTGGATTAGCTCCAAATAGAACGTGGTAGCTACATCTAGGAGATGACATAGAGATTTGTAAAGCACACACAGATCTGAAAGGTTCAGACCCGTTGACTAAAACCTCTCTCACAAGCAACATGATCAAACCTAAAACTCATTGAGTGTTAATCACATAGTGATGTGAACTAGACTACTGACTCTAGTAAACTCTTGGGTGTTAGTCACATGGCGATGTGACCTGTGAGTGTTAATCACATGGCGATGTGAACTAGATTATTGACTCTAGTGCAAGTGGGAGACTGTTGGAAATATGCCCTAGAGGCAATAATAAATTGATTATTATTATATTTCCTTGTTCATGATAATCGTTTATTATCCATGCTATAATTGTATTGATAGGAAACTCAGATACATGTGTGGATACATAGACAACACCATGTCCCTAGTAAGCCTCTAGTTGACTAGCTCGTTGATCAATAGATGGTTACGGTTTCCTAACCATGGACATTGGATGTCGTTGATAACGGGATCACATCATTAGGAGAATGATGTGATGGACAAGACCCAATCCTAAGCATAGCACTAGATCGTGTAGTTCATATGCTATAGCTTTTCTAATGTCAAGTATCATTTCCTTAGACCATGAGATTGTGCAACTCCCGGATACCGTAGGAATGCTTTGGGTGTATCAAACGTCACAACGTAACTGGGTGGCTATAAAGGTGCATTACAGGTATCTCTGAAAGTGTCTGTTGGGTTGGCACGAATCGAGACTGGGATTTGTCACTCCGTATAAGCGGAGAGGTATCTCTGGGCCCACTCGGTAGGACATCATCATATGCGCAATGTGACTAAGGAGTTGATCACGGGATGATGTGTTACGGAACGAGTAAAGAGACTTACCGGTAACGAGATTGAACTAGGTATTGGATACCGACGATCGAATCTCGGGCAAGTAACATACCGATAGACAAAGGGAATTGTATACGGGATTGATTAAGTCCTTGACATCGTGGTTCATCCGATGAGAACATCGTGGAACATGTGGGAGCCATCATGGGTATCCAGATCCCGCTGTTGGTTATT
The DNA here is from genome assembly GCF_056163025.1 of Triticum urartu. NCBI lineage: Eukaryota > Viridiplantae > Streptophyta > Magnoliopsida > Poales > Poaceae > Triticum > Triticum urartu. Next base: position 214,804,058 of record NC_141873.1, on the reverse strand, counting down.
GACCGGAGAACGTCTCGGTCATGTCTGCATGTCTCCCGAACCCGTAGGGTCTACACACTTAAGGTTCGGTGACGCTAGGGTTGTAGAGATATTAGTATGCGGTAACCCGAATGTTGTTCGGAGTCCCGGATGAGATCCTGGACGTCACGAGGAGTTCCGGAATGGTCCGGAGGTAAAGAATTATATATAGGAAGTGCTGTTTCGGCCATCGGGACAAGTTTCGGGGTTATCGGTATTGTACCGGAACCACCGGAGGGGTCCCGGGGGTCCACCGGCTGGGGCCACCTGCCCCGGGGGGCCACATGGACTCCTCCCCACCCTTGGCCGCACCCTTCCTTGGAGGAAGGGGCAAGGGCTGCGCCTCCCCCTCTCCCTTGGCCCTATATATAGTGGAGAAAAGGAGGAGCAAACCAACCTAAGGCCTAGCGCCTCCCTCTCCCTCCCGTGACACATCTTCCTCCTCCCGCAGCGCTTAGCGAAGCCCTGTTGGAATCCCGCTACTTCCACCACGCCGTCGTGCTGCTGGATCTCCATCAACCTCTCCCTCCTCCTTGCTGGATCAAGGCGTGGGAGACGTCTCCGTGCTGTACGTGTGTTGAACGCGGAGGTGCTGTCCGTTCGGCGCTAGGATCATCGGTGATTTGAATCACGACGAGTACGACTCCATCAACCCCGTTCACTTGAACGCTTCCGCTTAGCGATCTACAAGGGTATGTAGAAGCACTCTCCTTCCCCTCGTAGCTGGTTTCTCCATAGATAGATCTTGGTGATACGTAGGAAAATTTTGAATTTATGCTACGTTCCCCAACAATATTTCACTTTCATCTTTTGGCATAACTCCTTACTAGCCAAATTGCGACAAGTACCACCATCAATTATAACCTTGCATGCCTTACCAAGACCAACAACGGCCTTTGTTTGAAACAAATTGCACCGCTGTTCTGCAGGACTAGGCGTAAAACTTAGCATTTTGGGCGAGCAAACAATTGTAGGATAGTGTGTAGCATAATCATCTATTGAACCATCTTCATCTTCCTCCCAAATTTCAGAATCAGGGTCAGCATCATCACCGGTTTCATATTCTTTTGTATCCTCATTAATCAACATAACCTTTTTATTGGGACAATCTCTCTTAAAATGACCCCTTCCACCACATGTATGACAACTCATGTCCCTGTTTCTTGCTGTAGAATCAGCAGCACTAGCAGCAGGTTGCGCCGGTTTCTTCGCATTAGAAATCACCGAATCTGATTTGGAAGAAGTATTACCATGAAAAACAGAAGTGGAACTAGGAGTAGGCTCCATACCAGGTGTTGTTCGTGGTGTAAAACGTCCTCTACTCGCTATTGTGCGAGATGTAAACTTAGCATCCTCAGCCACTTGCAATTCAGCCTCACGTGCTTGGTGTAACAAATCTGTCATGTCATAATATTGGTGAAGACGAACAATACGCTTGATGTTATAGTTCAGGCCAGAGAGAAATCGTTGCATTGTTTGTTCAGGCTCTTCACGCACTCTAGCATGCTGCATAATAAGCTCCATCTCCTGAAAATATTCATCCACAGAAGAAGTACCTTACCTAAAATTCTACAATTTGTCATAGAGAGAACGAATATAATTGTGTGGAACAAAGCGAGCACACATCTCTTCCTTCATATCTCTCCATGTAACAATGGGACGTTCACCATCTTCAATTCTGGACTATACCATATTATCCCACCAAAGCAAAGCATAGTCATCAAATTCAGAAGATGCAAGTTTTATTTTTCTGTCCTCGGTGTACTCATGCATGCGCCATAATTTTTCCACCTTCAGCTCCCAATTGAGGTACTCTTCAACATCAGTAGGACCAACAAACTTGGGGACGGTGAAATTTGGTTTTCCCAGACCATCATCATCACGGTTGGCTGGTTGTGCAAAAGCATCATTATCAAATCGACGGCGCGCACCAAGAGGAGCAAATCCATAGCCTACGGGCATTGCAGCAGCACGGCCACCACCACGGCCTCCATTACCACGACCACCATCTTGACCAGCAACAATCGGCTCGTGTGGAGCTTGCTGGTCCCGATTAGCTTGCTGTAATTGTGCATGACGTGCTGCAGCCCCTTGTACATTGGCAGCATTAGTAGCTGCAACACCCTCATTACCACCATGAACACTAGCTTCACCATCATCATCATAATCACGCTGCTGATCATGTTGGCGATCAACGGACTGTTGCAACGCAGCCGTAGCTTGCTGCAAGTTAACTAGAGTCCCCTGAATTTCAATAACTTGACGTTGTGTAGCTGTGATGGTTTCTGTGGGATCCTTGAGGTCCAACTCCATGTTCTGCACATTCTCATTTATAGGATCGGTTGCACACTGAATTTGTCGCTGAAGATGATCACGAAGAGCTTCATATTCATTCCAATGCACCACGGATTTAGGGTCCTTTTTCTGCTGTATATCAAAAGACTCGTTGGACATGATTAGGTGATTAGTACTCATAGAAAATATAGTGTATGTGGAAAACTCTCAACTCACTCAAAACCGAAAGAAACAAGGTATCTTATCATTCCAAAGTGAATTAGAAAAGCTTACCAACTTGTATGGGAAGAATGTGCATGGATGTGATGTAGCGAATACCGAGGGTGAAAACTATCACACAACAAATAGGGTATATGGTGGAGCTTTGTTGGAATACCTATCAACACCAATTCACAAATCCTAGTGCTGATCGGATGATAGAGACCCAGGGAAACACACACAGTGGAGATAAGTGGGGCAAATGCAACTCTGAAACTGAGCTCAAAATTCTGGAGTTGGAGTAATGCTCGTGTTGCAAATGCACAGGAGAGACGCTAGCAAATTGCTCAATTTATACAGGCACGAGATTTCTCAATCTACTAGTGCAATGAACATGGCAGAAAAACTGACAAACTCGCCAAAAATATATGCAACTTCCACGTATAGCTTTCTTTTCCTCCTCTTTTTTGTTTTCTTTTTCTTTCTCTTTTTTTCGTTTCCTTTTCTTTTTTTTCTTTTTTTTGTATCAGTAACCTGAGCAATTAGTAACCAATCTGATTTTGCCAAAACAAAAGATGCACTCTCCAAATTCCTATATGAGCAGCCCGTAGAGCAAAGGATATGCTAGTCTCAATAGGGAAGTACTACGCAAAAGAAGAAAGGCTGACTATGGTTATCAAAGGAAACACAATCTGATTCAGATAGTTAATCAAACCAAACGAAATCTGACTCGGAAGAACAGACTTGACAGCAACCAAACGACTCCGACGTGAGAAAAGGAGAACCTAGACAATCTACAATGACTCAGATCATAAAGTAAGTTACGCAAATAAAAGACTATGATCGGCAACTAAAACTTGGAACCGATGCTATCTAGGCTATGGCAAAAACTCTAAATCCTAATATTTTTGTTTGGCTTTTTCTGTGTAGGACGAAAACAAAAACTAATCTAAGGGATTGGTGGATGCTCACTGAGATAACGCTGGAAATCTGATACCAAGATGTTAAGGGGGTGTCCCGATCTTCTCAGTGAGCGGAGGATGTCGATGTTGAACTTGCAGGATAACTTGTGAGAAGCTCTCGAACTCTCCGGCTGTTCCCCCGTTGCCAATGCAACATATCTTCAACCCTATGGATATTCGCAACACCACACACTTGCGCACGTAGCCGCCGACCACGAAGCGGTTCTGCAATCTCCCAACTCCCAGGGGAACGACAGATAGCACTTGACTTTCAGTAGCAAATACACCCTATCGAAACAAATTTGGTGTAGGTAAATATTACTGATCGATGCAAAGAGGAATATGAGAACAGAGGAACGCTTAAAGCAATTCAGTCTGATATGAGTTTAATCAAAACGTGGTCTAACCCTAAAAGCCATGACTTACAAGGGTATATAAAGACCCCTGGACGTCCAACATAGTGTTGGGGTTGAAATCCAACTTATCTGTAATTTTCCTAACTTAAGCGAATCTATCTGGAAAAACTGGCAGAAACAATCATCATATTGTTTTGGTGACTGCGACTCGGTCACCGCGAATCGCGGGCTGCGAGTATACAATTTGGAAAGCACACGAGTCAAGCTTTCCAAATTGTAGTTAAATGCCTCATTTGGAGCAAGGACACACATTCTGCACGTATATCAATTGCGGGCCTCCTGGCTGTCAATCCGAGTCTGGTTCTGATTTTCCTTCTGTTTATGTTGTGCACCTGCCTCCCTCTCCTCCCTCGTGCACTTGCTGATATTAGACATCAGTAGAAGTTCTTCTTACTGCAATTCTTCATCTCAACATGCCAAACTTGCCTTCCCTTCAAATCTGATAATACAAATATGCAAAGACTTAGGCATTATAAAATTCTGATTAACACAAATGTCAAATTCAACTAAGAATGAATTCACTTGTTGTTCAAGTAGTTTTGCATGTGCTCTTGTAATTGGTCCAATTCTGATTTCATTGGACTTGTCTTGTGCAATATCATCTTTATTTGAAAATGATGGTAAAGGAGTAGGGATGTCCTCATCACCTGCTGCTATACATACTGGACCAATTACTAGAGCTCGCGCACACCAATTAAATTATCACATACTTTCGTTTCTTGGTAATGATTCTAATGTTCATGAGAATATGATCCTGCCTAAATTGGATACATTTGTTTTGCTTACGAAGGAAGGGCCTGGCATGGATAAGAGGGATGAACACTGGAGCAAGACCAAGCATGGAGATGATGGCATGCGCAAGGGGATCAAAAACGGAGTTACAAGTGATGATTTCAGGACTTTGAAGCCACCATAAGGAGTGCATGATGCCTTGGACGAAATATACAAGATGCCACTTCATAAATTTCATCCATAGGCTATTCTAGGTGCTGCGTCACCTTATTATTGGGCCAGGCCCATGTATTTTCGAAATACTTAAGTATAGGCTCTTTTTAGAGTCCGTATGTGTGGGGAAACAAGAGTTAGTCTTGGTTTCGGACCCCTCCTCCAAGGGCCACGAAATTCCCCCCACTTCCTCCATATATACAGCCCTTAGGGCGTCGTTTACACTTTGGGTTTTGTTTAGATTAAAAGTTCGCCATAGCTGCAACTTCGCGTACTTCGTTTGTGTCCAACAACCAGACCAAGACGTCACAGAACCCCACCTTCATTAATAAAGCTTTCCTCTTTAATTCGCAATATCCAGATTGCAATCTTAGTTTCTTGCTTGTTTTTCCTTTGCTCGCAGGAAATAGACCCTCGTGGTCAGGTCGATAGTGCACCGGCGTGGTCAATAACCCTCATAGTTGACTCCCACAGAAAATGATATCTATCTCATCGAAACATCGGGACACCTTCGCCTCTATCAAGTGGTATCATATTTCTAGGTTGCTCGGTGAGATTTGAGAGTTTTTCGTAGTTTAGATCGAGTCTGTTCTTCATACCTACAGCCCACGAAAAAGCCAAAAAAATTAGGGTTTGTTCATCATATCCGAACCAATCTGAGCCTTTGCATAATCTTTTTAGGGTTTTGCATTGTTGAATTTACGGTTGCATCGTCGTGTCTAGTTGCTGGTCTTAGTGTCTAGTCCTTTAGAGTTTCGAGTTCTGTTCACAGGTTGTCACGCCGCCGCCGCACCATTGTCATCACCGCTACCATATACCACCATTGTCATCACCGCTGCCATATACCACCATCGTCATCACCGCTGCCATATACCACCATCGTCATCACCCCAGTCATATACCCCCATCGTCATCACCGCTGCCATATACCACCATCATCATCATCGTTGCCTTTACCACATATCCACCGCCATCACGATAATCCGAGTCCACCTCCATCACCAATTCGCCACCAGTCCGAGTTCCACCGCCCTACATATATCCGCCACCAGGTCGAGTTTCCACTAGATTCATCTCCGCCACTAGTCCTAGTCCGAGTCCAGTATTTGTTGCTTTGTTTTGGATTTCCAGATCATGCGATACTCCGAGTCATGACAGAGTAGGACTCCCGAACTTTCGTGCTACCCACAGAAGAAAAATAGTTGCAAACTCAAAAAAAATTAGCTAGGTAGTTTTTGGACCATTTGTAGACTTTTTCGAAAAAAAATTGTTGCGGAGCAAAAAAAAGAGGAAAAAAAGTGCAAAAAAGTGAAAAGGAAAAAAATTCAGAGCGTGCTCCTCCCTTGTTTACGTGCAGCGCCATGATTTTGTTAGTGTTCTAGGCTCGCGTCTCTAGCACAGTCTAGCCTAGGACCAGCACAGTACCGTCGTTGAGCGTTTATTCAACTTTGCATATCTGGATTGATTATTGCTGACCCTTTTTGCTACCATATTATAAGCCTTCCCAGCTCCACATACATCTACGTCGTGCGTTTGACTCTCCCTGGTAATTGTTCTATCCAAGCTTTGAGAGTTTTGACTACAACGGTTGCTGATCACCGCCTGATGCTGGGTAAGAACTGGTCAGTATACTCTTGCCCACCACCACCTCTTGTTAGTAGTCTGTAGGATCATATTCTTTTGTGTTTCTATTGCTGCTAACCATGGCAGGATCACAAGCCGACGGGACTAGCTGGGAGAACATGACGAATAAGGAGTTGCATGATATGTTTCAGCAAATGATGAGTGGGCAGGTGCAAGATGTGCTAAAAAGATTTGAAGAGGCCATGAAGAAGATTGATGGCATGGAGAAGACGTTCGAAACAAAGCTCAATAACAAGTTTAATGAATTTCTCGCGCGTCTTCCACCACCACCACCGTCTTCACCTAACGCACCTCTACAACAACAACAACAACAACAACAACAACACAAACAACGACGACGATGACGACTACCTCAACGTCGTGAAATAGCCCTCCGTCGAGCGAGCCGTGTCCCTCTAGCACCTGGCCAAACTGTTGGTGCTGCTGTTGATTCTTCTGTGGCTCCTACTGCTGATGCGGAGGAGGATCATTATGTGGGAGATTAAGAGGATGAGGTTGATCAAAATCAGAACTACGTGCCACCACCAGGTACCAGAACCACCAGGTCGTCCACATGCAAATAATGGCAATGGTAGGGCTCCCCCTCAGGTACGAGATCATGACCATCTCCCTAAACGGAAATTGAATATTCCACTATTTGAGGGTAGATATGTTCCCAATATGATGCGGTGCATCCCACGATCATCCCCATGTACACTTCGACTACTCCCCAAGCCTCAAAAGGACATACGATAAGACCTTGACCATACGCCATGGGACACAAGGTGAACTCACTCCTCTTCGAACCGTATCTTCCCACATACGAGACATGGTTACTACCTCATGCATGGACCTTGTGTATACTCAGGCTCATACGAGATGACCATGGAGATTCAAAGGACCAAGGCCAAGCATGGAAGAGAAGACGGAAGAAACGAGAAGAAGATGGAGCAGCTGCTGGCGTCAGCCCGGATGTCCGGACCTCCCTCCGGATCATCCAGATGCCCTCCCGGATCATCCGGGTAATCCCGCAGCCACGACACCCAAAGCTTGTATAATCCTCCCAGCGAAGCTGGATCATCCGGACGAGGACCCAGATCATCCGGACCCCCATCCGGATCATCCGGCCTTTGCCTGCGCGCATGACTTGGGCCGAGGCTCGTGTACCCCTTCTGATGAGGACATGACTACCTTGGATACGACCAAAAATATTGCATACATGCATATTTGTCAGGTGATTTCTAGTGCAAACTATTCAATAATCTATTTATGTTATCCAGAACAAAAGTACTTCACACACTTTTGTGTTTTGTCTAACTGCAGGTGTATGGGACATTTGTAGAATGCACGTATGAAGATAAGGGAAAAGGAGAAGTTTAGGTTCTGTTCAAAAAGTCCTCTCACGTCACTTTTGGGCCAAGAGGAGATAGAGTCCAAGTCTCTCACGTACTGGATTCAGATTCGGACTGCACATACATACCTGACTCAAAACGTCAACAACTTTTTCATACGGACTCCGAATTGGGTGATTCTTTTTTGTTGGAAACTAGATTTCGTGCTCTTTCCAACCCATTTGGAATCACCTTCAAATTCGTCCGAAGCATTGAGATATCGACGAAACAATCTGACGCTGCAGCAGAATCCGAGTCAAACAACAAGTCCAAAGGTGTTGCACAACCTCCACTTGGGCCCATGAGCCTTGTATGACCTAGGGTTAGTTCTAGGCTGCCTTGGGACGTTCTTCCACCTCCTTGGCCGCCACCCCTTGCTCCTATATAAGTAGATCCATCTAGTAGCTTTTTCCTTGGGATTTGTTTAGTTAAAAGTTAGCCAACGCAACTTCGTGTACTTCGTTTGTGTCCAAGGACCAGACCAAGACCGCTCCCGGATCCCCACCTTTATCAATACTACATCTACATTCGCAATATTCAGATTGCATTATCATATTCTTGCTTGTTCCTCGATTGCATGCAGGAATAGACCTTCGTGGTCAGACTGATCGTGCTTCCAGCATCGTCGGTAACCTCGGGAGATTGGTTTAGCGATTGCTAAGGCGCAACGTCTTGCACGTTTGTTGATGAGGACATCAATACCATTGTTACACCCACAACCCCTGCTGCTATACATACTGGACCAATTACTAGAGCTCGCGCACGCCAATTGAATTATCAGATACTTTCGTTTCTTGGTAACGATTTTAATGTTCATGAGAATATGATGCTGCCTAAATTGGATACATTCGTTTTGCTTACAAATGAAGGGCCTAGCTTGGACAAGAAAGATGAACCTTGGAAAGAGTTCAAGCATGGAGATGATGGCATGTGCAAGGGGATCAAGAACGGAGTTAGAGTGATGATCTTAGGACTTTGAAGCCACCATAAGGAGTGCATGAAGCCTTGGATGAAATATACAAGATGCCACTTCATAAATTTCGTCCAGAGGCTATTTTAGTTGCTGAGTCACCTTATTATTGGGCCAGGCCCATGTATTTTCGAAATACTTATGTATAGGCTGTTTTTAGAGTTCGTATGTGTGGGAAAACAAGAGATAGGGTTGGTTTCGGACCCCTCCTCCAAGGGCCACGAAATCCCCCCCTCTTCATCCATATATACAACCCTTCGGGCATCGTTTAGACTTTGGGTTTTGTTTAGATTAAAAGTTCGCCATAGCTGCAAATGCGCATACTTCGTTTGTGTTCAACGACCGGACCAAGGCATCACAGAACCCCACCTTGATCAATAAAGATTTCATCTTATATTCGCAATATCCAGATTGCAATCTCAGTTTCCTGCTTGTTCTTCATTTGCTCGCAGGAAACAGACCCTCGTGGTCAGGTTGATCGTGCTCCGTCGTGGTCAATAACCCTCGGAAGTTGGTTTAGCAATTGCTAAGGCGCGACGTCTCGCACGTTCGTAGTCGGATCATCAAGGTCGACTCGCACAGACAATAATAGCCACCATCTCATCGAAACATCGGGACACCTTCGCCTCTATCAAGTTGTATCAGATTTCCAGGTTTCTCGGTGAGATTTTACAGTTTTTCGTAGTTTAGATCGAGTCTTTTCTTCGTACCTATAGTCCACGAAAAAGCCAAAAGAAAATTTAGGGTTAGTTCATCCTATCTGAACCAATCTGAGCCTTTGCATAATCTTTTCTATATTTGCTTTGTTGAATTTGCGGTTGCATCGTCGTGTCAAGTTGCTGGTCTTAGCGTCTAGTCCTTTAGAGTTTCGAGTTCTGTTCACAGGTTGTCACGTCGCCGCTGCCATATATCACCACCGCATCATCATCATCATCGATGTTGCCATATACCACCACCAAACCAACTTCATCGTCGCTGCCATATTCACCACCAATCTGAGTCCATATACGCCACCACATATCCGCCGCCATCACGCCAATCCGAGTCCACCTGCAACATATATTCGCCACCAGTCCGATATCCACCAGATTCATCGCCGCCACCAGTCCGAGATTCCACTAGATTCCTCTCCGCCACCAGTCCGAGTCTAGTAATTGTTGCTTTGTTTTCGATTTCCAAATCACGCGATACTTCGAGTCGTGACAGAGTAGGACTCCTGTGTTTCCGTGCTACCCGCAGAAGAAAAATAGTCTGGAAAATTCTGGCTAGGCAGTTTTTAGACCATTTGTAGACTTTTTCAAAAAAAATGTTGCGGAGCAAAAAAAAGAGGAAAAAGTGCAAAAAAGTGAAAAAAAGAAAAAAAGTTCAGAGCGTGCTCCTCCCTTGTTTATATGCAGCGCCGTGATTTTGTTAGTGTTCTAGGCTCGCATCTCTAGTACGGTCTAGCCTAGGACCAGCACAGTACCGTCGTTAAGCGTTTATTCAACTTTGCATCTCTGAATTGATTATTGCTAACCCGTTTTGCTACCATATTATTAGCTTTCCCATCTCCACATAGATCTACGTCTTGCGTTTGACTCTCCCTGGTAATCGCTCTATCCAAGCTTTGAGAGTTTTGACTATGACGGTTTCCGATCACTGCCTGCTGATGGGTAAGAACTGGTAAGAATTTGAGATTTGCTTGATGGATTTGTGACATCCACCACCACCTCTTGTTAGTAGTCTGTAGGATCATATTCTTGTGTGTTTCTATTGCTACTAACCATGGCAGGATCACAAGCCGACGAGACCGACTGGGAGAACATGACAAATAAGGAGTTGCATGACAAATTTCAGCAAATGATGAGTGGACAAGTGCAAGATATGCTAAACAGATTTGAAGAGGCCATGGAGAAGATAAATGGCATGGACAAGACATTTGAAACAAAGATCGATAACAATTTTAATGAATTGCTCGCACGTCTTCCACCACCACCACCGGCTGCACCTAACGCACCTCTACAACAACAACAACAACAACAACAACAACAACAATGTCGCCTTCCAAATCAACTGGGACGAGCACAACGCGTTCCCATTGACCCGGGGCAAAATTCTGGTACCACTATTGATGCTTCTGCTGCTACTGCAGAGGTGGAGGACAATTATGAGGATGAGGTTGACCAAAATCAGAACTACGTGCAACCACCAGCACCACCACCACCAGGTCGTCCTCATGCATATCATCGCAACGGTAGGGCTGCACCACCACCTGAGGTACATGACCATCTTCCTAAACTAAAATTGAATATTTCACCATTTGAGGGTAGATATGTTCCTGATATATATCTTACTTGGGAGTTAGAAACTGAACAATGATTTACATATTTACAATATCCTGAGGAGAGACGTATTCCTCCTGTTGTTTGTGCTTTTACTAGCTTTGCATGTGTTTGGTGGTCTGAACATTGTAGATTATGTCCTATTCCAACTACTTGCGCTGCTTTGAAAACTTCTATGCATACTCATTGGGTTCCAGCATATTATCAACGTGAATTACTTCAAAAATTGCAGCGTTTAAGACAAGGAAAAAATTATGTAGAAGAATATTATCAGGAATTACAAAATGGCATGATTAGATGTGGTATTGTTGAGGAGAATGAAGCTATACTTGCACGTTTTATGGGTGGATTAAATAGAGAGATTCAGACCATTCTAGAGTATAAGGATTATACTAATATCACTCATTTATTCCATCTTGCTTGTAAAGCTGAACGTGAAGTGCAGGATCGACAGGCATTGGCGCGAACTAACTTTTCTACAAGTCGATCTTCATCATGGACACCACGTGCATCCTCTACTTCCACTCCACCAGCACCTCCATCAGGTGCCACCTCCAGCCGTGATACAAGAAAGCAGACACAACCACCACTATCTGCCAAGAGCACACCTGCCGGACCTGCGCAGAGCTCTTCTTCTTCCATGGCATCAACAGGGCACACAAGTGATATTATTTGTCGTCGTTGTAAGGGAAGAGGACATTATGCGAGAGAATGCCAATCTCAGTGTGTGATTATTGCTACTGAGGATGGTGGGTATGAGTCCGCTAGTGACAATGATGAGGAGACTTTGGCTCTTATTACACATGAAGAACACGGTGGAGAGGATTCTGATCATGCGACGCAATACATGGCTGCTGAAGATGCTCACAGTTATGAATGTTTAGTTGCTCAACATGTTTTGAGTGTGCAGGTTACAGAAGCTGAGAAAAATCAGAGGCATAATTTGTTCCATACAAAGGGAGTTGTGAAGGAACGTTCTGTTCGCGTCATCATAGATGGAGGGAGCTGCAATAACTTAGCTAGCATGGAGATGGTGGAGAAGCTATCTCTCACCACAAGACCACATCCACATCCTTACTACATCCAATGGTTCAACAACAGCGGCAAGGTTAAGGTAACACGTACTGTTCGTGTGCATTTTAGTATCTCTACATATGCTGATTATGTTGATTGTGATGTGGTACCTATGCAAGCATGTTCCTTATTACTTGGTAGACCATGGCAATTTGATAAAAATTATGTACACCATGGTAGAAACAATCAGTATACTCTTGTTCATAAGGATAAAAATATTACTTTGCTTCCTATGACTCCTGATTCCATTTTGAAAGATGATATTAATAGAGCTAATAAAGCAAAACAGGAGAAAATAAAAGAGAAAATCAGATTGTGGCAAAAGAATTTGAGCAACAAATGCAGCCTAATAATAAACCATCTAGTGTTGCTTCTGAAATTAAATTGGAAAGTGCATGTTTACTTGCCACCAAATCTGATACTGATGATTTAGATTTTAGCAAATCTGTTTCCTATGCTTTTGTGTGCAAAGAGGCATTATTTTCATTCGAGGACGTGCCTTCCTCTTTGCCTCCTGTTGTCACTAACATTTTGCAGGCGTTCGCTGACGTCTTTCCACAAGACGTGCCACCGGGATTACCACCTATTCGAGGGATTGAGCATCAAATTGACTTAATTCCCGCTGCATCATTATCCAACCGTGCACCATACCGTACCAATCCATAGGAGACGAAGGAGATTATGCGTCAAGTACAAGAACTACTCGACAAAGGTTATATACACGAATCCCTTAGTCCTTGTGTTGTTCCTATCATTTTAGTGCCGAAAAAGGATGGTACGTTGCGTATGTGCGTTGATTGTAGAGGCATTAATAATATTACTATTCGTTATCGTCATCCTATTCCTAGGCTAGATGATATGCTTGATGAATTGAGTGGCCCTACAATATTCTCCAAAGTTGATTTGCGTAGTGGATACCATAAAATTCGTACGAAATTGGGAGATGAATGGAAAACAACATTTAAAACTAAGTTTGGATTATATGAGTGGTTAGTCATGCCTTTTGGGTTAACTAATGCACCTAGTACTTTCATGAGGTTAATGAACGAAGTTTTACATGCTTTCATTGGACGATTTGTGGTAGTTTACTTTGATGACATATTGATTTATAGCAAATCTTTGGAGGAACATTTGGAACATTTACGTGCTGTTTTTATTGCTCTCCGTGATGCACGTTTGTTTGGTAACCTTGGAAAGTGCACCTTTTGCACCAACCGAGTATCTTTTCTTGGCTATGTTGTTACTCCACAGGGAATTGAAGTTGATAAAGCCAAGATTGAAGCTATTGAGAGTTGGCCGCATGTGAGGGCCTGGCTTATTAGGGATGATAGACTACTCATATCAATAAGAAATTCCTTCTTTTTTGGGAGCCCATTCAGACAGAACTCCAAAGTTAAGCGTGCTCAGCTTGGAGTAGTGTCAGGATGGGTGACCGACCAGAAAGTTGCTCCCGGGTGCGCACGAGTGAGGACAAAGTGCGCAAAAAAGACTAGTATTGATCTGTGGGGCCAATCTAGATCCCGCCAGGAGTAACGACCACCCGCGGGTGTGTCTGGGGCGTTACACCGCAGCCCAAAACGGTCACACAAGTGAGGAGTTTCTTTGGCCTCGCTGGTTTCTATAGGCGTTTTGTGAGAGATTTCAGCACCATTGCTGCACCTCTAAACGAGCTTACAAAGAAGGATGTGCCTTTTGTTTGGGGTACCGCATAGGAAGAAGCCTTCACGGTATTGAAAGATAAGTTGACACATGCTCCTTTACTCCAACTTCCTGATTTTAATAAGACTTTTGATCTTGAATGTCATGCTAGTGGAATTGGATTAGGAGGTGTGTTATTACAAGATGGCAAACCTGTTGCATACTTTTCTGAAAAATTGAGTGGGCCTAGTCTGAACTATTGTACTTATGATAAAGAATTATATGCTCTTGTTCGGACCTTAGAAACATGGCAACATTATTTATGGCCAAAGGAATTTGTTATACATTCTGATCATGAATCTTTGAAACACATTAAAAATCAAGCAAACCTGAACCGTAGACATGCTAAATGGTTTGAATTCATTGAGACTTTCCCTTATGTCATTAAACACAAGAAGGGTAAAGAAAATGTTATTGCTGATGCATTGTCTCGTCGTTATACTATGCTTTCACAACTTGACTTTAAAATATTTGGTTTGGAGACCATCAAAGATCAATATGTGCATGATGCTGAATTTAAAGATGTATTGAAGGATTGTAAGGAAGGGCGAACTTGGAACAAGTTTGTTCTTAACGATGGATTTGTGTTTCGTGCTAACAAGCTATGCATTCCAACTGGCTCTGTTAGTCTTTTGTTGTTGCAGGAGGCGCATGGAGGAGGATTAATGGGAAACTTTGGCGTCAATAAGACGGAGGATATACTTGCTACACATTTCTTTTGGCCAAAGATGAGACGGGATGTTGAGCGTTTTGTTGCTCGCTGCACTACATGTCAAAAAGCTAAGTCACGACTCAATCCTCATGGTTTATATATGCCTTTGCCTGTACCTACTGTTCCTTGGGAGGATATATCAATGGACTTTGTTTTAGGTTTACCTCGAACAAAGAAGGGGAGGGATAGCATATTTGTTGTCGTGGATAGGTTCTCGAAAATGGCACACTTTATACCATGTCATAAAAGTAATGATGCTGTTAATGTTGCTGATTTGTTCTTTTGTGAAATTGTTCGCTTGCATGGTGTGCCAAATACTATTGTTTCAGATCGTGATACTAAATTTCTTAGCCACTTTTGGAGATGTTTATGGGCTAAGTTGGGGACTAAACTGCTTTTTAGTACTACTTGTCACCCCCAAACTGATGGACAAACTGAAGTAGTCAATAGAACATTGTCTACTATGCTTCGGGCTGTTTTGAAGAATAACAAGAAAATGTGGGTAGAATGCTTGCCTCATATTGAATTTGCTTATAATCGTTCATTGCATTCTACTACTAAGTGTTGCCCTTTTGAAATTGTGTATGGTTTCCTACCTCGTGCACCTATTGATTTGTTGCCTCTTCCATCTTCGGAGAAGGTTAATTTTGATGCTAAAGAACGTGCTGAATTGATTTTAAAAATGCATGAGTTAACTAAGGAAAACATTGAGCGTATGAATGCTAAATATAAACTTGCTAGAGATAAGGGTAGAAAACATGTTGTGTTTGCACCTGGAGATCTTGTTTGGTTACATTTGCATAAGGATAGATTTCCTAATTTGCGCAAATCAAAGCTAATGCCACGTGTTGATGGTCCTTTTAAGGTGTTAGAGAAAATAAATGATAATGCATATAAACTTGAGCTGCCTACAGATTTTGGGGTTAGTCCCACTTTAAACATTGCAGATTTGAGACTTATTTGGGTGAGGACAATGAGCTTCCATCATGGACGACTTCATTTCTAGAAGGGGAGGATGATGAGGACATCAATACCATTGTTACACCCACAGCCCCTGCTGCTATACATACTGGACCAATTACTAGAGCTCACGCACACCAATTAAATTATCAGGTACTTTCGTTTCTTGGTAATGATTCTAATGTTCATGAGAATATGATGCTGCCTAAATTGGATACACTTGTTTTGCTTACAAATGAAGGGTCTGCCATGGATAAGAGGGATGAACACTGGAGCAAGACCAAGCATGGAGATGATGGCATGCGCATGGGGATCAAAAACGGAGTTACAAATGATGATTTCAGGACTTTGAAGCCAACATAAGGAGTGCATGAAGCCTTGGACGAAATATACAAGATGCCACTTCATAAATATCGTCCAGAGGCTATTCTAGGTGCTGCGTCACCTTATTATTGGGCCAGGCCCATGTATTTTTGAAATACATAAGTATAGGCTGTTTTAAGAGTCCGTATGTGTGGGGAAACAAGAGTTAGGGTTGGTTTTGGACCCCTCCTCCAAGGGCCACGAAATTCCCCTCTCTTCCTTCATATATACAGCCCTTAGGGCGTCGTTTAGACTTTGGGTTTTGTTTAGATTAAAAGTTCTCCATAGCCGCAACTTCGCGTACTTCGTTTGTGTCCAACGACCAGACCAAGGCGTCACAGAACCCCATCTTCATTAATAAGGCTTTCATCTTATATTCGCAATATCCATATTGCAATCTCAGTTTCTTGCTTGTTTTTCGTTTGCTCGCAGGAAATAGACCCTAGTGGTCAGGTTGATCGTGCTCCGGCGTGGTCAATAACCCTCGAAAGTTGGTTTAGCGATTGCTAAGGCGCGACGTCTTCGCACGTTCGTAGTCGGATCGTCAAAGTCGAGTCCCACAGAAAACGATATCTATCTCATCGAAACATCGAGACACCTTCCCCTTTATCACACCTCCGGTCCGCTGCCACCCTGGCCATCCCTCTGCCCCCCCCCCATTTCGAGCTTTTTCTCCGGCGGTCCCCACGCCACCTCCGGCGACCACCGCCCCCACCCTAGACCCTAAGATAGATAGTGGGGTACCTGTCCGGCAAGCCCCCCTCCCTGCTGCGGCCGGTTCTTCCTTAACTCCGAGGAGCCCCCCCCCCTTGAAAATCGACTAACCCAAAAGTCGATTCAATCAAATAAAGTGTAGCCAAATCGGAGCAGCATCGCAAGCAAGAGCAAGAGCGAGAGCAGCAGTGCAAGCGCGAGCAAGAGCAATAGCAAGAGAAGACCAGGCAGGAGACTGAGAGCAAGAGCGGAGCAGCAGCGCGAGCGAGAGCTAAAGTAGCAGCAACTCCTAATGATGTGGACATCGCCGCCGAGGGAGCGACGCCGTGGAGGAAGTGGCCGGCGACGCCGCCATGGATGGAGCCGCGCCATGTCGGCTCAGGACCGAGTGCCGGCAGCACCATGAGATCGAATGAAGAAGAAAATGCGGCGATTAGGGTACAACCGCTTTGGTGGCGCCGATTAGGCCTCAACTTCATCCGAGGAAACGGTGATGATGATGATTCTCTTTCGGTGGTGCAGGTGAACACAATGGTGTGGGAATGGAGGTGGCGCAAAAGACGAGGGGAACGTCGGGGCAGCTCCTTAGGGTTGCTGAACCGGTGGGACAACGAGACCGACGACGGATCCTCATCCGGTACGGTGGATGGGGGACGTCGAGGTGTTGCTGTGGATGATGTCGTCGGGGAAGAGGCTCCGACTGGGCAGCGGTGAGGTGGCGGACGGAGGAGGGTGTGGTTTCATGGCTGGAGCGGAGAGGTTATGGCGGCCTGGGATTTCGAATGGCGAAAAGGAGGCGATGGGAGGGGGAACCATGGCTTAGGGACGCTCTTGTTCGAAATGTGGGGTAAGTTATGAAAGTACCCCCACCAATTTGAGCTAGGCAGTTCTTTCGGTTCAGGGGTATCACAAGCATTTCGCATGTCGGGATTTCGCAGGAGGTGGGAGTTTTCGCGCGCGTTGTAATTTTGGGATAGCAAGGCGCGGGTTGAGATGGAGGGATTTTTCGGAGCACAATGAGACAAAGATATATCTGAAATATTTCGGGGTAACAAGGCGTGGGTGTAACACCCCGGATGTAATTTACCTTATCTGTACTTCAACTCTTGCCGTTTCCGGCCTAAGTTATTTTATTTTCCTCGACTTCGGGTTTTTGTCTTCATGTGTTGTTATCTTTGTCATGCATCTCATATCATGTCATCATGTGCATTGCATTTGCATACGTGTTTGTCTCATGCATCCGAGCATTTTCCCCGTTGCCCGTTTTGCATTCCGGCGCTCCTATCTCCTCCGGTGCCCCTTTCTACCTCTTTTCGTGTGTGGGGGTTAAACATTTCCAGATTGGACCGAGACTTGTCATGCAGCATTGGTTTACTACCGGTAGACCGCCTGTCAAGTTCCATGCCATTTGGACTTCGTTTGATACTCCAACAGTTAACCAAGGGACCGAGAAGGCCTCATGAGTGTTGCAGCCCAACACCCTTCAAATTTGGCCCAAAACCCACCAAAACCTCTCCCATCGGCAAGAGCATTCGATCACGATCGTGCGGCCGAAAACCGCACTCCATTTGGAGCTTCCTAGCTCCCTCTATGCCTATATATAGATCCCCTTCCAAAAATCTCGGGCAAACCCTAACCTCTCCCTCTCCTCGCGCCGCCGTACGAAAACCCGCTGTCCGGACGTGTCCGTTCCCACCATCCGCCGCCACGTGTCGTCGCCCGATTCGCCGCCGACCGCGCCCACTTCCCCCGCGCCGCCGCGAGCCGGCCCGCCGGGGCCCAGGCGGGGCCCTCCCAGCCCGTCCGCGACCCCGCCGCCTTCGTCCCCGGCCTTGCGTGCCGCCCAGGACGCCCACGCTCCGCCGCCCGTCCGCACTGGGCCGGTCGCCGCCCCACGCCGGCGAGCAACGCCGCCTACCACGCCGCGCCGCCACCGGGCCACTTACCTCCGCCGCCGCGGGCTGCCGCGCCACCGCCACCGGCCACCTCGTCGCCGGCCCCGGGCGACCTCTCCTCCGGCCGGCCCGCTCTCTCCCGCGATCTCCGGCGACGTCGAGCTGTTTTCCGGTGACCTCCTGCTACAGTAGCCGATACAGTAGATCCAGATCCAAATCTTCACGGTTGACTTCTTCCCTACAAACCCTAATTTTATGCAAACTTTGGCATGCTATAACTCTGCATCTGTAGCTCCGATTCGTGCGTGTAGCACATCAAAACGTTCATCTCAACGAGTACATCATTTCACCTCATTGCGTCATTTTCATTTGAGCTCATCTTGATGCCCGAAATGCTGTTGGAAGAGGGCTATGTGATAAATTTGGCAGATCTGTTTCATCAAATAGCCTTTTGTCATTTTTTCCATGATTAATGTGTGCATGATATGCTCCTGAGCTCTACATGTGTTTTGTTATATGCCATGCCATCTTTACAGAGGTGCTTGCCATGTATTTTTTTGATATTTATGGTGACTAGCACAAGCTTGCAAAGTAGCGTAATCGGTAAGGCTGATTTCAGGGACTTAGAATTTCACAAAGTCCTTGTCCTGATTTTGTCGTTATGCCATATGTTCATGTTGTTTCCTAGTGATCCGTGACTCTTTTGAGGATGATCAGTAAGGATGATTTGTTAACATTGTGGTTCTCTATCCATACATGTCTTTTTTTTTTTTGCATTTATGGAGCAACCTAACTTGAGTTAATCGAACTCTACTTTTGCTATATCGTGAATCCTGGCAGATTGTTCTTACCATGTCTAGCTTCTATGCCATGTATTCTTGATGGGTGTATGCTTAGTTTGTCATGCCATGCTCTGTAGTGAGTGCATCGAGCTCGTAAACATGCCTACTCGTTAACTGATTTGCATGCTCCAGTTTTTCACTAAGTCTGAGATCTGTTTATGTTTTTGCCATGTTCACAAGCTTGCAATTGTATTTTCTGATCCCTTTTGGCTCAAGGTCACTAAGGGACTTTTGTTAAGTGCTTTGAGTAGCTTCATGCCATGCCTTTCTTTGCCATGTTAACTCCCTGTAGCATGTAGTTTTCATGCTCTAAAGTGTGCTTCCTGATGTTAAATTCCAGACTTGTGTTAATTTCACAAAGTCTGAAACCTGTTATCATTTGCATTTTTTCCATGCTCGTTTGAACCTGTTAATGGATGAATTAGCCGTAGCTCAGTGTTCATATTTTGTCAAGCTTTATGAGTGGATCCCTGCCATGTACTTTTTTGTCATGTTTGAGTGATGTAGCATACTCATCTTGATGCATTTAGATGGCTACTTGCTGATTATCGCAGACCGGTGCCATATTTGTTTTGCTTGCCATTTCCAAACCGTGCATCCGATTCCGGTGATCTTTATATCAGTTTCAACCGAAATCACCTTACCTTTCCAGTGGCACTCTTGGATTTCTATGTTGAGGCCAGGTTCAATCATTCCTTGTGAAATCTTGCATATGCATCACATATCGCATCCCGCATAGCATACCATGTTTGCATCATGTTGTTTGAGCATTGCACATGGTTGATTGTGTTCCGTTTGCTTATTGTTCTTGTTTGGGTAGAGCCGAGAGACGAGTTCGCGAATGAGCAGCCCCTTGAGTTCGCTTACGAGGATCAAGTCAACTCTGACAACTTTGCACGCAAGATGATCATACCCTCGAAATCACTTCTATCTTTGCTTGCTAGATGCTCGCTCTTTTGCTATGCCTATGCTACGATGCCTAACACTTTCTTATCATGCCTCCCAAATTGCCATGTCAAACCTCTAACCCACCATGTCCTAGCAAACCGTTGATTGGCTATGATTCCACTTTGCTCAGCCCCTCTTATAGCATTGCTAGTTGCAGGTGAAGATCGGAGACCGTTCCTTGTTGGAACATTGTTTATTGTTGGGATATCACCATATTATCTTGTTTATCTTAATGCATCTATATACTTGGTAAAGCGTGGAAGGCTCGACCTTTTGCCTAGTGTTCTGTTCCACTCTTGCCGCCCTAGTTTCCGTCATATCGGTGTTATGTTCCCGGATTTTGCGTTCCTTACGCGGTTGGGTTATAATGGGAACCCCTTGACAGTTTGCCTTGAATAAAACTCCTCCAGCAATGCCCAACCTTGGTTTTACCATTTGCTACCTAGCCTCTTTTTCCCTTGGGTTTCCGGAGCCCAAGGGTCATCTTTATTTAAACCCCCCTGGGCCAGTGCTCCTCTGAGTGTTGGTCCCACCGAGTAGACTGCGGGGCCACCTCGGGGCAACTTGAGGGTTGGTTTTACTCGTAGGATGTCTCATCTGAGTGAGCCCTGAGAACGAGATATATGCAGCTCCTATCGGGATTTGTTGGCACATTCGGGCGGTGTTGCTGGACTTGTTTTACCATTGTCGAGGATGTCTTGTAAAGCCGAGATGCCGAGTCTGATCAAAATTTCTCAGGAGAAGGAATATCCCTCGCTGACCGTGAGAGCTTGTGATGGGCTAAGTTGGGACTCCCCTGCAGGAATTTGAACTTTCGAAAGCCGTGCCCGCGGTTATGGGCAGATGGGAATTTGTTAATGTCCGGTTGTAGATAACTTGAAACTTAACTTAATTAAAATGAATCAACCGCATGTGTAACCGTGACGGTCTCTTCTCGGCGGAGTCCGGGAAGTGAACACGGTGTTGGAGTAAAGTTTGACGTAGGTTGTTCTAGGATCACTTCTTGATCATAGTTTGTTCGCCCGTGCTTTTGCCTTCTCTTCTTGCTCTCTTTTGCGAACAGGTTAGCCACCATATATGCTAGTCACTTGCTGCAGCTCCACATATTACCTTGCCTTACCTATAAGCTTAAATAGTCTTGATCGCGAGGGTGCGAGATTGCTGAGTCCCCGTGACTCATAGTTTACTTCCAAAACCAGATGCAGGGATCGATGATACCGTTCCAGATGATGCGCTTGAGCTCAAGTGGGAGTTCGATGAAGACTCTCGTCGTTACTATGTGTCTTTCCCAGATGATCAGTAGTGGTGCCTAGTTGGGGCGATCGGGGACTTTGTCGCATGTGGGGGTTGATCTTTTATTTTGGTACCGTAGTCGGACCATGAGTGTATTCGATGATTGTAATGTTATTCATGTATTTGTGTGACGTGGCGAGTGTAAGCCAACTATGTACCTTTTCCCCTTTTATCTATTTACATGGGTTGTTGTGAAGATTACCTTACTTGCGACATTCCTTTCAATGCGGTTATGCCTCTAATTCGTGCTTCGACACGTAGGAGATATAGCCGCATCGAGGGCGTTACAAGTTGGTAATCAGAGCCTTCCCCGACCTTAGTAGCCCCCTGCTTGATCGAATCGTTGGCTTTGTTGAGTCTAGAAAAATGTTTTGAGTCATTTAGGAATTATATATCGGAGAGTTAGGAATTCTTTTTACTCCCCAGTTGCTTCATCGCTCTAGTAAGGCATCCTGACGTAGAGTTTTGACTCTTCTCTTCTCAAATTTCACTAAAAAAAATTTAGGATCACGCGGGTATCTTGGAATCATTCTGATCGATTTGTGATGAGAACATTGTTCTTGGTACCTCCTGTCATTTAGGGGTTGTGGCAGTGTCCCGGGGAGTTGAGGTCCGAGGTGTTATCGTCACAATTTTATCGTTGAGATTCTGGAATACCTGAGTTTTGCCGACATCGAAAATCTCTTTTATGCAATTGTTGGTGAGATAACCTCGACGCCACCCAGTACTGGGGCGGGAGCTCGGGAGTATTGCCATAACTTGTATAACGGATGCTTTTCGAAGGTTGAGGTAGATGATTTCCGAAGTTTTTCTCGGTTATGTGTTGAAGGATGGATACAGCTGGATGTAGGATTTGCTAGATTTGGGTGAGATATTATGCTTCCCCTGTATCCCCAACACCTGATTGCATAACCAGAAAGGTTCGGGAGTTTCATAGGTGGGAATTCTTGTAGCTCTAGTTCTTCTTCCGTGGATATTTGGTTTGGGATTGGGTAATCCTCACCAAGTATTTGTTCTTGTTCCGTACCTTGTTGTTTTTCTTCTACCTCAATTCTAGTGGCTTCTCAATTTATGGATATGTGACCATTTCAACTGGAATGCATTCGTTCATTTTGTTCGCATGTGAATACTATATGTTGCAATTTCGACCCGTTTGATTCAGCTTCAACATTTGTCTGTCAATGTGCTAACGGATGTCAACCTCTTTAGGATGGCTCCTCCAACGCGCACGACTCCGAATCCTGATCCGCCACCACCACCTCCACCTCCGGAGGCATGGCAAGCTGTGATGGCCGCTACCAATGTAAACACACAGCTGATCATGCAACTTCTTCAAGAGCGCAACCAAGGGAACTTGGGTCATGGCAACAAGCAGAATCAGTTTGCTACACTCAACCAGTTCCTTGCTAACCAGCCAAAGACCTTCAGCAATTGTGTTGAGGCAACAGACGCTGATGATTGGCTCGTGGACATATGCAAGCATTTCGAGTGCAGTAACATCAGGCCTGAGGACTTTGTCAAGTTCGCTTCCTTCCAACTCAAAGACCAAGCTGCAGAATGGTTTCAGTAGTTCAAAGATTCCAGAGGAGGCCGTGTGATTACCTGGGATGAATTCCATCAAGACTTCAAAGCTCATCATATTCCTCAGAGCGTGGTTGAAAGCAAGCGTGAGGAATTCCGCAACCTGAAGCAAGGCTCTATGTCTGTTTACGAGTACAACAAGATGTTTCAGAAGCTCGCCTGTTTTGCTAAGCAAGACGTCCCTGACGTGAAGAGCATGATATACCAGTTCAGGGGTGGTCTCAGGGAAGAAATCCAGCTAGATCTCGTTCTCTTTGAGCCCAAGAGGTACGATGAGTTTTACAACATGGCAATGAAGCAAGAGACTGCTCAGCTGAAGTGCGATGCTTCCAAGAAGCGAGTCAGAGATGCAACTCCTTCTTCCTCAACTCAAGTGGCTAAGCAGCAGAAGTATTGGCTTCCTCCTCCTCCGTTCCGTCAGCCTTATCAGCAGAAGAGCAAAGGTGGCAGTGGATCTTCCCACCCACCCAACCCTGGCTTTCAGAACAAGACTTCGTCTCAAGCTCCAAGATCAAGTGCTCTGTATCACTGTCCGCTTTTAGAGGTCACGTGCAACAAGTGCCAACAGAAGGGTCACTGTGCCAACAAATGCTTCAATCAGAGGCGTCTCCCTCCTCCTCCTCCTCCTCCTCCTGTGAGACCGGCACGTACAGCTGTGGTCAAGCATAACCCCAAGCACGCCAAGGTTAACTTGATGAATGCAGCTCAGGCAGAGGACCCGTCAGATGTCATCATGGGTAACCTTCCTGTTAACGATGTTCCTGCAAAAGTATGTTTTGACACTGGTTCATCGCATTCTTTCTTTTCATTCCCATTTGCATCGAAGCACAATGTTGATACTGAGGTTATGCCCGAAGTCATGCAAGTTGTTTCTCTCGGCAAGCTTTTGACTTCTAGTTTGGTTGCTCCCGATGTCTCTATCACGTTGGGCGACTACAAGTTTCTGTCCTCTCCAGTGGTCCTTGGTAACTCGGATATCGATCTTATTCTCGGAATGGATTGGCTTTCTTAGCACAAGGATCATCTTGATTGTGCTGCCAGGTAGATTCAATTGACTCATTCATCTGAGGATGTAATTGTCTTTGCCGCTCGTGATGATACCATCCGTCTGTTTTCTCTCAATGAGAAAGGTGAACTGGATGCCATCTCTCAAATTCCAGTCGTTTGCGAATATCAAGACGTCTTTCCAGAAGAGCTTCCAGGAATGCCTCCGCACCGGCCAGTTGAATTCGTTATCGATCTTGAGCCTGGCATGGAACCTGTTTGCAAACGTCCTTACAAGCTTGGACCTGAAGAGTTGAAGGAGCTGAAGAAGCAACTCAATATTCAAGAACGAATGGGTCTCATCCGACCTAGTTCTTCTCCGTGGGGTTGTGGAGTTCTTTTTGTGAAGAAGAAGGATGGAACGGACCTACTCTGTGTTGTCTACCGTCCATTGAACAAGAAGACTATAAAGAACAAGTACCCACTTCCCAACATCAACGAGCTGTTTGAACAACTCAAAGGTGCTCAAGTATTCTCCAAGCTTGATCTCCATATGGGCTATCACCAGATTCGAATTCATGAGCAAGATATCCCCAAGACGGCTTTCAGAACAAGCTATGGTTCATATGAATACACTGTCATGTCTTTTGGCCTCGTCAATGCTCCGCCAACTTTCTCTCGCATGATGAACTTCATCTTCAACGCCTACACAAATGACTTCGTCTTGGTCTACCTTGATGACATTTTGGTCTTTTCCAAGAACAAGGAAGATCATGCCAAGCACTTGTGTTTGGTGCTCGATAAGCTAAGAGAACATCAGTTCTACGCCAAGTTCTCAAAGTGCGAGTTTTGGCTAGATGAGGTTCATATCATCTCTGCCAAGGGCATAGCGGTGAATCCTGAGAAGGTGTCTGCAATTGTGAATTGGGAACCACCTCAGAACGTGAAGCAACTCCGCAGCTTCCTTGGTCTCGCAAGCTATTGCCGAAGGTTCGTTGAGAACTTCTCAAAGACCGCGAAGCCTCTTTCAAACCTTCTCCAGAAGCACGTCAAGTACGTTTGGTCTCCGGAATGTGACATCGCTTTCAACACCCTGAAAGAGAAATTAGTCACTGCTCCAGTTCTGACTCCTCCTGATGAATCCAAACCATTCGAGTTCTTCTGCGATGCCTCTCTTCAAGGTCTTGGTGCAGTGTTAATGCAAGAGAAGAAAGTTGTGGCTTATACCTCTCGCCAGTTGAAGCCCAATGAGAAGAACTACCCCACTCATGACCTCGAGTTGGCTGCAGTTGTGCATGCTCTTTTGACTTGGAGACATCTCTTTTGGGAAGAAAAGTGGACATCTTCACTGACCACAAGAGTCTCAAGTACATCTTCACTCAGCCTAATCTCAACCTCAGGCAGACTCGTTGGGTCGAAATGATTCAAGAGTATAATCCGAGCATCAAATATACTCCAGGCAAGGCCAATGTAATTGCTGACGCATTGAGCAGGAAGGCTTACTATAACAGTTTGATTCTCAAGCCTTACCAACCCGAGCTTTGTGAAGCTTTCCGCAAACTCAATCTGCAAGTTGTTCCTCAAGGTTTCCTCGCCAACCTTCAAGTCTCTCCTACTTTGGAAGATCAGATTCGTGAGGCTCAACTTCTTGATGCTATGGTGAAGAAGGTGAAGATTGGGATTGCCAAGAGTCAACCCAAGTACAAGTGCTATCGCCTTGATGACAAGGATACTCTCTTCTTCGAGGATCGCATTGTTGTGCCTAAACGTGACCTTCGTAAAGTCATTAGGAACGAGGCTCAAAATTCTCTCCTCTCTATCCACCCTGGGAGCACGAAGATGTACCAGGACCTCAAACAGGCGTATTGGTGGACTCGAATGAAGCGTGAGATTGCTCGGTTCGTGAATGAATGTTATGTCTGTAGAAGAGTGAAGGCAGAACACCAACGACCAGCTGGTCTCCTTCAACCTCTTGCCATTCCAGAATGGAAGTTTGACCACATTGAGATGGACTTCGTGACAGGATTTCCAAAGTCCAAGCGTGGCAATGATGCTATATTCGTTGTCGTGGACAAAATCACTAAAGTGGCTCATTTCCTGCTTATCAAAGAGTCTATCACTTCAGCTCAATTAGCAGAGCTGTATACCTCTCGGATTGTCTCTCTGCAGGGTATTCCGCAGCTGATATCTTCAGACCGTGGCAGCGTCTTTACCTCCAAGTTTTGGGATTCTTTTTAGAAGGCCATGGGCACCAACATCCGTTTCAGCACAGCTTTTCATCCTCAAAGTAGCGGCCAAGTCGAGCGTGTCAATCAGATCCTTGAAGATATGCTCAGGGCTTGCGTTATCTCTTTCAGTATGAAGTGGGAAGATTGTCTTCCATATGCCGAGTTCTCCTACAACAACAGCTTTCAAGCAAGTTCGGGCAAGGCCCCATTTGAAATTCTCTATGGCAGGAAGTGTCGTGCTCCTCTTAACTGGTCAGAGACCAGTGAACGTTAACTTCTTGGGAATGACTTGATCACAGAGGCAGAGGAGATGTGCAAAGTCATTCGTGATAACCTCAAAGCAGCGCAATCGCGTCAGAAGAGCTACTATGATAGTAAGCATCGTGATTTGGCTTTCGAGATCGGAGACCATGTTTACCTCCGCGTCTCTCCAATGAAAGGTACTCGTCGCTTCGGTATCAAAGGGAAGCTTGCCCCTAGATATGTGGGTCCTTTCAAGATCGCCAGCAAGAGATGCGATCTCGCCTATCAACTCGAGCTTCCCTCCAACTTTGCAAATGTGCACGACGTGTTCCATGTCTCTCAGCTCCGCAAGTGCTTCAAGACCCCTGACCGCACCGTCAACTTCGAAGACATTGATATCCAAGAAGACCTCTCTTATCGTGAGCACCCAGTTGCTATTCTTGAAGAGACTGAACACAAGACTCGTAATAAGTCAATCAAATTCCTCAAAGTCAAGTGGTCACACCATTCCACCATGAAGCCAATTGGGAATGCGAGGATCACCTCCGTTCTGAGTACCCAGCGTTTTTCCAGTCATAGACCTCGGGACGAGATCCTTTCGTAGTGGTGGAGTGTTGTAACACCCCGGATGTAATTTACCTTATCTGTACTCCAACTCTTGCCGTTTCCGGCCTAAATTATTTTATTTTCCTCGGGTTCGGGGTTTTGTCTTCGTGTGTTGTTATCTTTGTCATGCATCTCATATCATGTCATCATGTGCATTGCATTTGCATACGTCTTCGTCTCATGCATCCGAGCATTTTCCCCGTTGCCCGTTTTGCATTCCGGCGCTCCTATCTCCTCCGGTGCCCCTTTCTACCTCTTTTCATGTGTGGGGGTTAAACATTTCCGGATTAGATCGACACTTGTCATGCGGCCTTGGTTTACTACCGGTAGACCGCCTGTCAAGTTTCGTGCCATTTGAACTTCGTTTGATACTCCAACGGTTAACCGAGGGACCGAGAAGGCCTCGTGAGTGTTGCAGCCCAACACCTTTCAACTTTGGCCCAAAACCCACCAAAACCTCTCCCATCGGCTAGAGCGTTCGATCACGATCGCGTGGCCGAAAACCACACTCCATTTGGAGCTTCCTAGCTCCCTCTATGCCTATATATAGACCCCCTTCCAAAAATCTCGGGCAAACCCTAACCTCTCCCCTCTCCTCGCGCCGCCGGACGAAAACCCGCCGTCCGGACGTGTCCGTTCCCGCCGTCCGCCACCACGTGTCATCGCCCGATTCGCCGCCGACCGCGCCCACTTCCCCCATGCTGCCGCGAGCCGGCCCGCCGGGGCCCAGGCGGGGCCCTCCCGGCCCGTCCGCGACCCCGCCGCCTTCGTCCCCGGCCTTGCGCGCCGCCTAGGACGCTGGTGCTCCGCCGCCCGTCCGCACCGGGCCGGTCGCTGCCCCACGCTAGCGAGCAATGCCGCCTACCACGCCGCACCGCCACCGGGCCGCTTTCCTCCGCCGCCACCTCGCCGCCGCGGGCTGCCGCGCCACCGCCACCGGCCACCTTGTCGCCGGCCCCGGGAGACCTCTCCTCCAGCCAACCCGCTCTCTCCCTCGATCTCTGGCGACGTCAAGCTGTTTTCCGGCGACCTCCTGCTACAATAACCGATACAGTAGATCCAGATCCAAATCTTCACGGTTGACTTCTTCCCTACAAACCCTAACTTTATGCAAACTTTGGCATGCTATAACTCTACATCCGTAGCTCCGATTCGTGTGTGTAGCATATCAAAATGTTTGTCTCAACGAGTACATGATTTCATCTCATTGCGTCATTTTCATTTGAGCTCATCTTGATGCCCAAAATGCTGTTGGAAGAGGGCTATGTGATAAATTTGGCAGATCTGTTTCATCAAATAGCTTTTTGTCATTTTTGCCATGATTAATGTGTGCATGATATGCTCATGAGCTCTACATGTGTTTTGTTATATGCCATGCCATATTTACATAGGTGCTTGCCATGTATTTTTTTTGATATTTGTGGTGACTAGCACAAGCTTGCAAAGTAGCGTAATCGGTAATGCTGATTTTAGGGACTTGGAATTTCACTAAGTCCTTGTCCTGATTTTGTCGTTATGCCATATGTTCATGTTGTTTCCTAGTGATCCATGACTCTTTTGAGGATGATCAGTAAGGATGATATGTTAACATTGTGGTTCTCTATCCATCCATCTCTTTGTTTGCATTTATGGAGCAACCTAACTTGAGTCAATCGAGCTCTACTTTTGCTATATCGCGAATCCTGGCAGATTGTTGACTTGTTAGCGATTTTGCCGAGGATGTTGCTATTGATCCGTGCATGCTATGTTGTTGTTCTTGCCATGTCTAGCTTCTATGCCATGTATTTTTGATGGTTGTATGCTTAGTTTGTCATGCCATGCTCTGTAGTGAGTGCATCAAGCTCGTAAACATGCCTAACTATACATGTCTTTTTTTTGCATTTATGGAGCAACCTAACTTGAGTTAATCGAACTCTACTTTTGCTATATCGTGAATCCTGGCAGATTGTTCTTACCATGTCTAGCTTCTATGCCATGTATTCTTGATGGGTGTATGCTTAGTTTGTCATGCCATGCTCTGTAGTGAGTGCATCGAGCTCGTAAACATGCCTACTCGTTAACTGATTTGCATGCTCCAGTTTTTCACTAAGTCTGAGATCTGTTTATGTTTTTGCCATGTTCACAAGCTTGCAATTGTATTTTCTGATCCCTTTTGGCTCAAGGTCACTAAGGGACTTTTGTTAAGTGCTTTGAGTAGCTTCATGCCATGCCTTGCTTTTCCATGTTAACTCCCTGTAGCCTGTAGTTTTCGTGCTCTAAAGTGTGCTTCCTGATGTTAAATTCCAGATTTGTGTTAATTTCACTAAGTCTGAAACCTGTTATCATTTGCATTTTTTCCATGCTCGTTTGAACCTGTTAATGGATGAATTAGCCGTAGCTCAGTGTTCATATTTTGTCAAGCTTTATGAGTGGATCCCTGCCATGTATTTTGTTGTCATGTTTGAGTTATGCAGCATACTTATCTTGATGCATTTAGATGGCTACTTGCTGATTATCGCAGACCGGTGCCATATTTGTTTTGCTTGCCATTTCCAAAACGTGCATCCGATTCCTGTGATCTTTATATCGATTTCAACCGAAATCACCTCACCTTTCTAGTGGCACTCTTGGATTTCCAAGTTGAGGTCAGATTCTATCATTCCTTGTCAAATTTTGCATATGCATCACATATCGCATCCCGCATAGCATACCATGTTTGCGTCATGTTGTTTGAGCATTGCACGTGGTTGATTTTATTCCGTTTGCTTGTTGTTCATGTTTGGGTAGAGACGGGAGACGAGTTCACGAATGAGGAGCCTGTTGAGTTCCCTTACGAGGATCAAGTCAACTCTGACAACTTTGTAGGCAAGATGATCATACCCCCGAAATCACTTCTATCTTTGTTTGCTAGATGCTCGCTCTTTTGCTATGCCTATGCTACGATCCCTACCAATTTCTTATCATGCCTCCCAAATTGCCATGTCAAACCTCTAACCCACCATGTCCTAGCAAACCATTGATTGGCTATGATTCCGCTTTACTCAGCCCCTCTTATAGCGTTGCTAGTTGCAGGTGAAGATCAGAGACCGTTCCTTGTTGGAACATTGTTTATTGTTGGGATATCACCATATTATCTTGTTTATCTTAATGCATCTATATACTTGGTAAAGGGTGGAAGGCTCGGCCTTTTTCCTAGTGTTTTGTTCCACTCTTGCCGCCCTAGTTTCCGTCATATCGGTGTTATGTTCCCGGATTTTGCGTTCCTTACGCGGTTGGGTTATAATGGGAACCCCCTGACAGTTCGCCTTGAATAAAACTCCTCCAGCAATGCCCAACCTTGGTTTTACCATTTTCACCTAGCCTCTTTTTCCCTTGGGTTTCTGGAGCCCAAGGGTCATCTTTATTTAAACCCCCCCTGGGCCAGTGCTCCTCTGAGTGTTGGTCTGACCGAGTAGACTGCGGGGCCACCTCGGGGCAACTTGAGGGTTGGTTTTACTCGTAGGATGTCTCGTCTGAGTGTGCCCTGAGAACGAGATATGTGCAGCTCCTATCGGGATTTGTCGGCACATTCGGGCGGTGTTGCTGGACTTGTTTTACCATTGTCAAGGATGTCTTGTAAAACCGAGATGCCGAGTCTGATCGGAATGTCTCGGGAGAAGGAATATCCTTCGTTGACCATGAGAGCTTGTGATGGGCTAAGTTGGGACTCCCCTATAGGGATTTGAACTTTCGAAAGTCGTGCCTGCGGTTATGGGCAGATGGGAATTTGTTAATGTCCGGTTGTAGATAATTTGAAACTTAACTTAATTAAAATGAATCAACCGCGTGTGTAACCGTGATGGTCTCTTCTCGGCGGAGTCCGGGAAGTGAACACGGTGTTGGAGTAATGTTTGACGTAGGTTGTTCTAGGATCACTTCTTGATCATAGTTTGTTCGACCGTGCTTTTGCCTTCTCTTCTCGCTCTCTTTTGCGAACATGTTAGCCACCATATATGCTAGTCGCTTTCTGCACCTCCACATATTACTTTGCCTTACCTATAAGCTTAAATAGTCTTGATCGCGAGGGTGCGAGATTGCTGAGTCCCCGTGACTCACAGTTTACTTCCAATACCAGATGCAGGGACCGATGATACCGTTCCAGATGATGCGCTTGAGCTCAAGTGGGAGTTCGATGAAGACTCTCGTCGTTACTATGTGTCTTTCCCAGATGATCAGTAGTGGTGCCTAGTTGGGTTGATCTTTTATTTTGGTACCGTAGTCGGACCATGAGGGTATTGAATGATTGTAATGTTATTCATGTACTTGTGTGACGTGGCGAGTGTAAGCCAACTATGTACCTTTTCCCCTTTTATCTATTTACATGGGTTGTTGTGAAGATTACCATACTTGCGACATTGCTTTCAATGCAGTTATGCCTCTAAGTCGTGCTTCGACACGTAGGAGATATAGCCGCATTGAGGGCGTTACAGCGGGTTGAAGACGCGAGAGTTTTGTAGGCGTCCTGGGAACAGGGGTACCCAGATTTGCCTGCCTGCGGCCCAGGGCGTGGCTCCACCAGCGGCCTGGTACATCCCGTCTTCATCAGCAAACACTCAAGACCCACACGAGGGGCCAAGCCTCGCGAGGCGGATGACACAAGACCTCCTCAGGGCAGCGTCACTAGGCTGGCTTGTGAGGAGCAGAGAGATCAAGGCAAGGGGCACCTCGTGAGGTTTCCGTGATGTGAGCCATGACGACCAAGGCCAGGCGGGCGCCAACGGGCGCAGAGTACTGGTTGCATCTTTGGTGCTAAAGGGGCAGGTGCAGACGAGGAGTCTCGAGGCATCAGGCAAAGGTTTCTACGTCGGTGCAACAAGACCAAGACAAGCAGGACGTCATGACGGATGTCATCACGGAGCCCACAACGGTGTCACCACCAGAGCCTTTGGCAGGCGAAGACCACCTTTTGTTAGGATAACTTGTACTAGTTGCCCCCCTTCAAATTGGTCGTTGTGGGATCCCTTCCCTCTTAATATTCGAGATGAGGACCAGGGCCTCTATATATAGGACTAGCCACCACCATAGGAGGCAGAGAGGGAGAGAGAGATGATATGATCTGATCTGGGAGGAACCATACCAGACACACACACAAGCTCATCGAGCTCAAGAACAGCTCTCCTCGGGAGGGTGTTCTTCCCTTGTACTTGTTCATCCCCAGCCTACAAGGCAATCCACCACATCGCACTAGAGTACGGTATTACACTGCAACGGTGGCCTGAACCAGTATAAACTCTTGTGTCCCTTGTTCCGCGGGTTTGGTGTGCTAGGCTTTGAGATCGTGGTGAGAGTGTGAGCTAGGGGGAGAGAGATCTTCGTGCGCACCCTAGAGTTTGAACCTCAAGGGTTTTGCCCGAACCCGTAATCCAACATTTTGCACGCCAGGTAGGGCTGCGCTTAGGCTTTTCTTCCGTCGATCCACGCTCCGCTGCCCCACCTCGTCCATGGCGGACGCACGCTGAGCCCGCGCCGAGCGCTGGACCACCCTCACTGTCCGTGTCGCTCAGACAACTCCTATCGATGGGCGTCCCCGTCGTTCTCCATCACCCGCCGCCAACACCACCACTAGCCCGGTGGGAAATGAGCAGCAAGCGTCATCGCTGCATCCCTCTGTGCGGCGGGACGGCCGCACCGCCACCCCGTCGCTGACTCTGGCCGGCTCATCGTCCCACGCTCGTCGCGCACCCACGGACGCGCAAGCCGCACTGTAATGGCACGCGAGCTCCTGTGCTACTGCCTGGTAGACGACCTCTACGAGGACTGGCTGGACCGTTGTCGGTGGCAAAACCGGCGGATCTCGGGTAGGGGGTCCCGAACTGTGCGTCTAGGATCGATGGTAACAGGAGACAGGGGACATGATGTTTACCCAGGTTCGGGCCCTCTCTATTGAGGTAATACCCTACGTCCTGCTTGATTGATATTGATGAATATGAGTGTTACAGGAGTTGATCTACCATGATATCGTGATGGCTAAACCCTAGGAGCTTAGCCTATATGACTATGGTAATGGATATATCCTTTGCGTACTAACCCCTCTGGTTTATATAGACATGGGGGGGATCTAGGGTTTACATAGAGTCGGTTACATAAGAAGGAATCTTCATAGTCAGTCACCAAGCTTGCCTTCCATGCCAAGGAGAGTCCAATCCGGACATAGGAACAGTCTTCGGCTTTCATATCTTCACAGCCCATCAGTCCGACCCATGGATAATAGGTCGGACTCCCGAGGACCCCTTAGTCTAGGACTCCCTTAGTAGCCCCTGAACCTGGCTTGATAGAGGCAAAGGTGTCTCGTCTTTCGATGAGATGGTGGCTATCATTTTAGAGGAAGTCGACTTTGATGATCCGACTACGAACGTGCGAGGACGTCGCACCTTAGCAATCGCTAAACCAACTCCGAGGGGTTATTGACCACACCGGAGCACGATCAACCTGACCACAAGGGCCTGTTTCCTGCGAGCAAACGAAGAACAAGCAAGAAACTGAGATTGCAATCTGGATATTGTGAATATAAGATTAAAGCTTTATTGATCAAGGTGGGGTTCTGATGAGGACATCAATACCATTGTTACACCCACAGCTAGGCCCTTCATTTGTAAGCTAGGCCCTTCATTTGTAAGC
This sequence comes from Triticum urartu, assembly GCF_056163025.1. Taxonomy (NCBI): domain Eukaryota; kingdom Viridiplantae; phylum Streptophyta; class Magnoliopsida; order Poales; family Poaceae; genus Triticum; species Triticum urartu. The sequence goes on along the minus strand of NC_141873.1, from coordinate 214,770,142 downwards.
AAAACATGGCAACATTTTAGTGCCGAAAAAGGATGGTACGTCGCGTATGTGCGTTGATTGTAGAGGCATTAATAATATTACTATTCGTTATCGTCATCCTATTCCTAGGCTAGATGATATGCTTGATGAATTGAGTGGCTCTACAATATTCTGCAAAGTTGATTTGCGTAGTGGATACCACCAAATTTGTATGAAATTGGGAGATGAATGGAAAACAACATTTAAAACTAAGTTTGGATTATATGAGTGGTTAGTCATGCCTTTTGGGTTAACTAACGCACCTAGTACTTTCATGAGGTTAATGAACAAAGTTTTCGAGCTTTCATTGGACGATTTGTGGTACTTTACTTTGATGACATATTGATTTATAGCAAATCTTTGGAGGAACATTTGGAACATTTACGCGCTATTTTTATTGCTCTACATGATGCACGTTTGTTTGGTAACCTTGGAAAGTGCACCTTTTGCATCGACCGAGTATCTTTTCTTGGCTATGTTGTTACTCCATAGGGAATTGAAGTTGATAAAGCCAAGATTGAAGCTATTGGGAGTTGGCCGCAGCCCAAAACGGTCACACAAGTGAGGAGTTTCCTTGGCCTAGATGGTTTCTATAGGCGTTTTGTGAGAGATTTCAGCACCATTGCTGCACCTCTCAACGAGCTTACAAAGAAGGATGTGCCTTTTGTTTGGGATACCGCACAGGAAGAAGCCTTCACGGTATTGAAAGATAAGTTGACACATGCTCCTTTACTCCAACTTCCTGATTTTAATAACACTTTTGAGCTTGAATGTGATGCTAGTGGAATTGGATTAGGAGGTGTGTTATTACAAGATGGCAAACCTGTTGCATACTTTTCTGAAAAATTGAGTGGGCCTAGTCTGAACTATTCTACTTACGATAAAGAATTATATGCTCTTGTTCAGACTTTAGAAACATGGCAACATTATTTATGGCCAAAGGAATTTGTTATACATTCTGATCATGAATCTTTGAAACACATTAAAAGTCAAGCAAAACTGAACCGTAGACATGCCAAATGGCTTGAATTCATTGAGACTTTCCGTTATTTCATTAAACACAAGAAGGGTAAAGAAAATGTTATTGATGATGCATTGTCTCGTCGTTCTACTATGCTTTCACAACTTGACTTTAAAAAATTTGGTTTGGAGACCATTAAAGATCAATATGTGCATGATGCTGAATTTCAAGATGTATTGCAGAATTGTAAGGAAGGGAGAACTTGGAACAAGTTCATTCTTAACGATGGATTTGTGTTTCGTGCTAACAAGCTATGCATTCCAGCTGGCTCCGTTCGTCTTTTGCTATTGTAGGAGGGACATGGAGGAGGACTAATGGGACACTTTGGCGTCAAGAAGACGGAGGACGTACTTGCTACACATTTCTTTTGGCCAAAGATGAGACGGGATGTTGAGTGTTTTGTTGCTCGCTGCACTACATGTCAAAAAGCTAAGTCATGACTCAATCCTCATGGTTTATATATGCCTTTGACTGTACCTAGTGTTCCTTGGGAGGATATATCTATGGACTTTGTTTTAGGTTTACCTCGAACAAAGAAGGGGAGGGATAGCATATTTGTTGTCGTGGATAGGTCCTCAAAAATGGCACACTTTATACCATGTCATAAAAGCGATGATGCTATTAATGTTGCTGATTTGTTCTTTTGTGAAATTATTCGCTTGCATGGTGTGCCAAATACTATTGTTTCAGATCGTGATACTAAATTTCTTAGCCACTTTTGGAGATGTTTATGGGCTAAGTTGGGGACTAAACTGCTTTTTAGTACTACTTGTCACCCCCAAACTGATGGACAAACTGAAGTAGTCAATAAAACATTGTCTACTATGCTTAGGGCTGTTTTGAAGAATAACAAGAAAATGGGGGAAGAGTGCTTGCCTCATATTGAATTTGCTTATAATCGTTCATTGCATTCTACTACTAAGATGTGCCCTTTTGAAATTGTGTATGGTTTCCTACCTCGTGCACCTATTGATTTGTTGCCTCTTCCATCTTCGAAGAAGGTTAATTTTGATGCTAAAGAACGTGTTGAATTGATTTTAAAAATGCATGAGTGAACTATTGAAAACATTGAGTGTATGAATGCTAAATATAAACTTGCTGGAGATAAGGGTAGAAAACATGTTGTGTTTGCACCTGGAGATCTTGTTTGGTTACATTTGTGTAAGGATAGATTTCCTAATCTGCGCAAATCAAAGGTAATGCCATGTGATGATGGTCCTTTTAAGGTGTTAGAGAAAATAAATGATAATGCATATAAACTTGAGCTGCCTGCAGATTTTGGGGTTAGTCCCACTTTTAACATTGCAGATTTGAAGCCTTATTTGGGTGAGGACGATGAACTTTCATCGAGGACGACTTCATCTCAAGAACGGGAGGATGATGAGGACATCAATACCATTATTACACCCACAGCCCCTACTGCTATACATACTGTACCAATTACTAGAGCTCACGCACGCCAATTGAATTATCAGGTACTTTCGTTTCTTGGTAACGATTCTAATCTTCATGAGAATATGATGCTTCCTAAATTGAATACATTTCTTTTGCTTACAAATGAAGGACCTAGCTTGGACAAGAAAGAGGAACCTTGGAGCAAGTTCAAGCATGGAGATGATGGCATGCGCAAGTGGAACAAGAACGGAGTTACAAGTGATGATTCCCGGACTCTGAAGCCATCATAATGAGTGCATGAAGCATGGGACGAAATATACGAGATGCCACTTCATAAATTTCGTCCAAAGGCTATTCTAGGTGCTGCGTCACCTTATTATTGGGCTAGGCCCATGTATTTTCGAAGTACTTGGTGGAGGGGTCCGAAACCAACCCTAACTCTTGTTTCCCCACACATACGGACTCTAAAAACAGCCTATACTTAAGTACTTCGAAAATACATGGGCCTGGTCCAATAAAAAGGTGATGCAGCACCTAGAATAGCCTCTGGACAAAATTTATGAAGTGGCATCTTGTATATTATGGTGACTTCAGAGTCCGGGAATCATCAGTTGTAACTCTGTTCTTGTTCCCCTTGCGCATGCCATCATCTCCATGCTTGAACTTGCTCCAAGGTTCATCTTTCTTGTCCAAGCTAGGCCCTTCATTTGTAAGCAAAAGAAATGTATCCAATTTAGGCAGCATCATATTCTCATGAACATTAGAATCGTTACCAAGAAACGAAAGTACCTGATAATTCAATTGGCGTGCGCGAGCTCTAGTAATTGGTCCAGTATGTATAGCAGTAGGGGCTGTGGGTGTAACAATGGTATTGATGTCCTCATCAGAACATGAACAAAATCACGGCGCGGCACGTAAACAAGGGAGGAGCACTCTTTGATTTTTTTTGCTCCGCAACAATTTTTTTTCGGAAAAGTCTACAAATGTTCTAAAAACTGCCTAGCCAGAAATTTCCAGACTTAGTTTTTTTTGAGTTTGGAACTATTTTTCTACTGCGGATAGCACGGAAGTTGGGGAGTCCGACTTGTTCACGACTTGAAGTATCGCGTGATCTAGAACTCGAAAACAAAGCAACAAATACTGGACTCGGACTAGGACTGATGGCGGAGATGAATCTGGTGGAACTCAGACTGGTGGTTGTATATGGCGATGGTATATCTGGACTCGGATTGGTGGTGGTATATGGCGATGGTATATCTGGACATGGATTGGTGGTTCTGATAGAGGTGAAGGTGTCCCGATGTTTCGATGAGATGGTGGCTATCATTTTAGTGGGAGTCGACCTTGACGATCCGAATACGTACGTGCGAGACATCGCGCCTTAGCAATCGCTAAACCAACTTCCAAGGGGTTATTGACCACGCCGGAGCACGATCAACGTGACCACGAGGGTCTTTTCCTGTGAGCAAACGAAGAACAAGCAAGAAACTGAGATTGCAATCTGGATATTGCGAATATAAGATGAAAGCTTTATTGATCTAGGTGGGGTTCTGTGACGTCTTGGTCTGGTCGTTGGACACAAACGAAGTACGCGAAGTTGCAACTATGGCGAACTTTTAATCTAAACAAAACCCAAAGTCTAAACGACGCCCTAAGGGCTGTATATATGGAGGAAAAGGGGGGAATTTCGTGGCCCTTGGAGGAGGGGTCTGAAACCAACCCTAACTCTTGTTTCCCCACACATACGGACTCTAAAAGCAGCCTATACTTAAGTATTTCGAAAATACATGGGCCTGGCCCAATAATAAGGTGACACAACACCAAAAATAGCCTCTGGACGAAATTTATGAAGTGGCATCTTGTATATTTCGTCCAAGGCTTAATGCACTCCTTATGGTGGCTTCAAAGTCTTAAAATCATCACTTGTAACTCCGTTCTTGTTCCCCTTGCGCATGCCATCATCTCCATGCTTGAACTTGCTCCAAGGTTCATCTTTCTTGTCCAATCTAGGCCCTTCATTTGTAAGCAAAAGAAATGTATCCAATTTAGGCAGCATCATATTCTCATGAACATTAGAATCGTTACCAAGAAACGAAAGTACCTGATAATTCATTTGGCGTGCGCGAGCTCTAGTAATTGGTCCAGTATGTATAGCAGCAGGGGCTGCGGGTGTAACAATGGTATTGATGTCCTCATCATCCTCCCCTTCTTGAGATGAAGTCATCCTCGACGAAAGTTCATCGTCCTCACCCAAATAAGGCTTCAAATCTGCAATGTTAAAAGAGGGACTAACCCCAAAATCTGCAGGCAGCTCAAGTTTATATGCATTATCATTTATTTTCTCTAACACCTTAAAAGGACCCTCATCACGTGGCATTAGCTTTGATTTGCGCAAATTATGAAATATATCCTTACGCAAATGTAACCAAACAAGATCTCCAGGTGCAAACACCACATGTTTTCTACCCTTATCTCCAGCAAGTTTATATTTAGCATTCATATGCTCAATGTTTTCCTTAGTTAACTCATGCATTTTTAAAATCAATTTAGCACATTCTTCAGCATAAAAATTAACCTTCTCCAAAGATGGAAGAGGCAACAAATCAATAGGTGCACGAGGTAGGAAACAATACACAATTTCAAAAGGGCACATCTTAGTAGTAGAATGCAATGAATGATTATAAGAAAATTCAATATGAGGCAAGCATTCTTCCCACATTTTATTGTTATTCTTCAAAACAGCCCTAAGCATAGTAGACAATGTTCTATTGACTACTTCAGTTTGTCCATCAGTTTGGGGGTGACAAGTGGTACTAGAAAGCAGCTTAGTCCCCAACTTAGCCCATAAACATCTCCAAAAATGGCTAAGAAATTTAGTATCACGATCTGAAACAATAGTATTTGGCACACCATGCAAGCGAATAATTTCACGAAAGAACAAATCTACAACATTAACAGCATCATCGATTTTATGACATGGTATAAAGTGTGCCATTTTCGAGAACCTATCCACGACAACAAATATGCTATCCCTCCCCTTCTTTGTTCAAGATAAACCTAAAACAAAGTCCATAGATATATCCTCCCAAGGAACACTAGGTACACGCAAAGGCATATATAAACCATGAGGATTGAGTCGTGACTTAGCTTTTTGACATGTAGTGCAGCGAGCAACAAAACGCTCAACATCCCGTCTCATCTTTGGCCAAAAGAAATGTGTAGCAAGTATATCCTCCGTCTTCTTGACGCCAAAGTGTCCCATTAATCCTCCTTCATGCGCCTCCTGCAACAACAAAAGACGAACGGTGCTAGCTGGAATGCATAGCTTGTTAGCATGAAACACAAATCCCTCGTTAAGAACGAACTTGTTCCAAGTTCTCCCTTCCTAACAATTCTGCAATACATCTTTAAATTTAGCATCATGCACATATTGATCTTTAATGGTCTCCAAACCAAATATTTTAAAGTCAAGTTGTGAAAGCATAGTATAACGGCGACACAATGCATCGGCAATAACATTTTCTTTACTATTCTTGTGTTTAATGACATCAAGGAAAGTCTCAATGAATTCAACCCATTTAACATGTCTACGGTTCAGTCTTGCTTGACATTTAATGTGTTTCAAAGATTCATGATCAGAATGTATAACAAATTCCTTGGGCCATAAATAATGTTGCCATGTTTCTAAGGTCCGAACAAGAGCATATAATTCTTTTTCATAAGTAGAATAGTTCAGACTAGGCCCACTCAATTTTCCAAAAAAGTATGCAATAGGTTTTCCATCTTGTAATAACACACCTCCAAATCCAATTCCACTAGCATCACATTCAAGCTCAAAAGTCTTATTAAAATCAGGAAGTTGGAGTAAAGGAGCATGTGTCAACTTATCTTTCAATACCGTGAAGGCTTCTTCCTGTGCGGTACCCCAAACAAAAGGCACATCCTTCTTTGTAAGCTCGTTGAGAGGTGCAGCAATGGTGCTGAAATATCTCACAAAACGCCTATAGAAACCAGCGAGGCCAAGGAAACTCCTCACTTGTGTGACCATTTTTGGCTGCGGCCAACTCTCAATAGCTTCAATCTTGGCTTTATCAACTTCAATTCCCTGTGGAGTAACAACATAGCCAAGAAAAAATACTCGGTCGGTGCAAAAGGTGCACTTTCCA